>NW_024062828.1:0-1279485 GCF_006381635.1 Hibiscus syriacus | reverse complement strand
CCAAGATTGTCTTTATCGTTGTTTAAAACAAAAACATTTACATCCAAAAGGATGAAAATAGCTAATGTTAGGCTTTTTTTGAAAATTTCATATGGAGTTTTCTTTAAAATAGGCCTAATCATTACTCGGTTAATAACATAACAAGCGGTATTTTTGGATTTCGTCCAAAAATATTTTGGCAAATTGTTTTCACAAAGCATGGTTCTAGCCATTTCTTCTAATGTTATGTTTTTCCTCTCAACAACTCCATTTTGTTAAGGGGTTCTAGGTGCTGAAAAATTATGGCTAATTCCATTTGAATTACAAAAATCAGTAAATCCAAGAATTTTAAATTGAGTACCATAATCACTCTAACACTTGAAATGTAGTAACCTTTTTTGTTTTGGATTACTTATGAAAAAGTGATAAAATGTTCTATTGCTTCATTTTTAGTACTTAAAAATAGAACTCAAATATCTAGAATAGTCATCTACCAATACAAACGCATATTGTTTTCCACCCAAACTAATTGTTCTAATCGGCCCAAAAAGATCTATATGGATCAATTGTAATACTCTACTAGTGGATACATCATTAATGGATTTAAAGGAAACTTTCTTTTGTTTTCCTTTTGAGCATGCATCACAAATTTTATCAAGATTAAATTTAAGCTTTGGCAAACCTCTTACTAAATTTCCTTGATTTAGTCTTCGTAAAACACTCATGCTTGTATGTCCTAGTCTCCTATGCCATAACCAACTGTCATGTTCATCCTTAGCAACTAGGCATAAATTAGTCATATTTATTGAATCTAAATGCACCATGTAAATGTTCCATATTCTATGACCAATAAGCATAATCTTATTAGATGCAATGTCAATAATTTTACAACCGTTTGTTTCAAACAAGACATTGTATCATTTATCACATAATTGACTAATACTTAATAGATTATGCTTTAACCCATTCACATATAATACTTTTTTCTATTTGTATGGAAAAGGTATTACCTATAGTACCTATACCTTTAATGCAACCTTTTGAATTGTCACCAAAGGTTACCACTCCTCCATTTTTTGTATTTAAGCTCTGTAAACCATCTCTTGTCTATGGTCATGTGTCTTGAGCATCCACTATCATGGAACCACGAGTTTGAACTTGTATTTCGTGCCTTGAAGCAAAGCTCATTTTCCTACAAACATAGATTAATTTTTTATTTTTGGTACCCAAATTCTTTTGGGTCCATATTTATTAGTCCCCTAAAATCCTTGTCCCCTTGGGTATCCATTTGTTCAAGATATCGTTATCTTTAGTAGTATTGAGTCCTTTAGGAACCCATATACTTCTAATGATTTTACCATTTAAGGTTTGTTGGGGACCTCTATGATTGTAAGATTAAAAATTCTTTCTAATATAGTTGGATTTTGAACTTTCTCCTTTTTCAATATGTTTTGGTCCAACTTTATTGAAAGAAGTTTTAAGATCATCAATTTCTTTTTGATGATCATCGTTGACTCTTGAAAGTAAATTATGCAAATCAGAATTTTTCTTTTCAAAACCTTATATTTTGATTTACAATTCTTTTATTTTACTTTCAAGATCATTGTTGGTCTTGGATATGAGATCTTTTTCGGTTTTCAATTTTGAAATATCTTTCTTGTATTTTGAAAACAATTTCTCATAATCCGAAGCCAATCTATTATATTCCTCTAAAAACTCATCAAAAGAATAATCTTCTAAATCAAATGAGTTAAAGGTTACCTGAGAATCCTCCCCGGTGGCTATCAAGCACAAGTTTACTACTTCTTGTTCCTCTTCATTGGATGATTCATCATCGCTCCAAGTAGCCACGTGTGCTTTCTGTGTCTTCTTTGAATGACCCTTCTTCTTTAATTGTGGACAATCGTATTTGACATGCCCAGGCTTTTTGTATTCATAGCAAATGATAGGGTCATTCTCCTTTGATTCATTTTTGAAGCCTTCATTTCGTTTGAATTGTCTTCCTCTATTTGGCTTCATTAATTTTCTGAATCGTTTGACAAATAATGTCATTTCCTCATCATCGTCATCACTATCAGAATCACTCTCATCTTTTGTGGATTTGAGAGCAACACCGACATTCTTCTTTTTCTCTGTCTCCTTTTTTGTGTCGTTCTTCTTCTCGAGGTCTACCTCATCTTGAATCATCATTTCATGAGTGAGGAGAGAACCAATGAACTCATTGAGAGTTAAAGACTTTAGATCTTTAACTTTGATAATTACAGTCTTCTTCGATTGTCAAGCTTTTAGAAGAGAATAAATTATCTTCCTCACAAGTTTCTCGTTGGTGATGATTTCTCCAAACACTTTGAGGCCATTGACAATCACCGAGAATCTATCCGTCATAGCTTTGATGTCTTCATCTGGTTTCATCATGAAATTTTTGTAGTAATGAGTAAGAAGACTAATTTTGGATTCTTTTACCTCGTTGGTTCCTTTATGAGTGACTTGAAGTTTGTCCCATATCTCCTTTGCAGTTGTACAAGATGATACTCTCTCGTATTCATCTAGTCCAGGTGCACAGAAAATGATATGGATAACTTTTGAGTTGAGCTGAAATAATCTCGTCTCTTCTTCACTCCACATATTCGGATTTGTGGATTGTTTAAAATATTCATTCATCATGATTTTCATGCTCCAATGTCACTAGCTTGAATGAAGAACCTCATCCTATTCTTCCAATAAGCATAGTTAGCTCCATTGAAGAAAGGAGACTTGTTGACGGGCTGAGAATCAAGAACGAAGTCGAAATTTGATGTAAAGGTCATTGATGACTTGAATATCGATTGAACTCTTTCTGAATCTACTCAAGAGGTGGTAAAACCTTCAAATGAGTGTAGCTCTGATATCAACTGTTGAGTTAATCGATAGGATAAATCGGCCAAGAGGGGGTGAATTGGCAATTAAAATTTCGCTGGAAGCTTTGATAGAAAATTGAAAAGATTTGCACATCGATTTAAAGTTGTTCAACTTTCTCAACCAAAGTCTACGTCCACTACCTTAGCTATCCACACTAAGAATTTTCCACAAATTCACTAATTTGTCTTTCTTTTAAGGACAAAGAGTAACCTTACAACTCCCTCAAGAATTATACCCCAAATTTTTGAGAACACTTTCTCCCAAAGAGAAAATTACAAATTTTGCAAACTTTACAGAAAAACCTCACAATGTATAATGTTTGCATAATTCTAGAACAAGGAAATAACACTCAAAGATAAATACAATTGAGCACAAAGTGCGTTCTTGAAAGCAAAATGAAAATTGAATGAAAATTGACTTGAATTGCTCAAACTTGATGTTTGATGCTTTCTCTCTTGTTTCTTTCTCAATTCTTGATGATCAAAGCCTTCAGAACTTGTTTAAATATACCTTGGATGAATTCAGACCGTTGGGAATCAAATTAGTGATAATAGAGCCGTTATAGTGTGAAAATTTTCTTGAAAAAGTTGTTGGGAGCGTATGGGTATCGGTACCCCTTCAATAGGTATCGATACTACCTGTATAAAATTCAAATATTTCGATTACTATAAAACAAAAGGTATCAGTACCTCTCAAGCGGGTATCGGTACCTTTGGGCTAGGTATCGGTACCATTATATAAAGGGTTATCGATACCCTATGGGATATCGATACATCTTTTGCATTCGATGTTTGAGGGGTATCGGTACCTCTTAGGAAGGTATCAGTACCTCACTATTGAAAATCAAATTTTGACTCAATTATGGTTCGAAATACTTTGTAAAAATTGTTCCAAAAATATTTTAAGTATAAATCAAAATTTTTCATTAAGGAGTAAAAATTTATCTTTGAAAACTTTGAGTAATATTTTTGATATTCGAATAATTAAATCGAATATAATTTTGAATCAAATATAAAATCTTAAGATTCAATCTTAAGTCATTAACACTTTTGTTATATCGAAATATCAAAATGTTTTTTCAAAAATGTTATTATTTAGGTTTCTCTACCATTAAAACTTAAAATTATTATTATATTTTTATAATACTCGAATTTTTCCAAAATTACAAAAACTCTAATTTCACCTTGTCGACCATTGTATTTTGTCGTCGTTGTCGCCAAATAGCCCCTAAATCAAATATCCACCCAACAAACCTCACCTGACGAATAGTCACCACATGATTTTGAATTCGACAAACATTCAAGTGACTGACGGCAAAGAAGATGACAATAGTGACGGCAACTACTGACAAGATGAGATCTTTCAAAAATAAATTTTTAAAATTCTATACACGAAATACGTGTCAGTTAACAGGTTTATTTAACGTCTGCTAACTGCGAAACTCATATGATAATATTAGTAATATGAAATAACTAAATTGACAAAAAAATTACACCAAAATAGAAAAAGATATATAATTTTAATAGTTTTTATTAAGGCTCGAAAAAATGCACAATCCATACCCAGAAATGGCCCAAAAATCTTTGAAGTGAAATCTTTTACTATCCGACCAGATTCATTTTGTCATAACTATTTTTAAAACAATTAAATATTATTTTTAAAATCAGTTATGGCTTTTATTTTAGAAAATTCGGTGATTTTGAATTAATTGGAATTAAATTGAAAAGGGGTCGCCATCGACCTTTGGGTTAGGTAGGTAGAATACCCAAAAACGTCTTTTAAAAACAATTTTAAGAAAAATCGTTTTTAAGAGAAAAAGTTGGTCTGCATTTACAAAGATTCGATTAAAACGGGTTCGGGATTCGGTTACGTGTGGGGAAGGATTAGCACCCCCACAACACCCAAAATTGGTATTGTGTCGCTTACATGTTGTCGTAAATGGTGGAAATTACAAATCGAATATAAAGTTAAAATATGATCCGATTATTGAAATGTAATTAATTTACTTCGAGTTAATTAATTTAGAAAAAATTCTTTAACTTGAAAAGAAATCTCGAGATTAGCAATCATCTGTCGGGAAAGCTATTTCAATTATTTCTTATCTGTAAAGAATATTTCCTCTTCGATAAACAAAATCTAATATAAATCGAATGTCGATAATTTGCAAACAACCAAGTAAAAATGATACATAAAAACGCATTGAATCATACAGGATTTATTTATTAAAATAAACTAGATTTATTTCAAGTCTCATTTCGTTCGAACGTCGTATCAGATTGTATCACTTCGATCAAGTGATACTTTCCACGCCCGTTCTACAAATACATGTTCTTGAAAGTAGACTAAAAAACGTTGAAAATGAATGAAACAAACATTTTGTACAATCGTTCAAAATCAATTCCCAAGAGCAAAGAATATATGCATACCTAAATAATACGAACAAATATATAATATCCATACATGGTAAAATATAAGGAAACAAAATCTAACTATGCAAAATTAAATTATAGAAGTAAAATAAACAGACAATAAAACACAGTAATTAAACGAATAAAATTAAAGTACATAAAAATAAAATAAAAACATAAATAAACTATTAGAATATTAAAGCAAATAAAATGTAAAGATTGAAATTAAATAAAGAAATTAAAAAATACAAATTTAAAAGTACATAAAGTTAAAATAACAGAAATAAAATACAATAAAAATAAAATATTAGTATCAAATTTTATTATTCATCTCATACCTTAAATAATGCAGTCATACCCCAGGACAAGTCGTCGCAAGGTCGTACATGGTTCGAACATAAAATAAAATAAATAAATAAAAAAGGGTTAACAATTAGTAATTAGCGGTTAGAAAAGTTAGTTGTTAGAAAAATTAGCAGTTAGCAGAGTCTGAACCATAATAATGCGGATCAAACCCGAGATCGGTCACCTCAAGTCCGAATCAAATATTAAAAATAATAAATAAATAAACAATAGTTAAAATGCAATAAAATAAAAGTTAGTAGTTAGCAGAGTCTGAACCATAATAATGCGAAACATACCCCAGATCGGGTCACCACAAGGTCGAATCGAATAATATAAACAATAAATAAATAAACAAAGGTTAGAGTGCAATAAAATAAAAGTCAGTGGTTAGCAGAGTCCGAACTATAATAATGTGGATCATACCCCGGATCTTGTCACCAAATGTCGAATCGAATAATAGAAACAATAAATAAATAAACAATGGTTAGAGTGCAATAAAATAAAAGTCAGTGGTTAATATGCAATAAAATAAAAGTTAGTGGTCAATACAATAAATAATATAGCACAATAGTGACCAAATTAAAAGTTAGTAAAATATGCATGCATATTCGAAATAAAAAAGAAATAAATTACCAGAGTACAAAAATGGCTAAAATGCAGGGGGCTTAAAGGTGATTTTCCCCAACAGTGACCAAAGTGTGAAGTGGTGCTAAAACTAGGAGGACCAGTGGGTGATTTACCCACTGAATAGGTGAACAAAACGCAAAAGGTATCTTAAAACTCGGGGACCTATAGGTAATTTACCCAAAAACACAAAATAGAATGAGGACTAAACTGAACGCCGGCCACCGGGCCAGTGACCATCCTACTATAACCGACGACCTCGATCGTGACCGAATGAGGACTGACCGAGCGACTTCACCCCATTGTTTTAACCGATCAAAAACCTACCAAAGCTTCACTTATACAACCGGTCACCGCGCCCATAAAGCGTTTCTCACGTCGATCACCATGCTAGAGACCACCACACTCTAACCGATAGCCTCACTCTCCGATCACTAACTCCGGTGGTTGGGTTCCAAACCCAATACCGAAACAAAACCCACGTTCCCTAACATTCAACCTCCTAGATAGATCACCCTGACTCCAGCGACGCTCCGACGAGGAACCCGATCTCCCCCAAACACCTAACTATGCCCGAAACAAGCAAGAAAAGAAAAACATTTAAACGAGAGAGAGAGAGAGAGAATTTTACTTCCTTTTTTTAACTTACAAAACGTAGTGGGGGTTTTCTGATTTTTTAGCTTTTAAAGCCCCCACATATTACAAAAGGTAATATTACAAGTTAGTCCTTACATTTGTTCCCTCTTTAATTTTTGGAGAATGGTGCAATTACAAGTTTGGTCCTTACACTTTGTTCCCTCTTTAATTCCCGGATAAAATTAGGGTATTACAGCTGCCCCTCTTTACTCGTCTTTGTTGTAAACAATGACGAAGCAAAGACAAATAATGACCTAATTTTATCTAGCTATGATGTTTGCTTCGCATCTAGAGCTCTAATTCTTTGTCTGAAAATAGAGGATTTAAAAATGACATTGTTCCTTCATGTTGAGGATGTCAGGTCAATCTGGCGATAATTTGATGCTAAAGACGACACTGCTCATCCATGTTGAAGAGATATGGCCGCTTTCAGATAGATTGTTTGTTGAAGACGACTCTGTTCCTTCTCATTGAGAAAATCAGGTCAGATCTGGTTCAGTTGAGTCCTGATGGGCTGTTGGAGCTGAAGCAGAAACTTGATGGGTTTTCCATGTGGGTTGTGCATTGGGCCACTGTTTGGGCTTCTGGTAATGGACTTCATTTCGGGCTATAAAGTGTAAATATTGTATTAATAATAATAATAATAATAACTTAATAAGAATAATTATAATAGTAATAATAAATTAATAATATTTTGGTAGACCGAGACAAAACGGGTGTCTACTAGGGATGGCAAGCGGGTACAATTTCGTGGATTTCGCATCGCACCCGCTCTAATTAGGGCGGGGATGGGTATAATTTTAGTGGGTAGTGGGCGGGTGTGGATTTAGAAAGTGATATCTGTCGTGGGTAGTGGGCGGGTAATGGGTTTGAGACCTTACCCGCCCCGCATCCGCCCGCCCCACATCCGCCCGCCCAACTAAATATCCATTAAATTTTGGATCATTATGAATTTAGGTATAATTTTAAGAGACTAATTTATAAATCCTAATATTGTATAAGATATAACTTGTAATTTAACCAAATATTAGGGATAAGTTTATGCATAATTTTTTTTCTTTCAAACCTCTCGTTATTACGCTGATCTTTCAAACCTCTGGTCTCCACTCTCCAGTATATTCAGGTACGTTTCTTCCCTTTTTAATTGAAATTTAATTTTTGTAAGAGTCATTTACGTAGTCATATCGTTTTAAGCTCCTCTGCATTTCGTTTTAAGAGTTTAATTTTTTATTTGCTCGTATTGATTTTTAATTATTTTTTAGATTCATCTCAATGTTTGTTTTAAGCTTAATTTCTTAATATTCTACAAATCAGTATCTTGTGACTGAGCACCCACATTTTAGGCCAACAGAGTCAGATCGTTGCTTCTCAAATCTCCATTTTTAACGCCATTGAATAGAATTAAGTGTTTCACTCGTGCTTCTCAAACCTCTATTTTTAACGCCATTGAAATTGACTTTTTCAAGTTCAAATTTCAACCGAGTATTTTGCAATACTGGTATTTTATTATGGTGTTTTATGATAATGATGATTGTAATATTGGAGTATTAGATGTCACAAGTATTGCTTGAAATTTTATAATGTTGTGCCAAAGAACAAAAGCATTATTTGTTTGTCATTTATGTTTCTAGACTTTAATTATGTCTTTTATTATGATGTTTTATGTACTTTAAGATCTATATTAATACTTAACTCAGATAATACTTAGTTTATTTTATTATGTTTTTAATAAATGTGTTTGTTTTATGTTTGTTGTTTATGTATAACTTAAGTTTGTTGTTAGACGGGTCTAGTCAGGTACGTCTCCAGTGGATAGTGAGTGTGGGGATAGATTTGAGAATATACCCACGTGGACGGGTGTAGATTTAAAAAATTTTACCCATCATAAATGGTAGACGGGTGATGAATTGAAAAATATTAGGTGGATATGAGGATGGGAGGGATATCCGCACCCGAAACGGTTTGCCATCCTAATGTCTACCCATCTCTCTTTGAAGCTTCATGATTTCATCTCACCTTCTCCCTTTCTTCATTTTAGTTCTTTACACTGAGATGCTTTTTCTAATGGAATAACTCAAATTCAACATCTGATATTAACATAGCAAAATCGAAGCTCTCACCTAAAGTAGTAGAAGAAAACGATGGCCGAAACCATAGAAAATAGCCACAGCGACGAAAAACCCAAGCCAAGAGTACGGCCAATTGTTCGCTTCGGGATCTTCCTTGTCTCTCACAGCTTCCTCGTCAGGTAAACTAATTTATTTTCATTCTAATACTAATTTGAATTTTTCCCCCGGCCCCATTCTTCGGGTTTAATTCAGTTTTTTTTAATGTTTTTGTCGTTCTGAATCTTTTTATATTTATTTCAGTATCGTCTGCTTCACTTCTGGGGTTTTGGCTCTGTTTCTATTGCCTGTTCTTGCTAAAAACACTTACATCTCCGAAAACGCCCTCATGCCAGGTTCCCTTACATTTCATTGCTCTATGCTGCAGATTGAATAATTTGAATTTGAATCGATTATGTTGAACTACCTATTCAACTGCATCGGATTTGAATTTAAGTTGTTGGATGTAATATACTTTTTATTTTGTGCAAAATTATAAAAATAGAACATTGGATCCATCACGAAAAGAAGAAGAAAAAACTGATATAAGATTATCTTTTACTTTTATTATATAGGTGCTTTATTTTACCAGCATTTGATCCCTTTATGGATGTTGTGGTAATGATAATACTGTTTGAGTTTTCTGATCTGCGTTCTTTATGTTTGATGTGTGGCTTTGACTTATGCAGGCTCTGCAAGTCCCATGCTTTCTAATCAGCATGTTTCGGATGGAAATAGATTGGTGAAGGATCTTACCAATTCAAACTTGAAATCTTCTGAAACAGGAATGTATGTGGTGGTTCTGTGCATATGTGTTCCTAAAATCTTGTTTGCATAGTTTTTGTTGTTCTATGCACAAAGAGTTCGAGCATTGTAACATGTAGTATTTACAGAGAATGCTTGAGAGTTTATGTTTAAGAGCAAGTTATTGTTATCATGTCCATTCTTTTGTCTACGGTGTAGCATCCCTTTATTTCGAGTTCTTGTTTATTGCCATGGATCATATTTATTCTGTTAAACCTGGGATGCTAAAGTAATAGATATAAACCTGCACCTAAATATATGAAGTTTTCTGAAATTTAGCTGACCCATGCTTAACGAAGACTGCTTGAATTTGCATGTGATTAATATTTGATTTAAAATTAAATAGATTTTTTTTTATTTTGAGATTCTTTTTCATAACCGACTAAATATGCAATTGATCTCTCACATTTTTGGATTATGTGCTTGTAGTTATCTTGTACCTGACTGAACAATACATGGATAAAAATAGGTCCAAGAAATGTAATCTGATTCTCTTTCCCTTGTTTATATTTTCATTTCAGAGAAAGTCACAAAATCATTGCACAATACATGTTAGACGTGGGTGCTGAAGTTAGTTTCCACAAATTTCATCCTCAGATGAATCAGTTTCATCCACTGCACTTTTTCTCTAGTCCTGATTCTGGTAAGATACAAGAGAATTACAGTTGTTCGTCATATGGTATCAATACTGTGGGGATTATAAGAGCTCCTCGTGGTGATGGGAAGGAGGCCATTGTCTTGGTAACGCCATACAATGCCCTAACGAGTAGCTTTGGTGAGGTTTTATCTTTAGGCATTGCATATTCGGTATTTTCCTTGCTCACTCAAGTTACATGGCTAGCCAAGGATATTATATGGCTTGTTGCTGATTCGCAATTTGGAGAATATGCAGCAGTTTCTGCTTGGTTAAGAGAATATCAGACACCTAAATTTAGCAGCATGAGTGCCCTGAACGCTGAGATGTGTCCAGATATTAATAATCTTTTTGAGATAGAAGTTCATTCTATGGCTGGAAGTAAGTTCTCCAATAGTTTTAGGCGTGCTGGGACAATGACTGCTGCTTTGGTTCTGAAGGTTAGAGATCAAAGTGAACAATTCGATGACACTATTAGCATTTATGCTGAGGCATCTAATGGACAGATGCCAAACTTGGACCTCATCAATGTTGTAAATTATTTGGCAGTGCATAGACAAGGTTTGCGTGTAAATGTGGAGAAATTGTGGTCCTTCCTTAACTTGGGTTGGCTTAAAAGTTTGGGTGAAATCTTTGAATCTCTAGCAAATATAGCTAAAAGCTTAAACCCTAAGTTCAAATTTGGTATCCCTGCAACAGAGTATGTTGAAGGCACAGCTATACTTGCAAGTTCATTGTACTATCAGGTAGAATACAGTTGTTACTTGGTTATCTCTGATTTTATTCATTGTTTTACTCCATTTTTATGTTATGTTTGCCACAAATATTCTACTTCTAAAAGTATTAAATAGTTGAAGCTAAATTTTAAGGAGATGCACATTTGTGCTTCTCATTGTTCGTTGAAAAGATGTTTAATTTATCCATATTTCTTTCGTTTTTTGTTAGGCTCTAGGTGTGCCAACAGGCCCTCATGGCGCTTTCCGTGACTACCAAGTTGATGCAATCACATTGGAGATTTCACCTAAATTTTCGTTAGATAAAGTCTGGCGCAATGACATTATTCTGAGAGGTGGCCGGTAAGTGTTACTTCCCTTTGTTTTTCATTTTTATTTATTATTGTAGTTCTCATCAGCAAATGGCTTTTGACAGGAGGTTATCTTGTGAACAGATTTGAGAAGAAATAAGAATTCTATATTTTTCTCTAACAGCATATTACAACTTAAAGGAAGAATCAGTACAAAAAATAGGAAAGTATCCCTAAAAATTAGGAACTACAATTAGAGACATATTTACACTAGGTCAACTCCTAAAAATAAGGAAGAAGATTTAGTCCCATAATTCTTGGATTTCCAACACTCCCCCTCAAGCTGGTGTGTAGATATTTATCAATCCCAGCTTGCCAATAAAATCTTCAAACATGTTCTACTCAGACTTTTAGTTAGCACGTCTGCAACTTGTTGCTTAGTAGGAAGATAGATAATACAAACTTCTCCTGAATTGACCTTCTCTTTGATGAAATGACGATCCATCTCCACGTGTTTAGTATGATCGTGATGAATTGGATTATGTGCTATACTGATAGCATCTTGATTATCACAATATACATTCATAGGTTTAACATAAGATACTTTAAGTTCCTTCATTAATCTTTGTAACCAAATTCCCTCACATATACCATGAGACAAAGCTCGGTATTCTGGCTCTACACTGCTATGAGCCACTACGAACTATTTTTCACTTCTCTATGTCACAAGATTACCCCACACATAGCTACAATAACCACTTGTAGATCGTCTGCCACTCACTGATCCTGCCCAATCTGCATCAGTGTAAAGTTCTATGTCACGACTGGTGTTTTTCTTGAAATGAAGACCTTTACCCGGTGTTCCCTTCAAATACCTTAGCATCCTGTAAACTGCCTCCAAATGTTTTTCCTTTGGAGAATGCATATACTGACTGATGACAATCACACCAAATGCAATATCAGGTCGAGTGTGAGATAGATAAATAAGTTTTCCCACGAGTCGCTGGTATCTCCCCCTGTCTACTTCTTCCCCATCATCATCGGTGCCTAGCTTCGAATTGAACTCCATTGAGGGCTCGACAGGTTTACAACCTAGCATGCCAGTTTTAGCCAATAAATCAAGAACATACTTCCGTTGGGAAATAGAAATGCTTGTCCTTGTCCGTGCTACTTCCATGCCAAGGAAGTATTTGAGATTCCCCAAATCCTTAAGCTCAAATTCTGTGCTAAGGAAGTCTTTTAGTTTCATCAACTCAGTTGAATCATCCCCTGTTAGGATAATATCATCAACATAGACGATGAGAATAGAGCATTTACCATTTCTCGAGTGTTTGCAAAATGGTGTATGATCTGCTTGCCCTTGGGTGTAATTCCTGCTGGTCATAGCCTTGGAAAACCGGCTGAACCAAGCTCTTGGGGACTGTTTCAGTCCGTATAGTGACTTCTTTAATCTGCATACTCACCCTTTTTCTTCTTCAAAGCATGGTGGAAACTCCATATATACCTCCTCGCTCAATTCTCCGTTAAGGAATGCATTTTTTACATCAAGTTGTGTCAAGGGCCGATCAAGATTGAGCTAAGGAAAGGAGCATTCGAACAGTATTGAGCTTTGCAACGGGTGCAAATGTCTCATCATAGTCGAGGCCATAGGTTTGAGTAAAGCCTCTTGCCACAAGTCGAGCCTTGTGCCGATCAATACGCCCATCAGGCTTGAATTTTGTGGTGAAAATCCATTTACAGCCCATGGTTTTCTTCCCTTCTGGCAGATCTGTAACTTCCCATGTCCCATTATTTTTTAGAGCATTCATTTCTTCAAAAACAACATGTCTCCATTCGGTTTATTTCAGAGCCTCTTTCACATTTCTTGTAGTCTCTACACTGTAAATATTAGTTACAAAAGTTTTGTAAGCTTTAGACAAATTTCCATAGGATACAAACCGAGAGATTGGATGCTGAGTACAGGTTGTTGTGCCTTTATGAACAGCAATGGGAAGGTCCATATTCGACGAATCAGGAGACGGATCTGGAACAAGACAGTCCTCGGTGTTGGATGAATTTGGCACTGCTGCTGTGTCGTTTGTAGGAGGGTAATGTTTCTTTGAATAAACAAGGAGTTATGGAGGCTGTAGTTGGGGTTTCTCAGAGTGGCGCATTGGAAGTTTACTTTCAATGGGGATTTCATCGCTAGGAAATTCATTTCTCCAGTGGAACACTCAAATCCGGTGTTATGAGGACAGGGTCATTCTTAGAATTTTGTGTGACAGTGGTGTTAGGGATAGGCTCAAGGGTATAATAAGAAGAATATGAAAAGTCTCATCTTCACGAAGAGACTCCCCCTGTAGATGAGTGGCAGAAAAATATGGTTCGTTTTCAAAAAACGTGACATCACGAGAGATAAATATGCGACTCAAGGTGGGTGAGTAACATTTGTATCCTTTTTGTGTGGATGAGTAGCCAACAAAGACGCATAGGTGTGCTCAGGGATCAAGTTTGGATTGATTAGGTTGGTGATTATGAACAAAGGCTTTACAACCAAATATCTTGACTGGTAGGATAGGAACACGAAATAGAGAGAAGTTTTTTTGTAGGACATGTAAAGGAGTTTGGATATTAAGGACGCTAGAGGGCATACGGTTTATTAAATAGCATGCAGTAAAGACAGCCTCCCCCCATAGGTATTTTGGAACTTTCATGGTAAACATCAAGGCTCGAGCAACAGATAGTAGGTGTCTATTTTTTCTTTCTGAAATCCCGTTTTGTTGAGGTGTGTCAGGACAAGAGCTTTGATGAATGATGCCTTGTTCAGAGAGATAGGGACTTAAAGCAGAATTGAAATACTCCTTTCCATTATCAGTGCGCAGCGTGCGTATGCTTGAGTTAAATTGGGTTCGGATCATGAAATGGAAATTCTGGAACACTTTTGGTGTTTTTGTTTTTTCTTTTAGAAGGTAAACCCAAAATACTCTAGTATGGTCATCAATAAGGTTATGAACCATCTAGCACCCGTGATGTTTTAACACGATTTGGCCCCCATAGGTCACTATGAATCAAGGAGAAAGGTTGGGATTGTATATAAGGCTTCAAAGGATAAGGAACACTGGTATGTTTTGACAATTGACAGATTTCACATTTCAGGGAATTGATCTTTTTATTCCGAAATAACATAGGAAGTGAATGCTTCAAATACAGGAAATTTGGATGTCCTAACCTACGGTGCCACATCATGACAGTTTCCTCATTTAAAGCAGATGAACCATCAGCTATCTGAATTTGAGATTGGTTGTGGCAGGGGGCATACGTATGGAATAGTGATAAATTACCTGTCATGTGATCGGAAGCTCCCGAATCTAGAATCCAGGATGGTTGATTACTAGACTCATAAGTGATATTAAAGGCAGTACCTTGAACAGCCAAGGAACCATGGCTTATTGGTGCACCGAGTAACTTGTGAAGAGTTTCAAGTTGGAACTTTTGTTAGGCGAACATCTTGAACGGCTTCAGTAGGTGCAGGGGTCTAGCAGTGGATGAGTTACCCAAGGATAAAAGAGCCTTATTTTCCTTCTGAATTTTTGTTGTACCAGGGTAATCGTGGAGCTTGAAACATTTCTCCTTTGTGTGACCAGTACGATTACAGTAGCTACACCAAACTTGATCTCCTGAGCGACTTAGTTTTGAATCATTCTCTGCTCGATTCTTCTGAGATTGAGGGCCCCTTGAGACCAGGGTAGATGATTCAGTAGGACTATGACCAGAATTGGTCACAGGTTTTGGTTCCTTGAAATCTCCCATCATTACTCGGCGACGATTTTCTTCTCTCCGAAACTCTGCAAATGTTTCTCCCATGGCTGGAAAAGGGGTCCTACCCAGAATACGGCCATGAACTTCATCCAAGTCTCGGTTCAGCCCTGCTAGGAACTCATAGAGTCGTTCTTTGTTGAGATGTGACATGAACTTGGTGTGCTCCAAGCCTTCACCCCAGTCCACTTCATAGTACATATCGAGTTCCTGCCATAAGATCTTTAAGTAGTTGTAGTACTGTGTAACTTCAAGAGTTCCTTGTTGAATGTCTTTTAATTTTAGCATGATTTCAAAAACTTGAGAAGCATTTCCTAGATCAAAATAGTTCTCCTTGACTGCATCCTACATTTCTTTTGCAGTCTTGAATAAGAGGTAGGTTCGGCTTATGTGGCTCTCCATGGAGTTGATCAATCAGGCCATGACAATAGAATTATTGAGTTCCCACGTAGCATACATAGGATCAGTAAGATGAAGACTTGGAATTTCTCCATTGATATACTCTAATTTCCCACGACCTTGAATCACCATGAGTACCGATTAGGAGCACTGTAAAAAATTCTTCCCTTCTAATCGGTGATTAGTGATTATGAGGGACGAATTAACATCACCATGAGATAATGTTTGATTGACATTATAAGTTACTTGTGAAGTCTCAGAATCAGAAACATTTCCAGTGTTGTTTGCCATGATAGACAAGACACGAGAGAAAACTAAAGAAGTAGAATGGATCGGAAATATCCCTATGCCATGAACAGATTTGAGAAGAAATAAGAATTCTATATTTTTCTCTAACAGCAGATTACAACTTAAAGGAAGAATCAGTACAAAAAATATGAAAGTATCCCTAAAAATTAGGAACTACAATTACATACATATTTACACTAGGTTAACTCCTAAAAATAAGGAAGAAGATTCAGTCCCTTAATTCTAGGATTTCCAACATCTTGAAATTCTTAACTCTAGATTATGTGAATAATCTTGTTGTTAAATTGCATAGAATGTATGCAGGTAGTCGCCTTTGGATAGGTTTTACGATTTGTAGATAAATGGTAGATAACTTTGTTATTGCCACTTTCGTTTCCTGAAGGATTTCATGTTGCTTGGCGCAGGTTGATTGAAGGAGTCATACGATCCGTGAATAACCTTCTTGAGAAGTTTCACCAATCATTTTTCTTGTACCTCTTAACATCTCCTAGTAAGTTTGTATCAGTAGGGGTTTACATGATTGCATTTGCACTTCTCATAGCACCACTTCCCATGGTTGCGGCTTCTCTCTATGTTGATTCAAATAGTTCAAGCAACTGTTCAAAAGGTGATAGCTCAACCCCATCTGCAATAACTGATACTGATGAACATGGTATCACTATCAGATCTTGGAGGTGGCTTAACTCAGCAAAGTTAGTTTTTATTGTTCATTTATGGGGTGCTATTGTTTCAGTACTTCCATATTTCATCTGCCAAATACCTGATTGCAGCCCAACGACCAGCTTCATGATCTGGGTTTTGCTTTCAATCCTCAGCCTTCTAATCCTGAACTCAGTTCTTGCTTCTCCTTTTGCTTGTGTTAAAGCATCTCAAGAGAAAGAATGGGCTCTTGTGAAATCAGTGACTATCTCTTCAGTGTTCATTGGATTGGGGCTCATGTCAGTCATTAATTTTGCTACCGCAGAAATTGGAGCTTTATTGATGGTCCCAATGTGTTTACTGGCTCGTCCTTTAAAGCTTGATGTTAGAGCTGGTACTTTTAGAAGTTGTTGCAGGATTATCTGCAATCTGGTTTTAGGGCATATTGCCTTTCCGCCAGCTGCATTTTTTCTGTTGAAAGGGATGCTTGACGGTTTCGGCAGTGCCAATGTGGGCGGCTTCTGGATGTGGGTTGAGTCTCTTTGGGCATGGAACAGTGCTACATATCTCTTCATTGGTATGGTCCAGTTGCCATGCTGGGTGTTATGTGTTAGCATTTTGTTTCATAGTTGTTGACATGTCTTAATTCCGTTCGGACCTGCAAACTTTGTATCAAGTGCACTTTAGTTTCATTGTTTGCCTTCACTTATTTCAACCTTTTAATGAAAATTGGACTTAAACGGAGAGTTAAAAGCCACATGATATTCTGGAACTTGGATGATATGGGTCTGATTTTGCAGTTAGCTGGTTGGCCGGCATTACTAGAATGAGGCTTTGAAATACTTCTTACAGGTCTTTTAATAAGTGGTGGTAACCCTCTGATGATTGATCAGTCCTTTATGATTATTTTTTTGTCAAAATGATTCCAAGTGACCCGCCAACAGAGGTAAACTTGCGTTTAACAGGAGAGGTATATCTACATGTAGATTATCCTTATTTCGGTGACACTCTTCCACACAAATAAATACTTGCATCCATCCTTGCATGTGTATGATTGCACTACTTACTGAATTTTCTATGAAAAAGATAGATCATGAAGTAGAAAAATAGGCAAAATTTTATCGCAGAATATTGGTTATTTCAACATAATTTCTCCGAGTTGAAGGGTATCATCTCATGTTGACTATATAAAAATAGGGGTAGGCTTTGCAAGGCTGTAGAAAGTTTAATAATAAGTAGAAGAAAGAAAATGATAAGAGGACTAGATGCCTTGCTGAGCTTAGCTTCCAATTGAATATGTTTGTTTTATATGCCGACTTTATTTTCTATAGTTAAAGCGACATATTTGTCATGGATGAGCAAAGCAGACGCGAGATATCAAAGGAACATATTCAACATCCACTCGAAAAAAGGTTAGGAACCAATGAGGAAAATCAAACTCATTGGGGATCTCTAAATCAATTTGTCTACTATTTCTTTGCTGCTGGTTTAATTATATGTTTGAAATTGCAATTATTGGGAATCTTTTTCTTTTTGTTAATGATCGATGCGTCTGCTCTAACCTTCCATACAAGTGCATGAACACATACACAAGCATGCATTTATATTTATGGTGAAGATGAAATTCTTTTATGTTGTTTCAAAACATGTTCTTGATTGTTAACTTGTTAGTGTAATAACCAATAAAAGTTTGGAAGAATAAGAATTTAGACAAGAATTAGAGGCTGAGAAGAAAAGGATGGAACCAATTGGCTAAGTTCTGACCTTTGGGCTTTTGCTACCAAAACCTCTTAGTATTAAATTACAATTTTTGTCACTTTGTAAGGGAACCCCTTCAGTACATCAAAGCACCTAGCTTTCTATAAAATAATTTCAAACAAAGAAGAGCTTAATATAGAGCACATGTACATACGAAAGATTTTATATTAAGGGGACGAACTTCTAAAATATTAAGAGATGACGAATTTATAAAATTTCAGGAGATAAAAATAAATTTTTAATAGAAAATATATATAAAAAATTAAAATATATGATAATTTTAAAATTTTAAGGGGATGGGTTCATACTCTATTAGAGTATATAATTGAAAAACACTAAATCAAGCATATTAAAGATAATTTTAAAAATTCTAAGCTTGCGTATGGGTTTATTTTCCTTTGCCTCCAAGTACAATTTTTTAAGTTATAAATTGAACGGTAAGATAAGGTGATTATTTAAAAAAAAATCAATTGAAAGTCTTTGTTGACGTAAGAGAAATTGTTGTTGAAAAACAATAATTTTATAATATGGTTGGATCATGATAACTTACAACACTATTAATATTAAATAGTACAATACTTATCATCTTTTAACTTGTTGACGTCAATAAGGTAAGTTAACTAATAGAGAAACTAAGAAAACAGCATTAAAAATTTATGTCGTCATCATTTGATTCTTTAATCAATCACTTATAAATCTTGGGTGAAAAGGCTAGAATAAGTAACTAATTATTATGATTTATTTTTAATCAATAAGTTAAGTTAATTATTTCATTTATCTTTTTAATATTGAATAAAAACGTTAATTGCATCATACACTATTAAACTATGGTCTTCATTTTAAATTGGTCTCTGAAGTCTATACATTTTAATTTCATCTCTAAATTATAATTCTTATTTTAAATTAATCTTTGAATTTTTAAATGATTTAATTTTATCCTTAAACTATGATCCTCATTCTAAATTGATCTTAAACTATTGATATATGATAATTACATCCCCCACTAAAAAAATGTTAGGCCAAGCCGTATTATTATAATTTTGAAAAAAGTTAGGTTAAATTATGATTAAAATTAAAAATACATATTAGGATGAAATTGGGTATAAAATTGAAAGTTTCAAAAGTTCAGGTATTAATTTAAAATGAGGATCATAGTTTGAAAATGAAATTAAAAAAATTCAAAAATCTAAGGATTAATTTAAAGTGAGAGTTACAACTTAAAGATACATTTTAAATATTCAAAAGTTTAAAAATAAATTAAAATAAAAATCACAATTCGAGAGCATGCAATTAATTCATAAGAAATGTGTTCCACGGGCTTCCATATGTGCTTAAGGTAAATTCTCAAATAATCAAGATTCAGCCTTTAAATCACAGCCACGAAAACAGTTTTCTAAACCCAGAACTCAAAGCCTGACATAGAACACAAAAATCTCTCAAGTTTGCAAAGAGACAGACCATGGATAGAATGTTATGCGATGAACTAGTTCAAGAAATATTCAGAAAACTGCCATCAACACCATCGTCTTCTTTATCAGTTTGTTTAGTTTCCAAGCGTTGGCTTAACCTTTACAGAATCTCAAAAACATCTCTTTCTCTCAGGTTCCTTCCACATAGTTCTTCGCTTGTCTCTCTGTCTTCTCTTATTTCCCAATACCCTTGTCTTTCCTTTCTCTGTCTTGTTCTATCTGATGCCACCTCCTCCATCAACAATTCAACCGCCACTGCCTTTTCCGATCACTTGCTTTCCATTGTTTCTTCCTCTTGTTCTAACCTGCGTCATCTCAGATTCTTAGCCGGCCCAGTTTCTGGTCTTCCTTTGTTGTCCCTATCAAAATCTTGTTCCAAACTTACTTCAATCACTGTTTCTTTATCCAGACCACTTTTTCTCAACTGGGTTGTTTCGTTTTCTTTCTTGAAGGAGTTATGTTTTTTATGTGTGTTCAACTGGTGGTGTTGGTGATGAAGATAAGCGATTTGGGTCGTCTTCAAATGAAGAATTGGATGTAAAATTCGGTCTAGAAACTCTCTGTTTGTCAGGAATTCGGGCGGATGATAAGGGCATTAGTTGGCTATGGAGGAACTGCAAAAGGCTTAACAAATTACAGCTAAATAGCTGTGAGAGTGTTGGTAATGGAGTCTTTCTCATCATTTATCTGGTGTGTGGAAGGTCTTCAAGAAGTAGAGTTAAGGAAATGTAGGAGCATAATTGATAGAGTACTCTTAAGATTAGCAGAGAATTGTGCTTCATTGAATTCTTTACTGATCCACGATGGATGTAGCAGACAAGGGTTGCTTGAATTCATAACAACTTGCAGGTGTAATCTGCAGAAACTTGACCTTAGATTGCCATTAGACCTCAATAATAATCACCTCTTAGCCATTGCTATGAATTTAAGAGGTCTCAAAACACTTAGGCTTCAAAGTTGCTGTCTGGTTACCTGTGAAGGTCTGCAGATTCTTGGGACTGCCTTGAATCCTACACTTGAACAACTGGCTTTAGTAAATTGTGATGTTGTGGATAGAGAGGTAGGATTTCTAGCCACAATGGGACAAAATTTGATGATGTTAAGGAAACTGAACTTGTCTTGTAATGAAATGTTGGTCGATAAAGAGTTGGTTTCTATGCTAATTTCTTGCAATAATCTGGCCGAGTTGAAACTGAGAGGTTGCAGAAAGCTAACGAGTATAACTATGGTTTCCATATCTAAGACCTGCAAAAGCTTGCAAAGTGTTGATATTATGAACTGCCCTGGGATTGAAGCTGAGGCTGTGGAGTTGCTTGTCTTGAATTGTCCACAGTTGAGACAGATTCAGGTTGAGGAGAGCAAGGTTTCAGACATTGCAAGGACAAGGGCATGTCATAAATTTATAGAGGCAACTTCTGGTTGATGAATTTATGATATTTCAGTGTTTTATTGGTACCAAAATATACATGTTATTGTAATAAGAAAAAGTGCAACATATAATTTGTGTTGGTCTATTTGAAACTTGAATTGGAGGAAAGGAAACAGAGGTGCCATTGGATTGGTTCTAGTTAAAGCATTGAAGTGTTATATTTAACGGTTAATTCGGTTCGAATTCGGTTAATTAACCGAATTAATCGAAATTAAATTTTAAATATTAAATATATTATATATAACATATGGGCTCAACCCAAATCATTAAAAACCCAATTAATAATTTAAGATCCAATAACTTTTAAACTTAAATCAATATTAATTAATTAAAAAATTATATAAATTTTTTATTTTATAATTATATATTAATTAAATTAATTGTAAACTATTTTTTAATTAAAAATATTAAATATATTATATATAACATATGGGCTAAGCCCAAACCATTTAAAACCAATTAATAATTTAAGATCCAATAACTTTTAAACTTAAATCAATATTAATTAATTAAAAAATTTATCTAAAATTTTTATTTTATAATTATTTATTATTTCAATTAATTATAAACTTTTTTTGAATTAAAAAATATTTAATTTTATATAAATTAGAAAATTTAAAAAAAAAATCGGTTAATTCGAAATTAACCGAATTAACCGGAATTTATTCGGTTCGGTTAATATGTTCGAAAAAAAATTCGGTTCGGTTAACGGTTAAAGAAAAAAAAATTTGGTTTATTCGTGTCGGAACCGTCTTTCGGTTGGACCCGGAATTGGGCTTCGACTTGAATGAATTGGGTTAGAGTCGCCACCGATCATTTATTTTAAAACAAATGGGTTGATCGGATACCCTATTTCTTACCTGATCTGCGTTGTACCAGAGACGTGTCGGGTTCGGGAGTCGGTTACGATCAAGGAAGGATTAGCACCCTTGAACCGCCCTTTCGGTACCAATTAATTTGCAGGTTGTCTTGATTGCGAAGAATTAAAAATTTAAATTAAAATTTAAATTACCCGATTCGAATTGCTTACCTTTGATCGGTTGAAAATTTCTCTACAAAGTCAAAAATATTAGTAAAAAATAAATAAAACAATAATAATAAATAAATGTTAAATAAAAACAAATGGAAACAAAAAAAGTCAATATATATATATATATATATATAATAAAATAAAAAGTCAAAGAAATAGAATAAATAAAGATTAAAGAGAACAAAAAAATGAGTTTTTAAAAAAGCAAAAATAGAAATGAAAACAAAGGATAAATGAAAATAAAAAGGATCAAATCGAATGAGCTTGAAACCTATGGACTGAAATGAATTTTAAAAGTGAACTGCAATAAAAATAAACAAATTAGGGGGTTAATTCACAAAATATAAAAGTGTAAAAGGTGACCAATTTGAATGAATTGAGAATCCAGACGAAATTACAAGTGATGACCATTGTAATGCGATTTAACTACCAGGGATTGCGGGAGAATTAAAATCCCCTAATTGCACATAGACCCCTGATATATATATATCGAAAACACTCTTCTCCCCTTCATATCTCCCATTTCTGATTTTCTCTCTCTCCTCCTCAACGAGAGAACAATCTGTTCTCTCGCTACATCCTCTCAATTCTTTGAACCAAGCCCCATATCACGGCCATGCACTCCGCCGTTCGCCGCGCTCCGGCCACCGACCGGTGGCCGGAAAAAAATCTAAATAACCTCAAGACGCTCCCTCGTCTCCGTAGAACCAAAACCGTAGCCCAAATCACCAAGACCCCTATAGATCGGCGTAGATCTAGGAAATAACCTCGACTTTTTACCTTCTCCGACGACCGTTCGCTTTTCCGATGGTTTCTTCGGTTGATGCTTCTTGTGTGTGTGGCTTTGTTTTGGTACTGTTGATAGCTGTTGTGGCTCTAGATGATGTATTGTGGTGTGGTATTTTTTGCTGTTGTCTCTGTCGATTTTGGGTACCGTTGTGTAGTGTGATGGTTGTAGTTCTTTGTGTACTCGGTTGTGTCTGTTGTTTTCTCGATCTACTGTGGTTTTTGGTTGTCTGATGTGTGTTTGGCTTGTTCCCGATGATACTTGGGTATTGTTCTCGTTGTGGGTATTTTGGCTTTAGGCTCGTGGTTTCTGTGTAGACCGGTTTTGTGGTCGATGGTTTCTCGGTATCTCTCGATGATGCCCTGTTGTATTTATATAGCCCCCGACGGGGCTGTCCGGTGATGACGGGGTCATTCCCGTACCTTTCGGGCCTAACGTCGTTTCACGTGGCCGGGAATCCCGGGATGGTGCAGTCCCGGTTTTCCCGGCCGTTCTTGTTCTCTCTTTGACTGTATAACTTCCCCATGCGCGGCGCCTGTGACTTGATGTCTCTTTCAGGGTTTCCAAACCCTAAACCTGGACGGCTGGGTCAGGCTCAAATCTGACTGAACCAGACTAGTGGACCCTTTGCTGGATTGATTATTGGACATGAACAATAAAATAAAATTAATAAAATAATAAATACTAAAATAAAAAATGACAATTATAATAATAAAAATATTTTTCAAAACCTATATAATATATTTTCAAAAATATTTTAAAATTATATTATATTTTTTAAAAATGTTTCAAACTCATAGTTTTCAAAAATGTTTGAAATTATATGTTATATGTTTTCAAAAATGATTTCAAAAACTATATAATATATATGTTTTCAAAAATGTTTTTCAAAAACTATATTATATTTTTCAAAATGTTTTTTTTTAAAAAACATATTTATATTTTTCAAAATGATTTCAAACTATATAATATATATATATATATAATAATAAAAAAGATGGACGAAAATTAGTGTCTACAGCTGCCCCTCTTTGTCATTTTCGAGTAACGAAAAATAGGACAAAGATAAAAAGACAAAAATTTCGTTCGGTGGAGAAGAATAACTCCCTGTTGAATTAAGATGTGGATGGCTCCTCCGTCACGAAGTCGAGTCCACCTTGAAATTATATGGGATTGAATCCGTAGTTCGGAACTGGAATGTGAACGTGCTTCTCGCTGCCAAATTGTAGTCAACTTCGGTCTTCTTTTTCGTTTAAAGACATTGGTTAAAATTCGACTGGAAAGTAGTTCCTTGACTCTATCACGTGGTTGATAAACCTTCGAGCTGAATGCAATCGAACTCGAAGGGTCTTCATTGGCAGATAGCTTTTCTCGACTTAAGCTATGCTGTCGGAAACATTTCTTTGTTACCGAGGCACGGTTAACCCGAGTCTTCTTCTTGACTTAAAAACCTCGACTGCAACCGAAAAGTAGTGACTGATGTGCCGTCGAGTTGAATGGAATCAAACTCAACGATTTTGTTGATAGATAGCTCTTCTTGTCTTGAGCTATTCTGTAAATATGATGTGCCTTGGAGCTGAGCGTAGTCGAACTCAAAGGTCTTTGGTTGGCAGATAACCCTTCTCGACTTAAGTTATGCTGCAAATGATATGCCTTGGAGCTGAGCGTAGTCGAACTCGAAGGTCTTTGGTGACAGATAACTCTTCTCGACTTAAGTTATGCTGCAAATGATGTGTCTTGGAGCTGAGTGTAGTCGAACTCGAAGGTCTTTGGCAGATAGCCCTTCTCGACTTAAGATATGCTGCAAATGATGTGCCTTGGAGCTGAGCGTAGTCGAACCCGAAGGTCTTTTGGTCACAGATAACCCTTCTAGCCTTGAGTTATGCTGTAAATGATATGCCCTCGAAGCTGAGTGTAATCGAACTCGAGAGTCTTTGGCAGATAGCCCTTCTCGACTTAAGCTATGCTGCAAATGATATGCCTTGGAGCTGAACGTCGTCGAACTCAAAGGTCTTTGGTTGGCAGATAACCCTTCTCGACTTAAGTTATGCTGCAAATGATGTGCCCTCGAAGCTGAGTGTAATCGAACTTGGGGTCTTTGGCAGATAGCCCTTTTCGACTTAAGCTATGCTGCAAATGATGTGCTGTTGAGCTGAACGTCGTCGAACTCAAAGGTCTTTGGTTGGCAGATAACTCTTCTCGACTTAAGTTATGCTGCAAATGATGTGCCCTCGAAGCTGAGTGTAATCGAACTTGGGGTCTTTGGCAGATAGCCCTTTTCGACTTAAGCTATGCTGCAAATGATGTGCCGTTGAGCTGAGCGTAGTCGAACTCAAAGGTCTTTTGTTGGCAGACAACCCTTCTAGACTTAAGTTGTACTGCAAATAGTTTGTTTAAAAAATGGCTTCCCTTAACGGGTCGAAGCCGATCATGATTCTTCAGGTGGTTCCTTTGAACGAGTCTGATCAAAATGAGATGATCTTTGAATGACTCCCATTTTACGGAAAATCTCACTGATAAATTCTGACGGCCGGATATATTCCGTTGTGGAATTGAAATCTGGCTTGAAGACGTTAACTGGAAACATGATGCTCATTTTTGAGTTGAGCTGTACTGAATTTGATCTGGATTGGTTCTTGAACCTATCTGAAATTGGTTCGAGATCTGCAGATATGTTAAGTCAGTTGAGGTGTAGCTTCTCACTGCCGAGTTAAGCAACCACCATCGTTCGTTAAAGGCAATTGCAAATCGAGTATATCTTGAAATGGAATTGAAACCTGACTCAAAGAGCTGTAAAAAATGTATGCTAAAATGATGAATGTGATGCACCTAAGTATGTCTAAGATGCATGCAACATGAATGAATTATGTGTTATCTCTTGGAAGGAGTCTCGTGTTTTGTCTGTCAATCTGGTCCTTGGAATCGATCGTGCCCCATTCTCTTTTCCGGGCTTTGGCTTTACAGACCTTTCATATATGAGACTGTCCTGTTTGAAAATGTTTTTCTCCTTTTCTTGTTTTAGGAGGGAAAAGGATGAAAATTCTGTAAAATATTGTTCGTAATTGAATCAAATTGTAAACATGAGTTCAAAGTATATCAAAGGAATCAATAGCTCTTTTTATGATTTCAGAGTTACAGCTCTTTGACAAAAGTCAAATGGATGGGTTGGCTTTAGCTTGACCTCCTTTCTAGGTTTTGGAAAAAAAAATGTCATTTTTTTTAAAAAATATCTTGACATGCTTTGGCACTTCAATTGGGTGCGGACAAAATGACGCAACTAGCATGATCACTTACTAGACCTTTTATTTCAGTCCTCTGAAATTTTCTATTTGTTCAAGCTTTGTAGGCTCCTCTAACAAAGGCAGTGCAAAAACATCGGTCTAAAAACGAAATTCTTGAGTGCTCGTGTGTAGTTGACTAT
Source organism: Hibiscus syriacus (assembly GCF_006381635.1). Lineage (NCBI taxonomy): Eukaryota > Viridiplantae > Streptophyta > Magnoliopsida > Malvales > Malvaceae > Hibiscus > Hibiscus syriacus. The sequence goes on along the minus strand of NW_024062828.1, from coordinate 1,252,992 downwards.
AACAGGTGTTCCTTAACTCCCTTAGTCCATTTTACCGAAAATTTCTTGCTTAGATAAATTTGATTAAACTTGTCATTATCTGGCTAGCTGAATCCATAAAGCCGGGGCATTAAACCAATTGCTTTAGAGGGACAGCTTAATATTATAACCACTCTTATCAAGTTAACTGAAGGGTTCATCTCATCACAGAGTCTTCGGCCTGACAAGAGCAGTGGAGCAAACACCGAATTGCCAAGTGTCCGAGCAATGTCATGGTTTGAACGTAATCTACTCATAAGGCCAGGGCTTTCAAGTTTCCTCTATAACCAATTGCCTTAGCGGAATAGCTCAGTTTTTACGGATTTAATTTCTTAAGATTGTTAAGAAGAACCTGTCATAGTCTAGGTGTTTTTGAAAGTCAAGGGATCTCATCTTTAGAGTTCAATTTTCAAAACAACTGACCTAAACTGGATTCACCTACTCGACTCTTTCATTTGTAAAGATCATCATCGTCATTGAACGTCTTAAATAAAAAACATAGTAATTGTCATATGCCAATGATGCCCCATGTTATCCGCACCTTATGAAAGGTTAATTGCAAGAGTAGGGTATGGTGTTTGAGTGTATATTCTGGGTAAGGTCAAAGTCCTTGTTTTTAAATCATGTTACTTCGTCAAAGATCTGTAACTTTGAACCATTTACAGAGTTTCTTAATTCAGATGATATTCAAAGAATTGCGAGTTTGCAAATGTGATTCATTGCTTACAATCTTTAAAGTAGCATAAATTTATTCAAATATCCAAAGAAAGTTAAAAAAAATCCAAAATAAATTCAAACAACATGTCTCAAAATTGAATAAGGCCTCATCAGGATGCCCCACTTGCCATGACTCTTTCTGCTTTAGGAGTGTCATTGCTTTCATCGTAAAATTCCAGCTCTTTCCTGTCCATCATTAATTGGATCAAGGCTCTAAATTCGGCACATTCTTGTACATCATGTCCATCTTCATTGTGATAACAACAATAACTGTCACTTTTGGAATCTGATGTGCTAAGAAGTGGTGCAAGAAACCCCTCATTTATCATTTGCCTCCATACCCAAGCAAGAGGTAACTTCACTTTGGAAACTCTGGTTTTGGCCTTTTTACCTTTTTCCTCGGTGACTGCACTTTCCTTGTTTTCTTCATTGTTGGGGGTTCTGTGCAACGTGGAGTGATTCTGAATTATTAAAATGAATCCAACCCCTGTTGCGCATCCTTTGGATAACCCTCTTAAAGGGGAGGCAATTTTCGATAGCATGCCCCGGAACACTGCCATGATATTCACAGTGCGTATTTTTGTCATACCACCTGGGGTATGGGGGCTTTAGAGGTGTCTCGGGATAGGGTGACACCACATGTGCGTCAAACAGTTGTTGGTAGAGCTCCTTATATGTCATGGGAATGGGATCAAAATGCTCTTTTTCCTTCTTCTTCAGGGGAGGCTTTCCACCCGTTCTACCTCCTGGGTTAATGGTAATTTCTACCCTCTTTGTTTTGACCTCTTCTTCAAATTTCGGAATGCGATAACTATCCGAATTATCTTGAAGTCCTGGTAAGATTCTGGGTGAGACAACCACTTGCGGGGTAAGTGGCATGGTTACCCCTTCCGATGAACCTGCCCCGAGCGCACTGGTCTGTTGCAGGCCAACTAACTTGGCAACGATCTGATCCATCAAGGACTCTTGGTTCTTTGTGATTGTTTCTAGAGTATTTCGACTATTTTGGTCTATCTTATCTTCTAGCTCTTTCTGTAGTTTCAACATATTCTCTTCAATTTGTGTAATTCTGGCTTTCATCCTCTTCTTCTTCAAATGAGTGTTATGTGGATGGGTGTGTCCAACGCTTGAGGCGGTGTATCCAGTATTTGCTCCCCCTTTGAGACATGTTTATGTTAGTTAATGTGAATGCAAATAAAATAACAAAATGCAAAGAAAATAAAAAATGCAAAATGTCTAAATATGATGCATGAAATGTCCGAGGCATTGATCCGAAAAATGTGTCTGTTATTATGAATAACCCTTATTAGTGACAAAAGTGTTACGTCTGAAGAGACAAAAAACTCTTTTTGATGGTATGAATCCTGTACAGCTTCTGACAAGTTGATTCGTCTTTTTCACTAGTTGAATATCCTGTCGAACCATTCCGGCTCCTTTGGCTAAAATATGCAAATAATGAGATGCTTGCCCCAAAAAAGACCTCGAAGGACTGCATCTCCGACTTTCACTTTCTACCGAGCTTGTTTCTAACGAAAGTGTCATTGGAGCCCTCCATCGAGAGAAACTATCCGAAGCTTGCTTCTTGAATTCGTCAGTAATGTCATCCAGCTCAGCTAGTGTTTCACCATCTTGTTCTTGTAGATTTCGAAAGGAGCGACCGGGTCAGTGACCTTTTCCTCGTATTGCCCCTACAACTTTGCCTTTGAGTATTCTTTGACCACGGTTGGACTTCTGAGTTTTTTGTCTCTTTGTATTATAACTCCTTTGTCCATTAATGCAGATTATTTATGTTTAACAAACACATTTTTGGTGGATCAACACCTCGTTTAAATGATGCGAATGATGAAAACAAAACAAAAGAGAACAATTAATGAAAAAGGTTAGTGATGTGAAAATAATAAAAAGCAATCATGAAAATAAAAGTCCTACCCCACATGATATCTACCCGAACATGCTTAATATTCCTACACAGACATGATTTCTATCCCGCATGCTAATTTCAAACAAATCCTAGCCGCATATTTGTCTAGTTCGCATGCTTTGAACAGAAAATAAAGCAGGAAACAAAGCATCTTAGGGTTTGGAATGAGGTTTTGGGGTGGGCTCTAATTCCCTGCACTCTCCCAGTTTAGGTTCTAAAAAGGTACTCGAGTTCTCCTTGCCGGTTCCCCATTGGGCTTGCTAGACCCTTAGTCCTAAGCCTATTACAAGCTTGTGTGGACTAAGTTAAACTCGAGAGGACACATTCCCTTATGCCCGCACGGTGAATAAATTCACACGAAGACATAAGGTATATGAATCCCGAAGGCTACTTGCTAGGCATATGCGGTGAATAAATTCACACGAATGCGTCGCTTTCACCTCTATTTAAAACGGGTTCGGAGCTCGGGTTTAGAGCTTAGAGATGACAATTTTGAAAAAATCTGAAGTCATTAAAAAACGTTAGTACAACTATTTATTTAAAAAATAATCAAAGGTAAATAATTAGAATCAAATAAACAAATTAAAATTTAAACTCGTAATTTTCGCTAAAAAAGACAACCGGAAATTAATTTCGGCCTGACTCACTTACCTGTCCCCAGTGGAGTCGCCAAGCTGTCGGAACCGTCTTTCGGTTGGACCCGGAATTGGGCTTCGACTTGAATGAATTGGGTTAGAGTCGCCACCGATCATTTATTTTAAAACAAATGGGTTGATCGGATACCCTATTTCTTACCTGATATGCGTTGTACCAGAGACGTGTCGGGTTCGGGAGTCGGTTACGATCAAGGAAGGATTAGCACCCTTGAACCGCCCTTTCGGTACCAATTAATTTGCAGGTTGTCTTGATTGCGAAGAATTAAAAATTTAAATTAAAATTTAAATTACTCGATTCGAATTGCTTACCTTTGATCGGTTGAAAATTTCTCTACAAAGTCAAAAATGTTAGTAAAAAATAAATAAATAAAAACAATAATAATAAATAAATGTTAAATAAAAAAAACAAATGGAAAAAAAAAAAAGTCAAAAAAAATATATATATATATATATAATAAAAATAAAAAGTCAAAGAAAGAGAATAAATAAAGATTAAAGAGAACAAAAAAAATGAGTTTTTAAAAAAAAAAGCAAAAATAGAATAAATGAAAACAAAGGATAAATGAAAATAAAAAAGGATCAAATCGAATGAGCTTGAAACCTATGGACTGAAATGAATTTTAAAAGTGAACTGCAATAAAAAATAAACAAAATTAGGGGGGTTAATTCACAAAATATAAAAAGTGTAAAAGGTGACCAATTTGAATGAATTGAGAATCCAGAGACGAAATTACAAGTGATGACCAGATTGTAATGCGATTTAAACTACCAGGGACTGCGGGGAGAATTAAAAAATCCCCTAATTGCACATAGACCCCTGATATATATATACAAAAACACTCTTCTCCCCTTCATATCTCCCATTTCTGATTTTCCTCTCTCTCTCCTCAACGAGAGAACAATCTGTTCTCTCGCTACATCCTCTCAATTCTTTGAACCAAGCCCCATATCACGGCCATGCACTCCGCCGTTCGCCGCCGCTCCGGCCACCGACTCCGGTGGCCGGAAAAAAAATCTAAATAACCTCAAGACGCTCCCCTCGTCTCCGTAGAACCAAAACCGTAGCCCAAATCACCAAGACCCCTATAGATCGGCGTAGATCTAGGAAAATAACCTCGACTTTTTACCTTCTCCGACGACCGTTCGCTTTTCCGATGGTTTCTTCGGTTGATGCTTCAGTTTTTATGCTCTTGTGTGTGTGGCGTTTGTTTTGGTACTGTTGATAGCTGTTGTGGCTCTAGATGATGTGTATTGTGGTGTGGGTATTTTTTGCTATTGTCTCTGCCGATTTTGGGTACCGTTGTGTAGTGTGATGGTTGTAGTTCTTTGTGTACTCGGTTGTGGTCTGTTGTTTCTTGATCTACTGTGGTTTTTGGTTGTCTGATGTGTGTTTGGCTTGTTCCCGATGATACTTGGGTATTGTTCTCGTTGTGGGTATTTTGGCTTTAGGCTTGTGGTTTTGTGTAGACCGGTTTTGTGGTCGATGGTTCTCGGTATCTCTCGATGATGCCCTGTTGGTATTTATATAGCCCCCGACGGGGCTGTTTCCGGCGATGACGGGGTCATTCCCGTACCTTTCGGGCCTAACGTCGTTTCACGTGGCCGGGAATCCCGGGATGGTGCAGTCCCGGTTTTCCCGGCCGTTCTTGTTCTCTCTTTGACTGTATAACTTCCCCATGCGCGGCGCCTGTGACTTGATGTCTCTTCAGGGTTTTCCAAACCCTAAACCTGGACGGGCTGGGTCAGGCTCAAATCTGACTGAACCAGACTAGTGGACCCTTTGCTGGATTGATTATTGGACATGAACAATAAAAATAAAATTAATAAAAATAATAATAATACTAAAATAAAAAAATGACAATTATAATAATAAAAAATATTTTTCAAAAACCTATATAATATATATTTTCAAAAATATTTTAAAATTATATATTATATATATTTTTTAAAAATGTTTTCAAACTCATAGTTTCAAAAATGTTTTGAAATTATATGTTATATGTTTTCAAAAATGATTTCAAAAACTATATAATATATATGTTTTCAAAAATGTTTTTCAAAAACTATATATTATATATTTTCAAAATGTTTTTTTTTAAAAAACATATATTATATAGTTTTCAAAATGATTTCAAACTATATAATATATATATATATATAAATAATAAAAAAGATGGACGAAAATTAGTGTCTACAGCTGCCCCTCTTTGTCATTTTTCGAGTAACGAAAAATAGGACAAAGATAAAAAGACAAAAATTTTCGTTCGGTGGAGAAGAATAACTCCCTGTTGAATTAAGATGTGGATGGCTCCTCCGTCACGAAGTCGAGTCCACCTTGAAATTATATGGGATTGAATCCGTAGTTCGGAACTGGAATGTGAACGTGGCTTCTCGCTGCCAAATTGTAGTCAACTTCGGTCTTCTTTTCGGTTTAAAGACATTGGTTAAAATTCGACTGGAAAGTAGTTCCTTGACTCTATCACGTGGTTGATAAACCTTCGAGCTGAATGCAATCGAACTCGAAGGGTCTTCATTGGCAGATAGCTTTTCTCGACTTAAGCTATGCTGTCGGGAAACAGTTTCTTTGTTACCGAGGCACGGTTAACCCGAGTCTTCTTCTTGACTTAAAAACCTCGACTGCAACCGAAAAGTAGTGACTGATGTGCCGTCGAGTTGAATGGAATCAAACTCAACGATTTTGTTGATAGATAGCTCTTCTTGTCTTGAGCTATTCTGTAAATATGATGTGCCTTGGAGCTGAGCGTAGTCGAACTCGAAGGTCTTTGGTTGGCAGATAACCCTTCTCGACTTAAGTTATGCTGCAAATGATATGCCTTGGAGCTGAGCGTAGTCGAACTCGAAGGTCTTTGGTGACAGATAACTCTTCTCGACTTAAGTTATGCTGCAAATGATGTGTCTTGGAGCTGAGTGTAGTCGAACTCGAAGGTCTTTGGCAGATAGCCCTTCTCGACTTAAGCTATGCTGCAAATGATGTGCCTTGGAGCTGAGCGTAGTCGAACCCGAAGGTCTTTTGGTCACAGATAACCCTTCTAGCCTTGAGTTATGCTGTAAATGATATGCCCTCGAAGCTGAGTGTAATCGAACTCGAGAGTCTTTGGCAGATAGCCCTTCTCGACTTAAGCTATGCTGCAAATGATATGCCTTGGAGCTGAACGTCGTCGAACTCAAAGGTCTTTGGTTGGCAGATAACCCTTCTCGACTTAAGTTATGCTGCAAATGATGTGCCCTCGAAGCTGAGTGTAATCGAACTTGGGGTCTTTGGCAGATATCCCTTTTCGACTTAAGCTATGCTGCAAATGATGTGCTGTTGAGCTGAACGTCGTCGAACTCAAAGGTCTTTGGTTGGCAGATAACTCTTCTCGACTTAAGTTATGCTGCAAATGATGTGCCCTCGAAGCTGAGTGTAATCGAACTTGGGGTCTTTGGCAGATAGCCCTTTTCGACTTAAGCTATGCTGCAAATGATGTGCCGTTGAGCTGAGCGTAGTCGAACTCAAAGGTCTTTTGTTGGCAGACAACCCTTCTAGACTTAAGTTGTACTGCAAATAGTTTGTTTAAAAAATGGCTTCCCTTAACGGGTCGAAGTCGATCATGATTCTTCAGGTGGTTCCTTTGAACGAGTCTGATCAAAATGAGATGATCTTTGAATGACTCCCATTTTACGGAAAATCTCACTGATAAATTCTGACGGCCGGATATATTCCGTTGTGGAATTGAAATCTGGCTTGAAGACGTTAACTGGAAACATGATGCTCATTTTTGAGTTGAGCTGTACTGAATTTGATCTGGATTGGTTCTTGAACCTATCTGAAATTGGTTCTGAGATCTGCAGATATGTTAAGTCAGTTGAGGTGTAGCTTCTCACTGCCGAGTTAAGCAACCACCATCGTTCGTTAAAGGCAATTGCAAATCGAGTATATCTTGAAATGGAATTGAAACCTGACTCAAAGAGCTGTAAAAAATGTATGCTAAAATGATGAATGTGATGCACCTAAGTATGTCTAAGATGCATGCAACATGAATGAATTATGTGTTATCTCTTGGAAGGAGTCTCGTGTTTTGTCTGTCAATCTGGTCCTTGGAATCGATCGTGCCCCATTCTCTTTTCCGGGCTTTGGCTTTACAGACCTTTCATATATGAGACTGTCCTGTTTGAAAATGTTTTTCTCCTTTTCTTGTTTTAGGAGGGAAAAGGATGAAAATTCTGTAAAATATTGTTCGTAATTGAATCAAATTGTAAACATGAGTTCAAAGTATATCAAAGGAATCAATAGCTCTTTTTATGATTTCAGAGTTACAGCTCTTTGACAAAAGTTCAAATGGATGGGTTGGCTTTAGCTTGACCTCCTTTCTAGGTTTTGGAAAAAAAAATGTCATTTTTTTTTAAAAATATCTTGACATGCTTTGGCACTTCAATTGGGTGCGGACAAAATGACGCAACTAGCATGATCACTTACTAGACCTTTTATTTCAGTCCTCTGAAATTTTCTATTTGTTCAAGCTTTGTAGGCTCCTCTAACAAAGGCAGTGCAAAAACATCGGTCTAAAAACGAAATTCTTGAGTGCTCGTGTGTAGTTGACTATAACAGGTGTTCCTTAACTCCCTTAGTCCATTTTACCGAAAATTTCTTGCTTAGATAAATTTGATTTAACTTGTCATTATCTGGCTAGCTGAATCCATAAAGCCGGGGCATTAAACCAATTGCTTTAGAGGGACAGCTTAATATTATAACCACTCTTATCAAGTTAACTGAAGGGTTCATCTCATCACAGAGTCTTCGGCCTGACAAGAGCAGTGGAGCAAACACCGAATTGCCAAGTGTCCGAGCAATGTCATGGTTTGAACGTAATCTACTCATAAGGCCAGGGCTTTCAAGTTTCCTCTATAACCAATTGCCTTAGCGGAATAGCTCAGTTTTTACGGATTTAATTTCTTAAGATTGTTAAGAAGAACCTGTCATAGTCTAGGTGTTTTTGAAAGTCAAGGGATCTCATCTTTAGAGTTCAATTTTCAAAACAACTGACCTAAACTGGATTCACCTACTCGACTCTTTCATTTGTAAAGATCATCATCGTCATTGAACGTCTTAAATAAAAAACATAGTAATTGTCATATGCCAATGATGCCCCATGTTATCCGCACCTTATGAAAGGTTAATTGCAAGAGTAGGGTATGGTGTTTGAGTGTATATTCTGGGTAAGGTCAAAGTCCTTTTTTTTAAATCATGTTACTTCGTCAAAGATCTGTAACTTTGAACCATTTACAGAGTTTCTTAATTCAGATGATATTCAAAGAATTGCGAGTTTGCAAATGTGATTCATTGCTTACAATCTTTAAAGTAGCATAAATTTATTCAAATATCCAAAGAAAGTTAAAAAAAATCCAAAATAAATTCAAACAACATGTCTCAAAATTGAATAAGGCCTCATCAGGATGCCCCACTTGCCATGACTCTTTCTACTTTAGGAGTGTCATTGCTTTCATCGTAAAATTCCAGCTCTTTCCTGTCCATCATTAATTGGATCAAGGCTCTAAATTCGGCACATTCTTGTACATCATGTCCATCTTCATTGTGATAACAACAATAACTGTCACTTTTGGAATCTGATGTGCTAAGATGTGGTGCAAGAAACCCCTCATTTATCATTTGCCTCCATACCCAAGCAAGAGGTAACTTCACTTTGGAAACTCTGGTTTTGGCCTTTTTACCTTTTTCCTCGGTGACTGCACTTTCCTTGTTTTCTTCATTGTTGGGGGTTCTGTGCAACGTGGAGTGATTCTGAATTATTAAAATGAATCCAACCCCTGTTGCGCATCCTTTGGATAACCCTCTTAAAGGGGAGGCAATTTTCGATAGCATGCCCCGGAACACTGCCATGATATTCACAGTGCGTATTTTTGTCATACCACCTGGGGTATGGGGGCTTTAGAGGTGTCTCGGGATAGGGTGACACCACATGTGCGTCAAACAGTTGTTGGTAGAGCTCCTTATATGTCATGGGAATGGGATCAAAATGCTCTTTTTCCTTCTTCTTCAGGGGAGGCTTTCCACCCGTTCTACCTCCTGGGTTAATGGTAATTTCTACCCTCTTTGTTTTGACCTCTTCTTCAAATTTCGGAATGCGATAACTATCCGAATTATCTTGAAGTCCTGGTAAGATTCTGGGTGAGACAACCACTTGCGGGGTAAGTGGCATGGTTACCCCTTCCGATGAACCTGCCCCGAGCGCACTGGTCTGTTGCAGGCCAACTAACTTGGCAACGATCTGATCCATCAAGGACTCTTGGTTCTTTGTGATTGTTTCTAGAGTATTTCGACTATTTTGGTCTATCTTATCTTCTAGCTCTTTCTGTAGTTTCAACATATTCTCTTCAATTTGTGTAATTCTGGCTTCCATCCTCTTCTTCTTCAAATGAGTGTTATGTGGATGGGGTGTGTCCAACGCTTGAGGCGGTGTATCCAGTATTTGCTCCCCCTTTGAGACATGTTTATGTTAGTTAATGTGAATGCAAATAAAATAACAAAATGCAAAGAAAATAAAAAATGCAAAATGTCTAAATATATGATGCATGAAATGTCCGAGGCATTGATCCGAAAAATGTGTCTGTTATTATGAATAACCCTTATTAGTGACAAAAGTGTTACGTCTGAAGAGACAAAAAACTCTTTTTGATGGTATGAATCCTGTACAGCTTCTGACAAGTTGATTCGTCTTTTTCACTAGTTGAATATCCTGTCGAACCATTCCGGCTCCTTTGGCTAAAATATGCAAATAATGAGATGCTTGCCCCAAAAAAGACCTCGAAGGACTGCATCTCCGACTTTCACTTTCTACCGAGCTTGTTTCTAACGAAAGTGTCATTGGAGCCCTCCATCGAGAGAAACTATCCGAAGCTTGCTTCTTGAATTCGTCAGTAATGTCATCCAGCTCAGCTAGTGTTTCACCATCTTGTTCTTGTAGATTTCGAAAGGAGCGACCGGGTCAGTGACCTTTTCCTCGTATTGCCCCTACAACTTTGCCTTTGAGTATTCTTTGACCACGGTTGGACTTCTGAGTTTTTTGTCTCTTTGTATTATAACTCCTTTGTCCATTAATGCAGATTATTTATGTTTAACAAACACATTTTTGGTGGATCAACACCTCGTTTAAATGATGCGAATGATGAAAACAAAACAAAAGAGAACAATTAATGAAAAAGGTTAGTGATGTGAAAATAATAAAAAGCAATCATGAAAATAAAAGTCCTACCCCACATGATATCTACCCGAACATGCTTAATATTCCTACACAGACATGATTTCTATCCCGCATGCTAATTTCAAACAAATCCTAGCCGCATATTTGTCTAGTTCGCATGCTTGAACAGAAAATAAAGCAGGAAACAAAGCATCTTAGGGTTTGGAATGAGGTTTTGGGGTGGGCTCTAATTCCCTGCACTCTCCCAGTTTAGGTTCTAAAAAGGTACTCGAGTTCTCCTTGCCGGTTCCCCATTGGGCTTGCTAGACCCTTAGTCCTAAGCCTATTACAAGCTTGTGTGGACTAAGTTAAACTCGAGAGGACACATTCCCTTATGCCCGCACGGTGAATAAATTCACACGAAGACATAAGGTATATGAATCCCGAAGGCTACTTGCTAGGCATATGCGGTGAATAAATTCACACGAATGCGTCGCTTTCACCTCTATTTAAAACGGGTTCGGAGCTCGGGTTTAGAGCTTAGAGATGACAATTTTGAAAAAATCTGAAGTCATTAAAAAACGTTAGTACAACTATTTATTTAAAAAATAATCAAGGTAAATAATTAGAATCAAATAAACAAATTAAAATTTAAACTCGTAATTTTCGCTAAAAAAGACAACCGGAAATTAATTTCGGCCTGACTCACTTACCTGTCCCAGTGGAGTCGCCAAGCTGTCGGAACCGTCTTTCGGTTGGACCCGGAATTGGGCTTCGACTTGAATGAATTGGGTTAGAGTCGCCACCGATCATTTATTTTAAAACAAATGGGTTGATCGGATACCCTATTTCTTACCTGATATGCGTTGTACCAGAGACGTGTCGGGTTCGGGAGTCGGTTACGATCAAGGAAGGATTAGCACCCTTGAACCGCCCTTTCGGTACCAATTAATTTGCAGGTTGTCTTGATTGCGAATAATTAAAAATTTAAATTAAAATTTAAATTACTCGATTCGAATTGCTTACCTTTGATCGGTTGAAAATTCTCTACAAAGTCAAAAATGTTAGTAAAAAATAAATAAATAAAAACAATAATAATAAATAAATGTTAAATAAAAAAAACAAATGGAAACAAAAAAAAGTCAAAAATATATATATATATATATATATATATAATAAAAATAAAAAGTCAAAGAAAGAGAATAAATAAAGATTAAAGAGAACAAAAAAAATGAGTTTTTAAAAAAAAAAGCAAAAATAGAATAAATGAAAACAAAGGATAAATGAAAATAAAAAAGGATCAAATCGAATGAGCTTGAAACCTATGGACTGAAATGAATTTTAAAAGTGAACTGCAATAAAAAATAAACAAAATTAGGGGGGTTAATTCACAAAATATAAAAAGTGTAAAAGGTGACCAATTTGAATGAATTGAGAATCCAGAGACGAAATTACAAGTGATGACCAGATTGTAATGCGATTTAAACTACCAGGGACTGCGGGGAGAATTAAAAAATCCCCTAATTGCACATAGACCCATGATATATATATATATACAAAAACACTCTTCTCCCCTTCATATCTCCCATTTCTGATTTTCCTCTCTCTCTCCTCAACGAGAGAACAATCTGTTCTCTCGCTACATCCTCTCAATTCTTTGAACCAAGCCCCATATCACGGCCATGCACTCCGCCGTTCGCCGCCGCTCCGGCCACCGACTCCGGTGGCCGGAAAAAAAATCTAAATAACCTCAAGACGCTCCCCTCGTCTCCGTAGAACCAAAACCGTAGCCCAAATCACCAAGACCCCTATAGATCGGCGTAGATCTAGGAAAATAACCTCGACTTTTTACCTTCTCCGACGACCGTTCGCTTTTCCGATGGTTTCTTCGGTTGATGCTTCAGTTTTTATGCTTCTTGTGTGTGTGGCTTTTGTTTTGGTACTGTTGATAGCTGTTGTGGCTCTAGATGATGTGTATTGTGGTGTGGGTATTTTTTGCTATTGTCTCTGCCGATTTTGGGTACCGTTGTGTAGTGTGATGGTTGTAGTTCTTTGTGTACTCGGTTGTGGTCTGTTGTTTCTTGATCTACTGTGGTTTTTGGTTGTCTGATGTGTGTTTGGCTTGTTCCCGATGATACTTGGGTATTGTTCTCGTTGTGGGTATTTTGGCTTTAGGCTTGTGGTTTTGTGTAGACCGGTTTTGTGGTCGATGGTTCTCGGTATCTCTCGATGATGCCCTGTTGGTATTTATATAGCCCCCGACGGGGCTGTTTCCGGCGATGACGGGGTCATTCCCGTACCTTTCGGGCCTAACGTCGTTTCACGTGGCCGGGAATCCCGGGATGGTGCAGTCCCGGTTTTCCCGGCCGTTCTTGTTCTCTCTTTGACTGTATAACTTCCCCATGCGCGGCGCCTGTGACTTTTGATGTCTCTTCAGGGTTTTCCAAACCCTAAACCTGGACGGGCTGGGTCAGGCTCAAATCTGACTGAACCAGACTAGTGGACCCTTTGCTGGATTGATTATTGGACATGAACAATAAAAATAAAATTAATAAAAATAATAATAATACTAAAATAAAAAAATGACAATTATAATAATAAAAAATATTTTTCAAAAACCTATATAATATATATTTTCAAAAATATTTTAAAATTATATATTATATATATTTTTTAAAAATGTTTTCAAACTCATAGTTTCAAAAATGTTTTGAAATTATATGTTATATGTTTTCAAAAATGATTTCAAAAACTATATAATATATATGTTTTCAAAAATGTTTTTCAAAAACTATATATTATATATTTTCAAAATGTTTTTTTTTAAAAAAACATATATTATATAGTTTTCAAAATGATTTCAAACTATATAATATATATATATATAAATAATAAAAAAGATGGACGAAAATTAGTGTCTACAATTCGGTTATGGTTAATTTGATTCGGTCGGCCACCGTTTTAACCGAATGAACACCCCTAAGTGTAACTATTTAGTCTTAATATTTTTTAACATTATATCCAATGGCGGATGTAATTTTTATATATGCCCACCCTGAAATTTAAATTTCTTTATATTAGTTGTTCATTTTATTGATGGTGTCCACCTTAGAATTTTTTTGTGACGAAAAATTTATGTTAGTAATATATATGTACCCACCTAAAAAAATATTCATGGGTCCGCCACTGATTATATCATTAATAAATTATAAATAATACGAATATGCTACAGTGTTTAGCACATACATTTTTTTAACTTATTTTTTCAAACTAAATCTACTCATGAATATGGTGATCTATCATGGTCAGTCTAAATTTAAATTATAATTTTATTTAAATTGAATTATAAAACATAAATATTAATACAAATTTATATTTTTTTATGGTGACTATTTAATCATTTAAGGTTACTTTTAAAAAAAAATAATAAATGATCTTTTTTTTTTATGAAATGTCAACATCTGTGAATCGGGTCGAACAAAGAGTCACGATGTTGAAAGTCTTGGATTGCATGACTATTTTGAGATTGTTCATAATCCTATGGACTTTGGTACAATAAAAATCAAGATGGGAGATATTGGGTTAAAAACTTAGGTGAAATTAATTATTTTTTTAATAAAAAAATATTAACGTGAGATCACACGATAACATGTTACATCAACACTTCAAGTTATTTGAAGCTGTCAAGTCAGCATTAATCATTGACTATTAGTCAATTAAAAATTTTCATCTAACTAGAAGTGTTTTTTTTTCAAAATAAAATATTAAAAAGTCAAAATGCTAAAAGAATATAAATAATTATTTAATCAAATGTTAAGAAAATTATTTTTTGATATTGTGGCATCTTTCTATTAATAGGACTAAAGGGATAATGTCCAAAGTTGTTGGATTGAGATTTTTTTGTTTGTTTGTAATATATTTATACCATTTCTCAAAACTAAATTAATTATTTTTTTTATTTCAAATATCAGTCTAAATATTTTGGTTTTAAATAAATTTCACTTTATCTATTTAAAATTACATTTATATTATAATTTTGAGGGATCATAAGCTAAATTTAGATTCAAACTTCTAACTTTCAAATACTAAAACAACACATAATTTAACATGGTATCAATTCTGTGTATAGTATGATGTTTTAACCTTTTCATGCGTAACAAATTTTCGAATTTAATATTTCACTTTGGTATAAAACATAGATTTTTAAAAGTATATATTTTTTTAGAAGGCATAATCACAAAACTACTTCTCAATGTTTACACAAATAATCACTTTGCATCATATTATTTTTAAAGATCATTTTACTCACAACGTTGTAAATTTTGGTTAAAACAGACCATGTGCACTTTGAGTGAAGTGTCTCATGCGACGTCATCACTTTAGATGACATGACACAAATTATATTATCACTTTTAATAATGTGACATATATTATGTCATTATTTTAGATGACGTGATATATATCATATATTCACTTTAAATGACATGACACGTATAATGTCAATAACATCGATTAAAATTGAATTGAAATGAAAAAAATAGAAAGAGAAATTAAAAATATGAAAAAGAAATAAAAATTTTATCCTAAAAGATAAGTATGTATGATGCATGTCGAAAGTATGTATTTATACAAACATAAAAATAAATCAAATCAACTAGTGATAATAATACGTATGTATTAATCTTAAATAAATGTTATTTTCAATACTATTTTTTTTTTAACAATATTTGGAAAAATAAATAAATTGCTACCAAAGAGTCGACCAAAGAAGGATTGTTATAAAATTAAAAAAATGGCTGCTTGCCTTAAACAGTAACCCTCACTCTTATCAGCACTCGTCATATCGCCAATTGTGACCTAATCTTGGAGGGAACAAGCCCTAAAATTCTTAATTTCCCGCCAAAAAAGTCGGCAGTGCAGACTCAAAGATTTTCTGATAAAATAAAATGAAGGGTTAATGTATCTTTTGGTCCCTGACTTTGATTTTGATATGCAATATGACCAAGACTTTTTTATGTAATTTGATCACTAACTTTTTGTTGATTACAGTTTGTCACTTGACTTTGGCTTTGATCTTCCATATGGCCCCTACATTTTTCAATATAAATATATCATAGTTAAATATTTAAATATGTATTAAATTAAAATTTGAAATATAAATATTAACAGTCTAGATTAATTTAAATTTATAAGTAAAAAACAACCATTATTTTAAAATTTTCCGAAAAATTGTATATCAATGCCAAATTAAGGGACTAAATTGCAGGTTAAAGCCAAAATCAGTGGTTAGTTACTCAGTTGTACAAAATATGGTTAGGGGTTAAATTGCATATCAAAGTTAAAGTTAGGGGAAAAATATATTTTATTTATTTTTTAATGCTTCTAAAACGCTCGTGCTCATAGGATTCCTGGCTACGCCCATCTGTGCACGTCTATCGCTTTTACCCATTCTTTTTGATACATTGGATTCCTTTGTACAACACCCTTTTATTTTTGGCTATACTAACTATTTAGTCATCCATTTATTCTTGCAATTCCGTTTTATTCATCAAATTATTCTTTTATTTAAAATAATATTTAAACTTACATTTTTATTTCATTTTGGTCACTGCCGTTGAAAAATAAACAAAACTAATGATGTGATATTTTTTATTTTCTAATAATATTATTATATTATCTTATGATGAAACATCATAATCATCGTTAACTTTTTAATGGTGGGTGAAAAAATGCAATAAAAACGAATGTTTATGTATATTTTGAAGAAACAAAAGTTGAGTGACCAAAATAAAACTCTAAGAATAATTGAGTGACTAAAAATATAGTTTACGCTTTATTTTTTTTCATTCTAACATTAATTTTGAGCTCCCCCCACCCACCCACCGCATTTTTCGTCTATACTATATCGATTTAAAGATTTAGCTCAAGAACCTATTTTCATCCTTCTACTATTAAAATAGTACATAGAATTAAAATTGTTATACCTTCGAAAGACATTCTTTAAAAACATCATTAGAAAACAACAACTCCACCCATGATTTATTCGGAGTCCTCACAGCCCCACGATGGGATCTTGATAATTCCACATAATTTGTTAGAGACACACACAATAACTATAATAATCTTGTTTAAATCATCCTATAGATAACCATCAATCCATAATAGGTCTGACACTAACCGCCTTATAACCGTGATATTTATATCACAAGGAAAGGCTGAAAATAAAAAAAATTCTCTCTCAACTCTAACTTAAATTATTTGTCTTTTCTCCCACGTTATCTCTCTCCTCCAAACTCTCACAAAATCCCATCGGCTAATGATTGACCTTGCGTCGACTACGACTCTTTGTTCAAATCAAAACGGGTGAACCGTTAACGACCGACGCAGCTCATTTGTTCTCATCAACCATTGGTTCGATGAGCGTGGAGCACTTTTGACCCTATAGAATCAATCTAGATTAACCTCCAAAAGCAAAATACTCATTTCACCATCAACACTCATCTGAAATTTTGCTCATATTTAACCTCTAACCTATTGAAGCGATGATCAATGTGATCATTATTAGAATATTATATTAGAGTATTATATAGTTGTAACAGCTGTAACTGTTTTAGTTATTCTGTTGTAACTGAATTCTAGTCAGTTGGGCTAGTTTAATAGTCTTTGTTGTATAAATAGACTATTTTAAAATAATGACTCATTGTTTGTATTACTTTCAGAATATTGCTTTTTGCTTTCTGTTTGGCTACTGTAAATTTCTTTCTCTTCCTTTCGTTTCACTGGTTATCTCCTCTCTTTCCAGTTACCTCTGTAGATTGCCTTTCATTTACTTACAATCATATGAGGAACCCAACCATCAAGATCCTCTATTCGGAGATCGCACCACGAAGTGTGATATCATTGGAATGACCGTCAAAAGGCTAAAGGCCACAGAAAACCAGAAGCTGAATTTCGAAGACTCAGATTCCTTCCAAGTTTTTGACGAAGCAACTAATGATCGCTTGGAAGTTTCGAGTCGTATAAATGATTTCAATGTCAAGAGGATATCGGTGAACAGTGGAAGCATACTGGAATTGCTACAATGGGAAGCTTTCTAGAAAATGGATGGGTTACAAGAACAATTGAAGCCTTATGGACCCATTTTTCGGTTTTCTATCCATTCTATAAAGGTAAAAGGATCAATCGTGCTTCTTGTGACTTTGGGGGATGACAAACACAGTGTCACATTAGAAATTGAGTTTCTATTTGTGGATCAACCCTCCGCCTACAACTCGATCTTCGAAATGCCTCTAATAAGAAAAACCAAGTTGATATTGACAACCTTTAGCCTCACTGTAAAGTTTCCCACTCCCACTGAGAAAGGATACATGAAGATGAACCAACAAACAACTAAAAAATGTGATATAAAATCCCTAAAGATCTCACAACAAACCCTCACTGCGCCTTTGGAACAGATGCCCAGACCCATGCAAGTTAACGAGGGTGTCAATGTCTTAGAGCGATTGCAACTTGAATTGAAAAATCAAGACGTCATCGATGATAAAGAATTAAGAAGAGCTGAATCCTATGAAAAGACAAAGGGTACCCCTCTTTTCGAGGGAGATGAAGAAAAGACTACAAAAATTGCTGCTACTCTCCCAAAACTAGAAAGGTGATCCCTAATGAAGGTACTTCAAAATAACAAAGATATTTTTGCATGGTGAGCAAAAGACATGTTAGGAATATATCTATGCATCATTATACATTTGCTCATTGTTAAACCCTCCGTGGAACCAATAAAGCAAAAGAATCAAGGACTAGACACCGACAAAATCTAAGGTGTCAGGCAAGAGACAAATAAACTCCTAGCAGTAAGCTTTATCAAAGAGGCATTACAACAAGACTGGATCTTTAATGTTGTCATGGTCAAGAAATCAAACAGAAGTTAAAGGATGTACATTGACTTCATAGACCTTAACAAAGCAGGTCCCAATGATGATTTTCCACTCCTTTTCATCGACAGGCTAGTGGACTAATCGCTGTGAAATATGATGCAATTATTGTGTAAGCATACATATGTCAGAACAAGTAATAAAGTGGACATGTATGAATATGTTGGACGTCAAACAAAGAGAGATTGGACAATGATGATTGGTTATTGCTTATCGATTACCTAAAATATATGTAAATACAAGAATTAAATTTGTTTCTACAATTTATTAGAACTAAGCGATCTAACTGACTATTAACAAAGATTGGAAATTAGCTCAAGGATAAGATTCACAACAGTTGTGATCTTACTAGATGGCTTCTTCCAATAACAGCTTGTACCGACAGATTCACCTATTGTTTCGACATGTCTAAAGGAGCTAACTCTTACGAGTCCCGCTTAAATACTTCAGTTTAGTTTATATTACTATATTCCAAAATGGAAAAAAACTTATTGAGTGTCAAAACAACTTAGGAAACCATATTCCTCTAAACTATAGTTGTAACTACAACTATTGTAAGTGTTAGGGTTGTGCAAAAAAAAATTGATATGATTCGTTGATCCGATTTGAAACTTCAAATATTTGATCTATTACAGATCAGACATCTAATGGAGAAATTGGATAATCGGGTCAAATACGGATCAATTAAATTCTAATTTCATATTATCTGAAAATTTGATAATATAATTGATCATTTAGAGTTTATATAACCTGCAACCCAATAAATGAGTAACTCACTAAGTCTTTAGCCCAAAATTTTTTAAACTTTTTAATTGTTAATGATCGTCGATTCTAAGCTATTGTGAATTCTTTTTGAGAGTGTGAAACCTCATCAAAAATATGCGGGATCACTTCTTTTACGTTAGCTATGTGACTTTGATTCAATATTCGAGTTGTCTTTTCAAGTTTTCAACTTGAATCTACCTTTTGATTACAAGATGCTTTTTGCAAATTTTCACACTGAATTCACCTTTTTTTTTTCTTTTTTTTTTGTTCGTTATTCTATCATGCATTGAAAGATTTAGAAATCTTTAGTGAACAAAAACAAAGATAACCGCGAGAGCCAAAAAGAAGTTTGAAGATATACCATTTGACTCAGATATTAATGTATAATCAAAATGGAATTTAGACGCACATTCTATAAGATAGGGTTCCAGGTTCTGATAGGATCTAATTCTCACTTTGCTTGATCTAAATATGCTTCAACATCTTTTATTATTGGACCGTTCTAGACTGTCTATTTCTAGATTTTCACTCTAAAGTTCATTCCTTTTTTTTCTTTTCATTTTGAGGATTCATGACCTTTCCACGAATATCACATCTGGAACTCTAAACAAGTTATATATATTTCAATTTGAAGATAATAAGAATCAAGATAGTCATCTTTGATGAGGGACTCAATGCATGTATTTTTCTTTCTGTTCATTTCATGTTTCTTTCTTCTCCTTTCTTGTTTACTTTTCTTTCACGAACTCATAACATCAACTTGATGTGAGCATAAGTTACCTTTTGTGAATGAAACATGTCATATTGTTTTTTGCTCTTAGTTTACCTTTTCTCTCAATGTGGAGGGTGATCCTGTTAGGATTTGTGAAGCTCAAATTGACAACTGAAAATGTGTCAATGGGGTGAATTGGCTTTTGATAAAAAATTAGGGAGTAAGGAGATTTAAAGGATGATAAAAAGTAATGCATATAGATTTATAGTGGTTCAACTCACTCAATGAAGTCTACATCCAATACCTAAGCTCCTAACTTAGGATTTTCCAACAAATTTACTAATTTGTTCTTTCTTTTTCAAGGATAAAGAGATAACCTTTACAAACTCCCTAGCTTTTCAAATGTTTAGCTAGAACCAAAACCTCTTTATAAAAGAAAAAGAAAGTCAACAAATAAACCTCTAAAAGGTACATGTTTACAAAATTAAAGCTTACAAAAACAGAATTATTTACAAAAGAATATAAATAAAAGCTCTTCTCTTGTGTTTGATTGCTTGGATATATGTTCTAACCATTCTTCAAGTGTCTTGAACTTGTATTTATATGTTGGAGTGGTCGTTTCTAGCCGTTGAGGATATTTTGGAGCCGTTGGGGATGTTTCTCTGCAAAATAAAATTGCTCAGGACAGGGTGTATCAGTACTCCTTTAATGAGTATCGGTACTTCCTTTAATATTTTTAAATAAAATTAGTTGTTACTAGTCGTTGGGCCTGACAATATCGATAATATGCTCATGGTATCGATACTACTATGTAAAGTAGTATCAGTACCCCTTTGGATATCGGTGCCTATTTTGCATTCTGGAATTTTAGCAAACTGGTAGTATCGTAACTACCTAGAGAGTATCAATACTTCTCTTACCTTTGATATCAATACCGTATGAACAATATCAATATTGTTCATATAGTATCGATACTGTAAGAACAGTATCGGTACTTCGTACGTGAAAAATTATTTTTGTGCTCAAATTCAAGGTTAATGAACTTTGAATAATTTTTGAAAATTTTGAACAAATTCAATTAAGTCCAAAAACATTTTTCCTTAGTTTTTTATATCAAAATATTATAAAACATGGTTCAACAGTCTCCCCTTTTTTGATATAACAAAATATTTGAAAATTTGTTTTTGGCAAAACTCCCCCTTAATAAAATATTTAATGAAAAAAAGACATATTTTGGAAAAACATTAAAACTCCCCCTTTATCATTCTTGAAATTGAATTTTTCAAATCTAACTTCTCTCCCTTTTTGTTATATAAAAAATAATTCAACTTTAAGGTTCAAAAAAAATGGAGAGTAAGTGGTAAAGTTTATCATAAAATCATTTGAAAAATCAAAAACTCTCTCTTAATAAAAGCATTCCAAACAAATATTTGACTTTTAAAAGCTTGACACTTAAAAAAAATTTATTTCAACAAAGATAAACAAACATGTTAGTAGCATATGAAATTCAACATATCCAAGTCTAATATACTTTATGCAATATCAATTGTTGAAATTAATTGCATATGCATAAAATTATCCAAAAATGTTATGCATTTGAGAGATTGTTATCAATTGTTAGAGAGATATCATTTGATATAAGTCACATGCATAAACATTTATAATTAAGGTCGAAAATTAAAATTTGAAAAAGCAAAGAATTTGAAAATTTGATATAAATTGTTTTTGAAAAATTGCTATAAATTGTTAGAGAGATATCTTTTGCATTAAAAACCAATTTTGACCAAAATTCATTATGATTTATTAAAACTTTAAAAATGTTCATCATAATACATTTTTCAACATACATGAGATGAAAAACAATGCATAATCATATAAGATCAAAAACACATGCATGCTTAAAATAAATAGGTAACCAAATAATAAAAACAATAACATTAAGCTTAAAGGTTACCCATTCCTTTTTCAAGTGTGGCTAGAGCATCTCAATTTCTTCACTTTGTTACCATTGTTCCCACACACCTACAAAAGACATTTATTTGGATTTTGGTATCCAAATTACTTTGGATCCTTGAACGTTAGTTTCAATGTCCCTTGTTCCTTTAGGAACACATAATTGTCTAATTTTAAAATGTTTTCATTTCTTCAAAGGACAAGTATGTTCTATGTGACCATGAAAATGACAATGTGAGCATTTTGCCATTTTTATCATAGATGAATTGTTTTTGGAAATGATTTCTTTTCTTTTGTTAAGCAATCAAGCTTAACTTTCAAATCAAGATTTTTTTTCCTAATCATTGATTTTTGAAACCTCAAAATCATTTTTCAAAATTTCATTTTTCTTTTCAAAATCTAATTTAATTTCATTTTTCTTTTCAAAATCCAATTTTACTTTCAAGAGAAAATCATTTTCAACTTTGAATTTTGAAATTAATTTCTTATATTTGGAATTCATGGTCTCAAATTCCAAATATAATTCATCATAGGCAACTTGTAACTCATCAAACGAATAAGAATTTAATTCACTAGAGTTTGAAATTACCATTGAATCTTCATTGATGGCCATAAGACATAGGTCGGATACTTCATCTTCATCATTGAAGTCATCCTCATTACTCCAAGTTGCCACAAATGCATTCTTCTTACTTGATCTCTTTTTCTTTAGGAGAGGACAATCATACTTGACATGCCACGTTCTTTGACATTCGAAGCACACCGGGGGACCCTTCTTTTTGCTTGATTCATACTTCACTTCTTTGGAAGTCATGAATCTCTTGAATCTTTGAAGAGATTGGTCATCTCTTCTTCTTCATCATCGTCTTCATCCACCTCTTTATTTTTATCTTGATTGCTTTTAGTGGTGGATTTGAAGTCAATGTCTACCTCATTCTTCTTGTTCTTCTTTTCTTCATCATCTTCTTCTTCCTTTACCATCAACTCATGAGTGAGAAGAGAACCGATAAGTTCATCAAGAGTGAGTGACATGAGGTTCTTAGCTTTGATAATCGTTGTCTTCTTTGATTGCCGAGACTTTGGAAGAGAGTAGATCATCTTCCTCATAAGCTTCTCATCAGGGATTACTTCTCTAAATCCACTGAGATAGTTGACAATCACGAAAAATCTATCCGTCATAGCTTTGATGTCTTCGTATGATTTCATCTTGAAATTCTCAGAGTTATGGTTGAGAAGACTGATTTTGGTTTCCCTCACTTCATTGGTTCCTTCATGAGTGACTTGGAGCAAATATCCTTGGCATTAGAACAAGAAGAGACTCTTCTATATTCATCCGGGCCTAATGCACAAAAGAAGATGTGCATAGCCTTAGCATTGAGTTGGAACTTCTTCTTCTCTCCATCACTCTAATCATCCATCTCACCGGTTGGAATGTAATATCCTCTCATGATAGAGTTCCAAGCTCCTAGATCGTTAGCTTGAATGAAAAGTGTCATCATATTCTTCCAAAATGCATAATTTGCTCCATTGAAATTAGGTGGCTTGTTGACTGATTGAGAGTCTTCAATGTAGTAAGACCCGGAGGTCGAAGTTATCTTCTCTGTTGCGTCGAGAATTGATCGAGCTTCTTCTAGGATCGTCTAAAGGTTATTAAACCTTTTAATGAGTCAAACTCTGATACCGATTGTCAGGAAATCTCAAATTGACAACAAAAAATGTGCCAAGAGGGGGTGACCTGGCTTTTGATAAAAATTTAGGGAGTAAGGAGATTTAAAGGATGAGAGAAAATAATGCACAGAGATTTATAGTAGTTCAACTCCCTCACTGAAGTCTACATCCACTACCTAAGCTCACCACTTAGGATTTTTCAACAAATTCACTAATTTGTTATTTCTTTTTTAAGGATAAAGAGATAAAATTTACAAACTCCCTAACTTTTCAAAGGCTTAGCTAGAACCAAAGCTCATTTACAAAATAAAAAGAAAGTAAACAAAGAAACCTCTAAAATGTAGGTTTTACAAAATTAAAGCTCACAAAAACATAACTATTTACAAGAGAATATAAATAAACAATGAAAAGCTCTTCTCTTGTGTTTGATTGCTTGGATATGTGTTCTAACCCTTCTTCAAGTGTCTTGAACTTGTATTTATATGTTGGAATGTGTTTGTGGCCGTTTTTTTCCGTTGAGAATATTTTGGAGCCGTTGAGAATATTTTGGAGTCGTTGGGGATATTTCTCTGCAAAATAAAATTGTCCAGAACATGGAGTATCAGTACTTCTTTAATGAGTATCGATACTTCCTTTAATATTTTTAAATAAAACTAGTTGTTACTAGTCGTTGGGCCTGACGATATCAATACTATGCTCATGGTATCGTTACTACTATGTAAAGTAGTATCGGTACCCCTTTGGATATCAATACCTATTTTGCATTCTGGAATTTGAGCAAGCTGGTAGTGTCGTAACTACTTAGAGAGTATCGATACTTCTCTTACCTTTGGTATCAATAACGTATGAACAATATCGATATTGTTCATATAGTATTGATACTGTAAGAACATTATTGGTACTTCGTACGTGAAAAATTGTTTTTGTGCCCAAATTCAAGGTTAATGGACTTTAAATATTTTTGAAAACTTTGAACAAATTCAATCAAGTCCAAAAATATTTTTTCCTTAATTTGTTATATCAAAATATTATAAAACATGGTTCAACAGATCCTTAGTTAGTGTTCAATAAAAAAAATACATTATGCTCAACAGGAACAACAATGAATAATTTTCTTTTTGTGAAAGAGAAAATGAAGGAATGTCATTTGTCATTTCATACATAAATTGTTAGAGTATGCCCAAAGATCAATCATGAGATGATTGTATTGATATACTTTATTTATCGTGTTTATTGAATAAAGGCATTGCCATCATTGTTTTTCAGTTATACTTCTGTGTCTTAAATAAACTGAAAGATAATGAAGTCTATATAATAATACGATTGTTATTAAAAAATCCTTAGTCGAGTATTATTATGGGCATGAACAATAATAATAAGTTCAAGGCTAATATATAGTTGATTGATGACAACGAGTTGTCATTGACATAAAGATGTCAAAATCAATACATGAGTATGTTGTTAGAGAACAACATATTGGATTGGCCCGCTATCAGCATATGTATCGGATTATTTTGTGACGGTCACAACATTGCTCATGGTGTTGACTACATGTATGATCCTTAGAC
Source organism: Hibiscus syriacus (assembly GCF_006381635.1). Lineage (NCBI taxonomy): Eukaryota > Viridiplantae > Streptophyta > Magnoliopsida > Malvales > Malvaceae > Hibiscus > Hibiscus syriacus. Next base: position 1,227,884 of record NW_024062828.1, on the reverse strand, counting down.
TTTAGATCATTACTATGTCAACATATATAGTCATGTTTTGATACAGTTAAACATGCTCCGTAACTGATCGCATTATAAAGACTGATGTTGAACATATCAAAATATATGTAGTGGGATGTGAATGATCAAGATATGATTTGTACTTCTTACATAATAGGAATTATATCATAGGTCACTTGATTGAGTGAGACTAAAAATGGATGGCCATGCTCGAACATGTTGATATGAGATATCATAAGTTGTTCGTTTATTATAGTCTACTCTAGATATCAAGAAACATTAGATAGGCTATACAAGTGTGACTATTCCAAAACTTGTGCCTATTCTAGATATAAAGGACAAAATGATATAATACATATAGGAGTTAGTCACGAAGAGGTTATGATGAATCATGACTTCTTGTAACTTAAATGACAATGATATATTACTAGATGTCACTCATTATTTGTAATGTTAGAATGACTCTAATATTACTACTAATGTTACAGGAACCTACAGGGTCACATCTTAGGATTGAAATGAGCAAATAATAATTTAGTTATACATGTACAATTTGATTGTACATAAATAAAATGCATAATTAACATTAATATATATTTGATATATATGTGTAATATTAAAAGAATATAATTAGTGTAATTATATTTTTTTTAAAAAAATTCAAAATTAAACCCTAAAGGTTAGGGTAGCAACATTATAAAAAGAAAAGAATGGCCCAGTAGCCATTCTTGTTTACTTGCAAAAAGATTCGCACACAAACGAACATCATGAATATCTTTTGGTTTTGCGTCTAAGAAGACAAAGATATGACTTAGGTTGGGTAATCTTAAGATTATGAGTGAAGATCAAGGGATCTCATAATTTCGGGTGAAAGATTAAAATCTTGTTTTGAGTGCGAATGGAATACGAAAGATTTAAACATGTCATAAATCAAAGGTATATGATTCTCGAAAGAACATTTAGTTCATTTCATTTTCAAAGAATTTCCAAATTAAAATTTTGCTTTATTTTCTTATAGCCTTGAAATTAATAAGGGTTCATTTTTAGATTATTAACCGGTTCACGAGTTAAAGAAACATATTATTGAATTGCTCAAATCCATCGTTGAATGTGCTCAAGACCCATCGGCTCGCCGTTGAGATTTTTTGACGAAATTTCCAGTCGCCAGCAACCGACAGGTAAGGTTTCAATTTCCTTTCTTTGCTTTCTTTCAGTTTTCGTTCTCTCTAACTTCTTTCTCATTTTTGTAGGTGGCTACACGTTCGTTCCTGTTCGGCCTCCTTTGAGATTTAAATAGGAATTGAGGTTCGTTCGCAGAGAATAGATGAGGGCGAGGCTGTTGGCGATAAGGTGGAAGAGATGGATAAGGGATAAGGGATATCGATCTTCCAGGGATGAGAAAGATGGCGACTTCTTGTATTTTGGTGGGAGAAAGAATCTATTGTGGTCGATGACAGCCGAGAGTTATGATGGTTAGAGTTTTGGGTTTAGGGTTTAAATAAATTGGGTTAATTAAGTTATTTGGGCTGATCTAAGTTTGGGGTAGCATGGTAAATGGGTCATTGGTCCAAGTTTAATTTTGGGTTGACTCTTAAATTGGGCTAACCCAGACAAAATGAATGCTTACAAACCTAATACGGAGTAGTTCATGTGAAAAAGTAATTTATTTACATGGTTGAGGTAGAATCTGACCAACTTCAGACCTTCAAATATTTTGTTCACTTTCATTAAAGGAAGCTAATCCCTAGAAGAAGCCTTTGTTTACTCTGCAGACTAGGAAAATTAACCCCATAAAATAAATCCATACTTTCATAAATATATTAATGATTTTGTATGCTATTCAAATTGTGTCTTTAGGATGATATATCATGTCCAATCCAGTACAACCAAATACATGTATTTTATGTGATGGTAAACATGTCTCAAAGTCTTATCCACTGTTTACAAGCTGTACTTTACCCATCAATTGCTTTGAAAAATATGCATATCCCAGGCACTGGATTCTCTTTTTAAAATAAAAAGCTGGAAATCACACGATTTCCATTCTAAAAACATTACAAACATAATCCAACAAACTTTTGAAACATGTTATTGATTTAAAAAGAATATGTCTGAATGGTACTTAAATTTCTAAATATAACCTGTTAATATCAAGTTAAAAAAGATAGGAATCGATTATAACAAAAAATCTCATCAAGAGTGTAACTTTTTAAAAAAAACTTTTTAAATTAAACAGATTACAACCGAAAATGGTACATTCTAATCCACTGCTCGTTTTATTATCAAACAAAACATTAGGATTGTGATAAATAAATAAATAAATAAATAAAATAATAATGGTAATAGTAATGGTTAACAGCACCTATGGGTCAGGGTACGTGGGGGATATGCAGCGTTTAAAGGAGCATAAAAGAGGTACTTGGGGGGGATTATTCTCAGCCATGTAAAAGATTTTACTTCTGCAGGTTACGACACAAATCTGTCGGACCACTTTCGATTTCAAACTTTGAGTATTTATTTTGAATCAGAAAATTAAATTTGAGTATTTATTAAATGTGTGTGTTTTTTTTTTAGGTAGGGTGAAGACGTGAGGCGCTTTCGAAAATGCTCCTTATACACTTTTATCCACACAGCGTTATTATTGTGAAAAGGTTGAATCAAAATCGAAGAAAGAAAAAAATAGATCAAAATGTGAAAATGTTATACAAATTTTATTCAAAAGAAGCGTTCATAACATATTTATTTGCAGGAACACAAGTTAAACTAAACAATAATGATAACGCGCATGTATAAATATTGTTTTGAATCACTCAATAAGTGGATTTTTAAAAGTGTATATTTAAACACTGAAGAGAATAATATGAATAATGTGAAATTTAAAAATCTCATGGCCAAAGTTGTTGTTTTAAATTATCAAAGGCAATCATGAACTTCATCAATTCCAAATCACGCACTTGATCAATTGTTGACTTCTGAAATATTTAGGGTTTCAATATCTAAAACTGTCTTCGATTATCATATTAAAATAAGTTTGATCAAATTTATAATTTTACCTGACACCTTTTGAAATATTCAGAATTCCAATATCTAAAACAATCTTTGATTATCATATTAATATGAATATGATCAAATTTATAATTTTACCTTTGATGATTTAAAATCATCATAATTATTAATGAGATTCTCATAATTTTACATTGTTTACATATAATTTTTATTTAAATATATACTTCTAACTATATATTTATTGATTGATTAAAAATAAATTTTATATTAATCTGGTTCGACTCCTCCTGTATCATATACTTTTTATTTTACAAAATTTCTATAATTTGTCTTTTTTTTTTTCTTTCATCTCAATCCAACCTTCATAAGTTCCTATCGTTTTATAGTCATGTAAGTAAAAAATTATTCCAATCAAAAACAACTTTTTTTCTGTTAAAAAAAACATCTATCGTGAATTCGTGATAGACATTTAAAAAATATCAATTCAAAAATTAATCTATAGTAAATATTGATTTAATGGGAAATTATATAATGGGACACCTTTTATATACAACTAAAAAAAACATTATCGGTTTTGTTATTATTTAAATAACAAAACGGTAAAAATTTACCTAAAACATCAATATTTTTTAACATTTTTTTGTAAAGTACCCAACAATAACAAAATCGGTAAAAAAATAAAAAAAATCAATAGCGTTTTATAGGTTTTGTTAACAAAATTGGTAAAACGCCCTATAATAACAAAACCGATAAAAATAATAATATTTTCTTTAATTTTTTAATTTTTTACGTGATCATTTCCCTGATTTAATAATTAATATTATTAAGTGAAATTTAAGCAAGGCCTGTTTTCTAGTGTACTTTTTTTTTACTGAAAATATCTAACACCAATCATTTACTTAGAGTCTGAGAACCTGCACCGACCATTAAATAGAGGCAAAGAATTTGATGACTAAACACTATAGGAACTTGTGATGAATTATAGACTGTTAACAGAGCAAATTCGAAGGCAAGTTTCGCCATTGATCAGTCATCCCCCTTACAAGTTAATGGTACAAGATTCTCTTGCTAAATTTGAATGACATAAGCCTCCAATAATTCAAACAAACAAAAACCCCAAATCTTTTCATTTGAATATTATTACAATTCTTAAACTTCAATTCCAACATCAAAAGCAGACGAGCACCATAACACACCACACAAGCAGCAAACATGAAATACAGCATGAACTGTTTATACCAAAGAAAACTGAAAGCTACACTAGTTATTTCATAAAAATATGTTATCTTTGTACTCCCGTTAAGCCCTCTCCATTGTTTCGCTTAGAGCAGGGATTACTAATGCAAAAAGACCAAACGTGAACCTACAAGGCTAAAAACACTAACTTTAACTCTAAAAAAGGAGTAAGGTTAAGCTCAGATTGCTTTCTCAACATGGCGCAGCTTGAAAACTGTTTCCAAATCAGGAGGCGTAAAGAACTCCCTAACCCCATTATAATGGTGTCTTAAAGTAGGCCGGCGTTTCCTTGGCGGCGGAGGGCAAGGTAGTTTGTCTGGTATTCTTGCTTCCCTTGAAGTTGGAGTCGTTGAACGAGCTTCTTCTTCTTCTTCATCATCTTCTTCTTCTTCTTCTCTTTGTTTTGCTCTTGGTTTTGTGTTTATTAGCTTCAATGATGTCTTAATAGCAATACCCGTTAATACCCATTTCTTCCCTGGGGAATCTAGCACTCCATCTACTTGTGATTTTTTAGAAAACCCCATTTTTAATCGGAAGAGAAAAGGGGATTTTGGAGATGAAGAAAAGGAACCCAAGGTGAGAAAATGGCTGAAAACAGAGGCAAAGCAAATTGCTTTTTAATCAAAGAGCAAAAGAATGAGTTTTTTATCAACGAAATGGAAACAATGTAAAACGCAGAGATAAAAGAGAGATCTTTGAATGGGGCGGGGAAAAAAAGAGTAAAATATTTAAGCATTGGTTGAGAGAGAGACGGGCGGCTGGCTGCCCGGATATTTACGGGCAGCTGAAACCGTCTGAAGAGAGTTTTTTTTAGGGTTGGCGCCAAAATTGGGCAAAAAGTCTAGTGAACAACGGCTTTTATTCCCGCCAAGATTTGCGAATTTCCCACTTTGCCCTTTGTTTGGACATTATTGGTTTCTTAGAAGTAATCTGTTAGGGACTTAGGTTCCCCTTTTCATTGTTTTGTCAATTAATTTTTAGGAAAAATTATATGTTTAGTACTTAACTATTATTTTTAAGATAAATTATATTTAGTATTTAAACTATCAGTTTTAGTCTGTTTTAATACTTAAATTTTTAATTTTTTTAAAATCATACCTAACTTTTAGTTTTTGTTTTATTTTAGTACCCGCCGTTAAAAACTTAACACATTTAATATCTAAACTATTAAATTTGGTTCGCTTTCGTACCTAAACTTTCAAAAAAAATTCAAAACTTAACGTTACGTTTTTAACGAGGTACTAAAATGAAACAAAAACTAAATTTAGGTATGGTTTTAAAAATTGAAAGTTTAGGTACTAAAAATGATAATTTTGGTACTAAATGCACAATTTACCCTTATTTTTATTCTATTTTGGTACTTAAACTTTATTTTATTTTAAAATCATACCTAATGTTTAGTTTAAGTTTCATTTCGGTATCTCGTCATTAAAAACTTAACGGTGATATTGACGTGCCACCATAAGATAATACCACATCATAATTGAAAAAAATAAAAAAATGTCTCGTCAACAATTCTATTAATCTTTTAAACGTGGGGTATCAAATTGAAATCTAAACTAAATGTTAGGTATGCTTTTGAAAAAAATAAAAGCTGGATACCAAAATGAAATAAAAATAATAGTTTAGGTACTGAGTGTGTAGTTTATCCTAATTTTTAATATATCAGTCCTCATTCTAATTATGTATAAGATTTATTTATGAAGTTTGTAAATTATATTTATGAATATGATAAAATATGATTAATTTATTAATATAATTACAAGGTTTTCAGATAAATTAAATAATTCAACATTTTCAACTTACTCAAATATTTGACATCCATAAATCATAATCCATTTGAATAAAACATAAAATTCAATAATTGGATTATTAAATTATCATTTACAGAAAATTATATAAAATTATAAAAGCGTCTGTTAATTTTTCTATAATTTATATTTCATAATACAATGATTGAATCTATACAAAAATCTAAATTTATCCTTAAACCATGACATTACGATCTAAAATTTTATTTGAATAGTATGTGTCGATTATAAGATAATGTTTGTTAAGAATTTTTCAATCTATTTATAATATACACACCCCACAAACACAACTACTTAAATTCAAAATTTTTAAAGAAATTAATATTACATTATCACTTATAGATTTTACAATATGAAATTTTGAATCATCCTACTCAAATTCAAAATTTTTAAAGAAATTAATATTACATTATCACTTATAGATTTTACAATATGAAATTTTGAATCATCCTACTCAAATTTGGCAATAATCACCGTACACTAAAGAGGATATTTAGTGTAAATAAATGGTTTGTACTTCTTCTTTTTATTAATTTGAGTTAAATACAAAGTAATGTATGTTTAAAGATTTATAATCATTATCTCTACATACGAGATGAACTCGATACCTCAAGAAGTAATAATTATTCTTTAACTACTTAAGTCGTTTGGTTCGTGCAATAGTTTGTATTTTATATGTATAAGGTAGAAAGTTTATACATATTTATTGTCGTAACCGATTTTCGTCCGGGCACGAATTTTTTTTTACTTGGTGGGAAAAGTGATGTGAATAAATGATTTTTAAAATAATTTGGGAGTCGCCATCGGCCTTTTGGGTTAGGTAGGTCGAATACCTAAAAATCATCTTTTAAAAGAGTTTTTAAGAAAACATCGATTAAAAGATAAACTGATCTGCGTTTTAACCAAAAATTCATTCTTTTTAATAATAAAAAGGGATTCGTGGTCGGTTACGTTTAGGGAAGGATTAACACCCATACAACGCCCAAAATTGGTACTTTTTAATTATAAATTGTCTCTTATTATTAGAAATTAAAATTCAAAATATTTAATTTATAATCCTATTATTTTAAGATTATAATTATGAAAAATATATATTAATTTATATATATTTATAAATAAAATATTTATTTATTTAGAAATATCAGAAAAGGACTTCTAGGTGCCTTAAGACAGCTCTTTTCTTTGATATTAAAAAATAAATAAATAATTAAAACAGTTAATATATAATTTATAAATAAGATATTTAAAATATCAGAAAATGGACATTCAGTTATTTTAAGACTGTCATTTCCTAATATTGAAAAATAAATAAATATTAAAATAGGATTAAAAAATAATTAACTAAGATTTTAATAAATAAAGTACATATTATTTATTATATAAATATATATATTAATGGTTAAATAATAATAATAATAATAGTAATAATAAAAAGTAAACATATAAAATTAACATATAACTAAACAATAAACAAAATTAAAACTATATATTTAAAATAAAAAAATTGAATTTAGTGACTAAATTGTAACTTAATAGAATTAAATACCTAATTTATAATTAATTATTTAAAATTTGAGTGACTAAATATGCTATTCTCCTTATTTATTAATTTAGTGACTAAACTAAAATTATATAAAATTCGAATATCAGATTAAAATAAATTAAAAATATGTACTCGGGATTAAAATATTAATTATTAAAACTAAAGGACTAAATACGTATTTTATCTAAAATATTTATAATTACGGTTAAGGGCTAAAATATAAATAAATAAAATCTAGAGACCAAATTAAAAGGATCATAAATTTGATTCAGTGACTAAAATGTAAAATATATAAAATAGAGGGACTACGGACAGGGTTTAATATTTAAAAATTACACAAATAGCCCTCCCCAAAACGGCGTCGTTCGGGGAGGGCTATTTAAGCCCGAAACGGCTGGCCCGAAGGGCCAGCTCTCTCATTTCTCTGTTTCACACTCTCTCTCTAAACTGAGAGAGTTTAAAACTCTCTCGCCACTCTCTAGCTTCCCTCATCGGAGGGAAGCCGGTCACCGGCCGGTAGTCGTTCGCCGGTGTTAACCCCGTCGCCGGCCACCGCATCCGGTGACCGGAAATTTTTTTTTACACCTAAATATAGATCGGACCATCCTATTGATGGTTCCGATGACCGTTTCCCTTAAAACACTCCCGATTAGAGCAAATCTACGAAAATACCTTCGGTTTTCGAAGGTTTCCGATGATGTGTGAATGTTCCGATGATGTTGCAGCTTCCTCAGTAAGTATCTCTCCGTCTTTTCCTTGCTTATTTTGGTGTTTGTGGTTGCTGGTTTGCTCGCTTTTTTTTCTTGTTTTTTTTTTGCTGTTGGTTTTTTTCTCTTGTTTGCAGGTGGTCGATGGCTTTATAGTTATCACCGGTGTGGCTCTCGGACCGGGTAAAAGAGTGGAGTTTTGTGAGTCACCAGACTTCTAGTGGTGACTCACCGTTGGGGCGACATGTGTGCGGCTGGAGTGGCTCTTCTGGAAGCTTTCGACGAGACATGGCAGCGGTAGAGATGGTGGGAGTAGCTGCGGCGGCCGCGTGGCCCTAGGTATCATCACCCTAGGGTTTGTGCTGGATGCGTGTGGGCCATTGGATCTCTCAGATCTAACGGTTGTGATGCTGAGGCGGCTAGGGTTAGAGATCAAACCCTAATCAGTTTAGGGTTTCCATTGGGCTAGCTTAGTTGGGCCAGAATTGGGCTCCGGGATCTATTTGTAATTGGGCCTGTAATATAATAAAATTAATAATAAATAATAATAATAATAATAATAATAATAATAATAATAATATAAATAATATTTAAATGAAAAAAATGAGTATCTTCAGCTGCCCCTCTTTGCTTATTCTTGTGTTAACAAGAATAGAGCAAAGACGAAAAGATAATAAGTTTTTTTTTTCATTTGACTTCACTTAATTAATATGGAGATGTTGAATAAATTCTTTTTCTTTCTTTAGATGAGTTCTTCTCATTATGAACTTTCCGCTGGGGATGATAATATCTCCTTCTGTGATGTAATTTGGAAAAGGGTTGAACAAGTTCTTCTTATTATAAAATTTTCTTCCTTATTCAGATGAGTTCTTCTTATTATGAACTTTCCCTGGAAAAGTTGATGTTGACCTATTTCCTTCTGTGATAGAGTCATTCAAAAGGTTGAATAAGCTCTTCTCATTATGAACTTCTTCTTTATTCTTCAGATGAGTTCTTCTCATTATGAACTTTCTCTGGAAAGGTTGATGCTAATCTATCTCCTTCTGTGATAGAATTATGCAAAAGGTTGAACAAGCTCTTCTCATTTTGAACTTCTTCTTCTTCAGATGAGTTCTTCTCATTATGAACTTTCTCTGGAAAAACTGATCCATCAAGTGATGGATTTGAGCAAAAGGTTGAACAAATTCTTCTCATTATGAATTTCTTCTTCTTCAGATGACAAGTTCTTCTCATTATAAACTCTACCTGGCAATGTTGATCCATCAAATGATGAATTCAAATAAAAGGTTGAACAAATTCTTCTCATTATGAACTTCTTTTTCCTTCTTCAGATGAGTTCTTCTCATTATGAACTTTCTCTGGAAAAGCTAATCCATCAAGTGATGGATTTGAGTAAAAGGTTGAACAAATTCTTCTCATTATGAACTTCTTCTTTATTCTTCAGATGACGAGTTCTTCTCATTATGAACTCTACCTGGCAATGTTGATCCATCAAATGATGAATTCAAACAAAAGGTTGAACAAATTCTTCTCATTATGAACTTCTTCTTCCTTCTTCAGATGAGTTCTTCTCATTATGAACTCGAACTGTCACTGTTGATCCATTGAATGATGGATTTAAATCTTTGATAAAATCTTTAAAATTCTTGTCAAAATTCATCATGGAAAAAATGAATGAAAATGCACCTATTTTTACAAATGCCTAAATATGATGCATGAATGTTAAGTTTATTTTGATTTCAAATTGGTGAACTTAGTATTTCTTCAGTTGTGTAGAAATCCAATAAATCTTTCCTCTTCGAATGGAGAATCTATCATCTTTGAAGAGTGTAGATGTAGATATGCCTGAATTTTTGCATAATGTCACAAAACCGCTTGAGAATAAAACTCAATAGTATAGGCTCTTGAAAAGGCTTGCATTCATACAACCTGTTGATTCTGATAACAACTCATCTGATTATGAAGTGATCTTTCAGGATGATTTCACATATATTGATAGTTCTTTTGATACCGAGAAAATCCTGAATTCTGATTCTGATGAGGAGAGTAAACTGTTATACTTGACGAAAAAGGGATACTCAAATGCTATGTCTTCAATAGCCATGGAGATATAATCCTGATTCATCAATTGCAGAGTTGACAGATTTTATATGTACTGCTCAAATTGCTAAGGCTGCTGACACACTTTTTCTGGTAAAAGATAGGAAGCCATTATACAATGATCCCAATTACAAGAAAAGGCGAAACTTGGGCTATGATTTTCTTAAAAAAGAAGCAGAGGAAGCTTGAAAAGAAGCTTCTTAATGAAGACAATTATGCAGTTCATCTTTCAATTCTAATGATTGGTTCTGTGGCTCCTACCGAACCAGATCAGATAACTCAAAGAACACTTCCAGAAGATGCTATTGGGTCTCCTTATTTCTACTATGAGCAAATTCATCTTTCAAATCTAATAATTGGTTTTGGGGTTTATACCAAACCAGATCAGATAACTCAAAGAACACTTCCAGAAGATGCTATTGGGTCTTCTTATTTTACTACGAGAACGTGGCACTTACTCCAATTAATGTTTGGACTGGAATATCACAGTACTTATCGTCAAAGTAAAGCTTCCAAGATGCATTATTTGTTCCGACTTCTTCATTCATGGATATGCACAACAAATCTTCATCTGGAAAATTAAAACTCAAAGGCTGATAATCATTCGATACACGACTGGCCAGAAAATCAGCTATGATACTTCCTTTTATTGCTTTTTGGTTGACATATACAATATCAAACTCGGATAATAACATCTGCCATCTAGCCATTCTGCCTGTCAAAGCTGGTGATTCCATTAAGAATTTCAAAGGATCAAGTTTGGATATCAACCAAGTAGTATGATATAACATATATTGTATGAGTCTTCGAGTAGCCCACACCAAGGCACAACATAATTTTTGTATTGGTGGATATCGAATTTCACAATCAGTAAATTTCTTGCTCAGATAATAAATGGCTTTTTCTTTTCTTCCAGATTCATCATGCTGTCCTAGTACGCATCCCATCGAATTTTCAAAGACTGTCAAGTAGAGAATTAACGGTCTATCAGGCATTGGTGATACTAAAATGGGGGCATTGGATAAATATTTCTTAATAATATCCAAAGTTTCTTGACATTCATCATTCCAGACTTCAGGATTGTTCTTTCGAAGTAATTTGAACACTGGATCACATTTGTCAGTTAATTGAGAAATGAACCGAGATATATAATTTAATTTTCCCAAAAAGCCTCGAACTTCTTTTTTTGTATTGGGTGGTGGAAGATCTTGAATTACTTTTACTTTATCTGGATCAATCTCGATTCCTTTTTTGCTGACCACAAATCCTAAAAGCTTCCCGGAAGCTACCCCAAAAGTGCATTTAGCGGGGTTAAGCTTTAATTGATACTTCCTCAATCTCTGGAAAAGCTTTCTCAAATTTTGAATATGTTCTTCTTCGGTTCGGGATTTGGCAATCATGTCATCTACATATACTTCAATCTCTTTGTGCATCATGTCATGAAACAAAGTTACCATGGCTCTTTGATACGTTGCCCCTGCATTTTTCAATCCAAATGGCATTACTTTATAGCAGAATGTGCCCCACATGGTTACAAATGTTGTTTTTTCCATGTCTTTAAGATTCATTTTTATCTGATTATATCCTGAAAAGCCATCCATGAATGAAAACCATGCGTGTCCTGCAGTATTGTCCACCAAGGTGTCTATGTGGGGTAATGGAAAGCTATCTTTCGGACTAGCTTTGTTGAGATCTCTGTAATCAACACACATTCGAACTTTTCCATTTTTATTTGGTACTGGAACAATGTTGGCTACCCATTCTGGGTATTTGGCTGCCTGTAGGAAACCTGCATTAATCTGTTTCATCACTTCCTCTTTGATCTGTAACAACATTTCTGGCCTCATTCGCCTGAGCTTTTGTTGGACCGGTTTATATTCTGGATTGATTGGAAGCTTGTGCATCACTATATCTGTACTCAAACCAGGCATATCTTGATAAGACCAGGCGAAGATATCTTTGAACTCTTGAAGGAGATTTATCAATTTTTGTTTTATATGGATTGTCAAAGTAGTACCAATTTTCACCTCTTTCATTTCTTCATCTGTTCCCAGATTCACAGTCTCAATCTCTTCTTTGTGAGGTAAAACTTGTTTATCTTCTTTTTCTACCAGTCTTAATAATTCAGTAGGAACATCACATTCCAGTTCATCCTCACATTCATTGATTTCCTCCAGACATATGGGATGCTCTAAATTTATCTCTCGATTAAATTTAGGAATAAACATGCTATTAACATTGTGACACCTGCAAATTTAAGTCGGACATATTTCCGAAAGAATATAGTAAATTTATGAAATAAATAAATGTAAAAATGTAAGAAAATGTAAAAATGATTGCCATCTGAAAATTTTAAAGAAAATTTATTATATATTTAATATTAGGTGAACTTAACATAATTTCCTTTACAAGATAACAAAAAGTTTTCATACTTTTGGGCTAAACATAAAGATTAGTTCTGAATATACTCTGTGTTAATATTAAAAACTACAGGAAGGTCTTCAACGGTCCAATTGTTGAGTGTTTCTCCAGGAAAACAAGGGCGAATCCTAGCCAAGTATTTGCCAGTCTTGTTGTCATTCATGATCATGTTGATAAATAATCCTTTCATAGCTTCTTCAACTATGCTTTGATCTTTCGTCAACTTTTCTTCTTTAAAGGCCTCAACAAGTTGTTGTTCTACATTAATTGTTCCCCCTGATCTGAATGTGGTCTTCAACTGTGGGAAAAACATGTGTTCCCAAAGGATTTCTTCTCCTTTCAACCTTGCCTTTCTATCTTCACATCTTCTTTTCATTTCTTTGTTCTTTTGCTGAAAATTGGGCTTAAATCCAAGCCCAAAACGATCTTTCTTCATCTTCATACTTACAGGAACTGAACTCCCTTGAAGATTCTTTCCTAAACCTTTCCCAATTTTAGCTCTGATGCCTAAAGTCTGTCGTACCGTCATCTTGGTGCAATCAGACAATATGGGATATGGAATTTTGCTTCCTTCTGCAATAAAGGTTGCATTGACAAATTCAAGAGCTCGGAAAGAGCATTCAAGAGCATCATCATTGGTTTCAATATATGGAACATCACTTGTTATAGACGTAATGATTTCTTCTTCAGCTCCTACGCATATTAGTTGTCCATCAACAACGAATTTCAATTTCTGATGTAATGAAGAAGGAACGGCTCCTGCAGAATGAATCCATGGCCTCCCTAATAAACAATTATATATAGGGTGGATGTCCATCACCATAAAGTCAATATTGTACACGACTGGTCCGATTAACAACGGTATTTTCATTTTCCCAAGCACCTCTTTTTGAGTGCCATCAAAAGCTCGCACTACATTCTGATAACTTTTCATGTGTGATTTATCCACAGGCATTCTTTGAAGTATGACTAGAGGCATCAAGTTAAGAGCGGATCCATTGTCAATCAATACTCCTGGCAAAACATGACCATGACAATGTGTGGTAATATTCAAAGGTTTTACTGACCCCATTCCACCTTCAGGTATTTCATCATCCGTGAACGTTATGTAATTGTCAGCGGCTATATGTTCCACAATTATGTCAAGTTTATTGAGGGATATATCTTCAGGGATAAAGGTTTAATTAAGCATTCTCATCAAAGCATTTATGTGTGCTTCTGAATTCATCAATAGATCAAGAATAGAAATTCGCGCTTGTTGTTTATGTAGTTGTTCAACCACACTATACTCACTATGTTTCAGGAATTTCAAAAATTCTTGCGCTTGTTTTTCTGTTACAGGCTCATTGAATGCTGGAGGGGATTCATCATCAAATACCTTTTGGGGTATTACCATGGCTTTTCCTTTTGCTTTCACTTGTTCTGAGGCATTGGATGTTTCGGGAGAGTAACATCTCCCACTTCTTGTAAAGAATCCGACTTCACTCACTGCTTCAGACGTCGAATCCAGACTCTGTGTTTTCTCTTCTGTTTTTTTAGAGAAACAGATCCTCCTACCATTGAAACATTGGTAGTATAATTCCAAGGTACTCTGCGGGTATCCTTGTATGGAAATGGTAAAGGAGTTGTGATAATTACTTTCGGCTTTGTTGGTGCAGAAATCACTGTAGATGATTTCACATTAATAATCACAGGATCAATTGTTCTTTGATTAGGTTTAAAATCATCTGATGAGCAAACATCATCTTCTTTTTTCCCTGGTTCTTCTTCAAAGAATTCTATCTCTCTGTTATTCATTAATTTTTGCACCAAATCCCTAAACTCAGGACATAGTTGAATTTCATGCCCCTTCTCTTGATGATATTCACAATAATTCTTGCCTTCATTATGCTTTGGCCTGAATTGTTGTGGAATTATACCGGCTAAAGAGAGTTGTTGAAATATCCAAACAAAAGGAGATTTAATTTCAGAAATGTCAGTTTTTGCTTTCTTTCTGTTCTCTTCCTGAATTGCATTCACGTTTTTATCTCCATGATTTGGCAGCGGATGATTTGATGTAGATGGTGAATTGAATTCCAACTTTCTAGTGTTGATCAAATTTTGAACCACCCTTTTAAATGCCAAACAGTTTTCAATAGAATGACCCGTAATTCCTTCATGGTAAACACAGTGTGCCTTTACATCATACCATGGAGGGAATGGTGGTTGCATGGGAACCAAAGGATAGGGCTGTGTGACATCTTCTTTTAATAGCGAATCATAGATCTCAGCATAGGGTACTGGTAAAGGTGTAAAAGACAACCTTTCATTTTCCTTTCGAGATCCTCTGGACTCTGCTCGATTAGTGTTTGTTTCTTCTTTCTTAACCCTTGGCTGGGTTATTGTAACACTTTTTGATGAATCCTTGTTGTAAGAGTTTGCATTGTTGACTTCATTCTCTTTTTTCCGGTACATAGGTCTTTTGGAACTAGACCCCTCATTTGATTCAATTTTGCCACTTTTCAAGACATTTTCAATGAGTTCTCCAGAAATGACCAAATCTGCAAAATTTCTGGTTGCATTCCCCATTAGATGATTTAAATAAGGAGCTTTCAATGTATGGACAAATATTACTGTGGCCTTTTTTTCTGACAGAGGTGGTTGAACTTGGGCTACTGTGTCACGCCATCTCTGAGCATACTGTCTGAACGTTTCGTTATTATTTTTCTCCAAATTTTGGAGAGTCCATCTATCAGGGACCATGTCTGTTACGTGGTGGTACTGCTCTAGGAATGCTTTAGCCAGATCTTTCCAGGATCTAATGTTGGCTTTGGTCAATTGAGTATACCATTTTAAGGCTGGTCCTGTCAAACTATCTTGAAAGCAGTGAATTAACAATTTCTCGTCTTTCACATATCCTGCCATTCTGCGACAAAACATAGTAATGTGGGATGAAGGGCATGTGGTACCGTCATATCTATCAAATTTGGGAACTTTAAACTTGATGGGGAGGATTAGGTCTGGAACCAAACTCAACTCACTAGCGTCAAATCCATAGAATGATTCAGTTATTTCCACGGATTTCATTTGTTCTTCTAAGCTCCTGATCTGTCTGGTCAATTCTTCATTTACTTTTTCCTCTCATTCAGCTCATTCAAATCTGGAATTAGATGCTCAGTATTAAAATCCCCTATTTTCACATCTGATATAAGTGGATTTTTGCTTGAAGATGCAGAATCCACTTGTCGATTTTCATGTGGTTTGGCTTCTTGAAATGCTGATGTGCGGGCATTGATTTGTATAGGTGTAGTACCAGAGTGATAAATTGGTTCTGGTGGAAAACCTAGAGGATACATAGGTTCTTGGTCGAAAGATACAGGATTTTCATGCATTTTTCCAATGATAGCCTGTCTTTTAAACATGTCTTCTATTTTCTGCATCATGCTATCTTGTGAGTTTGCAATACTGGCTTCAATTTTCTCTAGCTTCATTCTCATTTCTGCTTGTTCTTTATTATGCTGTTCCTCAATACGTTGTATTTTATCCTCCATAATTCTCTTAGTAGCTTGTCTAGTACCGTAGTGATGTTGTATTTCTCTTTTGGCCAGAATAACTGCGATTGAAAATTATTTTGATATTATTTTTTCAAATTTTAATTAATGAATGTTATAAAAATTATACATAAAGAAAATAATGAATAATGAATGTATGCAAAATGCATGTATGAAAAAGGTATTGATCCCAAAAAGTTAACTGTCATAGAACAACTTTCATCGGCATACAAAAGTTTCTTTATAATAGTTCATAACTACAGATAAGGCGTAGCTTTCCTATTAAGTTCTATAATTTCTTTCATTAGCCATGACACATTCTTTCCGAACTTAGAAACTGGATCAACGTGATGCTCAATTATTTTTTCTTCAACAGCTAGTTCCCCAACATATCTAGCAACTTCGCTCATTTGTACCATGGCCTCGAATACCATATTACTTCTTTCTTCACTTCTTTCTACATAGAAATCAGTTGATTTTTGCCATTGTTCATTAGTTCCTTCGAGAGTTTGCTCTAACTCAGTGATTCTGACTTGACAATTGTGCAGAGTTTTTTCAAGATCTCTAATGCGTCTTCGCAGTGAAGCACTTTCCTCATTACTTTCTTTAAGATCACTAGGTCCTAGACGAACCTTTTCTTGAAATAATGACTCTTCAAGTTGCAAAATGTAAGCATTAAACTCTGAGTTTTTGTTTCTAGACTGTTCCAGATCTTCTTCAAGTTTTGTTCGTGCTTCTTGCGTCCTTTGATTAAGCTTCTGGATTTAAACATTCTTGTTTCTGCATCTTTGCATCCAATTGCTAGCCACTTCTTGCTCTACCTCAAGTTTGGTGTTGAAATTCTTTCTTTCCAGCTCCCATTTTTCTTTTTCAACATTAAACTCTTCAATTCTTTGGCCTCTGACTTCAAGTTCGGCAATCAGATGGTTCATTTCAGATTCAAATCCCTTGAACATGATATTTTTCTCACCCTCAAATTTATCAAGAATGTCAATCTTCATCTCTTCTAAATCTTTGGCTCGATCCATTTCTCTTTGCATTTCATTCATGATCTCACGATGTTCAGCTTTGTGTTTTATAATTCGCTCTCTTCTGTCAACCTCAAAATCTTCCATTTTTTTCTTTCCTTTCTCAAGGCTTTTGAGTAGACGACTATTCTTTCCTTTCAGATCTTCAACTCGACTTTTCTCGATGTTCAATTCTCTGGTCATCTGTACTGTTGATCGGCTTGGTCCTGATGCTTTCCGGGATTTATATAACTCCTGGTAATTTTTCTTTAATGCTCTAAATTCATCATCAACTTTTTCTTTGTTTTCTCTCAACATTGCACATTGTGATGAATGAAAATCAATGTCAACACCCAACCTAGCTTTATCTCGTCTCATTTGCTCTAATTCTCTTGACCAATCTTCTCTTTCTGCTTCAAACTCAGCTCTCAGGATTTCAATCTCTGATGGAACCACCTTAATGCGATCTTCCATAGAGATATCCTCAGTTTGGTCTGGTAGATGAATATTTTCATTTTTCCTGACAGATCTCCATTCCTCATAATCAGGAGTTAGCATTTCTTTTACTGCTTTAGCTCGGATACAAAAAGTTGTTTTCCAAGCTGTAAAGTCTTCCATGATATTTCTTTTATAATTTTTGCTGTGGAATGCGAACTCAGATGAATGTAATCCAGCAGTGACAGGTACAAATTGACGACCTTCATACTGTCTTATGACCAGAAGTGGTGCATATCCAATTCCTCCCCACAATCCGAGCAGCATTATCCAGTTGTAATCACCACATTTGTAAAAGAATTCCCTTTGGATTTGCCACGGGGCTCACCAAACAATGTCATTACTTTGCAGATTTCGAAAGGCATTAATCCACATATCTTTCTTAATTTCTTTCGGCCATTCTTGCTCCAGAAATTCTTTTAATGGTGAGTAGTCCGTATTAAAGCGCCGGTATGAAACCTTTTTTGTCCTCCAGAAATGGCTACGGATCCAGACATATAACAATTGGGTACACCCTGAGAATCTTCCACTACCTAGCTTTCTACAAGCGTTTAATGATATGAAAGTCTCTGCTAGAATTGCAGATGCAGGATTAATCTTTTTTGGTAGCTACTCAAACAAATCTACTACTGCAGCTTCAATATATCCCAATACTTTTGGGAAGATGACCATACCATACATACCTAGAGCAAAGAGATCGAATCGTACTTTAGTGTCTGGATGACTATGAATAAGTTCTTTAATGTTGGTCCAAGCAATGCCTTCGCTTTCGCCCTTTTTTTTGTACGGGATGCCACCCATTCTTCTCGTACTCCAGCAATCTTTGCTAATTTAACTCGAAAAGGTTGAGTTTTAATTGACTTTGAATAAATTCGATTCTCCAAAGCCCCTTCTATATGTAGCAAAGTTGTGTACTCTTCAATAGTAGGGACCAAGTCCTCTTTATTGAGAGTGAAGCAATTGTACCCTGGATTCCAGAATTGAATTAGGGCTCGAAGTAAGTCATCATCAACTTTGACATAGAGCAAATATGGGATATCTCCGTAAGTCTGATAAAACTGCAACTTTTTGTTTGAGTCCCAACTCTCCCAAATGCTTCGCAAATCTTGCATATCATTTGTTTTTAGCGAAACTGGAGCATAACTGGTTAACTCAGATACATAGTCATCCTGCAGACTGTCTCCTCCTTGTCTTTGTAAGTCCTCAGCCCATTGTCTTACTTCTGAATTTAGAACTATTTGATTTGAACACTTTTTATCCATGGATGAAGGTTTTCCAATGAGACAATTAACACGAGGATCAATGCCTTTTATCCTGTATGTTGTTATGCAAACAGAAGAAATAAAGAACACACAAAAAGAAATGAATTAGTTTACATAAAAAAATAATTTAATAATAATATCTACCTAAATATCTTTATTTAAACATGCTTTCTTCATAATTTAAATTCACATGCAATTTAATCAGTAAGAAAATAAATAAATAAATTAAAAGGAAAGTTAGAATTCATTTCTCCTGTGTGTACACCTATTTTGGACAAAATTTCGGCATGGCTTCAGATCGGAAGAGTTTCTAGGGTTTATTATATGTAGGGTTTATTATATGTAGGGTTTCAGATCTAAGAATAAAGGTACCCGAATTGTCCTTGTTAGTGCCCCCTTGGGCTGTTAACCCTCAATCCTAGTCCATCACAGACTAAAGTGGATCGAGTTCAATTCGAGGGGATACACTTCTCTATGCCTGACACGGAGAATAAATTCTCACGAAGACATAGAGCATATGAACCCCGAAAGTTACTTGCTAGGTCTGACACGGAGAATAAATTCTCATGAAGACGTCGCTTTCACTCCCACTTAAAAGGGACAAACTCAATTATAGAGCTTTATGTTATGCAATGCAAGTGTTGTGTGTGAGGAGAAATGTTCAAACCTCTGACAGAAAAAATAATGAAATAAAATACTTGTAAGTAAAATGAAATATAAATATAAATATTATAAAAATAATAAGTATATAAAAAATTTGAAAAGAAAGAATTTTAAATTAAATATATGAATTTTAATTTATAATTAATAGAGACAATTTATAATTGATTTAAAAGTTTGACCAGGTCCCCAGCGGAGTCGCCAAGCTGTCGTAACCAGTTTTCGTCCGGGCACGATTTGTTTTTACTTGGTGGGAAAAGTGATGTGAATAAATGATTTTTAAAATAATTTGGGAGTCGCCATCGGCCTTTTGGGTTAGGTAGGTCGAATACCTAAAAATAATCTTTTAAAAGAGTTTTTAAGAAAACATCGATTAAAAGATAAACTGATCTGCGTTTTAACCAAAAATTCATTCTTTTTAATAATAAAAAGGGATTCGTGGTCGGTTATGTTTAGGGAAGGATTAGCACCCCTACAACGCCCAAAATTGGTACTTTTTAATTATAAATTGTCTCTTATTATTAGAAATTAAAAGTCAAAATATTTAATTTATAATCCTATTATTTTAAGATTATAATTATGAAAAATATATATTAATTTATATATATTTATAAATAAAATATTTATTTATTTAGAAATATCAGAAAAGGACTTCTAGGTGCATTAAGACAACTCTTTTCTTTGATATTAAAAAATAAATAAATAATTAAAACAATTAATATATAATTTATAAATAAGATATTTAAAATATCAGAAAATTGACATCCAGTTATTTTAAGACTGCCCTTTCCTAATATTGGAAAATAAATAAATATTAAATAGGATTAAAAAATAATTAACTAAGATTTTAATAAATAAAGTACATATTATTTATTATATAAATATATATATTAATGGTTAAATAATAATAATAAAGTAATAATAAAAAGTAAACATATAAATTAACATATAACTAAACAATAAACAAAATTAAAACTATATATTTAAAATAAAAAATTGAAATTAGTGACTAAATTGTAACTTAATAGAATTAAATACCTAATTTATAATTAATTATTTAAAATTTGAGTGACTAAATATGCTATTCTCCTTATTTATTAATTTAGTGACTAAACTAAAATTATATAAAATTCGAATATCAGATTAAAATAAATTAAAAATATGTACTTGGGATTAAAATATTAATTATTAAAACTAAAGGACTAAATACGTATTTTATCTAAAATATTTATAATTACGGTTAAGGGCTAAAATATAAATAAATAAAATTTAGAGACCAAATTAAAAGGATCATAAATTTGATTCAGTGACTAAAATGTAAAATATATAAAAAGGGACTACGGACAGGGTTTAATATTTAAAAATTACACAAATAGCCCTCCCCAAAACGGCGTCGTTCGGGGAGGGCTATTTAAGCTCGAAAACCAGCTCTCTCATTTCTCTGTTTCACTCTCTCTCTCTAAATTGAGAGAGTTTAAAACTCTCTCTAGCTTCCCTCATCGGAGGGAAGCCGGTCACCGGCCGGCAGTCGTTCGCCGGTGTTAACCCCGCCGCCGGCCACCGCATCCGGTGGTGAATTTTTTTTCCACCTAAATATAGATTGGACCATCCTATTGATGGTTCCGATGACCGTTTCCCTTAAAACACTCCCGATCGGAGCAAATCTACGAAAATACCTTCGGTTTTCGAAGGTTTCCGATGATGTATGAATGTTCCGGTGATGTTGCAGCTTCCTCAGTAAGTATCTCTCCGTCTTTTCCTTGCTTATTTTGGTGTTTGTGGTTGCTGGTTTGCTCACTTTTTTTCTTGTTTTTTTGGCTGTTGGTTTTTTTTCTCTTGTTTACAGGTGGTCGATGGCTTTATAGTCATCACCGGTGTGGCTCTCGGACCGGGTAAAAGAGTGGAGTTTGGCGAGTCACCGGACTTCCAGTGGCGACTCACCGTTGGGGCGACATGTGTGCGGCTGGAGTGGCTCTTCTGGAAGCTTTCGACGAGACATGGCAGCGGTGGAGATGGTGGGAGTAGCTGCGGCGGCCGCGTGGCCCTATGGTATCATCAC
This sequence comes from Hibiscus syriacus, assembly GCF_006381635.1. Classification (NCBI taxonomy): domain Eukaryota; kingdom Viridiplantae; phylum Streptophyta; class Magnoliopsida; order Malvales; family Malvaceae; genus Hibiscus; species Hibiscus syriacus. The sequence goes on along the minus strand of NW_024062828.1, from coordinate 1,206,047 downwards.
CCTAGGGTTTGTGCTGGATGCGTGTGGGCCGTTGGATCTCTCAGATCCAACGGCTGTGATGCTGAGGCGGCTAGGGTTAGAGATCAAACCCTAATCAATTTAGGGTTTCCATTAGGCTAGCTTAGTTGGGCCAGAATTGGGCTCCGGGATCTATTTGTAATTGGGCCTGTAATATAATAAAATTAATAATAAATAATAATATTAATAATAATAATATAATAATAATATAAATAATATTTAAATGAAAAAAATGAGTATCTTCATTTATCATGGTGTTCGGAATATTTATGTTCATATGATTTTTTATGTATTAATAATTTATTTGTTTTACAATTATAATATATTTTTATTATTCTATATCAAATTTTATTTAAATTTAAAAAAATTATTTATGTTATTTGTATAAAGTCTAATGTATTACTATATTTATGACTAGAATTATGTCCACACATAATTAAATTCTCGATGAATTTGGATGGTCAAGTTCCGACCATTTTTGAAACCACTATCAATATAACAGTGTAATAATGTGAAATTAATTGTTTTATCAACCTAATGTCAACTATATTTATAGGTTTCAGCTATGATTTGATCGGTCTTCTTTCCTAAAATTTATTCTTTAATTATTTAAATAATGGTTGTTCCTTGTTCTCATATGTAATGGGGTAAGGGGAGATAAGATAGTAGGCTGCCCCAACATTAGATTGAGAGCAGCTTCCGTAGGAGACCTCCGAATTATGAAATGCCCTCCATGAGACTCGATCTCACGACCTCAAGGTTAAGAACCTTGTGCTCTACCAACTGACCTGGATGGTTAAATATATGGGTGAATTATTTGTTTGGTGCCCCATTTATTCTTGTGTTTCTATCTTAGTTATTCAACTATTTTTTTAACAAAATCATATCTTATATTACATTTTTCTATATTTTGATCATTGGTCATTAAGTTTGACGGTGGATTTAATAAAAATAGTGACGTGATATGATATAATAACAATTTTAATCCCAAAATTTATATATCTTGTCAGTTTGGTTTTCTTCTGGTACACATTAGAGCCATTCTATCAAGACAAAAGAAGGCACTAAAATCAGTAGTTTGGTTTACGATGACTCAGACTTTGGTCTAAGGATAACCAAATAGAGGGTAGATCAAAGGCAATGTTAGAGATGTCAAAACCTTGAGATTGGATGTCTAATGGATTATTATTCCTTAATTCTCCCGTCAGATTTATTAGAGTGTAACGACCCAAATTTTCTAGTTAACATTTGTGCGTTAACTTGATCCTATGATGAATATGCTATTTATAGTATGAAAATTTATTGGGCCAAGTTTGGGTTCAATTGGGTGAGTGTTGGGCCTAAAGGAGATTTATTTTTGAATTGGATGAAAGTTGAAGGACTAATGGATTGATTAACTCATTTTTCCTTTAGGAAGCCATTTCTTCATTAATTGGAAGAATGACCGACGTAGAGGAAAGCATGGATAAAAGCTATGGACGTTCCCCCCCCCCCCCAATTCTTCTCCTTTATCCTCCTAAAATATGACCATGAGTTCTTTATATCTCTTATATTTTTTCTTCAACTTCCTTCCATCTTTCTTATTAAAACTCAAAGTTTGTGAATAAAAAGAATCATACTTTTTGTACAATTCTATTATCCAAGTTTCATTAAAATAATCAATCACCTTATAAATAAATATATTTATATTATACGTGTAAGCTTTTAGACATTAACCATATTAACATATTATCTTTTACATAGGCATATACATACGAGAATATTATGATAAAATGTATTATTTACCTAGTTCCAATGCTATAAAAAACATAGTGTCTTTAAATTGATTTGAGAACTTCCTTTTTGATCTAGGCCAACTAAAAATATTAGATTGTTCATCTAATCAGAGCACTCGCATTGATAATATATATATATATATTACTTTAGAATTTGGAAACCAATTAAAAATTATTTATTAAAAACAATTAGTATCTATTTTCCTTTGTTATTTTTTATTTCAAAATATAAAAATTATGTATTTTTCCTTCTTTGGTTGTTAATCTTCTTTGAAATGACTACTTCAATAAAATTATAAAGTGTTTCATCTTAATTGAAGATAATTATTTTAAAAATATTTTTAATTCAATAAATATTTATATTTTTATTATTTATTTATTACGTGGGTTTATGAATCTTAATCTTTAAAAAAATTTACACATACACGCACGCACGTGCATGCATACACACTCTCCTCCTATTTCTCCGGTTGTTGAGGTTGAAAATGTTAATCTTCTGTTTATAGAATGTGATCCCGAGTTACGTAAGTCAATGCATGAATATCTAGTTAATAAATGAGATGAAATTTGACTTGAGTGCAGGTTCATATCAAATCTATTCCTTAATTATTTATTTTCTCAAGAAAAATATGATAAGTGTTACTAATATTCTTAGTTAGCTAAAAAATTAAATAGTCCCCTAAAAAATAATGTTGAGTTCCGCCACTGACTGTCATTGAACAAAATGGTGGGTAACCAAATTCTGATGAATTGTTTCTTGAACTTAAGGTTAGTGTTTTCTTTTGGGAACTTAGTGTAAAGTAGGGATATGTGTCACTGTATGACTGTATTCATGTGACAGAAAGAGACAACTATCCGTCACCAAAATGAAGAGGATGCTTCTTAGAAAGGCCGCTCCAAGCAAGAAATGATTGAAATTAAGGAGCTGGTGGAAAAATCACATGAAGATCAGATTAGGAGAATTACTAAGATGATATTTGTTAATTTGATTATGCGTATTTTATATATTTTCATATCTCATTTTTGTAAATTGTTGTTAGTGTGTATAATATTTTATTTATGAAACTATAAGCATGAATTAATGAATAGTGATATTTCCATAGGTTGAGTTAAGGATGAAGAAGTCAACTGCGAGGCTCAAACGATAGTTGAAAGAGGAGCGAGTGGCACGTAAGAAGGCTGAAATACATGCTAAGTTTACCCAAAAGTCATCAAATGAGGAAATTCACAAGCTTAGGGAGGATTTAGAAAAAACAACTAATTGAGAACGAGGAGTTTAACAGGAAAAAAAGTCGAAAATAAGTGTACCATTCTTTGACTTTGCTATTGACGTAGTTGTAAAAATTACCACCCAAATTTCTAGAGCTATTAGTAATGTTTGCATGCCCAAAATTATTGACATGAATGAAACAAGACTGAGAATAGAATTTCAAAACAAATTAACAAATACATTTTAATAATGATCTATTGTGAGACATGGTGGATATATGTGCTATATACTTAGATTGAAGACATATTATACTTTGTTTTAAGCATGTTATATGATACTTTATGAGGTATGTAATGCATTTTGGCATGATCGTGTTAAATTTAGGGACTAAAAAATTAAATAGTTGAAGATAAAGTTGATTGAACATTGTTGTTGAAATCTAATACAAATTACAGGTAAATATATAATTATCATTTAAGATATATATATTGGGAATATTCTAGATTAATATAGAAAGATAGATGTCTAAAAATATCCATAAAATAATCTAGATATTTGTATTATTTAATATTATATCTAAAATTTTCTATTAGAAGAATATAAATACTTAGTATTATATCTAGAATTATTATTAAAAGAATCTAGATATTTGTAATGATAAATGACTAAGATGTTAACATGTGTCAATAATTCAATGACCACTAAAATGTATACATAAGAGTAAGTTTTATCATTGTAATGAGAGTGAAAAAGAGAGAAAAGAGTGTACCTAGACTTGTTTTTTCCTCCCTCTTTTTAAAGGAAAAAATACTAAAATTATAATTTTGATTCTTAAAATTTTTAAAATTTTTAATTTAGCCCCTCAAAATTTTTAAAAATTCATATTAAACTTTAAAATTTTTTAATGTTCTTAATTAAATCCCATCGTATAATTTTTAAAAATTCTCATTAAGCTTTTCAAAATTTTAAAAATTTTAGTTAGATCCTAAATTTTGGGAAAAATTGTAAACTAAATCCTTCAAAATTTTAATTTAAACCTCTTAATTTTTAAAGTTTTAAGTTGGCCTCCCAAACTATATCATGTAGTTTTTCCGCTGTGTACATTCATCCTTTTGATAAACTCCAAAGCCATAGATTACAAGAACTATATTAATCTTTTAAACAATACTATTCATTAATTAGGAAAAGTGGAACATTAATAGAAAGAATATCTACTTTAATAAATGTTATTAAAACAATATTAATATTTGTAATTATCTTATAATATTAATATTTTTTTTATGTTATCATCATCATACACATGACATATCATTTTTAAATTTTTAAAAAGTTTAAGGTAATGTTCTTTTGTTAGGTTGATTAAGGAGGTATTCGTTAGATTAAAATTAATAATTATAGGCATATATATATATATATATATATATATATATATATAATGTACAATGTTATCATAAAGTATGTCATAAGATTATATGACCAATTACATGTACCATAGGTATTAAAGTGTCCTAGACTTATGAAGTGTAGATATTATAAGTTGTAATTATAATTTGATGAGGGAAAGAATTATAAATACTTAAAAAATCAATTGAATATTCTGTAAATATAAAAATATAGTGATCACCAAGAAATATGTTAAATTGTATTATTCTTATCTAGTTAGAAAGTTTTTACGGCAAGAGAAAAACATATTTTTTTGGAAATCACAACTAAAGAAATACTTAAATATTTTAATCAATAAATTAATTCAGATACATATTTGCATTCAATTTGTTATTCTTGATAATTTGACATAATAGATAATATGTTGTTGATTTTATATAATTAGATTTATTTCTAATAATATCCAAACTTACTAGAACATGATCTCTTTAATTATTTAAAATAAAAAAATAACCCTTAAAATTTTCATATGAACCGTAAAACTTTTTCATGAAAATCTATTGAAATATTTTGTTTTAAAAAAGTTCACTATACTATTCAAATTTGCACTCATATATTTGGATTGTTTATTATTTATAAGTTTAAAACGAGTTTTTTTAAAAACAATGGCAACTGAAATTTATTAATAAAAATAATAAAAAATTTAAATTATAATGCATCCAAGCATAGAGAGAAAAATAAAGATAATAGTCACAAAAAACTCATACATAAAATGAAAATATTAAGCCCAAATATATGAAGAAAAATGAAACATTCTATCGAAAATGACATCCAACATCAAAAAAACATATCAACCTTCATAAAAACTCCTTATTTCTATCAAACGAGACGCTTTACAAAATGATAAAAGAGTGAAGAGCGGATCAAACTATATGGTAAGCTGCTTTGCTACAAAATTCTAATTATATTATTAAACAACTTTTACTAAATAGATGATCTTATTATACATACCACAAACAAATCAATCAGAAAGCAAGTGTTGTGAGGGTCTTTGTGCAAGTACCAAAACTATTGCAAAGGTATGCGAAAAACGTACTAAAAGTCATAAGGAACATACCACAATAACAGAGAAAAGCGTGTCACAAATACATATATTCTTATTCAAAATTGGGGAAAAAAACTCAAGGACATGGTATGAAAAAACAAGAGAAATAATAATCATTGGCAATCGGCAACTAACATTAAGATTGGTGCCGCCGTCACCTAAACAAAATCAGAGGGAGAGAGGAAGGCATCAAAAAAACTATACTAACTTACTTAGTTTTTTTAGAATCATTAGATAAATAAAACACATTTATTTAAATCAAACGAAATTTAATTTTTATTTAATTTAGAATTAATTTTAACTTTTTTATGATTAAACAATAGTGAAATAATTTTAAATATTATATATGAATTATTTTTTATTTACTTAAAAAATACATTTAAAAATATTTATGAAAAAGATTTTAAATCTTTACCAAACAATGTTTAAAAGCCTTAAAATAAGGTTGTTTTGTTAAAATAAAATAAAATAAAAATCTCAAAACTTAAAGTTAATATAGAAAAAAAATCAACAACTGACATTAACAGAATTAAAAATCAATAGGTTATTAAAAAAAATCAATATTAAAATTGAATCATATTGTATACAACCTTAGTCACGATGGTGTTATTTATTTTTTCGCATGTAATCACATTTGAACCTAATTTAAATTTTCTCTGGTTTGAAAATCAGTGATAAATATTTTTTTAAAGGAGTTTCCAAAATCTTTATTTTCAAAATAATTTTTTAGGTGTTCGACCATAACTTAATTCTAAATAATTGATAACAACTTTTATTTTTAATGAAAAATTATTATCGAGCCATTTATATTTTTTTTGAGAAAAAATGATTTACATATAAATAATTAACTTCATAATTTCATTTAATACTTTAGAAAAATACTATTAAAAGAGAAATACATTAAAAATTTTGAATTTCCTCCCTTCTATTTTCTCTCATAATTTTTGAAGAATAATATTGTTTAATTTCCATCTTTTTCACTCGGACATATAAATATAGAATAATTATGTTAACATTAGATGACAACATCCATTATACGATTGCATTAATTAAGATAAAATTGTTTTTAATGCACGAATTTCAACCACAACATAAAGTTGTTTTTTTCTTTAAATTTATTATTAATATTTTATTTTGTAATAGTATTATTTCTAACATAAATTAAATATAATTTCTGATATGGATATTAAGTCAATAGAAAATGATATAAAGCTTTATTTCGTTTTCATTTGATATTACAACGGCTCAATTTGTTTGAGCTAAATTTGATTCAAATAAGGAATGATTTTAGAATCAAAGCACAATTTTAGGCAAATGGAATACGGAAAGTAAAGATAAAAAGAGAAGTAAGTTCACATCAAAGCAATGGACCCAAAGCATGAACCGTCCATTAATTATCTATTATTAATTTCCCTTTACCCACTGACTATGACCAAATGAAGTGGGACATGTTGGCGTCCTTTTTCTTCAATTCAGACAGTGATTTGTGTAGCCAATTTATCATTTTTAATCATTCATATTAAACAAGATTTCAATTTATTTGAATGTGTAGACATCCATTTTTGTTCGACACTTCAAAAGGCTTATTTAGTATATATACTAATATATAGTTATATAGTATAGTTTTTGAAAATATTTTAAAACTCGTTTTGGAAAACATATAATATATAGTTTTTTAAACGGTTTTTGAAAACATGTATACTATATATAATTTTTGAAAATATAATATATGTTATATAATTTTTAAATAAATATATAGTACGTATTATATTATATATTATTTATAGTGTTATTTATTATTATTACTTATTTACTTAATTTTTTAGGTCCAAATCGAAATCAGGTCCAACAAGAGGGTAAGGGAGCCTATTTGGGTAGCCTGACCCAGAAAGCCCGACAAGACTCAACTGAAGCAGGCCTGATCCAACCCAAGACCTGAGCCCATCTGCCTAACCCAGCAGAGGCTAGGATTTCATGTTTTAGCACCAGCATCGCATGACCAGGGCCGTTGGATCTAACCCTTTGATCCAACGGCCAGGAAGCATCAGTTAACGTCTCAAGCGCGTGAAGGACACGCACCAAGCGTGGTTACCAATCGACCGAAAAATTGCAAAAACTGGAACAACAACCCACAAAACTCAGTCGGCCAGATTTCCAGCAAAAATCCTATCATTTTTGGGACCACAACGACCGAATCCAAGGTTATAAAAAGCCTCCGGCGAAGCAGCGAACAACACAAGGAAAAATCGAAAGAAAAATCGAGCAACCAAGCAACATATCAACAAAGAAACAAAGCCACAAAAGCCATCAACACAAAAAAAAAAACAACATTCGGTAAACATACAAAAATCCCTAAGGCAGAAAAACTTTCGAAATCAAAAGTAAAGAAAAACAAAGTTTAAAGCTTTGTTTCGTGGGAGAACGCCGAGGACGCAAAAGAACTTCATCAGAAAGTAAAAGGTCATCGGGAAAGCGAAGAGTATCGCCGAAAAGGTAAAAACTCGAACGCCTTTTTGTAGATCTACGCCGATTTGGTACCTGTTTGTGCAATCGATCTTCAGATTGGTGTTAGGTAGGTCGAGAGGAGCATTTCAGTGTAGTTTGGGATTTTTCGGCCACCAGTGGCCGTGGTCGGGACGGATAGGTCATCGGAGGGTGACCGAATTATAGCCGAATCGGGGGAGGTTGAGAGCATTTAAAGAGGGGGGTTTTGGAATTTGAGTGAAATGAAAAATGATTTTTTTGGAGTTTAATCGGCTTTATATAGGGTACCTTTGTGTAAATACCAAATTTTAAAATTATTTCTACAGTCCCTTGTATTCTGATGCGCAATTCATTTTGGTCACTTATTGTAAATTGACTCGGGAATTTTAAATTAATTCAATTTAGTCCCTATTTATATTTTTATATTTATGCAATTTAACCCCCTAACCTTTTATTTTTCTTCTTGCAACTTTCAATTAATTTCAATTTAGCCCATATTTTAATAATTTCTTATTTAACCTTTTTTAAAATTATTTTTATTTATTTGTTTGTTTTTACAATATAACATTTGTTTGTTTTTTAGGACAATTTTAATCGATCAAAAGTAAGTAATTCAGATCGAATTTTATTTTAATTTACCTTTTAATTTTAGCAATTAAGACAACCAGAAAATTAAATTGGCACCAAAAGGGCAGTACAAGGGTGCTAATCCTTCCTTGACTGTAATTGACTCCAGATACGATTAATTCGTGGTAAAACATAGATCAGGTAAAGTGGTAAATTAAGGTATCCGATCAACCTAATTTTAAATGATGGGTGGCGACTTTAACACATTAAATTTTAGTCGAAGCCCAATTCCGGGCACACCCGAAGGACGGTTACGATAGCTTGGCGACTCTGTTGGGAAGGTAAGTAAGTCAGGCCAAAATTAATTTTCGGTTGTCTTCTTATGAGAAAATTGTGAGTTTAAATTATAATTTATCTTTTCGATCCCTGTTATTTACCTTTGATTAGTATTTTTCAAATAAATAGTTGTACTGATTTTTTAATGATTTCAGTTTTTTCAAAAAAATCATTCATCACAGGCTCTATTCCCGAGCTCCAAACCATATTTAAGTGGAGGTGAAAACAACGACTTCGTGGGGATTTATTCTCTGTATGGGCCTAGCAAGTAACCTTCGTGTAACATCCTAAACTACGGCTAGTGACTAAATTGCAAAACTTCAGAATTTGGTGATTAAAATAAAATAGTTGAATAGTTTCAAGAATTTATTTGGAGATATTTTATTAAGGGTTGTTAGTAATTATTAAAGGAATTAAAGGGCAAATGGTCATTTGACTTAGAAATGGATAAGATAATGATATATATGGGGATAAGGTTGAGAGATTTCTCCAGAAATCTCTTCTTTCTTCTTCTTTTCCACCGTCAACCCAAGGGAGCAAAGGTGAGTTTCTTTGTTAGCTGATTATTTGTTGATTTTAAGAGTGAGTTTTGATCCTTAGGTGATACTTAAGCTTAAGGAAAGCTTAAGTTGTCTTATAATCAAAAGACGAAGAAGTTATGAGAGATTAAAGATAATAAGTTTTTAAATGAATTTCTGAAAAAGAGTTAATAAAGGAATTTTGAGATGGAATTTGACTTGTCATCAACTTAATTAAGAGATATAAAGTGATAGAATTGGATGTGGAATATCTTGAAAATTTGGTATGATTATTGATTTCTATATAGATAATATGATTTTGAGGTTTAAGATGTGATAAATGAGTATAAATTGGTTTAAGTATATGTACTTTTAATAGCATAAAAGGGGAGGAAACATGAAGTATTGAAGTTAAAATGAGTGAATTTTCGTGCTTAAAATATGATTTCTGGGCAAGGTGTATTGGTACACATTCAATATGTACCGATACACTATTAAATGAAGAAACTTTGAATGCAATAAGTGTATCGATACATAGGCAGTGTACCGATACACCAGTGAAGAGATGTATCGATACCCTATACTGTGTATCGATATACTTCAAAGGGAAAATGGAAATAGATCTTCCTTTAGTTTAAGAAATGAAAACTAGAGTATGTTATTGGGAATACTGATATGTATAATGTATGGTTATGTAGACAGCGAACATGAGCAAGTTTCGGAACGATCACCGAATTAGGATTCGACTCAAAGAAAGAAATATTAGAGGTGGAATTGAGAATTAAGTGAGGCCAAGGTGAGTGCATACTATAGATATAGTGCAATGGAATAAGACTTATGATAAGTCTATTTCCTATGTTGGTTTTCAAAGTTCTATGATTATGAACATGCAAACATGATGATATTATAAATACATGCATAAATTATATATGTTTATATGATGTATGAGATTGATGATCATATGCACATGAGATATGTGACTGAAAAGAAGAAATATGTGATCATAAGAGAAATGAAATAAATATATGAATATATGAAGAATAATGACAGTGCCCATGTTATGTGATATGAGAGCTATAGGTATAGTTGGCATGCCAAGAGTCGAGGGTTACCTATGTTCTTCGGGACATATGGACTGATTACTTAGGTTTTATGGACCTATGGACTGGTCCTTCGGACATTGATTGAGTTGTGGTGACAGCATAATTGTGCATAACCTCAATGTACTAACATACCTTAAGTTCTCAGTAATGTACATGGGCTTATAACGGGTATCAAAAGTGTGTTATTATTATTCTTTACACTGAAGTACATGTGACATGATTGAATTAATAGATTGTATGTTCATATTTATAAGAAATGCATCATTATTATATTTTATACCTCACTAAGTTTACGACTTAGCGTGTAAGTGATTTACACGTAGATACTGAAAAGCAGGAGGATCAATGCTAAGTTTAACAGAACAACATATCTCCACTCGAAGATCGGATCAGAAGTATAAATATATAGTATGTATTTTGTTGTAATAAACAGGTTGGCATGTAAACAAAGTCATTAAGTATGTATGCTCTGATCAAGTTTTGTAATGTTTCAAATGTATTTATGTAAATGGTAACTTTATAGTGATGAAAGTTTAATAATTTTTATGAGTTTTATACATGTTGGGCGGAAATTACTGTAGCATGTATATGTACATTGTAGCAATGTATCTGTACACTGTAGCAGTATCGATACACATTTTATATTCGACGTTTTTGTGCATCGGTACTGCTCATCACTATTCACACAGTATCGGTTCTATTTACACAGTATCAGTATTATTCATACAATATAATACTATTCATAAAAATATTTCTTTGCCTTAAATTTATTATAATGAAACATAATTCAATAGTATATTATCATATTTTCTTATATAAGTCCAAATGTTTTGATATTTTGTAAGAATATTGTTTTAAAAGTCAATGTGACATCTCGGACTCGTATCCGGGTCGGGTACGGGCTGGGGGTGTTACACTGCTGGATTCATATACCTTATGTCTTCGTGTAAATTTATTCTCCGTACAGACATAAGAGAATATATCCTTTCGAGTTTAACTTGGTCCATATGAGCTTGTAATGGGCTTAGGACTGAGGGTCTGATAATCCCAAGGGGGCACTAGCAAGAAGAACTCAGGTACTTTTTTTAGAACCTAAACCGATATGTTGCAAGGAATTAGAGCCCACCCCAAAACTCCATTTCAAAACCTAGGATGCTTGAGTTATTTCATGCTTTATTTTCTGTTCAATGCATGTGAATTAGAAATATATGTGGTTAGGATTTGTTCATAAAATTAGCATGCAGATAGAAATCACGTACGTATAGGAACAAAACATGTGGGGTAAATGTATTCATGCACCTTCAAGATAAGGACATTGTATGGAAAACCCCTTAGCTAACTCATAGTGACCTCCTTTATCTATGTGGAGACTTAAGAATCATAATGTTACTTGGGCTCCGCTTTTAACACTTCGACAGTATGTGGCACGTCAGTTTGTCCCAGTTACACATGAGATATATTGATAAGAGTTTATACCATAAGGACAACTACAAGAAGAATGTCAAACATGTAGCTGAGTCATGAAAGAAGATATTTTGTACAGATGTCGTAGCTCTTAAAGACATTCTTACTCCAGATTATATAGAATTGAGGAAGCTAAGGAAGAATGACACCATCCCCATACCAGATCATGAAGATACTCGGACCATGGAAGATCATCTTAAACATGTTCCTTCTGAATTAAAGATAGCAAAGAAGGAATTTAAAACTAAAAAGGATAAGTTAAAACAAAGACTAAGGGAACTTGAAGCTGAAAAATTCCAATGGAAGTTGGATGTCGATACTCAAAAGGATCGAGCAAGCAGGTTAAAAAAGGAACAGAAGAAAGTATGCTTTGAGTTAGAAGATTTGAGAAAAGAGTATCAAGACCAAGTTCAGAGCAATTCTAGCTTAGAAAGGTCTTCCGAGTACTGAAAGGTGAAGCTAACAGCTTGAAAAGAAAGTTCGAGGAACAACATGAAAGAGAGATCCTGAAAAAGCAGTTAAAGACTTCCCAAATACGTTTGTTAGAAAGCCAACACCAGAACAAACGATTGAAAACCAAGGTAACTGATTTGGAAAGATCCCTTCAAAAGCAACAAGAACAGGATGGTAGAAATATAGCTGTGTTGGAGGTCATTATAGATAAATTCAAGAAGCAGACAAGTGAGCTCTAGATAGTTCCTTTTGATGGAGGACTTTAGTGGCATTTTCATCGGGAGCATGCTCAACAAAGGGTGAAAGATAAAGATGTAGTCATTCTAGACTTTTTAGAGCAGGTACAAAAAGTAACTCGTCACCTGTATGGCTTGCCAAGAGAAGCCGGAGTGATTCGACAATGTATTCAGCCAGTGACAGATGAAGCAAGAAGACTTGTCATCCTATTAGAAATTGTTCGGGTCTAGAGGACCTAGCTAGAATGTGTCTTTGAGTTGTTTTGGTCTCTTAGAGATAAAACTTTTGTCCCAATAAAGATTATTTATAATAACATATATGTTTTTGGATCATTGCCTCGAAAACTTCATGCATAATGCATTCCTGCATATTTTACATTTTGCATTTTGCATTTTTCTTTTCATTCTTTTACATTCACATTAACTAATAGAAAATGTCTCATAAAAAAAAGGAAAAAACGCTGGACGTACCACCTCAAGCATTAAACACACCTCATCCTCATAGTACTCATTCAAAGAAAAATAAGATGGAAGCTAAGATCACTCAACTTTAAGAAAACATGCTAAGGTTACAAAAAGAGCTTGAAGAAAAAATAAGTCAAAATCAACAAAATACCTTGGATTCCATCACTAGGAACCAAGAGTCATTAGTTGATTAGATTGTTGCAAGGCTGTCTGGCCTGAATCAAATGAATGCTCCAAGGGTAAGGGAATCTGAAGGGGTGACTGTACCACCTACCCCATAGCTGATTATCTCACATGAGATCTTACCGGGACTTCAAGGAGACTCATCTACTGCAAAAGCACAAGCTTCATCTGCTGCAAAAGCATAAGCTTCATCGACTGCAAAAGCACAAGCTTCATCGACTGCAAAAGCACAAGCTTCAATAACTAACCTCAAAATAATCCGGATGATTATTGTATTCTGATTTTGATGAAGAGGATAAAACAAAGAAGATGGAGGAGAAAATTAAGCTGTTGGAAGATCAAATAAAGACAATTAAGGGATAAGATAATTATTACGGAGTTGATGCTCTGGAATTAGGCTTAGTCCCAGATTTAATTCTTCCTCCTATGTTTAAAGTCCTAGATTTTGAGAAATACGATCAGAACAGTTGCCATTCAGCTCACATTACCATGTTCTATCAAAAGATGATAGGATTCGTGGAAAATGATCAACTCCTAATTCACTGCTTCCAGGAGAGTCTGTCAGGTTCAGCCATCCGGTGGTATAATCAGAAAATGGAAAGATCTCGTCAAGTCTTTCTTAGAACAATATAAGCATGTAAACGACATGAAACCAGATTGTGTCATGCTGCAAAGTATGGAGAATAAACATAATGAAAGCTTTAGACAGTATGCACATCGATGGAGGGATTTAGTTGTGCATGTCCATCCTCATTTGGATGAAAAAGAAACAAGGAAGCTCTTCATACATACTTTGAAGGCTCCTTTCTTCGGGCATCTGGTTGCAATTACATCTGGGAATTTCTCTGATCTGGTTACGGTCAGAGAGATGATCGAGACGACCATTAAAAAAGGAAATATAGATGGAGGTGAATCAAGCAGGAGATATCCCATGAAGAAGAAATGAGTGATCAATAATATCAACACCTTTAGTACCAACAAAAGTGTTACAATATCCATGTTAAAACCAACTGCAGCTATACCATCATGTACTTCTAGACAAGATACGAGGGAACCAAGGAGGGAAAATGAGTATTTCAAACCGATTCCCATAACATATAAGGAACTCTACCAGTAGCTTTTTAACACACATGTGGTGTCACCATACCTAGTAGAACTACTAAAGTCCCCATACCCCAAGTGGTATGATGAAAACGTACATTGTGAGTATCATGGTGGTATCCCGGGACATGCTATTGAACTGCCTCACCTTTAAGAGGATCGTTCAAAGGCTGCGCAACAAGAACTGGATTCATTTTAATAACTCATAATCACCTAACGTTGCACAAAACTCTCTTCCTAACCACCAAGAAAGTGGTGTTAATGCAATCATCGACGAGAGGGGCAAGAGAGTAAAAAAATGTTTTTGAAGTAAAGTCTCCTCTGGCCTGGGTATGGAGGCAGATGGTAAGGGTAGGATTTCTTTCACTACATTGTAGCACACCGGAATACGAAGGTGGTAACCATTGTTGTTATCACAATGAAGAAGGACATAAGGTGCAAAAATGTTCTGAATTTAAAGCCTTAATCCAGCTAATGATGGGCATGAAAGAGCTGTAATTTTATGAGGAAGATAAAGACACTCCAAAAGTTGATACTTGTGCTACTGGAGATTTATATGACAAAGGATTTGATGCGGTCGTCCTTTGATAATCACTCCAAAGAAAAGGTGGTAATAACGACACCAAGATCTTTTCCCTATAAAGACAGCAAACAAGTGCCTTGGAAATATGAATGCTAATTAAGCTCTTTGAAGGAAGATGTCAATGAAGTGGGGCATATTATTGGGAAATACCACTCCCAAAAGTCTAACTTACCCCATAGACCACTTGAACTGTTCAAAGAAGATGTACTAGTAATAAATGAGCCAATAAAAGAAGAAGAGGTTGTGGAGTTCTTAAAATTTCTAAAACACAGTGAGTACAACATCGTGAACAATTACATAGCCTGCCAGCACATATTTCAATGTTGGCACTGCAACTAAGTCCGAGGCACACAGAGATGCACTTATGAAGGTCCTAAATTAGACATTTGTGCTAAAATACATACCAATCAATAAGATGGATTGACTCGTTAACAACATCCAAGCTGATAATCTCATCTCATTTTCTGATGATGAGATTCCGTCCGGAGGAAGAGGTCGGTCTAAAACATTACACATCACCACTCATTGCAAAGGGCATGTTTTACCAAGCGTATTAATTGACAATGACTTAGCCCTTAACGTAATGCCTTTGGTTACTCTGAAAAGGCTACCAATGGATACCTCCCACATGAGAACGTGCCAGAGCGTTGTTCGAGCATTTGATGAGACAAATAGAGAAGTGCTCGGCAAAATAGAGGTACCATTGACCATTGGCCTCACCACTTATAACATAGAGTTCTTGGTGATGGACATTATGCCTTCTTACAACTTCCTTTTAGGAAGGCCATGGATCTATCAAGTTGGCGCAGTACCATCAATACTGCATCAAAAAGTCAAGTTTGATATCGATGGAACTCTCATAATCATTAATACTGAAGAGGATATAGTGGCGAGCGTGACCACTGATGTCTCTTACATAGATGTGAATGAGAAGGCTTTCGAGTGTTCGTTATGCTCTTTAGAGTTTGTTAATGCCACATTTGTGGCAGAAGGGGGTAAGATTTCTAAACCCATGCTCTCAGAATGCACCAAGATGGAAATCAAACAGACTTTGGGGAGAGGTGCAAAGATAGGGAAGGGGTTTGGGAAATCTCTACAAGGAAGAATTAGCCTCATTTTTCCTGTTACCAAGATAGATCAGTTTGGGCTTGGATTTCAGCCTAGTCATAAAAAAATGAAATTAAAAAATTGTTAGTATTTGAAGAGACTCAATTGAACAACCGAAAATATGCAAATGGGGTTAATTGAAAATAATTTAATTAGGGAGTAAAGAGGCAAAATATAGAAAAATTTGGCACAAGGATTTAAAGTGGTTCGACTTATCAACCAAGTCTACATCCACTACCTTAGCTCCTCACTAAGGATTTTCTAACCAATTCACTAATTTGTTCTTTCTTTTTCAAGGATAAAGAGATAATCTTTACAACTCTCTATCTTTTGAATTAACTAAGATATAAAAAAACCCCTTTACAAAAGGTGAAAAAAAGTAAACAAATAAACCTCTCAAAGGTAGGTGTTTATAATGAATTAAGCTCACTAAAACACAAATATTTACAAGAGGGATAAAATAAGATTGGAAAAATATTCTCTTGTGTTTGATTGCTTGGATAGGTGTTCTAACCCTTCTTCAAGTGTCCTCAACTTGTATTTATATGTTGGAATGTTGTTGTTGTTGTTGTCATTTCTAGCCGTTGGGAGTGTTTTGGAGCCGTTGGGGATCAATTTTCGTACAAAATAAAGCTGCCCAAATAGAGGGTATCGATACTCCTAAAGGGAGTATTGGTACTACCTTTGTTATATTTAAATCAACTAGCCATTACTAGCCGTTGGGGTCTGATTGTATCGATACTATGACTATGGTATCTATACTATTATACAGAGTAGTATCGGTACCCCTTTTGGGTATCGGTACCATTTTTGCATTCTGAATTTGAGCATTGCTTGTAGTATCAATACTACCTAGTGAGTATCGATAATTCCCTTACCTTTGGTATTGGTACCATATGAACAATATCGATACTATTCATTAGGTATCGATACTGTAAGAACAATATCAATACTACTTGTCCATAAAAACGTTTTGTGCTCAATTCCAAGTTTTTAAATGGACTTTGAATTATTTTTGAAAACTTTGAAAAACTTTGAATAAATTCAATTCAAGTCGAAAAATATTTTACCTTAATTGTTATATCAAAATATAATTCAACAGTCTCCCCCTTTTTGATATAACAAAACATTTGAAAAATTGTTTTTGGCAAAACTCCCCTCTTTTTGTTAGATAAAAAAGAATTCAACTTTAAAATTCTAAAATAACATTGGAGAGTAAATAATAAACTTGTCATTAAAAACATTTGAAAAATCAAAGCTCTCCCTCAAAAAGGGCATTCCAAACAAAAATTGACTTTAAAAGCTTGACACTTAAACAAAATTGAATTTCAACAAAGAATAACAAACATGTTAGTAGCACATGAAATTCAATATATCCAAGTATAAATATACTTTATGCAATACCAATTATTGAAATTAAGTACATGTGGATAAAGTTTTCAAAAATGTTATGCATTTAAAGAATTTGATATCAATTGTTAGAGAGATATCTTTAACATTTAAAACACATGCATAAACATTTAAATTTAGGTCAAAAATTAAAAAAAATTAATTTTTTTTGAAAATTTGATATCAGTTGTTAGAGAGATATCATTTGCATTTAAAACCAATTTTGACCAAAATTCATTATGATGAACTAAAAATTATGAAAAATCATTAAAAATTTAAAATGTTAATCATAAAACTTTTTCAACATACATGATATTAAAAAAACATAGCCATTTAAGATCAAAACACATGCATGCTTAAAACTAAATGAGCAACCAAATAATTAAAATCAAAAGCATTAAGCTTAGAGGTTACCCATTCATTTTCAAGTGTGGCTAGAGCATTTGAGTATCTTCATCTTCATCACCATTGCTCCCACACACATACAAGAGACATTTAAGTAGATTTCGGTATCCAAATTGCTTTAGATCCTTGAACATTAGTTCAATGCCCCTTGTTCCCTTGGAAAACCATACTTGTCTAATTTTAAAAGATTTTCTTTTCTTTATGGGACAAGTATGTTCCAAATGTCCATAAAAATGGCAATGTGAGCATTTTACAATTTTCAAACATAATGAGTTGTTTTTAGAAATTAATTCTTTTTCTTTTGTTAAGCTCTTAAGCTTAACTTTCATATCATTTTTTTTCTAAATCATTGATTTTAACTTTTGAAAGCTCTAAATAATTTTTCAAAATTTAATTTTGATTTTCAAAATCAAATCTTGCTTTCAAAACCAAATCGTTTTCAACTTTGAGTTTTGAAATTAATTTCTTATATTTGGAATTCATGATCTCAAATTCCAAATACAACTCATTATAAGCATCTTGTAACTTATCAAAAGAATATGAATTTAAATCATTTGAGTTAGAAGATACCATTGAATCTCCTTTGATGGCCATGAGGCATAGGTTGGCTACTTCATCTTCATCATCGGAGTCATCTTCAGCACTCCAAGTCGCCACAAATGCCTTTTTCTTGCTTGATCCCTTCTTATTTAGGAGAGGGCATTCATACTTGACATGCCCCGTTCTTTTACAATTGAAGCACACTGAGGAACCCTTCTTCTTGGTTGATTCATGCTTCACTTTTTGGACGACATGAATCTCTTGAACTTTTTGAAGATCTTGTCCATCTCTTCTTCATCATCATCATTTTCATCCACCTCTTCACTTGAATCTTCATAGCTCTCATTGGTGGACTTGAAGGCAATGTCTACCTCATTCTTCTTCTTGTTTTGATTCTCTTCATCTTCTTCCTCTTCCTTCACCATCAACTCATGAGTAGAAGAAAACCAATTAGCTCATCAAGAGTGAGAGACTTTCGGTCTCTAGCTTCGATAGTCGTTGTCTTCTTCGATTGCCAAGACTTTGGAAGAGAGTAGATCATTTTCCTCAAAAGCTTCTCATTGGAGATTACTTCTAGAAATCCCTTGAGACCATTGACAATCACTGAAAATCTATCCGTCATAGCTTTGATGTATTCATCGGGTTTCATCTTGAAATTCTCGTAACTATGGTTAAGAAGACTTATCTTGGTTTCCCTCACTTCATCGATTCCTTCATGAGTGACTTGGAGCTTATCCCATATCTCTTTGGCATTGGAACAAGAGAAGACTCTTCCATATTCATCCAAGCCTAATACACAAAAGAGAATGTACATAGCCTTAGCATTGAGTTGAAACTTCTTTTTCTCTCCATCACTCCAATCATCCATCTCGCCGGTTGGAATGGTGTAGCCTTTTATGATAGAGTTCCAAGCTTCTAGATCGTTGGCTTTAATGAAGAGCATCATATTCTTCAAATGGGCATAATTTTCTCCATTGAAATAAGGTGGCTTGTTGATCGGTTGTGAATATTCAATGTAGTAGGAACCAGAGGTTGAAGCCATTTCTTTTTCGGTTGTGTTAGGAATCGGTAAAGCTTCTTCGAGGATCGTCTCAAGGTGGTTAAACCTTCTAATGAGTCAAGCTCTAATACCAATTGTTAGGATTTGAAGAGGCTCAATTGAATAACTAAAATGTGCAAAGGGGGTTAATTGACAATAATTTAATTAGGGAGTAAAGAGAGCAAAAGATAGAAAATTTGACACAAGGATTTAAAGTAGTTCGACTTATCAACCAAGTCTACATCCACTACCTTAGCTCATCACTAAGGATTTTCTAACAAATTCACTAATTTGTTCTTTCTTTTTCAAGGATAAAGAGATAACCTTTACAACTCCCTATCTTTTGAATTGACTAATATAAAACCAAAACCCCTTTAAAAATGGTGGAAAGAATTAAACAAATAAACCTCTCAAAGGTAGGTGTTTACAACAAATTAAGCTCATTAAAGCATAAATATTTACAAGAGAAATAAAATAAGATTGGAAAACTCTTCTCTTGTGTTTGATTGCTTGGATAGGTGTTCTAGCCCTTATTCAAGTGTCCTCAACTTGTATTTATATGTTGGAATGTTGTTGTTGTTGTTGTTTCTAGCCGTTGTGAGTGTTTTGGAGCCGTTGGGGATCAATTTTCGTACAAAATAAAGTTGCCTAGAATAGAGGGTATTGGTACTCCTAAAGAGAGTATCGGTACTACCTTTGTTATATTTAAATCAACTAGCTGTTACTAGCCGTTGGGGCCTGATGGTATCGATACTATGCCTATGGTATCAATACTACTATACATAGTAGTATCAGTACCCCTTTTGGTATCGATAACATTTTTGCATTCTAGAATTTGAGCATTGCTGGTAGTATTGATACTACCTAGTGAGTATCGATACTTCCCTTTCCTTTGGTATTGATACTATATGAACAATATAGATACTATTCATTAGGTATCGATACTGTAAGAACAATATCGGTACTACTTGTCCAGAAAAACGTTTTGTGCTCAATTCCAAGTTTTTAAATGGACTTTGAATTATTTTTGAAAACATTGAAAATTTTGAATAAATTTAATTGAAGTCCAAAAACATTTTGCCTTAATTGTTATATCAAAATATAGTTCAACAGAAATGCCATGAAAGAAGAAGGGCAAGATTGGCTAGGGAAGAAATTCAATGGAAGCCGATGTCTTTTCCTCCTCTTCACAACACATTCAGGTTTGGTGGTTATGCTTTTGAGGGAAAAAAATGATGACCTTACCTGATTTAGAAGAAGCTCCGAAAGACTTGAACATCAATGCTATAACAACGGATGACACTGAGGTCGTTAATAGATCTGTAATTCGTCTATTACTCGGGGTTCGTGCTTAACAACTGGATGACTAAAGAACTACTTATGGTTTTCAAATCTCTTCCAGAGTAATACTCAAACTTTCCCTATTTTCCTATACCAGGGCAATATGTGATCTTTTGTAAGGGTTAATGAATTTTTTTTATTTATATTTCAATAAAAGATGCAATTTTCCTTTCCGACAAACATTTCTTTTTTCTTTATCTTATTTCCTTTGTTTTGTATATAATTTATTTCCTTTCTTCATTCTATGTGGGATATTTTTCTCTCGCATATACATATTTCTCTTCTCCTTGCCCTTTCAGGTTTTTGGATCTTCATGATGTGGATAATAAAAATTTTGAGCAGTTCAAGTGTCTTGGGGATTTTAATGAATATGACTACGAAGAAGAGTGTGACTTACCTTATGAGTTATTAAGAATGGTGGAGAGTTAAGACAAACAAATATTTCCCCATGAGGAGAAAATCGAAGATCTGAATTTGGGCACTAAAAAAGAAAGGAAAGAATTTAAAATTGGCACAACTCTTTTGTCTGAAGCAAGACAAAGCTTGATAGACTTACTTTAGGAGTAAAAAGATGTGTTATTATGGTCGTTCCAAGACATGCCTGGGTTGTACATAGATATGGTGGTTCACAAACTTCCAATCAAGCTAGAATGCAAACCCATACAATAGGAGCTAAGAGGATGAGACTAGAAATGCTCCTTAAAATAAAAGAAAAAGTCAAGAAGCAGTTTGATGTTGGTTTTCTTCAAGTGGGCAAATATCCGGAGTGGGTGGCTAACATAGTGCCGGTACCAAAGAATGATTGAAAGGTGTTCATGTGCGTCGACTACCGAGACCTCAATAAACCAAGTCCTAAAGATAACTTCCTTTTGCTGCACATAGACACTTTGGTGGATAAGACAGTCGTAAATTCTTTCTCTTCATTCATGGACGGGTTCTCAAGATACAACCAGATTAAGATGCATCCAGATGACATGGAGAAGACCACATTCATCACATATGTGGGATATTTTGTTACAAGGTAATGCCCTTAGATTAAAGAATGCAGGGGAAATATACCAAAGAGTTATGATGACCTTGTTTCACGACATGATGCATAAAGAAATCAAAGTTTATGTCGATGACATGATTGTCAAAGCATAAACTGAAGATGAACACATTGAGAATCTGAGGAAACTTTTCCAAAGACTTAGAAAATTCTAATTAAATCTGAGTCCAAACAAGTGCACATTCGGAGTAACATCTGGGAAGCTGTTGGGCTTCATTATTAGCAGAAATGACATTAAGGTTGATCCAGATAAAGTCAAAGCTATCCATAATCTAACTCCCCTACGAACATAGAAATAATTTCGAGGTTTTATGGGTAGATTAAATTACATTGTTCGCTTCATAGCCATGTTACAAACAAATGTGATCCAATTTTTTGCCATCTTCGAAAGAATAACTCTAGAACATGGGATGAGGATTACCATATCGTTTTTGAGAAAATAAAAGAGTATTTGTCTTGCACTCCTATTTTAATGTCTCCCATCCCAAGCAAACAGTTGTTCCTTTATCTCTCCATATTTGAGAATTCGATGGGATGTGTCCTGGGACAACATGATGAATCTGGGAGAAAAGAAATAACCATTTACTACTTAAGTAAGAAGTTCACCGATTGCGAAGCCAGATATCCACCCATTGAAAAAGTTTGTTGTGCTCTAGTTTGGGCCACACGAAGAATCAGACAATACATGCTATACCATACCACTTGGTTAATTTCCAAGTTGGATCTTCTTAAATTCGTTATGGGCATGTCTGCTCTTTAGAAGGTTAGCCCGATTGAAAATTCTATTATCTAAATTTGACATTGAATACGTGAGCCAAAAGGATAAAGGGAAGTGTCATATTTGACTTTTTAGCAAGTAGAACATCTAAAAACTATGAACCATTATACTTCAATTTTCCATATGAAGACTTGATGATCATATCTTTAGAAGAAGCAAGTATTTCCACATTGAGTAACTCTTGGAAAATGCATTTTGATGGTGCATCAAATACGTTGGGGCACAACATTAGGGCTATTTTGGTCTCACCCAAAGGAAATCACTATTCGTTCACTAGCAGATTTAACTTTGATTGCATTAACAACATGAAAAAGTATAAAGCTTGTGTTTTAGGGATTTGAGATGCTATTAGACAAAATATAAATATTTTGCGGGTGTATGGAGATTCTGCCTTAGTGATCTATTGCCTCCGAGGAGAATGAGAGACAAAAGATACCAAACTGGTGGAATACAGAAAGCTCATTATGGATCTACTTATAGAGTTTGAGGTCATTTTCCATTACGTGCCAATAGAAGATAATCAAATGGCAGACTTTTAGCTACCTTAGTAGCAACATTTAAGGCTATTGGGGAATCTGACATGATTCCAATCGATACGCAGTCATATAAGTACCCGACTCATTGCTATTAAATCGAATACGTAAAAGATAAAACACCATTGTACCATGATATTCTACAATACATCAAAAACCAAAGTTTTCCGAAGCAAGCCACTGAGATTGACAAAAGAACAATCAAAATAATGAAAGTCGAATACATTCTTGATGGAGACGTCTTATACAAGAAAGCCATGATCAAATCTTGTTAAGATGTGTAGATGTGGAAGAGACAAAGATGATCTTAGAATAGGTACATGACGGAGTGTGTGGAACTCATGCAAATGGGCATATGATGGCAAGACAATTCATGAGATGTGGATACTTTTGGTCCACATTGGAAAGCGATTGTATCAACTATGCGTGACGATGTCATAAGTGCCAAGTCTATGGGGATAAAATAAATGTACTGCCTCGTCCGCTTCATGTGATGATATCTCCGTGGCCTTTTTCTATTTGGGGCATGGACATCATTAGGCAAATCCATCCAAAAGCTTCAAACGATCATCGGTTCATTCTTGTGGAAATTGATTACTTTACCAAATGGGTGGAGGCTGCATCATATGCCAGTTTCATTCAGTCCGCTATTTGTAAATTCTTTAAAAATGAGATCATATGTCGGTATGGTTTACTAAAAATGATCATTACCGATAATGTAACCAATTTAAACAACAAAATTATGGATGTCATATGTGAATAATTCAACATAAAGCATCATAACCCTACTGTTATTGACCAAGATGAATGGAACGGTAGAGGCAATAAACAAAAATATCAAGAAATAATAAAGAAAATGGCTAAGACATACAAAGACTGGCACGAAAAGTGACCTTTCTCTTATTTTCCTACCGAACTCCGGTGCAGACTTCGACTGGGATAACCCCATTTTCATTAGTATATGGGATGGAGATGGTGTTACCCATTGAGGTGGAAATTCAATCACTCCATGTTTTGTCAGAAGTTAAACTGGATGATGCAGAATGGGCACAAACTCGATATGATCAACTGAACCTAATAGAAGAAAAAAAGGTTGAAAGCCATTCACCATGGTCAACTCTACCAAAAATGAATGATCTTAGTGCACAACAAGAAGGTTTGCCCAATAGTATTACATGAAGGATATCTCGTACTGATAAAGATACGGCCAATCCAAAAAGACTTTAGATGAAAATGGATTACGAATTGGGAAGGGCCTTATATCATAAAAAAGGCTTTCTCCGAGGAGCTCTAATCTTGACTGAAATAGACGGACCAGAATTGCCCTATCCCGTTAACTCTGATGCAGTCAAGAAATATTTCGCTTAAGGTGAAAACCGAAAGGGCGCTCTAAGTCGAAGTAAAAAAATGTTTAGAGTGAAAACCTGAAAGGGGTCTCTAAATTGAAAATTAAATTTGTTTTGAAAAATAAAAGGTGGGTCTAAGACGAAAACTTGCAAAGGGCGTCTTGAAACTGAAGGAGGATCCAAGTTGAAAACTCGAAAGGACGGCTTGGGTAATGATCTGAGATGCGTGCATGGGGAGGCAACAAAGCATAATGCCATCCAAGTCTTCGGAGACTTAATAATTTGGGAGGAACTTCGCACTCTTCCAAACATGGTCACAATCTTTGAAGTCCCCTAGACAAAGGTTGTACTCAAAAGTCATCTAACGACATGCCAGTTTAAAAGCGTCCATATTATCGAAATCTAGGGCACCTATTTGTATCTCTAAATAACTTCCATTTTTCATGATGTTTGCCATGTATTTTATTTTCCACATAAATAAATATGGCAAATTTTCGGAGAGAAATCAACTCCTTAACATCTTACATTAAATTTAAATAAAATGACTTATTTGCTTTGAATAAAATCATTGTATTACTGTAAAAAGATTTCATGAAAGGTACAAGTGTTTGGAAGCTAGTAAAGGTTCTTGAACCATGCTCGAAAGAATGGCACGAATACTAGTTCACTGAAAAATAAAAAGGCATTGATCAAAAAGAAAGATTAGAAGCAAAGCCTCTTTCTAAAATTTTCCCAAAGAGGACATCAGATCAAAACTCGTTGAGGATCAGAGAATCTGAAATCAAGAATCAGAAATTCAAGATTGGCAGGGACCAAGAGATGTCAGAAATCAAGACTGATAGCAAGAGATTGAGATTTATCTCTAAAAATCCTAAAATAACATACTTTACATATACATTTTAGGCATACTGCATTCGTAGCATCACACACATGCATAATTTTTGCAGATTTTTATCAGAGTCAATTTCAACTTCACAATGAAGGATATTGAACTCGAAGAACACTCAAGATTAAGGACAATACGGTCTATCCAAGTTGGATTTCAACTTCATGACGAAAGATATCTGGCTCATAAAATATATTTAATTTGGACTCAACTTCATGACGAAGGAGTCAACCACGATTTCAACTTCACGACAAAGGATATCGTGGCCAATAGATTGACTTAACTTAATAGCAAAGGAGTCATATGCAACAAAGAGGAACTATATATCAATTAAGTTCATATAGTCAAATTGCGACTTCACGAAGAAGGCTATTGGGCTAGAAGGAGATGGTGAGGACTTACCGCCTACTCCAGGTGTCGAGCTAGATTGCAACTTTGCAGCGAAGGATATCATGCTCGAATGAATCAACTTCATGACGAATGGGTCAACCATGATTTCAACTTCATGATGAAGGATATCGTGTTCAAAGACATCTCAATATTGAATCAACTTTACGACAAAGAATTCACCCGTAATACAACTCAACAACATGAATCCATCTTCTATTTTTAAGTTGAATTTCAACTCCACGATGGAGGATATTCGGTAAAAAGAGTCGACTACAATACTAAGATAGATTTTAAACTCAAGGATCAACAACCCTCACAAGAACAAGTTTGCTTTCAAGTCCATTAATAATGAACGAAAATTTATGTCTTTTTGTCTTTGACCTATTTTCGTTACACAATAATGAGCAAAGAGGGCAGCTGTTGACACTCATTCTTGTCCAGGACTTCAAAGGGCTTTAGTATATATGATAATATATATTTATATAGTATAGTTTTCGAAAATATTTTTAAAAATGGTTTTGGAAAACATATAATATATAGTTTTTTAAACGATTTTTGAAAATATATATAATATATATAATTTTTGAAAACATATTATATAGTTTTTGAAAATATAATATATGTTACATAATTTTTAAATAAATATATAGTACTTATTATATTATATATTATTTACAATGTTATTTATTACTATTACTTATTTACTTAATTATTATTTTTTTAGGTCCAAATCGAAATCAAGTCCAACAAGGGGGTAAGGAAGCCCAACTGGGTAGCTTGACCCAGTAAGCCCGATAAGGCCCAACCGAAGCAGGCCTGATCTAGCCTAGGACCCGAGCATTTGCCTAACCCAACAGAGGCCATATTTCCATGTTTTAGCACCAACACCGCATGACCAGGGTCGTTGGATCTGGCCCTTTGATCCAACGACCATGAAGCATTAGGTTAACGTCTCAAACGACGCATAAAGGACACGTTCCAAGCGTGGTTACCAATCGGCCAAAATCCTCGGTCGAAAAATCATAAAAAACGGAACAACAACCCACACAAACTAATTCGGCCAGATTTCTAGCAAAAATCTCGTCATTTTCGGGACCACAACGGTCGAATCATAGGCTATACAAACCTCCGGCGAAGCAGCGAACAATACAAGGAAAATCAAAAGAAAAATTGAGCAACCAAGCAAATATATCAACAAAAGCCATCAACAAAAAAACAACATTCGGTAAACATACGTAAACCCCCAAAGGCAAAAAAACTTTTGAAATCAAAAGTAAAGAAAAACAAAGTTTAAAGCTTTGTTTCGTGGGAGAACGCTGAGGATGCGGAGGAACTTCATCGGAAAGTAAAAGGTCATCGTGAAAGCGAAGAGTATAGCCGAAAAGGTAAAAACTTGAACGCCTTTTTGTAGATCTACGTCGATTTGGTACTTGTTTGTGTAATCGGGCTTTAGATTGGTGTTAGGGAGGTCGAGAGGAGCATTTCAGTATAGTTTGGTTTTTTCCAGCCACCGGGGGTAGTGGCCGAAGTGGCGGCCGGGCGGCGGATGGGTCACCAGAGGGTGATCGACTTATAGCCGGATTGGGGGAGGTTGAGAGCATTTAGAGAGGGGTTTTGAAATTTGAGTGAAATGAAAAATGATTTTTTTGGTTTAATCGGCTTTATATAGGGGGACCTTTGTGTAAATACCAAATTTTAAAATCATTTCCGCAGTCCATGGTATTCTGATGCGCAATTCATTTTGGTCACCTATTGTAAATTGGCTCGGGAATTTTAAAGTAATTCAATTTAGTCTCTGTTTTTATTTTTATATTTATGCAATTTAACCCTCTAGCCTTTTATTTTTCTTCTTGTAACTTTTAATTAATTTCAATTTAGCCCCTATTTTAATAATTTCTTATTTAATCTTTTTTTAAATTTTTATTTATTTAATTTTTATTTATTTGTTTTTACAATCTGACATTTGTTTGATTTTTTAGGATAATTTTAATTGATCAAAGGTAAGTAATTCGGGTCAAATTTTAAATTTTAATTTAACTTTTAATTTTAGCAATTAAGACAACCGAAAAATTAAATTGGTATCAAAAGGGCAGTACAAGGGTGCTAATCCTTCCTTGACTGTAATCGACTCCCGGATCAGATTAATTCTTGGTAAATCGTAGATTAGGTAAAGTGGTAAATTAAGGTATCCGATCAACCTAATTTTAAATGATCAGTGGAGGCTCTAACACATTAAATTTAAGTCGAAGACCGATTTCAGGACCACCCAAATGACGTTTACCACAAAATCAGACTCATTTTTGACATTTTAATGATCTAGGGTGTGAATATAGAAATTAGATTTTTAATAATAAGTATTGAAAAAATTGAATAGCAAGAATAAGAAAAAATAAATAATTTTGCCTGTAAATTGTTTTCTTTATTATGTTTAATAAACTATCTAATAAATACATCAAATTTTAAATAGAAAACATCCACGGGAATTTTATTAAACATTCATATTCGATTTTAACATTTTCCATCTTGTCAAAAAATAATAAAAGAATAATGAAGTTAAAAATAAAAAACAAACGAACACGAACACGAACATAACCTTGTTTTTTTTAAGGTGTTCGTGTTCGTTTATTAATTTTTAAAGGTGTTCATGTTCGTTTATTTATTGTGCGAACATGTTCATTTAGCATTCACGAATATGTTCATTTAGCGTTCGTTTAGTATTCGTTTAGCGTTCGTTTAGCATTCATTTAGTGTTTGTTTATTGTTCGTTTATCGTTCATTTATATATTCAATTTTTAGTTTTACAATTTCATTTTCAAGCTAAAGAAAAATGATAAAATTACAACACTAGTGCTTAAACTCCTTAAAATTCACAAATTAAATTTCAACTTTTATCATTTGTTCAATTTAGTCTCTACATTCACCAATATTTAAAATGTAAAAAGAATAAAAGGAAAAGGAGAATTGGGTAAACGATGTTGTTCATAAACATAAATGAACGAGTCGATAAACAAACTTATAAACGAACTTGTTCGTGAACATAAATAAACCGAACACATCTCTGTTCGTGTCGTTCGTTTATTAAATGAACATAAAAAAATTGTTCATACTAATTTATTTAGCTTAACGAACATTATACGAACGATTCATGAATAGTTCACCGAACGCTCTGTCAACTTACACCCTTATATATATATTATAGGGAGCGGTTTAAGTATAAAACTTATATATTATAGAAAAATCAAAATAACGTGCATATATCAAACTTGTGGTCCATTATATCGTTGATCAGTTGGTCCTATCATCTTTGCAATAATATAAAGACTTCCCTCAAATGTTTTTAAAATAAAAATACTTATACGTTCAAAAAATAATTATTTAAATAAAACAAAAAACATATACTGTTGTACACGTATGGAAGAACTAGCCAAGTCAACCGTTACATAGAGAAATCTTAATCAATTTTAGAGATAATCTCACTCATCAAATTCTGAATTGATGATTTTATTTCGGAATAAATTTATAAAGTTTTAGAAAATAAAAAAATTCTAAAATTTAAAATTTTAAAAATAAAAATAAATTATTGATAAAAGATATAAAAGTATCTAATAAAATATATAATAATTTGAAATATTAAAAAAAATTGACTGCTCTCACCTACTCTTCTCCATCTATTCACACGTCTCACTTACTCCACACGAATTAATGGCTATTTAATCACTATTTTCAAATTAATTGTGGTCTTCTCATTCTCTAAGCATGAATAATGGAAGTGAGTAAAGATTTTTCTAATCAAATATTTAGAATTTATAATTATTTTTATTGAATTTTATTATTTAACTATTCTTTTTTGAAAGATGGTACTTTGTATTAGAATTAACAAAGTAAACCACCTCAAGGACCTCATTAAAAAACCTCCATAATCCTAAATGGAGGAAAAAGAGTGTACCTTGTGGTGGTAAAGATAAAAACACACATAAAACACTTACATCATTGAGACGGTACCCCCGCCCTCTCACTAGTCCCATTCTTGCACATAATAAGACCACCACACACAAACCGACAAGGTGAATAAAGGACACACTGAGAAACAAACACATACATCAAGACCCGAGGAAATAACTTAAACAACATAACGAGACAACAAAAACCATAACTTGGCCAGAAGTAACGCACTAAGAAAAGCAAGCTCACTAAACGACCCTAATCCCAAAAACAATAGCCTTGAAGCTCGAAATAGAACTTGCAATCACCCGACAACCACCTTATTTTCCACAGAAGGAACAACACGCGAGGGACTACATATCAGAGCACCATATCCGATGAGGTACCACATTTATGCCCCACTTTGTCCACTTGATTTGTCTTCATTGATAAAGAACTTCACCCATGCATAATTGTTGCGGAAAAGTGTCTTGCCGCCATTGTTTACTCCAAAAAGGCCTAACTCTGTCATCGCGTCAAATAAAAAGAACATGCTGGTCTTGCTAAACATCCAAAGGAAAACACACCCAAAATGCAGAAAATGCCAAGAAACTCAGACTAGAACAACAACAAAAATCCAGGGAACGAAAGCTTCTCAAGGCTACCGGCTAACCCAACTGGACTGGTAAAGAAGAAAAAAAATTCCCATCAAGAACAGAACTTTCAGAATCTGAATTTCCACACGGAAAGATGGATCACCCGACAAAAAATGTCCACTAACATCGAACGCCGCTCATAGGCGGCCCATTGTACGACATTATGGGCACTTTTAATAAACAATACCAGACAACCACCACATTTCCACAACAGAACTGCATGCAGATTCCAGCTTTTCAGGACACCAACTTCACTTTTCTGTCAAAGTGGAACAATGAATCTTTCTTCAAAATAGTTACCTCGAAACCAGCATATGCAGCTGATCACTCCTTCAACCAGGGAACAACTTATCACCGACTACTGCTGTAATCGCCACTCCACCACCGACCGGATGCCATCAATGAACACACTAAGCGTTACACAAGCCCAGGAACGAACAGAGGACAACATCAAAAAGCTACACCAAGGAACATAACACTAGAAAAACAAACACGAAACAACTACAGTAACAACACACAATCGATCCGGCCGATCTCCAAGGCAGAAGAACAACACCACTCACCTACGTACGTGTCACTAAACAACCACACCCACCAAACAGTAAACGAAGAATGGAAGTAATCCACCAAAAGGCAGCTTGTCAACCAAAAAAATTGAGCCACAGCAAATCAGACTAACAAAAATAACCTACTAAAATCCTTACACTAAACTGCTATATAAAAACTACTCCAGCTCCTCTTAAAACCCCAACAAAACCTCAAGACCAAAACTTAACACCTCCACAACCCCTGACAGCCTCGCAACAAACTTCATACACTCAGGAGACGCTAAAATCTTAAGAACATAACTTTCAGAACCAACGTCAATAACGGAACCAAACCTAGATCTACTCGACACATCTTCTATGAAAAAACACACTCAGAACCTCGCCAAAGCGACCCACAAACTATCCTAAACTTTACCCAATAAAAGATTATAGATGGCATATCCACAAACAATAAACAGATTCCGACGAAAGACCAACAACACTTTCCACCTACTGTATTTCTCAAACGAGCAATAGACTGGTTCGATAAGGTTTATGCACAAACAACTTGAATGCAGAATTCACAATCTCAATCAGACTCCAAAAGCTGACTAGAAACCCATGCAACAAACCAAAACTTTGCAAAACTAAATCGTAATAAAACCAACACTCAAGCACGAACCAGCAATCACTTAGAACTGGAATAAAAAACAGAAGAGAAATCAACGATCTCACCGTGCTAGAAGAGAGACCCAATCAATCGAGTAGCAAAATAGGGGATGAAATCCAACGAACCCTAATCCCCAAAAAAGCCAGGGCAGAGCCGACCAATTCCTTTTTCAAAGAACAAAAAATTGTGTTGGGCTTTGGAGATCTTGAGAGAAGCAGTCGTAAGAGAACCCTATCATTCGTTTTTAACGTTCCTATCAAAACCTAAGACAAAACTTTTTCCTCTTTTTTTTGAATTAAAAGAAAGCCTAAGACAGTAGTCTAAGCATGTCTAGTGGCATCGTCTTTTTATGCATCGACTGCTTCTAATCGAAGAAGATCAACAAGCTCATCAGGGGGAGAGTCAAAACGAATCAAACTGAAGTGATTCCAGGAGGCAAGCTTTTCCATCTTATCTGTAATCTTGTTCTTATTCCTGCTTATCCATTGGACCTTTGTTATCCAGCATCCATACCTTCTTTGCTTTAGGATTACGCGCACTAAAGGAATGTGACTGTCAATGGCAGCACTATCTTCGACCAGCTTGACTGCTCTATTACAGTCTGATTGTATCAATAATCTGAGAACCCCAAGGCTCCTTATAATGAGTAAACCTTCATAGATGCTCCAGAGTTCTACGTGGAGGGCCGATGTTATCCCTATATTCTTTGTAAAACCTATAATCAAGTCACCAATGGAGTTGCGAAACACACCACCAATCGAACCTTGCCCATCAAGTGTCGCAACTGCACCATCAGTGTTTAAACACGTCCATCCTCGGGGTGGCGAAGACCATGTTGAAGTAGCCCCCTGTTGTCTCGGGCGTGCAGTAGGATTTCTGATATTGGTTTCATAGCATTTGGCCCAGCTATAACTACTATGAATGATCGAGTCAGTTTTATAAGTGACACCTTCAAAAACATAATCGTTCATTTATTTCCAAATTAGCCAAATGAGGGCAGTAAAAAGAGAGGACCAAGAGGGATCACCATCATATAAGGTACGATGCATGAGGATGTTTTGCGTAATCCATGAATGAAGGTTAGTCCCGAAAAAGCTTGAGCAGGCAGATTGGGGCACAACGCGCAACCACATGCGTCGGCTTGGTGGGCAGCCACGTAGCACATGAATTACAGTTTCAGTTGTTGCACCACAAGTCAGACAGGAATAGTTATTTGTGAGCAGTCGTCTTCCTCGCTCATAATTCGTCATGATTTTTTCTTTATAGGCGAGCCATATAAACATGCGAACTCGTTGAGGAGCAGTGATGGACCAAATTACCTTCCAAATAGAGCTTTTTTCATTCCAGTTATCTTCCATGAGAAAAGTATAAGCTGACTTAATTGTAAAGTTAAGTTCAGGAGTCCATCTCCAGATCAGTGCATCGGGTTTATCGTTTCTATCTGGGGGTCGGACATTGATGACGTGAGGTATGGTATCTGGAATAAGAACTTGAGATAGAGCTGCAATGTCCCAATGGCCATGAACATAAACGAAGTTGTGAATTTTCTGGGTTAAATCAGCATGTATATCATCTCGGGCATAGTCTCGTAAAGGCCCCAAGCTCGGCACCCAATTATCATTCCAGAAAGTTATAGAGTTCCCATTACCCACTGAACAAACCAAACATGAGAGTAATTGTCTCCATACTTTCGATATTCCTCTCCATAATGGGGAGCAGTTGTGTTTTTCAATTGATATAGGGTGAGCTTCCTAGATTTTATATTTTTGTCTGAGTAATTGGACCCAGTAAGAGTTTGTCTTCACCATAAGGGAATAGCCAAGCTTCATCATGAAAGCTTTGTTTTGCTCAAGAGGCCGAATAAACCCCAAACCTCCTCGATCAATTGGATTACAAACGGTAGTCCAGTTAACTAGAGAGATCTTCCTGCCAGATGGTTCCGACCCCCAAATAAAACATCTTGCCAAATTTTTTATCTCATTACAGACTCGTTTAGGGAATGGCATGACTTGCATAAAATAATTCAGAATGGCTGAAAGGACTGATTTTGTCAGAGTAATACGCCCTGCAAGCGATAGGGATCGAGCAGCCCATCCATTTAGTTTACTTCTGAACTTGTCAAAGATGAAATCAAAATCAGCAATTTTCATACGTCTGTGGAGGACCGGAACTCCAAGATACTTCCCCGTAGATTCAACTTCTTGGAAACCAAGACATGATAGAATAGAAGATTTCGTGGATATGGTGGTATTAGGCGAGAAGTATATATGCGTCTTTCGTTTACTAACTTTGTGACCCGAGAAATACCCAAATTCCTTGAGGGTTTTCTCAATGATTTCCTCATGGTGAAGGTCAGCCTTTGCATATAACATAAGATCATCAGCAAATAATAAATAACTGGTGGAGAGACCCTGCCGGGAAAAGGAATAACCCTTCCAATCACCTTCTTCAACACATTTACGGATGCTATGGCCAAGACGTTCTATTGCAAGAACAAAGAGGTATGGGGAAAGTGGGTCACCTTGTTGGATACCCCGTTCTGGTTGGAACGCAGAAGAGTTCTCACCATTCCATTAGATTTGCATAGAGGTCGAAGTGATACAATGCATTATGAGTCGGATAGTGCATGGTGGGAAGCCAGCTTCAGTGAGCGAGTCTTGAATGAACTCCCATCGGAGGCGATCGAAAGCTTTTTCAAGATCTACCTTAATTGCCATCCAACCTTGCTTTGTCTTGAGTTGGCGCATGGAATGGATTACCTCCTGATTTATAATGATGTTTTCGGTGATAGAGCGGCCAGCGACGAAGCTTGTTTGATTCAGCATGATCAGAATAGGCATCACTTGTTTTATGCGACGAACAATAATTTTTGTGATGAGTTTGTACATAAATGTGCATAAGTTGATAGGATGGAAGTCCGCAAAAGTTTTAGGTCCTTCTTTTTTTGGGATTAGAACAAGCACAGTTTTGTTTAGGTTCGCTTCAATGTCACCTCCTACAAAAACATTTTTCACCATGCTGCAGACAGATTGACCCACCACGTGCCACTGTTGTTGGAAAAATTCTGCATGGAGGCCATCATGCCCCGGTGCTTTTAGGGGAGCCATATCCTTAAGAGCTTCATAGATTTCCTTATCATCGGGTTCAATGGACATGGAATCCTTTAAATAAGACGGAATATCCGGGAAGTAACCTGAAATAGGAGAATTCCCTACCACGTCCTCATCGCATGCATAGATATTCTTGAAAAAAATTAACCGCTTCTTCATTAAGTTTATTTGTGTCAAAGCACCAATCATTTGGAGGAAGTTTAAGGGCCAAGATTCAGTTTTTCTGCTTTCACTGCAATACACTTCTATGGAAGTATTTTGTGTTTCGATCACCTTGGGTAGCCCAATTTATTCTTGAGCGTTGTTTCCATAGAATTTCCTCTTGGTCTAAGAGCTGCTCTAACTCGGTGAGGAGTTCGGTTTCAAGATTGATAAGGAAAGCCGAATGACGTCTATTGAGGCTTTTGTGTATTCCTCGAAGTCTTGCCATAACTATCTTCTTTTTTGTGCCAATATAACCAAACACCGTTTTATTCCATGTATCAGCTGCATTAGTAAAAAAGAAAATAGTGTCTGAAAGAGACTTAGAGTTTACCCAGTTATCCTTCACCATTCGGTTGAAATCATCATGTTGTAACCAGCCAGAGAAATATCTGAATTGAGGCTGGCGAAGGTTAGTTGTAGAGCTGCCAACACAGATGAGAATTGGTCTGTGGTCAGACCGCATGCAATAAAGATGATGTATGGCTGTTTCAGGATACAATTCGTCCCATTTGCTATTATATAAAGCTCTGTCAAGACGAGCGTAAGAGAGACCCTGGTTCCACGTGAATTCAGGACCTTGGAATCCCATGTCACGGATGCCGAAATCATAAACAAAATCCTGAAATGTTTACAAGGCCGAGTAGAAATTGCACTATTCATCTGATCCGAAGCAGTGAGTGTTGAATTAAAATCTCCAATCATGATCCAAGGGGAGATAGTATTTCCAGCGAGGGATCGAAGGTGAGGCCATAGTTGTTTTTGCTTTGTAGCATTCGGACTGGCATAAATAATGGTTGCCAAAGTCGAGAACTTACCACAGGTGGTAGCTATACGGCAGTGGATAAACTGCAGATGATTGGGGAGTATTTTGACATGGATGTTTCCGCGCCAGCATAACCATATGCCTCCTGAAAACCCTACAGCTTCAATGCGGTGAGAGTGATCAAAACCAGTGGCGGAGATGAAAGCATCAGCTCTACCTCCACTTATCCAAGGTTCAAGGATTGCTACTAAATTCGGTTTAAAGTCTCGTAAATATTGTCGAAAAGCCGTGAGAAAACGCGGGTGACCACATCCCTGTACATTCCAACATATTATTTTAACATCCATAAATAAAGATAAGTATAGAAACCAAATCATTCCAGCATGGGAACCGTTTGGCTGTCATTGCAATTATTCAGCATGGCATCATCTCGTTGAGTAGGACTAGTAGCATCGGCTTCTGTTCTTTTAGAAAATGCTTCACTCGATTGAATTTGGCTTATATCGGGTGGTTCTCCTGGTATGGATTTGTGTTGGGTGGTTCCGCGTAGGGCTTGCAAGTTCATGTCATCAATAATGTTTGGATTTGTGTTTTCTGCTAGAACGATGGCTGAATGTTTCGACCTGTCCAGTATTGTAACACGTGGTTCAACATTGATTTGGCGGGATAGGTTGCTAGATTGACCCTGACTTCCTTTCGAAGATCTAGCAGTGATCTTGGGGATCATTAGTGGTTTACGGGCAAGAGCGGTCAACTTGTTTTTAGTAATATGTTGTCTGTTGGAGTTGATTTTGCTGGATTATGCGTGATTAGCTGAAGAAAGAGCATTAGTCACATTGGAAACATGAGAGACATTCGGGCCATGAGAAGCATGATGAGCACGAGGAGTCTGAGCAACATTTGGCGTGTGAGTAACTTTGCTGGTATATGTAGCTTGGTTATCAAATGCAACAGCAGTAACATCATCGACTGATTCATAAAGAGGATTAAAACGCGAGCCATTATTCTTAGATGTTGTCCTTTATCCGCTGGAGGTTTTTTTTACTGTTTTTCCGTTGCCTTCGCTCAACAACCATCCATGGTCCAAATGGTTCAGAGTTTTGGTTGGTAATCGATAAATGTGGTTCGCTTATTTGCTCCTTTTGGTAATTTGAGTCCAGCTTGTCGACAATAATTTTATCTGGGCAGATATCCTTTACATGTCCATACCGACCACATGAGAAGCATATTGTAGGCAGTGATTCGTATTCAACAATCTGAACACGCCCATTGATTAAAAGCTTCGAGGTTAGCGGTTTTTTCAGGTCCACACTTACCGCCATTCTTGCGAATCGTCCTCGACGATCAGTTTCCGTTTTATAATCAATTTTAACAACCTTCCCAATGCATTCACCAATATTAGTAATAAGGCTGCGTTTATAGAGGGTTGCCGATAATCCCGGAAGACGAATCCATGCCACAATTCTGCTAGGAAACAATTGTGAGGAGGTGAAATCCGGCGACCATGGTTCAACGGTTAGGTAATGTCCAAAAATTGTCCATGGGCCATCGGAAAGGGCAGCCAATAAATCTGAGCGTGTTCGTAGCGAAACGAGGAAGTAGTCGTTTTCTATGTCCATGAGACGAAAAGGCTAAGACGGCTTCCATAGATCATAAAGTTTATTTCGAAGAGTTGTGTAGCCAATACGCCTCCCCAGTAGCTTTACCACAACGGTCTGATCAAAGCTTTTATTGGCAATGGCTTGGATCCGATCAGAGAAATCGATGGAGATTAAACCATTAACGACACCACGGACTACATCATCCTCAAAGACTTCGACATCTTCCTCGTGCAGGATTTCATCATCGATCAATGGTTCTTTAGGATTATCTTTAAGGAGAGTGTCGCGGTAAGAGATTGGAGCGGGTGGGATCACTGGATTCGTATCGCTGACCACTTCGACATCCATGTTGCTTGGAGCGCCGCCGCCTGTGTCTGGTGGTTCCTCATCAAGTCGGCGTGCTTTCTTTGTGGAACGGTTGTCTTGCGCTAGGTTTTCTTTCATTAGCCGTCGCCTTGGTTGTAAGCTAATATATTTTTCCTCTCTTTTAATAAAAAGAAAGAGGCTTGATAAAAAAATTCCAAACTGTACCTTTTTTCATGGGTATAATGCCAAAATTAGTTCCTAACATTTTTTAAAATGATCATTTTTTCTCTCTTTTAATAAAAAGAAAGAGGCTTGATAATTTTTTTCCCAAACTATACCTTTTTTTTTTGAAGCATTTTGGCCTCCAACTTTTCATTTTAGAGTAAAATTGTCCCTAACATTTGACAGAATAATCACTTTGTCAACGTTTGATTTTAGGTAAGACTCCTATTTTGGAGTGCTAATTAATTGTGTCTTAACTAATGATTTTCATCTATAAAGGGAGCTTTTTGTCCCAAAGTGAAACAAGGGGGCTAAAATGCTAAAAAAAAGCTAAAATGCTAAAAAAAGCTAAAATGACCATTTTGGTTAACATTGGGGCTGTTTTTGGCATTATGCATTTCCATTTAGATGCCTAAACTTTTTTTCGGTCAATCTAGGTGCCTAATGTTACCATTTTAAATGCCCCAATCATAACGACCATTAAAAAACTCTGTTAAATTACACGTGTTGTATTTATATAATTTTGAAAGTTTTATTTTAAATAAAAAGCTTAAAATTATTTTTTTTAAAACCTTAATTTTTTTAAACCTTAAAAACCCCAAAAACTTTAATTTCAATCATATATCCACGTCGACCGCTGCATTTTATTATTATCGTCGTTGACTAAACCTCCATCGACGATGCAGTCACCCAAAGAACCCCAACCAACTATTTAAATCCAATCCTTAAATCTATAAACACTAATTTTTTAAATCCCTCAATTATTATATTATATGCTTATTACTTACCAATTTTTGGTGAACGATGGTTTTAATGGCTTTTGAGGGGTTCAAGTATGTGGGGTTTCAGGGAGGGAGAGGGGCGAAGGGTAGGAGGTGAATGGACGAAGGGTTGGGGAGTTTTTTTTCTAAAAAATAAAATAATAATAATAATTTTATTTTTAATAATAAATTTTTTAAAATATAAATACGACACATGTTACTAATAATATTTATAACGTTAAACATTTATTTTGATAAAAAATAATTTATAATTTAATTTTTTTATGTTAAACCAAAGAAAAACCACTT
Organism: Hibiscus syriacus; assembly: GCF_006381635.1. Classification (NCBI taxonomy): domain Eukaryota; kingdom Viridiplantae; phylum Streptophyta; class Magnoliopsida; order Malvales; family Malvaceae; genus Hibiscus; species Hibiscus syriacus. Next base: position 1,167,211 of record NW_024062828.1, on the reverse strand, counting down.
AATATTAAAAAAAGAAAATGGAAAAAGAAAGACCACTTGCGACTTTTTCATTAAGAGGTCGACCTAATCATCTATGACTTTTCATTTTTTTTTTCTCTCAAAACATTGTAATTTTTTTATTTAAATTTTATTAAATAAAAACTTTATGTTAAATAAAATAATAATAATTAGGCATATTTGTTGGTCCACGCCGGGGACGGCAGACATGGACATTATATATTTGCTGTGTTGGATTGGTTTCAACGGAATTATTTAGGAATGACAGAACGATCCGAATTTGACGGGAAAACTTGAAATCCGACTAAGTTCGGGTTGGGTCGGGTTTGAATAATATCAGGTCGGGTATCGGGATAAAATTCGGAGAATTTTTTGGGTTCGGGGTAAGGTATCTCCGTCTCGCCCCGATTATATATATATAATGTTTTATATTAATTATATAATACAAATCCTAAACCCTAAACATTTAAACCCTAAACCCTAGTTTTTATAATTATTAAAGTAAAATTTAGTTGATTTATTGATAAATTTCTCAATGTAGGGAGCTACCAAAGAAAGTGACAAAAGTGGCACGATGATTTTGGATGATTTTATTTGACTTAATATTACGTATGCATCTTCGTTGTATGATTTGAATATTGGAACATGTTTGTATTTAATTATGTATGTGTTTTATTTTGGAGTTTAGACAATTATTTAGAATTGGGTTTGAATTTGTGTATGTAGTTTGAATTGTAAATCATATAGACTAATTTTCTAGTTTTTGCGATCATTTTTTCTATTTTTTATGAAAACTATCGATTTTTCTCGAGATCGGGTATAACATTTCGGGTCGGGTTCGGGGACGGGGAAAACAAATCCTCGACAGTACGCCTCGATAAAAAACCCGACGAAGAACGAGGCGGGGACGGAGACGGGGGAGCAAAACCCGCCCCGTTGCGATTCCTAGAATTATTGTTTTGTTATATAATTATATAATTTGAAACTTTTAAGTTTTATATATTTTTAGTTTGTTAGATTAATAGAATAACATTAATTTCGGATCATTATATCAATAGAATTTAATAGGTAAAATTAAAACATTTAAATGGAGGACAATCCATTTTTTCTTTTACTTTTAAAATTCTCATCATCTCTGTTAATTTCAATCATTGATTTCTATTAATCTAATAATCCTATATTAATGCAAAACAAAATAATTTTACAATGTGTCACTATATTCCATCTTTATATATAATTAAATAGTAGTACTAATTATTTACACACTCATAATTTAGCGTTAGAGGTTTACTTGGGCATTTGCCAATGTTGGATTTCTCTTTAATTTAATGGAAAGTTGACGTGGCCAGCTAAGAGTTGAAAACAATCATTGCATATTTGGTAATGGAATCAAAATTTGAGATATTAATAATTAAATGTCGACAAAGTATTCATTCCAGATGAGATATCAAATTGATTTAAGGGATTAAGTTGAACTAAAAATAAAATATTTTAAAAATTGGTTTAAAACCTATAACAAAAATATGTTAGAACCATGCATGCTTACATATGCAAAAGATTCACCCACCAATAAAACACCACATAAATTACAAAAGCAAAATAATTAATAATTGAGGCATGGGATATGGCCTATCAACCAAGATAATGTTCTTTTCCATGGACATTTCAATTTCAAAAGCACTTTTTCTACAACTTTCAGCAAATTTCCAACCAATACACTTCAAAAGTAAAATAACACCTTTTATTTTTTTTTATATAAAATACATAAATGTTATCTCGAGTCAATTAATTATTAAAAGTTACAAAATATTTGAATATATGTTATTGCTTTGTTGAGTCTTCTAACTATACAAAGTTACAAAATAATCACCTGACTATTAATATATTTCAAACTCGTCATTTTTCCGTTAAAAATTGACGGTCGTTTGAGTTGGATGTTAACATGATGATTGAGATATTATAAAAATTTAATCCCAGAATTTCAAACGACTATATAATTCAAACTGTTCTAAGATAAGATTGTATCATATCTCATTCAGTAGGTTAACGTCTAGTTTAAATGACCCTCTAATTTTCAACGAAAAAGGAAGAGTTTAGAATATATGAATAGTCGGGTGATCATTTTGTAACTTTTAATAGTCGAGGGACTTAACAGAACAACATAATATAGTCAGGATATTATTTTTTAACTTTTAATAGTTGAGTGACTCATAAAGTAACATCCTATAAACGAAGATCATTTGTATGTTTTTATAATTGAAATTCATAGTCAGTGTAAGAGATATTCATGTGACACCAAATGATGGGACCTCACCCAAGTAGCCAATAATAAGTTCAAATTTAACTTAACCCCTTCAAGAATCTCTAAAATTTTAATTTATAAAAAATAAATTTAAATATTTGCATTTCATTTTTCGTCTAACAGTTATGATCTAAAAATAATAGTCAACTATGACTATGTTATTACTACAGATCATAAATGAGTATTATTTGATATTTATCCAAAAAGTATTGTTTGGTACATTAATGATAAAGTTCTTTATAAATATTTTTAATATATTTTTATGTATCATGAGTATGATTTATTTAAAATAAATAATTCAGGATATATCGGTTTATCAAGATCGTTTGTGAAAAATACGTTGCTATCCATATATGAAGTAATTATACTATAAAAATGACAAATATATTTAATTTTCCAAGGAGAAGAAGATTCTCCGTGCTTAACTATGAAGATTGATTTAAGGGGTAATCAGTTTGGTATCGTTTAAATATGTTTTGAATTTGAAATCTTGTGTGCGTAGAAAATTCTCGGTGAGATACTCACTCACCAAAATCAAGTGTGTAACACGGGTCGATTCGGATTAGTAAGGGTAAAGCCCTAGGGAACTGAGAGGGCAACCAAAAAAATAATACAAGTGTCTAGGTTTAAAAATTATTTTTTTAGTAGTGTGAGACAATATAGTATTTGTTCAGAATTTTCTTAATCTATTAACAACACACATTCTACAAATATAATTACTCTAACCCAAAATTTCTAAAAATAACGACTATCCTTTTACCATCATCAAAACAGCCGATGTTGAACCCTTTGTTTGACATTACAAAAATCTTATTTCGTCCTTAACTCATTGTTTGAAGTAGGTATATCAATCAATGAAGGCATATAAAAAGGATCTTATATAAGTTAAAAAGTAATAAGAAAGGTTTTTTTTTAAAAAAATTAAGAGCTGAAATTCTTATTTTATCCCATTCAAAAAATATTCTATATTTTATTTTTCGTTCTTTCATTAAACACTAACTTGTTTTCCATTTTAATTTTAATATTATTAGATGAGTACAAGTTTATATTGTGCAAACAAATTACTTGTGAGAATTCCTCATTGTTTGCTAATTATATTTTATTTTTGTATAAAAAATATACTTAAAATTTGAGTATAAATCTTGAAAGATATTGTAAAATCAATAAACACATACGGTTGTTTGAAATCGGAAACTTTATGGAATTCTTTATTTTTGCCAACTGATCACAACCTAATGTGAGCTGTGAAGAATTAGTCCCAAAGTTATAATTTACACAAGGTATGGAACCCACAAGACAACTAAACACTCGGCCTTCAGACAAAAAGGAAACTGTTAAAAAGGTTTGTCAGAGAAACAAGAGTCTTTTAAATGATCTTTAATCAAACGACATGTTTTAGGAAATTTCTACAGTTCTGTGTATTAGCCATGTGAGTGACAAATCAGTAGGCCAATTACATGTATGGCCAACTCAGCATGATTATTAGCATATACCAACTGGTATTTGTCTGCTTATCTGCCTGCTTTGAGCAACATCTCTGGCATCTTTGATCAACATACACTTCCATCAAAAGCTGTGAAAGTTTTCAAAAGAATCATAGTTTGGTTTAGTACTCTCAGATTCGGGTTCCGATTCAGATTCGAGTACCTTTTTGTTCTCCATGAAAAGATGGCAACTGAAGCAGAAATCATCCCGGAGCCTATTTCTGTACTGGTGAAAAATTCTTTCCTTTATTTCATATTGTTTTGCTTTGTGTTTCTGTTTCTGCATGGTTAGCAAATACCATATGGTGTTTTTCTACAAGGATTCTGCAATTTCAGACCAGTAAAACCAGACAGGTGACTTTAGTTAGCACTTTGCAACAGTTTTGATGTCCTTGAAACACTTCAAACATGATGGTCTTTGAGTTTAAATTGACATAAAAGCCTAAAACAAAAGGTGATCTGGTCTTTACTCACTTTTTTTTTTTGATCCGTAAGGAATAATAAATAACCGGATTCGTGAGACTTGTCTATTGTGCTTGACTGAAACTTCTGTCACTTTAATGGATTCGAGATCTAGTTTTTAACTTTCCGAAACTAAACGTACGTTAATACTGATAACTTTAAGATTCTTAGACAAAATCAGTAGAAAATTCAGATTAATACTTTGATGATTACCTTGATCAGCATTACATAATTGTTAAGTTGATTGCATATTGAACTTGAATATGGTAGATTTGGATATTAAGAATCTGATTCTGATATGACTATCCGACAGCTGAATTACCTTAAACTCGTCATTCTTTGGTAAATTTTATTACAGGAAGTAAAACAGTGAGCTGCATAAGCACTTGATTTATGGCATAGATGTCTCTGTGTTGCAGAAATAAAGATTTGTTCATACTGGAAAGGAAAAAAAGTGTAGAAATGGAAACAAAAATACGAAATTTAATTTTGTTACCAAAGAAGCCTATTTTACCAGGAAATAAAATGATGGTTTTTCCAATGATATGAAATTGAAAACAAAAATTTATAAACTTTATTATCTATGCAGAAAACAGAAGAGGAGATTAGCAAACCAAGTTTGGATTTGAAGAAATCTGAAGCTGGCCTCGCCCTGCCTGCCGGAACCTATGAAAGTTTGGATAAATCCGAAAATATCGAGTTAGCCACTAATAATGTGGTTGAAACCTTGAATACTGTCTCTCAAGCAAATCCAGAGAAACCTGGGAATATTGAAGTAGAAATGAGCCAAAATGCTGAGATTGAGTCCAATAAACAAGAGGAAAACTTAGAGCTCAAGAAACAAGCTTTGATCCGTAATCCAGATCTGATAATGGACAGCTCGAACGAGGCTAATGAAATTGTTACCAAAGCTGATCCTTCCAACATTATTCAAGTGGAACTTGAAGAAAAAAGCATTGAAGAAAAGAAAGACACAGAACCAGAGAAGGTGCCTGCTGCCGTGGAAAAGGGAGAGGGCACTGAAGCAACTGATCCGGCTGAAACATCGGTAAGTGAAAAGGACCAAATCATTCCCGATAGCAACGGAGACACCTTAACCTCAAAAGTAGCAGAAACTACTGAGATCAGGGACCATGAAACAATCTCGGAAGTCAGTGAAGTTTCCGGGAAAGAGCTGCAAAATGACAATCCATACAAGGAGGCTGCTCAAGTGGGTGAGAAACCTGAAGAGGTAAGCCAAGCTACAATGGAATCAAGTGAAAGTTCCATTTTTGAAGATTATTCGAATTCGGAATCGGAAAACCTTACTGTGATCTATTCATGTTTATGCTTTATCCCGGTCAGTCAGGTTGAAAATTTGTTCTGTCATGCAGACGAGTAAAGAACCAGAAATTGAGGAACATCCTGAAGTTGACATCTCGAGCTCATCGGTTAGTGATGAAACCGTGAAGGAAAGCGTAAAGGAATATGAAAGCATCCCATTGAAGTCAACAGAAAAGGTCATCTAATAAAAGAACGCCGATTTGGATCGGAAAAATGTGTTCCTTTTTACCATTCTTTTTTCCTGACTTACAGGTTCAATGTTTTGCAGGCTGACTCTTCAACTGCGCTTGAGGACTCAACAAGGGATACCAAAGAGAAAACATTAGTAGAAGGAAGCATCAATACTGCTGAACCAGAATCTGCACCGGTTGTGCCAGAAACAGAAGAGAAAAAGAAGGAAACAGATAATGCTGTTCCCACTGAAGAAAACAATCTAGCAATGACCGGACATCAAGTGGCCGGCGTAGATGGTTTGGACATTGATGTGGAACCGGCAGATTCCCAAACTCGTCTCCCACATGCAACAGATGAGACACTAATGGAAAAGGAGGATAATCCAACTTTAGATGTTCCAAACATAGAGGCCAAAGAGACAGGACCGGAACACTTGCCCAAGGAATCATACCTGCATAGAGAACAAGAGAATGGAAAATGCAAACTTGTAGCAGAAACATTGAAAGATGAACAATCATCGGATTTAGGATTTCTGAAAGAGAAGATCGAAGACGGAAAACAATTGGATGAAGCCATGGGTTTGGAAGACACCTCGGGTATATGCGAAGATGTCGAAAAGGTTATCCAAGCAGAAGATGATTTAGCTAAGAACTTGGCAGAACAAGAAACTGAAGTGCCAAAAGGAGCTACTGAGCAGATTTCCGAGGTCAAAAACATGAATGTAAATGAAGAAAAAAGTAAGGAAACCATCCCTGAACTGAGAAAGAGCCAAGCTGATGAAACAATCCCCGATGTTCAAAACCAAGAAAGTGAACAGAATATAAATGAGGAACCGGAAGACAAACTGGAGGATGAACAAAAAGCAAACGAGGTGAGCAAGGATGTCATCTTGTCCAAAGAGGTAAATAACATGTTTTTATCCCAAAGATGTTGATAAATTTTGTTTCAAATTTTGTAACATTTTCTTTTTATTGATAGGTGGAAGATTACACTTCAGTCTCAAACGAATGTATGAAGGAAAGAGACTCTAAGGAACAGGTACAAGCGAAAAACTTGGAGGTTAAAGAACATTCAACCATGGAGCGAGAAGCATCACTCATCGTAGAATCGGCAGAAAGGAAACAGGTACAAGAGTCTGGAAACCATGAAAGTGTCCCCATTGAAGTTGGGGAATTGGAAGAAAAAGTTAAGGACATTGTCCATGAATCAAAGCAGCATTCTCAAGAAAAGAGTGATGAAACCGTGACAAAAGTTGGAGCTGAGACAAGTTTAGGCAACACTGAGATGAATGAGGAGCTTGTGAATTATAGCTTGGTCGAGATGAGCAAAGAAAGTATTGAAAGTGATGCTAATCAAGAGAATAAACAAGTTGAGAATCCACAACAAGAGTTGGAGAAAACAGAACAAGCATTGGAACCCAAAGTGAATGAAGCTGAACAAACCAAAGCTGTGCCTGAAACATCATCCGAATACCCATCTGAAAGCATTCCAACTTCTGCTGCAACTTTGCCTTCCAAGGATGAAGAAATCGAAACCGCACACTTGAATGAGAAGATGGGAGAAGAGATACATAAGGATGCTGAAATAGTTAAACATGAAAGAACAATAGAAGAAGTATGCTTGCAAAAGGAAGGAGAAAGCGAGCCTATGGCTATATCGGTAGAAAAAACCATTGTTGACGAGGGTCTTCAAAACAAGGAACCAGAAGATCAAATTCAGACAAGTTCGACATCACCTTCTAAGGATGACTTATCTGATGCCAAGCAAACAGCAGTGATATGCTTGGAAAAAGAAGAGGATGAAGATGATAAGAAAGATGAAACATGTGTTGGTCTGGCCATCGAAGTGGAGGAACCAAAGGATCAAGCTTCAGCTTCAGCATTAACTGAAGATATTGTGGATCAAGCTCAAGATTCATTAGCTGAGGAATCAAGGGAGATTGAAACCTCTGCATTGCCTTCTGAGAAAAATGAAACAATGGAATCTGAACCGCAAAAAGATGAGAGTCCACCAAAGATCCAAGAACAAACAACAGAGGTCGAAGAATCCTCAAATACTGAAGTTGAGACAAGTGAAAAGGCTTTTGACAATGAATCGATCAAAGAGAAACTTGTCAAAGCAAGTTCTGGAGAAAATAAGAGTGACAATAAAAATGAAACCATAGTGAATGAAGTTTCAAAGGAAGAGGTAAGCAATCAAATGCAGTTCTAGCTTGAAATCTTGATGGTTTGATGTATTTCCTTTTTCCTTTTTGATTTGGGTTTTCTGCAAAATGGCAGCTCTTGGAGGTCAAGGAAGTTACTGAAACATCTAATTTGATTTCCGAACTGGAAGAGCCGGCGAAAGATGGCTATGGAGAAAATGCTCCCAAGGATAAACTGACTGAGGACAAGGCATTGGAAACAACTCAAACAGAAGAGGTCAGAAACTCAACTTTGTTCATCTTATTCGTTTCTTGATTCTCTATATGTCTATATTGAAGCTTTTGATCTGTAATAGGACATTGTGGAAACTCAAAAGATCAATGAAAATGAGATAATCGAAAAGCAGATTGTTTGTGAAGATAAAACTGCTGAAAATCCAAGAGCAGCTTCATCGGTAATGGCAACAGAAGAGGTTAGATTACATATAATTCTCCTTCCAAATTTTTTCCTTAAATGATGTTTCCAATATCTAGCATTCACACTTGAGTCCGAGTAATTTAAACTGAAATATGTAATCAAACTCAGTAGCTCTATGTTTCATCTTTTATCAGGAATCAAGCTTAGAATTATCGCAGTCAGGTCCAGACGGCGCCAAGGGTTCAGATAATCAGATTTCCAGTGAATTAGAACCTATTGAAAACACAGAGATAACAATTTCAATAGTTAAAGAACATGCTCCAATAGATTTGCAGGACAAAGTTGCAGAATCCTCAGAGAAAGCTGAAGTTGAAGATGCCAAAGAGGTTTATCCAAAGGAAGCATATGTTGGCCATGATGTAGACAAACTAACAGACTCTTCCGGCGAAAAGATAACCGAGGAGTTAACGTCGGTGGAGGATTTGACTAAGGTATCTCATGCATATCTGGACATGGGTTTTGGGAGATGATCCTACACTCATACCCGAATCTGATTTACATAGACTAATTCAAAAGTTAATAGTTCACTTGCATTCTTTATTTTCTCTTATTTTGCTATAATCATGTATTTATGAACTCTGCAACTGTTAATGGTGGAAAATAAACATGACAGATTAAGGAGCTAAAAGATGAACATACAGCAGATAAGACGAATGAAACCTTGAAAATCCCAGCATCTGAAAATGAAAAGGTCAGTATGGAGGCACTCATCTTTGTTCCTCTTGTTCTTCTCTTGCTTCAATCTTAATGATATTCAATCTTAATCTTAAAAACAACTCACTGTGCAAACTCTGAAGGATGGTGCAAATAACAATGTTGAGAAAGAGACTGTAGCAGAAGATCACACTTTCAAGGATCAAAAACAAGCTCAAGTTAATGTGAAAGAAGCCACAACTGTAAGTGAAAAAATACATTAAAAACTTCAAAATGAATATATCAGTGTCAGGTACAAATACCTTTGTTTGATGCTCGTAACCAAATCCAAATAATGCGGGATATAAAAATAGTTTCAGGTCCAGTAATGGGGTTAAATATCATAAGCTAAAATGTAACAGCAAAAACGAATCAAAAAATTTTGAGTCAAGCTTAGACATATGAGAGACTAATGTAAATTTTAACAAACAGGTTCCAGAAGAATCCATGGAGAAACCTGAAGCAAGAGAGATGCAACCTGGAGAAGCTAAAGAGATTTCTCATGGAGAAGAGAAAACAGATACTTCAGTTGCAGAAATAAACGTGGAACATGCATCAGCTAGTTCGGGCAATTTATCATTGTCTGATCTACTCCAAAGATCTGCTGAAGAGAAAATAGAGGTGGCTGAAAGTGTGATTGAAGAGAGGGAACTAACAGTAAGAAAGGAAGAAGCACATGTGGAAGTTGCAGAAACCATTCCAGCTAAAGAACCAAAAATAGATGGAGTACCTGGAGGAGACGAACTTAACAAGAACGACTCAGGCTCAGATGGCCCGGTGATAGTAGAAGCTCCAAGAGATGCTGAAACTAAACCACATAAGAAATCTCAAAACATACTATCAGGTGTTGGATCCAAAGTCAAGAATTCAATTTCCAAGGTAAAGAAAGCAATTACTGGTAAATCTTCTCATTCAAAAGAACCAAAAGCAATATCACCAAAGGGAAACGACAAATGAAGATGTTCCTCATTCTATGTTGGTACAGAATATCATATTTTTAGATGTTTTTTAAAGGGATGTTTTTTTCCAATAAAATATTTCATGATTTGTTAAGCTTGGTATGTCTTTGTGCAGAATGGGACAGCGGTTTTTGATTTTTGTATAAACATACTTGAACAAATACATGATTGTGAACTGGATTTTACAATATTGCAATCTTCTGAGCTTTGCTATGGTCACATATATAAAGATTTGTTTGTTTGTCATTTAGGTTTTAACAAGATCATCTTTCAAGATTCTTGCTTGCACTTCCCATTGAAATTTGCATTGAAACAGAACCAAATTAGAATACAGCTGTGGAATTAAACCATACTTAAACCCTGATAAAGCAAAGATCTTTTTACTTTCTTGCTTATAATTTCCACTGAAATTTGCAGAAAACAAGAAATTGTGATCAAGAACATACCATCTTTAACCAAAAACGAGATTCAGTACTCAAATTTTCACGGCATAATTCAGAATTATAATTGAATACAACTTCCATTGGAGTGGCATGTGAGGGCTTTATTCATCTCAAGTTCACCATTTCAATCATTATCAATCAAACAGCTAAATATTAGCTCAGAAGTTAATAGGAAATTCAAAGAAAAGAATCAACGTAATAAGCCATTAAATTTTTTTTTACCCCATATCAGATTCATTCAAAAGAAAGTACACATTAAAATTTGATCAATTTCAGTTACACTTAAACATTAATTAATATTGTTCCGGCAAAGAACACAATTAAAAACTACCCCAAAAAAATCCACGAAAACCCACCACTTAAAACCTTCTCCCTGGTCCACCACTGCGACCGAACCCGACTTGAGGGACCGGAACAGAAACTGGGTCAACCTTAACAATCCCAGGTATATCAGCCATTCCAAGAACGGAAAGCATATCAAGGGTTTCTTTATCAACTTCGATTTGGTCGATCTTGATGGCCGATTCATCGGGGACGAAATCCATTCGACGCTCGCGCTCTTCCTCTTGAAGCTTCAGAGAAATCCCACGAACCGGACCCTTCTGGATACGTTTCATAAGATGGGTGGAAAAACCGGCGATCTTGTTGCGGAGCCTCTTGGATGGTATAATAGCTACTTCTTCGATGATCTTCTTGTTGGTATGAAAATCAAGGGTCATACGAGAATAGTACCGCTCGATTACCTGACGGGACGATTTCTTCACTGTCTTGGTGCGAACACGGCCCATTGCTTGGATCGACGGCGGCTGAGGAGTGATTGGCCGTAGATTCGCAAGATTGAAATATAAGAAATGATAGGGTTAGGGTTTTTTTAAGTGGCTTTCCTTTCTAATATGAATGGATTAAATTTTGGGTTGGGTAACATGTTTTGGGCCTATATGAAACTAATGAAAATTGTTTAGCCTGAGCTTGGAAATGTATAAAATAAAATTTTTATATCTTTATTATTTTTTGAGTTAATTGCATTATATGTCCCTAAACTATGATCTACATTTTTAATTAGTCCCTAAACTTTAATATTCAAATTTCATCCTCAAACTATTATACTCAATTCTAAATTAGTCCTTAAAATTGTGAACATTCTGATTTCATCCTTAAACTATGACCCTCATTCTAAATTGGTCCCAAAACATTTAAATCTTTTAATTTTATCCCTATATTCATCCAAATATGTAATTAGTTTTAATCATAGTTTAGCCTAAATGTTATTTTTTTTCAAAAAAATATAATATATAGTTTGGCCTAACAATTTTATTAAAATGGAATGTGATTAGTATATACATATAATTTGAGATGAAATTGAAATGTTGAAAAGGTTTGAGGATAAATTTAGAATGATAATCATAATTTAGGGATGAAATTAGAACATTTAAAAGTTAAAGGATCCATTTAGAAAGATGATCATAGTTTGAAGGCATATGATGCAATTAACTCTTAATTTTTATGATAAAAAATAAGATTTTATTGCATCATATGTCCCCAAACTATAATCCTTATTTTAAATTGATCCTTAAACTTTTGAATATTCCAATTTTATCCTTAAACAATGAATCTCATTCTAAATTAGCCCTTAAACTTTGAACATTCTAATTTCATCTATAATTTATGATCATCTTTCTAAATTGATCCCTAAGCTTTTGAATCTTTTAATTTCATCCCTAAATTCATCGTAATATACAATTAGTTTCAACCATAGTTTAACCTAGATTTGTTTTTCTTTTCAAACATATAATAATATAACTTGACCTAATGATTTTATTAACAATGGATGTGATTAATATATACATATAGTTTTAAAATTAGAATGATAAAAAAGTTTGGGGACTAATTGAGAATAGAGGTCATAGTTTAGGGATGAAACTAAAGTGTTAAAAAATTTGAGGATTATTTTAGAATTATAGTCGTAGTTTAGAAATGAAATTAAAATATTTAAAAGTTTAGAGACCAATTAAAATGATGATAGATGCAATTAATAATGTAAAGATGAGAAAGTATAAGGTATATCCTTTCCATTATATCACCTATGATCCCTAAATAAAAGCATAATATCATGTAGAAATATTTTTACAAACCATTAAAACTCTTGCCAACTCGTTCTTAATCTTCATTCTAATTCACTACCTCTTTTCCTTATATAAGGTTTTTCAACGGTTAATTCAGTCACTAATCAAATCAAATTAATCGGATTTTTTCTTTAATTATTAATTGAATTAATTTTTTTTGAAAACAATTAATTGAGTCAAACAAAGTAAGGTTAATTCACTCGGTGGTCGAATTAATCAAATTTGTTTGTAAGATATTTTTTAGATTAATTTAAGTTTAATAGAGGTAATTTTTTCATTTTATTAATATTTGATTGGGTATTGAAAGTTTAGGTCTAGTTTGATTAAAAAATAGTTGGACATAATTCTTAACATGTTTAAACTTAAAATATATGTGTAATATATATGGGTTAGGATCCACCTATACAATATAAAACTCTTTACATAGATTTAGGATCATTGATTGAATGAAAATAGATGATTGAGATCAACTCTTTGTTTTTTCCCATTGAATTTCTTCTCATTTCCCACTGTTAATCTCAATCATATATTTTCACGATCCTAAATCTGTGTAAAACTAAAAGAGTTTTACATTGTGTAATAAGATCATATCCCAACATATATAATGTATTAAATATTTAATATTTTCGGTTAATTCGATTTATTAATTGATTTTGAACCAAATTAACCCATAACTGAATTTTAAAAATTTTCTTAATCGTTAATGGATCTAACATCTAATTAACTGAGTTATATTTTGATTTGATCGATTAATTTAATCAAAAATGGACAATGAACACCTTTTCCGATTACAATCCTTTTTGTTGAAAGAATATCTTCAGCATCAACTAAAACTGAAAAAATTATTTAAAACTTTCAAAGCCAAAACTCTCACTACTAACAAATGAAAGAACAAGAAAATTCAATTTTAAAAATCAGACAATGTTAGAATTAGAAAAGAAAAAACTAAGGCGAACTTATCTTGTTTGTTTGAAATCACAATGCTAAAATTGTAAAAACTAATCTGATGCGAAAAAGATCCTGAAATTACAAAACCTCTAATCAAAATCAGGCACAAGCATTTACTATTTGTTTAGCGAGAAGAAAGCGTTTGGTGTTAACTCTTTGGTTTAAACCAAACTGATCAATTGAATTGAATTAGTTTGATTAAATAGTGAGCCACCGAAATTAATTCGATTGGAGAATGGTTAATTTTCTTTAATATTCAGCTAACAGTTAATTCGATTCAAAATCGGTTAATTAATCGAATTAACTGAAAATATTAATAATTAATATATTATATATATTAAATACATATTTTAAGCTCAAATCCATTGAGAATTAAGAGTTAACCACTATGTAACAACCCTAAAATTGGTCTAGTAATTGTTCGACTTCCGATGATCAGAATTTATTTTTTCGTATTCAAAATTTATCCTTTGGACCATTAAGTATAATCTATGGATAATCCTTAAAGTAATTAGGTTAATTTTGAATTTTCATGAAAAAGGACCAAAATGCTAGAATTGAGATATTTATAACTTGGAATGTAAGTAAAAGATAAAGACCCATTCATTTGCATCTTTTTGTTCAAGGACTAAGGCCTTAATTTACCCAGATCCAAAAGATGATGATTCATCTCCTTAAGTGTCATTTGATGCTATTTTTGACTGAATTTTTTATTTAGAAAAATAGAAAATTATACATTTTGGGTGTGTTTCACGTGTAAGACATGGAGGAGAGAGAAAATTCTTTTACTTCGTGTTCTTCCTCACAATTTCCACCATTAAAGAATCACTTTAAACTTTTATATCTTTCCAAGACAAATCCTCTCAATCTAGCAATTAGAATTTAATTCCAATCACATATTTGGTAAGTTCTTGCTCTTATCTTTCATTTGGTACCAATTTTGTTAAGTTTAGAGTTTGTGTTCTTGAGCCATAAACCTCCAAATGAGGGTTTATTTAATTTAAAGATTTTTTTTTATAATTTAAGTGAATCTAAGTTTCATGGTAATTTTTCCATGATTTTTGGGCTTTGGAATCAAAGCCTAATTCATTAAAGTTAAGTTTCCCATGTCATTTTTTTATAAGTTTGATACTTTTTATTCTTGTCATTTGAATTGGTAGATCATATGTTTGTTTTCATGTATCCAAGAATTGATTGAAGGAACCTCCAATCAAAAAGGAAATAAAGGTCCCAGGTAGTGGAATTGGAATTCGGGACACTCCGTGAATTCAAAGTAATCGGTGAGCCTAGTTGCATTATGGGTGACTCGGTATCACTCTAAGTTAATTTCGATAACCATTCTAACTTTTGAATCCATATGGTAAGTTTTGGGCTAATAGAGAGCAATGAATGGCAATAAAAACATTAAGGTAAAGTATGATAAGTATATGGGAGTATTTCGTGGTATGTTTTGTGATGATATATGATGATATTTTAGTTGTTCTTTGACATGGATAATAAGCAAGCCTTAAAAATTGAAAATTTAACTTCTATGTAATTTGTAAGTATGAAATAAAGGAAAAATATGATACGAAAGCATGTTTAAAAGCAAGTTATATGTGTATACGAGCTAAGGCTCACTTGGTAAGCCAAGTTAAGATATGATTATGATAACTTAAAAATAAATAGTGCCTTTGGATGATAAGTTTAGTTTGGGTACAATTAGCATGCCATAGAGTCTATTTGAGCTGATGTCAGGGTTTGGATTACGATCCATGGATTACGATCCATATTTGGCAATGTTGGAGGGATGTTATTGTTCATTGGTGATGTTAGAAGGAGACCATTCTCGGTTATTTGGCGATGTGTAGGGGATTCGTGTATCCATATCTACTTATAAATCCAATGGCCTAAATTATGGTTCTATGATATAAGTTCTTTCTATAAGTTGCATGTTATGATATGCCTATTACGTGTTAATTGTCATTCAAGTTTGTTATGAATATGTTTTTATGTCATGAAGATTTACTTTGCATTGATACTACCTCACTAAGTTAAATAAGCTTACACGTATTTGGTTTAACATTTTAAGAAAAAATCAAGCTCGATAATTCGTAATCGTATCCAGGGGTTAGAAGTCACTTATTTCCAAACAAATGTAAATGATGTTTGGTTTACTCTCCTAGATGGCGGCATATGCATTTTGATGAGTAAAAGTGTTGTAAATATATTCGTATGTCATCCTAGCTTAATTATGCATGTTTTGGCTATATATAAGTATGTTAAGGATGACATGTTAAATTGGAAATGCTTTGAATGAACATGATCATAATGGTATGTTTTGATTTGTTGAATTGGTTTGGATGATTACATATGATAAATAGGTTCATTTTGGTGGTGTTTAGGATATGATCATGTTTAATGATGATTTGGTATCTAAAATGTAAAGTAAGTTGCATAGATATGATTAGTAACAAGTTAGGAACATATAGAATCATGCATATGGTTGTGTGTTAGGTAACAAGTGCCTATTGAGTGTAATTTGATTTTTAATATTGATAATTTGAACTTCTATGTGAAGTGGTAATTGATTGAGGGGTGTTCTAATGTTTAAGAAAGTTGATTTTAAAGTTCCAGGGGTTTTAGTATCGATACCCTACCGTTAGCATCGATACCGGTGATTCATAATATGTTTTTAGTATTGATACAAGTGCTCGGTATCGATACTGGGACCTAAACTTTGAAACTTTGCATTTTAGTCCTTCATTCATAACTTTGTCATTTGATGTCCGATTCAGTCGCCATTTTTTTAACTTAATATTTTTGGATAAAAAATTGATTAATTCATAAATATATATGAAAAATGAATGTCTTAAATCATCCTTATAATTTTTATATTTACTCTTTAGTCCCTAAACTTTTAAAAAATTATAATTTGGTCGTTAATAAATAATCACCTCTAAAAATGTTCAATAATGATGGTTTTAGTATGTTTTGACATGAATATGAATGTGTGATATGTTAGATGTTTGAATGATTAAATTGATTTATATTTAAACTTTCGATTACAATTTCGATTCCGTTTACAACTAAACGTGTCGAGGGTGTTACATTTTGGTATCAAAGCCTAGGTTTGGTCGATTCTAGGACTAATATATGTTGCATGATTATGTTTTGCATATGCCACCTAATAGTTAAATTCTGTTTGATATACGTGACTTGCAACTAATATGATCCCTTATTTATCTATTTTAGTTATCAATATGTTTGATGATCTTTTAGGTTTTTAAGATCTCGAAATATTTATTGACTCCTCCAATGAAGAGGAACAAACCATGCCTAACCCCCATATTTCACAAAATAATCAGAACGTTCCTCCGATTCATCCTGCTCAGGCGACATATTTTGAAAGCATGATCGAAATGTTTCAACAATTCATGAACACCATGAAACAATCCTAATCTACTTCGATTCCATATTCTGCTCATGGTTTTATCTCCCAAGCTATAATTCTCTTTGTGAAGAATAAAGATGGATCGATGAGGCTTTGTATCGATTATCGTGAACTTAATAAGCTCACGATCAAGAATAAGTATCCCTGGCAAGAATGGATGATCTATTTGACCAACTTAAAGGTGATTCAGTATTTTCAAAGATCGATCTACGATCAAGTTACTATCAGATGAAAGTAAAAGACTCTGATGTTCCAAACACAACCTTTCGAACTCGGTATGACCATTATGAATTCCTAGTGATGCCTTTCGGGCTTACAAGTGCTCCAACAACCATTATAGATCTAATGAATCGAGTATTTCAACCCTACCTCGATAAGCTTGTCATTTTTTTCATTGACGATATTCTAATATATTCAAAAACTAAAGTTGATCATGATCAGTACCTCTGAGTTGTACTTCTGAAACTTCGAGACAAGCAATTGTTTACTAAGTTTAGTAAATGTGAATTATGGCTTTCAGAAGTTTCATTTCTTGGTCATATTGTATCTTCAGCTATAATCCAAGTTGATCTGACAAAGATTCAAGCAATCACCAAATGGAATCCTCCAAAGAATGTTAATGAAGTTAGAAGTTTTCTAGGGTTAGAAGGCTATTATAGGAGATTCGTTAAGGGATTCTCAATGATAGCTTCTACCTTAACCAAGCTACTCATTCGAGTGGTCAGAGCATCAATAACAGAGCTTCGACCAACTCAAGTATATTATCGCTAATGCCCCAGTTTTAAACTAACCTGAATTAGGTAAGGATTTCACCGTATTCAATGATGCTTCTCATCAAGGTTTGGGATGTGTTTTGATATGAGAAGGTAAATTTGTAGCCTACGCTTCTCTTCAGCTTAAACCACATGAACTTAACTATCCGACGCATGATCTTGAGCTTGCAACTACTGTGTTTACATTAAAGATATTGAGACATTATCTTTATGGAGAGAAACGTTATCTCTTTACCAATCATAAAAGCCTGAAGTACTTGTTAACTCAAAAAGATCTAATCTTTGTCAAAGATGTTGGATGGAACTCTTGAAATATTACGATCTTGTTATTGATTACCTCATCAATAAGGTAAATGTTATAGCTGATGCGCTCAGTCACAAATTTTCAAATGGTAATATGCAATTCTAAGTCTTTAAATCCATATACTTATTTCTAATTTAACTATAAATTTTTGTGTTATAGCCTCAAATGCTATTAATGCTCATTTCAGGCTTCAAATGAATATATGTCTTTTGGATAAAGTTTGAGTTCACTCCACCATTATTTCAAGAATCTGTCAATTGCAACAATCAGATTGATCTATTCTTGAAAGGATTCAAAGTAATCCCTACTCCGATTATTCACTTAACACTGATGGACTACTTTGTTTTTGAAATAAAATTTGTGTGCCTTATAATGATAGACTTAAGTCAGACATTCTCCAAGAAGCTCATAGTAGCTTATTTTCACTTCATCCTGGATCTGTTAAAATGTGTAAAGATCTCTGAAAACTCTATTGGTGGCCAGGTATGAAAAAGGCTATTGTATAATTCATTTCTAAGTGCTTGACTTGTCATAAAGTTAAAGCCTAGCATCAAGTTAAAGCCTAGCATCAAGTTCCATTAGGACTTCTTCAGCCAATTGAATTACCTCAATGGAAATAGAACCGAATCACCCTAGATTTTGTGAGTGGTCTTCCCTTATCCTTGAGAAAGAATGATATAATCTGGGTGATCGTTGATAGATTTACCAAATCAACTCATTTTCTCCCAGTTCGTGTAGATTTCAGTCCCTCTAAGTTAGTTAACTTGTACATTCATGGTGTACTTAAGTCCATTATTTCTGATCGAGGTCCACGATTTGCATCCCATTTTTTGAAGTCTTTGCAAGAAGCGGCACTCAAGTACAACTTAGTACACCTTTCAATCCACAAACCGATGGTCAGTCAGAAAGAGTTATTCAAACTTTGGAGGATATGCTTAGAGCTTGTGTGATCGATTTTGAAGGCAGATGGGAAAAATATTTACCTTTGGTCGAGTTTGCATACAATAATAGTTATCAAGCTTGGATTCAGATGACTTCATTTGAAGCCTTATATGGGCAGAAGTATTGTACACCTATATGTTTGTCTGAATTGGGAGAGAACAAGTCCTTAGGCCTCGATTTACTTTGAAAAATCGAAGAGAAAGTTGCTTTGATCCATTAAAAGCTTAAAGCTTATTTTGATAGGCAAAAGTCTTATGCTAATTTGAAACAAAAAAGTTATACAATATTTTGTGGAAAAAAAACATTTTTAAACATATCTCCATGGAAGAAAATCTTCCGATTTGGACGAAATGGAAAGCTCAGTACCAGCTTTATTGAGAATTTGAAGTAGTTGAAAAGGTAGGCCTTGTGGCTTATCGATTGACTCTTCCTGAAGAACTCAGTAGAATACATAATTTATTTCACATATCAGTGCTTCGAAAGTACCACTTAGATCTATCTCATGTGATTCAACCCGAGAAACCAAGGAACTTCATAATAAAAAGATTCCTTTAATCAAAGTTCTATGGAGAATTATAACACCCTTAAAACCGGTCTAGTAATTGTCCGACTTCTGATTATCAAAATTTATACAAATCTTAGCCGAGAAACCAAGGAACTTCGGAAGATAAGATATGGGAACAATATCATCAGCTCTTCACTTCTGATAAATTTGAGGACGAACCTTTTTTGGGGAGAATTATAACACCCTTAAAATCGGTCTACTAATTGTTCGACTTCCGATTATCAGAATTTATTTTTTTTGATATTCAAAATTTATCCTTTATACCATTAAATATAATCTATGGATAATCCTTAAAGTAATTAGGTTAATTTTGAATTTTCATGAAAAAGGACAAAAATGCTAGAATTGAGATATTTGTATCTTGGAATGTAAGTAAAAGATAAAGACCCATTCATTTGCATGTTTTTGTTCAAGGACTAAGGCCTTAATTTACCCAAATCCAAAAGATGATGATTTATCTTCTTAGGTGTCATTAGATACTATTTTTGAGTGAATTTTTTATTTAGAAAAAAATAGAAAATTGGTACATTTTGGGTGTGTTTCACGTCTAAGGCAAGGAGGAGAGAGAAAATTATTTTACTTCATCTTCTTCCTTACTATTTCCACAATTAAAGAAGCACCTTAAGCCTTCATATCTTTCCAAGACAAATCCTCTCAATCTAGCTATTAGAATTTAATTCCAATCACATATTTAGTAAGCTATTGCTCTTATCTTTCATTTGGTACCATTTTTTTTTAAGTTTAGAGCCTATGTGCTATTGAGCCATGAACCTTATTTAATTTAGAGGTCCTACTTTATAATCTAAGTGAATCTAAGTTTAATGGTAATTTTCCATTATTTTTGGGGCTTTGGAACATCAAAGACTAATTCATTAAAGTTAAGGTTCCTATGCCATTTTTTTATAAGTTTGATCATTTGTATTCTTGTTATTTGAATTGATAAAACATATGTTTGTTTTCATGTCTCCAAGAATTGATTGAAGGAACCTCCAGTAAAAAAGGAAAACCAAAGGTCTCAGGTAGTGCAATTGTAATTTGAGACACTCCGTGAATTCGAAGTAATCGGTGAGTGTAGTTGCATTTATAGGTGACTTGATGTCACTCTAAGTTAATTTCGATAACCATTCTAACTTGTGAATTCATATGGTAAGTTTTGGGATAATATAGAGCAATGAATGGTAATGAAAACATTAAGGTAAAGTATGGTAAGTATATGTGAATATTCCATGGTTTATTTTGTGATGATATATTATGGTATGTTAATTTATCTTTGACTTGCATATGAAAAATTGAAAATTTAACTTCTATGTAATTTTTAAGTATGAAATATAAGAAAAATATGATTTGAAAGCATGTTTAAAAACAATTTATGTGTGTAAATGAGCTAAGGCTCACTTGGCAAGCCAAGTTAAGATATAATTATGATAAGTTAAAAATACATATTGCCCTTGGATGATAAGTTTAGTTTTGGTACAATTGGCATGCCATTGAGTCCATTTGAGCTCATGTCGGGGTTTGGATTACGATCCATATTTGGCAATGTTGGAGAGATGTTATTGGTCATTAACGATGTTAGAGGGAGACCATTCTCGGTTATTTGGCGATGTGTAGGGGATTCATGTATCCATATCTACTTATAAATTCAATGGGCTAAATTATGATTCTATGATATAAGTTCTTGCTAGAAGTTGAATGTTATGATATGCTTATTATGTGTTAATTGTCATTAAGTTTGTTATGAATATGTTTTTATGTCATGAAGATTTACTTTGCTTTGATACTACGTCATTAAGCTAAATAAGCTTACACATCTTTGGTTTAACATTTTAGGAAAAAAATTAAGCTCGGTAGTTCGTGATTTTATCTAGGGGTTGCAATTCATTTATTTCCAAACCAATGTAAATGATGTTTTGTTTACACTCCTAGATGGTGGCATATGCATTTTGATGTATAAAAGTGTTGTAAATATATTCATATGTCACCCTAGTTTAATTATGCATGTTTTCGGTATATATAAGTATGTTAAGGTTGACATGTTAAATTGGAAATTCTTTGAATGAACACAATCATGATGATATGACGATCATATGTTTTTTGATGTGTTGATTTGGTTTGGATGATTACATATGATAAAAAGGTTCATTTTGATGGTGTTTAGGATATGATCATGTTTAATGATGATTTGATATTTAAAATGCAATGTAAGTTGCATAAATATGATTAGCAACAAGTTAAGAACATATAAAATCATGCATATGGATGTGTGATTGGTTAACAAGTGCATGTTGAGTATAATTTAATGTTTAATATTGATAATTTGAACTTCTAGGTGAAGTGGTAAGTTATTTTGGGTGTCCTAGTGCTTAAGAAAGTTGATTTCAAGGTTCTAGGGGTTTTAGTATCGATATCCAACCTTTAGTATCGATAATGGTGATCCATAATGTGTTTTTAGTATCGATACACTTGATCAGTATCGATACCAATAATCTGGTACCGATATTAGGACCTAAACTTTGAAACTATGCATTTTAATACTTCATTCATAACTTTGTCGTTTGATGTCTGATTCAGTCGCCTTTTTTTAATTCATATTTTTTGATGGAAAATTGATTAATGTATAAATATATATGAAAAATGAATGTCTTAAATCACACTTATAATTTTTATATTAACTCTTTAATCCTTAAACTTTTAAAAAATTACAATTTGATCTTTAATAAATAATCAAGTCTAAAAATGTTCAATAATGATGGTCTTAGTATGTTATGACATGTATATGAATGTGTGATATGTTAGATGTTTGAATGATTGAATTGGTTTCTATTTAGACTTTCGATTACATCTCCGATTCAGTTTACAACTAGATCAGGTCGAGGGTGTTACACTTTATACTTATTAAATTTCGAAGTCCTAATTAAATTTAAACCAAAATAAAAAATTTCTATTAAACTCAAATTAATCTAACTATTTTTTTAAAATTTCGATTAATTCAGTCACTGATCGAATTAATCGAATATTGTTTGGTTCGATTAACGATTAAAAATAAAAAAAAGTGTAATTACTTTAGTTTTGACAAATTTGGTTTAATCGGTGACCTAATCAACCATTTGAACATCCCAAAAAGTGTAAGAAACAATGGTTAATAGTAATGGGATAGCCAAGTCACTACAGCAAAACTAGCTTTTAGCGGCGTTTTTTACCTATCGCGGCGTTTTAAAGCGCCGCTAAAAACACATGCGGTGTTATGACAAACGCCGCAAAAAGCGTCGCTGAAAATAGCGCTGCTAAAGTTTGCGGCGTTTGTGAAAAAAAAATGCCGTAATAGGTTACGATATATAGCGGCGTTTATATTACAAACGCCGTAATAGATGTTGATATTTAGCGGCGTTTGTAATAAAAACACCGCAATAGGTGGTGATGTTTAGCGGCGTTTTTCCCACAAACGCCGTAATAGTTGTTGAGATTTAGCGGCATTTTTATTGCAAACGCCGTAATAAGTTTTGAGATTTAGCTGCATTTTTCTCACAAACGCCGCAATAGGTGTTTGAGCTTTCGCTGCGTTTTTCGGTATATAACAGCGTTTTTAGGTTACAAATACCGCTAAATGTTTGATATATTACGGCGTTTTTTGTTACAAACACCGCTAAATAACTCAGAATTTAACCAATTTAAAAATTATATTCGATTATCCCAAATCTGTTATTTCAACCTGTTTCATTATCCAACAAACAAAATAACAATAACATTAAACTATATATCCATAACAAGCAACATCAAATCCAATATAATAAAAAAAGTTTTCATTAACGTAATATAAGTTCAGTTAAACACGGTTTAGTAATATTAACAGAATGCTCATAACATAAATGAGACTACGAAGGTGGATTCTGAGGTTGCGTTTTCTGTATCATTAGGATCATATCATTGAGTCGTTTTTCAAATTCTTCACATCTCTGCTGATATGTTTCTTCTCTCTATGCTGTCGCTGCTTCTCTCTGTGCTACCGCTGCTTCTCTCTGTGATGCCGCTGTTTCTCTCTATGATGCCGCTGCTTCTCTCTGTGCTTTCGCTGCTGGTCTCTGCTTCCCTTACTTTATTTCCGCTTTCAAGTTAGCCATTTGTTGATCCATCTCAGCCAACTTTTCTTTTAAACGACTAACTTCTAATTGGGAAGATCGAGACTGTGATGACGTGTACTGTGATGAACTGAATCCAAAATATTTGGTGGGAGTAACGAATGATCCTTGACAATGCACCCAACCATATCTTTCAGGACCCAAAACGTTATTAATAGCTTGGTTTTCAATGTCATCATCATTAACAATACCTTGACTAGAAGCAGTAGCATGATGCTCCGCCTTTTTCTCCCTCAATTTTTCCTAATAATAAAGTGAATAATTAATTAAAATAAAAAATATCATGGTACAAATATAAATAAAGTCAGGTAAATTTAAAACATTTACCCAATAAACGTACCATAATTTCTGCAGCGTCAGCAGTCATAGGAGTGCCATCATTCTTCGTATGTGTCATGTTGAGGAGTTGGATTCAACCAACTTTAGAACTGGATGTATTTTCCTACAATGTACCATAATATAATTACATATGAGTTAGTATGTACATGAAATACAAAAAACTATTTCAATAATCTATAATACCTCCTCATTAGCTATACAAGCAAAGCTCTTCGATCCAGCCGTGTGCGTAAACTTTTGTTGTTGCCTGCTAGCAACACCAACATGATCTCGGTCCTACAACCTGAGCATTCCTGGTGGGACTGTGTGCAACTTCTCTTCAAGGCTGAGATCATTCTTGAAGTATTTCTTCTTTAAGGAGCTCTTGTTGTCCCTCAATCTCTTCCCTAACGCTTACTTCATATAATCATCAGAGACCTCTAAAGAAAATTTCTCCTATATAACAAATAAGTGTGCACCGTAAGTATAAATTAGTATTGAATTTCTATAGAGTATCTATTATAATGACATTATTACCTTAACAAAATCCAATGCTTGATTTTTGTTACTGTTAGGCATTTGGCGCCATGACTCATAATTTATCGGTAACAGATTCGCATTACGTCCAACTATGCCTAAGTAACCTGCTAGAAGATGTGCTTCTGGGCCAATAGGTTGACCGACATCGTTTCTTGAAACTTTTACACTATGCCCAGGAGGAAGTTAGTATAATTCCTTCAAAGTTGTATGTCCTCGAGTCTTGCGCGTTCCAGTATTTTTAACTATATAAGAAATTATTAAATGCCAGTTTCGAAAATGAACAAAGTAGTAAATAAAGTTTCAAAGATTACTTTGAATTTCTACTTCTTCTTCAACAGTTTCAGGAACTTCGGAAGACTTAGGTGCATTCGATTCCTCGTTATTTCTTTCTTCATGGTCTTCAGAAGTTCGAACAACCCGCAAATCAGTTATTTTTCTCCTCGGCATGATATCTGTAATAAACAAACACGAGTAATAAAAAATGAATTAATTAATGAATATATTGAAATACAACATGTTAAAGGTTATAACATTATAAATAAATAAATGAAGATATAAAATCATACAACATTTTTATATAATGTCAGTTGTCATAAATATCTTCATTAACGTCATCCCGAACCCATTGAAATTGTGTTGTATTAGTGATAGTTTCATCTAAGTTTTGTGGTAGTAGAGGTAAACATTCTGATCTTGTTTCAATGTCATCTCTACTTCTATCCCCGATGTCTATCAAGTCTCTAGGAGTATTTTGAAGCACAACATACCAACCGTCATCCATTGGATCATGACAATAAAATACTTGTTTCACTCTAGAGGAAAATACATATGGTTTATCCATCAAACGTTGACCCGTGTGAATTAATCGAGAGAAATTCAGCATTAAAAACCCGAATTTATCTCTTTTTATACATCTGTTTACATCAACCCAGTCACATCGAAACAACATAACCTTTCATTTTCCATACTAATCTAACTCAATAATGTCTGTAAGATTTCCATAAAAATCGACCTCTCTATCCTGCGGATTATTGTCCCTTACAGTAGCATAACTTGTAGTTGATAAAGTAACTACGACTCCACAATTTTGTGTCATCTTTAATCTTTCACAAGATTTCGTATGGAACCTGAACCCATTAATGAGGAAGTCATTATATCTTTTAACTATTCTATTCAGACCTTGAGAAAGCCATTTAGTTTCTTTACTAACTTCTCTCCCACTCCAAACCTATTACACATGAATGGTGAATTAATTTGCATTGATGTCGATATAAAAAGCAAGACATATATTATTTATAAGTGTTCCATAAGATTTAGTTGCTTACCGTCTGACCTAACCATTCATGAAAAGTTTATGTGAATAACTTATGTAGCTCTCGCTGATTTAATCTTCGGGAGCGTGCTCGAGATCTCAATACTTCTTTAAACTCACTATAAAGAATATTATGTCGTTAAAAATTGATAAATATAAAAGATAAAGAGATTTTATTAGGATTGAGTCTGAAACACTTACGTGTGAAAGTGATATATTGAATCGTGATGGAAAAGAACATATCGATGTGCTTGTACCCAAGACGTGTCATCTAAGTGTGCAATTTTAACTTTCCCTAATGGTTGACCATAACTTCCAAACAAATAATGTTGAGGTAAGTCATCAGTACTTAACACATCATTTCGATTTGGTCTATTCCATCTTGTTTCAACATCTTCCATATATCTAGAGAAAAATGTCATACATTCATTTGCCAAATACCCTTTAGCAATTGATCCTTCCGGATAACGCTTATTACGACAATAAGACTTCAACTTGCCCAAGAACCTATACAGAAAACAACATACTTCGTAAATACATTTTATTCAAAGGTCTAATTAGTAGTAATTTGAAACGTGTAATTCAATTAACAACTCTCTATAAGGTATATCCATGATAGAAAACAGGACCACCAACTCTTGCTTCGTGAGGAAGATGAATTAGCAGATGCACCATAATTGTGAAGAATGAAGGCGAAAATATCTTCTCCAAGTTGTATAAAGTCAAGAAGACTCAATCTAGTAGTTTATCAAGTTCTTCAACCATTAGAACTTTCCCACAAATGACTTTCATTATATTAGAAAGTTCAATGATACAAGACGTCACCTTACTCGACATGCAACCGCGAACAACTACAGGTAGTAAATCTTGCATTAATATGTGATAATCATGAGACTTTAAACCATAAAGTCTTCAATCTTTAACACTGACACATCGAGAAATGTTTGATGCATACCCATATGAGACTTTTATATCCTTCAACACCGTGCAAAACACTTCTTTTTCTTTCTTCGAAAGAGAAAAAATAGAAGGCAGCAAGAAATTTCTTCCATTCGGACGTAATTGCGGATGAAGATCATGCCGAATTCCCATGTCCACTAAGTCAAGTCGACTCTTAAGATTATCTTTAGATTTTCTGCCATCATTTAGAATGGTCCAGATAATATTCTCACAAACATTCTTTTCAATATGCATTACATCAAGATTATGTCTCAAAATCTTCTTTTTCCAATAAGGCAACTCGAAGAATATACTCCTCTTTTTCCACAACTCTACCTCATTTGGATCATCCCATTCATCAGACTCATCATCAATTTGTTTGTCAACTTCAACCTCTTCATTGACCTATTTTGCCTTTTTCTTTGGATCGTTTACTACTTGGTTAATTCATCTTTCCATAAGTAAAATTAATATTTTCAACATTCTGAATATTTCAGAGCCGATTGTTTGGTCAGGAGCATTTCAAAACTCTTCATCACCATCAAACATATTCTTTTGACATCTAAATCTATGATTATCATGTAACCACCGACGATTTCCCATATAAGAGAACTTCTTTCCATTAACCAACCACTTCGAACATGTTTCTTCTACACAACAAGGACAAGCATAACGCCTTTTGGTACTCCAACCAGATAAATTTGCATACGCAGGAAAATCATTAATTGTCCATAATAAAGTAGCGCGCAAATTAAAGTTCGCCTTCGTCAACACATCGTACATTTCGACCCCTTCCCATAACTGTTTCAACTCTACAATTAGTGGCTGCATGTAAATATCAATATCATTTTTGGGGCCTTTCTCGCCGGGGATTATCATGGATAAGATGAAAGATGATTGTTTCATGCTAATCCAGGGAGAAATTGTATGGAACAAGTACAACAGACCAAGTACTATACGAAGTACTCATGAGTTTGAATGGATTAAACCCATCAGTTGCAAGACCGAGCCTAACATTTCGAGGATCTCTCACAAAACTTGGATACTTGTTGTCAAATGACTTCCAAGCTAAAGAATCCGCAGGATGCCGTAATAATCCATCATCGGTTCTGCCATTATGATGCCACCTCATAGACTCAGCAATCTTAGAGGACATAAACAATCTTTGTAGCCTAGGTATGAGAAGAAAATATCGCAGAATCTTGACCGGTTTCTTTCTTGATCATGCTTGAGCTTCATCCTCAGTAACATTTTCTGCCTCCCTAGTCAACCATCGAGATTTTTCGCATACATGACAAGACTCCTGATTTTTTTGATCACCCCAATATAACATACAATCATTCGGACAACTATGAATTTTGTCATATCCAAGACCCAAATCTTTGATCATTTTCTTCATATCTTTGCACGATTGAGGGATTTTTACAAAAGGAAACACTTCTCCTAGTAACTCCAACAATTGCGTAAAGGAGTTACCAGTCCACTCTCCCATGCATTTTAAGTGGAAAAGACGAATACAGAAAGAAAGCTTTGAAAACTTTGACCCCTCATAAAGTTGTTCATTCATTTCATTCAACAACTTGTAAAACTTTTCCGCTTCTCCATTTGGCTCTTCATCACATCCACTTCTTCCAATCTCAATGAAATCATTAACATCATCCTGACAATAATTTTTTGTAACATACGACTGATGATTGTGCTTATTAAATGCATCTCGTAACATCCTTTCCATGTCATCTTCTCTAAAAGTTGGATGGGGAGAAGGAGCATGAGAAGTCGAGTAACTCGTGGAAGTAGATCTATCTGATACAAACTCTCCATGAAATATCCATTTTCTATACCCCCGAACAAATCCAAAAACAACTAGATGCTCGTACACAACTTCATAAATGTGCCAATTAATGTTCACACAATTCTTACAAGGGAAAAGAATCATATTTTCTTGGCTTGCATTCAGAAAAGCTAAATTTAGAAAGTTTTCGACTCCATTTCGATATTCGACGCTTACCCTTGAGAAATCCATCCAACTCTTATCCATTTCGTATTTCTGGAGTTTCAATTTCAAATGTTAATTGCTAATAATATAGATAAAATTAGAACATAAACAAAAGCATTAAATTATCATATTTACTGCATAATAATTTTGCATAGTATAAAACTAATCACTCCTAAATTATACAACTTTTAAATTGATAAATTTTTTATGGGAGAAAGTGTATCTCAGTTAATTTATAAAAATTATAACGAGAATTATATACAACTGCATACTATAGAACTAAATACTTACCCATATGTTTCATCGAAATGTAGCATTTACATCTAAACAGAGTCATGTTTCATTGTTAGCGAGAGAGGCATTAAGAACTTAGAACGAAATATACACCCAATTAACTCATTAGCGAAAGGTTGAAGAAATAAAGAAAAAGAATAACATAAAAGGACAACCGACTTATGTC
The DNA here is from genome assembly GCF_006381635.1 of Hibiscus syriacus. Taxonomy (NCBI): domain Eukaryota; kingdom Viridiplantae; phylum Streptophyta; class Magnoliopsida; order Malvales; family Malvaceae; genus Hibiscus; species Hibiscus syriacus. The sequence goes on along the minus strand of NW_024062828.1, from coordinate 1,137,964 downwards.
GTAGTCAACAATTTCTCAGTGAAATGCATATTATATCTCAGTGATTAATTATGATTGTTAGAAGTTAGAATTCCAAGGACAACCCACTTAAGTCCTAGTCAACTATGCGACAACAAGAATAATTTAATTCACTTGACTTGACAATCTTAAGGCAACGTAAAAATACTTTACTTAATGAGTATCATGGACAAACCTGGAAAATGTTTATTATGATGCTATTTCGATGAACCAGAACCAGAACTAGAACAAAAAATGTTTGGTGATCCACAACTAACCTTACAGAGGCTTTCCTGAGAGCATAAATAGTTACATTTAAGCTTAATTCTAAAGTAAAGGCCAGAATTAAACATTGAATGCCACTTCGTATTTATCTATCATGAACTTGAGAATTCGAATCAGAACCACTTAATATAGTAATCTGAATCATAATAATATATGCATGTCACTAATACCTGTGCAACTCGATCAAACTCTAACAACAACAGTTATTTTCGAGGTTCAGGAACTTTCAGGAACAAGATTTGCTTCAATTCTTAGACTAGAAAATAAAAGAGACAAACTAAAGGGACCTACAGAAGATACATATTTCATTTAGACAAAGTAAAAAAGGGAAATATGTAAACAAGATACAAAATAAAAGAAATACTAAGGTTTTTAGAAGGTCAAAGGAAAGGTCAAAGTAAAAAATGGCACTACGTAATGAACAAATAATACAAAAAGCGAAGCAAATCTGAAGCCATCTAGTAAGAAAACATATAGGAAATCATGATAAGTAGCTTTCAGTATAAATGCAAACATTCACAAAAAATATAACATAATTTCAGAAACAAATAGAATGAAGATTCCTTCCAATGAAAGAAATACATCCGGTAAGAAAACATAAAGGAAAGCATGAAAAGTAGTTTTCAGTGTGACTAAAGACTATAAATGCAAACATTCATGTATTTTTTTTTGCAAATTCTGACAACCATGCGGGCAAAGCAAGTATACTGTAGCAAATAAACGACGATTACATATCATCATAAGGGAAAAGGGGGCTAATACGTTAAATGATTTAAAGAACCTAAACCAAAGAGGTGAGCACGAATACACGTCTTCACTAGTGAAGTGAACTGAATTAAGAGCCATTTATTGTGTACAACACACAAGACATGTCTTTGAAATAAGCAAGAACCATTTAGGGATCGTTAAGGACATAAAAGGAAATCAAACTAAAAAATATAAACAGAATTTTGACTATAAAAATGTAAAAACAATTTTACTAAAGAAAATTCATGGAAAACATTTTTGTTTTTGAAGCATATTACAAACTTCCTTGGGTGAGAACTTGAACATGACCTAAGATTTGAATACACAAGTCGACATCAATTTAAGGGAACTGAAGTATGAACTAACAAGATGAACCAACCATCCTTTCACAGTTCCAACATAGTAGAGTTTATGTAAATTTTAGAAGACCCTCGTCTTGTGTCACTAACCATGTCGTTAAAAGGTGATATTTTCCAGCTTCGAATGGAAGCATCCAACTCATTCGTAACAAAAAAGATCCAAATATTTACCAAGTATGCTACTCATACTTTAGTAAAGCACACAGTATAAAAGCAGATGCTCAAACAATGTCACCGATGCAATTCATTAAGCTACACAAAATATAAAAATAATAAATCCCATACAATATTAATAGAAATCATTGGCAACACATTAGAAATTACTTACGTATTCAGGTCCAGAGATGAGATTTCTTCCATCGATGTCAACTTTTTCTCTGAGGATCCTGCAATCAGGTCATTATATCAGCTAAATATACAACACCACTCCCCAATCACACACAGAATTTATGAGGATCCAATATGAATAATATGAGTCGAATCTATTATAATCCAATGACCAAATTAACTGAATTGACAAAGTATCTTCCGAGAAATAAGCAATAGATTTGGTACGGACACGTACTTAACCCAATGAAGAAAACATATACTTAACCAGTTTTATCCTTGTAGTTGATTTGGCTAAAACTAACAATATTGAGGGGCAAAGAGAGTGCAGATGAAGAAAACATATATCAGCAGACAGATAAGATCCTGAAACTGGCTTAATCAAATGAAGAAAGAAATTATCTCCTCTTCATTAATGAGGAAAAGACGATATATACATCTATCAAGTCTCACTAACCAATTCATCCATACATTCACTTAGACTTTCGACCCAATTTGTTCTACCCAAATTCAAGTTTAGACTTTCGACCACACTATTGCTCATTAGTGATAGTGTATCAACAAACAAGGATTAGAGCTTAATGGACATTTTTGCAGGAAGCTGTTAATGAAGAATCAATTAAATTGACAAGTTGAGCTCAATCTCCTATACAACAAAGTAAACACAAAATGACACTGACATGTAAAACAAGGATTCAACGATAAAAGCTGAAAACTGATTAATCAAATTGATTGGGTTTCCTGGTTTCTCATGTCACTCAATAGTCTAAATTTCGTACAGATTTCATTAGCTTAGAGTATTCAACAACTAGATTTTAAAAAATTCAAGGACATCGATGCTTTAATTTACAATTTCTTAGAAAACACAGGAACATCAAATCAGTAACAGATCCATAATATACGAGAAATACCGAATTAACATGAAAAATGGGTAGAATTCGAAGGAACCGTACCGAATTAGCATACGATCAATCATACAAGCTCAGTTAAAGACCGATGGTTTCCCGATTTCTTCTCATTTGAAATCCTTAGCAGAATAGGCTCAAAACTCTAAGCTGACGACCAACAAGTTATAACCCAACCACTGAAGGAGCAATCTTGACAAAAAAAATTAAGAATAAGAAAAGAAATGCACTGAGGTAATGCAAGATACGAGGTTGAAGGAGCAAGAAAATGGAAGGAAAAATCTAGGAAAATGAGAGAATTGTAGTCTACGAATGAAGAGAAACAAAGCCTAACTTGGGTATGGCAAAATGCGACGACGCCAGAGACGAAGAAGGCACGACGCAGTGAAGGAGATGGCTGCTGGTGTTTTCTGGGTAAATTGTAATCGGCAAATCGTAGACAAATCAATAAGGAAAAATGGCTAGGGCTTCAGGAGTTTTAAAACTGACTTTGCGACGTTTAACAATACAAACGCCGCTGATGTGTAACTAATTGCAACGCTTTTAAATAAAAAATGCCACATTTATTAAAATCAATTGCGACGTTTACAAAAAAATACCACTAATGTATGACCCATTTGCGGCGTTTCTTGTAAAACGCCACTAAAGACCGACCTATTTGTGCCATTTTTTACCAAAGCCCTGCTAAATTTATAAATTTTTGGCGGCGTTTATCAAACAACGCCACTATATGTTAACCCTATTACAACATTTGAACTATAAACGCCGCTATATTACTACTCTATTACGGCGTTTGAGCTATAAACGCCGCTATATTACTATTATATTGCGGCATTTGAGCTATAAACGCCGCTATATTACGACTCTATTGCAGAGTTTGAGCTATAAACGCCACTATATTACTACTCTATTGCGGCATTTGAGCTATAAACGCTGCTATATTACTACTCTATTGCGGCGTTTGAGATATAAATGCCGCTATATTACGACTCTATTACGGCGTTTGAGCTATAAACGCCGTTATATTACTACTCTATTGCGACGTTTTTGTTATAAACACTGCTATATTACTACTCTATTGCGGCATTTTTTACAACAAACGTCGCTATATGCTTAAAGTTCTATAAAAATGCCTCCATTGCTCTACTACATATTGGCATTTTAATAAAACTTAACAACAATCATACATTTTAATTAAGCCAGAAGTTATCATGTAGTTTTATCTAATTACCAACAACCATACATTTTAATTAAGACATAAGTTATACATAAAAATACTTAACAACAAAATACATTAAAATTTAAAAACATTAAAGTGCTGTATAAAAAGTCTTCACCATATTGTTAACTAGAATTTAATTGTTCTCCTTCGTGGGGAAAGGACGTAGGAAAGTTGTTTTCTTTGTTTGACGACGCATCGTTAAGTTTTTCCTTTGTGTAAACTCTAGATGGAAAAACTCTTCATCCATTTCACCAAATAAATCCCCTACATCCGGTTCACCAAGAAGACTTCGTGCGCATTGCACTGCTTCACTTGAAACAGATAACAAACTTACACCTACAATATGAAACTTGATTGGAGGCGGAGGCGGATTTGGAACTGAATCAAACATTAAAACAATTAAATAGAAGATAGAAACTTTTACTTGGAGTATCAGTAGAGGCAATGTCATCTTCATTTAGGATATATATATTTTTTGCAATTGAAGATTCTTTCAACGACACAGAGTTACCAATTTCGGTTCTAAACATCTGGTATTTATCCACTCTTCTATCATCATTGTTCTCAATAAGCTTTGAACATCCTACATGTGAGCGATCTATGAAATTTTAGAGTACAAAATAAAAATATAACGGCATAAACTTTAAGTGATTAATTATTACCTTCAATTAGGAGATCGACCATGGAAGGGTATTTTGCAATAGGAGGGCCTTTCGGGTCATCATCGAGTTTCGATGGCAAGTTCGGACTGATAGCCTCCCAACGATAATTTGATTCATCGTCATAGCAAAGACGCCACGTGGACATTCCGACGAGAATTTCTCTTACTGAATGCAACACCTGCAATATGTATCACAACCATTTGTTCACGTTTTCAAAAGCTATTATTTTTCCTATTCGAAAGCTATTATTTTTCTCCACGAAAGTAGAAAAACACTGCTCCCAAGCAGTAAACCAGTAAAACAATATGTATAGATATTTGAAAGTTATTATTTTGCCTATTCGAAAGCTATTATTTTTCTCCATTACGTTAGCTTTCTGGGTTTTCCCCATTTTCAAAATACCAACAAAGAATAAATGAAAAAGTTCAGTAGTGAGAAAATGGATCAAACCGTGCAATCGTGAGATAACTGTTCGCTGGTGAGAGGGCCGATTTGGTCGCTGGGACAGACAGAAGAAGACGTCCCCTGGAAATAGGTGAGGGCTGTTGTAGTACCAGAGAAATCCCTTTTAGGGAAGAAGCGTAGAAATGATTTTAGGGATTGGGCAGAAGAAAAGGATGGAGCATATATTGACCCTTTGGCGGCATTTTTTAAAAAAACACCACAATTTTACATGTTTTTGCAGCGTTTTTCTAAAAGCGCCACTGTAGACAAACATATTGCGGCGTTTTTAGCACAAACGCCACTATAAACAACTCTATTGCGGTGTTTGTATAAAAATGCAGCTAAATTACTAATCTATTACGGCATTTTTTTTTGTAAAAACGCCACTATAAACAACTATATTCCGGCGTTTGAGCTATAAACGCCGCTAAATTACAACTCTATTACGGCGTTTGTTGAAAAAATGCCACTAAAATATCATTTTCTGGCGTTTCGATTGTAAACGCTGCTACATCCTTAAACTTTGTGACGTTTTCCCTAAAAATGCCGCTACAGAACACTTTTGCTGTAGTGAGTCTTTGTCCAGGGCTCCCTAACAAAAATCAATTCTCTGTAAGTTATCCATGCAAATGTCATGAGAACTCCACCCCAGCCGAATTTATCACGAGAAATAGTTGGAGGTGGACGTACATAAAGAGCTTCAAAGGGGATTATTTGCGTCAGCATTTAGAATGACATATTGTACCCAAACTTAATCCAAAGATTATAGTGAGCAAGTTCTAGGACAGTCAAACACATAGCAACAAAGGTACATTTCCAAACAATGGTTTAGAGCTTAAATTTAGCCATCGATTTGCGGATATGTTGTACTCATGATGAATGTCGTACCTTGCAAAAGATGAAACTCACGTAAAAAATCAGTCATAAAGTGGCTGTAATGGTCAGAGACAATCTCCGTTGGGATTCGATGAAGTCGAACTACTTCCAACACAAAAGCACTTGCCATGGTTGGACTAGTAAAGTGAGAGTAAAACCAATAAATTGGTTATATTTGGACAAGCTATCAATTACCACCATAATAATTGATTTACCTTGCAAGGGTGGTAAATCTATTAAAATCCCCATTGAGATACCTTCAAAAACCAAATAATGTAAAAAAAATTGGCTGAAGTAATCCATATGGAGGTGATGACAAAAATTTCATTTGCTGACAAGTATGACACTCAGCTACGAAGTGATGTACATCATGACATATGTATGACCAACAAAAATTGGAAGCAAGTCAGTGAAAGTACGATGAACGCTAGAATGACCACCAATAGAAGACGAGTGGAACTCATACAGAAGTTGTCCGAGAGGAGAATCGATCAAAACCATCTATCCCAAAAAAAACTTGAAACCATACTCCAAAAATGTAGAAGGATCACAAGAAAATTGTTGTTGGACTTTAAACACTTGGGTTGTTTCTTATTAGCAAGTCGAAGATTATCAATAGTACCAAAATCTTGTCGAGAATAAGCCATGAATTGAGAAAAAGAAATGCGAGATAAAGCATTCATAGAAACATTGTCCTTGTCGGAATGATACACAATACCGAAGTTGCAACCAAGAAGTTTACCAAGCCACTTTTGTTAATATGGAGTTTCAATTATTTGGGGTTGTAAATTCTTCAAGGCTTGTTGATCCATGTAGATGGTAAATTTTGACTCAACGAGTATTGAAACCAATTTGCCATTGCTTAAGTAGTGACGTAAAACTCTTGTTGGTAAGTAGACGCACATTGTAGCAAAGGACTCAAATTTTGGCTAAAGAATACCAACGGATGACCACCTTGAAAAACAACACCAATAGCAATTCCATAAGCATTTGTTTCAACAATAAATGATTGTATAAAGTCTGTGGTAAGCGAAAAAAGGGAGTATTATTCAAAACATACTTCAAAAAATCTCAAAAGAATGAGATGTGGACATTGTTCAAATAAAAGCATCTTTGCGAAGAAGATCAAAGAGCAATCTGACAATTGTGGTATAATTACGTATGAACCAGCGCTAGTAACCGTCTGAGTCGAGAAAACTATAAACAACTCTAACTGTTTGTAAAGGGGCCATTGTCGTATGACTTATATTTTGCCAAAATATCACTTTAAAATTTTGGTGACAAGATGATGAGCACGCAACAACTAAAAAACAAGGAGGATATGCTGCAAGTGCTTGTCCTAGGTTGAGTTATAAGCTAAAATATTATTAAGGAAAACCAAGACAAATTTCCAAATATAAGGATAGAAAATGTCATTCACAAAGCGTTGGAATGTTGATGGCACATTATAACCCAAAAGGCATGACAAAAAATTTATACTGATCATCACGAGTTTGAAAAGTCATTTTCTCAACATATTCAATTTGAATTCGAATTTGATGATACCCGACCAATAAATGAAATTTTGAAAAGAATATTATCCAATATAATTCATCAAACAGGTCATTATTAGCAGTATGAAGCAAGTCCTGCTTGCCATGATGAACGTGCCATGCTGGCAGTAGCCGTTTAGAAGAAGTTAGGCAGTTAGGAAGCTGTTAAGAGTGGTTATTCTGTTGAGTTACTTGTGTTGTATATAAACATAGTTCTTGTACTGGAATCGATGAATCAATAAACACTTTTTGCTTTCTTTACTTACTTCCTATTATGGTATCATTCGCCATTGATCTTGGGGTTTCAAGATCGACTTCCGTTACCTGAGCAGTTCCTGGTGGAGTTCACCGTGGGATCGAAAACATTTACCAACAAGAAGGTAAATGTGGTGCTAGATGAGATGAATTTCCTTCTTTGGAAGCAACAGATCATTCTCACCATTCGAAGTCATCATTTAGAATGACTGCTTACAGGAGCAGCAGTGACTCCGCCGGAGACGGTGGTTGATAATGATGGCACTGTTCATGTCAATGATAAATATAAAGATTTTGTGGCTCAAGACAGTGCCCTAGCCTCGTGGTTACTGTCCACAATCAGCCTACACCTCCTTCCCCAATTTGTAGGCACTGAAAAGCAGTAGCCGTTTGAAATATTATCCTTCACTTCTTTGCCAATCGCTCAACAACAACAGTTATGAGCCTCCACTACAAACTTCAATCCTTAAAGAAAGAGGGTGACAGCATACGAGCTTACCTTACTCGTGTCAAGGAGGTATGCGATGCTCTAGCCTTTTATGGCAGTACCATTCCTCAAGTTGAACAAATAGCCAGCATTTTGAAAGGACTTCTCAAGAATATCAACCTTTCATGGCGATCATCACATCCATGAGGGAAACTCTGTCTTTAGAAAATATCTCCACTATGTTAATTGACGCAGAAACACAACTAGCCAGCTTTGATGACCAGCTTGAAACCTTGTCTATGAGTGTGAATGTTGCACAAGGTGAAGTAAGAAATACTTCTAATAGTTTTAATCAACGATCTGGTTACTCTTACAATTCATGAACCAATGGTAGAGGTCGAGGCAGATCCAGAGTTCAGTGTCAACTCTGGGGAAAAGTTGGCCATCTTGTTGATCGATGTTAGCACAGATTTGACAAAGACTTCTCCTGTGTCACTTCTTCTCATCAAGGTCAATACCAATCTGATTACAAAGTTGTTCCTCATTCTAGCAGCTTTATGAGTTCATCCACTGATAATGGTTGTGAATGTTGTGCCAAGAAAAGAAATGGATCAATTACAGGTTATCAACCACAAGCTCATGCAGCTTCTATGCAATTTGAGCGTTGGGTGGTTGACACAGGAGCCACACATCATATTACTGCAGATGCCAACACGTTTTTGAATTCTTCTGAATATCGTGGTCCAGGTAAGCTTTTAATTGGGAATGGTATGCCTCTTGATGTTGCTTTGGTTGGCCATGCCCACGTAAATACCTCCTCATGTGTACTTTTCTTAAATGATTTGTTGCATGTGCCACAAATAACCAAGAATTTGCTTTTGGTTTCGAAGCTTGCTACGGACAATGATGTCTTCATTGAGTTTCACGTAAATCGATACTGTGTTCGGGATGAAGTGACTAGAATGTTGCTACTTCAAGGAGAAGAAACTGATGGCATGTATTCATTTTCCATGGATAAACTCCTAGAAGTTCATGTTGCACAAGCAAATACCAATCATGATTCAACTCGATTAGATTAACTATGACATCGATGGCTTGGTCATCCAGCTGCTGACATTCTATCAAAAATAGCTTATGAACTAGGTGTTAAAATTCATCCTCATGTAAGTAGAGAATGTGTTGCATGTCATGTAGGAAAAAGCCATAAAATGCCTTTAAATGAATCAAGTACAATGGTAGCTTCCTCGTTTGAACTTACATGTGTCCTCCAATGGATTTAAGTTTTACATCTCCTTTGTGGATGCATTCACTCGCCACACCTGGATTTACCTATTGAAACATAAAGATGAAGCATACTTAACATTCCAAATATTTCAGAAACTTGTAGCTAACCAGTTTGGGAGTACTATCAAAGCACTACAGACGGAATGGGGTGGTAAATTTCGTAGCATTTCACCATTGTTGGCTCAAGAGGGCATTATGCACAGGCTCACGTGTCCACACACCTCTGAGCAAAACGGTGTAGTAGAGAGAAAACACCGTCATATTGTTGAGCTGACATTAGTAATGTTAGACTAGGTATATTTACCAATCAAGTATTGGTCATATGTAGTCACTTCTGCAGTACATTTAATTAATCGTCTGCCAACTAAAGTATTACAAGATATGTCACCATTTGAAAAACTGTATGGAAAGAAACCTGAGTATTCTATGATGAAGGTCTTTGGCTGCTAATGCTTCCCTCACCTGATAATGTTTCAAAAACACAAATTATCCTTCAGATCACAAGAGTGCACTTATTTAGGAGTTAGCCCTCAGCACAAAGGCTTTCAATGTTTGGCACCCGATGGACGAGTATATGTTTCTCATCATGTTGTGTTCAACGAATCTCTCTTTTCATTTGAAGGGAAAGGAAGCTGTGTTCCCCTAGATTATACAGTCAATCCAAATGCTCAGTCACTTCGAATTATTACAACATTCAGAAACTCATGATGTCAATCTCCACAGCACTTGCTTATTATAACTACTGTACAGGAAGAGGATAATAGTGCAGTGGGTCTCAATGTACTAGAGACAGAAAATGATGGACCTCAGCATATTCCAGATTACATCGTGCAGCATGCATCTGATGCTACTGACTTAGCAGAGGCTGCACCGGATGCAAAAGTTGATATGGGTGCAGATGCTGGCAGTATGCCAGATAATGATACACAAAGTAATATTCCTAAGCCATATGTTCCAACCGTATCTGAACCTGCTGATGCTTCTCAGACTCGGGTTCATCATATGATGACTCACAGTCGACGTGGAATTTTCAAGCCTAAGGTATTCTCAAGTATTATGAATGATGATGATGTTCCTAATACAATTGATGCTGCTCTTCGATCCTCTCACTGGGCTGCAGCAGTATATGAAGAGTACAAAGCCTTGATTAACAATGGTACATGGACGTTAGTTAGACTTCCTAAAGACAGAATGGTTATGGGATGTAAATGATTTTTTCGTGTTAAGTACAACACTAATGGATCAATGAATAGGTATAAAGAACTCTTGGTGGCAAAAAGGTTCTCACAGGTTCCAGGCCAAGACTTCAAGGACACCTTTAGTCCTGTAGTTCAATTTTCAATGTTCAATACAATATTAGTTGTAGTGGTCTCTAATTGATGGGAACTTCAACATATTGACATCAATAATGCCTTCCTCAATTGATATCTGTTCGAGGAAGTGTACATGCAACAACCCCCTGGGTTCAAGCAATAAGATGATTGCAGTCAACCCCTGGTGTGTAAACTCGTCCTTGTTTATTCAGCAAGCTGATGGTAACTACACCTATGCGCTAGTTTACGTAGATGATATAGTCATTACAGGACAAAATACCAATGCTATAGAGCATGTTGTTTTGATGTTACAAAGTCAATTTTCACTAAAGGACCTAGGGAAGTTAAGCTTCTTCCTAGGAATTAAGGTCAAACATCGCAATAATTCTGTTGTGCCGAGTCAAAGAAAATACATCCTAGAACTACTGGAGAAAACTAGAATCTTGAATGCAGCAAGTTGTGCTACACCTATGGTCTTATCTCCTAAACTCTCTCATGAAGAAGGTGAATTAATTCAAAATGCTAGCAAATATAGAAGTATAGTTGGTTCACTACTATATATTTACCATAAAAGACCTGATATTTCATTCAGTGTGGGACAAGTTTCTCAATATATGCATGCACCAAGAGAGACTCACTTTATTGCAGTGAAAAGAATAATGCACTACCTATCAGCAACACTTAATTTTGGGCTTCTATTCTCACAAGCTGGTCATGGGTTAGATATAACTGCCTTTGCTGATGTAGATTGGGGTGCTAGCATTGATGACAGGCGGTCTATCACTAGATATGGGGTATTCCTTGGCAAGTGTCTTGTCACTTGGTACTAAAAAAAACAAAGAACAGTCTCTCAGTCCACAATGGAGGTTGAATACAAGAGTGTAGAAGACACAACTGCTGATATAACATGGGTTCAAGCATTACTATCTGATCTTGGCATTCATCAGAGTCACAAGCCAGTAGTCTGGTGTGACAACACCAGTGTTGTGGCCATGAGCGTGAATCCGGTATATCATGCTCAGTCTATGCATGTTGACCTCGATGTCTACTTTGTACGTGAGAAAGTAGCAGCAGACTAGCTAAGCGTCAGTTATATTCCAGCCATGCATCAAATAACAGATGGATTCACTAAGCCACTGGCCAGAACTACATTTGAAGAATTTCGATCCAAAATATGTGTTCATCAAGTCTAATTCAGAAGACGAGAAGGAGCAAGGAGAATATTAGCAGTATGAAGCAAGTCCTGCTTGCCATGATGAATGTGTCATGTTGACAGTAGCTGTTTAGAAGAAGTTAGGCAGTTAAGAAGCTGTTGAACTTGCTGTTAAGAGTGGTTATTCAGTTGAGTTACTTGTGTTGTATATAAACACAGTTCTTGTACTGGAATCAATGAATCAATAAACACTTTCTACTTTCTTTACTTACTTTCTATTAGTCATAAAAAAAGGAATTCGAAAACAACCATGAAGATTAGAATAAGGATATTGATAAGTTCATAGATACACCGAAGAAGAATGCAAAAACAACATAATAGATCAACAAGGCGATAAGGTGGTAAACCATGTGGTTTTTAACAAAAACGTCCAAAAATTCATCTAATATTTGTTTCATGGTCAGCACACTAAGAAAATGTGCAAAATAACATGAAAAAAAGCAATTCCAAACGGAAAACGTTGCAAACTATTAAATTGCATCGGATGTGCTACCAGTGTAGTATTGCCTTGCTAAACAATTGAAGCTCCATTATGTTGAAACTCTAAATGGGAGATAGAATAATCAGTCACAACCAGACCCAACATAGCCAAACAAAACACTCTAGAATAAGATCTCAGCCTTGCAAAGGTAAGACGTAAAAGTCGACAGTAAGAGCATGGCCTTATATGATCAAAGGAAGGTGTCAGACTAAATCGGTAGAAGATAATTGTTCACCATTACCCACAACAACCAAAAATGGATAAGAATCCTGAAGAGGTAATTGTAGAAACTTTGCCACACGAGTTTGAATAAAACAATGAGGATTATATCCGTCAAGTAGAATTTGCATTGATTTATCATGTACAGTACATGTGAAACTTAAGGTAGAAACAAAATAATCACCAAAAAGAACATTATAGGAGATAATGGAGTGTGTCTAAATTTCATGAATTTGAAGCTTGTCGTTGAGAGCGTCACTTGATTTGACGATATTAGCTCTACGTAGATCTTCAAATGAGTATGTAAAAAACTATTAGATTAAAATTCATAATTATGGACATATGTGTAGATGGTGTCGACATTCATTTTCGTCCGAGTGACGATTATCATATATATACGTTATTATATATAATGATATTATATTGTAAATATTATTATTTGTAAAGTCCGAAGGTCAGGTTACAAAGTGAGGCACACATGCCCGATTACAAGGCACATGAGCCCGATTCAGATGCAAGAGAGGCTCATCCAGGCCCAACAATGTTAGCAGGCCCGTGCGAGATACCCACCAGCAGCTAGGATTTCAACTCTACTCTAGCGCCATAACTCATCCTAATTCGTCCGATTAAAGGAGATCTGATGGCCCAAATCCACTAGTAACTAAGGTTTCCATCAACTGTCCCAGCCGCCAGTTCATTTCCACTGTCCGATCCAAGGATAGATCCAAGGGCCATGAACCATCTAGCAAAACCCTAGGGTATCATTACAACATTAGGGTTTATTCCGGCTACCGCCTTCAGCCGATCCAACCAGTGCATGCCACAATCTCACCGCCTCTCCAGAGCACTCCAGAACTCTCCAGAAGATGAACATCAGCCGTATAACGCATCACTCTAGGAGAGTCACCGTTATAGCCTTGGCGACTCACCGGAAGTCACCTTTATAACCGGTCCAAAGAATATACTGTGGTGGCCTATAAAAGGCCACCAAACCTGTAAGTAACAAACACAGAGGATAAGAAAGAGGAACCCAACACGACGACGACGACAAACGGAGCAAGCAACAAGCAAGCAAGAAGGCAGCCACCCAAACCAGTAAAATATTAAGAGAAGAGAGTGAAGGAAGTCTTATCACCATCGAAGCATTCATATGCCTCCATGCGCCACCAGAGAAGGTGAAACTCCGAATGTAAATAGTTAGATTTATGTCGTTGAGAGGCTTTTTAGGAAAAACTAGGCTCAGATTTAGCTTCAGGGAAGAAAGAGGAATTTTGTGGGGGGTATTATATATTTTCCGACCACTATGGGTGGTGGCCGGTGGCGACGAAATACGATGGCAAAAGGGTTTAAGAGATGCCAGAGTATCTCTCGGTTTAGAGAAAGAGGGAGACAAGAGAAATGAGAAGATTGAAGGCCTTAGGGTCAGTTTTTAGGCATTTATACCCTCTCTCATGCGATGCCGCTTTGGGGGAGGGTATTTTTGTAATTTTAGTGTGGGTAAATTATACTTGCGATCCCTCCAGCTTTGTAAACATTCCATTTTGGTCACGAAACATGTTTCTTCGTATTTTAATTTGGAATTTTAATTTTGTTTATTTATATTTTAGTCATTGCCTATATATTTAGGATAAATTAAACATTTAGTCCTTATTAATTTTAATTATTTATATTTTAGTCTTGTATTAATATATTTGGTTAATTATATTATTAGTATATATAGTTTATAATATTTTAAAGTAGAGATTTATAATTATATTATTATACAATTTAGTCATATTATTTTAATCTTTTATATTATATTAATATTTAAAATTTTTATTCTTTGCATTGATAATATAATGTTATTATATTTTTAATATATAATTTAATCTATGTGAATATAATAGGTTTTATATTATTTAGTAATTATTTTGTAAATTAGTACAATTACAAATTTATCAATTACTGCCAAGACATTTAATTAATAAATACCGGTACCAATTTTGGGCCTTGTGGGAATGATAATTCTTTTCCATATGTAAGCGACTCCCGAACTCATTTTTCTGGTAAGCAGACCCGAGTTGTATTATTTTAATATTATTCTTAGGAATTTTATTAAAATAATATGACATTTTGGTGGCCAATCTCACCGAATTAAAAGATTGGTGGTGACTCTACAACTTGGTGTTTCATTTGATTCATGGATGATAAACACTTACTTTTTTTAGACTGATTACACCGATTGGGGTGTACTATTTGCACTCTCCGTCGTCAGGGCAGAGAAACGTCTCGACAGCTTGGCGACTCCACTGGGGAAGTTTTTTAAAATGAGAGTCTAGCCACCAATTTATTAATTATTAATCTTTGCAGTAAATAATAAATTTGTTTTAATTATTTTTTTTACTAACTTTTGTTTTTTATGTATACAAATTTAATTTTGGGTTATTAAAAATAGAATAATAGGTTATATATTATTTTTATGTTTTCGTCACCTACTGTGCACTACATTCATGACATGAGCTAAAACTCTGCTCTTATCATATTTAAGTGAATGAGAAACTATTCCCTCGTGTGGTTTTCACCTCCGTATGGGATAGGGGACCATTTTTTGAGCTCACACCTTATGTTTCTAATGTGGTTTTCACCTCCGTACGGACATAAGGAAGTGTGTTCATTCGAATTGAACTTAATCCAAAAGTCTATAATGGACTAGGATTAAGGGCTTGGCAGTCCAAGGGGACACCAACAAAGGATAATTCGTTGACCCTTCTTACTTTAGAGCCAAAACCCAGCATATAATAAAATCTAGAACTAGAGTCTAGGTGAAGCCTAACTAGATTAAGTCTTGCAAGATTAAGTACACAAAGGAAAAGCATGTTGAGTCTTTATTTTTTTTAATATTTTATTTTTTGAATAAATGCATGCGAACTAAAAATCATGTGGTTAAGTTATTTTTCCTAAACAAAGAATGGAACTAGAAAACATGAGGTTAGGATATGATTTTTATTACTAACCAGTTTTTGTATATATTCTGAAAATGCAAATATTAGTTGTTTTGTTTGCATTTGTATAATCATAACATACTCAAGGGTGTTGATTCAAGAGTGATTATCAAAATCAAAGGTTTCCATTATGGATAAAGGGTTTCATGATCAAGTAAACTGTGAAGCAACCAAAGCAGAATATCTTGAAGAAGCTTTTAAAATAATGGAGGGATATGCATACAAAAATCCTGTTAGATTGGTACCGAAAGCATTTTATGGTAATAGCATCAATAGAAGCAGTCACATGGGAGAAAATTTTTATGAAGCTCAAGCCCATTTTTGGAAAAATGAAAACAAGAAATTGAGCATAGAGGTCGAAGCCATGCTTAATAATTTTTGAAAAGTCATTCAAACCTTTAAAGATTTTGGATTAGGAAATACCCCTGAAGAATGGATGACAGAAATCATTAAACTGAATATTGATGCTGGTTACAGGAAAAAGATACATGAGGATCAAGCAAAAAAAGTTCTCCTATGACTTTCAAATTGCTGAAAAAATATACAATGCATGCTTTACCAATTTGGAAAAATGTCAGGCTAAAAGCCAGATATTGTAGAAGGATATAACTAACATGGAAACTTCATATATGATCCATCAAAGTGAGATTAATGTTGAATTAAAATCCACTAAAGCTCAGAACCACACATTGCTGAAAATGGTGGATGATTATGGATATCTAGTACAAGAAAATCTTGAACATAAAGGTTCTTTAATAAAGGAAAATGAACAATATTGCCTGCAACTTCAGGAAATGGTAGGTAAAATTCGAGAAAAAGATAATGACTTGAAGAAAGTTGCTACTCAAGCGAGCAAGCTAGCCCACAAGCTGGTGAACTTAGTTGGTTTTACAATGGAACTGAAGCAGGATGATGATCTGATTCTGGAGCATAAATGGAAATTAGCTTGGCTTTTTAAAGAGATAGAGAAATTAGGAGGGAAAGCTATCCCTTATATATAATGATCCTTTGGATGTATTGAAAAGCCCTTTTTGTGTTCAATGGAAGTTATTTTAAAATAATTACTCTTTAATTACACCATTTCATACATGCATTTACATATACATTTTACATTCGCAATCATGTTCTGCATAGCATGATAACATGTATCAATCATGAAACATGAAAGTAATCAGTGAAAGATTTTAAAATCAAGAGTTCTGAAATTCAGGGGCAGGTCTTAAAAAAGATTGAAAGCAATGAATTGAATACTAGCTCGAGTTGGAAGGATTGAGAGAATCCAAGAACAACTTGTGGAAATCCAACAAGAAATGCTTGAAGAAACAAGAAAGGTCCAAGCTAAGTCCAGGGAATAGATGACCAAGATAAAGAGTATGATGATTACTTTGCTATATAGGGAGAAAATTTTAGAAGACTCTATGGAGCATGGAAGGATGAAGGTCTCAAGAAAAAGTCTGGATATGATGACAAACGACCAAGAACATGTTGTGGAATGTAGAAATCCAACTCATCCTTATGGATTGGGAAATATGACAGATGACATGGAAATTGAAGCTGGTACAAAAAAGAGAAACATGGAACAAGTCCCATTGAAAATGGATAAGAAAGGCAAGAAGGAAAAAAGGATGACACATTTCATTCCAATTCTAATTTCATATTCAAAATTGTTACCTTTTCTCTTTGAAAGTGGTATTGTAACACCCATTCCTCCTAGTACTTATTTGCATCCAAATTGGAAAAATATCAAGAATCCATGCAATTATCATTCTGGAGATTTTGGTCATTCTATAGAAAATTGCATAATGCTTAAATTAAAAGTCCAAGACCTTATGGCAGAAGGGTTATTATGTTTCGAAAATGAGAAACCTAAGCTCCTCAGGAAACCAAAGCTGGTTGAGAAAGAAAAATCTTTAAGTCAGCCCATCTCTCAAGATAATGGTCAAAAGTCAGACATTCAAAGCAAAATTTTTCAGGAAAGTAATAGCAAAGAAACAATCATATTAAGGGAATCTTTACCCTGTTTTCCTTCAATCTCACGCAGTAAGTTATATGCCAAATTGCATGAAGCCTAACTTATTGCCCCATATATGGCTAAACCTTTGGTACCTCCTTACCCAAGATGGTATAATAAAAGGGTCTTTTGACTCATAAAGTTATAGAAGTGGATGCCAACAGTCAATCCATTTTGATCAATCATTTGGGAGTCAACTATAGAAATGAAGTTGATAGTGTCAAAACAAATGAAAGACAAGGAAAAGCCAAGGAAGATGAAGTATGTTTGGCAGATTTAATTCTCAATACTTCTCTCAAGCTAAAAGAATATACAAAAATGAGCAATGAAAAGAGCAAAAGGAAAGGTAATTCGAGACTGACCTACAAGTTTAAAAGAAAATAAGGTAGATACAACCTTGGAGATATCCATGTCAGATCTTCTGAAATCAAGAGAAGCAGAGGGTAATTCAAAAATAAAAGAAAATGCTACTCCAAGTACAGCTGCAAGAAACATCCAGAATCAGGATACAACAATTTCAACCAAAAAGATTGGTTCTGAAATTCAAACTAAGCCCAATTGCCAGTCAGAAAATATAATAACAGGTTTCAATCAAGAGATAGCTCAGGGGAAAGCTGAGATTTGTGTACCTAAAAGCTCATCCAAAGAAGCTACCCAATAAATGATCAAGAAATGGGGGGGGCAAATATAGACAGAGATCCTGGTCTGATTATACACCCAACATCCAAGAAAAAATGAGGCAGTGGAAGTTATTACCTACCATTATTGTACCTTTCATTTTGTAACATCTTGTTTGAACATGTTTTTGTTCTTTTCTCCTCCTTTTATAATAAAATGTATTGCTTTTAAGGTTATGAGCATTGAATCAATTTTGCAATCTTGTAGTTCTTTGAATATCATTAGATTAAAAGCTCTTTACAATTAGAGTTATATATCTTTGACAAAGTATCAAGATTGAAAACCAGGAAATAAAAGTCCCTGACCTTACCTCATATAAAATATACCCAAATACTACCTTTTCACAAATATGAGAGAGCTTTCTCCAATGCAAGGAATTAGACAAAAATCCTGGTATTTATATAAAGAAGTGAACAACGTGGGGGCATATTTTTGTAACATTACAAAGCTGACTAGATTACTTTTCTATTGATGAGATTCAACAATGAAACGTTGACAAATCTAGTCTAGAGTCAATTGATTGTAAATTGAAATTTGATAATGAGATAATTTGACTTTCACCAAACACATAGACTATAACAGGTTCTTTTAAAAAGTAAGATTCATAAGCAGAAAAAGTTGTCCCTCTAGAGCAATTGGTTAATAGCCCTGGCTTTATGGATAAGTTTCAATTAGCCCAATGATGGCCAATGTCAAATAAAGCTGAATTCAACAAGCTAAAATGGAAAAAGAAGTTGTTGTTAAAAAGTGAAATAATACCTGTTATAGTCCATTTCACACGTGCACAAAGGAATCTTGTTATTAGATCGATGTTTTCACACTGCTTTGAATAGAATCAAATATTTCAGAGAATTGAAATGAAGGTATTCTATGAGGTCTAGTACTTAGTTATACTAGATTATGTCATTTTGTACGCATCCGGTTAAAGATACCAAGTCAAAAAAAGTGAGACATGTGACAATGTTCACAAAAGAGTGAGAGGAGTGACATCGTCACTAAGATGTAACCCATAGAAAATAGGGAGCCAACCTGAAACTAACCTCTCAATTTTGATACTTGTCAAAGAACTATAACTCTGAAATAGTAAAAGTTATTGATTCTTTTTATTCTTTGAATTCATGCTTATGATTTGATTCTATCGTGAACCAGTAAATGACAATATTTTACAATTCTTTCATTTTGATAAGAAAGAAGGAAGAACACTTTCAAACATGATGGTTTCAAGTGAGAAAGAATCTTGAATTAGGTTGATGCCTATTCTACCCCTATTTGAGGAAAAGAATAAACAAGGCCAGAATGATGAAGCATTCACATTCTTGAAAGCAAGAAGCCTGAGAAACCTTAGTCTGGGGAATTAGGCTTATAATATCCCTTTATGACAACTAGTCAAGGTAAAGATGATCGCCTCATTTGAAAGAAAGGTACATATCCCATTGTATAGCAAAAAAGGAAAAAATGCAACAAGATGGTCATCTAATTTGAAAGAAGCACGTATCTCAAACATATCTGTCAGAAGGATTGATCATCTCTTAAGTTTGTGACAACATGAAGAAAGTCCGTCAAGTTACTTAGCAACATCACTGTTTGGTAACACTGGAATGAGAGCATTCAAGATTACAATATTTGGCACCAAGAAAGCCACATGTGTACCTACAAAGGGGCATTATCCAAGTCAGATCACGAGGGAATCATGAGATTCTAATCAAATGGAAATTAAGAGTAAACCTTATAGCCTGGAATGTTGGGGCATGTTGAAAGCCCATTTCAGTCAGAAATAATCTATGAGGCATGCTGAAGGCCCATTTTAGTCAGAAACAATTTATGTGGGGCATTTTGAAAGCCCATTTCAGACACAAATGATCCAACAGGGTATTTTGAAAGATCACATCAATAAGAAGCAAATGTTGGGGCATGCTGGACCCTTATCATTCTAGGGAAAAAACATTATCATGAAACAATGACAGTGGAGTTGATCATACATAACTATTTTGTCCACCATGCGATTACATTATCCCGACAGAAGCTGCAGGAAAGGATGAATATGTTGTCAAATATTTCTTGGTATGATCCCAATTGTATTCTTACTGAAATATCATTGTGATGTCATACAAAAACCTTTGAACAACATGTAAAGAATTCCCTGGTCGAGAAATCTAGGCAGAAACCATAGGAAATGATGAATGTGTTGTCAAATGTTTTACGAACCAGTAATTATGGTACTGAACCAATGTTACGATCATGTGGTTAACTTAAGATTAAATTTGTTCTCAATTCCAAGAATCAGAAATGAGAAATAATGAAGATTTCTTTCCACGAAGAGACGTTGGAACTTTAACAACAAGAAACTAGTGGAACTAACTAAGATTGAACGATGGGTTGTTAAGCATCTTGACATGATATGATCTAAATAATCTTGTTCGAGATCTGATTAGATGTGAAGACATGAAAGGAATTAGGATAAATCCTTCTTGTGATGTGTTTCAGGTCAGAACATACATGGTTGATATCCTGATTAATCTCTGTTGAGTTTGGCACATTCATATCTACATTATGCAAGGATGATAGATTCTCTCTTCAAAGATGATAGATTCTCTTTTCAAAGATGAAAGCTTTATCAGATTTCTACACAAGTTCATATAAAGACTGCTGGTTTTATCAAGGACAAAATGGGGTAACGAGGTCATAATTATGACTACAGCAAGAGATCCATAAATGAAACAGTTCTTCTGAAGGAAAAAGAAGATACCAAGGTGCAAGATAATCAGATTATTTGAAAATACAAGTTTAATATCATGAGTTGCTACACTAATATTTGAAGAAAGCTTGGGAAATGAATGATCAAGTGGAAGAAGATCAAACTTTGGGATCAAATGAAGATTGAATTGTTTGGAGAGGCAAACATCTGAAGAACAGATGAATGCAATCCATACAGAGGAAGTATTGGGGGCATGCCCAACCAACAAGTTGTTTCGAAAAATGAGAAAGCGATTTTCAACGTTTCTCATTCAATCTTTTCCAAAAATGAAATTATTGAAAAGTAAGAAAGTGATTTCCAAAGTTTCTTACCCAATAAAAATATTTCTCACGAATTTATAAATCCCTTGGGTCATATGTAAGTCCTTCAAGCATGATGTATAAATCTTTTGGTTAATCTGTCAGTCTTTCGAGCCAAATGATAAGTCTTTAGGGTCTTCCATCAAACCTTTGGGTATGATGTTCACATATGATTTTCCCATGAAAATGAGATAGCGATTTTCAAAGTTTCTCATTTAATGTTCTAGAAAATCAAATTTTTGAAAAGTAAGAAGTCTCTTACTCAGTAAATTACTTCTCATGAATTTTTAAATCCTTCGGGTCATCTGTCAGTCTTTCGAGCAAGATGATAAGTCCTTAGGGTCATCCGTCAGACCTTTGGGTAGGATGTTTACACTCTTTAATTCCAGTCTCCACGGAAGAGTAGTGGAACGAATTTTTATCAAATTTTGTAGTCAACTAGACAAAAACTTATTGTCTTTTTTATCTTTGCTTTATTCTTGTTTACACAAAAATATGCAAAGAGGGGCAGCTGTCGACACTAGTTTTTGTCTGTTTTTTATATATTACTATTATTAATTATATTACTATTATTATTATTATTATTATTATTATTATTATTATTATATTACATATTTATTATATATAATATATTATTATATTATATTTGCATTTACAAATATTACAAAGTCAAGGCCCAATATTACAATTATAGCCTAGAGGTCCATTTACAATTAAAGATTCGGATCCTACCCAGTTGACCCAAAAGATCCGACCCGAAGGCCCAATCCAACAGGCCTGTGAGGAGGCCCGTGTACGCTAGGGTTTCACCAATTGTTCCATTGCCGCCAGTTGCTCACCACTGTTCGATCAAGATATAAATGGAGGGTCTAAATCTTCAATCAACTAGGGTTTTCACCCTAGTAGCTGCCACCTCCAGGGATTTTAAACCACCGCCGCTGTCAACATCAAGTTCTACCGCCTCAAATAGAAGAACCCAGAAGAACAATATGAACCACTGATAACTCCGTAAAAAGACTTAATTTCTAGTCTTTTCACTTAAGTTATTACTCGTCTAAACAAAGTATGCATAGCATTTTAGTTGCATATAGGTTATATTAGCTTGTGGTGGATAAATTTTGCTTAGGCAAGATTTATTTGGCTTGACTGATACTGCTGAGGAGAAAAACTTGTTTGGATTGTGTTTGTGCAAGAAACTTACAGAGGAATAACATTTCAGTCGTGACAACATAAATTGCAAAGGCCAATGGAACATATGAACGTGAGGAGCATATTTATCTCGTCGAGGCAAGGTTTATCTGAGGAAGTCTGAAGCAGGTGTGAAGAAAGCGCCTATGTCACAAGCCAGCTGGATGACCTACTTCACGTGCAAGCAAGCCTTAGTTATTCTGACAGTCACCTTTCCTTTTAAGTCTGGACAATTATTTGACAATGGTTATTTAAGGAAACTCCAAAAAGCATGCAAAACCCTAGGAGATTTTTCCTTATAAAAAACCAGCCGTAGCCGCCAAAGAAAGAAGGCATGGAAGAAGAGAGAATAACTTTACCCAAGGCGTGAGCAAGCAACTACAGTGCTTCTTCACCATCTACCCACCGACCTTCCTTGGTGTCCTCCATAACCAGACGTTAGCAGAGCGGTGATCAGGCCTCGAGAGAGGGTGATCACCAAGGCATGCATAGTGCTGATCAGAATCGTCGCGATAGAGCCCCCGATTTTGGAAGTCGTTCTTCCTTTATTTTTAACTCTTTATCTATTTGGGGTTGTACTAAATGTTGAATTTTGGATGATCTTTGATAGCACCATGAATGTCTTACTTGGTGTTAAACTTTGTTTTGCCTGAACAATATTCTTAAGTTTATGAATAATGAATTATGTTTTGTGTATGACTGTTTTTCTCATCGTTTAAATATTTTACCTTACACTGTAAGAGCATCGAGAGATCGCCTAGGGTTTTGGTAAAACATGTCATGGCATTGTAAGAGCATCGAGCGATACCCTTTTGTTTAGTTAGTGATTCTTAGATTCGAGAGAATTAAGATAGATCCACGTGAGCAATGGAATGAATCCGGGATTGTGAAGTTCTAACTTGTTACCTTAGAGATAAGTAGTGAGTTTCAATCGACTAAAAGGGATAGATGCTAGTGTAGGATAGACAACGCCTATAGTTCATGCTGAGAGGTATTGCTACAACAACGGTTTGACAAACCAAGGGATGTAGTTAACGCTGAGTAGTATTGCCATAGCAACCGTCTAAGAATACCTAGTAATCCTGTCAGGTAGCTTAGTAAGTCATAATAACTCATTCTGAACTTAGAAATAATTGTTGTCGAAGTAAAAGTTTAGCATCAGTGCTCTGTGATATTCTGAATATGTGAGGTTGTTTGCATTATATTTAAAGTAGCACTTGTTTTGTTTTGTTTTATTATTCTGCATATTTATTTAGCCTCAACCAAACTTTCCTGAACTCATTAAACCACCTATTTGTTTTATTAATATTAGTTCTTAAGTTGACAACTTAGTAGGACTTAATTTTGTGACATTAGTTCTAGTTGTGGTGAAAATATATTTCTCGACCAATCCCTGTGGAGACGATACTCACTTACTCTATATTACTTGAATCGATTATGTATAGTTGCACATATTTGCTTGCCTTAGGGTAGACATTTACAAGCGATCAACCGCACACCTCACTACCCTAGGGTGAGTCACCACTGTATGTCCGGTGACTCACCGGGTAGGGTCATTATTACACTGAACTTGGAGGACTATAAATAGCCACCATCACCTGCAAAGGAAACACAACATTAAGGGAGAAAGAACAATGAACAGAGAGGAAAAGAAAACAAGAACACAACAAGAACATACACAGCAAAAGCAAGAAACGAAAGTTGAGAGCACTTACCATCGTCGAAGCCCAAAGGTCATCGGAAAAGAGATTTTACCGAAGGTAAAAATCTTAGATTTAGGCTTATTGAAGGGTATTTAGAGAAAAAGGAAGTCGGATTCGAGTCGAGGGGGTCTCGATCTACGTTTAGGGTAGGTTTGGTATTTTTCGGCCATCGGGGGATGGCCGACGGCGGAATACGGTGGTGCGAGGTTCTCGACCAGTGACCGGTATACCTCCGGTGAGAGTTTTTAGAGAGATTCCAGAGCATCTCTCGGTTTAGAGAAAGAGGGAGACTAGAGAAATGAGAAGATTGAAGGCCTTTATACCCTCCCTCGTGCGGCGCCGTTTTGGGGAGGGTGTTTTTGTATTTTTAATATGGGTAAATTATACGCGCGATCCCTCCAGCTTTGTAAACATTCCATTTTAGTCATGAAACATGTTTCTTCGTATTTTAATTTTGTTTATTTATATTTTAGTCCTTGCCTATATATTTAGGATAAATTAAGCATTTAGTCCTTATTATTTTTAATTATTTATATTTTAGTCCCGTATTAATATGTTTGGTTAATTATATTATTAGTATATATAGTTTATAATATTTTAAAGTAGATATTTATAATTATATTATTATACAATTTAGTCATATTATTTTAATCTTTTATATTATATTTGTATTTAAAAATTGTATTCTTTGCATTGATAATATAATATTATTATATTTTTAATATACAATTTAATCTATGTGATTATAATAGGTTTTATATTATTTAGTAATTATTTTGTAAATTAGTACAATTACAAATTTATCAATTACTGCAAAGTCATTTAATTAATAAATACTGGTACCAATTTTGGCATTGTGGGAATGCTAATTATTTTCCATACGTAACCGACTCCCGAACTCATTTTTTCTGGTAAGCAGACCTGAGTTGTATTATTTTAATATTATTCTTAGGGATTTTTTTAAAATAATATGACATTTTGGTGACAAATCTCACCGAATTAAAAGATTGATGGCGACTCTACAACTTGGTATTTCATTTGATTCATGGAGGATAAACACTTACTTTTTCGAGACTAGTTACACCGATTGGGGTGTACTATTTGCACTCTCCGTCGCTAGGGCAGAGAAACGTCTCGACAGATGACATAAGTTGTATTTATAATTTGATGAGGGGTAAAATAATAAATACTTAATAAATTGGCCTAATATTTATTCTATATAAAGAGGTAGTGGTCTCCAATAAATATGTTAACTTGTATTTCTCTTAGAAAATCTTTCTCCTTGAAAGATCATAATAAAAAAAGATTAAAAGATTTCAACATATCAATTAATTCGGGTACGTTTTCGCATTTAACTCATTATTCTTGATGATTTGACATAATAGATCTTGGATTCTTGATTTTATATTTATTTTGTTTTTGTTCTAACAAAAACCACTCTAATTAAACAACTTAAAATTAATTATTATCTAATTTAATAAATTGTCAAAAAATATAATTCTAGAGAGCACAAGCGAGGGAGTTCACGTTAGTGTGTGTGTATGCGTGCATGCATGTATACATACATATAAATACAATATCATACATTTTAGTATGAATATATATATATATGACTAATGATATTTTTAATCCTTTATTTTTAGACCTTACCCGTAATGGGTAGTGGGTAGGTGATGGGTTTGAGACCTTATCTGCCTTGTATCCGTCCGCCCCACATCTGCCCACCCACTATATAAATTCTGGACCAATATGAATTTAAGTATAATTCCAGAGACCATTCTGTAAATTTTAAGATTTTATAGGACATGACTTATAATTTAATCAAATGTTAGGGTATAACAATTTTTAGAATTGAAGATTGTCGTTTCTCCTATCTATAATTCTTAATCTTTAGAATTAATTTTTCTTTATCTGAATAGTGATCACATTTACTTGTAGCTCCATCACCGGTGTCAGTTCACTGCTTTTCTGATTTGAATCCGGTTGTGATATTATCAAATCATATGTGGTGTGCCCGATCGTGATTTTAGTAAGTGTTAAGAATTGATTTCTTTGAATCTTGAAATGAAATTGTAATGATAAAGAGATAGAATTAAAAGTGATGTAGTATGATTGAAATAAAATGATGTTGTAGGATTGAAATCGATGTTGTAGGATTGATGATGGATGGTGATAAAGTTGTAGTTTAAAGAATATGAAATATGTTGAAGGTTCTGGTGATGTTGGCGTGGAACATGTAGGAATGAAGGATGAATTGTGATCCTCTAGTTATAAAGAACTAGGAACCAACAATATAATAAAATATATTGAAAGGGTAGGGATGAAACATGACCCTCTAGCTCTATGGATCTAGGAACCAACGCTATAAAAAAATAAAATGGATGAATGCCATAAGAACAAACATGAAGCCGATAAAGTTCTCAATAGAACTACAAAGAAAGCAACTCACAAAATGGTTTATAATTCAAAGGCTGTGTGTTTACAATGAAAGGAAATGTGCCTATTTATAGTGTTCATAGGTTGAATATGAAAGTCTTACAAAAAGAGATAATTGCTTTTTATTAATGATAATGAAAGCTCATGAATGCATTGTTTATTCTCTTCTCTCAATGTGCCGGAAATTCCAAGAGTCTAGGATGAATTTGGACATTCTCTAGGACGAATCTAGCCTCATATGAATCCAAGGGAGAAGACTCTTGAACTTTCATGGCTTGCTCTATCATGTATAATGAATGTAGACACCTTAGGATGTATGTGGACATCCTATGCGTCTAGAGGGGGGAGTGTCTCTTAACATTCCATGCTCATGTTCATGTAATTATCCTTCTTGAATGCCTTTATGATGAAAATAAAATAGGCATTCAATTCATGTCTCCTTGTAAAATTCGAATGGTTTCTTGCAAGGATGATAAAGAAGGTGTTTAAGGATGAATTGAAGGCTTGTCTCCCTTGTAGAATATGAAAATGTCTCTCCTTGGTTCAAACATATCCATAGCCGGCCATGTACCTAGACACAATGGGGTCACGTTCAAGCTTTAAAACAAATTAAGAAAAACATGTCATGCAAACATTTAAAGAGATAGTTTAATTAATGAACCAGTTTAAATGAACGAACTAGTTTAATTAGTGAACTAGTTTTATTGAATGAAACAACATACTTAAATGAAGTAACTTTCATAAAGACCTACATGCTTTAATGAACTCATGCTTAAATGAAGTAGCAAGCTTATTTATTTATGCAAATTAATACTCATGCAAATTCATGCACAAGTAAAAGATGGAAGTTTTCCCTCAAACTTGGTGTCTCCTTCCTCACGTCCCAATCTTGACAGAACAAGCTTTCAATGGCTACTTGGAATTTCCTTGCTCTAGCACGTGTCATAAGTCCACTACGGAATTCTTCCAGGTCCTTGTCAATGGTGATCATATCATTTTCTTTCTTCTACAAACTTCTCTGGTAAGTGTTTCTTCGCCTCATTCTTTCTTTGTTAAGTGTTTGTGCGTGTCCATAATTTGGTATGAAAAAAATAAGGAAAGAAAAACAATACCAAACATGTTACCAGTTTCAACCCAAATTTACACACAACAATGGGTTTTGTGGAATATTTGAAATCAAAGATTGAGAGGTGGTTGAATTAGACCAACAATGAAATCTTCTTTATTTTTGAGTAACCTAATTCCTTTTTATTATCCACATTCAATTATTTATTTCAAATTAAACTCATAAATAATATGAGAGATGACTTTCTTGTGTGATAAATATTAAATACATCACTACATTCAATTAAAAGCAATCTCAAAATTATAGAATATCCAACTTACTTACTAATTAATTATGGCTATTTCTGTATTCTCGTAATATATTTTTTGTATTTTATCATAGTTGTATTTTCTGTATTTCTATTATATAATCATAATACTAGTCCTTACCTACCACATACACACACCATTCATGCAATACTTCCATTAATTGAGACTGTGATGCCTGTAAAGGTAAAGTTTATTCAAAAGAATAGCACTCTCTACATGGAACTGAGATTGTGATGCCTATATTAATGGGATTAAGATGTGGTTTATATATCTTATATAATGTGTTTTATTGTATTTGTAATTGCAGAATGCATAATGATACACTGAAGTGAACAACACAATACTACAACCACCTCATTACCATCAATCTCAAAACCAACCCCTACATCAAGTTCTACCCCAATTTTTGTGAGTGGTGACAAAAGCCCAAAGCAAACCAATGGTGGAGATCCTACGATCATTCCCTTAACTTCGAGGCATACATCAACGACTTAGACTTACTTTACCAGAAAGAGAGTTGGGGAGGAAATAAAAGTTGAATGTAACTATTACAATAAGCAACTTGTTAGAGGACCAAGAGCAGGGACAAGTCACTTAACCATGCATACAAAGAAATGTGTCAAAAAAATACTTAGAATTTAACAAACAAGGTTATTTGGAATAAAAGCTAAAGATGGTGGTTTGAATGACACTCTTTCCTTAGCATCATATGAATTTTGCCAAGATCAAAGGAGAAAAGACTTGGCAAAAATGATCATTTTGCATGAATTCCCCTTAACATGGTTGAGCATTATGGCTTTAGGAAGTACTCCAAGACACTTCAATCGGGCTATCAATTTTCTTGTCACAATACAACCAAGAAAGACATCATGCAAAAATATGAAGCTGAAAAAGAGTGCACAAGTGCATTGTTGAGGAAAATGAATAGTAGGGTCGCCTTTACCACTGACATATAGGGCTCAAACAATAAAAAAAAAAAAGGGATACATGACTGGCATGACACACTAATTTATTGACAATGGATGAAAACTCCAAAGTAAAACACTTAGATAATATTATTTTCATTTTTTCTTGTTTTGCTACATTTTATGATTTTAATTACTCATTATTTTATAAGCTTGCTCCTTTATGAAGTTTTACTTCTCTTTATTTCATGTGTTCTTACATGTCATATTAATATGATATATTTTTGTATGTTTCGCCACCTCACATGACTGAGGTTCTAGTTGAACATTTGAAAGAATGCGTCCACTCTTGGAATATTGATACCAAGTTGTCATCTACAACTATGGATAATTGTACAACTAATGATGTTATGGTTGATATTTTGCTTCAAGAGTTTCCTTATAGCTCACTTATGTTACATGGATGTTTTGTGCTCACATACTTAATTTGATTGTTCAAGATGGGTTGAATGCTGCGATAAAAAATGGTCTCAATAGAATTAGAGATAGTGTTGCCTTTTGGACTGCTTCACATAAAAGAAATGAAAATTTTGAACAAGTAGCTAAGCAAGTAGTTCCTGGATATACAAAAAAGTTACAACTTGATTACAAGACTAGGTGAAATTCGACTTATGACATGCTTATGGATGTTGTTGTAACATTCCCCCCCCCCCTTAAATGTTCATTTCTTTAAAAAGAAATTCCAATTACAACTTAACTTTGAAAATTTTACACTTTGATTAATTTAATTTCGTTTCGCCATCGATCTTTGTGTTAGAAATGTCAAATATCTAACAATATCTTTTAAACGAATTTTAGAAAACCCATTTAAGAATTCAATATTAGTCTACTTATTACCAGAAATTCATTTTTAAAGTTTTAGGAGTCGATTACGCGTAGGGAATGATTAACATCCCATAACGTCAAAAAATGGTACCAACAACTTATATGTTGTCGTAATAGTGAAAATTATAAATTAGAATCTAAATTTAAATCCTTTTAAATAAGATTGTGTTCCCTATTTATTTATGCAAACAAAATTAGGCACAAATCGAATGTGGATGGATTAAAAAAATCGCATAAACAACTAAGATATCAAGGCATGGTAACAAAGAATTAGTGCACGTTTAATATTAAAACTAAACTAAATTTTATTTAGAGAAAATAGTTAATTACCACTTCAATTAAATAATTTTAAAGAATCGTACTTAAACTATTTATTAGACTTTTCCACACATTATTTAATCGAAGATGGTAAGAAAATATAAAATATAATTATACGATATAACCCATATAATAAGGTCCATGCATATGGATATGTGATAAGTGCAATGTGCTTATGTTGAGAATAAAAGGGAATTTAATATGCATATAATATTAAAATATACAAATATAAATGTATTAAATGAAAATGTTTGTGCGCATATATGTGTGGCATATATAATTTATGTTAATCATTAACACGAGGCAAATAGGAAATATATTAACGAAACGCAAACACGTTAGCCAAATATAACAGACAACACAGGGTAAACGAGGATCAAAACGAAAGGAATCACAACCGTCAGCTCTAACCGAATATAAAGACAGAAGCTCTAACCGAATAGAAAGACAGGCTAAACATGCATGCACTTGGGACCAAAATGAACGAATCGCATAGTTACAGCCATGAAGAAAATAAAAGAATATAGCAAATCAGTACCAAATTGAACTTTCTTAAAGAACGAAGGGTTAAAGGCACCATCCCCCCCCAGACAAGCAAAAACGTGCTTGTAAGAAGGCCTAGATGGTGTCGTTCTACCATTAAGGCCAAAATTAAAGCCGAAAATGGCTACAAATTTCATTTGTTAACTCTCCCTTTTTCCATAAAAAGCAATTCCTTTCTCTCCCTTCTTTCTTCTACCGTTCACCACCTAAAGAAGAGGGAGAAGAAGGCCACCGTGAGAATCCTTCCAGCCACCGTGAACAGGTACCGTTTGTGCAGAATAAAACCTAAATGGACCCTTCTCCGAACCCCCAACTCAAAAAACAACTCGAGACCCCCTAAAAATCAAGCCTTTGAGCTAGATCTAGGAAACTTTAGAGGTTACCTTTGATTTTGAAGGACTCTTTGTATCCCGAAGAACGACCGCCTCCAAAGGTGAGCTCCCTTCCTTTCTCTTCTATTTTTCTTTTATTTTTCTTTTATTTTTCGTTCCTTCTTGGCTGCTGTCGTTTTTGGGTTGTGGTTATTAATTTTTCATTTTTTTGTCTCTGCTCGAATGGTTCTTGATGATGAAAAGTCCCCCCTTTTCTTTATTTGCTTGAATCTATCTTATATTCAAGGTAGATGGTGAGATGAGCCCCTTGTTTGGATATTGGTCGCAGTGGTGGCGTGCAAGGGTGTAGTAGGAAGAGTCAGGCACTGTCAGGCATGCCTTAGAGCAGGGTGTAGCAGTAATAGGGGTATTAAATGCACATTCAGAGATTTTTGTTCCTTTTGTTGTTGAGTTTATTTTTTGTATTTTATAATTAATAATATAATTATATATATATGGATAAAAATAATGATTATATCTCTTCTTTGATCATTGTTGTTAGACATGAATAGAATAAAAATATAAAACACTAATTTTTATTCAATTGAATTATTAAAATTTTTCAACTACAAGTTATTCTTTTTATGATAAATTTAAACGAAATGTTGAACAAATTCGATCATTATAAAAAATATTTCTTTTATCGGACGATTTTTTTATTATGAATTTCATTGAAAATATTGATTCACCTTATTATGTAATAGATTTTAACAAAAGCTCGAACATGTTCTTTTCATTATGAATTTTTTTTTCTTTGAATTAATTTTTTTATTATGAACTCTTTCATTAAAAATATTGATCCATCCTTCTATGATATATTTGAGAATATTTTAAATTAATTCTTTTCATTATAAATTTATTCTTCCTTATTAGATAAATTCTTTACCATGTATGTGAAAATCTTTAAGCTGTCTTAATCCCATAAATATTGACATTATAAAGGACAAAATTATTGTTGATTAATATATTTTAGGATTTATATTTATCATTTATTTATTATTATTATTATCCTTTTTTTGTTCATTCTTTCAATTTTCTTTATAAATATATTGTTTTAAGTGAGACTGAAAATTATATTTTTATTTCAAAAGATATGAAATTTGATTTTTCAAAGAAAGTGATTTCAAGAAAAAATAAAAAAATGTTTCGAATGAGAAAATAAATTATATCAAGAGAATCAATCTTCAAGTTTATACTTCAAAGGGAAACTATCTCAAGCGAGACAAATGTTTTTCAAGAGAAACAATGTCAAGTGAAAGTTTTCCTTTTCTGAGTGAAATGATCTTAAAGCTTGTGTTTCGAGGGAAACTATCTTAAGTGAGATGAAATTTTGTTTCAAGGAAAATAACCTCAAGTGAGATAAAAATTTCTTGTTTAAAGTGAAACAATTTCGAAATTTATATTTCAAGAGAAAGTGTCTCAAGTAAGATAAAATTTTCTTGTTTCGAGTTAAACAATTTCAAAATTTGTATTTTAAGAGAAAATATCTCAAGTGTGATAAAGTTTTTAAATGAAATGATTTCAAAATTCGTATTTAAAGAGAAAATATCTTAAGTGAGACAAAAAATTTGTTTCAAGTGAAACAATTTCAAAATTTGTGTTCCAAGGAAACTGTCTCAAGTGAGATGGAATTTTGTTTCACTTGAAACAACCTCAAGTGAGATAAAAAAATTGTTTCGAGTGAAACAATTTCAAAATTTGTGTTTCAATCATAGGCATTATTACCTTTATTCCTTGAAATTCATTAACTTTAGTTAGGCATAGATGAAGGATTCATCTCATCACAAAGTCTTCAACTTCACAATCACAGTGGATCAAACACCAAATTGCTAGGTATCTGATCAATGTCATGGGTTGAATGTAATCTAAAGTCAGGGCTTTTGAGTTATTTTTATAACCAATTGTAGAATAGCTGAGCTTTATTAAACTTTCCTTATGATAATAATTTATTAACCTTTTGAGTATTCAGATTTAGAATTTCTTAAGCTCATAAAAAAACATGTTATAGTCTAGGTGTCCTTTATCATCAGGAAATCCCATGTTTAAAGTTTAATTCCCAAGCAACCAACCTAAATTAAATTCGTCCACTCCACCATTCCATTTGTGAAGATTATGATCATCACTAAACTCTATCAACATAATTACAATCTAATCAGTTTTGCAATATTGTCACAAAAGATGGACCATTTTGTTTTCTCCTATACATACCTGAATTCCAAGCCCTTTGATTATCTATTCATGGGAGAATAACGTTATCTTTGTCCCTGGATGAAAATGGTGCGAGTGTATCTTTTGGAGTAAGATCAAAGGTCTTTGTTTTATAAGGGTTCAATCTTGTCATTTGTCAAAGGTCTATATTCTCGATTCTTAAAAGAAGATTTAATTCAAATGATATTCAAAGAACTTTTAAAATTAAAACTTGTTTCATTTCTCTTAACCTTAGAAGGTAGAATAAGTTCAAACATTAGAATATTTGAGAGAACAAATATGACAAAAATAAGTTCAAACAAGGCAAAAGGTTTTTTTCGTGTAAGTGCAACAAAGCTTTGAAATTGGTCGGATAACAATCTTCTTTTGATTCACGTCAGGATGCCCCATTACTCATCAAAGGTTCATGCCCCTGAATTAATCAAATCATGGACCTTGCACTTCAATGCCCTATAGTTATTAGTAATATGCCATGAGCTTCCTATGTGGTAGCTACATATGACGTAAACATCATAGCCTTCAAGATACGCAAACTCTTTTTGGTTTGGATTGCACTTGAGTCACAAGGTTCTTCTCATTAAGTGTTAGAAGAAATTTCTCATATGTCATTGGAATTGGATCAATATGAGTCTTTTCTTGAATCACCTTATAAGGTTTGGTCCCATGACTAACTGAGTAAGATCCCACCATGTTGATCTCAGCTCATTTCACAACGTCAGTATTGTTAGTGCCCCTTACCTTATCGATCTTTATAGCCCTTTTGATCATTTCTCCACACATAACAATGTCAAAGAAACTCTTAGTGGTAGCCCCTACCATATGGTTAATATATGGAGATTTTAGTGTATCGATGAACATAATGATGGACTCCCTTTCAGTCATGGGAGGATGCACTTAGGATGCAACATCCCTCCATCGTTGTTCATACTGTCGGATGCTCTCATGATGCTTCATCTCTATATTTTGCAACATTGTTCGATTAGGGGCCATATCAGTCATGTGCTTGTATTGACCCAAAAAAGCAAGAGCTAAATTCTTCTATGAACAAATTTGAGTACGACTTAGTTGATTATACCATTTGTAAGCGGGTTCCATCAGACTATCTTGAAAACTATAGATCAAAAGCTTCTCATTCTCTATGTCATTGGTCATCCTCTGACAGAACATGGTGATGTGGGACGTAAGGCATGTGGTTCCATCATACTTTTCAAAGTTGGGAACTTTGAATTTCACTAGGATGACTAGGTCAGGGACTAAACTTAGTTCTTTGGCGTCGAATCCGTAGAACGGTTCAACCATCTCCACATATTCTTTAGTTGTTGGGTGAATTTGGCCTTTTCTTTCTTCGCTAATTCATTTAGATCAGGAACTATGTTGTCGTTAAAAAATTCCCCTAGCCTCACTCCTGGTGTATGAGGACAATTGACGAGGAATGAAGATCCCATTTGATGGTGTTGGTTTATTAGTAAAGAAAACGTGAGGTCGGGTTTCTTAGAGTGTAGGAGAACAAGCAGGACATGAATAGGTGTGAAATCTAGAGGATGCGAGGGTTCTGGCGTGAAACCTATAAGATGTGTGGGTTCTTAGCTAATGGATGTGGGATTTTCAGCATAACCTTTTTTAGCCATAGAATGCTTGTTGAATATATCATCTATTTTCTTCTACATATCTAGTTGTAAGTTTGCAATATCGGCCTCAATCTTAGCAAACTTAATTATTATTTATTCTTGTATGACTTTCTGCTCTTGCTCGATATGGGCTAACCTTCTGTTTATCTTTTTAGTTGTTTTCCTAGTACTGTAAGGGTGTGTTGCCTCTTTTTCACTAGTGAGGACCATAGTAGCTACGATCGAAAATCTGTCATATTATTTGGTGTTTTATTGGATGAATGAATGTTGTAATGTGTGACTCTTAAAATGTACAGGCATAAATGAATTATGAATGTATGCAATAGGTATTTATCCCAAAAGTCAATTATCATAGAACAAATTTCATCGAAGATAAAAGTTTATGTTATTACAAGATAGTCTATTTTTACATATGTGACTTTGCTTGGATGCTCAATCTTGTATTGTTTTCTCTAATTAAATAGTAGGTTAATGCTCTGTCTCAAGATTTCTGCTTTGAAAGCTACACCCTATCAAATGTTTCAACACGTCTTAGGCTTGTGTAACGGTTATTTCGGATCATGCCCCTATGATGCTAGGGTTGAGCGTTGTGGCTTGATAATTAAAGGTGAAATAATTATAGAATGATTTCATAACTGCACCACTGTTTGGATTAGGAGTTCTCTTTGAAGTCTTTGACATCGTTCAATTTGATGTTGAATTGCATGGAATCCACCAACTCCAATAAATGGACTTCAAGCGAGTTATCTCGTTGTTTTCTCTGAGTCATGTTTCTATTGGTGCACATATGCATATATGACTACTTGATTGAAAAACTTTTTCCTCTATTTATGAAAAATTTCCAATTAGATAGTTAACTGTAGATCAATACCTTTATGTCATGATGATAAAGATCAAATGAAAGTAACAAAATAAAGAAGACAAAGAAAATGGTTAGTACTAATAAAAATAATCTATAGAATAGTAAAACTATTATCAACGAGTAAACCTATCTCCTGATATGTTGTCTACCAGACATGATTTATTAAAGTAGATCCTACCTAGACATGAATTTTACCCCCATGCATTTTTTTGGCAAGTAAAACCTAACCGCATACTTTTTCTAGTTCACATGTTTTAATTTGGAAAATAAATTTATCTTACAAATTTAAAGTAAAGAGGAAATGTTAGAGTATGTTTCTCCTTTGTGTATGCCTATTTTGGTACCTACTAACGAACATAGGTTAGGTACGACTCCAACTAGGATGCAAATTTTTATGTTCACTGTATGCATAGTTTTGGCTCTAAAAGGAAATATACTTGAATTTTCCCTGTTATTGGTTCCCCCTTGGACTGTCAGACGCTCAATCCTCACCCATTACAGGCTTAAACGGATCAAGTTCAATTCGAGAGGACATATTTCCCTATGCCTAACACAAAGAATAAATTCTACTTGCTAGGCCTGACACAGAGAATAAATTCTCATGAAATATACTTGCTAGGCCTGACACAGAGAATAAATTCTCATGAAGACGTTGCTTTCGCTCCCACTTAATAAGGGAAAGAGCTCGGGTATAGAGCTTATTGATAACTCCGTAAAAAGAATATATTTTAGCTGCATAAAGTTGCATTTAGGACATATTTTCATGTGGAGGATAAGTTTTGTCGAGGCAAAGTTTATTTGGCTAAATTGATGTTGCTGAGGAGAAAGGTTGTTTGTTGGTTGTGATGATGCAGGAAATGACTAAGGACGAATTCATTTGCCTAGACAAATTAATTTGCTAGGGCCAATGGAATAGAAGACGATGACAGTGATGAATGAATTTTCTTGCCAAGACAAGTTTTATCTCGCCAGTCTAACGTAGTACGAGACAAAATTACTGACGTCATATGGCCAGTTGTCCAATCTACCTCACGTGCAATCATGCCCTTATCAAGGAATTTGAGACCACCGTAAATTGCTATGTTATTCAAAAAAGGGTTTAACTTCAAGGGTATTTAGGGAATTTTTAAGGGCACTAAACCCTAGAAATTCCCACCATAAATACCCCATTATAACTCTTCATAAAATGTTCAGAATCTTATAGAGAAAATACCCTAGGCTTGGAAAAAGGTGGCTGTGGCGTCATTTTTTCCACTATTCTCCACTCGATCGTCCTTGGTGTCCTCAATAGCCAGGCTTCGTCGGAGTAGTGACAGGCCCTCGAGAGAGGCTGGTGCACTAGAGCAGTCATTGTGGTGGTCTGATGTCACGACAAAGCTTTGTTTTGGGAGTTTTTATTCCTCTTGTACTTCATTTTCTTATCTTTTAAGGGCTTGTACTTAAAAATTGATTTTTGGGATGATATTAACCATACCATAAACTGTTTTATTTGGTATTAGAGATGTTTGGATGATATTTTATTTTAATGTTAATGAATGATTAAAGTATGTTTTTGTTAAATATTGTTTTGTTCACTATTTTAATCTTTTGCCTTAACACAGTAAGAGCTTTTGAGAGATTGCCTGGTGCCTCGGCAAAACATTTCTAGTCTTTGTAAGAGCTTTTGAGAGATTACCATTTTTCTAGGAGTTGATACTTAATATCGAGAGAGTTGGGTTAGATCTACGTGAACAATGGAACTAATCCAGGATGGTGAGGTTCTAATCTGCCTTAGAGATAAGGAGATGTTTCATTCAACTAAAAATGGTAAATACTTGAGTAAGATAGGCGAAAAGCTATATTTATGCTTAAGGATATTGTCGTAGCAACAGATTGACAAACCAAGGGTTGTAGTTCACGCCGAGTAGTATTTTCGTAGAAAAAGTCCTAGAATACTTTAGTAAATCATGTCGAGCAGCATAGGCATAGCATACTAGATCATCCTAGCCATAGAATAATTTCTCGTCGTAATAAATCTAACCCACGTGCTCCTTTAGAAGTTTGATTGTGTGAGGTTGCCAGTTTATTTATAGAGTTTTGACAACTTTAGCCTTGACAACTTTTATTTGTTTCACTTTACAATTTTTCTTGCCTCGGCCAAACTTTTTCCATCTGTTCATACCATTTGCTACTTCATACTTTCCTTGTTTATATCATTAGACTTGGATACTTAGGATTAGTTAGTGATACTTATTCCTAGTTGTAACAATCTTTTAAAATCCCTCCCATCCCTGTGGATACGATGACTCACTTACTACTATATTACTTGCATCGATTGTGTACACTTGCACATATTTACGTGCCACAACATACACTTATATACGCGATCAAGTTTTTGGCGCCATTATCGGGGATCGAGTATTGGTGTTTTTTAAAAGTTTTGTTATGGCGTTATCTAGTTTCTTTATTATTGTATTTTTATGGGTTTATTCGTTATTTTTGTTTACCATTTTCAGGTGTTGTGCGGTTTCATGACTTGTAGAAGTCCAAAGGAACCATTATCTCATTTTGAACCTGAGAATGAAAAAAAAAATCCGTCAAAGAAGATATGTTCAAGGAGCTCAAAAAACTATATACGAAGATCAAAATGAAGCAGATGAACCTGAATAATTAAATGCCACAACAAGTAAAAATACGAAGAATGTTGCAAGACCACGAACTATTATGATCACTTAGCTCTCACCTTGGATAACATTAAGATTTCTATTGTAGCTCCCAAGATTCAGGAAGACCACTTCGAGCTCAAATCAATTATGTTCGACATGTTGAACTTGATTGGACAATTTGGTGGTGCTCCTCATGAGGATGCAAGGCAACATGTTCGAGCATTTATGGATGTTTTCGACTCCTTTCGATAACAAGGTGTGCATGAAGATGTACTAAAATTGAAGTTATTTCCATATTCTTTGAAAGATCGCGCTAGGGTATGGCTTAATGGACTACCTTTTGGCTCGATAAAGTCATGGATAGACTTGTGCAAAAACAATTTGCTATGGCATAATCCACCCAATATGAATGACCATTTTAGGAATGCCATAACAAATTTTTGCCAAGGCGATGAAGAGTCTTTGTATGAGTGTTGGGACCGATACAAAAGTTTGATTCGCAAGTGCACCAATCATGGATTCCACTATTGGATTCAAGTTATGATGTATTACAATGGAGTCAACGTACCCACTCATATAATGTTGTATGCCTCGATGAATGGTAATATGCTTGACAAATCACCCGAGGAAGCCTTTAATATCCTTGATGAGATAACCAACAACGATTATCATTTCCCATCTACATGGCTTGGAATTGGAAGGAAAGTGTATGGGGCATTTGAACATGATGCCAAGGATTAAGTATCTTCCCAACTTTCTGTCATAACAAATATGTTAAGAAATTTGCAGCGTTCTAGCAATGTAAAGGAAGTCAAAGTAACCACCTCAACATGCAATTTTTGCCACGTCAACCATTATAAAAGTGAATGCCCAGAAAAGTAAGAGTTTATCAATTTCGTGGGCAATTTCAATAGAAGTAACAACAACCCCCATTCAAATACTTATACTCAAGAATGGCGTCAGCATCCAAATTTTTCTTGGGGTAATCAAGGGACCAACAATAACCATGTAGGAAATCTTAATTGGCTATAGTAAAATATTTATGAACCTACAAACTTTCAGCATCAACAGATGCCCTAGCAAAATATTAACAAGGGTTCAACATCTTCCTCAAATTCTAAATCCCTCGAAGTTTCACTGCAAGATTTTATGGCATCGACAAAAGATTTCATGACTTTAACTAAGACCTTACTGAACGAAAACTCTTCAACAATTAAAAGCCAAGGCACACTATTGCAAAGCCAAGTAACTTTATTACAAAGTCATAGCTCATCTTTGAGAACATTGGAGAACCAAGTAAGCCAAATTTCCACGACGTTACATTCTCACCCGCAAGAAAGCCTCCATGTTGATACTTAGTTCACTAAACCTCATGGAAACAAGAAATGTAGTGTGCTTACACTGAGGAGTGGCACCCAATTAATTTGGAATATAAGTTTGGGGGGACGAGCAATAAATTTCTCGCCACAACATTATACATGAAGAATATGAAAATCAAAATGAAACTGTTGAGCAAGACGAGTTGCCTAAGGAGAAGGAAAATGACGAGGGTTCAACAAGTCATCCTACTGATGGTGGAAAATTTATTGCCACAACAAAAGTTTCACCCCCACCCGCAGTAGATGAAGTCAGACCCCCACCACCTGTCCCTCAAAGGTTGAAGAAGCATAACGAAGAGATCCTATTCCACTATGATTTAAATTCATGTTGAGGGCACTTTAAAGGATAGAGGACTACTGTAGAGGTCCTATAATTCAGATGTGACAATTTAGATATGAAAGACACTAAATGTCAGGGCAAATATATTGAAGGCATATATTTATTAGTTCTCATATATTATCACACCACCATGCACTTGCCTAATTCATGTTCATATTATTTAGATCACATTTTCACATACTTACCAAGATCATATCACCTGAATCAATGTCATTGAATTTATTTCATTGTCTCTTGTTATTACATATGCATATAATCTCATATGGTCAATTAGATCATCACATAACATATAATGCATTCAAGGCATTTTCACACAGTACAATCATAAATCATTATTCTACTCATACCATCATATATTTAAAATGTCGGAGATATACTTATCACAAGTCTAACTTCTACCAAATCATATTTCATCTTAGTATGCACGTACCTGGCCTCACTAATCAATACCGATCTCTTATCTCTTTTTTGATGACTATTACTTGGTCGACTTGTCCAGACTTTGATTTCGATCACTATCTACACGAATATAAAATCCAATAAATATCGGGATTCGAATTTCTCAAAAAGATTATTACCAATGCAACTAAATAAAGCAATAATTTCTAATTTCCAACTTAAGTAGTATTGGTACTACAAGTACAGTACCGATACCTCTATGCTTGTAGTATCGATACCCTTCCACGGTATTGATACCCATTTTGGATTCTAAAATTTCATTACAAGAAATGGTACCCGATACTACCACTTCAGTATCGATACCCCATGAAAATTTATTACTCTTCTTCCTTATGGTATCGATATTGTTCATGCAGTATCGAATAATTATCCTAAAATTTTCCTTGTAGTATCGGTACTCACTCAACCAGTATTGATAATACTAACCCATAATATATTTCTTAAACCCAAATATTCCAACACTTTACCCCAAACTCTACTTATTTAACTCTCTTTAGGCCTTTAAACACAACTATAGATACTTAAACCATCTTTTAACACTATAACACCTCATTATCTTTAATATCTCACTATAACTCTAGAAATTAAGAATCTTACTAAACTTTTAACGTATTCTAAATTCATTTCTAATACTTTAGACTTCTTAATCCATCTTATGACAAGTCAAATTCATCAACAAAACATCAAAAATTACATCATATCAATAATTCACTTCTACACCCTTATTACAATTTCTTTTCTAATTTCTCTTCTCTTATTATTTTGATCTTATATAAGCTTTCCTTAAGCTTATATAACACCCAAAGAAAAAGAAACAACTTAAAGATTCAAGAAATAAACAGTTAACCCCAACTCACCTTTAAAACTGAAGCTCTTCAGCAACGAGGAAGAAGATAACAATGTTCCAGACTTCTTTTTTTCTTTTCCCCCATTATACACGTGTTTATTTCCCTTAAAAAGAGAAAATAAAAATATTCTCATAGAAAAGACTATAATACCCTAATTACTTTCACATTTTTACTATTAAATCCAACATCAAAATTCTCCAATTAAGTCCCTAAACTTATTAATTTTTTGAAATCAAACCTCAAAGTTTTAAAACTTATATTTTAGTCACTATCCCTGATTTTGGGATGTTACATAAAGCCCCTATGGATGATGCACCCACTTAGAAAGAATACTTAATTGGTGTTGTCACAAACGATGATTTTGCTGATGATGTCCACCCATCTGCACAAATGCCACGGAAAATTGCAATACCCTGAAGAGGACAGACAATCACGTTTGCACTTCTCCATCTGAGGAATCTGCACAAAATAACCCCACCACAATCAAAGTAGATGTTAGTCAAGGTACCTTGCATTGCATTTCATCTTTAGTTTTATCTTCATGCATTGAGGACAATGCATCCCTCAAGTTTGGGGGAGGTATTGTTCATACTTAGTCATTTGCATTTATAATGTTCAGTAGATTTTTTTGTTATGGCATTAGTTAGGATTAGGTTAGTTACTTTGAATAAGTTGATGATGCCCGATGACGAAAAATATATATTGCATAGGCCAGAAATGTTGTACATGACTGTTAAGAAGGATAGAACCAACCTTAGGACTTGATTATTTGTGATTCTTTTAACACAACTGTATGTTTTCTATACTTAAGGTACTTAAAAAATTTTAAGGATATAACTTTTGCATGTCGTGGCATCAAATGATTGAAAAGATTAAGTTGAACTCCTTAGTGTTATGAATTGCAAATAAATGTCTCCGCATAACTGTAGAATGACACTCCTCTGTGTATTGGCATTACCTGGAACTCTTACTTAAATAAATGGTAGCCTTGGCACATGAGTGAATGAAAGCAATCATGGGATGACTTTACCTGGCTAGCTCGGGGGTGGAAGGTATACTCTCTTTCACCTAGAGTGTGTGATAGTAGGTGTGATGGGCTGAAAGAAAAAAGAAAAAAAATTGAAAATATATGTTGAATAAACATGAGTGAAGTTGTGCTTAATGAATAATTTTATACCTTGGCAAAACAAAAGAACATACTTAGGAGTTTTCTAAATTCGTTAAGCATAGACTAGATACAATCACGCACACACACTGACAAAGGATCATGACCTAGGGAAAAGTACATGACTTCTTAGTTAGTCTATCATGTTGAGGCCAAACTTGTTGCTGAGGGATGAAATTTTAAACTACTTGACTATCCTGATTTAGATTTTGCCATAGCATTTTATTTTTCTATTGCTCATTATACATTGCTTGAGGACAAGCAATAACTTAAGTTTGGGGGTGTGATAACTCCGTAAAAAACTATATTTTAGGTCTTTTTACTTAAGTTACTGATTGTCTAAAAGTCAGACATAGCATTTTAGCTACATATAGATGTATTTAGGACATATTTTCATGTGTTGGATATGTTTTGCCGAGGCAAAGTTTATTTAGCTAAACTAATGTTGTTGAGGAGAAATGTTGTTTGTTAGTTGTGATGATGCAGGAAATGACTAAGGACAAATTCATTTGCCGAGACAAATTAATTTGCTAGGACCAGTGGAACAAAAGACGATGACAGTGAGGAACAAATTTTCTTGCCAATGCGAGTTTTATCTCGCCAGTCTGACGCAGTACGAGACAAAATTGCTGACGTCACATGGCCAGCTATCCAATCTACCTCACGTGCAATCATGCCCTCATTAAGGAATTTGAGACCATCGCAAACTGCTATGTCATTCACAAAAAGAGTCTAACTTCATAGGTATTTATGGAATTTCTAAGGCACTAAACCCTAGAAATTCCCAATATAAATACCCATTATAACTCTTCATAAAGTGTTCAAAATCTTATAGAGAAAATATTCTAGGCTTCGAAAAAGGCTGTTGCGGCGTCCTTTTTTCCACCGTTCCCCACTCGATCGTCCTTGGCATCCTTCATAGCTAGGCTTCGTCGGTGCAACGACCAGGCCCTTGAGAGAGGCTGGTGCACTAGAGCAGTCATGGTGGTGGTCTGATATCACGAACAAAGCTCTTTTCTATGAGTTTTTCTTATTATTATTCTTTATTTTCTTATCTTAAATTTTAAGGGCTTGTACTTAAAGATTAATTTTTGGGATGATGTTAACCATACCATAAACCGTTTTATTTGGTGTTGGAGATGCATGGATGAAATTTTATTTTAATGTTAATGAATAATTAAAGTTTGTTTTTGTTAAATGTTGTTTTGTTCATTGTTTTAATCTTTTGCCTTGACACTGTAAGAGCTTTTAAGAGATTGCCTGGTGCCTCGGCAAAACATTTCTAGTCTTTGTAAGAGCTTTTGAGAGGTTGTCATTTCTCTAGGAGTTGATACTTAATATCGATAGAGTTATGTTAGATCTACGTTAACAAGGGAACTAATCCGAAATGGTGAGGTTCTAATCCTAGGCCTGTAAACGAACCGAACGCACACGAACAAAGGTATGTTCATGTTCGTTCATTTAACTTTAACCGAACAAATAAATGAACACGAACATAAACGAACAAATTTTTTTGTTCATGTTCGTCCATTAAGGAATATAGCTTGTTCATGTTTGTTCATTTAACTTTAACCGAACAAATAAATGAACATGAATATAAACGAACAAAATTTTTTTTGTTCATGTTCGTCCATTAAGGAATATAGCTTGTTCATGTTCATTCATTTAAATGATAAACGAACGTAAACGAACACAAACGAACGAATATAAACGTACATAATAAATGAACATAAACGAATATAAACAAACACAAACAAACACCAAAAAACAAACTTATTCGAACACAACAAATGAATTAAAAAAAAATAAACAACAAGAATAACAACTTAAAATTCATTAATATAACCTTCAACTTTAGAGTTAATTTGTTCGAATACGACAAAAGCATACATAAATCATAAATAAGCTATATGAACATAATAAAGTCTTAAAGTTAATTTGTTCAACAAAACAATCTTCTTGAAATCCAAACAACTTCAATAATCTTCGTAACATATTCAACTTGCCATCTATTCGAACGTAAAAGAACGAACATAACCAAACGAACATAAATGAATGAACATAAACAAACATATAATCGAACGTTCACCAATGTAAATGAATGAACGAGCCCTTTGTTCGTGTTCGTTCATTTAATTAAACGAACGCAAAATCTTGTTCATGTTCGTTCATTTAATAAATAAATGAACATAA
Source organism: Hibiscus syriacus (assembly GCF_006381635.1). Taxonomy (NCBI): domain Eukaryota; kingdom Viridiplantae; phylum Streptophyta; class Magnoliopsida; order Malvales; family Malvaceae; genus Hibiscus; species Hibiscus syriacus. The sequence continues at coordinate 1,093,242 of NW_024062828.1, read as the reverse complement.
ATGAACTTCCCATCGCACGGTTTATGAACAGTTCGCTGAACGTTCAGTTCATTTACAGGCCTATCTAATCCTCTTTAGAGATAATGAGAAGGTTTCATTCGACTAAAAAGGGTAAATACTTGAGTAAGATAGGCGAAAAGCTACAGTTTACGCTGAGGGGTATTACCGTGGCAACAGTTTGACAAACCAAGGGTTGTAGTTCACGCCGAGTAGTATTTCTGTAGCAAAAGTCCTAGAATACTTTAGTAAATCATGTCGGGCATCATAGGTATAACATACTAGATTATCCTACCCATAGAATAATTTCTCGCTGTAACAAATCCAACCCAAGTGCTCCTTTAGAAGACTGATTGTATGAGGTTGTCAGTCTATTTATAGAGTTTTGACAACTTTAGCCTTGAAAACTTTTATTTGTTTCACTTTACAATTTTTCTTGTCTCGGCCAAACTTTTTCCATCTGTTCATACCATTTGCTACTTCATACTTTCTTTGTTTATATCATTAGACTTATATACTTAACATTAGTTGGTGACACTTATTCCTAGTTGTAACAATCTTTTAAAATCCCTCCAATCCCTATGGAGACGATAACTCGCTTACTACTATATTACTTGCATCGATTGTGTACACTTGCACAAATTTGAGTGCCACAATACACACTTATACACGTGATCACTTATGTTATGTTAATGCACGTGTCGTGTATGAGGAGAAACTTGCAAACGTTCGACACAAACAAAACAAAGATAAAAGCAATTTTCAACAGGAAATTTTGATAAAGCTAAAAACATGAGTTTAAACATTAGTACAACTATTTACATAAAGAATGCATAATAATTGAAAAAACTCAAGAAGGATCATAAGCTAAATATGGATTCAAATTCATAATTTCAACTACATCGACAACGTATAAGCGCTTGACGACCTGACTTTCTCAAATATCCTCCACGGATTCGCCAAGCTTTCGTAACACTTTTTTTTCTTAAATGTTCAATTCTTTAAAAGAAATTTCAATTACGACTTAGTTTTGGAAAATTTACATTTTGCTTAATTTAATTTGGAGTCACCATCGACCTTTGAGTTAGGGTGGTCGAATACCTAAAAATATCTTTTAAACGAATTTTGCAAAACTCATTTAAAAAGACAATATTAGTTTACGTATTACCATAAATTCATTATTAAGGATTCGAGAGTCGAATACGCGTGGGGAAGGATTAACATCCCACAATGCCCAAAATTGATACTTAACCGCTTATACGTTGTCGTTATAGTGAAAATTATAAATTCGAATCTAAATTTAAAATGTGATCCTTTTAAATAAGATAGTGTTGCCTATTTATTTATGCAAACAAAATAAGGCGCAAATCGAATGTGGATGCTTTAAAAAAATCGCATGAACAACTAAGATATCAAGGCATGGTAACAAAGAATGAGTGCACATTTAATATTAAAACTAAAGTAAATTTTATTTAGAGAAAATAGTTAATTATCATTCATTTAAATAATTTTAAAGAATCGTACTTAAACAATTTATAAGACTTTTCCACCCATTATTTAATCGAAGAAGATAAGAAAATATAAAATATAGTTATACGATATAACCCATATAATAGGGTCCATTCATATGGATATGTGATAAGTACAGTTGCTTATGTCGAGATTAAAAGGGAATTTAACATGCATATAATATTATAATATACAAATATAACACAATATATTACATGAAAATATTTGTGCACATGTGTGGCATATACAATTTATGTTAACCGTTAACATGAGGCAAATAGGAAATAAATTAACGAAACGCAAACACGTTTGCCAAATATAATAGACAACACATGGTAAACGAGGATCAAAACGAAAGGAATCACAACCACAAGCTCTAACCAAATAGAAAGACGGAGGCTAAACATGCATGCACTTGGGACCAAAATGAACAAAATGCAAAGTTACACCCATGGAGAAAATAAATGAGTATAGCAAATCAGTACCAAATTGAACTCTATTAAAGAACGAAGGGTTACAGGCACCATTCCCCCCAAGACAAGCAGAAACGTGCGTGTAAGAAGGCCTAGATGGTGTCGTTTGGGGTCTTACCATTAAGGCCAAAATTTCATTTGTTAACTCTCTCCTTTTTTTCCTTAAAAAGTAATTCATTCCTCTCCCTTCTCTCTTCAACCGTTCACCCCTTAGGGAAGAGGGAGAAGAAGGCCACCGCGATCGGGTACCGTTTGGGAAGAATAAAACATAATCGACCCTTCTTCGAACCCCCAATTCAAAAAACAACTCGAGACCCGCTAAAAATTAAGCCTTTGTGCTAGATCTAGGAAACTTTAGAGGTTACCTTCGAATTTGAAGGGCTCTTTGTACCCTGACGAACGACTGCCTACAAAGTGAGTTTCCTTTCTCTTCTATTTTCCTTTTATTTTTCGTTCCTTCTTGGCTGCTGTCTTTTTTGGGTTGTGGTTATTACTTTTTCTTCTTTTTTTTGTCTCTGCTCGAATGGTTCTTGGTGATGAAAAATCCCCTTTTTTTATTCGCTTGAATCCATCTTATATTCAAGGTAGACGGTGAGATGAGCCCCTTGTTTGGAGATTGGTAGCAGTGGTAGGGTGCAAGGGTGCAGTTGGAAGAGTCAGCAAGTTGAATGCCGAGCACTGGCACTGTCACTGTCGGGCATGCCTTGGAGCAGGGTGTAGCAGCAATGGGGAGATTAAGTGCCCATTCAAAGATTTTTGTCCTCTTTTTTGTATTTTGTAATTAATAATATAATAATTATTATTATATATATAGGGATAAAAATGATGATTACAATTACTTTAAAGTATGAGATATTTGTTTTTTTTTTAGTGGTCGTGAAAGTTTACATTCGTCACTCAACGAGATATGGAAAAGCTATAGAATATTTATGAATTATTGAAAGTGTTTAGTGATAAACATGTATTTTCTGTCTTAAAATATCTAACAACATACATTTATTTTCCATGTATGTGTGGGATTAGAATAGCAATGATGAATTAGCTTTAATCACGTTGTAATTATATAAGAAATATGGTGTTAGTAATGTTGGAGAAATACAAGTATTGGACTGATGTTAATGGTCTTATAGGAGTGGCCATTATACTTGATCTTAGGTTTAAGTTAAAATTGATTCGTTTCTATTTTGGTAAAATTTATAATGGGTTTAGTGTCTAAGCTAAGATTGATAAAATTGAATGTCTTCTACGTAAATTGGTGGGTATGGATATAGACATTATAAGAACCAAGCTAGCAAGAGCAAAACAAAATATGTTGGTTTTTCAATATGGAGTAAAAAACAATGTTGAACGAGTTTTGATGAATATGTAGAGCAAGATAATGATGAAATTTAAAAATAATGATTTGGACAAGTATTTGGAAACTACTAACATATCAATTGTTGATGATTTTGATATTCTTGATTGGTGGAAAACAAATGGAAATAGTTATCCAACTTTCCAACGAGTAGAAAGGATATTTTGAGCATTCATATCTTCACCATCCCATCAAAATCTGCATTCAGCACATATGAAAGAGTAATTTATCCTTATCTTAGTCGACTACTTCTGGAAACAATTGAAGCATTAATATGTATTCATAATTGGTTTTAGGCCGATAGTAAAGGTAAAATTAATTTTTAGTCTTTGTTAATATGTGAAATTGTGCTTAATTATCTTATTAAAATTTAATTACTAACTTATATTAGTCTTGCCTTTTATTATATATATATATATATATATGTAGGTACCGATGAGTTTAAAATGGAGCGCTCTTAATTGGAAGATATAGAGAATGATGATTGGAATGCTGGAGTAATCGATGTGATAAATATTGTCTGAAATCTGATAATGTTGTGCCATAGAACAAAAATATTATGTGTTTGTTGTTTATATTTCTAAACTTTAATTATATCTTTTATTATGGTGTATTATGTATTAAGACCTTGGTTTATTTTAAAATCTATGTTAATGCTTAACTCAATTAATCATTGGTTTATTTTATTATGCTTCTTAAAGGAAGTGTTTATTTTATGTTTTGTTGCTAATGTAATCTGTGAGGCTGCTGACAGATAAATATAGACCGGTATATGCGGGTATAAGATGAGTGGTAGGTATCTAATTGGGTAATGTGTGTGAGGATAGATTTGAGAATATACTCGCGTGGGTAGGTGTGGATTTAAAAAATTTTACATATCATGAATAGTGGATAGGTAATGGATATGAAACTATTAGGTGGATATGAAAATGAAAAAAGATGTATCCACATCCGTCCTACCCGTTTATCATCCCTAATTGTATCACAAGTAACCATTCTTGGTATAAATTTGATTATCAGAAAGTGCTTTAAAATGGAATCTAACACCTTTCTTCAAATCTCTGTCTAAGATTTTTATTCTGTTTTAGCTCTGGAGTAATGTTGTATTAAGCTGGAGAAAAGACATTTAAGATTAGACCAATTTTGATAAAAGTAATTTTTGCTAATTACCCAAAATATTCAAGAGCCACTAACAATGCCTAAAACTGTGGGCTAAATATTGATTAAATGAGAGAAATAAATGTTATTAGCATAAGAACACAGGGTTATTGACGTGTTAATATGCATTTAATTTGTTTTGAATATATATTTACGTATTACTAATATAATACCAACTATTAATTGGTCTTGTGGGTTTAGACACTAAATCTTTTAATTAAGGAAAGATGTTTAAATCTTAATGATTATGAATTTAGTAAATTGAGTTGAAAATATTACTCTTGTCTCTGTATTATTCAATTCAAATTTAATCGATTAATGAATTAAATATAAATGATTGTACCCAAAAAAAATATAACAAATACTTTTTTTTTTACTTTTTGTCAACAACTGTTAACTTAATTTGTCTTTATATATCTGTTGCTAATATAAATAAAAGATACAAATCTTTATGATTATATGTTCAAATGTATGTCTCTTTTCACTTTGCATTTACATACCAAATAATATATAAGATATTTAAATCTCGATTGACTAATGATATGATTTTTTAATATTGAAAAATAGGTGGGTGGAGGCGACCCTAATTTAAGGTAAAAGCATATTATTGGTGTCCTATATCTAAAAGGGATACTTACAAATAAGAGTGAGCATTTGATTGATTAGAATTGACATAATTGAAAAAAAATTAAATAGACGAATCTTATTTTATAAATTAAACTCGATTTGAATTTTTAAAATTCAAATCGAGTTTATAATGTTCGAGTCAAATTATTTGAATTTTACTCAATTATTTAGATTATAGATATATGGTCTTAAAACCCCAACTTTGGCCAATATATAAAAGACAATGCAGAATCATATTTGGTATCAGTCCTTATATATATTTATTCCAGCTGCTTAGTTTTATTGGCTGTGACAACATTGAATGAAGTAATAGTACTGTACAATACAAGCTCATCATCAATAATACATGTTAACAGTCTCACCTTCATTTCTAATAGTTATGCTCAATCATACAACCTAACAGTAAACATCATCAGTAATAGATTTAGAAATATTTTTAGGGTGGACACACGTATATTAATCAAATAAAATTACGGGATGAGTACAGATAAAATTTTAGGATTGACAGAATCATTAAAATAAATAATTATTTAAAGAAAATTCAGATTTTAGAATGGACAAGTACTCACCCTTAATCCTTAATGGATCCGCCACTGTACATCACAATTTCTCAAACTTCAAAATCTCGGTCTTAATCACCATTAACATCTACATATATGTGTTAATGTTTTCAAAGATGGATCGAAATAGAGTAGATGGAGACAGTAGTCCCATGAAAAATTTCAAATTATCATATATTTTAAATATTTTCTTTATATTTTTTATTGATAATTTGTTTTCATTCTGTACAATTTTTTAAATTCTTCACCTTTTTAGTATTTTAAAAATTCGTCATTTAACATAAAACCTTACATTAACCTCTTATTATATTTAAAATAAGATGACTTAAACAATCCAGTAATTGGTTCATATTTAGGTAATTGGTGAATTGAAAATGCTTTCATTTTCAAAGACTTTTCAACTATACATAACACTGATAAAACTTTAGGTTTAAAGCAGATATTGATCTGATTGATTCAACGTATATAAAAATGTACCCTCTATATGCCTAGCATCAATTATATATAGGGCAAACTACGAGTTTAGTATCTAAACTATCAGTTTTGATCTGTTTCAGTACTTAAACTTTTATTTTTTTTCAAAATTATACCTAACGTTTAGCTTTTGTTTCATTTTAGTATCACATCATTAAAAAATTAACGCGTTTAGTGCCTACATTGTCAGTTTTGATTTGTTTTAGTACATAAAGTCTCAAATTTTTAATAATTGAAAGTTTAAATACTAAAACAGATAAAAACTGACAGTTTAGGTACTAAACGCATAGTTTACCCTTATATATATTAAATATGTGTAATATTCTCTACTTCATATCATAAGAAAAAAAAAAGGAAAAGGAAAATATTATATGATATTAAAGATATATATTGACGTTAAAAAAAAATAATGAACATATAAGAATATATAATTATTAATAATATATATAAACATGAGAATGTATATTATATATAATTATCAATGATAAAATCTAATATTATATATAAGAATATATATAAAGAATCTAGAGCACGTGGCAGATTGAGTGATTATTGGATGATTAGTTGACAATTAAAAATATAAACATTTGTGCTTTTTGCTAGATGACAATTAATTATGATTTTTTTCCTTAACTTTATAGTTGTATCAAAGAAAAGACTTCTGTTTATTGTTTACCTATACTTCTTATATGCTATTTGTCCTTTTCATATTATACCAAGAATGTCTTTAAATTATTAATCTTAAATCGTTTATATATTATTTATTTATTAAATTAATAAATGAATATAGGTATTTTTTAAAAAGTATAAATTATAATATCTAAATTATTTATAATTCTCAACTCCTAAACTAAAAGTAATTACGCTCAAGTGAAATCGAATTCATGGCCTCCGACATATCGAAAAAAGAGTGCCAATCAAGCTAATGTTCAATCAACGTATGAATAAAAATTCTATTTATTATACGAATGAATTAAAAATTGTTTAATTTATTGTATATTCACAAACAAATTTATTTATAATATTTTTTATAAATTTGTTTATCAATTTGTTATAAGTTCGTAATTTAATTCATTTATGAATTCATTTATTTAAAGTTTATATTTGTACTATAAAATAAACTTAAAAATATTTATGTGTACTTTTGTAATACAATTATTAATATGTTTTTTATTTTTTTTATCTAAACTATGTCATTTATAATTTATTTGTTTGGTTATTTATTTATTAATAAAGTTTTAATTATTTTCGAACATATTCAATCATATATTCATGAATATAATTGTAAATGGGTTATGATCCACTTATTTAATGTAAAACTCTATAGGTTTAGGATTGTTGAATGATTTTTTTATTAATGAATATATTCTCATTTTATATTGCTAATCTAAGCCATCTATTTTTACTCCTCCAATGATCATTAATCTGTGTAAAACTAAAAGAGTTTTTTACATTGTATAACTAGATTATATCTCATTGTAAATATATTTATTTAATATGATATGTAAATATATTATAAAAATTAAATAAATTATAATTTTAAAATTTTAATAAAAATAAATAAATAAATAAATAAATAATATATTCAGATTTCAATGTGATTTTCACCAATTTCTTGAAACAGTAGTATGATATAATTATTGTAACTGCAGACAGTGTCACATTCATCCTTTTGTATCCCCCCATTTATTTTACCCCCTTTGTCTTTGGCTTTTTTTTAATATATTAATTAATCAATTTATTTATTTTCTTCCATTGTGTCTCCTTATCACTGCAAAATCCTCTTAATTCCATATCTTGCCTTCTGCAACTGAAGCTCTGCTGCTCTGCAGACAGCAGGCCTTCACCCATAGTCCCACACCCCTCTTCTTCAACTAGGGTTTTCTCTTTAAAAACAAACTCCTATACTACAACCCTAAGCCTAACCCAATTTTTCATCTTTCTGTTGCTGTATAGTCTTTCTCATAGGGACAAAATATACCAATTATCAGAGGGTGTACTAAGAGACCTAGCCTACTCAAGGGCAATACAGTCATACAGGTATACCTACAACACACGCTCTCTATATGTCTGTGTAAGTGTTATATATGTTCTTGTTCTTTATCACCCTTTTCTTTTGGTTAAATTTGAGAAATATATGCATATATGTAAAGCATAAAAAGGGATATACATATACTATGCTGAAATCTTTGGGAAAATTTTCTGCTCTTCATGGATGGGATACATAGGAAGGTTTTGTTCCAATATTATTCCATTGTTTGACCAAAGTTTTTCATGTTAATCTATGTGATATTTTAGTGTAGATTAATATTCATAGATGGAATATTGATGGTAGTTTTCCAGTTTAGCAGAAGAAAAGAAAATGGCATCTTCAAGCTATTCAAACCCACCATGTGCAGCCTGCAAGTGTTTAAGAAGAAAATGTATGCCAGACTGTATATTTGCACCTTATTTCCCACCAGAGGAGCCCCAAAAGTTCATCAACGTTCACAAAATATTCGGTGCAAGCAATGTGAGCAAATTGCTGAATGATGTGCTTCCGCATCAGAGGGAAGATGCGGTGAATTCCCTCGCCTACGAAGCTGAGGCGAGGATGAAAGATCCTGTTTATGGCTGCGTTGGAGCTATTTCAGTCCTTCAAAGACAAGTCATGAGACTCCAAAAGGAATTGGATGCTACCAATGCCGATATAATCCGCTATGCCTACAATGAAATGCCACAGCCGCCACCGGCGACGGCATCCCAGTATGGAAGGAGACCAGCTTCTGGGCATGGAGACTCAGGGGGTGGTTCTTCTAATCAAATCTCTGGGTTTCTCTATCCTTCTCAGTGGAATAATAATGACCCTAGTGGAGACGATGAGAGTGGAAATATGTGAGGCTTTGTTAATTAATTAATTAATAAGCATATCAAGACTTGATATAATGTAAAATAATTATTATTAGGATGGGGAGAGCTCCCATTTGGCTAGCTCTAGGGTTTTCTAGTTATGGAATGTGAAGAAGGGACCATGTGTCATATAATGGGTATTTTTATGATATGCAAATTATTACCCTCATGAAATATTATTATTCTTGTATTTTTTTGTGAAAAAATATATTCCTTATAAGGTTTGATATGTGGTTACTAAAAAGTTCAATATAAATATGAAATAAACATATAAGTTTTTTCTATTAATTTGGCCGAATTTAACGTAGTATCTGTTCAAATACTTTCAACTATTTGATATTAAATGTTTATATACTCCTACATCCGTGGTGCTTGAATCCGGAATCTCAATAAATAACAATAATTCATTAACTACATGATTGCTTGATTCATATAAATAAACACATAGGTGAATGATATCGTTTTAATTTATAAAAAAGTTTATAATTTTATTAATTGTACTCTAACTTATAAGAAAAGCTTGACCTCACAAATATCACTAATCGTATTGTTTATTACTTTATTTAGGGTATGTATATTTTATCTATAGATTGTGTAATTTTTTAACACGATCTGTTTATTTTAATCTTAAAATTTAAAATCTTAAATCATAAATCTCAAATTCTTAAACTTTAAATAAAACATTCGTTATTATAATAAATAGGCTTGTGTAAGTTTTATACGACCTGTGTATAGGACATTATTTCATCTTGATATACTTTTAAAAGTTTTTGGAAAATTATGTCTATTGACTAAGGATTACTTTAATTAATATTATTACAGTAATTTAAAATTTATAAATTTAAATATTTCTGAAATCTGCCCTTCTACTTTAAATAACATGTATTTTTTATATAAATCTTAAATCAAATCCTAATCCTCTTTAAAGAGGAAGATAAGAAGATTTTTAGGAAAACGAATATGAATACTTCTAACGGATTTAGAACTCTTATAACTTAAGGAAATATAAAAAAATATAGATGAACAACTTAACTAACCGATTAAATATATTTATTATAGATAAATATACTTCCTCCAGATAATATGCATTTAATTGGTGCTCGTAACAAGTATTTTAACATAAGGGTCATTTCATATTCAGTAATATATACTATTACATGTGTGTACGAGCCCACCAATCTCTCTTATTTTTAAACATATAAAGATGCAATGAACTTGGCCAAAACATAACGGTTAAGCCACCAACTGCTTAAAGTGCACTGGTTTATTTGCAGACTAAGGGGAACTTGTTTATAATTTTGAGGGTTCTCTTTTCCTAGTTTACGTCAACCATTTCCTATACTCTCAAACATCATATTTTGCTTTCAGGGATGGACAGAAAGGATAAGTAGGGTAATCACGTATGAAAATTTAAATTATTATATATTTTAAAAAAAAATTATGTATTTTTTTATTGAAAATCTGTTGTCACTTTTAAAATTTTATAAGTTCGTCTCTTTAATATAAAATTTTGCATCTTTCCATATTTACTTTTTTTACTGATGAATTCAATTTTCTTCTTTAACACTACTATTTCATGGCAAAATCATGCTATTTCCAAATACGCTATTCGTATTTGAACCAGTGTTGGATTAGAGTACGGTCATTTTTTCTCCTTCCGGTTTTCTAGAATTTTGTCTTGACTAATTTAGTTTGACTCATGTCGTACACCTAATTTTTAATAGATGGTCAGTTAATAGAGATTTTCTGCATATACAAAATCTCAAACTCAAGATTTACTTAAACGATATCAAACTGTTTATCACATGAACTAACCTCATTAATTGTAAGAATTAGCATTTGATTGTGACGGTGATGTCCGGATAAATATGTTTAAGCAATATATCTAACTGAATAAGATAGTCTCCATTTTAAGCAACCTAAAGCATATACTATATAAGCCATTAGCTATAGGATCTATGTGTGAACAAGGGAAAATGATAAAAGTAAAAGATTGTTTGTTGTAATATTCTCTAATATTAAACGTTAAAGCTTTTTGAAAACACATCACATTTTCAAGTCAAATTTTCGACAGGTAGTAAAAGTAACACTGTAAATTTGTTGACTTCCCATTTCTCTTTTCCTTTTAAACGCCATATAATTGCACGGATTGCCATTCACTCCTGTGATGAAGCATAGGAAAAACTATTGTAAAATTCCGGAACACTGTCGCTATCTGGAAGAGAGAGAGAGAGAAGGTACAGGTACCTAGCGTTGTGGGAAGAATAAAGGGATTGTTTTCCCATGTGGAGGTACTTGAACCACAAGAAAAAATCAAATTGCATGAAGGATTTTTCAAGTTTTGATTAATTGATTTTGCTGGTTATTTACATATTCAAATCATCAATGGAACACTCAAAGATCCTCTCTGTCTTCGAAGGAGAGGAGCAGGGCAGCGCAAAGTCGGAAGAAAAAGGTTGATTGATGATGGTGGTCAGGGTCCCAAAAGCTCGTCTATATCCTTACCCAGTATTATACATCTTTCATTTTCAAATTAGCACTTGCAAGGGCCACCACCACTCCACCGCCCAATACGGGGAAAAAACACACAACCAAAGCCCTCCACAGCTCCAAAAACAAACACACGTCTATTACACTTGCCCAATGCTTTTGATTGATTGATTGGATGGACTTGACCTTCCTTTCGATTTCAGTGGTGCAATTAACAACGCCTCGAGTAAATTCTACGGTACGACACTTTAATAAACGGTTAAAAAAACGTTATCGATTTTGTTATTATTTAAATAATAAAATGAATAAAAAATTACTTAAAACATTATTATTTTTATCTAAAACATCAATGTTTTTTTATATTTTCGGTAAAGTGCCCAACAATAACAAAACCAGTAGCACTTTACCAGATATATAATCAAGCTCGGTAAAACGCCTAATAATAACAAAACTGATAGAAATAATAATGTTTTCTGTAATTTTTTACCGGTTTTGTTATTTAAATAATAACAAAACCGGTAGCGCCTTTTTTAGCTATATATTAAGACTATCGCACGTGATCATTTTCCTGAGGCTTGCATTTTACCATTGCTTCCAAACTAAGCCGTTTGGATTAACAACCGGTCACAAGACCAGTTTGATTTGAGGTAGAAAATAAACAAAATCGTTTGGTTATAGATGATTCATCTCTTCTAGTTTGAACTGAGAGTCACAGCCAGTAAAAGAAAAGTTATTGATCAATGTTGACTTTTTTGTTCCTATGATAAGGTAAATGAAGGTGAAGAGGTCTCCTCTAGGTCAATGTGGTAAATGGAACTAGTGTAAGGCATAAGATTATCATCAGTACCCGTAGGTTAGCTGAATATAGTTAGGTGGTGATGAATTTGACTTTAGCAAGTCACTTGAACCTATTAGAGGTCATGTGAATAAATCGCGATTTCCCGAGATTTTAGATCTTTAGAATCTTCCTTCTGGAGACGTCCTCTTTTTGTCTTTTAGAGCTCTCGTAGAATTTAAAGTTTTTTTTTCCTTTCTCTAGAGATGCTCTTTATGGATCTTGCCAATGGAGATGTTCCAACTCATGAGGCATTGAGATACAACAACGGTGATAACACGCGGAGGATATTTGGTTGAGGTACAACATTTATTCCCCTTAGTCGAGGGAATGTCATAAAGTGGCTTTACCAGAGACTTTATTGTTACATCATTATAGATTTATATCATTTTTTGGGGACTGTCCCAATGCTTATTCTTATCGCATCAATTGTTTGTGGGAATAAATTGGATGAGTCAGTTATTAGGGGCTCGCCCCTTTTAATTTGGACGAAGAGTCACAATTAGTGTTTGGATGAAAATTATCAAGTAATTTTGATGATATTAATATCAAGAAGAGTCTAAAGAAAAAAATGATTTTACCTATTCGAGAGAGAGAAAGAGAGAATAAGGGTGAATAAGGGATTTGCCTGTGTGTCTCCCTACGACTATTGTGATTGCAAGGCACAAATTACTACCCTTGATAGTCACTCGCCCTTTTTCTATTTAATGGTGAATTAGTGTAATATCCCAAAATCGAGGCTAGTAATTAAAATGGAAATTTTAAAATTTTGAGGTTTGATTTTGAAAGATTAAAAAGTTTAGGGACTAAATTGGTAATATTTAATGGATGATTGTTTAGTAAATATTAAATGAAGTAAGGGGTAAAATGGTCTTTTCTAAGGAAGGATTTTATATTTCCCTTTATATAGGAGAGCAACACGTGGAAATGGAGAGAAATGAAAGAAAATTCTGGAGCTTGGGTTTTCTTCTTCCTCTTCTCTTCCTGTGGCTCCATTGTTAAGGTAAGTTGGTCTTAATTTGGTTAATTCTTTCATTTTAAAGTTGGTTTTAATTCTTGGAGTGATGGAAAAGCTTAAGAAAAGCTTAAAACTCAAATAGGATTAAGTTATGTAAGATTGAAGTTAAAGAGTTTTTAAAGGAATTATTGAGATAGAGTTAATAAATAAGTTTTGAAGTGAAATTTGACTTGTCAATGATCTAACTAAGAAATTCGAAGTGTCAGAAACAAATTTAGAACATGTTGATTTAGTGGCTTGATTATTGAATTCAAGTGTGTATGTAGGATACTGGAAATTAGGATGAATTAAAGTGATATAAGTTGATTTGAATAAGTATAGTTAAGTCTTAAGGGTTAAACGGAGGTTATAGAAGCAAAATTAAGTAAGTTTGGTATGATTTTTGGGCTTAAAAAGGAAATTCTGGACAAGACTATCGGTACTGTTGAGTGGGTACCGATACTACAAGGCCATTTTCGAGGATATGATGTAAGGGGTATCGGTACCTGTATGAACAATATCAATACCCTATAGAAGAGGTACCGATACCTATGTGGAGGGTATCGATACAGGGGGAACTTCGAAGCTAATTTTGGTATCGGTACCTGGATAGGGTATCAGTACCTTAGCTTAGAGGTATCGATACCCTAAGGGTGGTACTGATACCACTTAAGTTGGAAAGTTGAAATTGGGGTTTTAATTAGTTTACATTGATATGAATTGGACAAGTCGACAAGAAATAGTCATCGAGGAAAAGAGATAAGGGATCGATATTGACTAGTGAGGCCAGGTGAGTGCATATTAGATAGTATATGATGTTTGATGGAAATAAGACTTGCACAAGTCTATTTCCTATAGTGTTATGCATGAATTTATGCACAGAACGTGTGTTTGATATGAGAGTATGTATGCTTGATTATATGAATTGATATATTCTTGTATGTGCTATGTGATTTATGTAAAAACACTATTAAGTGATAATAGAAGATTATAAATGGTTATGAAATTATATGAGTATAAAAGATAAGTAATGTGATAAGCTCTATGGGAGATGGAAATTAAAATATATGTCTAGGAAGAGTCATACGAGAACAAAATATAAGTTATATGATAATGAAATATAAGACTATGTGAATACATGATATGAGATAAATTAAGTAATAATATGAGAATATGATAAAAGTGAGTTCATGAGAAATGATATGAGCTAAGCAATCAAATGTAAAAGTTATATAAACAATAGGAACATGAGTTGGGCAAGTACATAGTTGTATGATCATTCATATGAAATAGTAAAATAAAATTATATGATTAAATGAAAAGTGAGATAAACTAAGAAACGGTGACCTATATGATAATATGAGAATAGAATATAAGTTAGGAGAATATAGGTTTATGTGAAAAATTATGTAAAAATGAAATAATGGAATATAATAAATATGATATAGTGATTATGTGAAACTAGAAATGTATAAATTATATGAAAATAGTACATGATGGTGTAATAAATTATATGAATTGATATAATAGAATTATATGAATAAGTGAAAGAGTAAAATAAGTAAGTGACATTGATATAAACTATAATATGAATTAGTGATATAAGAATACGATATAAAATATGCAATAATAATCAATTTGTTATATGATCAATATGAACATATGAGAACAAGAGATAAGATATGTGACTATGAGTACTTGAATACATATCTATGTGATGTGACTTACGAGATCATATAAAATATTATATGACTACGTGATTATATGGAAATAATACATGTATATGTGATATGTGAATGTGAAGCATATGAAAATGTTCTACGTGCAAGTGAACTATATGACTATATGAATCTGTGAAATGACATAAGTGATAATGCCCATGTTGTGTCATGAGAGCTAGTGGTATAGTTGGCATGCCAAGAGTCGAGGTTCTACGTGGTCCTTCAGGACATATATGTAATTATGTGGAACATATATGTGGTATCTCGGTACACTTATTTGGTCCATTGTATTATGTATATGGTTCTTAAGGAGTGGTCCTTCGGGACATATGTGATATATGGTCTTTCGGACATAGTGGTCCTTCGGGACAAATTCTACGCGCCCCTAGTGGGAATTATACGAGATGTGGTAACATCATATGTGCACAACCTCAATGTACTCACATACCTTAAGTTCTCAGAATGTACATGGGCTAATAAAAGATAATATAAGTAAACCTGATATGATGATGCGTTGGGTTTCTGTGAAGTGATATATGTGATATATAATATGTGTATATATATATATAGTTGTCATATGAATTGTTATATGATATTTGTATTAAGTTAATATGCGAAATGTGTTATAGGAATTTATATGATGATATGTACATTGTTTGGTTAACAATGTTAGGTACAAGAGGTTATAACTAAGAGATATAATTGATAATCATGCTAATAATGATAATAATAATAATAATAATAATGAAATGATATGTATATGTATGTATTTATTTTTTGATACATAATGCATTCCATAGCTTATTACGAAATGTGCATAGTAGGAATTAGTAATGATATGTTATAGTACGTTTATTTATGCCTGACTAAGTCATCGATTTAGCGTGTGAATGTTTCACACGTAGGTTTTGAGATGAGCTTATGGATCGATGTGAAGCAAGACAGGTCAGTCCTTCTTACCGAAGGTCAGATCAGAAGAAAAATGAATAATATGTATTTATATAAAATCTAGTTGGCATGTATTTAAGGAAAAGTAAATTGTATAAGCTCTAAACAGTTTTGTAAATGTTTTGAGTAAATATATGTAAATTATTTAGTATGTTTTAAATGAAGTTTGAATATTTCTCTATTTGATATAAGAAAATGGTTTAAAAAGTTGATGTGACATCTCAGACTCGTATTCGGGTCGGATACGGGTTGGGGTGTTACAATTAGGGCACCTTTTCCTATTGCTTTATATTTTTTGTATTTTTTATCCAATTTCATTTTTACTATTAGATTTTTGTGAGGCTTGCTTCCTGATTTAATGGAGAAAGGTGTTATCAAGAAGGAAGAGAGACCGAGTCAGTGAGATTGAGATAATGATGCCCTCTTGATGCCCTTCTGCCATCTCATTGCCTCGTTCAAATCGAATGGAGAATAAGGGTGAATAAGGCGCTTTTAGGGTGTTTAAGTAAACTCAAGGGAGTCATGCCTTGATTTATATGCATCATTGATGAAGGGCTCTCAATGCTTATTTGGGAATTACCTCTATGTGTATGGGAGTTGAAGGATAAGTTTTTTCATTCATAACTAAGGCATCTTTATCCGATTTGGTTGATAAAAATTTTATGATACAAGGTTTGTAAGAGGCATTTCTCGTTTTCAACCAATTAAAGAGGCAACTTGACACCCTTCAAAGATTCTAATTATTGGTGAAGGATTCTTTTTCATTGGTAGAAACAATGGGAAAGTCTATGTCCCCCTCGTTGTAGCGAGGCATCTTTATACTTTTAGTACCAAGGAAACAACTCTTATCGTTGAACGGAGGCATCATATACTCACCGGAGCATGAGACAACTCTTACCCAGTAAGAGTTATGAGAAGGTATCTCGATGCTTCCAAGTGAAGACTTCTCTACTCCTTGTGATATGACAATGGATTTATTTCTATTATAAGATGAATTTATATTAACTCTCTCAAACGGTATTAGAATGATAAAGATATGAGGGCTAAGAAATTTTAACATTCCATGTTGGTAGAGAAGGCAACTTGATACCTTCATATACATCTTCATTTACCAAGTGAAGGCTTCTTTGTCATGATAGGAGAAATTGAGAGGTATTTTTCTCTCATTACTAGGATAAAGGCATCTCTATGCTTAAAATTACAATGGTATAACTTCTAATACTAAGTGGAGGCATCTCATACTCTTTGAATGAGTCGTAGAGCTTTGAATAAGGCAACTTCACCCAATATAATATCACATGTTATGTAGCAGCATCTTAGCGCTTTCGGGAAAATACTTATCTACGCCTTGTGGAGTGACAATGAATTAATTCTAATTACCATGTCATAGGCATCTTAATGTTATCATCTGATGATAAGAATAATTTATATAGGAGTGAAGAC
Organism: Hibiscus syriacus; assembly: GCF_006381635.1. Classification (NCBI taxonomy): domain Eukaryota; kingdom Viridiplantae; phylum Streptophyta; class Magnoliopsida; order Malvales; family Malvaceae; genus Hibiscus; species Hibiscus syriacus. The sequence continues at coordinate 1,075,767 of NW_024062828.1, read as the reverse complement.
ATCTCAATTCTTTTAGCCAGTTTAGATGGGAAACTCAATCTACGGTAACACACAAGATGTATAGCAGAGGTAACTTCATGCTTTATAATTTTACAGGTGCGATCAAGGCATCTTAGCCTTGGTAGAAGTGAAGAGTTGAAATATCTCTCATTAGGGAAAAATATATCTTAACACTCGTTAAGGCACAATAGATCACCCTTGTTACTAGAATTGAGGCTTTCAACCCTTTGAGAATTCTTCATAAATTGTCAACATCTCTAAGGGTAAAGAATATGAGAATGAGCAGTGTTTTGAGTAATGTTTTTTCATTATATCCAAAAGTATTTACAATCTAATGATACATTTATACACATTTAATTAACAACTAAATGCTACTAACAACCTAACTAACTTCCTTACTAACTTGCTAACCGGCTTCTTAACACTCCCCCTTAAGTTGGAGAATGATTCATGTCTTTCATTCCCAACTTGATCTTCAAACGTTCATGATGGTTTGTTCCTAAGCCTTTTGTAAAGATATCAGCCTGTTGTTCTTTAGTTGAGACATGTTTGGTACAAACAACTCCCTTTTGTATCTGTTCACGAACAAAGTGACAATCGATCTCAATATGCTTCGTTCTTTCATAATACACCAGATTTGCTGCAGTGTGGAGTGTAACCTGATTATTACAATACAACGTTGTTGGCTCGTGGTGCTCAATTCCCAGTTCCTTAGTCAATCCTTTTAACCAAACCAATTCTGTTACAATATATGCCATACATTTGTATTCAGCCTCAGCTGATGATTGTGAGATTGTGCTCTGCTTCTTAGACTTCCAGCAAATGAGAGAATCTCCCAACTTAACACAATAACCAGAAACAGAACGCTTGACATTGGACAAGCAGCCCAATCATAATCACAAAATGCAACCAAGTTGGGCTTACTTTTGACTAAAAACAAAATACCTTCTCCTAGATTTTTTTGAATATATCAAACAATACGCATAACTGCTTCATAATGGACTTTCTTTGGAGCTTGCATGAACTGACTTAAAAGATGAACAACATACATCATGTCTAGGCGAGTATGTGTTAAGTAAAAGAGCCTTCCAATCGGTCTTTGATACATTCCAGTATCTTCTAAAAGCTTATCAGACTGATGCTCAACGTGCATATCATACTCAAATGATATGAGTTTTTGATCCTGCTTAAGAGGAGTAGAAACACTACGTGTATTCCCCAAACCAAAGTCTGGAATGAACTCAAGGCATATTTTCGTTGACTTAGAACAATTCCTTCTGCATTTCGTATAACTTCAATGCCTAAAAAATACTTGAGTTGCCCCAAATCTTTCATCTTAAAATTCCTGTGAATGATGATCTTTAACTCTTCTATCATTCCATTATCATTTCCTGTGATCAAGAGATCATCCACATAAATCAAATTATTACTAATTTTTCACCCTCTCGTTTTGTGAACAACGAGTAATCATAAAGGCTTTGCAAATAACCACTTGCAGTAAGGGATTCAGTCAATTTTAAGTTCCATTGACGAGACGCCTACTTTAAACCATATAGTGACTTGAGCAACCTGCATACTCTAAACTCCCCCTGGTTGCGAAAACCATCTGACAGCATCATATAAACCTCTTCATGAATATCTCCTTGTAAGAAAGCATTGAAGACATCCATTTGATACAGCTACCATCCAAACATAGCAGCCATGGCAATAACAGTACGAACAATAACTTGTTTTGCCACAGGTGAAAAAGTATCATGGAAGTCAATACCTTTACGTTGACTATAACCCTTAGCAACTAATCGGGCTTTGAATCTTTCAATCGAACCATTAGAGTTGTACTTGATCCGGTATACACATTTGTAACCAATGAGTCGTTTATTGGTGGTAGATCAACCGCTATCCAAGTACCATTTGCCTCTAAAGCATGAATCTCATGTTGCATACAACGTTCATCACGAGCTGCCTCATGGTAGGTTGTAGGTTCAACTAGAGATAAGGAAGAAACAACAAAAGTTGGTGTGTGTAAAGATAAATGAGAAGAAAAAGGATGATTGAAGAGGAAAGTGTACCTGCTTGCAGTGAATTAGAAGAGGATTGAGAAGGACAAACAAAATCAGATAACCAGGAAGGTGGTTTAGTGACCCGAGTAGAACACCGCAAAGGAGAGACTAGAGATAACTGGTGACTCGATAACCGAGAAGATGAAGGACATGAATTGTCAGGAATCGGACATGTTGAACCAGAAGCTACATTTTGATTATTTGTAGGGTCAAGATTGCATGAAAATTCATGCACGGGTAAAGTCTCATCACGTAAATTATGCGGTGTCACAACTGGAATATGCAAAAAATCTCGATCAAGGTCACTAGGCAGGGTTGAGATAGGAAACAAAGGAGAATTTTTAACTGGAAACTAAAAAGGAAAAATAGACTCATGAAATACCACATCTCGATTGACAAAAAAGGATTTTGAACTTAAGCTAAAAAGGACATAACCCTTCTGCACCAATGAATATCCTATAAAGACTGAAGGAATAGACATAAAGGAGAATTTGTCATGATTGTTAGGGATAGTAGCATAACAAAGACACCCAAATACTCTAAGATGTGAAAGATTAGGCACCTTCCCATACAACATTTGGAATGATGTTTTCCATTGAAGAACCCTGGTTGGCAGCCTATTAACTATGTAACAGGTAGTTTGAATACATTCACCCCAGAACTTAATTGGAACAAAAGACTGAAATTTAATAGTACGAGCAACATTAAGTAAATGTTGGTGTTTTCGTTCAGCAACCCTGTTTTGTTAGGGCGTATGAACACAAGAACTTTGATGAACGATCCCTTGAGAAGAAAAGAAAGCACTGCCTTTATTGCTAAAGAATTTCCAACCATTATCACTTCTCAGGGTTTTAACTTTAGTAGAAAAATGATTGTCAACATAAGCAAAAAATTGTTTAAGGGTGACAAATGCATCACTTTTGAGTCTAAGTAAAAATACCCATGTCATACGCGTATGATCATCAACAACAGTTAAGAAGTACCTATGTCCACTATGCGTTGAAATACAATAGGCTCCACAAAGATCAATATGAATAAGAGAGAATGCAGTTAACTCATGAGAATCACTCATAGGAAATGGTAAACGAGTTTGTTTAGCAAGTGGACAAACACCACAGCTTTTAACATGATCAACATTAGACAAACTGTTATGTAATTGAGACATTTTATTCAAGGTACTCAAAGAAGTATGCCTAAGTCGTGCATGCCATAGTACACTATTATCTGATTTTAACAAAGTAGAAGATAATCAAGAATTTTTATAGGAGACAAAATGACAAACCGATGAACTGAGTGATGAATTTAAGATGTAAATACCATCATAAGATCTACCAATCCCATTCATCTATCCACTGCAAAGGTTCTGTATAAGGAAAAATTATGGGTAAAAGGTTAATGAAGACTTAAGTTCTTAGGTTAATTGGGATACAAACAGTAAATTGTAATGAAAGTCTGGTACATGTAAAACATTGGTTAATATGTGATTAGGAGAAAAGACATAAGTTCCTTTGTGGGCTATATGGGCGGTTTTACCATTCGACAGCTGAACAAACGAAGAGGAGCGCAAGCAACATAAGAACTCAACTTCTCAATATCAAAGGTCATATGATTCGTGGCACCAGTATCTAGAATCCAGTCATGATGCAAGAGAACAAAATGAGTACCTACCATATGTATTGCAGCTTGCACAGGCGGATATTTTCCTAATAACTCAAGAATTTGCTGATATTGTTCATATGTAAAAGTAGGAACCTTAGTAGAAACAGAGTTCTCAGCCAAAGAAGATGTTGATTCTCCTTCACTGTTCAAGATAACATTGTTAGCAGCAGATCCCTTACACTTAGTAAACTTGTAATCAACTGGATAACCAACCAGATTGTAGCACGTTTCTTCTTATGTCATTTGATATGACAATAGTCGTATACTCCATGGAAACATTTTTTAACCTGAGTGCTAGAGTAGAACGCAGTAGGTTCTAAAATACTGGCTAATATGCCTACATTTTGACGCTGACCTTCCTCTTGAACGAGCATGGAATATGCTTGATTTACAGAAGTTAAAGGTTTTAACAGCAATATTTGACTGCGTACCATAGAGTAGGAATCATTCAATCCCATAAGAAAATGAAAAAGCTGTGTTGATTAACATGTTCTGTATTCTGCCGAGAAACTTCACAGTTGCACACAACCAAGGGGAAATAGCATTATATTCATCCCAGAGCAACCGTAAGCATGTGTAATAAACCGAAATGGAAGACGTTCCTTGAGAATGAGAAATAATTTCCCGATGAAAAAAATAAACACGTGATCCATCAATCTTGTCAAAACATTCTTTAAGATCTTCCCAAATACGTAATGCATTTGAAGTAAAAACTATTCCTGTAGAAAGTTCTTGACTAACCGTATTCAAGATCCATGAAAGAACGATGGCATTGCAACGCTCCCATTGTGCCAAAAGATCTGGAGAAAGACCTTCACTAGAACAAGTTCCATCTATGAATCCAATCTTGTTCTTGGCTAACAGAACAATGCGCATGGATCTGCTCCATAGATTGTAGTTTTCCACACCGGTTAGCTGATAGGAAACGAGTAACGTTCCCAGAGTGTTTGAAGGATGAAGGTAGAGATGATGATTGTAGTCGATTTGAGTTGTCTCTGGTTGGACCATGATTGTGCAGAAACAAGAAACCGAAAAGATAACAACTAAATCAGCTCACCGGTAAGAAACTAACCGGAAAAACCGCCGACGATGGCCTCTGATACCATGTCAACATCTCTACGAGTAAAGAAGATAGAATGAGTAGTGTTGAGTAATGTTTTTCATTATATCCAAAACTATGTATAATTTACTGATGCATTTATACATATTTAATTAACAACTAAACCACTATTAACAACCTAACTAACTTGCTAACCATCTTCTTAACATAAATCATAAGCTTGGAGTAGAGGCATCTCGACTCTTAGCATATGCATCTCAACGGTGTTTGAGGGGAGACATCTATGTTTTCCTTTGATACAAGAGGCATCTGAGCTCCTATGGTCGATTAATGCAAATGTAGTACAACACATTCTACCAGAAAGAATGCATCCCCACTATGGCAGCATAGTAGAGGATTCTTAACGACATGGCATCATGAAGAAAGATATAAGGCATCTAATCCTAGTACTAGCAAAATTTATAGAGTTTTAGTATTCAAATGAAGAAAGAACTTCGGTTATTTGTATGTACTAGAAGTGTTTGAGTGTTATATTGTACGTTAAAATGAAGTTTTATCCTAGCTTTGTTTGAGAATTAGATAAGTTTTAGTCTAAGCCTAAGGGTATTCATATTCAGTTAAAACTGAATTATTCGACCAAACAAAAAATCGGTTAATCAGTCGATTTATTTTGGGTTCAATCGATCAACGATTAATGGTTTTTTTAAACTTCAGTTATCAGTTAATTCAATTCAAAATCGGTTAATTAATTGAAATTATTAAATATTTAATATATTATATATATTATTAGCTTTAGGGGTGTTTAAAATTTGATTTTAACCGACCGAATTAACTATTAATATTAAATATTTAATATATATATATTATTTATAAATGTTGGTTAATTCAATTAACCGATAAAATTAACCGAACTTAGTCGGTTCGATTACAATAATTTAAAAAAAGTTCAGTTCATTTAATGGTTAAAGAAAAAAGTTTGGTTAACTTGGTTAATGGTTATTCGATTTGATCAGTGACTGAATTAACACTCCTATCTAAGTTTTGTCTAAGTCTAAGGCAGAGACGAATATCTAACTAGTAAGTTTTATCTAAACTAGTTCCTAATCCATAAGACTAATGAGGCAACTCCCGATTTTACTGACCACATGATCATGTTACATTTATGGCTTATCGATTTTATTTGTTGGATGAGTAGTGATAAATCTTTTCTTGTCATCATAGGCCTGACATTTTTTTTCTAAGGTGAGGCTCTATTTCTTTTAAATCATCCTCCAATGCTATTAAGGATGCATCTCCTGCAATAGATAGTTATAAAGTTACCTGGGCAGTTTACCTTAGTTGTTTGTTAGATGAAGTTGTTTGTTAGATGAGTAGTTGGGCGTTGCTTCCCTAATGGATCTTCTTACATGCTTCTAGGGAGCTTATTTGCCCATGTTGTTGGTTTTCCCTCTTCGCTACTGTTGATGTTGTCAGAACGGTCATTAAGTTTTTAGGGCTATTTCAAGGAGCGATCCAACTTAATTTTAAAAATATTAGGTTTTAAAATAAATGGATAAATAAATAAATTTGGAGTCGACATCGACCTTTGGGTTGGGTAGGTCGAATACCTAAAAATATATTTTAAAATAATTTGAAGAAAAATAATTTTAAAAGATAAAAAGTGATTTGCGTTTAACTTAGAAATTCGTTTTGAAAAAGGGTTCGGGAGTCGATTACGCGTGGAGAAGGATTAGCACCCCTACAGCGCCAAAATTGGTACCTAAGTGATTATACATCATATAAATATTGAAATTTGCAAATTCGAATATGCATTTAAATCATTATCCTATTAGAAAAAAATTTCAAAAAGGGTATTATTTTGTACGGACAATCCCGAGAACACACTCCTAGTTATTTAAGGGGTGTTTTCGTATTTTCCCTTTACAAAATAATGTCGTCTTATTCTAAGAAATGGAACAAAATAACAATCTAAGTACAAAACTAATTATACATATATATACATTTAATATGAAGAACAAATATATATTAAAACGTATAAACACAAAATGTAAAAGAAAACAAAAAATACATTTATCCTATGAGTAAATTCTAAAGTCTAATAACCCTAAAGAAAGGCCAAAGCATACATAGATACATTCATTTTTATTAAAACAATAAAAACTAATCTAATTAATTATCATGCAACAAAAATCATATTAATTATACATAGAAAGGTACTACTAGATTGAATATTTAATAAATCAATTAGGGATTAAAATCAAATTAACCATGCAAATTTACCCAAGGACCAAATTGAAACAAAGCAAAATTGCACACAAATTGAGAATTAAAAAATAGGGATTAACATAAAAATACGCGTAAATACGAATGACTCGAATAGAATTAATCAAAAAAGTAAAATTGGGACACAAATCTAAAAAAATAATGAAATCATGACAAAATAAAAAGGTCAAATTCGAAAACGGTCCCCATAGGTGACTATTTTGTAAAAATACACTAAAGATGGAGGGACTAAGTAATAGTTTTACCCTAAAGTTTTAGTGGCTAAAGAGTAATTAATCCAAAAGCTTTAATATATAACTTTAGTTTTAAACTAAACCTAAACCTAAACAATACACAGTCATTTATTCTTTGAGAATTCTTAAACTCTCTCTCGGTCGTCTCCTTAAATGTTAGAGAACCCCTCTCCGGTGCCAACCATTGGTTTGGTGGCCACTCCAAGCTCCACAATCGCTCGACACCCTGACCGATGTAAGCCCTTCTACTCGACCAGATATCCTGAAAAAATCCCCAAATAGAAACCCCATCTCTTCATCTCACACCGTACCTCACAAAAGACCAAACCCGACATCACTGGCCATAACTCACGGTGGCCAGAAAGACTCCGACTGCACCCAAACCAACCTAGAAAACTCCAGTTTTAAACCCCCTAAAACCATACACAAATATTAAAAAAACTATTTCTTTTTAAGAACTTGACATGTTATCTTCCGACCCTATGATCCGACGGCGACTCTACTCCGACGGTAAGCTTGAACCAACTAGGTAACAGACTTAAGCCCTTTTTTTATTTTCTGACTATTTATATTTTGAGCCCCCCAAAGAAGAACTAAACTCTATAAACACCATACAAGGGCCTCAACCGGTCACAAGGAGACGACCGATGATCTGGGCTACAACCCGAGCTCACAATGGAGAAATAACCCTTGCAGACCAAATAGGTAAAGAACTAGCCCCTCTGTTTACTCTCTATTTTTACTTATTTTGATGCTTTTAGTTATTTCAAAAAATGAAAAATGATTCAGAAGAAAAGAGAAGGAAACCTTAAAGAAAAATGCTTACTTATATTGCTTGTGAATCGAGGAAAAATCCTATCTTTTCGATCTGTTTTTTGATTGATAAAAAAAGGGGAATATATTACATTGCCTTTTTTGTTGAATGGGGAACCCATATCTATTACCAAAAATCCCTCCGTTTACATTGATTTTTCACCGAAAAAAATGGGAGTCGAGAGACCCCTTTACAACTATTATGTTTCCAGAAAAAAATCGAGATATTCCCTCCTTTCGAATGAAAAAATTGAGCCCTTATAAAATCTTCTCATTGATATCTTTTTTTCGTTTTCCTTTTTGATGAATGCTCTAATGTGTTCTCATTTTCTCTTATTTGTTTCTTTGGTTTTCCTTGCAGGTGGTGATCTGGCCGAGGGTATTCAACGGCTCAGTGTTGGGCGTGCATGCTTGGCAGCAACACCTTCGGGTAGGATTATAAGCAACAGGGCATCAACAGGGAATTGAATTCCTCAGATTTTATGGATATTGCCCTTTTTTCCTTTTTTGTAATATTTATATATATGTATATATTAAATAATAATAACAATAATAAATATTAACAATAATAATAATAGTAGTAGTAATAATAATATAAATAATAACCTAGACAAAATATGTATCAACAACTACCCCTCTTTGCCCATTCTTGTGTGAACAATAATATGGCAAAGATAAAAAGACAATGCATTTTTTCTGGTTCCATCTCCATGCTTTGAAATCTGATAAGAGATCTATTCCTCTTGTTTCTTCAGGGTAGATCAGATCGAGAAACGTTGATTCATTCCATTGTTCTTCAAGGAAGATTGAATCGAGGTAGACTTCTTCCATTGTTACTTAGGGAAGACCAAATCTTGAAAATAAGGGATATGTTTCGCTTCATCTTGAGGGAAAATCATATCTAAGGGGATGTTGATTCATTCCACTGTTTCGTCAGGGAAGATTGAATCAAGGTAGACTTGTTCCACTATTACTTAGGGAATATCAAATCTTGAAAGATAGAGATTTGTTCCACTTGTTTTTTTAGGGAAAATCATATATGGGGACGTTGATTCATTCCATTGTTCTTCAAGTAAGATTGAATCGAGGAAAACTTGTTCCACTATTACTCAAGGGATATCAAATCTGGAAAAAGAGGGATCTGCTCCTTTTTTCTTAAGGAAATATCAAATATGGGGACATTAATTCATTCAATTTTTCTCCAAGGAAGATTGAATCGAATTCGATTTTCTTTTTTTTGTATTCAAGAATATGAAATATGAAAATTAAACATTAATCCTTGTTAGTATGTGTTTGAGAATTCGAAAACATCATACTTGAAAGTCTTAGAATTTCATGATAATCTTTGAAAATCAATTTTTCCTGTGGAAACTTGTCTCGTAACCACCAAATATGGGAATTTGTCTCAACTTGAATGTCAGTTAAACCTCTCCCTCTTTGGGACCTTGAATTGGTTACTTTTTAAAAAAAATCATTTTTTAGAAAATATTTTAATGAGAAACTTCGAAAACTATTTTCTCATTTTTTGGAAAATCATGCAAAAAAATCCTGCCCAGAAGTCTTATAGATGGCATGAAGGACTTATTATCTTGCTCGAAAGACTTACAGATGACCCGAAGGGTTTAAGCATCGTAACATCCCAAAATCTGGGTCAGTGATTAAAATGAGAATTTTTGAAATTTGGTGATAAAAGTAGAATAGTTAAATAGTTTAATGACTTATTAGAAATATAGTTTAAGGTTGTTGGTAATTATTTAATGAATTAAAGGGTAAAATGGTCAATTGATAAGTAAATTTTTATTTCCCTTTATAAGATAAGGGAACCACGTGGAAGAGGAGAGATTTCTCCAAAGTTCTCTTCTTCTCCTTTCTTATTCTTCTTCTTCATGTGAAGCCATAAGAAAAGGTAAGATTTCTTGTTGGTTGATATTTAGCCGAATTTAAGATGGGTTTGATCATTAGATGATAATTAAGCTTAAGGAAAGCTTAATTTATCTTAAAACCATAAGATAAAGGAGTCAAGAGAGATTAAAGATTATAAGTTTTTAAAGGAAATCTTGAATGAAAGTTGATAAGTTAAATTGGAAGTTAAATTTGACTTGTCAAGGGTCTAATTAAGAAGTTAGAAGCCATAGAATTGGAATTAAAACATGTTGCAAAGTTGGTATAATTCTTGAGTTACATATGAGGAATAGAATTTTGAAGTTAAAGATGGTTTATATGGAAATAAATTGGTTTAAGCATGTGTATATGAGTTAAGAACATAAAAGGGGATGAAAGATGAAGTATTTGAGTTGATTTGAGTGGATTTTCGAGCACGAAATGGAATTCTGGGCTAGTGTGCATTGGTACACATTCAACCTGTACCGATGCATCAAGGGTAAATTTCCAGAAATTTTTCAGTGTGTATCGATGCACAAGAAGTGCATCGATGCACCCATTAAAAATGGAAATATCGAATGTAATTAGTGCATCGATGCATAGGAAGTGCATCGATACACCCCCTTAAGATTAAAACATCGAAGGTGCTTTGTGTATCGATGCATGGGTAGTGCATCGATGCACATGTTAAGGGATGCATCGATACACTGTAGAATGTATCGATGCACTTTAATGGGAAATGGAATAAATCGTTATTTCAGTTTATAAAATGATAGATTAAGTATATCAAATGGGATACTGATAGTATAAATATATGATTGTTTAGATATCGATCAAGAGCAAGTTCCGTAATGATTGAAAGGTTAGAATTGATCAAGAAGAGAAAGAAAGCCATAGGAGTAATTGATAGCAAGTGAGGCCAAGGTGAGTGCATCTTATTTTAATATGGGATTATGTGGAAATTGGACTTGCGATAAGTCTAATTCTTATAGTTGTAGTGCATTAAGTCATGAATATAAGTATGTGAATTTCATGATTTGTATGTATTCATGATTATATGTATTGATATGTTTTTGTATGTGTTATATGATTTATGTAAAAATACTACTATGTGATATATGAAAATGTAATGTAAACTACATATAAATGGTGAGACGTGTAAATATATGTATATAGAGTGAAATAAAAGAATAAAATATAATCCATATAGCAATGAAATATGAGACTATATGAATACATGTCTATAAGATATATTAGGTAAAAATAGGAGAATATGATACAAGTGAGTTTATGAGAAGCGATTTGAACTGGGTAAGCATGTATAAAAGTTATATGAACAATAGAAACATGAATTGGGTAAGTACATAGTTAGGTGATCATTTATATGCATTAGTATAATAGAATCATATGATTTAATAAGAATTGAGATAAGCTAAATAAGATTGACCATAGAATGAAATGAGAATAGTATATTAATTAGGAAGCTTGAACATAAGTGATAATACAAACATATAAGATAAGCTATAAGGGGAAAACTCATGTACTTGAATAAAATTATGACATATAAGGTATATGAAATTGAACTAAGTAAATAGATTAGATTAATATATATATAAGTGAAATGATAGAAGTGATACATGTTTATAAGTATGTCATAGATTACATGATATAGGTAAATATAATAGAATGAAGCTTAAGATATATGAGATTATATAAGTTATTAAATATGATATATGTGATTATGAGAAGAAGAACATAAACCATGTGAATATAAGTATAGGTAAAATGATATATATATATATATATATATGACTATGAGTTGGAATAATGTTATATGATTTATACTAGGATAAATTATGAGACTATATGTGAAATGAAATGAGTACATATTTATATGATGAGATGGTGAACTATATGAACATGTGAATATATGTCTATGAGAAGACATAAGAATAAGATATAAGCAAGGTGATAAGAAATGTGAAATGACGTGTAAAGTTAATATAAGTTATGTAAAACTGATCTACGTGATTATATGTATATGTGATCCAAGTTATGTGACCTAAGATACGTGAAAGGTGAAAGTGAATTATGTGTCTATGTGAATACGTGAAATGACATAAATAATAATGCCCATGTTATGTGTCATGAGAGCTAGGGATATAGTTGGCATGCCAAGAGTCGAGGGTCTACGTGGTCCTTCGGGACATATATGTATTCCTTGGATCATGTGTGATGTCTTTTAAGACACATACTTGATCCTTTGTATATGTATATGATTCTTAAGGAATTTTCTACGTGGTCCTTAGGAACATTTTATATGGAACTTCGGAGCAATTCTACGCGGCACTTCGGTGCAATTCTACGTGGCACTTCGGTGCATTTATACGAACTGTGGTAACAGCATTAATGCACAACCTCAATAGACTCACATATCTATAGTTCTCAAAAGTGTACATGGGCTAAACAAAGAGATAACAATGAAGATGGTACTGGTGAAGTATATGTTTTTGTGATATGAACTGTATTATATGATTGTTATGATGATGTGTGTATGGTTTGAATGAGTCATATGTTGATGAAAAGTATGATTAAAGGATATAAATGATAATAATGTGGATAATAGAATAAGATTAATGATGGAAATAATGTGTGATGTGTAAATATGTACATTATATTATATATAATGATTGTGTGACATCATGAAGTATATGTTCATACATGTTTAAGCATTTAGAGTTTCCTTTATAAATTTAATGCCTCACTAAGTCATAGACTTAGCGTGTGATTGTTTCACACGTAGGTTAAAGAAGCGAGTAGAGAAGCGAAGAAGAGCAATACAGGTCAGCATCTCCCTTACAAAATTTCAGATCAAAAAATAGATGATTTAAATGTGTTTGGTTAATGTGAATATAGTTGGCATGTACTAATTGATTGAGTTGAATATGCTCTGATCGATTTTGATTATTTTGGTCAATTTATGTAAATAAACCGCTTTTATTTTAATTAAAGTTTTAAATTTTCTTTGAATTTTGTCAAGAGTCAAAGTTTGAAAGTCAATGTGACACCTCAGACTCATATTCGGGTCGGGTACGAGTTGGGGGTGTTACAGTTTAAGCATCATACTCGAAAGACTAACTGATGACCCGAAGGACTTACCGATTTTGGAAATAGTTTACTAGGTAAGAAACTTTTCTTACTTTTCAAAAATTTCAATTTTCATATTTAAATGAGAAATCTTTGTCATTTTTCAAGAGACATGTGAAAAAACCCTACCCGAAGGACTTATCATCTTGCTCGAAAGACTTACAGATGACCCGAAGGATTTAAGCATTATGCTTGAAAAACTTACGATGGCCTGAAGGACTTACCAATTTTGGAATAGTTTACTAAGTAAGAAACTTTTCTTAATTTTCAAAAATTTCAAATTTCAGATTTAAATGAGAAATCTTTCTTATTTTTTGAAAAACATGTGAAAACATCCTGCCCGAATGTGTTATGGATGACCCGAATGACTTATCATCTTTTTTGAAAGACTTATAGATGACCCGAAAGATTTAAGCATCATGCTCGAATGACTTACTGATGGCGTGAAGGACTTGCCAATTTTGGAAATAGTTTACTAGGTAAGAAACTTTTCTTACTTTTCAAAATTTTCTATTTTCAGATTTAAATGAGAAACCTTTCTCATTTTTCGAAAAACATGTGAAAACATCCTGCCCAAAGGTCTTATGGATGGCTTGAAGGACTTTTCATCTTGCTCGAAAGACTTACAGATGACCTGAAGGATTTAAGTATCATGCTCAAAATACTTATTGATGGCCCGAAGGATTTACCACTTTCAGAAATAGTTTCCTAGGTAATAAACTTTTCTTTTCAAAAATTTCAATTTTCAGTTGTAAATGAGAAACATTTCTCACATTTTGGAAAACATGTGAAAATATCCTGCCCGTAAGTCTTATGGATGGCCGAAGGACTTATCATCTTGCTCGAAAGACTTACAGATGACCCGAAGGATTTAAGCATCATGTTCGAAGGACTTACCAATTTTGGAAATAATTTACTAGGTAAGAAACTTTTCTTTCTTTTCAAAAAAATTCAATTTTCATATTTAAATGAGAAACTTTTCTCATTTTGTAACTTATAAAATGACTTAATGGTAGGGCAACATGCCTCACTTCAAAGTAATGTTTCCTCTATGGATTGAGCCCACCCTGTTCTTCAGGTTCTGCTTTCCTAAACATGATTCCATGTATTTAAGGTTTGAACTCTAGTTTCCACTTGTTGGAATTTTAATACCATAAATCCTCTCTCTTCATTGGAAGATATGTAAAAATCATATGTTTATGTGTGAAATGTGAATGCAATGTAATACATTTTTCTTTTATTCCAATGATTTTCTCATGCATGAATAAATGCTTATTCAAATTTCTTTTGACTATAAAGTGGGGAACTAGGTCTTTTTCCTCTTGATCACTCTTCTCTAGGGTTTACTCAAATATCGGTGTAACAACTCATGATTTCAAGCTTGCAACTTTGAAGAGCCATCTAATCATCTTATGTCTTTACATCTTCTTTGCCTTTTATCTACATTAAACTCCCAGAAGAAATGTTTCCTGAATCTTTGTTACGGTCAGTAATATGATCTTGATGCCCCTTTCTATCCTTGACTCAATTACTATCAGAGTTGCTTTTCCAGGACTCTATAGTTGATTGAAGCTCGGTTGGTTTACTTTTCAAGGTAAGCCCTGACACTCCAAATTGTGAGACTCACTCTCAATGTCGTTTCGGTCGGAACCTTGTTATCTCCACATGATCTGGATTTTTGGTCATGCCCCAAGGTAGGTATTTATGGCTCCTCCCTATCTGGGTGCCAAAATTCATCCTTGACTGGTCGTACTCTTGTATTTTTGCTATACACTGGGATATGTGCCCCTTTCAAATAGGGAGTTCATCTATTTCTCGAAAGGTTACCGATAACATCACAATGAAGTGCTACAAGTTTTATCCCCCATTCCTTCTGATCTCTCATACTACTTACTTTCAAGATTGTAGAGTGTTTCATGATTCTAGTGTCGCTTATTCTTTTTTCTCCAATAGAGGCAGAATGAACCTTACCTGCGTCAAGGACCTTTCGCATTTGAGATTATCCTGTTTGAAAATGTTTTTCTCCTTTCTTTTATTTTAGGAATAAAAGATTTTTGTAAAGTATTACTCCTTAATTCATGCTCATAATTGAAGCAAATCATGAGTTCACAGAATATCAAAAGAATCAATGGCTCTTTTAATATTTTCAAAATTATAACTTTTTGACAAGTGTCAAAATTGATAAGTTGGCTTCAGGTTGGCTTCCTTTTTTCCAAGGTTTTAGTCATCGAAAATGACATTTCATTCTCAGTCCTTGTGAACATTATAACATGCCATTTTTTCTTGGCTTGTTATTTTAACTGGATGTGGACAAAATGACGCAACTAGCATATTGAATTACTAGACTTTCTAGCACACTTCTATTTCGGTTCTCTGAAATCTTCCATTTGTTCAAGCTTCGAAAAATTCTTTAGTAGAGGTAGTGCAGGGACATCAATCTAAATATAAAATTCCTGAGTTCTTGTGTGAGGTTGATTATAAAAGGTGTTCCCCAACTCTCTTAGTTCATTTTACTGAAACTCGTTATTAGATAAATTTGATTTAATTTGTCATTGTTTGGCTAGCTGAATTCAGCTTTATTGTAATTGCCTTTATCGAGCTAGATAAAGGGTTCGTCTCATCACACAATCTTCAACTTGGCAATTGCAGTGGAGCAAACACCGAACTACCAAGTACCTGAGCAATGTCATGGTTTGAATACAATCTATTAATAAAGTTGGGGCTTTTGAGTTTCCTCTATAACCAATTAATTTAGTGGAATAGCTCAGTTTTATTGTATTATATATAATAATAATTTATTAACTTTTTGAGTATTCAGATTTAGAACTTCTTAAGTTCATCAAGAAGAACCTGTTAGAGTCTATGTGTCTTTGATGGTCAGACAATCTCATATTTAGAGTTGAGTTCCCAAACAAATGACCTATACTAAATTCATCCACTCCACCATTCCATTTGTGAAGATTAGGATCTTCACTGAATGTCCTCAACAAAAGTGTAGCCTAGTCATTTTTGTAATGTTATACACAAGAGATGGCCCATGTTGTCCGCTCTTATGAGTACCTGAATACCAAGCCTCTTGTTTATTTCCTCATTAGAGGAGAAGGTTTTATTTGTCTCTACAAGAGAAAAGGTATGGTGTTCGAGTGTATCTTCTGGGGTAAGGTCAAGGGCCATTGTTTTATCAATTTTCAATCTTGTCACTTTGTCAAAGATCCATAACTCTAATCATTTAAAGAGTTTTTAATTCAGTTGATATTCAAAGAACTATAAGATTGCAAATTTGATTCAATGTTCATCATCCTTAAAGTATCATAAGTTTATTTTATCCTTACAAAAAAACTAAGAAATGACAAAAAACAAATTCAAAAAAGATGCTACAAATGGTATAAAGCTCCATGATTGATGAAATGATCTATTCCTAATTAGGATGCCCTATTACTCTTCTAATGCAGTGGCACTTGACTCAATCGGATGCCACATATTGTGCTTTGATGCCCTAATCAAGTTCGTCATCCACTGTTCCACCAATTCTTGTGTCAATGTCCCATTTTCAATAAATACCTATATCTCCTTTAACAGTGGCCTACAATTCCCCGTAGAATGCCTAGATGCCCTCATGTGGAAATCACAGACACTATCTTGAACATAGTTGTGGGCTGAATGGTTTGGTGGTATTTTCGTTGGCCTCAGTGTGAGGTATTGTCCTTTAATCAAATGGGGGTATATATCTGAGATAGAAGTTTGGAACACCTCCAAAGTATTTCACGATCGTGATACTTTCTTTGGTTGGTCCAAACGACTAGCTACTGTTTTTATCTTGAGGCTATAGGGGCTTGGACGTGACATTCATTTACATCATCAGGTTTCTCTTTTTGATCAGTTAGGCTTTTAGAAGTGACTTTTAAGTTTCCTTCGCTGATTGTATTTTTAATTTCACAAGATCCTTGAAGTCCCCTGTTGAGTTTGCAGGCATTAACTCGAAGAAAGGTATATGATATCCCTTCTTCTAACATGGGATATTGAACTTGTACTGCCACCCCTCTCCATATCAGGGCATACTCTTTAAAGCATTTGGTATATCTCATCCTTATTCTTTTAAGATCTTGAAGTTTTAGTGATAAGCCTTTAACACAACGATATTACCCCCACAAAGGCATCAACTAGATCGACTCACTTCTTGATCTGCTCTTTGTTCAAACGATTGTACCATAATACAGCTGGCCCAAAAAGACTACCATGGAAGTAATGAATCAATATATTATCATCGTTTAAATACCATTTCATCTTTCTTCAAAATATTTTCAGATAAACTAAAGGATAACTAGTACCATCATATCTCTCAAAATTAGACACCCTAAATTCATGTCGGATAACCAAGTTATGGACCATGCTGAGTTCTCTCATTTCTAGTTCTTTATGGGAGGTATTAACACATTTCATAGCTCCAATTTCTTCCTTCAACTGTTTGAATCCTTCATCATATTGCTCAAGGTTCATGTGGCTATTCTTTAGGTTCGAGTGGGATGCCCCAAGGTAGGTTATACTTCTCGACCCATTAGTATGATAACATTGATATTCTTTAGCATTTATTTCTCTTTTATCGACAACCTTGGTTGCCACCACCTTCATTATTCGATTCGATTTTTCTTGTAGAGAATTCGATGTTTGTAACACGTTCAACAGCTCTTGCAACCGATCTTGTGATTCTTTATTAGATTGCTCCATTGTTTCCATTTTTTTGTTCATGATGATGAGAAAGTTGTATGAATAAATGATCTTGCATAACCCTCCATAAGTTATTTCCACATTTTCATAACTAATGCATGTAAAAATGCCTAAACAAACAAATACGATGCAAATGCATGTATGCAAAAGGTGTCATTCTAGAGTGACCATCTTAAAACAACTTTCATTGAACACAAAAGGTTTTGGTACATCAAAAAAAATTTACATATAAGGTATCGGAGCTGTAGACAATGTTGTTCATTTTTCCTTGTAAGAAAGTCTTTGTGGTTACGAAGTTCTCATGCAATATCTCTATAATCATCTACAATCTTCATCAATGTCTTGTTCTTGGTTCTAGTGGCTTTTAGCTCAGCATAATTCTCACGCTTGTGGCATTGATATGAGGCTTCCATATTGGCTATGGGCATATTCAACATCTGATTTTCGGCTTGAAATCTTCCTAAATCAATAGCGGCTGAATTGTGCCTTCCTTCTATAATCTGTAAATCATATAGAATTTCTTGGCTCGACCTTCATGCGCCTTGCAATTCCTTGTCCATTGTTCAACATCGTTTTTCAGTTTAGTGACCCCTTTTGCCCACTCCTCTAGGGTATTTCATATACCAACATTTTTAAAGGTTTGTCTGATCATTTGAAAACAATCATGCATGGCTTCCATCTCTTTATTCAGTTTATCATTTTCAATCTTCAAATGACTCACTTGAGCTTCGTACTTCGGCAAACATTCTTTATCCTAGATGGCCCCACTGATACTCTTATCTTTGAACACTTTTGGTTCCACATTAACAAGATAATCAACTACCAAACTAAGTTGACCTTTCATCTTGAACTCTAATATTTCATGATCCATAGGTGATGAACTCGATGCTTGAAGGTGGTGCAATTCTCAATGGAATGTCCTTGGGCTCTGGCATGATATTCACAATGAACATTGATGTCATACCAACTTGGATATGGAGGTTGCCAAGGTTTCAGATAATATAGGGCCACTTCCTGAGCTTCTAAAAGCTTATCATACAACTCCTTATATAATATAGGATAGGATCAAAATGAGGGCCACCTCTCGGCTTAGATTGAACTAGAGTCTTCAGGTTTATTTCTCCTGACATTGTAAGTAAACTCTCAAATGCCAATGAGTTCTGATTGCATGGATTTTTTTCATCTTTCAGAACTTCTACAGTTTTCATCATTTTCTTGGTGTCTCCAAACAACTTGTTGATACAAATAGTGATTGTGCATGATTTTTCAGATCGACTAGACTTAGCTTGTTCTAAAGTAGTCCCTTGTGTATGTGACATCACATAATTATTTTCATTGAGCTCTTACTTTTCTTTTGCATAAGTCTCTTTTCCTTTGGCCAAAGCCGCTATTTTATCCATCATCTTGGACATTTGCTCTCTTATCTCTCTTATCTCCTCTTGTTCTTCGTCAGTCATGCGATCTTTGGGTGCATAGCTCTCCACTTTCCTCAAAATTTCCTCAAGATGCCATTCTCTAGCTTTATTATAGTCTACTTGATTGTGGAACCCTTTGTCCATCATGAAAGCCTTTTACTCTGATGACCACTCACAAATCATCACATTGATCATGTCATGATCATGCAATGCAAACAAAAAGAAAAACAACATAAAAACAAGTTAATACAAATATGATAACAAAATGGAAAAAAATTATAAAATAAATAAATAAGCTAATATAAAACAAGAATGCCAATGTAAATGCATAAGGCGCTAGTTCCAAAAGCGACCACCATAGAATAACCTTCATCAGACCATAAATTCTCCTTACATTAGACAAACAAGCTTTATTTTCTTCATTTACTGGATCTAGGCCTTTCTCACGATTTGATATCGTCTTCATAGTCGTTGTTAAACTTCTTAAAGTGTTGATCCGACTATCTTCGTTTTAATTCACCTATTATAATTGTTGGATCTCTAGACCTCCATTTTCGTGGAATTCTCCAAGAGGAAAGAGACCTTGATATCTCATGAAGGATCTTCTCATTCTTGACTCAACTAGCATCTGACTATTTGGTACCATTTCGATCTTGTTCATTTAACAGGAGTCTTCGATCAACTTTGAGCTCCTATCTCATCGATCAACTTTGTTTATAAGTTGTCGCTCTTACGGAGTTGACTATCTAGTTATGGAACTCTTATATCGATATGAAAACCTTCTGATTTGGTCAATCACTTGCGAATTAACACCTTGTTTGGTTATGATGTGAAAATGCAAATGCAAACATAAGATAGATAAAAATCAGATAAACCAAAAAAATTGTTAGTAACACTTAACAAAAAAGAAAAAAAAATATTTATGAAAGGAAAAGATATTACCCAACATGGTATCTACCCTGACATGCTTTTATAACAGTTCTACACAGACATGTTTTCTACCCCAATGCTTTGTTCATCATATAAATTCTAACCTTTTTTTCTAATTCATAGGCTTCGTACGAAAATATAAAACCTAATTGCATATTCTTCTAGTTCATATGTTTTTTTGCAAAATATATAAATAAATTCGAGGAAAAAGTTAGAGTGAGTTTCCCTTTTTGTGACTTTTGAAGAACCACGGATAAAAATTCAATATGTAACGAGCAGAATTTGGTATTACTAACAGGGTCCTCGAATTGTCCTTTGCTCGTGCCCCCTTGGGCCTGCTAGACCCTCGATCCTCACCTATTATAGGCTTAAAGGGGTTGAGTTCAATTCGAGATGATGTATTTTCCTATGTCCATGTGAGGAAACTTAATGTTTCACTCATAAACACAAGGCATATGTAACCCAGAGGTTACTTGCTAAAGCCCATGCAGAGAAAAATAATTTTTCTCACGTAAGCGTAGCGTTCACTCCTACCTAACGGGACATAGCACAATTAGAAGGCTCTTAATACTTGAATGGTTATAACGCGAGTGGGGGGAAACTCACAATCCTTTACCTCGATCCAAAAACCAACAGACTAAAACAAAAGTTAAAAATATAAAACATGCAAATCACACGTTAGTACAACTAATAAATAAAAGATGTACAATGCAATGCAACCAAAACATGAGGATCAAAATTTAAACATCATCCCGATTTACCATTTTCGACTAAAAAGATGACTTATAATCGATTACGGCCTGACTCTCTAATCTCCCCAGTGGATTCGCCAAGCTGTCGGAATAGTCCTTAAGCTTTTTAGGGCTATTTCCGGGGAGCGATCCATCTTAGGGCATAAATATATATGTTATCATGACGAACATCCACGATAGAGACATCTGTCACTTATTGGTGAACAGACTCGATAAACCTCAATATCAGCGATGTCACATTAGTTTTTCCTACTTATAACAAGAGTGATTTGAGTGAGAATAGTGTGTTACATCTTCTCTATTGTTTACTAAGGGATATTCTCCTACACATGCAGTTCTACAGCTTGAATCTATAAGCACTGGCCAAATATAATGATGTAGTTTAAGGAAGATTTTAGGAGAAGGTTGAGGGATTGTGTTGGCTATTTTGCCTTTAGGGGTGCATTTCAACTAATTTTTTTCCTGATATGAGGTGTTATACATTCATTACATAATTTGTTGATGAGACCAAAGAAGTTATGAAGACTATAGACAGTTTATCCCTTATAATTTGGACAAAGAGTCCCAACTGATAAGATAATGGTTGTTGGACAATGTTTATGTTTTTTTTGTCTCAATGAGGAGGTATGAGGGTGACATAGTTCCATCTAGGTCGCATCTCCCTTCTCGTTCTTGGTCGAGATATTTTTATAGTGGCTTTTGGAGATGATGTTAGGTGTAGGTTATTATGACTACCCGTAGGCTAGCAGGCTAAGTGGATATGATCGGGTAGCGATGAATTTCGCTTTGGCAAGTCATATGGGCTTGTTAGAGGTCATGTCAACAAGTTGAGATTTCAGAGATTTTAGATCTTCAATATCTTCCTTCCAGAGACGTTTTTCTTATATCTACTGAAGCTTTCGATGAATATTGACTGTTTAGGACTCATTATCTAGAGATGCTCTTCCTAGATCCTACCTATGGAGATGTTCCAACTCAAAAGGTTTTGAGGTGTGATAATGGTGATAACACATGGAGGATGTTTGATGGATGTATAGTAAGGATAAATATGTTAGATATTGACTCAAATTTTAATTGATAATTAAATTAGATTTTATTATAATTCTAGTGGTTGGATATTACTTGGTAATTGAGTTTATTTAATAAGTACATATTTATTTTAGACAATAAATTTTACATAATTAGATTTCTTGGTGACCAAGTATTGGACTCTATAAATATGAGGTAGGTCTCAACCTTTATAATTATGAGAGAGAATTATTTTGGAGATATATAATCTTTTGTAGTCTCTACAACTATAAGAGTTTATGTTAGAAATATGAGTTTTATAGAGATATTGAGAGATTGATTTGAGATACACTAATTTTTATTTTATATATCAAGTTTAGATACATGAGATATTATATATTTGTACTCTTTGTAGCATATAGTTTATAATAAATTATTATTTCTCTCATCTTTAAAGATAAATAAAAGTAAATCAAATTAAATCTCATTTATTAGGCATGTTTATTTTATATAAACATCTTTTTAATTAATTTTCCTAACAACATATATAATATGCAATTTATAGGATTTGAACTTAGGCTTTGAGATTATTAACACGCACGCCACTCATCCGACATTACCATTTATGATCTTTACGATTAATTTATTAGCCATTAGCCTAAATTATATATTTTAATATATATCTTTTTATATAATATAATATAATATAAAATTATACTAAATTGATTAGACCAATAATCAAATTAAAAATCAATGACTTACCGATCTAATTTTAAAAACCATATATATTACACACAATTAGAATTTATAGAAGGAATTCGTCAAGCGATCTCTGTAGAAAAAGGATATTTTTTTCAGATGTCTTGAGTTTGAGTAGTTGTATATATAGGGTGTGTGTACATATTAATTAATTAATAAAATTATGAACAAATATTATCTTATAATTATCTCATACTATTTAAAAAATAAGAAACAACAACCAGTTGGTCTAGTGAGATGAGACACCAGATTCCTTAAGCAAGGTTAAGGGTTCAAACCATGACGTTTGCGAATGGAGCAAACTGAGTTGAGAGAGTCGTACTAGCCTCTACAGTACACGATTTGGATTAGTTGATCGAAATATTAGATACCAATAATTAATTTAAAAAAAATAAGAGAAAAAGAAATAAAAACTTTAAACTTTGTGTGCTTTAGAAAGTTGGGGTAATTTGAATCCCAAGGCGACAAGTCCCCGTCGGCTAGGGGTTTGCTGTTAAGGGGTCCAGCACCCGCACGTTCGTTCGTTGGACTTTACTATCATCTCTCAGCTTTTTGTGTTTCAAAATGGGATTTGTATTCCCACATTTGCGTGGATAGGTTTCCACAACCAAACTAAATTAAATCAACTCTCTACAATTGGATCATCTTCCGTCCCACCTCAATAATACTACCCAATCTCATGTTTGTTAACTTAGTCCTTAAATTATACTTTTATCTAAAGTTAACCCATAATTATTTCTATTTTTATAATTTATTTTAAATCATATATATTACATCATAAACTTCAAACGCTATAAATTATATCATAAATTCATAATCTTTAAATCTTATAAATTTTTGTTCACCAACTTTTTAAATGAATGCAATTTAGTTCATTTTAATATTAATTTCAACTTTACATTTTATAATTGTTTCAACTTGATCACTATATGTTGTTTAATTTGTTTAAATTTTAATTTATAATTTCATATTTATTTAATTTAGTCCTACTTAATAGTTTGTAATAATTTTTCTATATGTTTAGATATAATTATTAATTTATTATATTATCTCTCTTTATATTTTTTCAATTACATAATTATAACTAATTAGCTATAGCCTATGGGCTAGGGCTATGGCTATGGCCTATGGCCTATGATCATAAGAGTAAGACTATGATTAGAAGCAAATAATATAAGGTTCTAAGACTATAGAGTATATGCTATATTAAATTAATATATTAGATATTATGCAATTATAATTGGACGTTCATTAAAGGTAAAAAATAATTCATCTGAAAATGATCCGACTTGAAGTTTATATGTACTCGGTAAGACTCGATTTGAATTTCACCTAAAATCGATCATAAACAGACCTGACCTGAAGTCTAACTGAACCTAAATTAACATGATATTTAATTGATTCAGAACCGAACCGTTTTAGCCTGAAGTGATATTAATCTAGCATGAAATTAATTTGACTCGAACCCGAACTAAATATGATTTGAAATCAACCTGACAATGACCTGAACCCAAGTCGATCTGAACTTGATCTGACCCGAGTCAAACCATTAAATTGACTTGACATAACCCACGCATGATTTAACTTGACATAATATGATCTAAAACCTGAACGATTACCCGATTTAAGATCCCTACCATAGGAATATTTATGATTATATAGGTTTTGGGTGGGTTGGAGTGGATGAGTTGATAGAAAAGAAATTAAGGTTAAGGTGGATGGTTGCTAAGATTTAGGGGTGGTTGAAAATTTTGGGGACAAATGATAATAAATAACTTTGATTGGAAAAGTGGGGGAAAGGTGAAGGGGGATGATTGGATGTTGACTCGGTTTGAGCTTAGATTTAGGATTGGTGTTGACTACTGGTGTGGGCTTTTAGGATATGGAACATTTGTGCCCTATTAATTATGGGCTTGGGTTACCTACTAGCCCTGGTTTCAGTTGACCCAGATAAAGAATACTGCTTATAGTGGCCCTTTTTTGCCAATTGCTAAAAAAATGAAATAGGAAAAAGACAAAAGAGCAACAGATTTCATCCAATCATTAGTTTTATTCTGAATTTTAAGATAATTCATTCCTACACATGAGAAGATAGGATTCTGAAGTGATGATCAACTCTTTAGCATTTGATGAGATAAGATTCTATGTAACTTGTTTGAGAATTTTTATCTTACTTTTTACCAAATGTGAGGATGCACTTGTCTTAAATACATCTACATGATTATTAATTTAAAAATATTTGTCTTGAATGCATCATTTTTAACATTATGTCCTAAAATTTGGACAAAATTTATGTTCTAGAGAAACTTAAAGACGTCATTTTAAAGGGTATTTTTTGCAAATATTCTATAAAGAATGGTATTTTTCTTTTGAAAGGTTGTGAAAGTATTCTTAAGAGAATTAAAATTTCCTTAAAAAAGGCTCGAATTTTTTCCCCCGAATTAACTGCGAAAAGACTTTATTCACTTTGAGAGAGATGGAATTGTACTATACTCTACTTAAGAGAAATGAGATTCAAGTCTCAAGAGAAACAAGGTTTATGTCTTAAGAGAGATTAAAATTTATAGCAAAAGAGATTGAGAATGTCTCAAAGAAGATTAATGTCTCAAGGTAGATGAACTCTGTCTCAAAAGAAATTGATTTTATGTCTCAATGGAGATCAGGTTTAAATTTCAAGGGAAACTGGTTTTATGTCTTAAGAAAGACAAACTTTATTTGTCAATGAAGAAGATGTTTATGTTTACAGAAACTTAAAAATATCCTTAAGAAAATTTGAAACATTAGAATTATTCTTCAAGAGAGAGTTATGAAAATGTCCTCATATGAGATCAAGAGTTTTTTATTTTTATTTCAAAGAAAAATATCCTCAAGAAAAAAGTGTTGAAAACTTTGAAAAGTATCATAACAGATTGTCCTCATGAGAGGGGTACCAAGAATTTTTGAAGAGATTGTGAATATATTTTCCTTAAAATATTAACAACACGTTAAAAGAGATTTTGAAAACACCCTTAAGAGAAAAGCATTGAAGGTTTTTTTCCCTAATTATTTGAGGATACCTCAAGTGAGACTTAAAAATATTGTATTCGGAAGCTTTGAAAATCCTATGTCTGATCATACTATAAAAGTTCACTTGAAATATTCTTATGCAATAAAAGTAGAGACTGTCTAGCAAAATGAATTAAATGCAAATGGCATTCAAATATTTTGTGAATGTTCAATGCAAAGATACATGTACCTTGAGAGAACCATATGGTGATCTAGAAATGCATATGCTTGTGAAAGATGATGGTGATGCCAAGATATATTGTTAACACTAAACCTAAATTCGAAACCTAAATCAACCCAATAAAACAACTTAACTTGTATCTGGTGGATGGAATACGGATTCTTCAATCCATTTTTTGTACAATTAGTTCATTGAAATTTTTAGGCCCATTCTATAAAAATTGTACCTAATCAATTGCAATAAACTACTAGGAAAATGATTGAACGGATATTTTTTGAATAAAAGGATTGAAGGGAATTACAATGGCTTAAATTATAAATTTTATATATTTTTAAATTTATATAGGGCTACAAATTCTATACTTTTAAAATTGTAACTATAATTAAATTTACTAAAACATTATTTTAATTGAAAAATTAAATACCCTTCTTTACTGGTATGATTCTCATATATATATTTTTAATTAATTTTCCATAGTTTATGTGAAATTCTGACCCAAATATCCTTTCAACCCAATTAAAATTATAGGCCAATTACCTTATAACCATATGGTAAAGAGAAATCTCAAAGAGCACATATAAAGAGAAAATACTAATAATTGTCATTCAATTAATTTAAACTCCTTAAAAATACTTCAGTTTTCACTCAATTTCATTGAAATAAATCTATCTTAGACTTCTACTAATGTAGCCATTAAAATCTAAAACAGATACTCTAATGTGGATAAACCAGATGAACCAGACCATGGAACTTGAACAACAATCATGCTGTTCTCGAACTCAAACCCCACATCTTTTCCGTTGATCTTGCAGGTTATCGGCTTGTCCGAAGCAAAGGCTCTCATTTCACCGATTCCCTTCACTTCGATTCGAACCGAGCTTTCGTTGTAGGCTAATGACTGGATGGCACCGCCGGTGTTGAGCATGTGGACTAGCCCAATGGGGGCGAAATGGACTGATTTTCCAGTCAAGACAGTGACCGGTGAGACGGTTATGAGCTCGAAGTCGAATGGTTTCAGTGAGATTTCAATGTTTTCAGCCGGTTCTGAGAGGACCAGTTTCTTGGACTGAGAGAAATACATGGCGAAAACTTGGACGCCCTCGATCGAAACCGGGTTCTTCCCACTGTTCCATTCGATGTTCTTCGGATTCATCTCGGCCGTCACCGTTTGCGAAAACTGTGAAAAGCATTGGTTTCTTCTGGTTTCACGGCACCATCCTCCACCTTGACAGTTAAATGCGCCGAGCACACCAGTATACTGTCCAAAACAAAAGGCTAAATTGTTAGTTCATTCAATATTTAAAAGGGTAATTGTGTTAGGATAAAAATATTACCAAGCATGTACAAATGACAAACCTTGTTCAAGTTCCAAATTTTGAGCATGGTTTTGCCATCATGTAGAGGGTCCTCAAAGAGACAATCCCTGGTCGGAAGTGCATAGTACTGGCAACGAAGGATTGATCCATCAGGCAAGACTAGACGTTTGAGGAGCGAAAAGTTGTGGTGGCCAACGGTGTCGCTCACATAAATCGGGCCACCGGAGATGGCCCTTGAAGCAGCATGGAAATCGGCACAAGGGTGAGTGGACTGGAACATGTCCCAGTCAGGGTGGATAAAGTTGCCCATCCATAAACTATTGTAAGCACAATGAACCATGTGACACCCTTGGAGCCAAAATGTGCCATTGGGGTCACCCGATGGATCAGTGCACCAAAAATCGTCCCCTATAAAAGAAACCAGCCCATCAGACCAATAGCCCAAAAAATCCAATATGAATAATAAAGTGAAGTATTTAATATTATTCCATTTAGGTCATCTCAAACTATTTTAATTTTATCTTTAATGATGAATAATACACTTTCTTTTTTATTAAGTTCAATGTGATTACTAATTATAATGAATTATTTGACAATAAACACCCAATCACCCTTATAGTTATTGATACTCGAACTCATGAACTTTAACAATAACAACAATTCTTTTAACCACTAAGATAATTTAATTTCCGACAGAAATGAATTACTTACCGACGCGACCGAGACAAATGGCTTCTGTCCCAAGAAACATGAAATCGTTGCAGTGTTCCATACTGGCAATAACACCGTTGCCTTTGAAATGCTTTCTAACAGAATCCGTTAAAGCTTTAAAATAAGCTTTTGCTAGCTCAACTCTTCCACCATAGTTTTCGCACAACATTTCCAACAGCTGTTTCAAAAAAATGATTAAAATATTTAAATTACGATTAAATCAGATTTAATATTATGATATTGGACTGGAAAAAATAAAAATGTTTTAAATTTATGATAAAGATTTGTTGAGAAATAACAATAAAATAATTAAAAGTTTCGTGCCGACCAAATGTGAGACATGTCAAAGTTAATAACACAAAATTTTGTCTTTATTTTAATTAAACATAGTCAAAGTAAAAGGGAAAAAAAGAGATTAAGATTTGGTCGGCCATGGCCAATTTTTTATTTTCATGAATTTTCTAGAAGACATAAAATAACTATTTTTTAAAAATTGAAAAAAAAAAGTATGGGTAAATAACTTACATGGATAACGTCGACTTTAACTCCATCGATTCCGACATTTTCCAAGTGAGAATGAATTCCTTCATAGAGTTCATCGGCCTTTTCCGGCGGTACCAACCCAATACCGGTGGAGACAATCTTATCAACGGCGAGATCCTCCATTGTTTTCTTCAATCCAGGGGACAGTTCCGGCTTAATAACCTTGGTAGCCGGCAAGCCAGGGACATTAGGCCTTAAACCACCCCAATATCCACACAAGGCATGCCACACATAAACAAAGTCGACAGTGTTAAATTCCTCCTTGAGATCCTTAACAAAGGCACCCATGCCCTTATTCGAGGAACCAATGGCCAAACTCCGAGGGCTAACATAGTCCCTAAACTTGTAATTCTCTTGAAACTTTAACAGCCTGCATGGCATTTGTTCACCGGCCACCGTACAATTCATGCCCTCTTTGGTGATGGGGTCCTCATCATGGCTAATGGATTGCCAGCCGTCATCGATAAGCACCAGCCCCGGTGGGCACCCACCTTCCACCAATCCCTTCACACCTTCCCAAACACCTTGAGGGTGCACGGTAAGATAAAATGCATCCCACGTGCACCAACCGAATTTGTCCACGATCCCTGGTGGGGTTTTCTCTTCCAATAACTTGAAGGTTCCAAGGTGATCCTTCACCACTTTCATGGCTTCCTTGACCAAATTGAATGGATCTTCGCCGACATGAATGTAAAGAACACTCCGGAAAGTGGCCGAGGTGACCGAGGTGGACCCGCTTTCGACGCAGATATCGACGTTGTCGTCGGCTCCGGGCTGAAGGGAAGCCCTAAAGGGGCCTTCGAGAAGGGGGAGGAGGAGGACATAAGGCCTGCCGGAGTCCGATTTGTCGAGGATCACCATTTGAGTTTCGTTTTCAAGGTCTTTCCCATTGGAACCAACCCAATGAGTAGTCCACCAGACTTTGAACCTGAAGATGCTCATGAACTTGATGTTCTTCAGTTTCCCGATTGGGACAACATGACGGCTGTCGGATTCAACGGCGTCGAATCCTACAAAGGACCCGACGGTGGATACAGATTTGTCGGCGGAAGGAGTTACCGTGATGTTATCAGGTACGTCGGTGAGAAAAACATGGCCATCGACAACGAAGTTGGAGCCTTCCAGTGAGATTAAACACTGGTTATTGTGGCCATCAACCAGGCCTGAAGCACCAGAAGTAGCTTTACTCAAACTTGGAGACATAATGAAAGGCAGCAAAAAAAAAGGTTTTTGCTGTTTAGTTTAAGAAATTTTTGTGAAGAAAAAGGTTTTTTTATGTTTATACAAAGAAAAAAACAGAGATTTTGTAAAGGAAATAAAATCAATGAAAATAAATTGCTTTGATTCTGTGTTTTTTTGAAAACCTTGCTCTGTTTTGGTTGATCAAATGACATAGGCAGTGTTCTAATTTATAGGCTTTTGGGAGCGAAAGTGGGGTGGAATTTCGTTTGAAGGAAAAGAAAAAGAAACCTATGAGAACAGGGGTTGGTTTGGAATTTCATTTATTCTAAATTAATCTAGTGGGTCATACTTTGAAATAAATTAAAATAAGTGTTATTACTTTTTATCTAAAATTATGGAGTTAGTGACTTGTTTGCCCTTTTGTTTTGGGCGCTGTCAACTGCCGACACTTGTTTCTCCTTCTTTAACACCGCACCTAATTTATAGTCCAGTCCCCATTACTAAATCTCTCTTCCGGAATTTAGGCTTTAAAGTATTCTTTTTAGAGCCATAAATAAATTTATATAAATATTTTAAAAAATATATATTTAATTTTTTTAAAGAAAATTAAATATAGATTTATCGTATCTTCATTTGATGGTAGAGTAAGTTATTTTTGGCATGACTTTTTCTCCCTTCTCAGTAGGGGTGTGTAAAAAAACCCTGATCTGATCCAAAAAATCGGATATCGTATCCATTTTTTAATTTTTAGATAGTTTGAATCGGGTATTCGAAATATTTTTTGAATTATCGGATCGGATACGTATCGGTACAAAATAATTTTCGGATTATCCGAAAATCCGATTTTTTGCAGGGTCTTTTCGTATCTATTCTTCAACATGCTGCAGAATTTCGTCTAGCAATGAGTGTTTCTTCTCCAAAAATAATCTATCTTTTTGCCAAATCAAGCTAACATTTCTAATTGAAACCAAACATTTTCAATAATTGAATTTTTCTATTTATACTCGTCGCATAAGATGAAATATTAGATTTTCGACCTAAGGTGTCTGTATTCATTTTTTTCCACCAATGTCAGTGTTTCGTTATGGTGTAGATATTTTTTAAATGACCATGATATTGTTTTTGCAGATATCAGGGGTACAAGGTAATAACAAGATTAGTAGCTCGAGTATGGTGCTTGATGGAGATTTGTTCGAAACCAGAGATAATAAGCATAATAGCTGATCCAACTACTGAAACTGCAAAAATAGGTATACTGCTTTCATTTCTAAATCAAATAAGAAAGTCCTATCATATTATCTCCATTGCTCCCTCTCTTGTCACAATGAAACCATCTTTCGTCATTTAAATTTCTTCTAATATTTTGAGCATTAAAGGAGATCCCAATCTCTTCGATGTTGTGTATGATCGACTTACAACTATTTCTATTGTTGTGAGGTATGGAGGCTAGATACAACTGTTGATAAGAAATCCATAGGTCATTCATGTTGAGTAAACATGGGAAGGATTGGCGTGGAGGACTAAAATCGGATTCGGATCCGGATATTCAGATATCCGATCCGAAATTTCGGATATCCGATTTTTTCGGATAAGATACGGATCATTACTTTAGGTATCCGAAATTTTTGGATATCCGAAATTTCGGATCGGATAATATTCGATATCCGATAATACACACCCCTACTTCTCACCGATCGAATTGTGTTGTCAAACTTATTCAAAACTTTCGTATCGTGTTTGCAAGAATGATTTCATTAAAAATCCTCATTGAGGGAGTAATATATAGTGGAATTGGGTCCACCGTTGAATATAACAATATATACTTATCATTATTATATGTCTATTTAATAACACTAAATACATCATTTCTACTTCATTTAATTGAAATACACTTAACATAAAATAAAATATATAAATTAAATTAAATATTCAAGTTGTAATTTTGTTAGAAAATTTAGGTTAAACTATAATTGAAACTAATCACATATTTGGATGATTTTGGAGATGAAATTGGAAGATTCAAAAGTTTGATGACCAATTTAGAATGAGTCATAGTTTATGAAATTAGACTGTTCAAAAGTTTAAGGGTTAATTTAGAATGAGAGTCATAATTTGAGGGATGAAATTGAAATTTTTAAAAGTTTAAGGATCGATTTGAGATAAGGGTCATAGTCTTGGGACATGTGATGCAATTAACTCAAAATCTAAGATCAATTTTTCTAACAAAATTAAAACTTCAATCTTTCTTATTTGGTTTAAACTGACATAAATGTTTTATCATATAAAAACAATATTTTAAATTTATTTTAAACAAAATTTCTAACTTACCCCAAATCTTTAAGAGTGACTTTATAAATTTTTTTAATGGTATAGAGTGATTATAAGACAATATATGTTCATAATTTTTTCTTGTTATTGATAACGCACGTACACTTACAAACGTAGCTGCTTGAATCCAAAATCTCTAGAAATAATTACACTCCTTTTAATTACTCAGGACATTCGATGAAATTTTACTTCACTAATTTTAAACTCAAATTTCATGTTTTCCTTGGTATTACTTTTAATCATGCTGTCTTTAATTTTCAAATATTTTATTTAATTATCAAATTATTTCGGATACTTTTTTTTGGATAATCAGTATAATATTTAAAAATCAGTGAGGAATCGTTACTAATTAACCAAAATTAAAAATTAATTCATTTTTTTTATAAAAATGGTCAATAACGACAACTTATCAAAATTAAAATTAATTTATATAGAAGCTATCGTCATGCATCAATGACTTTCCCCAATTATAACAAATGTAGTGATTTTTTAAATATTTTTTTAATTTATGTTCCTATTTTTTTATTCACCGTTTCTCTAAATAAGCAGTTTTTCAAGTGTCTAATTTACATTACTGGCAGGAATTAAGAGGTTTTCGTGATAAAGAAATTGTTGTTATTTTTTTAGGACCCATGTTCAAACACCATAGATATTAGGAGTGTAAACGTTCAATGTTAGAAAAATTATACTTATTAGTTAGCCTTTAAAAAGTAAATAAAGTTAACAATTACAACATATATATATGTTAATTAATCTTAACCGAATCGGCACTAGTAATTATTGGACGGGTGTTAATTTAAAAGAGTAAAGTACACAAATGGTCATTTGACTATAGAATGTTGTTTTATTAGTCTCTCGACTATTAAAAGTTACAAAATGGTCCTCCAACTATAGCACATTATTTTGTTGAGTACTCTGACTATTAAAAGTTACAAAATGGTCACTTGACTATTCATATGTTTTAAATTCATCCTTTTCCATTAAAAAAACTGGCGGTTGTCTAGACTGAATGTTAACATATTAACTGGGATATGCTAAAATCTCATCACAGAATCTCAAACGACTATACAATTCAAATGGTTATGAAATAAGATTTTACCATATCTTAGTGAGCATGTAAACGTCAAATTTAGACGATCGCTAATTTGTTAACGGAAAATGGCGAGCTTGGCATATATGAATAGTCGGGTGACCATTTTTTAACTTAATAGTCGAGTGACTCTACAGAGCAACATCTTATAGTTAGAGATTATTTTATAACTTTTAATAGTCAAGGGACTCAACGCAGTGTTGTCCTATGATCGGGACTATTTATGTACTTTACCCATTTTAAAACTCATTGGGGGCACTTTAAAAAAAAAGGAAAACGCGTGAAAAGATTCTCTGTTTATTTTAACCTAAAATACAAATATAGTGATGAATTAAGTAATGTTATCTTTAACACGTTTTTTATGCTTAATTCAAAAAAGGAGATTATCTATTTACTTATTTAATACTATTAATCTTGATATTTAGATCCACTACTCAAAATAATTAAGCCATCTTTTCAATTATCAATTTAAAATCACCACTTTAAACTTTAAACTTACAATAATAACACTGAAGTGCTTAATATTAACTCCCACTCTTTTGAAACAAAACGGGTTAGTTACATTTATAACAGTAAAATATTTTTTAAGGATATTTTTGCCATCAAACTCGCATTAAATAATTAATTTAGTCCCTTCGTAAAAAAAGCATCTAATTGAAACTTTAAAGTCACAAATTGCATTAAATTTTTTACTAACGTTAGATTGTTATTGTGGTAATGTGGTCATTAACATTATTAATGTGATAGTCTACTATATTAACGTAACAATTATAATATTAATGTGATAATTCATACGTAAATAATGATGTGTTACGATGATAATATTGATATTTTAAGAAATTCAAAACTAACATTGATTTTTTAAAGTTGTTGAGTGTTAACAAGTTGTTAGGGTTGGTTACACCAACTACCAATACCGTTGCAGGTGGTTATGGGTTAACTTTTTCTAGAGTATACAGTTAACTTTTATATTTATTAATATGAGCTGGTTCAAGTGGTAAGCAATTTGATATTGCATAAGCAAGATTTCGAGTGACTTTTTGTATATGCGAAAAATCTCTGATGTGAGATTCAGCTACCAAAACTAAGTGTGCAACAAGAGTCCATGTGAATTAATCAAGGCAAGGCATTGGAACCGGAAAGGCAAAAAAAAAAAAATACTTTTACATTCTCTCTATCTTACATTATGAGTTCAATATTTATTAAGAGCGAAATTTTCCTTCCCCTCTCCATAAGTAAAAATTGTTTAAAAAATATTTATTTTTAAGAAATTTTAAAAGTTAAGTAGAAATTAGAAAAATATTAGTTATAAAATAATAAATAATAATATTATTAAAAATCAAAATTTATAAAATATTAATAATTAATGATTTCATCAGAAATGTTATTGATTATATCTCGTCTGCCTGAGCCTACTGATTTTTCTTAAGCATATTTTCAGTTGAATCTATATTAAAATCTTTCACTTTTGAGATCTCTTTCTATAATTTAAAAATGTTGAAATATAGTTTGTATCAAAGTGATATTTATGGATCGATACAATGAATGACATCGGTTTGAGTTCTTTCTATAAAAGCTCATGATGCTTTATAATTTTCTAATTTTACTTAATATTTAAAACTTTAATTTTTTATTTTAAATAATATTTAATATTTATTTTTTTACTATTCTAATAAGTTTACATATTTTAAAATTTTGATAGCTTATAAATATTATTTTTAATAAAAAATTTGTCAAAACTTAGGAGTAAAATATAATCCCGTTTTCTAGATTACGAGATCGGTTGCCCGTTTTCTGGTTTTTTTTTCCCAACGTTATTTAGGATTTCTCCACGAGAGCGTTTGCCACCAAAAACCTAATCCATTCATTGGAAGACACGTGTCCTAACTAACTGACACGTTTCGTACTAGTTTATACGTGGAAGGGTCCTATTGGGTTATGTAGTAGCTGGATAATTTGGCCGTTAGGAGTCACTTTCGTTAATAACAATCCCTATGAGTCTATGACGTTGCGGTCTCCGACACGCGTTTCTTCGTCAATAAGTATCCCACGTGGCACGTTGCTTAGCCTCCACGTAACCTTATCTGATTCTAGATACGGCTGTCGGTGGATGATTTAATTTCTTTTTTCTTACGCCTACACGTGGCAATGATCGGATTACCGAGTTCTCCGGAAATAAAAGCGATATTTTTAGGAGAAGGGTCTTGTTAAGGAATATTCTTATTCTTAGGAAGTTAAAATAGAATAACGACTAGTGATTAGTATTTTGTTTATCAACTTAATATCGTTGAAACAGATCTTGAGTTTGAGTTTTTATGTATGTATAAAAATTTTGCTAAGAGATTTACCTACTAAAATTAGGTGTATGACATATCAATTTAAATTAGTTAGGACGAAGTCTTAATAACCGAGAAAACAATATGTATATATATTGCTAAAATACCACGTAAATAAGTCCTTAAACTCCAATACAAATGACAATATAGCATATATTATATTTTAGATTAACATATATTGTACCAGTCCTGCCCCGTGTCCACCCCCCTGCCCATCATCCATGATGGGTAAATTTTTTAAATCCACATCTACCCCATGATACATTCTCAAATCGACCCTCACACCCACCACTTATCTTGTACCCGCATGTACCTTCCCATACCCGCTTGACAATAATCTCACATATTACATAAGCAATAAAACATAAAATAAACACGACTATTAAGAAACTGATTCTAAAGATTGAGATTTTGAGATGAAAAAAACGACAATCATCAATTTTAAAAATGTCACATCCTAACATTAGGTTAAATTACAAGTCATATACTATAAAATTTTAAGATTTACAGAATAGTCTATGAAATTATACGGGAATTCATAATGATTCAAAATTTATAGGTAGGTAGTCAGCAGGCATGCAGATGTGTGACAGGTAAGGTCTCAAACCTATTACCTATCCACGACGGGTATGACTTTTTACATCTTTACCCGTCCACTACCCACTAAACTTATATACATCTCCACCTAAATTGGAACGATGAAATCTACAAATTGTATCAGTCTATCACCCTAGTAAAAAAGATCATGTTTAAATCTTTTGACTTCAAAAAAATTATTTGATCAGACTTCCACATATTAATTGTAATGTTAATCCTATCCATCATCTCCAAGAACTCATTTAGCTTATTCTTCTGGACCTCGTAACTTGTCATGTTTTTAAGTACGAATATCACTCGCACTATTAAATCTAGGTGCTTACAGTGGTAGAGAAAAAATTATGTTATCCTTTTAAATGTATTTGAAGTTTCATACAATCATAAAATGTCTTTTATATTGTGTAATTTTATCATTTTTGTTCTTGGTAAGTTTAGAAAAAAATAGACAAGTGTAACATATGTAGGACTCCCTAGATCTCAGGTAATATATATATATATATATATAATAGATCTCGGGTAATATGACTTGACTAGTTGAAAACAACGATACATATTTTTTATTTATGTATTATTACTTAAAGAAATAAAATACTCTTACATTTAAGTTTTATAACTTCAGACATAAGATGAAAATATAATACGTATTGAAAACAATATAAAATGACACTATATCTTTAAATACAATAATTGTGTTTAATTTTTAATACATATTGAATATAATCGATAAAAGGAAGGATAAACTATACCAATGATCACTTAACTATTATTCCCTTTTATTTTAACCATCAATCTTTTAATTTTGTCAATCAAATCATCTAATTATTTAATTCCATCAAACCACTTGTCATATTTAATGGATAAGGTAACATAGAGTTAAATATTTTGGTATAATTACATATTTGGTCCATGTAACTTATATATTCTACTAATTTATTCTTATTTTTAATAAATTAAAATAAACTTAATCTTCGAATTAGATGGTGTCACGTGTCACTGATGATAGGTGTCACGAAACGTGTCATTGTTTGATTACAAGATTAAATTATATCTATCATCTACCTATTACTTAATTTCTATTTTTGTCACTCAATTATTATTTTTCAAAATTATATCTATCATTATGTTTTAGCTCTATTTTGATCACTTGTCATTAAAAAAAATATTGGTAATATTAACGTATCATCATAAGATAATACCACATCAACATTGAAAATAAAAAATATCTCATCATCACTGTTAATTTTTTAATGACGGATGACTAAAATAGAACCAAAATGTAATGTTAGGTATGATTTTAAAAAAAAAATAGTTAAGTGACCAAAATAGGAACTAAATAATATGTGAGTGACCAAATAGGTAGTTTACCCATTATACTGATTATTTGTATTCGAATGATCAGAGATGAACCAAGGGGCGAGAAGGGAGCAGTGCCCCTTAAAATTTAAAATTACCATATATTTTAGATTTTTCTCCATGTATTTTTTTTTACCAAAAATCTTGTTTTGCCCCCCAAAAATTTTATAAGTTTGTCTCTTTCTAAAATTTTATAAGTTTGTCTCTTTCTAAAATTTTAAAAGGTTACCATCTAACATAAAATCTTGCATCTATATCTATGTATGATCATACGTTCATAACAGATTTTGATAAAATAATTTTAAAATTTTAATTGTAATATTTAAAATAATTTATATGTCTAATTAAATTTTTGAAATTTTAGTGAGAATTTTCAGAAAATGAGAATTAATTAAAATTTTAAAAAATATTATGAGGTTTAAGGATCATTTCCAAAAAAGTTAAGGACATGATTAAAAATATTTGAAAATTTTATGAATTAATCTGAATTTTATAAAATTCTGAGGAAATTAAATTAAAATTTTAAAAAATATGTGTGCACAATTTCACATGGTATAAGTATTTTTAATTATATAAAAATATGTAATAGAATAATTATATTCTTATTTCTTTAACCAGAGATTCAAATTTATCACAAATGTATATATTTTAATAAAATTGAAAATAATAATAATTTTATTAATTGAGTATTAGTTTAATTAGTATAGATGCATTTCTAATATTCTGAAAAATGTCATTTATAAAAATAAAAAAAAAAGTCGCAAACTTGGAGTATCGCTTCTAGCGAAATGTTCAAGGACAAGCTTCTAGGGTATTCCTTTGAAAATTCAAGCGTTTCTCTGAAGGAATCTTTATTTATTTAAGTACAAAGAGAAAAAGGGGGGGGGGGGGAACTCTTTTCCAATAGGGAGCGAATCTATTTGATTAGAAAAAGGAAATTTGAAGCAACTGATGTGAATTTCCTAAATTAATTTTGTTAAGAAAAATCTATGATTTTTTGTCTTTTATATATTGAAGTTTGAGATGGGCATGAGTAAGGTTAGATCGGGTTTTGAATCAACTCAACTCTAATTTATCCTGATTTCTTGTGATATTTCACCTGCCTCAAATTTAAGATAAAAATCCAATTCCGTACCGACCCGACCCGAGATGTGATGAAAATACTTAATAAAGGATTTTGCAGCAACATAAAGTTTAATGAATATTTATTTTTGCAAGATCCCAAAAATAGTGTTAAAAGAAAAATAAACATATTTGTATTATTGTAAATGTAAAGTTTGAAACTCTTATCTTTAGAAACTTTTTTCAAAAACAAAATATTTGCAGGGTTGAATCTTTCAACTCTCAAACTTATTGATAAAAGAATAACACAATCACATAGTTCTAAGATGCTCTGGACATATCTTCTCATTATCACAAAAGTTTATCTTTATCTTTCTAAGAAAATAGAGAAATAAACATATAGTCAAATAAAATTTAATCTAACCCCCCAAATAATATGAGATTTTACATTTAAGATCAATTTTTTATCTCGAAAATGATTGAAAAATTTCAAAACAAAAGAAAAAGAAGAGAAAAATTTAAACAAAAGAAAACAATTGATCTAAAGAACGAAAATAATTAAAAACAAAATAAAAGAAAAGTTGGGGAGAGGAGGATGAGAGGGTGGAAACGACAGAAGAGATTTGGAAATGAAAATTTCAACCCATAAATGACATATGGGTAAACTATGCCTATAGTTCCTTTTGTTTTCGGTTTGACCGACTTTGATCACCGATTTTTTAATTAAGTGTACTTGATCCCTAACATTATCGATCCATTCAGATTAAGTCCCTCGACCATTAACTTTCGTTAATCCATTAACGATAATATTACGTGACAATTTTAAAATAACAAAAATATCCACATTCACAAGTTGTGTAATTAACGTGGCAACTTGAATAACATCATTAAAATATTATATAGATTTTTTGCACTTATATATAACAAGAGCCAATTAGGGATTAAAAATCCTAACACTCTTTTCCCTAAAACAAAAAGAAGAAGAAGAGAGAGAAGTGGTAGAAACAATAGAAGCAAAAGAAGAATGAAAGGCAGTGGCATCCCTATGTGTCGTTGCAGACAACCAACTGAGATTATTACTGCTTGTACAAATGATAACCCAAGTAGTTGATTTTTTTATTGTAAAAATTATGGGAAGAGGTCAAACACTCATTGTCGATTCTTTGCTTGGTATGACACTCCCGTGTCATTGTTGGGCTATTAAGAAAAATGGAGAAAATGGAGATAACAAGACAGATAGAGAGATGTGTTGGTTTTTTTATTGGTTTTGTATATAATGATAATGTGGGTTATGAAGTCAATTAGATGAAGGTGGAAAGTAGGGTAGTAATTTTTTGTATATGGTTAATGGTGGGAAGTAATCGTTGAAGGATTTTGTGTATGGGTAATGATGGATAGTAATTGGTGAAGGTTTTTGTATATGATTTTTGTGTATGGTTTTCTG
This sequence comes from Hibiscus syriacus, assembly GCF_006381635.1. NCBI lineage: Eukaryota > Viridiplantae > Streptophyta > Magnoliopsida > Malvales > Malvaceae > Hibiscus > Hibiscus syriacus. The sequence continues at coordinate 1,035,854 of NW_024062828.1, read as the reverse complement.
TTTGGGTAGGGTGAAATGGTCGTGTATAGATTAGTGAAAGTTCTTGTTGATGGCTTTATTGGTGATAGTGATAAGTAACCAGTGAAGGATGTTTAAGAATATAATTTTAAATTATTTATAAAATGTTTACGTTGAGCAAATTAAATTGATTTTAGTTGAAGCTTAAATTTAGGACAAACATGAGAAGACAATGACATAAATAGATTGAAGTTAAATATAGAGACAAATGTGTTACATATATATAGTTTGTAAGTAAGTTGATAAACTTGATAAATCAGCTACAAAAGTCACTCTAGTTTGGTAGTTGATACACTTACTAAATAAGCTACGAAATAATTATCTAAATCAATTAGATAATTTTGCAAAAGATTCTACCCAAAGTAAACTAAGTTCATTCACAAAATAATTTGCCCTACTTAACAAACAAAAAATAATTTTCCCAAAGTAAACTAAGTTCATTCACAAAATAAGCATCATCAGTTAGGTCATTCACTCCTCGGTTGAAGCTTGTGATCCTTGAGTTGGAGGGTTGGACACAATAGACTATTGACTGGATGTCTCATTTGGCATCCATCTAACAAGTCTTGGATGAGGCTTCCTTCTTATTGGCATTTTTCCTTCGTTGTTGACGAGCTTGCTGCGACCGGTGTGGTTGTTGTGGATGCTAAGGTTGTTGAGGTTGCTGATGTTGTCGAGGTCACTGAGTTTGTTGAGGTCGTTGGTGTAGCCTTGTCATAGGTTGGTTTGCACAAACTTCACCTCTATATGTCCTTGTGTTATAGCCTTGTTTACCAAATTTCGTGCAATTTACTTCCTACCTTCTTTTTCTCAACTTAGAATTGTGAGTAGTCGGTCCTCCTGATGCCAAGTCTGCTAGTCTACGGTATGCTATTATCTAAAAAGGTTAAAATTTATAGAATGAGCTAAAAAGCCCAGTATGATCCTTACAGTGTTTAAAAACATATTGATAAAACACTTCAGTAAAAAATAGTTCATCAAACATGCTTTAAAAATATGAACACTATCCCTATCCGATCACCAGAATGTGTATGTAACACCCCTAACCCGTATCCGACCCGGATCCGAGTTCGAGGTGTCACATTGACTTTTCAAAGCATTTTCGTTTACAAATTGGTTAAACTTTAAATTCACAATTCAAGAAAATGAATATTTTACATTAATTAAAATCAATTGGTTTTACAAAATATATCAGAGCTTATATAATTCAAATTTTATTGACTACATGCCAACTACATTCTATGTAACAAAATACATGTATTCAAATACATTTCTAATCTGATCTTTGGAAAGGAGAGTCTGACCTGTATTGCTCCTCTTCACTCCATAATCTCATCGAAACCTACGTATGAAACATTCACACGCTATGTTTATGACTTAGTGAGGCATATAAGACATGTAATGTAAACTCTAATTCCTATCAATGCATGAACAATTAATACTATAATATCATACAAAAGCATATATCCTTTCATATAACAAAGACACACATGTACATATATCATCCTCTTCATTCTTAGCATTATCATTAATTCCTTTTATCATATGATCCTATACTTATCATATATTCACATAATATATCACATATATCACTTCACAAGGAAACAAACATATTATCATATCAAGTTTATTTATATTATCTCTTTATTAGCCCATGTATACATGTGATAACTAAAGATATGTGAGTACATAGAGGTTGTGCACATATGTTGTCACCACAGCTCGTATAAGGTCCCACTAGGGGCATGTGAATTTACATGTGAGAACTAAAGATATGTGAGTACATAGAGGTTGTGCACATATGTTGTCACCACAGCTCTTATAAGGTTCCACTAGGGGCATGTGAATTTGTCCCGAAGGACCGCGTAGAAATGTCCCTAAGGACCACATATGTAACAACCCAAAAAATTGGAAAAGAAAATAATTAAGTAATTTGGCTGAATTTGGGGATTAAATTAAAAAAATTTAAAACTTGTAGCCTACTTTAGAGTTGAAGGAAATTCAGGGACCAAGCCCTGAATTAACCCTAGAAGTGTCGGCAACCTTTGTTTAAATATGTGCAATTGTCTGATTCATATTAGAATAATTGATAAGTTTTCTTTATTCCAATGCCCAACTTCCAAACCAAATTCCGACGTCGTCCGACCTCCAATCGTCGTTCAACCTTCGATCGTCGTTTTGAAACCACCATCATGTTCATCATCGAGCGATGAACAAACCCCTTAAATCAATTGAAGTGAAACGCTGCTAAATGCTGTGAATTTCAAGTCAAAGTCTCGATGTTTTTTTAGCACAATCACCGAGAAAATCTTAAATTCATCGTCGATCGTTGCTTCATTTTCGACACCTCCCACACCATCGTGTTCCTTGTGCCATTTCGAGTCCAACGGTGTCCTCCTTGTCTCCGTCGACGGCGGCAGGTGAAGCGGTCAAAGTTTCCGATTTGTTGAAATCGAGCTCTTCACCATTCAAAATTGTGAACCGAGTTTTGTTAGTGCCTCAAAATCGCTTAAAATAATTTTTAAGAATTTTCCGTAATTTTCTGATGCCGGAAAGTGTCCCACGCACCCCCACTGCGTGTGGGGAAGGCTCAAAAACCGGTTTGACCGGTTTTGACCCGTTCCCGACCCGACCCGTTGACTGTTGACCGTTGACTGGGTGTTAGTTTTGTAATAATTTTTAAAAGGGTGTTAGTTTTGTAAATATTTTTAAAAGGGTGTTAGTTTGGTAAATATTTTTAAAAAGGGTGATAATTGTGTAAAATGGTTGATCGTCTGTTGACCTCCTTTTACTAGAACTTTGACCGGCATTGACCGGCCAATAAACGGCCGTTGACCTTTTCCGAATATATTTATCCTGACATTTTTCGATGTCCCAAATTCGTTTTTGGGGTCTGTTTCACCAAATTTGAACCCAAAAGTCTGCAAATCGTGAGTCAAACCCGTTGACTTTGACTTTGACCAAGAATTCAAATTTTTGGAATGTCATATTTTATGTTTTTCGACATCCTAAATCTGATTCCGAAGTCCGTTTTGCCAAATTCTGACTCGAAATCCTCGAATCGAGCTTGTGAACCCAAAAGGCTTAGTATTTTAGCATTTCTGATTATTTATTTGAGATATGGTTATGAAATTGATTCAGTAAGATATTTTATGAAGGTACTCATATTTTACCTGAGCGAGGATCAGTTAGGTCCGGCGTTGTCTGTTCGTCAGATCAGCCCGAACCCTGTACTACAAGAATTACCCGTTTTCCGTAAATTATTTTAAATAAAGATTAAGATTATTTATATTAGGATTCCAATATGGATTTTTCTAATTCGTAGGATCTAGCGTTGTAGCAGAGTGAGATCGACAGACCAGTAGTAGGCTTCCCTATCCGATTTCTCATACTGTTACAGGTTATTTCCTGACGGTGTTATCTTACAGTTTAAAACTATATATCTGAACTGTTTTATATTATGAGGATATTAAATATTTTATGAGAAAATATCCGGTGTTCTGAATAATGTTTATTTAATGTCTGATTTATCATATATTTCTGATATGGTTTATAGTTACATCATTTTTGTACATGATTTCTAAATATGGAACATTTCCATATGAAATGGATTAATTACCGTTTTTACTCCAATGCATACATATTTATTATTGTCATTGGGGGTATGATTGAAGGAACTATTCTCAGGTCTCTTTGTTGTCTGCAAAGGTAAGCCTTACATTTTCCCAGGTCCCTTTGCTGTGTACAAAGGTAAGCCTTACAGATTCCCAGGTCCCTTTGCTGTGTGCAAAGGTAAGCCTTACAGTTTCCAGGTTCCTTTGCTATGTGCAAGGGTAAGCCTTACAGTTTTCCTAGGCTCCTCTGCTTTGTGCACAGGTTAAGCCTTACTGGTGTACTGGTGGTGTACGGCTCGGGTGAACCTACACATTCTGGTGATTGGATGGGGGTAGTTTGCATATTACTAAAATGTATTTGATAAATTGTTCTTTTTATCTGAATTATTTTGATATGTATATTTTTATACACTGTATGGAGCACACTGGGCTTTTTAGCTCATTCTGTAAATTTTACCCTTTTCAGATAACAACAGACCGTAAGTTAGCAGATTTGGCATCAGGGGAGATCAACTACTTTTATTTTATACGAACGTATTTCTCTATATGTTTTCCAGTTATATTTGGTGACATGTATTTTGCTATCATTTTGGATATATTTGTATTATCGATATTTTGTTTCGTATTATCTCCAATGTTTTTATAAGTTGTTTTAAATATAAAAAGAACCTCTGAATGGGATATATGACCACTTAGGTTTGAGTCTAACTTACAGACCGGGTTTGGGGGTTACATTTGGTGGTATAAGAGCATTCGGTTTTAAACACTCGGACTGTAGATAGGTCATAAACTTTGGATATTTAAGAAATTTTGAAAAAAAAAGTGTCACCTTATTTTATGATTTAAAGTTTTCTCGAGATCTCTGATGCTAATCTGACATATATTTCAAATTCTTTCTGTAGAGCCTTATAGATCAAACGATGAGTGCTGCTAGAGGTCGTAGAATAGGATGTGGCCGTGGTCGATGGCGAGTTGCCCGACCTTCTGTTACGATAGACAATCCGATGTCACCACGTGATCATCCTGTTCCGTAAGTAGATTCGACTCTTTCTTATGATGATCAATTTACTCCTGTGAGAGACCCTTCCGTCATTGGGATGATGATACTGACATGAACGAAGACGCCATTAATAGAGTTATATTCCGCATGTTTCAGAGAGCTGCTAGAGCCCCTAGTAATATGACTGCAGTGGAGATTTCAAATTCTTTGGTCACTGCTGGTGTAGTTCCATTCGAGGGTATTACTGGTGGACCTCCGATAGATGCTGAGTATTGGCTGGAGGACACAAAGAGGATTATGGATGAGATGGATCTGAGGCCTGAGCAGAAGTTAAAAGGGGCCTTAACTATGTTGAAGAAAGAAAACTTCAGATGGTGGCAATCAATTTCTGGTAGTATTCTGAGGAACCAATTAATATGGGATCTTTTTAAGACAAGTTTCCAGAGTCGCTACATCAGAGAGAGATACCTACAAGAGCTACGTCAGGAGTTTTAGAATTTGGAGCAGGGTAGCATGTCTGTTATGGACTATGAGGTTGAGTTTATCCGATTGAGCCGATATTCTCCCGGACTTGTTGACACTGAGACAGATAGATGCTTGAGGTTTGAGAATGGACTTAGGAGCGAGTTGCTACCCACCGGGAGAGGAATTTTGATGCCTTGGTTGAGATAGCCAAGACTGTTGAGGAAATAGATCAATTGGGTATAGAGAGCAGGAGAGATAGAGATCGAGCTCAAGATCGATTCCGGAGGCCTTCTGGTTCTATTGATCTTCTGCGCACCCCTGCAAAAGAGGCAGGGGTGAGACTTTTCAGAGAGGCGGTGCGAGTGCCAGGCCTATGGCATCTAATTTTTCAGCTATTTATCCTTCTAGACATGATGGATCTTCTGGATTGCAACCTATACCGACATGTGTGCACTGTGGAAGATGTCAATATGGTAAGTGCAGGCTGAAATTGGGGTCATGCTTTAATATGGCTCCGATGACCATTTCATGAAGGATTGTCCAGAGTGAGATCGTTCAGTTCAGACGCCAGCTCGTACTCACGCTTTTACTCATAGTATTGTTCAAACTCCATCAGTGAGTCGTAGTCAGGGTAGAGCCCCAGGATCGGCTAGTAGAGGCCGAGCATCTCAGGGTAGGAGTCCAGTCAGATATGAGGCAAGACAACCTGTATTGGTTTATACTGCTAGACTTCGACAGGATCGTGATGGGCCGTGATTGCAAGTACTGTTACTATTCATTTAGTTCCCTACTTTGCATTATTTGATAGTGGTTCTACCAATTCCTATGTATCACATTCCATTTCTGAGGGTCTAAATATTTCTATTGAGAATACTAAGCATTCAGTGATAGTTCAAAGTCCCTTAGGCAAGTCCATAGTGTTGGATCGTATTTTTAGAGAGTGTCCTATAGAGATCAATGGGGAGATTTTTCTGGCCGACCTGGTGGAGTTACATTTGGAAGAGTTTGATTTGATTCTCAGCGTAGATTGGTTGGACAAACATCGAGTAAATATTTATTTTGAGACTAAGAGAGCTGTTTTGAAGACCCTAGATAATCGAAAGATTGTAATGATCGGGGAACGCCGTGGATTTCTGACGAATATTGTGTCTTCTTTGGTAGCTGAAAAGATGATCAGGAAAGGTTCTGAGGCGTATCTTGCTTATATTTTGGACACTAGGAGTTCTTAATCTAATATTGAAGGCATCCGAATTGTCAAGGAATTTCCCGATGTTTTTCCGAGGAGTTGCCTGGATTAACTCCGGATAGAGAAGTCGAGTTTGAGATTGAAGTCTATTCTAGTTCCGCCCCGGTTTCAATGGCTCCTTATCATATGGACCCAAAGGAGCTTAAGGAACTAAAAGTCCAACTTCAGGAGTTGTTGGACAGGGGATTTAATCGACCTAGTGTATCACCATAGGGAGCCTCAGTTCTCTTTGTCAAGAAGAAAGATGGGACACTGAGACTCTTTATTGATTATAGAAAACTAAACAAGCTCACGGTTAAAAACAAATATCCTCTGCCCATGACCGATTATTATTTGACCAATTTCGAGGGGCTTCTATCTTTTCAAAAATAGACTTGAGGTCTGGTTATTATCAACTCAAAGTGAACGATTTGGATATTCCGAAGACTGCTTTTCGTACTCGGTATGGACATTATGAGTTTTTAGTGATGTCATTTGGGTTAACAAATGCCCCTGCTGCTTTTATGGATCTGATGCATAGGGTATTTCGACATTATTTGGACCAATTTGTAGTTGTGTTCATTGATTACATACTGGTGTATTCTAGAAGTGAAGCAGAACATGAGGAGTATTTAAGGATTGTTCTACAGACTCTACGGGAGAATAAGATATACGTTAAGTTGATAAAGTGTGAGTTCTGGCTCAGCGAAGTGACTTTTCTTAGACATATCGTCTCTGCTGATGGTATTCGGGTGGATCCGAGAAAAGTGGAGGCTATTCTGAACTAGAAGCAACCCAGGAACGTCTTTGAGATCCGTAGTTTCTTGGGCTTAGCTGGTTACTATCGTCGTTTTGTTGAGGGGTTCTCCCTTATTGCAGATCCTATAACGAAACTATTGAGGAAAGATGTTCCATTTGTCTGGTCTGAGAATCAACAAGCTAGCTTTGAGAAACTGAAGATTATTCTAACTCAAGCCCCAGTGCTGATTCAGCCTGAATCTGAGAAAGATTTTTCTGTCTACAGTGATGCTTCTCACTCTGGATTAAGATGTGTTTTGATGCAAGATGGGAAAATTGTCATTTATGCGTCACGTCAGTTAAAGCCACTGCGTAATTATCCTACTCACGATCTGGGTTAGCTTCCGTGGTTTTTTCTTTAAAGATCTTGAGACACTACCTCTACGAAGAAAAGTGTTATATCTATACTGATCATAAGAGTTTAAAGTATCTGCTTACTCAAAAAGAATTGAATTTGAGACAACGTCGCTGGTTGGAGCTTCTAAAGGAATATGATTTTGAGATAGAGTATCATCCAGGGAAGACTAATGTAGTGGTCGATGCCTTGAGCCATAAGGAAATATCAGATCTCAGAGCCTTATTCGCCAACTTGAGTTTATTTGATGATAATAGTCTATTAGTAAAGTTGCAGGTTAAACCCACTTTAGCCGAGGAGATTAAGGTTAAACAACTTCTGGATAGCTCATTGCTTCCCATTATTGAACAAGTTAAGCAGGGAGCGAGTTCAGAGTATACTGTTGATCAGGATGGTATTTTGTGTTTTCACGGTCGTTACTGTGTCCCTAAAGATGATGAGTTGAGATGGATTATTCTTCAAGAGGCTCATAGTAGTCCTTATGCTATGCATCCTGGCGGGGACAAAATGTACAATAATCTCAGGGAGCGCTACTTTTGGACTAGTATGAAAAAGAATATTTCAGATTTTATGGCGAGGTGTTTGACTTGTCAGCAGGTTAATGTAGAACACCAGCATCCATATTGATTGTTACAATCAATTAAGATTCCTGAGTGGAAATGGGAGCGCATTACGATGGACTTCGTTATTGGTCTTCCTCTGACTCATTCCAAGAAGGATTCTATTTGGGTGATTGTTGATCGACTCACCAAGGCAACATATATTTCCCTATTCAGATTAATTATTCTCTGGGCAAACTGGCTAAGTTGTACATTTATGAGATCGTTAGACTTCATGGTGTTCCGTTGTCTATCATATCTGATCGAGATCCGAGGTTCACTTCCAAGTTCTAAAAGGCTTTGCATGAGGCTCTGGGTACTCGTTTGAATTTTAGTACAACTTTTCATCCTAAGACTGATGGACAGTCTGAACAAGTTATTCAAAGTGTTGGAGGATATATTACGGGGTTGTGTGATCAATTTTCGTGGTAGTTGGGAAGACTTCTTGCCATTAGCCAAGTTTGCTTACAATAATAGTTACCAGACAAGTATTCGCATGGCACCTTATGAGGTTCTGTATGGACGTAGATGTCGTACTTCTATATGTTGGACAAAGTTGAATGATAGAAAAATATTGGGTCCAGACTTGGTTCGAGAGACTGAAGATACTGTCAGATTGATCCGTGATCGCTTAAAAGAGGCATTTGATAGGCAGAAATCATACGCAGATAAACGACATAAGGATATCGAGTTTAAGGTTGGAGATCAAGTTTTTCTTAAGGTATCTCCATAGAAGAAGGTATTGAGATTTGGACGTAAGGGTAAACTGAGTCTGCGATTTATTGGGCCGTATCGTATTCTGAAGAAAGTTGGACCTGTTGCTTATCAACTTGAGTTGCCTCCCCAGCTCAGTCGTATTCATGATGTTTTTCATGTGTCTATGTTGAGGAGATACCGTCCAGATCCGGATCACATCATTCAGGTTGATGAGGTAGAACTGAGACCTGATTTGTCATATGAGGAGGAGCTTGTTCAGGTTTTAGAGAGGGATGAGCGAGTTCTTCGGAATAGGCGCATTCCAATGGTCAAAGTTCAGTGTAGTAATCGCAACCCCTTAGAAGCTACTTGGGAGACATTGGAGTCAATGGAGGCTCAATTTCCTCATCTATTTTCATAAGGTAAATTTCGAGGACGAAATTTCTTGTAGAGGGGGAGAATTGTAACAACCCGAAAAATTGGAAAAGAAAAAAAATTAATTAAGTAATTTGGCGGAATTTGGGAATTAAATTAAATTTTTTAAAACTTGTAGCCTATTTTAGAGTTGAAGGAAATTTAGGGACCAAGCCCTGAATTAACCCTAGAAGTGTTGACAGCCTTTGTTTAAATATGTGCAATTGTCTGATTCATATCAGAACAATTGCTAAGTTTTCTTCCTTCTAATGCCCAACTTCCAAACCAAATTTTGACGTCGTCCGACCTCTGATCGTCATTTTGAAACCACCATCGTGTTCATCATCGAGCGAGGACCAAACCCCTTAAATCAATTGAAGTGAAATATTACCAAACGCCGTGAATTTCAAGTCAAAGTCTCGACGATATTTTAGCACTATCGCCGAGAAAATCTTAAATTCATCGCCGATTGTTGCTCCATTTTTGACACCTCCCACACCATCGTGTTCCTTGTGCCGTTTCGAGTCAACCGGTGTCCTCTTTTGACTCCATCGGCGGCAGCGCTTGAGGAGGTGAAGCGGTCAAAGTTTTTGATTTGTTGAAATCGAGCTCTCCACCGTTCAAAATTGTGAACCGAGCTTTGTAAGTGCCTCAAAATCGCTTAAAATAATTTTGAAGAATTTTTCCGATGCCAGAAAGTGTTCCACGCACCACCACTACGCGTGGGGAAGGTTCAAAAAACCGGTTTGACCCGACCCGACCGGTTGACTGTTGACCGTGTGTTAGTTTTGTAATTATTTTTAAAAGGGTGCTAGTTTCATAAATAATTTTAAAAGGGTGTTAAATTCGTAAATATTTTTAAAAAAGGGTGATAATTGTGTAAAATGGTTTATCGTCTGTTGACCTCTTTTGACTAGAACTTTGACCGGCATTGACCGACCATTAAACAACCATTGACCTTTTTCGAATAGTCTTATCCTGACATTTTTTGATTTCTCAAATCTGTTTTTGGGGTCCGTTTTGCAAATTCGAACTCGAAAGTCTCCAAATCGTTAGTCAAACCCGTTGGCTTTGACCAAGAATTCAAATTTTTGGAAGCTCATATTTTATGTTTTTCGACGTCCTAAATTTGATTACGAAGTCCGTTTGCCAAATTCTGATCCGAAATCCCCGAATCAAGCTTGTGAACCCAAAAGGCTTAGTATTTTAGCATTTTTGATTATTTATTTGAGATATGGTTATGAAATTGATTCAGTAAGATATTTTATGAAGGTACTCGTGTTTCACCTGAGCGAGGATCAGTTAGGTCCGGTGTTGTCCGTTCGTCAGATCAGCTCGAACCTCGTACTACGAGAATTACCCGTAGGTTTTCGTAAATTATTTTAAATAAAGATTAAGATTATTTATATTAGGATTGCAATATGGACTTTTCCAATTCGTAGGATCTAGCGCTGCAGTAGAGCGAGATCGACAGACCCAGTAGTAAGCTTCCCTATCCGATTTCACATACTGTTACAACTGTGTTTCCTGACGGTGTTATCTTACAATTTTAAACTATATATCAGAATTGTTTTATATTATAAGGATATTAAATAATTTATGAGAAAATATCCGGTGTTCTGAATAATATTTATTTAATGTTTGATTTACCGTATATTTCTGATATGGTTTATAGTTACAATATTTTTGTACATGATTTCTAAATATGGAACATTTCTATATGAAATGGATTAATTACCGTTTATACTCCAATTCATAGATGTTTATTATTGTCATTGGGGGTATGATTGAAGGAAGTATTCTCAAGTCCCTTTGCTATGTGCAAAGGAAAGCCTTATAGTTTCCCAGGTCCGTTTACTGTGTGCAAAGGTAAGCCTTACAGTTTCTCAGGTACATTTGCTGTGTGCAAAGGTAATCCTTACAGTTTCCAGGTTCCTTTGCTGTGTGCAAGGGTAAGCCTTACAGTTTTCCTAGGCTCCTCTGTTTTGTGTGTAATACACCAAAAAATTAGACAATGACCAAAATGAAAATTTTGAAAGTTTGTTGGTCAAAGTAGAAAAATTGGGAAAAAGTTTAGGGAATTAAGTGATAATTTCCTAAAAGGAATTTTATTCCATAAATAGATGGTTTACTCTTGAGAGTGGGGTTTTATAGAGATCATATTTTTGGATTTGGAATTTTAGTAAAGAAAATTTAGAAAGGGTTAAAGCCGATAAGGAATTGGAAATTCGGATCGAATTGGAATGTTTCAAAAATTTGAAGGATGTTATAAAATGTTTGGAAATATTATTTTAATCTTTTAGATCAGAGAAATTTGATTTGTAATTATGCAATTTTTCAGATTTAATAGAAACAGTGGAATTTAGTGACTAAAACAATTTTTGGAAATTCAAGGGGAAATTAGGAAATAAAAGTCAAAATAATTCATGTTTGACTTTGTAATATGATAATGATCAGATGGCTTGGTTTTATGGTAAATATGGAGATTCATTAATGGCAAAAATGGAAATTCCTTTTGGATTGAATAAAATATTGCCATCATAATATATAATGCCATGTGATAGATTTAATTATCATAAAATATCAATCATGGAAGAGCATTTCCATTTTTTTCTTCCTCCAAGGGCCGGCAGTTTCAAGCAAGAAAGGTAAACATTTTTAGTTTCAATTTTGAAGCTATTTATTGAGAATTAGACTCATTGTAGTTAGGAAAAATATTCTACTTTCAATTCTCTACATTTTTACATGAATATTACTAGGGTTCATGTTCAATTTCATCTTGAGTTGATGAAGGGGATGTTGATTATTGTGTTTTATGGGTTTTTAAGAGTTGAGTGATTTTAAAGAATTAGTTGTTAGAAATGATGAAGAACCTAAGAATGAAGTTAAAGAAAACAGTTTGGATTTTTAATTTGGAAGTATGTTCTAAAATTCACTAGAAATTATATAAAAATAATTTCGAAGTTATTTTTTATATATTTGTGTTTATATATCTATCTAGTTCCATTTAAAACAAACGGGGATCAATTTCAAGGTGTATAAAAAATATATGAATTTTTAACCAAGGAAAGGTCAGAAAAATCGGACAGCAGATTCTGCAAAACAGATTCTGTTGGTCAACTTTGAAAATTCACCATAAATTGTACAAAATGAATTAGAAGTTCTTTATATGGATATTCATATTTGAGTATAGTTCTCAAAGGAAGAAACAGAATTGAATTCCAGTGTGTATATCAATACATAATACTGTTTCTTTAAAGGTAGTGTGAGTGGTCTGAATCTGGAAAATTGATGAATTGTTGGGAGTGTTTATTGTAATTTATGCCTTTGTATGGGTACTTGGTAAATAATACTTTCAATACTGAAATTTTTGGTATTAAGAATCTAAGTGATAAAATGGTGAAGGACCATTTTGAGTAAATTGGAAAAGTGGGTTCCAATGTTAAAAGGAATTAATAAGTACTGAATTATTTGGTGGAAATGAGTTTGAAGTATGTTATGGAATTATTTTGGGATATGTTTATGTTAGTACAATACTTACATATATATCATTATGCATTTTTGATTTATACAGATTATGACTGATTTGTGATCGAAGCAAACCAAATATAAAAGGGCTTATTGTGGATAATAGTGAGGCACATATATTTGAAAAAAATTATAAAGTGTCAAGGTGAGTGCAATACATGCATGAAATTATACATGAATGTTTTATACATCATAGGGAAGACTTGCGATAAGTCGACCTTGTTTATATCAGCATGATATATGTCATTTTTATAACTTTGACATGACATTGAAATGTCATGGTATGAAATCAAAATGCATTGATCATGAAAAATGTGATATTTTACCATGAATGTTTTCGGGTATGAACTGCCCAATGTTAAATATTGATGATATACTTTGCCATGGTTGGATCGAATAAAATAGACTATATACCCAAAGTAAGTTATTGAGGGACAGGGTATAGTTGGCATGCCATAGAGTATAGCAGTTACAGGTTTATATTAGCACTATAGTGTGTAAGGACACTATGTGCAGGTTTATGTCTGGATTAGCACTATAGCGTAAGCTTAGTGTAGGTGGTGGGCACGATCTTATGTGTATTTTTCGGATTAACACTATGTCGTAAGCTTAGTGCAGGTTTAGCACTACGGTGCATGTATTTTACTCGACTACCCAGGGCCCTCGAGGTTTAATATTGGGCTATGGGCTATGGTTTATGGTTTATTGCTTAATAAATGGTAAGCATGCTTACGAGCTTATGGGATAAATGGTAAGAGATTTTATGATATTTTGATCATGGAAAAATATTGGATATGTTGGTAATATGATTTTATGGCATTTTGAAATTTACATTAAAACTCATGCATGAATTATATTGCACTGTTATTGTTTTAATTGCCTCACTAAGTTTATACTTAACGTGTGATGATTTTCACACGTAGGTAAAAAGCCAGTAATGGAATAAAGAGTTTAAAGCGTTATCAAAGATCGAGAAGTATATTTCAATATCAGTAAGACATCCTAAGTTGTAATGTTAGTTTTATTAGTGGCATGTAATTATAAATGTTTTATTTGTTTTGTTAAACAAATTTGGAAACAAAATGGAATTTATATGTATTTTCAGAAGTTACTGTAGCATGAATAGGAACCACGAATTAGAGATTTTCTAAAATGATTTTGGGGTACCGATACGCCCTACAGGGAATCGATTCTCCATTGTTCATTGCCACTGTACACTGTTCACTGTTCACGGGTAATGTTCACTATTCATAAAAAAATCTTTTGAATTAAATTTGTTTATAACGTAATATAAATTATCTGATATGATATTTTTATAATATCAATTTCCAATTAAGGAATTAGAATTCTAAATTGAGTTTTGAAATGAAAATGGTTTTTGATAATTCGGATGACATCTATAATTCTGTATAGGTATAATTATACGGGTTATGGTGTTACATTTATTGGCATCAGAGCTACAGGTTTAGCCGATTCTAGGACTAAACCGAGTTTATTTTGAGTTAAAAAGTGTATACATGCCATTAGGATGTCAAAGGTTACAGATAGTTGTATATATACTGTGATATTTTATTGAGAGTAAAGTTACTCTTTAATAATGTATGATGGTTCTGACTATGTTTAGATGTTGGAATTAAAGACAAAGGTAAGAAAGTAGAAATTGTTGAAAAGAAGGTCGAGATCGAAATCGAAAAAAAAGGAACCGACATGACTTATGTAAAACACCTTAGAAGGGTGGATGTTATAAAGGATTTTTCTCCATTTTGTGGAAAAAATGCTTCAGTTTCCAATGAATTTTATAAATTGGAAGAATTGATTAAAAAGTTTGAATGGCTTACAAGAAAAGTTGAATCGGATGTGGATCCAGAGGAGATTTTTAAATTTCTGATGATTCTAAGGTTTATCCAGGTAATCTTAAATAAGTGAGAAATATTTAAGCTAAGCATTAAATTGTTTAAAGCATTATTGATTTGAGTAAGAGAAAATAAATAAGCGGTAATAAGTTGTCCGCTAAAAGTTTAAAGAAAGTTGAGTTATTAATGAATCAAAAGATTATGAGTTGGATTGAGAATAAATATCAAATCCATAAAAATGGATAGAATTACCTTGTGAAGGTAAATATACGAAAATGGATTGTCTAACATTTCATGCTGCAATGAATTATTGTATAGATCGAGATTGATTCTCAAGAACTTGAAAAGTGTCAGGTTCGTAGTGAGAGAAAAAAATAGTAAATTACTTGATAGTATGATTTTAGCATTAACTGCTATGAAGTTATTGCTACAAATTGTCAAATTTCTTATTGAACGATGTGGACATTTAGACTTTCAGTTGAGATGGAAAATGTTTCAACTGTTGGAAAATATTATTTTGGATCTGGAAAAGTTATACATATTTCCTTAAGAATGAAATAAGGAATTCTAAATAGAGATATTCAATTCTACTTGATATCAAGTGTTATTATAGCGGAAGACCCATAGGTCACAGTCATGATAGAAGTGTGTTGAAAACATTTTGATGTTTTGATATAACAAATTAAATTAAAAGAATTTTTAATTTTGAAAATGATTTTTCTAAGCATATTCGATATATTAAATCGAATATCAAAATATTACTCAAAGTATTTCAAAGTTAATTTTAAATCCTTACTCAAGTGTAAAATTAAGTTTAATTCTTAAAATAATTTCAAAACGATTTTACAAAATATTTTGAACCATTTCAAAGCCAAAAATTCCAGATTGCTCAGAGGGAACCGATTTCCCCCCAAGGGGGTACCGATTCCCCCTGAATGGTTTGGCTCCGAGAATTCCAGTATGCTCGGAGGGAACCGATTCCCCCCAGGGGTATCGATTCCCCCTACTGTTTAACGGTCGAAATATTTGAATTTTACACTTAGGGAACCGATTCCCCATGAGGGGTACCGATTCCCCCCACGCTCCAAGCTGTTTTATTAAATGATTTCACACTTAAACGGGCTCTATTATCTCCACTAATCATCCCCAACATTCAGAAGTGATTCAAGGTGTATTTAAGCAAGCTTAGAATCCATTGATCAATAACAAGAAACATCAAGCAACTAGAATCAAGAGAGAATCAAAGAGAAAGCATCAAACCTCAAGTTTGAGCATTTCAAGCCTATTTTTCATTCAATATTCATTTTGCTTTCAAGAACACTTATTGTGCTTAATCGTATTTATTCTTGAGTGTTCTTTCTTTGTTCTAGAATTGTGCAAACATATTTGCCTTGTGAGATTTTTCTTGTAAGTTTGCAAATTTGTAATCTTCTCTTTGAGAAAAGAGTGTTCTCAAGAATTGAGGTATATTATGGAGGGAGTTGTAAGGTTATCTCTTTGGCCTCAAAAGAAAAAACAAATTAGTGAATTTGTTGGAAAATCCTTAGTGTGGATAGCTAAGGTAGTTGACGTAGACTTTGGTTGATAAAGTCAAACCACTCTAAATCATTGTGCAATTACTTTCAATTTTCTGCAAAAGCTTCTACCAAAATTTTAATTGCCAATTCACCCCCCTCTTGGCTGATTCCGTTAATCGATTAACTCAACAATTGGCATCAGAGCCTAACTCATTTGAAGGTTTAATCGCCTCTTGAGTCGATTCGGGAAGAGTTACATCGATAATCAAAGTCATCAATGGCCTCTACTTCAAACTTCGACTCCGGTCTCGATTCGATGCCCGTCAACAAGCCTCCTTTCTTCAATGGGGCTAACTATGCCTATTGGAAAAATAGGATGATGTACTTCATTCAAGAAAGTGACATGGGAGCATGGAATGTCGTAGAAGAAGGATACATCAAGCCTCTCACTCATCCAAGATTGTGTAGTGAAGGAGAGACAAAAATGTTCCAGCTCAACTCTAAAGCCATCCATATCATATTTTGTGCTCTAGGACCAGATGAATACGTAAGAGTTTCATCTTGTACAATCGCCAAAGAAATATGGGATAAACTTCAAGTCACTCATGAAGGTACCGATGAGGTAAAGAAATCTAAAATTAGTATTCTAACACATAGCTATGAAAATTTCAGGATGAAACCAAATGAATATATCAAAGCTATGACGGATAGATTCTCAACGATTGTCAATGGTCTCAAATCATATGGAGAGATCATTTCAAATGAAAAGCTTATGAGGAAGTTAGTTTACTCCCTTCCAAAATTATGGCAATCAAAGAAGACGACAATCTTCGAGTCTAAGGACCTAACGTCCTTAACTCTTGAAAAGCTAATCAGTTCACTCGTCACTCATGAAATGATGATTGAAGATGAGGCGAACCTTGATAAGATTGAAGAGACACCAAAGGAGAAGGAGAAGAAGAAAAACATTGGAGTTGCTCTCAAATCCACAAAAGATGAGAGTGATTTGGATGAAGATGATGATGACGAGGAAATGACATTGTTTGCCAAACGGTTCATAAAAATGATGAGACCTTACCGAGGAAGAAAATTCAAACGAAATGAAGGCCTCAAAAATGAACCAAAGAGAAGGACCCAATTATTTGCTATGAATGCAAAAAGCCGGGGCATGTCAAATATGATTGCCCATAATTGAAGAGAAAGGGTCAATCAAAGAATAAGCAAAAGCTCATATGGCTACATGGAGCGATGAAGAAGGTTCCAATGAAGAGGAACAAGAAGTAGCAAACTTGTGCCTGATGGCATTCGGGGAAGATTCTAAGGTAACCTCTAACTCATCTGATTTTGATGATTTATCCTATGATGAGTTATTAGAGGAATATAATGGGTTGGCTTCGGATTATGAGAAATTGTTTTTAAAATATAAAAATGATATTTCAAAATTGAAAAATGAAAATAAACTCATATCCAAAACCAACAACGATCTTGAAAGTAAAATCAAATATTTGCAAATCAAACTAGAAGAGTTTGAAAAGAAAATTTGGATTTGCAAAATTTACTTTCAAAGGTCAATGATGATCATCAAAAGAAAATTGATGATCTTAAAGCTTCTTTTGATAAATTTGGAACAAAACATTTTGAAAATGGAGAAAACTCAAAATCCAACTTTGTTAGAAAAAGTTTTAAAAACTAAAATCACAGAGATCCCCAAAGAACCTCTAATGGAAAAATTGTTAGAAGTATATGTGTTCCTAAAGAGCTCATTACTACTAAAGATAAGGATATCCTACACAAATGGATACCTAAGGGGACTAGAATTTTGGAAACTAATGAATATGGACCCAAAAGAATTTGGGTACCAAAAATAAAAAATTAATCTATGTTTGTAGGAAAAGGAGCATTGCTACAAGGCACGGGAAACAAATCTAAATTCATGGTACCTTGATAGTGGATGCTTGAGACATGACCCGGGGAAATCGGTTCATAGAGCTTAACGCCAAAAATGAAGGAGAAGTGACTTTTGGTGATGATTCAAAAGGTCACATTGAAGGTATAGGTACAATTTATGCCTAGTTGCAAAGGATGAGCATGATAGTTGGTTATGGCATAGGAGACTAGGACATGCTAGCATGAGTGTTTTGCAACGGTTAGTTCAAGGAAAATTGGTTCGAGGGCTGCCTAAACTAAAATTTGATAATGATAAAATTTGTGATGCTTGTGCTAAAGGAAAACAAAAGCGAGTTTCTTTTAAATCCATTAATGATGTGTCAACTAGTAGAGTATAGATTACAATTGATCCATATAGATCTTTTGGGCCAACTAGGACTACTAGCTTGGGTGGAAAACAATATGCATTTGTCTTGGTAGATGACTTTTCTAGATATACTTGGGTTCTATTCTTAAGTACTAAAGATGAAGCATTAGAAAATTTCATCACATTTTTAAAAGTAATCCAAACGAAAAAGGTTACTCTATCACTAGTGTTAGAAGTATCATGGCACTGAATTTGAAAATCTTGGATTTAATGAGTTTTGTAATTCTAATGGTATTAGCCATAATTTTTCAGCACCTAGAACCCTCAACAAAATGGAGTTGTTGAGAGGAAAAATCAAACTTTAGAAGAAATGGCTAGACCATGCTTTGTGAAATAATTTGCCAAAATTTTTGGGCGGAAGCCACAAATACGTTGTTATGTTGTAAATCGAGTAATGATTAGGCCAATTTTAAAGAAACTCCATATGAAATTTTCAAAATTAAAAAGCCTAACATTAGCTATTTTCATCCTTTGGATGTAAATGTTTTGTTTAAACAACGGTAAAGAAAACCTTGACAAATTTGATGCTAAAAGTGATGAAGGAATTTTTCTGGGTTATTCCCTAAATTCTAAAGCTTATCTAGTATTTAATAAAAGAACTTTGGTTGTAGAAGAGTCTACACATTTTGTTTTTGATGATAATCTCCTTCCGAGGAAGGATTCTTGTTTGAATGATGATGTAGGTATTATAAATACAAATGACGTTAGACATGATGTTGGAGAATCCTCATCAAAGGAAGAAACGAAAGATGAGGAAACTCACGATCCTCTTGAGAATCTAACCATTAAAGAAAGGGAAGTATCTTATCCAAGAGAGTACAAATATGTCAAGGATGGTGAGATTATAGGTGATCCATCAAAAGGGGTAACAACTCGATCTTCTCTTAGAAATATTTGTAATTATGTTACATTTATTTCATGCATAGAGCCTAAGAATATTAAGAAACATTAAATTATGACATTGGATTATGGCTATGCAAGAAGAATTAAATCAATTTGAGAGAAGTAAAGTATGGACATTAGTTGAAAGGCCTAGTAATAAATCTACTGTAGGTACTAAATGGGTATTTAGGAATAAGCTTGATGAGAGTGGTAATAATGAGAAACAGGCTAGACTTGTTGATCAAGGGTATACTCAAGAAGGGCATAAACTATGATGAAACATACTCTCCCGTAGCTAGGATGGAAGAATTAGAATGTTATTAGCATTTGCATGTTTTCATGAATTAAACTATATCAAATGGATGTTAAAGTGCATTTTTAAATGGTTTATAAAAGAAGAAGTGTATGTGGAACAACCTCCAGGTTTTGAAGATTCAAAATTTCGGATCATGTTCTTAAATTGACAAAAGCACTTTATGGTTAAACAAGCTCCTAGATTGGTATGAAAGATTGTCAAATTTTTTAATTGAAAAGGGTTTTTCAAAAGGGAAGGTTGACACTACATTGTTTTTAAAGCATAAAGGTAAGATTTATTATTAGTTCAATCTATGTGATGATATATATTGGTTCTACTAATGATGTTCTTTGCCAAGAATTTTCTAAGCTGATGCAAAGCGAATTCGAAATGAGCATGATGGGGGAGATCTCATTTTTCTTGGGACTCCAAATCAAGCAAAGAAAAGATGGCATCTTCATCAATCAAGCTAAGTACGTCAAAGATATGCTCAAGAAGTTTGGACTGGAAAATGGCAAACCTCATGACACTCCAATGAGTTCTTCAACAAAGCTTGACTTAGATGAAGGAGGTAAATATGTAGATGTTAAATTATATAGGTCAATGATTGGATCTCTATTTTATCTAACTGCAAGTAGACCAGACATTATGTTTAGTGTTTGCTTATGTGCTAGATTTCAATCATGCCCTAAGGAATCACATTTACTAGCTGTTAAGAGAATCTTTAGATACCTTAAGGACACTCCTAGTTTAGGACTTTGGTATCCTAGAGACTCTAGCTTTAGCTTGCATGCCTTTTCTGATGCGGATTATGGAGGATGCAAATTAGATAGGAAAAGCACCTCCGATACTTGCCAATTCCTTGGAAATATGCCGATTTCTTGGTTTTCAAAGAAACAAAATTGTGTTGCATTATTTACCACTGAAGCCGAATACATTTTAGCTGGTAGTTGTTGTGCACAAGTTTTATGGATGAAATAACAACTTTTTGATTATAAAATTGAAGTAGGTACCATTCCTATCAAGTGTGACAATACTAGTGCTATTTTCTCACTAAAAATCCCATCCAACACTCTAGAACTAAGCACATTGAAATAAGACATCACTTCATTAGAGACCATGTCACTAAGGAAGATGTAGTTCTAGAATTTGTTGATACTTTGCATCAATTAGCAGATATCTTTACAAAACCTTTAGACAAGGAACGTTTTTGGACACTTAGGAGAGAATTAGGTTTAACTGACCTATCTTCACTTAGTGCTTAAAATAATTTTAGAACTTTTAAGACTAAATGAAAAATTCTTATAATAGTAATTTCTAATTACATTCATTGCTATCAGTTAGGGGGAGTTTATGATTCTTGATAAAAAAAATTAACTTTATGTTCAAATGTAGTTTAAGGATTAATTTGATTGATTGAACATAATTAATTTTTAATATATGAGTTGCCAATACCACTAGAGAATATTAATTTAGCATTTTGAGTGTTTAAAATACAGATTTTTGAATTATAGGGCAGAGGGAATCGACACCCCCTTGAAGGGGAACCGATTCCCCCTTTGAAGGGGAACCGATTCCCCCAGGGGAATCGATACCCTCTGAGGGTTCTGGTTATATCACGCCCAGAACTCTTTCTTTGCCTCAAACTCTTTTCTCTCCTTCTTCACGCCGTTCCCCTCTCTACTCTCTCCCTATCTCCATTTTTGCCTCAAATCAACGATTTTAATCAGAATTCTCTTCAAATATCATCTCCTAAACATGCTAGCATCATTAAAATCGTGCAAACAACATCAAAATCCACTCAATCTCATCTTTCAAGGTAAATTTTTCTAAAATCTATATTTCATTGATTTTGAACATAGGACTAGTTTTAATTAGTTCTAGATAGAAATAGTGATCGAGCATTGATTGTTTAGTGATTAGAAACTTGATTTTACAACTAATTTCATCAAAAACACAAGAATTTTCCAAAATTCTTTGAAATTTTCGAAAAAAAAATTATTTTTCAAATTATTGTGTTTTGATTGAATTATGTTGTTGTTATGAAAACTATACATATATTGATTTTCAAAACCTTATTTTTCAATATTTTTCAAAAACTTTGCCCATTAGGATTGGTTTAGAGAACCTTGAAATATTGAGGACTCAATTGAGTTTTGGGATTGATTGAATTGCATACATGTGTTTTCTCAATTGCAGGTTATCTATTCTATTCCAATTTCCTAAACCATGTCCAATCCTAAACGTGCTAGGTCATCATCTAGTCGCTCAAACCGTCAATCCAACCCACCTCCAAATTCTCCACCTATTCCTAAAATTCCTATTCCTAATCCTATTGATCCTAATATGACTATCCAAAACTCGTGTTTCAATCATCTTGGTCTTAAAATCATCGTTTTTGGTATTATCAATATTTTGACTCTTACAAAATTAGAGAAGAACATATCCCTTCTCGTCAAGCTATGATATATATCGATTTTAGATATCTTCCTCTTTTACAAGAGTGGAAATTTGATAAACTTTGTGACCTTGAACCTATAATTTACCATCAACTTGTTCGCATATTCTATTATAATGCCGTTTGTATTAAAAACTGAGCTCAAACCAAAACCATAGCAGTTCGTTCCCATCTACTAGGAAAATTCATCCATCTTGACTCGGCTTACATAGTTAATGAATTAGGATTAGATAATGATGGTATATCAAATGAAAAACAGCTTTTAGGTTCTTGTTATAAAAGAAGGGATAGTACGAGTGTCTTAGATCTTCATGATCGTTTTCTTCATCTAATGATTTCTTGGTGGTTTCGACCATCCAGAGGTCGTTACTCTACTCTTTTTGCTTTAGATCTTTGGTGGTTACATTGTTTCCAAAATAGTATTAAAATAAATCTTCTGAGATTATTTTTGCTGAAATCGTTGAAACCGTAAACTTAGTGCCAAATAAGAAACTTTGTTCATCTCTAGTTTATGGTTGAATTTAAGTAATCTATTTTCTAAAGCCGGGCTTAGAGTAGGTCTAGATGCCGTCTTTCCTCTCAAGAAACAAATTAATCTTCTTTCCTTAACGAGAGCGGGATGGATAAAGAATAAGGACACCGGTGAATGGGTTCGATCTTCTGAAGATACTCCGAGAGCTAGTTCTTCACGAGCTCCTCCAGTAGATGACGACGATCCCGAACTTGAGCAATTAATGCAAGATATTGACGAAGTCGACGATGAGCCAGAACAACACGAGGAACAAGCTCAGCAAGAATATCATGTGCCTCCATATTTTCAATCATTCATAGAGACATTTGATTTCCGTTATGCATCATTGGATTCTCGCTTCACTTCCATAGAATCTCACTTCTCGACTATGGAAGCTCAACAATTGGAAATTATCTGGGAGATGTGTGCAAACAATGAGGCAACCAATGCTCGTATTAATGAACTCACTCATGAAATATCAGCTATGCGGGCTCATTTCCCACCTCCCGATCCTCCTACAGATGCTTGAACTTTAATCTTTGCTTTGCTTGTTTGGATTGAACTTGGATATTTGCATTATTGTTAAAACATTTTGAATGCTTTTGGATTGTTTATTTTTGATTGTTCGAACTTATGTTTAATACATTTGATTTGGATTTCGTGTTTATTTTGCATCTTTAGACATATATGACCAATTATCCATTACATGTTTATGAATATTGTTTATAAACTAATGGCTAACCTCTCTTTTGATTGTGTTCTTAGCAGTTTAAGCTATATATAATTTTAATCAATTGGCTAAATGATTTCAAAACCTTGTTTAAAATCTTTTACGAGTCTTTTTGATTTAACAAAAAGGGGGAGATAAAAGCGTTTTTGAGGAGTAGTGTTAAAGTAAGAGGGAGTAGTATTTTTGAAAATCAAAATTCATTTTGAAATTAGAAAATCTTAAAATGTTTTGTTATATCAAAAAGGGGAGATTGTTGAAAACATTTTGATGTTTCGATATAACAAATTAAATTAAAAGAATTTTTATTTTGGAAATGATTTTTCTAAGCATATTTGATATATTAAATCGAATATCAAAATATTACTCAAAGTATTTCAAAGTTCATTTTAAATCCTTACTCAAGTGTAAAATTAAGTTTTAATCTTAAAATAATTTCAAAACGATTTTACAAAATATTTTGAACCATTTCAAATCCAAAAATTCCAGATTGCTCAGAGGGAACCGATTCCCCCCAAGGGGGTACCGATTCCCCCTAAATGGTTTGGCTCCGAGAATTACAGTATGCTCGGAGGGAACCAATT
The DNA here is from genome assembly GCF_006381635.1 of Hibiscus syriacus. Taxonomy (NCBI): domain Eukaryota; kingdom Viridiplantae; phylum Streptophyta; class Magnoliopsida; order Malvales; family Malvaceae; genus Hibiscus; species Hibiscus syriacus. The sequence continues at coordinate 1,012,001 of NW_024062828.1, read as the reverse complement.
CCCCCCAGGGGTATCGATTCCCCCTACTGTTCAACGGTCGAAATATTTAAATTTTACACTTAGGGAACCGATTCCCCATGAGGGGTACCGATTCCCCCCATGCTCCAAGCTGTTTTATTAAATGATTTCACACTTAAACGGCTCTATTATCTCCACTAATCATCCCCAACGTTCAGAAGTGATTCAAGGTGTATTTAAGCAAGCTTAGAAGCCATTGATCAATAACAAGAAACATCAAGCAACTAGAATCAAGAGAGAATAAAAGAGAAAGCATCAAACCTCAAGTTTAAGCATTTCAAGCCTATTTTTCATTCAATATTCATTTTGCTTTCAAGAACACTTATTGTGCTCAATCGTATTTATTCTTGAGTATTCTTCCTTTGTTCTAGAATTGTGCAAACATATTTGCCTTGTGAGGTTTTTCTTGTAAGTTTGCAAATTTGTAATATTCTCTTTGAGAAAAGAGTGTTCTTAAGAATTGAGGTATATTCTTGAGGGAGTTGTAAGGTTATCTCTTTGGCCTCAAAGGAAAAAACAAATTAGTGAATTTGTTGGAAAATCCTTAGTGTGGATAGCTAAGGTAGTGGACGTAGACTTTGGTTGATAAAGTCGAACCACTCTAAATCGCTGTGTAATTACTTTCAATTTTCTGCAAAAGCTTCCACCAAAATTTTAATTGCCAATTCACCCCCTCTTGGCCGATTCCGTCAATCGATTAACTCAACAAAGTGTTAGACAGACAAACAATGAGTGTCCGTTAAAGATTCAGGAGTTTATGTTAATGATGAATTTTATGTGATTATCATTAACTAGTTTTAGATCATTTTTATCATGAGTTGGTTGTCTTTGTATTAAGGTTGGATTAATTTAGAAAAATGCAGAGAAATTAAAATTTTAATGATTGATGAAAAAGTGAAATCATCAATAAGTTATATCAACAATGATTACGATTAAGATGATGTAAAAAGGATGCATAGCTTTTCTAGCTAAGGTGATAGATACTCAAGTATCTGAAGTAAGATAATATGATATTTCCATAACTTGGGAATCTGATAAGTTTTTTTTTAGATTTATTATTATGGGTTACCTCCAAATTGAGAGGTGTAATTTAATATTGATGGTTATCAAGGTATTAATTAAGAAAATAAAGAACAAATTGCAAGAACTGCTAGATCGAGAATTATTTAGACCGAGTATTATATATTGGGATAAACCAGTATTGTTTATAAAAAAAAAGATATATGCGATTATGCATAAATTATCGATAGTTAAATAGAGTAACTATCAAGAAAAAATATCAACTTCCGAGGATTGATGACTTGTTTGATCAGCTTAAAAGGAGCAACAATGTTTTCTAAAATTGATATTCGAATGGGATATCGCCAGTTAAATTTTAAAGAGGAAGATGTTCCAAAGATAATTTTCAGGAAACGGTATAGACACTACGAGTTTGTAGTAATGCTGTTTGGTTTGAAAAATACTCTGGAAGCATTTATGGATTTGATGAATCAAGTATTTCAATTTTGCTTGGATTAATTTGAGGTGGTTAGTATTGATGACATTCTGGTATACTCGAATACAAAGATAAAACATGATGTTCATCTTCAGATTGTGTTTGGAATACTTAAGGATACAAAGTTATATGCCAAAATGTCAAAGTGTGAGTTTTGGCTATCAGAAGTTGCTTTTCTTTGTTATGTTGTCTTGACAGAAGGTATATAAAAATAGATTTCAAGCAATATTGGACTGAAAACCTTTAAAGAGTGTTCATAGGTCTGAAGTTTTTGGGACTTACTGGTTATTATCGAAGGTTTATGAAAAACTTTTCGATGATTACTTCTCTTTTGACCAAGCTCTTGAGAAAGAATGTTTCATTTGCTTGGACTGAGAAATGTCAAGAGAGTTTTAAAGCTTTAAAGAATATTTTAATAGAATCACCAGTGTTGCTACAACCAGAATCAGACAAAGAGTATGTGGTGTATAGTGATACATCTCATAATGGTTTGGGTTGTGTACTTATGCAAGAAGGTAAGGTGGGTAGCCTATGTTTATTGAAAATTAAATATGCATGAGAGGAATTATCCTACTCACGATCTTGAGTTAGCAGCAATTGTTTTTCTCTAAAGATTTGACGTCATGGTGAGAGATGCCAAATCTACACGATCATAAGAGTTTGAAATATTTGTTGACTCAAAAAAGCTCAATTTGAGACAACAAAGATGGATAGAACTTTTAAAGGACTATGATTTGATCATTGATTTTCATATAGGCAAGACAAATGTGTAGCAAATGCACTTAGTCGAAAATTTTATAGCTTTGTGAGCTATGGATGTGTGACTATTGTTGAAAGAAAATGGCGCACTATTAGATGAATTAAAAGTAAAACCGATGTTTTTTATATCGGATAATAGAGCTACAAAAGAAAGATAGTAGATTCTTGGAAAACATTTCACTTGTGGAAAAAATGAAATGAGACTAAAGACTTTGAAATCAACTCTGATAGGTGACTCTTTTATCGAGGAGAATTTGTATTCCACATAATGATGAATTAATGAAAGATATTCTTTCTCAGGCACATTATTGTCCACTGACTATGCATACAAGTGGGAACAAAATGTATCAGGATGTAAAGAGTCATTTTGGTGGCCAGATATGAAAAGAAACATTACTAAGTTTGTTGTTACATGTTTGACATGTCAACAAGTAAAAGCTGAGCATAAAGTGCTTTCATAATTGTTACAACTAATTTCTATTCCAGAGTGGAAGTGGTAAAATAGTCACTATGGATATTGTTACAGGGTTACGTTAGACATCAAATAAAAAGGATTTCATTTGGGTGATAGTGATCGGTTAATTAAATCGACACATTTCATTTCGATGCAAATGGACTATGCATTGGATAAATATACATAGTTATATATCAAAGAGATAGTTCAGCTACATGTAATACTAATATCAATTATATCAGATAGGTATCCAAGGTTCACTTTAAGATTATGGAAATATTTTCATAAAGTCTTGGGTACTTGATTTAAATTTCAGTACGAACTTTCATCCACAGACGGATGGTAAGTAAAAAAGTATTATTCAAATATTAGAAAATATGTTGAGTGCATGTGTGATTGATTCCAAGGAATCATGGGAAAAGAAAAGTATTTGCTTTTAGTAGAATTTTCCTATAATAACAGTTATCAATTGAGTAACAATATGGTTCCATATGAAGTTTTATATGGGAGAAAATACCGAACACCATTGAATGGGTTTAAGTTAAAAGATAGAAATCTTGTTGGTCCAGATTTATTGAAAGAGGTTTATGATAAAGTACAGATAATTCAAGAAACTCTCAAGATGATATTTAATCGGCAAAAGTCTTATGCAGACTTCAAGTGAAAAGAGATTGAATTTTATGAAGGTGATAAAGTATTTCTCAAGGTATCATCTTGGAAAAATATTTTGCGCCCAAAATGCAAAGGAAAAATAATTCTAAGATTTATTGGACCTTATGAGGTATTAAAAAAGTTGGACTGATGGCTTATCAGTTAGCATTAACTACAGAGGTAATTGAGATCCAGAGTTGAACAAAGTACACAATATTTTTCATGTGTCGATGCTTGGAAAGTATCGACTAGAGCTTTTATATGTCATTTCAATAAAGGAAATTGGGATTTAAATAGATTTGATTTATGAAGAATAATCCATTTGGATCTTAGCTCGAGAAATCAAAGAACTGCATAACAAGACGATTTCTCTAGTCAAAGTGAATTAGAAAAATCATAATGTTGAGGATGTTATAAGGGAAAAAGGAATTTAGTGATGATTGAAAGACTATTGAATTATTCTTATCTTTAGAGAAAGATGAGAGTTTTTAAAAAAATCCCTATTTTGGTGGGATTCATTTTGGATAAACTTCTTTATAAAAAGGGAGTTAGTGTTTTCTTCTAAAGTTTTAAAATTCGAGGACGAATTTTCTTAAGAGGGGAGAATTTAATACCCCAAAAATTTAGACAATGACCAAAATGAAAGTTTTGAAAGTTTGTTGGTCAAAGTAGAAAAATTGGGAAATATTTTAGGGAATTAAGTGATAATTTCCTAAAAGGAATTTTATTCCATAAATAGATGGTTTACTCTTGAGAGTGGGGTTTTATAGAGATCATAATTTTGGATTTGGAATTTTAGTAAAGAAAATTTAGAAAGGGTTAAAGCCGATAAGGAATTGGAAATTCGGATCGAATTGGAATGTTACAAAAATTTGAAGGATGTTATAAAATGTTTGGAAATATTATTTTAATCTTTTAGATCAGAGAAATGTGGTTTGAAATTGTGTAATTTTTTAGATTTATCGAAACAGTGGAATTTAGTGACTAAAACGCAATTTTTGGAAATTCAAGGGGAAATTAGGAAATAAAAGTCAAAATAATTCATGTTTGACTTTGTAATATGATAATGATCAGATGGCTTGGTTTTATGGTAAATATGGAGATTCATTAATGGCAAAAATGGAAATTCCTTTTGGATTGAATAAAATATTGACATCATAATATATAATGCCATGTGATAGATTTAATTATCATAAAATATCAATCATGGAAGAGTATTTCCAGCTTCTTCCTCCAAGGGCCGGCAGTTTCAAGAAAGAAAGGTAACATTTTAGTTTCAATTTTGAAGCTATTTATTGAGAATTAGACTCAGTCTAGTTAGGAAAAATATTATACTTTCAATTCTCTACATTTTGACATGAATATTACTAGGGTTCATGTTCAATTTCATCTTGAGTTGATGAAGGGGATGTTGATTATTGTGTTTTATGGGTTTTGAAGAGTTGAGTGATTTTAAAGAATTGGTTGTAAGAAATGATGAAGAACCTAAGAATGAAGTTAAAGAAAATAGTTTGGATTTTTAATCTGGCAGTAGGTTCTAAAATTCACTAGAAATTATATAAAAATAATTTCGAGGTTATTTTTTTATATATTTGTGTTCATATATCGATCTAGTTTGTTTAAAACAAACGTGGATCAATTTCAAGGTGTATAAAAAATATATGAATTTTTAACCAATGAAAGGTCAGAAAAATCGGACAGCAGATTCTGCAAAATAGATTCTGTTGGTCAATTTTAAAAATTCACCATAAATTGTACAGAATAAATTAGAAGGAGTTATTTATATGGATAGATTCATATTCAAGTATAGTTTTCAATGGAAGAAACGGAATTGAATTCCAGTGTGTATATCAATACAAAATACTGATTCTTTAAAGGTAGTGTGAGTGGTCTGAATCTGGAAAATTGATGAATTGTTGGGAGTGTTTATTGTAATTATGCCTTTGTATGGGTACTTGGTTAATAATACTTTCAATACTAGATTTTTGGTATTAAGAATCTAAGTGATAAAATGGTGAAGAACCATTTTGAGTAAATTGGAAAAGTGGGTTCCAATGTTAAAAGAATTAATAAGTACTGAATTATTTGGTGGAAATGAGTTTGAAGTATGTTATGTAATTATTTTGGGATATGTTTATGTTAGTTCAATACTAACATATATATCATTATGCATTTGTGATTTATACAGATTAATTGATTTGTGATTGAAGTAAATCAAATATAAAAGGGCTTATTGTGGATAATAGTGAGCACATATATTTGAAAAAATTATAAAGTGTCAAGGTGAGTGCAATACATGCATGGAATTATACATGGATGTTTTATACATCATAGGGAAGACTTGAGATAAGTCGACCTTGTTTATATCAGCATGATATATGTCATTTTTATAACTTTGACATGACATTGAAATGTCATGGTATGAAATCAAAATGCATTTATCATGAAAAATGTGATATTTTACCATGAATGTTTTCGGGTATGAACTGCCCAATGTTAAATATTGATGATATACTTTGCCATGGTTGGATCGAATAAAATAGACTATATGCCCAAAGTAAGTCTTTGAGGGACAGGTATAGTTGGCATGCCATAGAGTATAGCAGTTGCAGGTTTATATTAGCACTATAGTGTGTAAGGACACTATGTGCAGGTTTATGTCCGGATTAGCACTATAGCGTTAGCTTAGTGTAGGTGGTGGGCACGACTTATGTGTATTGTCCGGATTAACACTATGGCGTAAGCTTAGTGTAGGTTTAGCACTACGGTGCAGGTATTTTACTCGAATACCCAGGGTCCTCAAGGTTTAATATTGGGCTATGGGCTATGGTTTATGGTTTATTTCTTAATAAATGGTAAGCATGCAAATAAGCTTACGAGCTTATGGAATAATGACAAGTATATTGGTAAAATAAGCTTACGAGCTTATGGGATAAATGGTAAGAGATTTTATCATATTTTGATCATGGAAAAATATTGGATATGTTGGTAATATGATTTTATGGCATTTTGAAATTTACATTAAAAATCATGCATGAATTGTATTGCACTGTTATTGTTTTAATTGCCTCACTAAGTTTATACTTAGCGTGTGATGATTTTCACGCGTAGGTAAAAAGTCAGTAATAGAATAAAGAGTTTAAAGCGTTATCAAAGATCGAGAAGTATATTTCAATATCAGTAAGACATCCTAAGTTGTAATGTTAGTTTTTTTAGTGACATTTAATTATAAATGTTTTATTTGTTTTGTTAAACAAAATGGAATTTATATGTATTTTCGGAAGTTACTGTAGCATGAACAGTAACCACCAATTAGAGATTTTCTAGAATGATTTTGGGGTACCGATTCCCCCACTGTTCATCGCCACTATACACTGTTCATTGTTCACGGGTAATGTTCACTATTCATAAAAAAATCTTTTGAATTAAATTTTTTATAACGTAATATAAATTATATGATATGATATTTTTATAATATCAATTAGCAATTAAGAAATTAAAATTCTAAATTGAGTTTTGAAATGAAAATGGTTTTTGATAATTCGGTGACAACTATAATCTGTATAGGTATAATTATACGGGTTATGGGTGTTACATTGTGCACAGGTTAAGCCTTACTGGTGTACAGGTGGTGTACGGTTCGGGTGAACCTACACTTTCTGGTGATTGGATGGGGGTAGTGTGCATATTACTAAAATGTATTTGATAAATTGTTCTTTTTATATGAATTATTTTGATATGTATGTTTTTATACACTGTATGGAGCACACTGGGCTTTTTAGCTCATTCTGTAAATTTTACCATTTTCAGATAACAACAGACAGTAAGTTAGCAGATTTGGCATCAGGGGAGATCAACTACTTTTATTTTGTACGAACGTATTTCTTTATATGTTTTCCAGTTATATTTGGTGACATGTATTTTGTTATCGTTTTGGATATATTTGTATTATTGATATTTTGTTCCGTATTATCTCCAATGTTTTTATAAGTTGGTTTAAATATAAAAAGAACCTCTAAATGGGATATGTGACCACTTAGGTTTGGGTCTAACTTATAGACCGGTCTAGGGGGTTACAATATATAAAACATATCTCCCGAAAAACCACTCCTTAAGGACCACATACATATTCTAATGGACCAAATAGGTGTACCGAAGTACCACATATATGTTCCAAAGAATTACATATATGTCCTGAAGGACCACGTAGAACCCTCGACTCTTGGCAAGCCAACTATACCCCTAGCTCTCATAGCACATAACATGGGCATTATTATTTATGTTTATCACACATTCACATATTCATATCACATAAGCATATAAACTCATTGCTTCTTACACATATATCAAGTAATACTCACATGGAGTCTCATATCTTCTTATCATATATCTTGTATCACATGTTCTTGTATTCATATAACATATAATCACAAAGATTCCTTTCACATATCTCTTGATCATTTAATCACATAACGTCATATCACATAGCTCATAGTCATATGGCTTACCTCATAGTCATGTTTTCATATATTTACTTAGTCACATAGCTCATTCACATATACATGTTCTCATATAGTTCATATACTTTCTCACACAATCACATAATTCAATTTATATCATTTAACATAAGTTATCATACCAACTTGCATTCACATAACTCATTTAACATACTTAGTATATCATGTAACTCATGCAATAATGTGTGACACTTACACTCATATTCTTAAGTTCTAATACGGAAAATAGACTGATCACAAGTATTATTTCCATCAAACATCATATATTAACTAGAATGCACTCACTTGGCCGCACTAGTCAATGCTAACCTCTTATCTCTTTCTCTATGACTATTACTTGATCAACTTGTCCGGACTTTGCTCTCGATCATTATCTTGAAATGGAGCTTAGGGAAAAGAAAGAAGAAGAAGAAGAAATTCCAGATTTTTCTTTTTTTCCTCTTAACTCCACGTGTATAACTCCCTTATAAAGGCAAAATTAAAATCTTTCATATCAAATAACCATTATACTCTTTCTACTTTCAAACTTTGTTATTAACTCCAACACCAAATATCTCCGATTAAGTCCTTAAACTTTTAATCTTTTCTAAAATTAATCACTAAGTTTCAAAAACTTTCACTTTGGTCACTAACCCAACTTTTGGGATGTTACAGTGTAGGTTCCCTAGAACCATACACCTACCTGTACACCCGATAAGGGCCTTATACATATAGCATAAGGACCTGCGGTAAGGACTTACCCTGTGCTCTAAGCAGAGGAGCCTACGGTAAGGTCTTGCAAGTCATAGACTAGGCCTGATATACTTCCTCCAATAATACCCCCAATGACAGTAATAAACATGTATGTATTCGAGTGAAAATGGCATTTTAATCCATTAAAACATGAAAATATTACATACTCAGAAATCAGATACATAAATATAGTAACTAGAGATCTTATCATAAATATACATTAAATCAGATATCAGATAAACAATATTTAGAAAATCAGGTACCATGTAATAAAATATTTAGTATCATCAGAAATCTAAAACAATTCAGATAAATAGTTTAAAACAGTAATGTAACACCATCAGGAAACACACCTGTATCGGTATGAGTAGTCTGATAACGAAACCTACAATCGAGTCTGTCGATCACGACCAGTGGTAATTATGGATCCTATGAATTAGAAAATTTATATTAGATTCCTAATATGAATAGTTATAACATCTATTTAAACAATTTACGGGAACTTACGAGTAATTCTCGAAGAATGTAGATTGAGCAGATCTGACGAACGAGAAGAACCAGATCTAATCAACCCTCAGTCGGTAAAAACTCAAGCACCTTCATAAAAATATATTTATGAATTAATTCCATATTCAAACCACAAGTAAATAAGGAAAAATATTAAAAAATACTAAGCATTTTGGGTTATCGGACTCGATTCAGGGCTATCGAATAAGAATTTGGCAAAACGGATCAATAAATCGGATTTAGGACATCGAAAAATGTCAAGTTGGAGGTTTTTTTGAAAAAGTAAACGGTAGTCATCGGTTGGTTAACGATCAACAATCATTCAAAGGTCAACGGTTGACCAGTTCGGATCGGTTCATATCAATCGAGTAGACGGGTTAGGCTGAACAGGTGGGTCAGATCAGGTCGACCAGTTTCTAGAAGCCCACCAGGCAGTGGACATTCTCTATGCACAGCAGCGGCGCGTAGGGGTGCATGCGGGGCCTTCGGGGGTCAAAAAAATTATGGACAAATTCTTATATACATTTTAAGGGGTTTTGAAACACTTACCAAGTTCGGTTCCCAGCGGTGAAGGGCGAAGAGCTCGATTTTACAACGTTGAAAACTTGATTTTCCTCACCACTCACACACCGATAACAATGGAAACAAGATGGACACTGGTGGACACGAGACGACGCAAGGAACATGATGGCGTGGGAGGTGTCAAAAATGAAACAATAGTTGGTGACGAAACGTCGATTAAAGATTTCACACTAAAAGAGGAAATGTTGAAGAGAGAGAGGAGAAGGGTTTAAACTTTCTAGAAATGGAAAGTTTATGTTTTTAGGGTTTTTAAACCCACATTTAGGAAAAATGGTATAATTACACTATAAGTCCTCTAGTTTTAATTACTTTATTAATTTGGATCCAAATTTAATCAAAATTTCACTATAGTCCCTAATTTTAATTAAAATTTCAATTTAGTCCTTGAAATAAATTTTAAGAAAATTTTAGGCCCTAATTTAGGTCATGACAACTCTACCATTAAAAGAAATTTGATCCTCGAAATTTACCTGATGGAAATAGATGAGGAAACTGAGCTTCCATCGACTCCAATGTCTCCTAAGTAGCATATGAGGGGCCACAGTTACTCCATTGAAATTTGACAATTGGAATACGCCTATTATGATGAACTCTCTCATCCCGATATAAAATCTGAACAGGCTCCTCCTCATAGGACAAATCAAGTTTCAATTATACCTCCTCAACTTGAACGATGTGACCTGGATTTAGACGATATCGCCTCAACATGGATACATGAAAAACATAATGAATGTGACTGAGCTAGGGAGGCAACTCAAGCTAATAAGCAACAAGTTTGACTTTCTTCAAAATACGATACGACTCAATAAATATCGGACTCAACTTACTCTTACGTCCAAATCTCAACACCTTCTTCTATGGAGATATCTTCAGAAAAACTTGATCCCTAACCTCAAACTCAATATCTTTTCATCGATGATCTGTATATGATTTATGCATATCAAACGCCACTCTCAGGTGATCACAGATTAATTTAACAGTATCCTTAGTCTCTCAAACTAAATCTAGACCCAAAGTCTTTCTATTATACAACTCTATCCAACATATAGGAATACGACATCGACGTCCATACAGAGCCTCATACAGTGCCATGTGAATACTTGTCTGGTAACTGTTATTGTAAGCAAACTTGGATAAGGGCAAGAAATATTCCCAACTACCATGGAAGTCAATCACACAACCCCGTAACATATCCTCCAACACCTGAATCACTCGCTCAGACCGACCACCAGTCTGCAGGTGGAAAACTGTACTGAAATTCAAACAGTACCCAGAGCCTCGTACAAAGCCTTTTAGAACCTATAAGTGAATCTCAGATCTTGGTCAGAGATGATGGACAACGGAAAACCGTGGAGTTTAACGATTTCAGAGATATATAATCTAGCCAACTTGTTCAGAGAATAATTAACCCAAATAGGGATAAAGTGAGTTAACTTGGTAAGTTAATCCATAATCACCCAAACATAATTATTTTTGGAAGAAGTCAGAGGAAGATCGATAACAAATTCCATCATAAAATGTTCTCACTTCCACTCAGGAATCTTAATAGAATGCAATAATCCAGATAGATGCTGACACTCTGCCTTAACCTGCTGATAAGTCAGATACCTTACAAAAAAATTTTGAAATATCATTCTTCATGCCAATCCAATAGTAACGCTACTTGATATTTTTGTATAATTTGTCCCCGCTAGGATGCATAGCATAAGGACTACTATAAGCCTCCTAAATAATAACTCGTTCAACTTATTATCCTTGGGGACATAGTAATGACAATGAAAGTGCAAAATACTATCCTGATCGAAAGTATACTCTGAACTCGTTCCCTACTCAACCTGCTCAATAATGGGAAGTAAGGAGCTATCAAGGAATTGTTTGGCCTTAATCTCCTCAGCCAAAGTTGGTTTAACATGTAACTCTACTAACAGACTATCGTCATCAAATAAACTCAAATTGGAAAATTAGGCTCTCAGTTCGGATATCACCTTACGACTTAAGGTGTCGGCCACCACATTGGCCTTACCCGGATGATACTCTATCTCACAATCATAATCCTTCAGAAGCTCCAACCAACGACGTTGTCTCAAATTCAACTATTTCTGAGTAAGTAGATACTTAAACTTTTATGATTGAATAGATATAACACTTTTCTCTGTAGAGATAGTGTCTCCAGATCTTCAAAACAAAGACCATGGCAGCTAACTCCAGATTATAAGTGGGATAATTATGCTCATGCAGTTTTAACTAACGTGACGCATAAGCGACAACCTTCCTAACTTGTATCAAAACACATCCTAATCTAGAGTAAGAAGCATCACTGTAGACAGAAAAATCCTTCCCAGACTCAGGCTGAATCAATATTTGAGTTAGAAGAATCTTCAGTTTCTCAAAGCTAGCTTATTGATCCTTAGACTAGACAAATGGAACATTTTTCCTTAATAGTTTTGTCAGATAAACTACAATAATGGAGAACATCTCGATAAAACGAAGGTAATAACCAGCTAATCCCAAGAAACTACGGATCTCTAAGACGTGATTGGGTTACTTCTAGTTCAGAATAGCCTCTACTTTACTCGGATCACCCAGATACCATCAACAGAAATGACATGCCCTAGAAAAGTCACTTCGCTGAGCCATAACTCATACATGCACAACTTGGCTTAAAACTTGTGTTCCCTCAGAGTTTGTAGAAAAATCCTTTAGTGTTTCTGCTTCAGTTCAAGAATACACCAGTATGTTATCAATGAACACAAGCACAAATTGGTCTAAATTAGGTCTAAATACTCTATTCATCAGATCCATAAAAGTAGCAGGGGAATTAGTTAACACGAATAGCATCATTAAAAGTCACAATACCCATATCGAGTACAGAAAGTAGTCTTTGAGACATCAAAATCTTTCACTTTGAGTTGGTAATAACTAAACCTCAAGTCTATTTTTGAGAAGATAAAAGCCCCCCAAAAATGGTCAAATAAATCATCGATCATAGGCAGAGGATATTGTTTTTAATCGTAAGCTTATTTAATTTTCTATAATCAGTACATAGTCTCAAATTCTTATATTTCTTCTTGATAAAGAGAATTGGGGTACCCCACGGTGAAACACTGGGTCAAATAAATCCCCTATCCAATAACTCATGAGTTAGAATTTCAATTATTTAGTCTCTCTTGGGGCCATACGGTAAGGAGCCATCGAAACTAGGGTGGAACTGGAATAGAATTTAGTCTCAAACTCAACTTCTCTATCCGGTGATAATCTAGGCAACTCTTCAGGGAAAACATAAGGAAATTCCTTAACGGTCCGGATGCCTTCAATGTTAAATCAAGAACTCCTAGTATCCAGAATATAAGCTAGAAATACCTCAAAACCCTTCCTGATTATCCTTCATCTACCAAAGCAGACATAACATTCGTCAGGAATCCACGACGTTCCCTAATCATCACAATATTCCAATTATCAGAAGTCTTCAAAATAACACTCTTAGTCTCATAATTGAAATAAACTAAATGCTTGTTCAACCAATCCATTCCAAGAATCAAGTCAAACTTCTCCAAAGGTAACTTCATCAGGTCAGCCAGAAAGATCTCCCCAGATCTTTATAGGACACCCTCTAAAAATATGATCTAACTCTATGAACTGACCTACGAGATCTGAAATGTCACCGAACTCTCAGTATTCTCAACCAAAATATTAAGACCCTATAAATAGAATACAACACATAGGAGTAGGTAGCTCCATTATCAAATAATTCAAAGAAAGAACTGAATGAATAGTAATAGTACCTGTAGTCATATTAGGCTCATCCCAGTCCTATCGACATCTAATAGTGTAAATCAACCCAGGCTGTATGGCATCAGATCTATATGGACCCTACTCTAAGAAGCTTAGCCTCTACTATCCAATCTCGATGCTCTCTTGAGTACGACCCCTTACTGGATTCTGAATTGTACTCTAAGTATGAGCGGGAGTACGAACTGGAGTCTGGACTATAGGAGCTGGCTCTGGACAATCCCTTAAGAGATGGTCACCGAAACCACATCTAAAATAGGTATCCAACTTCTTCCTACATTCACCAAAATAATGTCTCCCACAATGCTCACATGACGAAAAGGCTGTAACCTAGAAGAACCACATTGACTAGAAGTGTCACAGCTGACTAACCTGACACCACATGTCTGGTACTCGCACCACCTCTCTAAAAAGATTTATCTTTGCCTCTCTTGCTGGGGTGTGCAGAACAGTCAACAGAACCAGAAGGCCTCCTAAATCGATCTCGATAATGGTTTCTATCTCTTTTTCACTCCATACCCACTCGCTCTATCTCCTCAGTGGTCTTGGCTATCTCAACCAAGGCATCAAAGTTCAACTATAGGTGGGTAGCAACTCGACTCCTGATCTCATATCTGATTCCATTATTGAATCTCAAGCATCGATCCAACTCAGTGACAACAAGTCCAGTAGCATAGCATCTCAAACTGATAAACTCAATCTCATAATCCATAACAAACATATCACTCTGCTCCAAATTCTAAAACTCATGGCGTCGCTCCTGCAGGTATCTCTCTCTAAGTCGATACTTCGAAAACGTACCTTGAAAATATCCTAAGTCAACTAAATCCCCGGAATACTACTGGAAATCGATTTCCACCATCTAAAAATCTCTTTCTTCAGCATAGCTAGGCCCCCCTTTAACTTCTTCTTAGGAATCATATCTATATCATTCATAATCCTCTATGTATTCTCCAACCAATAATCAGCGTCATTCGAAGGTCCACCAGTAATGCCTCTAACAAAACTACTCCAGCTACTAAAGACTTTAAAATCTCAACCGCAGACATATTAGTAGGGACTCTAGCAGTTCTCCAAAACATACGAAAGATAGTTATATTAATGGCATCCTCATCCAAATAACATACACCCATCCCAACGTGCTCCTTAAGGTATATAAAAACATAAAGATAAAATACTTCAGCAAAAAAATAGTTCATCAAACATGCTTTAAAAATATGAACACTACCTCAATCCGATCACCAGAATGTGTAGGTTCCCAAGAACCATACACCCACCTGTACACTTGGTAAGGGCCTTATACATATATCATAAGTATATGCGGTAAGAACTTACCCTGTGCAAAAAAGTAGAGGAGCCTGCGGTATGGTCTTACAAGTCATAGACTAGGCTTGATATACTTCCTCCAATAATACGCCCAATAACAATAATAAACATATATGTATTTGAGTGAAAATATTAGTTTAATCCATTAAAACATGAAAATACTCCATACTTATAAATCAGATACATAAATACAGTAACCATAGATCATATCAGAAATATACAGTAAATTAGATATTAGATAAACAATATGAATTGATCAACGACAATATTATCAGAAATAATACGCCCAAGTATCGTGTCGCAAAAATATATAGTATTATCAGAAATCTAAAATAGTTCATATAAATATTTTAAAACAACTATGTAACACCCTCAGGAAACACACGTGTATCGGTCTGAGTAGTCTGATAAGGAAACCTATTGTCGAGTCTGTCGATCATGATCAACGACAGTACTAGATCCTATGAATTGAAAATTTTATATCAAATTCCTAATATGAATAATAATAACCTCTATTTAAACAATTTGTGGCAACTTACGAGTAACTCTTGAAGAATATGGATTGAGTGAATCTGACATATAAGAAGCATCGAATTTAATCGACCATCGGTCGGGAGAAACACGAGCACTTTCATAAAAATATATTCCTGAATTAATTCCATATCCAAACGTCAAATAAATAAACAAAAATTCTAAAAATACTATGTATTTATAGGTTAACAGGCTCAATTTAGGGCATTCATATCATAATTTAGCAAGACGGATCGCAAAATCAGATTCAGGACGTCAAAAAAATCAAGATTTTGGTTTTCTGAAAAAGTCAATGGAGGTCAACGTTAATCGGTTCAGATCAGGTCGGGTCGGGTTAGGCATGAGGGTCGGGTCAGGAAGGTGGGTCGAATCAGGTCGACCCATTTCTAAAACCCCACTAGGCGGTGGATCTTCCCCACACGCAGTGGTGGCGTGTGGGGGCGCGTGCAGGGCCTTCGAGTGTCGAAAAAATTAGAAAATATTCTTATATGCATTTTAAGGGGTTTTGAGACACTAACCAAGCTCGGTTCACAGCAGTGAACAATGGAGAGCTCGATTCCACAATGTCAAAAACTTGATCTTCCTCACCCCCTCACACACCGACGACAACGGAGACAAGATGAACACCGGTGGACTCGAGATTACATAAGAAACACAATGGTGTGGGAGTTGACGAAAATGTAACAATGGTTGGCGAAGAAACGTCGATTAAAGATTTCCTACTAAAAAAGAAAATGTTAAAGAGAGAGTAGAGAAGGGTTTTAACTTTCCAGAAATAGAAAGTTTATGATTTTTGGGGCTTTTAAACCCACATTTAGGAAAAATGGTATAATTACACTAGGTCATCCAATTTTAGTTGCTTTATTAATTTGAATATGCATTTAATCAAAATTTCACTATGATCCCTGAATTTAATTAAAATTTCAATTTAGTCATTGGAATAAATTTAAAAAAAATTAGGCCATAATTTTGGGTGTGAGAGTAAAGATGGTAGTAAAATTAGTTCCATGTTAGTTACTAGAACCCATTGGTTGGGACCTACACAAGATTAAAAACCTACATCAATAAAAGAAATTGGATTAATGAATAATTAGAAGTGAAGGTATTACCCTTGATTGGGTTCATCATGTTGGAATAATAGCAAGTTGAGTACTCATGCTATAACATTCATTGACATAAGTTTATGACCTTTCATTATTTAATTGAAAGACTGATGTTCCGTTGGGACATGAGATGCCAATGAGGTCCCATTTCTTGCATGTACATGTATGCTGCTCAAGGTTTCTAATATGTTGATCGTTTGGACCAGCTTTAATTTGAAATTTATTTTTACCAACATAGGTGGGCCAACATCTGCTAGCAATTTTTTTTTAAAATAATGATTCAATATTAACATTTAATTCCTATATTTCAATCTTAAGCCTTGTTCGATACTAATGTCCAATTTCCTTTATATTTTGTTTACACAATGGACTTGAA
Organism: Hibiscus syriacus; assembly: GCF_006381635.1. Classification (NCBI taxonomy): domain Eukaryota; kingdom Viridiplantae; phylum Streptophyta; class Magnoliopsida; order Malvales; family Malvaceae; genus Hibiscus; species Hibiscus syriacus. The sequence continues at coordinate 995,161 of NW_024062828.1, read as the reverse complement.
TATTTTTCAGCATCCTCCATTCTGGTCATAAGTCATTTCATAATTTTTTCCAGAATAGTTTCCATCAAAGTTAATATAGGCTTATCTCTAGCCTCCAAAATAGACAGCATTAAATAAGGGAAAATGAATTTAATTAGATAATAAATACACTTTATCAATAGTAAATAATACAAATGATACAATACATACACTTACTCTTGATGGAGAAATGTGATCTAGACCACTGAGCAGGGTCCTTCTCCTTAATCCAATTGTAATCTTCGATTGATATTGTCTTCAACTGCTCCAAAAACATTTTCACATTCTTTTAGTGCTTTTTCTTTATATATCTATTTGAAATTTGTGTACATGTGTCTGACACATCTTTGCATTAAGGAATAATTCTTCAACAACTTCAACAAGTCCATACAGAAAAATGTAAAGTCAATATCAATAAAACAAGAAATTAAGAAAGCGTAACAAAATAAAAGTTTCAGAGAACCTTCTGTTTGTTAGACATGAAATAGATACTAAACGAGTTCTCACTCTCCAAGTCAGTTATTAAAATATCTAAAAATCAGTACAAAAAATGATTCCCACTCTTCACATCAACATATGCAATGGAAAAAAACCTTTTAAAAAATAACCATCCAAGCTAATTATCCTCATATAGCCAGCATTGAACCTATCTTTGCATGCTTGTAGACACACATACAACCTTTAAAACAATCTACAATCTAGATGATCAATTGTTGTTATTCCAGGATTTGTGACTCTCAACTCTTGCAAGTAGTCATATATCATTTCATATTGGTCCTTTTGATTTCCTTCAATCATTTTTAGGGTTGTATTTTTAGTCGAAGAACACTTGTCAAGTGACGCAAGCATGCCAAACTCTTCCAACACATCTCGATATAATGACCTCAGAGCATACTTTGGGTCAGACATAAAATTTTCAATGTAATACTTTAGCATCCATGAATATGTGATATTAATATTCTTCATCATCTCTGAACAACTATGAAAATTAACAAGTGTTTTTATCTACCAATTCTGATCCACATTATCCTTTAGCAACATTGAGCCAACCCAAAGTTTCCATGGGCAACATTCATTAAAAATTACTCGAAGTCTTCTCTTATCATTTTTTAAACTTCACTTTGATCCTCTCATATTGGTTATAACTTCTTTTACTGAATTCTTGTTCGGGAATATTAAACCATTAACAAATTGAGGGTTGGTTGTCGTAACCGGTTTTTGCCCGAGCATGAATTTTTTACTTGACGGGAAGAGTGATGTGGATAAAATGATTTTTAAAATGTTTTGGGAGTTGCCATCGACCTTTTAGATCAGGTAGGTCGAATACCTAAAAATTATCTTTTAAAAGAATTTTTAAGAAAACATCAGTTAAAAGATAAACTGGTCTGCGTTTTAACCAAAAATTCGATTCAATTTAATAATAAAAAGGGATTCATGGTCGATTACGTTTGGGGAATGATTAGCACCCCTACAACGCCCAAAAATTGGTACTCATTAATTATAAATTGACTATATTATTAGAAATTTAAATATTCAAAGATGTATTTAATTTAATCATATTATTTCAAATTTATTATTATGATTTTAATAAAATCTATTACTTTTTATATTTTTATACATAATATATTTATTTACTTATAAATATCATAAAAGAGCTTTTAGGTGCTTTAAGACAGACCCTTTTTAATAAAAAATAAATAAATATTAATAAAAAATTTATCTAAAAACTATATATAATTTATAAAAATAAAATATTTATTTATTTAAAAACATCAGAAAATGGACATCCAGTTGCTTTAAAACTGCCATTTCTTAATATTTAAAAATAAATATATATTTAAATATAATTGTTTTTCTTAAAACTAATTTATAAAATTAAATTTACAAATATGATAAAAATAAATAAATAATATTTTTATATATATTTGTAATAATAATAATAAATAAATAAATAAATATATTGAAATTGAAATGATTAAATTGTAAATAAATAATAATTAAAATAAAAGAAATTAAACTTATGAAATTAAATTGCAAAATATATAAAACTTACGGTTAAAATATAAGTGACTAAAATATGAAACTCAAAATCCTAATTCGAAATAAAATATGGGTATTAAAAGTATAATTTAAACATAATAATAATATATGACTAGAATATAGAAAATTAAAACTATAGGTGTAAATAATAAAATAAAAACTTATGTAAAAATAATTAATGATTAAATTATAAGCTATAAAACTTAAATGCTCTAACTTGAAATATTATAAAATTTGAGCGCTAACAGTGTGATTTAACCTATTAGTTATTCGGGATTGAAATATTAAATATAAAAATATGAGTGACTAAATATAATATTTATCCTAAATATATAAATATTTACTGATTAATGACTAAAACATAATATATTAAAATTCGAATGTCAAATTAAAATAAATACAAATAACTGGTGGTGACTATTTTGTAAAGATTACAAATATGGAATATCGCAGAAGGGGTTTACCCCTTATGAAATTATAGAAACACCCTCCCCCAAAAGATGTCGTTTGGGAGATGGTATTTAAACCCTTAAATGGCTGGCCCTAGGGCCATCTTCATTCATTGTTAATTTTTGCTTCTCTCTCATTTGAAAGAGAAGCTCTCGTTCTCTCTGGTTTTCCCTCACCGGAGGGAGAACCAGACACCATCGGCCGCCTTGCTTCGTCGTCAATCGCCCCGCCGGCCACCCTCTACAGTGGCCGAAAATCCAAGTTACCCCAAAATAGCCCTCTTTCAATACTAAGACCAAATCTAACCTCCATTTGTCATAAAAATCCCTCAAACCCCATAGATCTAGGTTTTATTTACCTTCAATATTTGGATCTCTGGTGACGTTTGGGATTTCCGAGAGGGAACGAAGCGTCAAGGGTAACGCTTCTCTCATTTTTTTTCTTTTGGTTGTTTTCTTGCCTCTAGTTGCTGGTGTTTGTTGTGTTTGCTTCGTCTGTTGGTTTTTCTGGCTTGCTTCGTCTGTTCATTTTCCGTTGTCTCTCATGTCTGTGGTCGTCTCTGTCCTCTCTTTTTTTCTTGCAGGCGACCGATGGCTTTATAGCCACCACCGAGTCTCATTTTGGACCAGTCACAAGGGTGAATCTCGGTGAGTCACCATAGCTATGGTGGTGACTCACCATAGAGCACGATGTGGGCGACTGTGTGGCACTCCTGGAAACTTCTGGAGAAGCGTTGTGGCAGTGAGGTATCGACGTGGGGCGGCTGACCGTCAGTAGTGGCCGGTTGGAGCACTTGGCAGCAGCTGGACAATGCACCTGGCAGAGGTGGCTGCGACGCTAGGGTTTCTAGAAGTTTGAGGCGGCGGTTGGGACTAGGGTTGAGATCATACAAACCCTAAATAGTTTAGGGTTTTTATTAGGCCATCTGGTTGGGCTTCCATATTTGTAAAACAACCCTAGGTTGTTGTATTTGGGCTCCGGGATGGGTTTGTAATATTTATTTAAATAATAATAATAATAATAATAATAATATTTATAGTAATAATAATAATAATTTTAATAATAAAAAAAATGAACTGAAAAATTATTGTTTACAATTGCCCCTCTTTGCTCATTCTTGTGTTAACAAGAATAGAGCAAAGACGAAAAAAGATAAAAATTTTTCATTTGGTTTCTTTTGAGTAGGATGGAAATGTTGAAAACATTCTGCCTAGAGGTCTTATGAATGGCCCTGAGGTCTTATCATCTTGCTCGGAAGGCTTACAAATGACCCGAAGGTTTTGAAAACATCGTGCACTGAAGGACTTACATATGACCGAAGGTTTTTGAAAACATCAAACACTGAAGGGGTTACAGATGACCCGAAGGTTTTTGAAAGCATCAAGCACTGAAGGACTTATAGATGACCTGAAGGTTTTGAAAACATCAAACACTGAAGGGCTTACAGATGACCCGAAGGTTTTTGAAAAACATCAAACACTGAAGGGCTTACAGATAACCCAAAGGTTTTTGAAAAACATCAAGCACTGAAGGACTTACAGATGACCCGAAGTTTTTGAAAACATCAAGCACTGAAGGACTTATAGATGACCCGAAGGTTTTTAAAAACATCAAGCACTGAAAGACTTACAGATGACCCGAAGGTTTTTGAAAAACATCAAGCACTGAAGGGCTTACAGATGACCTAAAGGTTTTGAAAACATCAAGCACTGAAGGGCTTACAGATGACCCGAAGGTTTTTGAAAAACATCAAGCACTGAAGGACTTACAGATGACCCGAAGGTTTTTGAAAAACATCAAGAACTGAAGGACTTACAGATGACCCGAAGGTTTTTGAAAAACATCAAGCACTGAAGGACTTATAGATGACCCGAAGGTTTTTGAAAAACATCAAGCATTGAAGGACTTACAGATGACCCGAAGGTTTTTGAAAAACATCAAGCACTGAAGGACTTATATGACCCGAAGGTTTTTGATAAACATCAAGCACTGAATGACTTACAGATAACCCGAAGGTTTTGAAAACATCAAGCACTGAAGGACTTACAAATGACCCGAAGGTTTTTGAAAAACATCAAGAACTAAAGGACTTACAGATGACCCAAAGGTTTTGAAAACATTAAGCACTGAAGGGCTTACAGATGACCCGAAAGTTTTTGAAAACATCAAGCACTGAAGGGCTTACAGATGACCCGAAGGTTTTTGAAAACATCATGCACTGAAGGACTTACAGATGACCCAAAGGTTTTTGAAAACATCATGCACTGAAGGACTTACAGATGACCCGAAGGTTTTGAAAATATCATGCACTAAAGGACTTACAGATGTAGGAAATAGTTTACTAAGTAAGAAACTATGAAAATCGTTTTCTTACTATTCAACAATTTCATTTTTAGAAAAGATTAAATGAGAAACTTTGAAAATCGTTTTATTATTGAATAACTTGTGGATTGGGTAACATGTCCCATTTTAAAATGATGTTTCTTCTGTGGATTACATCCATCTATTCTTCAGATGTTTGCGTGATTCCTGCATTTGCGGTTTTGAATACCTTCTTCTTGTAAGGTATTTTTCATCATGAATCTTCTTGTTCATACGAAGATCTATAAAACTTCATGTTTGAATGCACTCAGATGTATCAATGTAATGCATTGTTTATTGTGTAAAAGATGTTCTTATGAATGCATGAATCTTTATGCAATCTTCATTTGACTTCAAAGTGGTGAACTCGGTCTTCCTTCACTTCATCATTTATTGCCAAGGTTACCTTTGAATATCAGTGTAGCAACTTATTCTATCAAGCTTGTATCTCTGAAGAACCATCTGATCAATCTTGTATCTTTGTATCTTCTTTGCTTGTATTAAAATCTCAGAAGAAATGTTTCATTTATGGAACTCTTGCCGTAATCAGAATTATGACCTTGTTGCCCCATTTTTGTGGATAAAACGACTTCCTTTGCTTGGACTTGTGTAACAATCCAATAAAGCTTTCCTATTTGAAAAAGAGAATTTATCATCTTTGGAGAGAGAATCTATCATCTTTGGAGAGAGAATCTATCATCTTTGAGATAGAATCTATCATCTTTGAAGAGTGTAGATGTAGATATGCCTGACTCAGTAGGGATTAATTAGGAGATCAACATCTGTTTTGATCTGACTCTTGCAACACATTATAAGGGGGATGTATCTTAATTCCTTCATGTCTCCATATCTAATCAAATCTCAACAAGGCAACTTGGACCGTATATGTCGAGATACTTAATAACGACTTGTCGTTCAACATTAGTTGGCTCCATTAGTTTCTTGTTGTTAAAATTTCTGCTTCCCTTTTGTGGAAAGAAATCTTCATCATATCTCATTTCAAATCTTGGGGTTGAAGAAAACTTTATCTCAGATCAATAAATGAAAACACTATATGATATCAACATTGGTTCAGCGCCATAATCATTGTTCAGAAAATATTTAACAACACATTTATCCTTTCATGTGGTTTCTGCCCAGAAGTTCATAAAACATTTGATAACGCATTCATCTCTTCTTGTGGTTTATGTATAAATTTCTGGTTAAGGAAGCTCTTTGCTCAGTGTTCAAAGCTTTTATATGATGTCACAAGACCTCTTGAGAACAAAACTCAGGGGGAATACAGGTGAGAAGTTGGTGTGTTTCATGACCAAAAAAGTTGGTCAAATTCACAAAATATGCTAGTGATGAATTGAATAAAGATTCCAATTGATCTTGATATCATCTTAGGTAAGTACCAGTGTGATACTGGTCACATTTTCTTCCATAACGAGTGTTGTAGGAAGTAGAAACACATTAACTATAGGAACCATGTACAGAAGGATGTTCATGGAATTCTTCCCGCTGGGATGAAACACACATGATAAAACCAAGATAGATGAAAAATCAGTTCAGCCTAGCTGGCAATGATAACCATTTATGTTTCATTGGAAATATTTGCTCAAATCAATGATCTTTCCACAAGATAATATAAACCTTCAGCATGCCCAAAATGAGAACCGCCTTTTGTCTTGGATTGAACTGAGTTTTAGACGTCGGGAGCAGACTAAACTTCGTCGATTTCAGATTATATGATTTCTTCGCATCTCTGGGAGCTTTTACAGTTGTCATCATTTCCTAGGTATCTCCAGATAACTTGTGAATACGAATGATGATTATCTGTAACTTCTCCAATTGATTAGGATTATAAGTCCCTTGCATATTTGAAATTGCAAGATTATGTTCATTGATCTCTCTCTTTTTTTGTGTAGGGGTCTCTTTTCCTTTGGCCAAAACAGATATTCTACCCATCATCTTGGACATATGCTCTCTTATTTCTCGTATCTCCTTTTTCTTTTCAATGGGCATACGATCTTTGGGTGCATAGCTCTTCTCTATCTTCAAAGTTTCCTCAGGATGCCATTCCATGGTTGTGTCATATTTTGTTTGATCATAAAACTTTTTGTCCATTTTTGAAGTCTTTCCAATTTGATGAACAGTCTTTCAAGTCAACACCTTTTGGTTATGCCATGATCATGCAAATGCAAACAAAAGAAATCAATATAAACAAATTAGAGCAATGTAACATGCATGGAAAAATAAGAAGAAAAAAATAGAATAGTTAGTACCAACTAATGGAAAGAAAAAATTTCTATCTATCAAGGTATAAATCCTAATCTCATGCTTTCTAGTTCCATGCTTTGTTTGGAAAATTAACCTAACCGCATGATTACTAGTTCGCAGGCATTTATTTAAAAAAATGAAAAACATCAAATAAATTAAAAAGACAAAAAGTTAAAACTTGTTTCTCCTTTGTGTACACCTATGGACAGAGGGTCAATACTATCTTAGATCAGGAGAATTTCTATGGTTTATTATATGCAAGGTTTTAGTTCTAAGAGTAAAGGTACCCGAATTGTCCTTGTTAGTGCCCCCTTGGGCTGCTAACCCTCAATCCTAGTCCATCACAGACTTAAGCGGACCGATTTCAATTCGAGGGGACACATTTCTTTATACCTGACATGGAGAATAAATTTTCACGAAGACATAGAGCATATGAACCCCGAAAGCTACTTGCTAGGTCTGACACGGAGAATAAATTCTCACGAAGACGTCGCTTTCACTCCCACTTAAAAGGGACAAATCTCAGTTATAGAGATTATGTTTATGCAATGCAAGTGTTGCGTGTGAGGAGAAATATTCAGACTTCTAACAAACAATGAAATTTAACACCTTTAAATAAAATAAAAACAATCATAAAGAAGAGTATATAAAATATTACAAAAATAATGAGTATATGTATAAAAAATTTGAAAGGAAAGAATTATAAATTAAATATATGAATTTTTTAATTTCTAGAGACAATTTATAATTAATTTCAAAGCTTGACTGGTCCCCAGCGGAGTCGCCAAGCTGTCGTAACCAGTTTTTTCCCGGGCACGAATTTTTTACTTGACGGGAAGAGTAATGTGGATAAAATGATTTTTAAAATGATTTTTAAAATGTTTTGGGAGTCGCCATCGGCCATTTAGATCAGGTAGGTCGAATACCTAAAAATTATCTTTTAAAAGAATTTTTAAGAAAACATTAGTTAAAAGATAAACTGGTCTGCGTTTTAACCAAAAATTCGTTTCTTTTTAATAATAAAAAGGGATTCATGGTCTATTACGTTTGGGGAAGGATTAACACCCCCACAACGCCCAAAAATTGGCACTCATTAATTATAAATTGTCTCTATTATTAGAAATTTAAATATTCAAATATGTATTTAATTTAATCATATTATTTCAAATTTATTATTATGATTTTAATAAAATCTATTAATTTTTATATTTTTATAAATAATATATTTATTTACTTATAAATATCAGAAAAGGGCTTCTAGGTGCTTTAAGACAGCTCCTTTCTTAATAAAAAATAAATAAATATTAATAAAACATTTATCTAAAAATAAAGATATAATTTATAAAAATAAAATATTTATTTATTTAAAAATATCAGAAAATGGACATCCAGTTGCTTTAAGACTGCCCTTTCTTAATATTGAAAAATAAATAAATATTTAAATATAATTGTTTTTCTTAAAACTAATTTATAAAATTAAATTTACAAATAGGATAAAAATAAATAAATAAATATTATTTATTATATATATATTTGTAATAATAATAATAATAATAGTAATAATAATAATAAATAAATAAATTGAAATTGAAATTGAAATGATTAAATTGTAAATAAATAATAATTAAAATAAAAGAAATTAAACTTATGAAATTAAATTGCAAAATATATAAAACTTACGGTTAAAATATAAATGACTAAAATATGAAACTCAAAATCCTAATTCGAAATAAAATATGGGTATTAAAAGTATAATTTAAACATAATAATAATATGTGACTAGAATATAGAAAATTAAAACTATAGGTGTAAATAATAAAATAAAAGTTTATGGTAAAAATAATTAATGATTAAATTATAAGCTATAAAACTTAAATGCTCTAACTCAAAATATTATGAAATTTGAGTGCTAACAGTGTGATTTAACCTATTAGTTATTCGGGATTGAAATATTAAATATAAAAATTGAGGGACCAAAATATAATATTTATCCTAAATATATAAATATTTACTGATTAATGACTAAAACATAATATATTAAAATTCGAATGTCAAATTAAAATAAATATAAATAACTGGTGGTGACTATTTTGTAAAGATTACAAACATGGAATATCGCGGAAGGGGTTTACCCCTTATGAAATTACAAAAACACCCTCCCCCAAAACGACGTCATTTAGGAGAGGGTATTTAAACCCTTAAATGGCCAGCCCTAGGGCCATCTTCCTTAATTTTTTAATTTTTGATTCTCTCTCATTTGAGAGAGAAGCTCTCATTCTCTCTGGTTTTCCCTCAACGGAGGGAGAACCAGACATCGTCGACCGCCTTGCTTCGACGTCAATCGCCCCGCCGGCCACCCTCTACTGTGGCCGAAAATCACCAAGTTACCCCAAAATAGCCCTCTTTCAATACTAAGACCAAATCTAGCCTCCTTTTGTCATAAAAATCCCTCAAACCCTGTAGATCTAGGTTTTATTTACTTTCGATATTTGGATCTCCAGCTACGTTTGGGATTTCCGAGAGCGAACGAAGCGTCAAGGGTAAGGCTTCTCTCCTTTTCTTTTCTTTTGGTTGTTTTCTTGACTCTGGTTGCTGGTGTTCGTTATGTTTGCTTCGTCTGTTGGTTTTTCTGGCTTGCTTCGTCTGTTCGTTTTCCGTTGTCTCTCGTGTCTGTGTTCGTCTCTGTCCTCCTTTTCTTTCTTGCAGGTGACCGATGGCTTTATAGCCACCACCGAGTCTCGTTTTGGACCAGTCACAAGGGTGAAGCTCGGTGAGTCACCATAGCTATGGTGGTGACTCACCATAGAGCACGACGTGGGCAGCTGTGTGGCACACCTGGAAACTTCTGGAGAAGCGTTGTGGCAGTGAGGTATTGACGTGGGGCGGCTGACCGTCGGCAGTGGTCGGTTGGAGCACTTGGCAGCAGTTGGACAATGCACCTGGCAGAGGTGGCTGCGGCGCTAGGGTTTCTGAAAGTTTGAGGCGGCGGCTGGGACTAGGGTTGAGATGATACAAACCCTATATGGTTTAGGGTTTTTGTTAAGCCATCTGGTTGGGCTTCCAGATTTGTAAAACGGGCCTGGGTTATTTGTATTTGGGCTCCGGGATATGGGTTTATAATATTTATTTAAATAATAATAATAATTATAATAATAATAATAATTTTAATAATAAAAAAATAAACTGAAAAATTATTGTTTACATTGGTCATTTCAGTCTCAAAATTGAATTCAAGATACCTAGGCCCATCTGATTCAAATTCATGCTCACTATGTAGTTCATCAGATTTTTCATTCTCTGATTCAGGTTCAGGATCCACACTCACACCATCAAGCCCAAAACTATCCATTTTCCTCTGTACCCTAATTCCTATATCCTTCATGTTCTTTCTATTAAGGTCAAAATTTTCTTATTCACCTTCAGATTCTTCTTCATCATCTTCTTCTATTACATCTTATTCTTCTTCAACTTGTTCATCTTCTACTTCAACTTGCTTATCCTCTACTTGTTCATCTTGTTCGTCCTCTTCGGTATCTTGTTAATCCTCTACCGTAATTAGTTCTTCAACTTGTGTAACTTTTTATTTAAAAAATACATGTATCTGTTATGAGGCATATTGTTTATCATTGTCATAAAGTCATGATCATTCAGCAAAGGTCTAATAGAAGTAACAAGCATCGCAACAATTGGTACTCTCCAAAAAACCTTTATATAACCATCTAAACCTATCTTATGGATCATATCACATACAACAAACATTGAGAACGTATCTATGTCAACCAAGTCAAAGTATGTTATGGGTGAAGACATAAAGTACCCACCATAATGAATGACACAAGTAAACTTTTCTGACCCACAACATACAAAATACAAAAATATTATTAAACAATCCATTATTTATACACATTTAAAACATGTAATTTTTATACCAATCCAAAGTAAAAAAAATTATAGAATAAATGAAGGCATACATATATATACAATAAACCACATCACTGCTCCATTTAATACAAACACATAATATAAAGCCATAAAAATATAATAAAAAGGCATATAATCAGTAATCTTAACCTAACAATAAGTGAAGGCATATAAATATGTTGTTTTATACCAAACCATGTCACCTGTAAAACCATCTCCCGTATACCTTTACGTACAAGCTAAAGATGTCACATCACTTTTAAAATAGTTTCCCATTTGAAAGCTCGTACAATTTTGTTTCATTTTATAAAATCATTAGTATGTCAGAAAAACAAACTAACTTATATATATATACATAAAAAGAGATGTCCACATTTTACCGTTTTACAGTAGTTTAATTCAAAAGGTTTTACAGAGTGTTTTTACTAAACTTATTACATGCCAACTAAAATATATCAAAAGTAGACAGGTATGTCATACTGTTACTGATTAGGCGATTCTGACTTGATGTCTGATGATCTCCTTACTCAGCTAGTATTCAACCTACGTGTGAAATGAACACACGTTAAGTATTACCTAGTGAGACATATATAATCATAAACAGCTTATAAACCTAATATAGGGTAACAATTCTAATATCGAGCAACTCTTTACAATTTATTGTAAACCTTTTAACTTTGCACCATTGGTGCTATTACAATCATTTTCCCATTTTCTATTCATGTTCACTTATTAGAATGTGCAATTAGTGCCTATATAGAAATTCATCAACTTATGATAAAATCCATGGATTTACACACAAGGTGCCCGTACGGTGATTCATCAACTCATGTTGAATTCCGTGAATATGCACATGAAGTTCATGTACGGTGATTCATCAACTCATGATGAATTCCGTGAATATGTACACGAAGTGCTTGTACGATGATCCATCAACTCATGATAAATTCCGTGAATATGCACACGAAGTGCCTGTACGTTGATTCATCAACTCATGATGAATTCTGTGAATATGCACACGAAGTGCCAATACGGTGATTCATCAACTCATGATGAATTCTATGAATATACACACGAAGTGCTTGTACGGTAATTCATCAACTCATGATGAATTCCATGAATATGCACACGAAGTGCCTATAGAACACATAATACTTATATATCGTTGCAATTTATATTTTTAACAACATATCTTTATAATCCTTAATGTACAAAATAAATGCACTCACCTGGATTACCCTGCTATGTATCCAAAATATAAGACCGATTACTCTGGTACTTTACCTTTACCTTTAGTTTTACCTGTCTCAGGAGCTTGGTTCCGATCTACTCAAGCATCCATATAAAAACATGTACCAATCCCAATGTTAGAATATTTCCTAACCATTATACTTAAACAATAATCAAAAGAACGCATCATTAACTTTCTATACCAATATCAACCTATTTTAACATTCTATACCAATATCAGTCTATTTTAACATTTTGGCTCCATAGTATCGATACTACTATCCTGGTATCATCGATACTTCTATCTATGGTACTGATACCCCCATCCGGTATCAATACCAAAATTAGGTTCGATGTTGTCTGGTATCGATACCCTTACCATGGTATCGATACTACCATACTATGGTACCGATACCTCTTCAGGTATCGATACCAAAATTAGATTCGATATTGCTTGGTATCGATAACCCTTATCATGGTATCGATACTAATTGAATCAGTATCGAAACTACTCATCTAATTTATCTCATTTTAGCCTATAGTATCAGTACTGTTCTTAGCAGTACTGATACACTTGCCTAGAATTTCTAGTTTTCAACCTGATTTTCATCCCAATGTGGTCAATTCTCGTTATATTTACCCCATACAATATCGTTAAACTCTTCCATAACTATCCATACTAGCATTTCTTCATTTAGCCTCTTAGAATATCTAAAATCTTTCAAGAACATTAAATTCTAAGAATCAAACCACTTTTTCTAATATGTTCTTAATCCCATCTAATACTTCTAATATCTCATTTACCTCTTTGGCAAGTCAAATATACCAATAATCCTCAATAAACACCAATATACTAACATATCATTTCAAAACCCATTTTCTAAAATCTATAATATTTCCTCCATTTCATGATTTCAATCTCAAATATCCATTCCTTAAGCTTTCATATCACTTAAGGTTATAAAAACAACCCATAATCAAAAGGAAAAACCAATTAATTGAAACTTACCTTTGGAGTTATGGAGAAGACTTCCCCACGTGAAAGAAGAAGAAAAAGAAATGGCTCTCTTATGTTTACTTTCCCCTTTTCCCCTAAATTTAATACTTTACTAACTAATAATTTTAAATTAATTATCTTGTAAAGGACTAAAATGCCCTCTTAACAATCCATTGCCATAATTTAGTCTAAACCATTAATCCCAATCATTCTCATCTTTATCATTTAATTGAATAAATCCTCCTAATTTTTAAATTCTTTCAATAAAGTCCTTAGTTCAAAATTTGGGGTATTACAATTCTCCCCCTTAAGAAAATTCGTCCTCGAATTTAAAAAAGTACCTGAATCGAAGATATGTGGAAACTACTTTTTCATATCATCTTCTCTCTCCCAAGTAGTCTCTTCCACCTTATGATTCTGCCAAAGTACTTTAACCAACAGAATCCTTTTGTTACGCATTTCCTTAACTTCCTTAGCCAAGATCTGTACTGGTTCTTCCTCATAAGTCAAATCTGGTTGGATCTCTATTTATTCAGGAGTGATAACATGCGAGGGATCTGATTTGTACCTCCTAAGCATTGATACGTGAAAAATGTTGTGGATCTTGTCCATATCCGGAGGCAAATCTAACTGATACGTCATGGGTCCAACCCTTTTTAATATCTCATACGGTTCAATGAACCTCAGACTCAATTTTCCTTTTCGGCCAAAATGTAACACCTTTTGCCAAGGCAATACTCTAAAAAATACTTTGTCTCTCTATTGGTATTCTATTTCTTTTCTTTTCAAATATGCATAGGACTTCTTTCGATTTAAGGCTATCTTTAGATTGCTCTGAATAATATTTACTTTATTCTCCATATCTTTCATCAAATCTGAACCAACCAATTCCCGATCTTTCAATTTTAAAATTAATTTAATGGTGTTATGCATTTTCTCCCATATAGAGTTTCATACGGGCCCATCTTAATACTGTATTGATAACTATTATTATACGCAAATTCTGCTAAAGGTAAATACCTTTCACACGATCCCTTAAATTCAATCACACATGCCTTAAGCATATCCTCCAGTATCTAAATAACTCGCTTTGACTGCCCATCTGTCTGCGGATGAAAAACTATACTATAGTTCAATCGAGTACCCAATGTCTCATGCAAAGACTTCCAAAATCTTGAAGTAAACCTTGGGTCTCGATCGGATGCTATTGATATCGGTACTCCGTGCAGCCTATATATATCTTTTATATACATCTCCACATACTTATCCATTGAGTAGTCTACTCGAATTGGAATAAAATGAGCCGTCTTGGTCAATCTGTCTACTATTACCCAAATCGAGTCCTTTTTACCCGGTGACAATGGTAGCCCCAAAACGAAAACCATTGTGACTCACTCTCACTTCCACTCAGGAATGGATATTGGCTGCAGTAACCTGGATGACACTTGATGTTCAGCTTTCACTTACTGACATGTCAAACATTCGGCAACAAACTCTATGACAACTCTTTTCATTCCAGGCCACCAGTAACGACTTTTCAAATCCTGGTACATCTTAATTCCACCTGGGTGCATCGTCAAAGGGCTATAATGTGCTTCACCAAGAATATATTTCCTCAATTCATCATCATCAGGAATGCAAAGTCTTTCTCGGTAGTATAAACATACATTATCCCTAATTTTGAAACTTTTGAATTCTCATTTTTCGACTTGCGCCAAACTCATTAAGCATTTCTTATCTCTACCTTGCAGCTCTTTAACCCGATCTAAAAACATTGGCCTTAACTTTAATTCGGAAATCAAAGAATTATCTTTTTTAAATACATACGTGCATCTAAAGCTCTTAAAGCGGCAAAAGTCTTTCGACTGAGCGCATCTGCTACCACATTAGCCTTTCCCGGATGATAGTCAATAACCAAATCATAATCTTTTAGAAGCTCTATCCATCTTCTTTATCTTAAATTCATCTCTTTCTGAGTCAACAAATACTTTAGACATTTATGATCCGTGTAAACATGGCAACGCTCACCGTATAGATAATGGAACCATATTTTCAAAGCAAACACTATGGCTGCTAATTCCAAATCATGAGTTGGGTAATTTCTCTCATGATTCTTCATTTGTCTTTAATCAAAGGCTACGACTTTACCCTCTTGCATTAATACACATCCCAATACGTTATGGGATGCATCACTGTAAATAATATATTCTTTACCCGACTCAGGTTGCACGAGCACTAGAACCTCAGTTACTATTCTTTTGAGCATTTCAAAACTTTCCTGGTATCTTTCTGTCCAAACAAAAGGCATATCCTTTCGCAAAAACTGAGTTAGCGGCAGAGATAACATCAAAAAATTCTTCACAAAACGCTTATAATAATCAGCGAGCCCCAAGAAACTCTGAACATCAAAAACATTCTTTGGGGGTTGCCAATCCACTATAGCTTGAATCATTTTGGGGTCCACTCTTATGCCTTCTGTAGATACTATATGACCAAGGAAAGCACTCTCAGCTAACCAAAATTTGCATTTGGACAGTTTTGCGAACAACTTTTTCACAAAGTATCTGAAGCATCATATGAGGATGAGCATCATGTTCATCCCTTGACATGGAATATACCAAAATATCATCTATAAACACTACCACGAATTGATCTAAATACGACTGGAATACTCTGTTCATTAAGTCCATAAATGCTATCCAAACGGCATTACCACAAATTCATAGTGTCCGTACCGAGTCTGAAAAGCCGTCTTGGAGATATCCTCTTTTTCTATCCTTAACTGATGGTACCCCGACCTCAGATCTATCTTAGAGAACACTGTTGCACCTTTTAACTGATCAAAAAGGTCATCAATCCTCGGAAGAGGATACTTGTTCTTTATCGTTACCTTGTTTAGTTACGATAGTCAATACATAACCGCATAGACCTGTCTTCTTTTTCACGAATAACACAGGTGCTCCCCAAGGAGAAACACTGGGTCGGATGAATCTTTTATCAAGCAGCTCCTGCAACTGTGCTTTTAGTTCCCTTAACTCCGTTGGAGCCATTTTATACAGAGCCATAGAAATAGGTTCGGTACCCGGATAAACCTCAATTCTAAATTCTACTTCACGATCAAGAGGTAAACCCAGTAACTCTTCAGGAAAAACCTCTGGAAACTTCCTAACTGTGGGGATATCCTGCAATCTCACTTTCTTCTTTTGAGTGTCTATCACATTATCTAGAAAAGCTACGTATCCTTTTGACATCATTCTCTTAGCGGTCAAAGCCGATATCACATTGGACATGGATTTTTCCTTCTCACCTACCACCAAAATTTCGGAGCCTTCCGCATCTTTTAGGAATAATTGTTTTCGATGACAATCTACCCATCCATGATGTGGAGACAAAAAATCCATGCCCAAAATGATTTCAAGCTCACCAAAGGGTAACTCCATCAAGTTTTCCAAAATACTACCCCTTAAATTTTAATTAGACATTTTCTACACACCCTAGTCACCCTTGCACTTTGGCCCATAGGATTTATCGCTATCATTTCACTAGCAATTGGTTCTAAAGGAATTCCTCTATTTCTAATCAGCTTGGTAGTAATATATTAATATGAAGAACCAGGGTAACTAGAACAAAAAATAGGCTCTTCAAAAAGGTGAAATTTGCCTGTTATGATTTTCGGATCATCCCTATCTTCATTGGTCTTTATATTATAAACTCGAGCCACTCTAAGAGTCTCTGGTCTCTGACTAGACCAATATTAACCCCCTGATCTTTCTCTTCCTCTTTCTCTACTTCTACTTGATACGACTATGTCTCTCATTTTGTGCTGATCTATCCCTGGACTTTTACAGACAGTTTCGAACATAGTGACCCGTTTGTCCACAAACAAAACAAGCGCCAGAAAGCACTCTACATGTTCCCCGGTGAAATCTGCCATATATCTGACATTGATTATTTCTTTCTCCAAAAGCTCTACCCGAGCTCACAGCAGAAGAATATGACTGCTTAGACTTCTGTACAGCTGCAGCAGCATCCGCTCTATCAGTATATCGGGAACCTGAGCCTTTACCTCTCTTAGCATGAGACGTAGATGAAGACATCCCAATCCTTTTTCCTGACTGTACACTCTGATCTGTTGTCAATGTCTCCTTTGATCTCTTGCAATCGCCTTAGCTCTATTTATCACTTCCTATAAACGGGGAAAACTCAAGGCCAACATCATCTCTTTCAACTTTGGCCTCAGTCCCTCAATAAACCAATCCCGTCGAGCTTTGTCATTAGGGACCACCTCAGTAGAAAAAGAGCAAAGTTTGTTGTATTCAGCTTCATATTTATGCACCGCTCGGTCGCCTTGTTTTAGATTGAGAAACTTCAACAACATTGATCTCATGAACTGCTCCCAGATATACTTGTTTTTAAACTCCTCTTGAAAGAACTGCCATTTCACTTGCTCGGGTAACATATACATTGTCGTATTTATCCACCATACCCAAGCCGATCCTCTGAGTAACGATACAACTCCTCCTAATTTCTCATGATCAAAGCACTGAAGGCTCTCCAAAATCATCATCACATCATTCAACCATAAGTCTGAGTCTATAGGACCTTTACCTTCTTCTCCTCTGAACTCAGGAGCTCCCAAACTTCTTAACTCAATCAAAATTAGCATTCACGATACTGGAGGAGCAGGTGGAGGCAGAGAAGGTTGAAACCTTGTCAAAATAGCATAAAGAGCTTTCATAAAAGCTCCAAACTCCGGAACATACATACTCTGAGGTGCCGGTGTGTTGGCGTTCTCAGACGGAATCGGATGTTCACTTTTCTCTTCATAGCTTTGACTACCTAATTCGTCTCTACTCCCTCGACCAGCCACTTTTCTCGAATTCGTTGAATCTGACATTTATCTTAACATTCATAAAGATAATACTTAAGTTAGTAAGGAGAGCATCTTATTATATTCATTCTATACCCTATCAGTAACCTTAACATCTTAGTGGAATGCAAACTCTTTTTACCTTAAAATTTACACTCGATTCAGTCAAGAATCGGCTAAACCTATAGCTCTGATACCAATAAATATAACACTCATCTCCTGTATACATTTATATATACGAGCTACAGATGTCACATCACTTTTAAAATAGTTTCCCATTTGAAAGTCCATACAATTTTGTTTCATTTTATAAAACCATTAGAATGTCAGAAAAACAAACTAACTTACATATACACATAAAAATAAATGTCCACATTTTTTCTGTTTTACAGTAGTTCAATTCAAAAGGTTTTACAGAGCGTTTTTACTAAACCTATTACATGCCAACTAAAATATATCAAAAGTAGACAGGTATGTCATACTGTTATTGATTAGGCAACTCTGACTTGATGTATGATGATCTCCTTAGTCAGCTGGTATTCAACCTATGCTTGAAATGAACACATGTTAAGTATTACTTAGTGAGGCATACTAATCAAAAGCAGCTTATAAACATAATATAGGGTAATAATTCTAATATCGAGCAACTCTTTACAATTTATTGTAAACCTTATAACTTTGCACCATTGGTGATATTACATTCATTTTCCCATTTTCTATTCATGTTCACTTATTAGAATGCACAATTAGTGCCCATACAAAAATTCATCAACTCATGATGAAATCCGTGGATTTGCACACAAGGTGTTTATACGGTGATTCATCAACTCATGATGAATTCTGTGAATATGCACACGAAGTGCCTGTACGGTGATTCATCAAATCATGATAAATTCCGTGAATATGCACACGAAGTGCTTGTAAGGTGATTCATCAACTCATGATGAATTCCATGAATATGCACACGAAGTGCCTGTACGGTGATTCATCAACTCATGATGAATTCCGTGAATATGCACACGAAGTGCCTGTACGGTGATTCATTAACTCATGATGAATTCTATGAATATGCACACGAAGTGCCTGTACGGTGATTCATCAACTCATGATGAATTCCGTGAATATGCACACGAAGTGCCTATAGTACACATAGTACTGATATATCGATGCAATTTATATTTTTAACAACATATCTTTATAATTCTTAATGTACAAAATAAATTCACTCACCTGGCTTCCCCTCTATGTATCCAAAACGTAGGACCGATTACTCCAGTAGTTTTGCTTGTCTCGGGAGCTTGGTTCCGATCTACTCAAGCATCCATATAAAAACATGTACCAATCCCAATGCTAGAATATTTCCTAACCATTATACTTAAACAATACTCAAAAGAACACATCATTAATTTTCTATACTAATATCAACATAGTTTAACATTTCTGGCCCATAGTAACGATACTACTACCCTGGTATTGATACTTCTATACTATGGTAACGATACCCCTTATCCGGTATCGATACCAAAATTAGGTTCGATGTTATCTGGTATTGATACCCTTACCATGGTATTGATGCTACCATACTATGGTATGATACCCCTTCCGGTATCGATACCAAAATTAGATTCGATATTGCTTGGTATCGATACCCCTTATCATGGTATCGATACTACCTCCTCGGTATCGATACTGATTGAATCAATATCGGTACTACTCATCTAATTTATCTCATTTTAGCCTATAGTATCGGTACTATTCTTAGCAGTACCGATACCATTGCCCAGAATTTCTAGTTTTCAACCCAATTTTCATCCTAATGTGGTCAATTCTCGTTATATTTGCCCCATACAATACCGTTAAACTCTTCCTTAACTATCCATACTAGCATTCCTTCATTTAGCCTCTTAGAATATCTAAAATCTTTCAAGAACATTAAATTCTAAGAATCAAACCACTTTTTCTAATATGTTCTTAATCTCATCTAATACTTCTAATATCTCATTTACCTCTTTGGCAAGTCAAATACACCAGTAACCCTCAATAAACACCAATATACTAACATATCATTTCAAAACCCATTTTCTAAAATCTCTAATATTTCCTCCATTTCATGATTTCAATCTCAAATAATCCTTCCTTAAGCTTTCATATCACTTAAGGTTGTAAAAACAACCCGCAATCAAAAGGAAAAACCAAATAATTGAAACTTACCTTTAGAGCTATGGAGAAGACTTCACCCACGTGAAAGAAGAAGAAAAGGAAATGGCTCTCTTGTGTTTCCTTTTCCTTTAAATTTAATACTTATCATAATTTAGTCTAAACCCTTAATCCTAATCATTCTCATCTTTATCATTTAATCGAATAAATCCTCCAAATTTTTAAATTCTTTCTATAAAGTCCTTAATTCAAAATTTGGGGTATTACATCACCTACTAAATTTATTACAAATATTATACCATTAAACTATTATTAGGACAAGACTACTATTGCACCAACAATGCAAAGCATATCAAACAAACATGTCACCTATAATATTTAAATACAAGTAAACCCTAAATCAATAAACCCTAAATCATATCAATCTAATTTTATACATATTTAAACCATTATGTTTTAATTCATATTTTAATACATATTTTTATAAACGCATATTTTTATAAACGCATATTATAATACAAATACCATACCATTAGTAAATGCATCTTATAATGGCATATACCATATCATCAGTAAACCCTACTATTAATGCATATTTTTAATACACATAACATCAATAATTTTACATATAACACACAAAAACATATTATAAGGGCATACAATTCAAAAAAGTTAACCTAACACACAAAGGTATATTTTGTTTATATGAATCAGTAAAGTAAACCTAACATACAAAAGTATACAATACAAAAAGTTAACCTAACAGACAAAAGCACATTATTATATTAAGTTATACAATAGCAAAAATACTAAAGCACTAACTTAGAATCTCAATAAACCCACATACAGACATATTAGTCAGTAATGTTCAAACCCACATACAGATAAAGTAAAAAAAATTAGTTCAGAATCCCAATAACCATGACAGACAAACAAATCCCCCAACAAATTAGTAAAAGTTCAAAACAAATAAATAACTTGCAAACTAAATAAACTTTTAGAAATCGAGGGACCCTATAAAACCCCTTTATTTTAAAATCAGCTAAAAATAGATTCAAAAACTTAAAATTGAGGGACCATTAGGGATGGCAAACGGGCGGGTCGGGTGTGGATATCCTGTTTCCTATCTCCATACCCACCTAATATTTTCAAATCCATTACCCGCCCACCACCCATGATAAGTAAATTTTTTCAAATTCACACCCGCCCACGAGGGTTTATTCTCAAATCCATCCCCACACCCACTACCTAATTGGATACGTACCCGGCTAGACTTGTCTGACTGCAACCTTAAGTTATACATAAGCAACAAACATAAAACAAACATATCCATTAAGAAGCATAGTAAAATAAACAAATGATTATCTGAGTTAAGTATTAACATAGATCTTAAAGTACATAAAACACCATAATAAAAGACATAATTAAAATCTAGAAACATAAATGACAAACACATAATATTTTTGTTCTTTGGCACAACATTCTCAAATTTTAGGCAATACTTGTGACATTTGTTACCCAGTATTACAATCATCATTCTCTATTTCCTCCAATTGAGAGCTCTCCAATTTAAATTCACTACTGCCTACATATATAATAGAAGGCAAAACTAATATAAGTTAGTAACTAAACTTTAATAAGATAATTAAGCACAATTTTACAACTAACATAGACTAAATAATAATATTACCTTTAATATCGACCCAAAGTCAATTCTGAGCACACATTAATGCTTCAATCGTCTCGGAAGTAGTCGAATACGATAAGGACCAATTACTCTTCCACCTGTATAAATTAGTCTCTAAAATTATACCTAAATTCATAATAGTCCAAAATTTAATGGGTATTTAGTGGGCGGGCGAATGTGGGGCGGGCGGATGCAGGGCGGGTAAGGTCTCAAACCCATCACCCGTCCACTACCTGCGACGGGTACTACTTTTTAAATCCACACCCGCCCACTACCTACTAAAGTTATACCCATCCCCGCCCTAATTGGAGCGGGTACGGTGTGGAATCCACGAATTTGTTCCCATTTGACATCCCGAGGGACCGTACAAGACCCCTTCATCTTGAATCCAGTTGAAAAGAGATTAAAAACCCTAAAAAATTCTTTCATTTATAAATTAGTAAACAAACCCTAAAATAAAAAAAATTCAAACAAAAACGTGCCCAAAAATTACCATAGAACATTATGTTGTCTTCTGGTTTACGAAGTCATCGTTCAACCATTCTGGTATCCCTTCATTTATAAATAAAAACAAGATGAACACATTCTTATTTTTTATTCAAAGAATAAAAAACACAAACCCTGATCCTTTCTACCCCATCTGATTTTTACTTAAGAACCCACAGAGACAAAGAAACCCTTCGTTTTCAATATTAAACCCCAAAAATCGAAAGAGAAAAAAAACCTTTGTTTTTCATAGAGAATGAATTCTGATTTCTTTTGGTTTTGTTTAAGTGAATCAAATAACATTTAACTACCTTAACTGTTAATTTTTTTCAAAGTTAATTAAATTGACTTAATTAACTTAATCTAGTAGGTTATGCGACGTTTAGAATTAATAATAACATTCAAAATTCTGGAAAATGCCACATGTATACAATAGATGGTTGCCTGACGTGTTTTTTTTTTTAATTTTTTAATTGCACACATTCATTAATGGGTTAATGGAGGTTAACGTCCAAGGGACCATTATCTATTAAATCAATAAAATACGGACCAAACGCACTTAATTAAAAAAAATCATTGACCAAAGTTGGTCAGACTGAAAGCAAAGGGGTTTATTGGCTTAGTTTACCCGTGACATATATATACAATAAATTTTTCGTAAATATTTTAATAATATATATTAATTATTCCGGGTTGAAATGGGTCGGATTAGATATTTTTTACCTTAAACCCTACTCTGACCCAAACCCGATTATATTTCTCTCAAAACCCGACCCGATTCAATTCGAATCTAATTTTCAAAGAAAAAAATCGACCCTATTAAATCAGGTCGAGTCAAAACCCATCGGGTACATATTATTTGCTCATCCCTAATTGAAGCTCATCATTAGGTCGCATGATGAAGAAAAGAAAATACTCTAAAACAGAAAATATGTTTTTTTTTACTGAAATATCATCTAAGTAAAAGTTAATTTTAAGATAATACTAATTTTAAATTAATATTTATTATGTCACGTAAAGTAATGGTGTATTAGATCAGATGTGCTACAGAAAGTATGTTCATCTCTATCTATGTGAATTTTGTATAAAAAAGCATGCTTGAGCATGAGCCGATTTAAACAAGGAGACAACATGTGTATAAGTCTTGTATTCAATCACTTAATAAATATAAGTTCAATAGATTATATTTAAATGATTGAAAAAAATTATATTTAAACATTATGAGATTTGAAAATCTCATGACCAAACATATTGATTTTAAGTTGTCAAATATAGATCTTGAACTTATTAGACTTATGTTATAAATTCTATAATATTTTCTAGTTTGACTCATGCTCGTATAAATAGTGTATTTTGACATGTACCATGTTTATAAAAAAAATTCATATAAAAAAACTCTGACCATCTTTTTGCCATGTAATAAAAGATGCTAGTTTTTAAACCCTACATGATTTCTATGGTTACGGGGATTATTAAGGTATTATCTAACATCATTTTTAACATTTTCTATCATCAAATCGTCAATAGAATCCTTGAAACATGTTTAATACTTAAAAATACCCAACATAAATTATATCATAAGCAAAACAACAATTTTTTTATAAAAAAAACAAGAAACATTAAAGAGTAATAGGTGTACTACCTCACTAGAATTAACAAAGGAACTTTCTTGCTGAGCATGTACCATTTTTTCCTCCCTACTTTGCATTATCCACGAGTGATGTTGGGCTCATTGTGAAGCTCTTAAGATGGTGATTTAAGATCTTACTCTCTTCAACTAATATTAGTAGTTGATCTCACAAAAATGGGCTTTTTCAAGTTTAGGGTTATACTTCTATGGAAGATATGAGAGGGAGAAGGAAGAAAAAAGATAAAACCTTGTGGGAAAAGATTCTGAGATCACTCTCCACTCTAATGACCCTATATTCTACGTGAACAACCTAGACATGAGAAATCTGTCATTATTTTACCTAATGATGTAATTACATTTTTAATATCTCACCATTTATCATAATTTCAAAGGGTCCTTAATATGATCAATTCAGCCTATCTCTCATCTGATTAGACCCAAATTCTTTTCAACGACTTTTCTCACGTATTTTAATTTATTAATCTATGGCTCGGGTCAACACTCAAATGTTGACTTCGATATTTGAGGTCATTACACCTTTGCATGTTAGTAATTCATTCTCCACTTGTTTAATTGGTAAAAGATGTTGGCGAGCCACCTAGAGCAAGGGAGAAGTAGAGGCTTGGTGTGTCCTGAGCAAGTAGCTTCATTTCAAGATTCAAGCAGCAAGATATTACACCTCCAACTTTGAAGTACTGGTTGAACTTCAGAAATGTGATATTATATTGGTTGTATATACATGTCAAGTGTTTCAGGTACTTGAGCATGTTTTTTATTCAAATTCTCGTGTTTGTTGTTAAACGTGTTATAATAATGACAGATGATCCTATGTAACCCCATAAGCCTTAGGAATTAATTTAGGCTCCAATTAGTGTGTTTGGGAAGATTTTCGAATGATTCTAGAGTATTTTTTACGAGTTTAGGCTTTGAAGAACAATATCGATACCATTTGAATAGGTAAAGGATAAAGCATAAATGATCTGAAGTGTTGATAATAATCTTGGAAGTATCGATATTACTAAAAGATTATCAATACCAAAAAAATTTAAAACTTTTTTTTATATCAATACTGACCAAGGGTATCGATACCATATAATTGAGTATCGATACCCTTAACATGGTATCGATATTCCATGCTTTCAAAAATTAAAATTGATTTTGAAAATGTTCATAAGATCGAGCTAGATTCATGTAACCGTCGAAGCAACTTAATTTTCATCACCATTAACTCCCTATGAGCAGTGGTAGATCCATTGACGGCTGAGGGTGGACATTATGAACAATGGCAGATTCATTGAGGGTTGAGGGTGAAAACGTGTCTGTCCTGAAATTTAAATTTTCTTCGGTTAATTACCTATTTTATTGATGGTGCTCACCTTAAAATTTTATTTGTACCCACCCTAAAACCAAAATTGTCTTTAGTTAGATAGTGCCTACCTTGAATTTTTATTTGTACCAATCTATTTAAAAATTGTGTTGTTAATATATATATATATATATATATATATATGCACCTTAAATAATATTTATAGATTTGTAACTGTTAAAATAAACTTTCATGAAATTTACAATAATAGAAGTACTAGAAATAGACAAAGAAAAATAAATGGAAGAAAAAAAATGTTTCAACAAGAAACACTAAATCTCGAAGAAGAGAGAGTAGCCACAACCAAAGGTTTAACAAAATACCATATCCACATCCCTAGGTCATCCTAATTTATTTAAACCAATATATCTACAATATAACTAAAATAAAACCCTACCAAGTGATTCAACATTATCTTCAAGTGGTCCTCATTGGCATGGTTTTCCTAGCCACATACGATTGTCGGTTCATAAATGTGTTCTTAAGCTTAACTCAAATAGATGGAATTTAGATTTTATGCTATTTGCAATTTAAGAGCGAAATTAAAATTTTAATAGAGAGTAGAAATTTAGGGATAAAATTAAAAGTAAAGAAAACATTGAGAATTAATTCTACTATAATCCCTTAATTAAATGGAGAATATTCCAAAGGAATTCTACGCATCAATTTCCGACTTATCCAACGTGTCCGTGTCAGTTTGAAGAAAAAAATGATCAAACTCGTTAACGAAAAAAGATTTCATCTTAAAAATAATAAAATAATGGATAAAATATACAAATGGTCTCCAACTATATAGGGTGATATTTTGTTGAATCACTCGACTATTACAAAATCGATCCTTCAACTTTAAAGTGTTGTCTGATTGAATTCACCGACTGTTAAAAGTTACAAAAAGTCACATAACTATTTAGTATGTCACAATCTCGTTCTTTTAAGAAATTAAAAGCAATTTGAGCTAGTTATTAATCTGATCATTGAAATCTAATCCCATAATCTAAAAAAAACAATTATATCTTAGTCAACAGGTTAACATCCAGCTCAGAATAATATCAATTTTTTAACTGAAAAAGAATTTGAAACATACTAAATAAATGGATGATCATTTTATAACTTTTAATAGTTAGAGATTCGATAAAGTAACATCCTATAATCGAAGAATCATTTAATAACTTTTAATAGTTGATGGACTTAACAAAACATTACCCTATAGTCGACTGACTATTTATGTAGTTTACCCTAAAATAATTATATTTCACTAGAAAATTGAGTATAATTCACGAATCAAAGAAATATGCAACTCTTTACAAAAATACATTTCAGAATATTAAAAATTATATTTTTGAAGGAGTGCAATTTGTATTTAAGTTAAATACAAGTACTATTTAAAAAAAGAGTTAAATACAAGTACACTATTTTTTTTTAAAAAAAAAAGGTTAGTGTAAATATTCTTTCACCACGCTAATATTCTCTTGTTGTCTACCTATTGATTAACTTATTTAAGTAAAAGACTTCCCATAAATGATCATAATATGTTGATACGGGAAAACCAAAAGTAAATAGAAATTCAAACATTACATTTATTTATAAGAAAATAATTGCATTACATAAACACTAAAAGTATATATAAGGATCCTTATAATTTATCTTGTAGCATGTGAAAAATAAAAAGAAAATACCCTTAAAATAAATTGAATGATTTCTACTTAAAGTATTTATTATTTATAATCTTTCTAATGATATAAATGCTGATCTTGTTTTCGAAGAATACAGCTAAGTTTGTAAAAGTCTTTGAATACTCTGCGCATGAGTTCCAGAGTCATTCAATATTTGGTTCATGTCTTCTGTAAGGCTACGGCAGTATATAATAGGTGCAAACATGTGCTTATCAATTGCTTGAATCTGATGAGCAACTTCGGCAAAGTCCGTCAGCGTTTCAACAGGTACGACTCGGGGAACCATTTTGACAACAGGTAATGCTTCGTATTTACGATCAAAGCAAAGATGCCATAGCACGGTATATGCATGATTGCCAGCAAACCATACCTGCCAGAAAACAAGCTTAACATAATCAGATACCTGCATCATACATTTTTTTAAAACAATTTGTACCTAAAACAATAAATCAACAATTGGTTAGCAGATTATCCCAATGGATTAATGTTATTTGACAACATATGAGGGATTCGAAAGCTCATTTGGAAAGATTACTTTCAATAGAAGGATAAGTACCATAATGGAGCATTCGGTGACGACAAATCAAGAAAAGGATATGGCCACCTGTAACACAGAATTATCTCAGTTCTTGAATAAGGGAGTTTTGTGCATTATTTTGAACGATAATCATAAAACCGATATTACCATATCGAGACACAAGCATGAAGGATCCAGTGGAAAATGACAAAAGCACCCGTCCACAAGATGAAGTATGAAATTCGAAACCAAGGGAACCGCTGAAAGGTAGTTGATAGATATATAAAATTCAAGATTATTATGTTGAAAAGAGAAGCGTTATCTATAAAACAAGATTAAAAAAACAATGTATATTTACCAAGCTATTCAGGGTTGTATCACCGAGAAGTAGTATGGCATTGAGTGTATGCAAGTTCACAGTCATCTGAAATATAGAGATGCAGGTTAAGGTTCTGTCTTAACGAAGGCAAAAAGATAAATTAAAATGGAATAAGAAATGGAAATATATCGAAAACAAGGTCAAGTTGAAATATCAACCGACAGTTTTGGTAGAAAGTATTATTAGAAACTCAGAATGACTGGACTTCAACTGCTGATAGGAAGTTGAGAAATGGATATGAAAGCATCCCCTAAATGTATGTTTCTCAGGCTTGGTTATAAGTGCCAGACACTGGTATGCTCAACGTTTTCTAAGATTTTCATGTATTTACTGGGTCTTTGGAGGATCATAAATGGGGACACCCATGTGTTTGAACAAATATATATGTATGTATATACGGCACGTTCAGATAAGAAAATGAAGAGCCAGAGCAGCATAGTATGATTCTATGAACTTGAACCACATGATGTGATGATTATTTCTATCATTTGGATATGATTGAATTCCTATTATACCAAACATTTTCAGACAGGCAGGATCACAAAACATTAGCCTGATGAACAAAGGGATAGAGAACTCACGAAATTCAATGTATAATCTTCAATGGTAAGAAATGGGAAAATAAGGCACCAATATATGAGGTCAGTAAGCATAACAGCACCAGCATTCATCTGCATATGACAAATCAAAATGAGATATAACATAAAAAGTTCAAGGAATACAAAAAAGCCCCATGAAAAACTCAAAGGAACTGCAGAACTATCAAAAATGATTTTGAGTAAAAATACTAGCACTATTTTTTTCACCAGAATGTTTAGAATAATCTTGCATCGTTGACTTGAATGGAAAAAGAGAATTTACCTGGAATATAACCTGAAAGAGATAACTACTAATGCCTGCAGCTTGTGAAACATTGCATCTTTCCTGCAGATTTAAGGCTTTCCTCAGTACATTTTTATCTTTTCTGTTAGTTAAAGGAGTGTAGTATCCTAGCTCAGCATCTATCTCAACATGCTGTACGTTAAAGCCGCAGCTGCTCATCTTATAATGCTGGTAACACCCGTAAATAGAGAGAAACATTCCGATCTGCAAGAAGAGGGGGAAATTGTACATACTGCAAGCCAGCATATGGATACAAGGCAACAATTTTATCATGGAGATATAAATATTGCAACAAAGACTAGGAATAAGAAAACTATAAGACATACCCCAAAGTAGATGGTAACCAATGTAAAAGTCCACCTATCCAGCACCAAAAGAGATCGTGACTTGGAATGTTTCAGAATATATCATTCTGACTTAGCTAAAATGCTTAAAATATAAGGCAAAATACCCTATAATTTCGGTTTCGGATGATCAGATGATCTGAGTGAACAGTACATTGTATTTAAGCTCATTCTATTTAAGAGTTAAAGTATCATGATTCCTATATAAAGATGGAAGTACTTTAAGTAAGAATTACTAGTATACAAGGCAAGTTCAAAGAAGAGAGATTGCTTACTGAGTATAATAGTAAAAGATGTGAGCTCCACTAGCTATGGTTTTTGAAACAATCGTAGCAAGAGCTAAACAAAACGCAATGACCCGATAACCCAACAGCCAAAAAGGATGGATTTCTTGAAGACAAGGCTTCCAAACATCATCATCATACAACTCATCACAACTTAAACCTTCCTGGCTTTCTTTTCCATCATGTTTAACTTGTTTCAATCCTTCGTATTTGCAAATTATGATCAATGATACAGCAACTGGTGTAAAAACAATAACTGAACATATCAAAACCCTCCAAGTCAACCAATAACTCGAGCTTGTTGTATCTGAAGTAGTCAACAGCTCCATCCTGCTAAAAGCAAATAACCCCATAATAAAGTTTTGTATTTTATACTGTTATTCCCATCATTTATTTTCCTTAAAGTATAAATAATTGCAAATAAACCCAAATACATGATAAACTAAGCAATTAATGAAACCCAAATAATTGTAAAAACTCAGGATTTTGATAGTACTAACAGCAAGAAAACAATACAGAATGCAAAAACAAGCCAATTGTATAAATACCCAAATTATCGTCAAGAATTATAAAGAATTACTAGAAATAAATAAAGTAAACAAAAACTCTACTAGATATTCCACAAAGTGAAAAGAAAACCCAAAATTTAACCGTTCATTGCCACTGCCTCTGATTCCCATACACCAAATTAGAAGAAAAGAAAAAGATTACTTACATAACATGCGATGAAACAAAATGGTTCCTTTGAGACAGGAAAGAAATGAGAAACAGAGGGGGGTTGAGCTTTGATCTGGGTATCAGGAAAAATGGAAAATTTAGAAAGTTCATAATAACTTTGTTTTGGGAATGGAGCCGCACGAATTAGGAGGTGGCGGCTTATGCTTTCTTCACGTACGTCACTACCATGATAACGTGGGCTTGTCATTGTGTAGATATATTTAATTCTTGCTTCCTCTAGATTAATTCAGACGCTTCGTATTATCTGATTTTTTTATAAGTGAGTATTTCAGTAGTAAGAATTTTTTACATATATATAAATATTCGAATTCGAGATATAAAGATTCGATTTCGAGATATTACTTAATTGATATCAAACTGTTTATTACTTGAACCAATCTCTATTAACTGTATATGATTGTATTCTAATTATTGAATTAATTTTTTTTCAACTAATTTATTAAAAATTTGATTTAATTTTAATTAAATTGTTTATAATTAAATTTTAACAAAATTGATGATATGACTCACTTTTAACTAAGATAATAATATATTTAATTATTATTTTTACATTCTATCAATTTAATTTAAATTTTAATTATAAATGATTTATTTAATAAAATGGTATTATGTTTCATAATATTATTGATAAAAAATTAAAAGAAATATGAATGGAGTTTAGAGAGTTAGTAAAAAATAAATTAAGTTTGAAGAAATTTAAATTTAATTGCAACAAATTAAATATTTATTTCATGGATGACAAAAATTATATCTAACTTAAACTTGATGCAACATTTTACAAGAAAATATGAATTGGGTTTGTAGGGATAAAAATTAATACATAGAATCTAGATTAACACTTAACCATTTTGTCTAAATAGTTATTATATAGTTGACAAAAAATATATATTTAAGTTAAATTATATTTTATGTATCTGAAGTGATTTTGGTAAAAATATGCGTCTAACGTTTTTTTTGTCTTCATTTCAGTGTGGATATGTTAATTCCACTCAAAATGTATTGTCCAATAAATACATGACACATGTTTTATTTTTCATTTATCTTTATTTATTTTATCCACCTTTGTTTCTTCCTTTAATTTTCTTGACAACAAAACATAAAAGGACTAAAAATTTTAATGAATCATTTTTAGTTATTCTAGTTTTCCTTTCAAAGTCTCACCTTAGGGAGTGACCTAATGTTGTCGTTTCTTCATTCAAAAGAATAATAATAATGTTGTCGTTTCTCTTTCTTTTAAATTAATTTTTTATTTAGATCTTAATAAATATATTTGCATTTTTATTTTTGTCTTATAGCATATTCTTGAAACATTTATTTTTTCTACTTTTATGACACAGTTATTCGACTGCTTTTATACCATTATTTTTTCTATTGTTGTGATAGTTTGACATTTCATGTTGTGTTCATCTTGATGTACCTCATGATAATGAAAGATCAACAGTCGACAGTCTCATATAGTTAGATCCCCTTTAATTACAATTTATCAATGCATTCAAAATCATTCACAAAATAATTTGTTAGATTGATTCCCTCAATCTCCACACCTACATTAATAGTGCGTCTAATTTTGCATAAAAATAAAGAGATTATAGTTGTTAATATTTTTGGAAGATGAAGCATATATTCAAGAGTAAGTTTTGGTTTTATTTTTCTTCACGCCCTTTCAATTTTAATGTTGGAGTTACGTTGCCATTGTTGTACATTACCTTTTTGTTTAATGAAAACCTAGTTTCTTGTTTAAAAAACAATAATAATATGCAAATTGTAATTTAAAAAAGACTTAATGCAAAAATAAGTGGCCAAACTATATTAGAAGTTAATTTTAGGTGCCTAAAGAATTTTTCGTTAAAAATAAGTTTCTAATGTTCTCTCCGTTACACTTTTAGGTGTTTAACGTTTTCTCTGTTATACTTTTAGATGCATACACAGTCACGACTGTTAAAAAAACTGTTAAGCGACACATATTATGTTTTTATTTTAGCTTAATACAAAAATAAGTGTCCAAACTATACCCTAAGTTAACTTTAGTGTCTAAAGAATTTTTCACTAGGAATAGGTGCCTAACATTTTCGACGTTACACTTTTAGGTGCTTAAACTATAACGACCGTTAAATTCGATCGCTATCTAATACATATCACGTTTATATATTTTTAAAAATCTTTATTTTTTAAAAAAATTAAAATATTATTTTTAAAAAATTTGAGAAATTTTTTCCCCTCCCGCTTGCGCAATCCCCTCGCCTGTGTGATAACTCTCCAAAAGAGTTATTATTTATAGCTTTTTACTTAGGTTAAGCTTGTACTTTAGATTTATAATCATATTTAGATTTATTTTAGCATATTTCACATCATTTGCATATTGGGAGAAAATTGTTGGCACTTAGGCTCATTTTAATGTTTTTACTGCAAATTGCTATACTGATGTTGTGACGTTGTTAATGTTGTAGCTATTGTTGTGCACCAATGCTAGACTGGATTGCTGAGCTGATTTTGCAACAATTGTTGGGTCACCAGACAGTTAAAGAAATTTCAGGAATTAATAGTTGTTCATAACTATTGCGAGAAAAGGATTGAAATTTAAATTTAAAGAAGGAAATTTCAGGAAAAAATGGAACTTTCTTATTGGTGGAAAGTTTGACTTTGATGTGATATAAATATAATATTTTCTACACACTTTATGCATATTTGGAAACCCTAATTTTTATAGCCATCTTTTATTTTTTCTCTCTTGCCACCTCCATGGAAGCCTAAAAACCTTTGGAAAAACAACACTTGAACATGAAGCAAGTTGCAGCCGTGAGAGCAGTGATCGACGATCGATTGGGCGTCATCTTAGTGATTTAGGTTGAACTTGAGAAAAGAGGCAGGGGCGGACCTTATAGTTGCCCTGGGTATCCCAGGCAACCCCTCAAAATTGTCTACTTAGTATTAATTTTTTCTAATTTTTTTAATTAATACAAGTGTCACCCCCTAATATTGTGTGTAATTGTTGCTCTTTATTATAGGAAAAAAATTAATATCCTATTTAAAATTAAAAAAAGAGATCAAGCCAAAAAAACAAACCTTAAGCCCATGAATCAAGCATATATTTTCAGTTTTGTGGGAATTGGGATACGGCAATTGGCAACAGATTAGATCGAAGATTTGAAGAGTTTTTTTGTGCAACTCCTGAATTTTTGTCATGTGTCCGCCTCTGAAAAGAGGTTTATTTTGTTTAAGATGATTTATTTTTATTTTATGTTGAGATATTAAACTTGGATATTTTATTTTAAATATATTTGATGAATTTCATGTTTATCCAATTTGCCTTAGTATCATTGATTGGTGTTGCTTGAGTTTTATTTTTGGCTTGTTTGTAGAGATATAAACTACCCAGTAATGCGAAGAGAGTAAGTTATATCATGAATAACATCAACATCTGTGAGAGAAATATTTAGCATAAAAAATATTTTTGCTGACTGTTTTGTCGTAGCATTCTTAGTACTCTTATTTGAATTACTATAGAGATATAGTTCTTGCAAGTCATTGGTGAAGATTTTTTAGAGAAGAATAATCTGCTAAGCTAATGCTAGACACATGAATCATGTTGCTAAAGCATTGTTTATTGCATGTTGCTATTTGACATTTCATAATCTTTTGCCTAAATCGATCATTGCTTCATTTACTTGTGTTGTAATCCCTTTTTATTTTATTATGTTTTAAATTACATTGCTACATCATTGCTCTCTACATCAACCATACACAAATTTATTATTGTTGCACCACAACTCTGTGAAGTAATACTAATCCTTGTGGATATGATACTCGACGCACTAGTTGTGTCCACTTTTACTACTTGGTAGACGATGATGTATGCTTGCATTGGTTGCTGTTACAGTATTCTAAGCATCATGCAAAAATTCCCCCACCCTAGTTGCATTCAAAACCTCCCTTCATCATCTCCATAAATCCCTAGAGTTAATTTAGGGTGAGAATGATAAATTTGGAATTAGGGTTAAAGAATTGAGTATTAGGTTTAGGAATTTAAGTTTGGATTTATAGATTCAAAACTCTCCTCCATCGTACATTTCCACTAATCCACGATCCTGAATCAATGTAAAATTATTTTTTTTACATTTATTACTATAAATAAATATTCATGACATTGAGATTCTTTTATATTTTTAAGTTTTTTTTATTTTAATGGTTTTTTAAAAATATATGCATTTATTATTGCATGTGATAATCTGATTGGGTAATGTAACATTTTTTAAAGAGAAAAAAGCAATAGAATGACGTGATAATAAAATGAGAGTTCAAAAGACTAAACTAATAGAAAATTTGTACAAGCACCAAATTGATAATTTAATTATAATTGCTCATTAGACTATCATTGGTCGTTCGTTGTTATATTTTATTTATGATAGTTATAAAATGCTTGTCTTGTATGTATATGACAATACATTGTTGATGTTACTTTAGTTGACTAATGAATATATTATAATTCTATTAAAAAACTATAATACATAGATCAAAGCATATATTAAGCCATATTAAAATAAGTTGCATTTTTTTAATTACTCACCTTTTATAGAACTATGCTTCAACATTATAGTTTTTACTGCAACTAATTCTTTATAGAATATTCAAGATTATAATCTAGCCTTGAAGTACAACATAAAACTCCACAGTACACTTTATAAAAGAGTTGATAGGATTAAGTTGACTGAGTAAATTTACCACCAGATCCTATATACTTGAAAAATAAGAAACTACAATACTTATAAAGGTCTAAAATCATAAGAAAAATGAAAACTATACTTGTATCTAGCTAAGTGATCAACTAGTTCATTCGTAGAGATATTGGATCATCATTTTTTGATCTTTTTGAACAGCCCCAGTGCTTTTCTTCTTCAATTTGCCATCCTTGAGTTGAATTATCTAAAGAAAAAAAAAATCAGTTAAGTTCATGCCAAAGAGCGAAAAAAGTTTTAAACCTTCTATTTTTGAAGTTCTTCAAAATGATTTTGATTTTAGCCTTACCGTTGAAGTGTTGCCTCGGATTTATAACCTGGAAATAGTCATGGAAGAAGGCCTTATTCTCTTTAAGCAACTCTTTCCAAACCGCAAATTAAAAAGAAAAAATAAAGAGCATAAGGTGACAGTAGAAAAATCCAGAATATTTGCAGAGAAAAAGATACCTATTTACCTGTAAGGGTGATGACTGGTTCAATCTTTGCATGCTTAGCCAAAGCTTTTACACACTCATCTTTGCTCGTATGGAAAAGCAAACACCTCCCAATCATAAGTTGAACCTACAGAAACAATGTGCAAACAAAGCAAAAGATTCTAAGAATCCCAATATGTTGGGAGATATTTACATAATATTATAAGTTGTTTTTACCATTCTAATGTAGTTATGTGATTGGCAATGCAAACAAGGGAACTGATGTTTAGGGTATCTTTTTTTAGAGACAAAAAGTTTAAGATTTAGGGATATTTGTGTTAGATATTTAGGTTTAGGGTTTAGGGTTTAGGATTTAGAGTATAAATGAAGGGGGAAGAGAGAAAGAAATGCTATATATTATCCATATATAATCCAAGTGAAGGAACAAGAGTGGTAGAGAAATCTTAAGGCTTAGGGCTCACCTCATCCTTGAAGTGATAAGAATGCACACTATTGCAATGGCAGAAATCATTAAATTTGAGATGGGAAGTATTTATTTTTATGTGGTGACGTGAACCTTTACCAACATTCATAAATCTTTCTAATATTTAACCCATCACCTACTGTTTCAATTTGATATTCTTGACGAAATACACACATTTAAGACAAAAGTATACCATATATCCTTCTTTTAGTTTTGACCATTATATTTACCAATAAAATCTTAGCTCAATAATAAAGTTTGTTTTAAGAAAAGTATGGGTTGGAATTGTTATATCTCCATGGTGTGTGTACGTTGTCAATTGATTAATCAGTTTGGTATTGCTTTTGAAAAATGATTTTCAAAGTGTTGTAAAAAAAATACTTTTAAAAATATTTTTGAAAAGTACAATTTTAATTTTAATTGTTTGAGATTAGTGTTAAAAAGATTTTTAAAATATATAAAATATTCATTTTAAACATTATGTTGTAAATCGAAAATATTGTATTTGAGAATAAAAATATAATTTCACCCAAAAGTAACTTTTCACAGCAAAAACTATAAATTTAAGTTTATGAGGTTATGTTAAAAAACATTTTTCCAACCATGATTTTAAATCAATCTTTGGGTGTTTAGTCGTGTTTATGTGATGGAAAGTCACTTTTTTATTATTAGGAGCATTCTCAAACTGACTCTAACACTGAATAAATAATGTATTATTATCACTCCATACTATTAAAAAAATTATTTTATGATTCTTATTATAATGCGTATTGTTGTAACTTTTATTATGTGTGGATTTTATTCACATATATTTTGATTATTAATTTAATTGTAATTTTTAATGATTATTATATTATTATAATAATTATTTTAGTGTACCTTATTTGTATTTACAATTATAATTGTAAATTAACCAGCCTCCAGTTTTTCTTCATCAACAATTCTCAAATCCAGTCAGAGGTTAAAGTGACGGCGTTGATTGCCTGTCCTCCTTGTCCAACCGTCCGGCATCGTCTTGGCCCTCGATTTTGATATTTTGCACGTTGTTTCTTCGTCACTAACCCTTTGTAGAAAATGGCAGTGAAACCCACCAAGGCCGAAAAGAAAGTCGCCTACTATGCCAAGCTCTAAGACGAGTACACCCTGATCTTAATCGCCGCCGCTGACAACGTGGGTTCTAACCAGCTCCAGAACATCCGCAAGGGTCTCCGAGGTGACTCAGTTGTTCAGTGAATGCACCACATATGTTCATCAATGCATACAAGAATGTCTTGTCTGTTGCCGTTGCAATAGAGTATTCTTTCCCTCATGCTGATAAAGTGAAGGAGTACCTGGGGGATCCAAGTAAGTTTGCAGTTGATGCTGCTGCTGCTGCTGCAGCTCCTGCCGTTGCTGCTGCGGTGGAGGAGAAGAAACCAAAACCAGAAGAAGAGTCCGATGATGATATGGGATTTAGTCTCTTTTTGACTAAGGTTTGATTACTTTTCCCTAGTTTCTTTTTGTGTTCTTGGATCGCTTTTAAGTTTGGAGAATCTTAAGTTTTTATAATGTTGGGCAATTTAATTTTTGAACTCAACAAAAAAAAATTATGATTGCAATTTTAAAAAAATGATTATTACTTGCAAGAACGAATATCATATGTCGATATTGATATATATTTATATATATTATTAATTTTAATATTTTTAAATACACAAGAGACCTTAAAGAGAAATTTACCTTTTTTAAAAATGAATTTTCAAGAACCCTAAACGACATGACGATCCTATTTAAGAGTGTTTAATGAGATTTTTTATAAGTCGACTCAATAAGTCCGATCACTTCGTTACTTTTTTTTATAATTTTTTAGTAGTTACCTTAAAAAATTATTTCATTAAAAAAAGTCTAAATAGTAATTATTAATTTTTTAATAGATAATAAGAAAGATGGCAAATTACTAATTAATAATTACCACCAATTTACTAATCTATTAATTTACTAATTACTAATTTGGTGTATTTGTGGATTGTTATTCTAGAATTTAGACTTTAAAATTGCTTCATATACTCTTTTGATAAAATTTGTTAATTTATGTTTATATTAAGCTTTGTATTGTATTAATATATTTTACTTAAAGTAAAAAAAAAGATAAAAAATGGTTGAATGGTTGATCCCATAAAAACCCTTTGTGTTAGGGTTTTATGCCGATTGGCATGTTCTTTTTTTCTGCCGTCTTTGGCATGATTTTCTGAACCGTGTTCTCAGTCTGATTATTTCAGTTTTTGCATTCAATTATCGATTTCTTTGTTTGATTATGAGAGCGATAGAGTAGGAGTTGGCAAGTCTCAATTTGGAGGAAGAGGAGGATGAAGCGTTCATAGTCGGGCAATCCAACAACTCACACCCAATCACTTTCGACAACTGTTTGATTGGTCGCTTTCAAACATCAAATATGGTTAATTTTCAAGCTATGAAGGTAACTTTAGCGAACGTTTGTCACCCCATTGGAGGCATCTCAATTACTGATTTAGAGGAAGGACGATTCTTATTTCGGCTCTATCATGAAGCGGATTTAAAGTGGATTTTCACGGATGGCCCTTGGTATTTTAATTCTCACATGTTGGTCTTACATCAACTATTACAGGGAGAAGATCCTATGTTGGTTGACCTTCATAACGTTGACTTTTGGGTGTTAGTCAACGATTTGCAGACAAGATTTATATCGGAACATATAGCAAGATAGTTTCGTAATTTCATTGGTTCCTTAATTATGATACTACAACCGTTTCTTTGGGCTACAGGGGTTGTATCAGAATTTGTGTGGGTATTGATGTTTAGAAACCTTTGAAGTGAAAGAAGAAACTAATGCTACCTAATGTGGTAGTGTCTTATGATACTTTTCAGTATGAAAAACTAAAATTATTTTGTTTCCTCTGTGGAAAACTCGAGCATGGAGAAAATTTTTGTCTAATGTGTATCCTCCAAGACAAGAGTGATCTCCTTTTTTAAGGGACATTATTCAAGCACCTCCAAGAAGAAAAAGAGAGTTGTTTAGTACTTGGCTACGGGAAAAAAATACAAGTAATATCAGTATTGCTACTAGCTCGGAGGCAACAGACACACATGTCATGACAACTAAAGACTTAAGTGGAAAAACTAAAGCATGCGTTGAAAAGACTTTTGCACTACAGATATCCGATCTCTTACAGGGAACTACTTTTGATGTGACCATGACATCGGTGAAGGAGGATAATCCTATGGATAAAGTTGAGAATGCGAAGCGTTCGAGGAACGACCAGTTAGTCTCGGCTATCTCTGATTTGAAAATTAATTGGTACTCTAAATATATCGACAGGCCTAAAAACCCAGGCCAACCGGACCCAATGAAACTATTGAGTTGGAACATCCGAGGGTTGGGGTTACCCCGGATAGTTCGTTGTCTTAGGTACCTGTTGAGAGATGCAAACCCAGCTATAGTTTTTTTATGGAAACAAAGTTACAGAGTTCTCGAATGGAGAAAGTATGTAAATCGTATGGTTTTTGCATGGTCTTGAGGTAGATTCTGTTGGTACTCGTGGTGGTTTATGTCTAGCTTGGCGGTCAGGTTACAATGTTTCTTTACGACTCGTCTTAAACTTTCACATAGATGTTTTAATATCAGATACTGATGAAAGGGTCACATGGAGATGTATAGGTTTTTATGGAGCCCGAAAGAGAATTGATAACTCTGTAAAAAGGTTATATTTAGGGGTCTTTTTACTTAAGTTATTGACTGTCTAAAAGCTCATATAAGATCATATAGATGCATTTAGTAGCATATAGTTGAATGTGGTGGAAATAAGTTTGTTGCGACATTTTATTTTGTAAAATGTGTTGCGTTATGTGGAAGGCGTTTTGTTCGATGATGTGCAGGATTTGGGAGCAAGAATAAACAAAAGGGAATTGCCATGACATGATGAGACTACTGAGCAAAATGCGATTGCCGCAACAACTCGAACGACATTTCTCGACAGAAAAGATAAAACAAGATATTTTTAGTAAGAGCCAACTATCATTGTCTACACGTGATTTCTACTATCAGCCACATAGGAGGGGCCCACTATACCTTTTCACCATCTCTCACGTAAAATGAATGAACTTTAGGGTACTATGGTAATTTTAATATAAAACCTAGGTTTATTCTCCCCTATAAATAGGAGATGAAGCCACAATGAAAAAAAAAACTTTTTGACCAGCCGCCTTAAGCTAAAAATTCAGAGAGAAAAAGGTATCTCCTTTTTCTCTCAATCACTTTTGTTGTGGCATTCCTCCGTTGACAAGCTAGAGGGAGTGGCGAACTAGGCGTCCGAGATGAGCTAGATCGCTGGGACAGTTTGTGGTGGCCGAGGGGAGTTTCGACAGTGCACATCGAAGGCTTTTCTTCCTTCCCTTTGCTCTTTGCTTTCATTTATATCATTTGGGTTGTATGGATCGAATGAATGTCTTGCTTTATTGCTTGGAACATTCGAACACCACCATGAACTAGTCTTATATGGTGGGAGTTCCTTATGGATATTTGATTTTGCTTTAATGAATGGTTGTTTTTGTATGTTATTACCTTTTTTGTTTATGAAGTTTAATGTCTTAAGGTTGTAGGAGCTATGAGAGTAGTCATTCCTTAGGTGATTACTTAGTGTTCGAGAGAATGTCTAAGTAGTACATCCTTAGTGTTCGAGAGAAACTAGGGATAAACCACATAAGCAAGGGGTTCTAGATAGTAACTAGGCCTAATCCACCTTAGAGATAAGGCTAGGATTTCAGTCGACTAAAAGGAGTAGTGCATGATTCATAGGTTAGATGTTAATGCTGCCACAAAAAGGTATTGCCGAGACATATCCTGTTCTCTGGAGCAATAGGATCCCTGCAGTAGCTAACGCCAATCGTTTTGCCAAGGAATCTTCAATTTGTCGAGTCCCTTGACTAGAGATAACATAGGGCACCCTTAGTAAACTCTGTCGAGCAGATAAAGCATAGAAGTAAGACCATTCTGTGAAGTAGATTTAAATTTCCTAAGTGATTCCTATCATTCATTCCCATAGTAGCTTGTCGTGTGAGGAGTCTAAAGTCCTTATAATCAAATCCAGTATTTACATTTTATTTTGCCTTTACATTTTCATTTGATTGCACTACACACAATCCAATTTGCCACAATATTCTCATTCGTAAATAACATCACTACTTATACTTAGGTGAAATAGTAAATTGTTGTGATTGAACTCATAAATTTCCTCCAATCCCTGTGGATACGATACTCACTCATCACTATATATTATTTGTTCGATTGTGTATACTTGCACATATTT
Source organism: Hibiscus syriacus (assembly GCF_006381635.1). Classification (NCBI taxonomy): domain Eukaryota; kingdom Viridiplantae; phylum Streptophyta; class Magnoliopsida; order Malvales; family Malvaceae; genus Hibiscus; species Hibiscus syriacus. The sequence continues at coordinate 953,918 of NW_024062828.1, read as the reverse complement.
TCGCAACCATATATAGTACTCACAATTCACGAAAAAGTTTTTGGCACTGTTGTCGGGGATTGGCAACTGGAAGTTAATTAGTTTTGTCATAACATTTTTATTTTACTTGTTTATTTTTCTTTTATATATAGTTTTACTTTTTATTTTCCTTATCTTTTTCAGGTTTTTCTCGATGTATGACCAGCAGACATTTGAACGAGCCATTAGAACCAGTTGAACCTGAGATTGAGAGGATTTTTAGGCAAAGAAGACGTGCTCAATGTGCAAATATGTATCAAATCAAAAATCAAGGCATTGGTTATGAGGAAGATTAGAATGTCGAGGCAATTCCAAATGATGGGAATATAGCCAGACCTCGTGTCATTTGTGATCATTTAAACCCTATCTGGATGACTTAAATCCTGGAATTGTGGCACTAGAAATTCAGGCAGCCCACTGCAAGCTCAAACCTGTCATGTTCAAATATGTTGAATTCCATAGGGTAATTTGGGGGCATGCTAAATGAAAATGACAGACAACATATTTATAACTTCTTGGAGGTGTACGATTATTTTCTTCAACAAGGAGTGCACGAAGATGTATTAAAGTTAAAGCTATTTCCATATTCTCTGCGTGACCGAGCAAAGGCTTGGTTGAGTAGCGTTCCAACGGGTTCAATGGAGTCTTGGAATGATATGTGCAAAAAATTTTTGCTAAGGTATAATCCTCCGAACATGAACACCCAATTGAGGAACGACATCGCTTCTTTTCGTCAAGCTGATGATGAATTAGTATATGAATGTTGGGATCGGAATAAAGGATTGCTTCATAAATGTTCGAATCATGGTTTTCAAGATTGGATGCAAGTGGTGATGTTCTATAATGGAGTAAATGCAACCACGAGGATGATACTAGATGCCTTAGCAAATGGGACATTACTTGACAAATCACCTGCAAAGGCATTTGACATTCTGGATAGGATTGCCAACAACGATTATCAATTTCCATCTACAAGGTTTGGACTTGGGCAAAAATCACATGGAGCTTTCGATATAGACACTAAGGATTCAGTGTCTGCCCAACTTGCTGCTATCACCAATATGTTGAAGAATTTGCAAAGACCAAGTGAGGTGAGAGAAGTAAAGGCAGCCAATTCAGCATGTTTATTATGCCACGACAATCACCATGAGAGTGAGTGCCCGACCAATCAAGAATCCATCAATTATGTGGGCAACTACAATCGAGGCAACAACAACCCCTATTCTAACACTTATAATCCTGGATGGCATCAACATCCAAACTTTTTGTGGGGAAATCAAGGAACCAACAATACTAATCAACCAGTTCGACATCATAATTTCAATGACTCCCAAGGTTTTCAAACGAATATGCCATGGCATAATTCTCACAAGGGAGGGCCATCTTCATCTAACACCAATTCTTTAGAAGCCATAATGCAATAATTCATAGCAACTACAAAGACCACGCTGCAAGACCATACGAACTCCATCAAAAACTAAAGAGCTCTGCTTTAGAGCCACAATTCATCGCTGAGGGCATTGGAGGGTCAGGTTGGTCAAATTGTCGCTACATTACAAGAACGAAGATCAGGACATCTGTCGAGTGACACTGGAGTCACAAAAACTCATGGAAAAGAACAATGCAGTGTGTAACTCTACAGAGTAGTACTCAAATCAATGTAGAAGACAAGTTTGTGGGAAGACCGAAGGATAATTTACCCCTATAATCGTGCAAGCGGAGAAAAAATTACTAGAAGAAATACCAGTGGAAGAGGATAAGAATGAGGGTTCATCGAGTAAAGTGACTAAGGGAGCAAACAAAAATGCCAACACAAATATTGTTCCCACCACGTCAAAACAAGAAGTCAGACCCCACCTCCTTTCTCGTAAAGACTGAAGAAGCATAACGAAGATATTCAATTCAAGAAGTTTGTTGACATTCTGAGTTAACTTCAAATCAATGTTCCTTTTCTGGGAGCTATGGAACAAATGTCGACATATGCTAATTTCGTCAAGGAGATTGTTACCAAGAAAAAAAATGATGAGCAGTACGATACAATTGCCACGGTAAAAGAATATTGCTCTTCCTTAAGCAGGCTGCCACCAAAAAGACATGATTCAGGCAGTTTTATCATTCCATGTTCGATAGGAGACAAATATGTTGGGAAGCCACTATGTGACCTTGGCTCAAGCGTGAACTTAATGCCTAAGTCAATTTTTGTGAAGCTTGGAATAGGTAATGCGAGACCCCACTTCTATCATCTTGCAATTAGTCGATCGTTCACATGTTCGTCCCGAATGGCTAATCGAAGATGTCATTGTACGGGTTGACAAGTTCGTATTTCTAGTAGACTTTCTGATTCTAGACTGTGAGGTCGATGCCACAACAACCATAATTCTGGGGAGACCCTTCCAAGCTACCAGTCGCATTCTTATCGATTGCGAGAAGGGTGAGCTGACCATAAGAGTGGCCGACCAATGTGTCACTGTGAATGTCTTATGTTCTCTCAAATACATGGATGATTCTGAAGAATGCCAGAGCATTTTAGAAGTGGATGCATTAATAGCCAGAGAAGCAGATCAATTTTACCATGACATTTGCAATCAGCTGGAAACTGATGAGAGACTATTTGAAGAATTAAAGGCCGAATAGCCTAATGTTTTTTATTTCGAGGAGCAGCAGGCTAGCTTGCTTATAGCTAGCCCAGGTACGCGTTTTGAACCTTTGAATTTTGATGAGTTTGTTCCTACTAAGCCCCTCATTATAGCATGCACCTACCCTAGAGCTAAAGAATTTGCCACAACATCTTAAATATGCTTATCTGGGTAGTATTGAAACTTTACCTGTGATTATGTCCTATGCCCTTACTCCTAACCAAGAATGTAGTCTGCTAAGTGTTTTGTCACAACATAAGAGAGCGTTATGATGGACGATAGTAGATCTGAAGGGAATAAGTCCAACAATTTGCATGCACAAAATCCTGCTAGAAGAATGCCACGGCAAATCCACTTAACCGTAGCGAAGATTAAACCCAATCATGAAGTAAGTTGCGATGAAATAAATTCTCAAGTGGCTTGACGCTGGAGTGATTTACCCTATCTCTGATAGTTCTTGGGTGAGTCTCGTACAATGTGTGCCAAAGAAGGGAGGCACGACCGTAGTGACAAGTGAAGACAATGAGTTGCTACCAACACGCATTGTTACCGGGTGGCGAATCTGCATGGACTACCGGAAACTCAACAAGGCCACCAAGAAGTGTCACTTCCCTTTGTCGTTCATCGATCAAATGTTGGATCGACTAGCTGGCAAGGCATATTACTATTTCTTGGACGGATACTCGGGGTATAATCAAATTGCTATCGCACAAGAAGACCAATAGAAGACAATGTTCACGTGTCCCTATGGCACTTATACTTTCCGAAGAATGCCTTTTGGACTCTATAATGCCCCAGCAACCTTTCAGCGTTGCATGAAAGCCATATTTTCTGACATGGTTAAGGATTTTCTAGAAATTTTTATGGATGACTTCTCCATTTCTGGAGATGACTTCGAAAAATGCCTCGGCTGAGAAAAATGTCACTTCATGGTGGCTGAAGGCATTGTTCTATGCCATAAAATCTCTACAAAGGGCATTAAAGTGGACAAAGCCAAGATCGAGGTGATCGAGAAGCTACCCCCGCCAACTTTTGTCAAGGGCATTAGGAGTTTCCTTGGACATGCTGGGTTTTTAGACGATTCATCAAGGACTTCTCAACGATATCCAAGCCCTTATGTACCCTACTTCAACAAAACCAATCATTCGTATTCGATCAAAATTGCCATGGAACATTCAATGAGATGAAATAAAGACTTATCTATGCACCTATCGTGGTTCCCCCAGATTGGACGTCACAATTCGAATTAATGTGTGATGCAAGAGATTTTGTCGTGGGAGCTGTGCTTGGTCAACGTAGAGGTAAAATTTTCCATGTTATATATTATGATAGACGTACCTTGAATGAAGCACAAATGAACTATACTACCTCTGAGAAAGAATTACTTGTTGTGGTATTTTCATTTGACAAGTTTAGGTCATACTTGATAGGCACCAAAGTCATTGTTCACACTGATCACTCAGCTAAAAAATACTTACTGAACGAGAAAGATGCCAAGCCTAGACTCATTAGGTGGATATTATTACTGTAAGAATTTGACTTAGAGGTAATAGATAGGAAATATACTGATAATCAGGTTGCAAATCATTTATCTAGGCTAGAGAACATTTCAAAATGCCATGACATTTTTATATTAAAAAGGAATCCCATGATGAGAAAATTTTATATGCCACGACAATCCCGTGGTACGCTGACATTGCTAATTTTCTTGTGAGTGGTATTTTTCCTTATGAATTGAACAACCATGGTAAGAAGAAGTTTCAGCATAATGCCAAGTTCTATTTTTGAGACGAGTCGTATTTGTTTAAGCAATGCTCTGATCAAATGATGTGTCCCTGAAGAGGAACAAAGAGACATTCTACACCATTGCCACACAGCTCCCTGTGGAGGGCATTTTGGAGGTGTGAGGACTGCTACTAAGGTCCTTCAATCAGGCTTCTTTTAGCCGTCACTATTCAAGGATACTCACAAATTTTGAAAAACATGTAATAGCTGCCAACGCACTGGGAACATCTCCAGACGATACGAAATGACAATGCAAAATATTCTTGAGATAAAGCTCTTTGACGTTTGGGGCATAGATTTCATGGGACTGTTCCCATATTCTTTTGGAGATTTGTATATTTTGCTTGCGGTGGACTATGTATCCAAGTGGGTTGAAGCGATTGGCACATCGAGGAATGACTTTAAAAATGTGCTCAAATTCCTTCACAAAAACATCTTTACTCGATTTAAAGCACTAAGAGCCATTATCAGTGACGATGGCATTCATTTTGATAACAAGATAATTGCCAAGGCATTACAAAACTATGGCGTGCGATATAAAATTGCCACGACATATCACCCACAAACCAATGAGCAAGCTGAAGTGTCAAACCAAGAAATCAAGCAAATCTTAGATAATGTGGTGAACCCTAAAAGGAATGACTGGTCCCCAAAGCTGGACGAAGCACTCTGAGTTTATCGAACGACATTCAAAACACCTCTGGGAATGTCACCTTTCAAGACGGTATATGGGAAAACCTGTCACCTACCTATGGAATTAGAACATAAGGCATATTGGGCAATCAAAAAGATGAACTTCAATGCACATTTAGTTGGGGAGCAAAGGTTATTCGATCTAAATGAAATAGAAGAGTTTTGAGCACAAGCATATGAAAATTCTAAGCTTTACAAAGAAAAACCAAGAAGTAGCATGACCGAATGCTTTTGCCACGACATTTTCATATTGGCCAGTAAGTGCTGTTATTTAACTCGAGGCTTAAGCTCTTCCCTGGGAAACTGAAGCCACGATGGTCGGAACCATTTGAAGTATACCATGTTTACCCTCATGGCACTGTGGATATCAAGAATATGGATGATGGATACATTTTCAAAGTTAATAGCCAGCGCCTGAAGGCTTATTAAGGAGCTCCACCCATGGTGACAAATTTGCACTCTTCTTGCAAGATGTCGAAATCTACTAAGCATCTTGAAGATGTCGTTCCCTTTTGGATTTACTCCTGTGCATAAATAAATGTTTTATTTCGTTACTGTTTTTATTCAGTTTCCTTTTAATTGAATATTTTATTTTTCTTTGCAAGGTTAGGGTCCATCTAACCTTCAACCGTACCAGCACCCCCGCAGCCGTAGAGCCACTGGAGGATGAACAATTAGAAATGCCGCAACAAATTCCTCTGTGAATGAGTAGACGCGGGTTGAAGAAGATGTCTAGGCGTGAGGAGCCTCAACTATCCACAGTCCCATAAGGACCAAATACTCCCCCTTCTACGCCTGCATCAGACTCTGAACACTCCAGCCCCACACAACCGCGAAAGCGTCCATGCAACAAGACCGCCGTATCACCACCAGCATAAAGTCAAGGTACCTTGCATTGCATTGCATTACATAGCATGTAGTTTAGTTTTACTTAGTTTGTATTTAGCATTGAGAACAATACTTCTCTCAAGTTTGGGGGAGGTAGGGTTCCCAAGTCATTGCATGATATTATTAGTAGAATGAATATGCCATGACATTAGTAAGTGTTAGAATTAGTTTTCTGGAATAAATTAAGGATTCCCGATGATAAGGAACTCTTTATGGCTAGAATTGAATGTACATGACTGTTGAGGATGATAAAACCAACTCTAGGACTTACTTCTTTGAAACCTTTGAATACATGATTATATGTTTTCCATGCTTAAAGAACTTAGAAATTTTTTTATAAGAGAACTCTTGAATGTCGTGGTATAAAACGTTGAATGATGAAAACCCCACAAAAAAAGAAGGAAATGAAATTATGAATAAATGCTTCGACATATCTGTAGAGGGACACTCCGCTATGCCACGACATTGTCTGGAAACTACATTTAAATAAATAGTAGCCACAACAAATGAGTGAATGAAAGTAGTCATAAGATGACTCTACCTGACTAGCTTGGGGGTAAAAGGTATGCTATATTTCTCCTAGAGTGTGGGATGGTAGGTGTAATGGGCTGACTCCCCTCGTAGCAGTGTAAAAAAAAGAAAAAGAATAAGAAGAAAACAATGTAAAAGTAAATTTGTAAATGTCGTGGCAATACAAGAGAGCTTGCTTAGAAATTTTTTAGGTTCGTTAAATATAGACTTGATACAATCACATGCACACACTCACACAAAGAATCTTGCCCTAAGGAACAGTACTTGATTTCTCAAACTAGTCTAGCATGTTGAAGCCAAATGTTCTGAGGGCTGAAATTCTATCCCATATAACTATTCTGCTTTTGAACTTGCCATAGTATTTTTATTTTTCTTAATACTATACATTGCTTGAGGACAAACAATAGCTTAAGTTTAGGGTGTGATAACTCCATAAAAAGGCCATATTTAGGGTCTTTTCACTTAAGTTATTGACTGTCTAAAAGCTCATATAGGATCATATATATGCATTTAGGAGCATATAGTTGCATGTGGTGGAAATATGTTTGTCGCTATATTTTATTTTGTAAACTGTGTTGCGTTATGGGGAAGGCGTTTAGTTCAATGATGTGTAGGATTTAGGAGCAAGAATAAGCAAAAGGGAATTTTCATGACATGATGAGACTACTGAGCAAAATGCGATTGTCGCGACAACTCGGATGACATTTATGGCAGAAAAGATAAAAGGAGATATTTTTTTAGTAAGAGACAGCTGTCATTATCTATACATGATTTCTTTTATCAGCCACATAAGAGGGGCCCACTACACCTTTGCAAAATCTCTCACGTAAAAGGAATGAACATTAGGGAACTATGGTAATTTTAACATAAAACCCTAGGTTTATTATCCACTATAAATAGGAGATGAAGCCACAATGAAAAACAACTTTTTGACCAGCCGCCTTAAGCTAAAAATTCAGAGAGAAAAAGGTCTCTCATTTTTCCATCAATCACTTTTGACATGGCATTCCTCCGTTAACAAGCTAGAGGGAGTGACGAATTAGGCGTCCTAGAGGAGCTAGATCGTTGGGATAGTTTGTGGTGGCCGAGGGGAGTTCCGTCAGTGCACGTCGAAGGCTTTTCCTCATTCCCTTTGCTCTTTGCTTTCATTTATATCATTTGGGTTGTATGGATCGAATGAATGTCTTGCTTTATTGCTTGGAACATTCGAACCCCGCCATGAACTAGTCTTATTTGGTGGGAGTTCCTTATGAATATTTGATTTTGCTTTAATGAAAGGTTGTTTTTTTATGTTATTATCTGTTTTGTTTATGAAGTTTAATGCCTTAAGGTTGTAGGAGCTATGAGAGTAACTATTCCTTAGGTGATTACTTAGTGTTCGAGAGAATGTCTAAGTAGCACATCCTTAGTGTTCGAGAGAAACTAGGGAGGAACCACATAAGCAAGGGGTTTTAGGTAGTAACTAGGCCTAATCCACCTTAGACATAAGACTAAGATTTAAGTCGACTAAAAGAAGTAGTGCACGATTGATAGGTTAGATGTTAATGTTTCCGCAAAAAGGTATTGCCGAGACATATCCTGTTATATGGACCAATAGGATCCCTGCAGTAGCTAAAACTAATCGGTTTGCCAAGGTATCTTTAATTTGTCGAGTCCCTTGACTAGAGATAGCATAGGGTACCCTTAGTAAACTCTGTCGGGCAGATAAAGTATAGAAGTAAGACCATTCTATGAAGTAGATTTAAATGTCCTAAGTGACTCCTATCATTCATTCCCATAGTAGCTTGTTGTGTGAAGAGTCTAAAGTCCTTATAATCAAATCCAGTATTTACATTTTATATTTTTCCTTTCCATTTTCATTTGATTGCACTACACACAATCCAATTTGCCACAACATTCTCATTCGTAAATAACATCACTACTTATACTTAGGTGAAATAGTAAATTGTTGTGATTGAACTCATAAATTTCCACCAATCCCTGTGGATACGATACTCACTCATCATTGTATTACTTGTTCGATTGTGTATACTTGCACATATTTTCGTGACCATATATAGTACTCACAATTCGCGGACAAGAAGAGAAGATCGAAATCTTAGAATATTTTACGACATTTAGATAATTCTTCGGATATACCTTTGTTGGTCATAGGTGACTTCAATGAAATAATGTTCTCATATGAAAAGGAATGTGGTCTCCCCCGAGAGGAAAGACAAATGAGTGCATTCTGATATGCCATTGATGATTGAGGCTTATTGGATATCGGATATTCGGGCTCTTGGTTCACTTGGAAGCACGAAAAAATAAGTGAAAATAATATCCGAGAAAAACTTGATTGTGAACTTGTAAACACTCCTTGGAAAATGTTATTTCTAAACTACTTATTAAGACACCTTATGCATGGTTTTTTAGATTATTGCCCGCTTCTTGATACAACTGGTCCTAACCACATAATAAGACGGTGGCACTTCAAATTTAAAGCATCTTGGTTATTAGAAGATTCTTGTGAGGAAGAGGTGAAAAGACTTTGGAGTATTGCTAAAGGGTCGGTCGCTAATAAATTGCATTATGTTAGCAGTGGACTAGATCGGTGGTTCAAGACTATTTTTCGAAAAAACGGTTGACAGTTATAGAATTAGAGTGTCATTTTTCAGATCTGATGGAACAAATCCCAACGGATGATGTGCTTGGTGAAATTGTCGATACCAAGCTTTAATTAAATTTGGAAGCGGATAAACAAGAATTATACTAGGAACAACGTGCAAGGGTTAATTGTCTGTGAAACAAGGATAATAATACTTCTTTTTCCCACGGGTACGCATCCCAAAAAAAGAATAAAATCCATTTCCTTGATACTAATGATGGAAGTTGGATTGATAATGAGATGGGTATGGATAATCTTGCTCGTCAATATTTCCATAACTTATTTGCGTCAACAACGCCCTTGATCAGCAGTGATGTTTTGGAGGGTGTTAACACATGCATCTCGCAAAAGGATAGTGACAACTTAGTTCAAACATTTACTGCAAATGAAGTCTGGAGTGCAGCTAAATCTATTAGTCCATTAAAAGCATCGGGTGAAGATGGCTGAGGTGCGATTTTTTATCATCTATTTTGGCACATAATTGGTCCGGACATATCTAAGTAATGTATTGGGCTACTCACTGGTCAGTATGACATGAGCGAAATAAACCGTACACATTGTGCTCATCCCTAAAGTGACTAAACCAAAAAAGTTGAGCCAATTTCATCCTATCCGCTTATGTAATGTTCTATTTAAAATCGTATCAAAGATGTTTGTTCACCATCTGCAAAGCCATTTAAATTGTTGTATTGATGACGCACAAAGCGCTTTTATACCAGGGAGACTAATATATGACAATATAATCGTCGCCTATGAACTTCTTCACTCCATTTAGAAGAGACATGTTGGTCGAAAGGGTTATTTTGCTCTAAAACTTGTTATGAACAAAGCGTTTGATATAGTTGAATGGCAATTTGTTTGGGCCATGATGGAAAAGATGGGGTTCTCGACAGTATGGATTGATTTTTTAAAACGTTGTGTTTGCTCAGTATCTTATTTGGTGATTATTAATGGTGTAGTTGGCGAGTAATTTGTGCATCAAAAGGGCCTACGCCGAGGTGACCCGCTCAACCCATACCTATTTCTCATATGCAGTGAAGGATTATTGGTTTTATTTCGTCGAGCTAGCTCTTTGAATTCTATACAAGGGGTCAGAATAAATCGGTATGCGCCTTCGATATCTCACCTTTTGTTTGCAGATGATTGTGTTTTTTTGGAGATGTGTCTTCTCAAGTGGCAATACAAATTAAAGACATTTTGTGCCTCTATGGAGAAAGTTCGGGGCAAGAAATAAACATCAATAAGTCAGGTGTTTTCTTCAGCACAAATGTTGTAGACAACAACCGTGACGATGTTCGACATATTCTGGAGGTTGAAAACACAACTTGCCCGGAGAAGTACCTTGGTCTGCCGACTATAGTGGGTCAAAATAAATCTGGTGCTTTCGCAAGCTTACTTGATAAGTAAAATAGTCAGATCAGCAATTGGTGTGTTTGAGTGCTCTCACAAATGGGAAATGAGGTATTTATAAAATTTGTCCTTCAGGCTATTCCTCCTTTTTCTATGAATGTGTTTTTTCTTCCAAAAACTTTATGTTCAAAGTTAGAAAGTACAATGGAAAAATTTTTGGTGGCAAAAATCTTTGAACAAACGTGGTATCCATTGGTGTTCATAGGAGGCACTAAGTCAGTTAAAAGAAGACGGGGGGCTCGAAATTAGGGATATGGAAAATTCCACATCGCTTTACTGACAAAACATGGGTGGCTAATGCTAATGAACCCAACGTCTTTAGTTAGACAAGTTTTACGTGCAAAGTACTTTCCAACTAGGGATTTCATGGACTCAAATATGGGTGTCGCTCCATCCTACATTTGGAGAAGTATTTGGAGCGCAAGATGACTTCTAGAGATGGGATTACGCTGGAAGATGGTAACAGGGACCTCTATCTCAATTTGGAATGATTTCTGGCTACCTAACTGCTTCCCTCATCGCGTTGTTTCTAATCGGGTTGACACAGTTGAAAAGGTGGCACATTTAATCGATAGTGAATTGAAGTCTTGGAAGGTTGAGCTAGTAAACAATGTGTTTATTGATGAAGAGACACACATGATTTTAGACATTCCAATCCCAAAGTTTGATCAAGGGGATTGTATTGTTTGGAGCGGAGAACGGTAGGGGATTTACAGTGTGCATAGTGGGTTCAATATATTGTTAAATCGCAATCAAATCTCTAGTTCAGACAAAACTCTTCGTAATCGCATTTGAGCTGTCGTAACCGGTTTTGTCTGGGCACGAAATTTTTACTTGGCGGGAAAAGTGATGTGAATAAATGGTTTTTAAAATAATTTGGGAGTCGTCATCGGCCTTTTGGGTCAGGTAGGTCGAATACCTAAAAATCATCCTTTAAAAGAGTTTTTAAGAAAACATCAATTAAAAGATAAACTGATCTGCGTTTTAACCAAAGATTCGTTCTTTTTAATAATAAAAAAGGATTCGTGGTCGATTACGTTTGGGGAAGGATTAGCACCCCCACAACGCCCAAAATTGATACTTATTAATTATAAATTGTCTCTATTTTAGAAATTTAAAAATTTGAAGATATATTTAATTATTAATACTGTTATTTCAAATTTAAAAATATATTAATATATATATTTTATAAATAAGATATTTATTTACTTAGAAATATCATAAAATGGCTTCTAGGTGCTTTAAGACACCTCTTTCCTTTGATATTAAAAAAATAAATATTAATAAAACATTTATCTAAAAATAATAATTTAAAATATTTATTTATTTAAAAATACCAGAAAACGGACATCCAGTTATTTTAAGACTGCCCCTTCTTAATATTGAAAAATAAATAAACATTTTTCTTAAAAGTAATTTATGAAATTTAAATTCATAAATAGGATTTTAATAGAAAACAAATAAAATAAATAAATAAATATTATTTATTATATATTTATGACTAAATAATAATAACATAATAATTAAAGTAATAATTTAAACTTATTGAAATCAAAAAGATAAAAAAATAAATTACAAATAATTAGTGACTAAAATAAATAAAATTTAAAATAACAGAAACAAAATGCAAAATATCAAAATTTAGGGACATAATTCGAATCATAAAAATATAGCTACTAGTAATGTAATTAGCCCTTATTTATTAACAGGTGATTAAAATAAATATTAACTAAATTATGAGGGACTAATCATAATATTTAACCTAAATATATATAACTACGGTGCAGTGACTAAAATATAATAAAGTATAATTGAAAGTCAAAACTAAAAGGCAAATAAACTGATTTCAGTGACTAAAATGATTAGATTACAAATTGTAGTGACTGAGGAAAGGGTTTACCCTTTACCAAATTACACACAGACCCCTCCCCCAAAACGACGTCGTTCGGGGAGGGGTTTTTAAGCCCAAAAACCGGCCTAAAATGGCCGGTCTCCCTCATTTCCTTGTTCTGCTTCTCTCTCTAAAGAGAGAGAAGCTCTGCCTTCTCTCTACAAATTCCCCTACCGGAGGGATAAGACCACCGGACGGCCACCATGCTCCGGCTCCGATTCCCGCCGCCGACCACCATTCACGGTGGCCGGAGTTTGGAAAAATAGTCTAAATCGATCCTCTGTTTCTCCTAAACCCAAATCTAGTTTCTTTTTCTCCTAAAACTCTTTCAATAGACGTAGATCTAAACAAAAACCGAAGATTTACCTCGGTTTACAAAAGTTTCTGGTGACGTTTGGTATCTCGAGGGTAAGTTCTTCTCTTCTCTGTTTTTATTTTCGATTATTGATGCTTGTTGTGTTCTCGTTGCTTCTCTGTATCTTGGTTATCTTCCTCTCTTTTTTTTTTGCAGGTGAGTCGAGGCTTTTATAGCCTCGACGAAACACTCCTCGGACCGGTCACAGAAGGGTTTCTCGGTGAGTCACCATAACTATGGTGGTGACTCACCATAGAGCTTGACGTGGGGTGATGACGAGGCATTTCTAGAGGCTTCTTTGAGGCGGCGGTGTCGTGGCTACAGCGGGGTGGAACACCTGGTGGAGGCGTCAGCTGCTGCTGGAATGAGGCGGCTGGGAGCAGTTCTTGGAGGCGGCGTCAGCAGTGCTAGGGTTTAGAACCCCTAGCTAAAACCCTAAATTAGTTTAGGGTTTTAGTTGAGCTATCTGGTTGGGCTTCCAGATTTGTAATTGGGCCCCAATTTTGGCCTGTTTGTAATAATAATTTAATAATAATATAATATAATAATATATATAATATTAATAATAATAATAATAACAAAATGGAAAAAATTAGTGTTTACAGCTGCCCCTCTTTGCTTATTCTTGTGTTAACAAGAATAGAGCAAAGACAGAAAAACAATAATTTTTTTCATTTTTCTTCTTTTTAGTAAGACTGAAATGTTGAAAACATCATTCCAGAGGTCCTAAAAACACCATGCACTGTAGGACTCACAAATGGCCCTGAGGCTTTGAAAACATCAAAAAGCTCCTGAAGGCTTTTTGGAAACATCATGCACTGTAGGACTTACAGATATGAGAAATAGTTTACTAAGTAAGAAACTATGGAAATCGTTTTCTTACTATTCAACAATTTCATTTTCAGAAAAGATTGAATGAGAAACTATGGAAAATCGTTTTCTCATTCTTTTTCAAAATAACTTGTTGATTGGGTAACATGGCCCATTTCAAAATAACTCGAAATAACTGTCTCAAGCGAGACAAAATTTTTTTTAAGAAAAACAATCTCAAGTGAGATAAAGTTGTGTTTCGAGTGAAACTATCTCAAGCGAGACAAATTTGTTTTAAGAAAAACAATATCAAGTGAGATAAAGTTCTGTTTCGAGTGAAACTGTCTTAAGCGAGACAAATTTGTTTTAAGAAAAACAATCTCAAGTGAGATAAAGTTCTGTTTCGAGTGAAACTGTCTCAAGCGAGACAAATTTGTTTTAACAAAAACAATCTCAAGTGAGATAAAGTTCTGTTTCGAGTGAAACTGTCTTAAGGGAGACAAATTTGTTTTAAGAAAAACAATCTCAAGTGAGATAAAGTTCTGTTTCGAGTGAAACTGTCTCAAGCGAGACAAATTTGTTTTAAGAAAAACAATCTCAAGTGAGATAAAGTTCTGTTTCGAGTGAAACTGTCTCAAGCGAGACAAAATTGTTTTAAGAAAAACAATCTCAAGTGAGATAAAGTTCTGTTTCGAGTGAAACTGTCTTAAGCGAGACAAATTTGTTTTAAGCAAAACAATCTCAAGTGAGATAAAGTTCTGTTTCGAGTGAAACTGTCTTAAGCGAGACAAATTTGTTTTAATAAAAACAATCTCAAGTGAAAGTTCTGTTTCGAGTGAAACTGTCTTAAGAGAGACAAATTTGTTTTAAGAAAAACAATATCAAGTGAGATAAAGTTCTGTTTCGAGTGAAACTGTCTCAAGCGAGACAAATTTGTTTTAAGAAAAACAATCTCAAGTGAGATAAATTTTATTTGAAAACATCCTGCACTGTAGGTCTTATGGATGTGGGAAATAGTTTACTAAGTAAGATACTATGGAAATCGTTTTCTTACTTTTCAACAATTTCATTTTCAGAATAGATTGAATGAGAAACTATGAAAATCGTTTTCTCATTATTTTTCAAAATAACATGTTGATTGGGTAACATGCCCCAATCTCAAGATAATGCTGTTGGAAATAGTTTACTAAGTAAAAAAACTAAGAAAATCGTTTTCTTACTTTTCAACAATTTCATTTTTGAAAAGATAAAATGTGAAACTATGGAAATCGTTTTCTCATTATTTTTCAAAATATCATGTTGATTGGGTAACATGACCCAATCTCAAGATAATGCTCATTCTTGTGGATTACGTCCATATATTCTTAAGATGTTTGCGTGATTCCTGTATTTGCGGTTTTGAATTCTACCTTCTTCTTGTAAGGTATTTTCATCATGAATCTTCTTGTTCTTACGAAGATCTGTAAAACTTTATGTTTGAATGCACTCAGATGTATCAATGTAATGCATTATCTATTGTGCAAATGATGTTCTTATGAATGCAATCTTCATTTGACTTTAAAGTGGTGAACTTGGTCTTCCTTCACTTGATCATTTATTTCTAGGGTTACCTTTGGATATCAGTGTAGCAACCTATGCCATCAAGCTTGCATTTCTGCAGAATCATCTGATCAACTTGTATCTTGGTGCCTTCTTTGCTTCATTTAAGTCTCAGAAGAAATGTTTCATTTGTGGAACTCTTGCTGTAATCAGAACTAGGATTTTGATGCCCTATTTTGTCTTTGGTAACACCGGTTTTCTTTGTCTGGACTTGTGTAGAAATCCAATAAAGCTTTCATCTTTGAAAAGAGAATCTATCATCTTTAAAAAGAGAATCTATCATCTTTGAAAAGATAATATATCATCTTTGAAGAGTGTAGATGTAGATATGTATGACTCAGCATGGATTAATTAGGAGAGTATAGTCTGTTCTAATTTAACTCTTGAAACACATCACAAGGAATATTTATTCCAATTCCTTTCATGTCTCCGCATATAATCAGATCTCGAATAAGGCAACTTGGACCATATCATGTCGAGATGCTTAACAACAACCTGTCATTCAACCTTAGTTGGCTTCACTAGTTTCTTGTTGTTAATTTCAACTCTCCTTCTGTGGAAAGAAATCTTCATTATATCTCACTTATAATCTTGGGGTTGAAGAAGACAGACTTCATCTTGTATTAATAAAGGAAAACCATATGATAACAACATTGGTTCAACACCATAATCACTGGTTCATAAAACATTTGACAACACATTCTTTATCTCCTGTAGCTTCTGCTCGAATTGTTGGTCAATGAAGCTCTTTGCATGGTGTTCAAAGTTTTTATATGATGTCACAAGACCACTTGAGAACAAAACTCAATGGGAATACAAGTGAAATACTGGTATGACCAAAAAGTTGGTCAAATTCGCCAAATGTGCTGGTGTCGAATTGAATAGGAGACATTAATTGATCTCGATATCATCTCGGGCAAGGGCAAGTGTAATACTGATCACGTTTTCTTCTATAATGAGGATTGTAGAAAGTAGAAACACTTCAGCTATAGGATACATGCATAGAAAGTTATCCGTGGAATTCTTGCTGCTGGGGATGAAACGCACATGATAAAGCCCAAAATAGATGAAAAATCAATTCCTCCTGGCTGGCAATGATAACCCCAATAACAATGGGAATAACAGTAATATAAGTGAGTTGAGTCTCCCTTTCCAATGTCATCGATTAAACAAAAACTGATGTGAAAAAAAGTTTCATAATCCCAACAGTATGGTTGAAACTAACTGCCAGGAATCTCAAAGAAATATTTTCAATCATCACTGATACAGAGAATGCAAAATTCAAAGCTGAGATTTTGAAGAACTGAACCTTGGATCGAATGGTCTATATGGGGACCATCTTTATCCATGCAACCATGGTATAGCTTAATAAAGAACACACTTTCATGTGACACATGGTTAAGAAGATTAGGTATTTGAAACCATACTTGCTGAGTAGATATTTGTTCAACAACAGGACCCTAATGCAACTTTCTGATGAACGAAGCAATTATGTATGGTTAGCTCGACTGTTACTGTTTCACCATTTTCTTTCTTCATATCTTTATGTCTCATTGGAAATATTTGTTCAAGTCAATGATCTTGACACAGGATGATATGGGCCTTCAGCATGCCCCAACAATTGCTGATACGAACGTTCAACATTATTGATTTTGATTAAAAGGGGCTTTCAGCATGCCCCATCATTTTGCTTGATATAAATATTCAGGATACATCAACATTCCTCATTCTGATTTGAAAGGGGTTTTCAGCATGCCCCATCATTTGCTTCTTGTTAATCTGAGCCTTCAAAATGCCCCACATGGATCTATCTGAAGGAACCTTTAAAATGCCCCAATAATTGCTGATACAGATGTTAAAAGTGTGCTCAATATTACTTCTTGTTGAGATGAGCCTTCAAAAATACCCAAATATTCATACTGACGTGAGCCTTCAAAATGCCTCAATATTCTATTTCTGGTTGAAATTGGCTTTCAAGATGCCTCAATATTCTGCTTCTGATTCACTCTCAATGTCTGTTTGACTGAAATGTCATGATCCCCACGAGGTCCAATTTTGACAATGAACTGTTGTAGGTACTTGTGGCTTTATTCATGCCCCAAATCTATTTATCTTGAATACTCTCATTCTGGTGTCACTAAACAGTAGTATTGTCAAGTAACTGGAGAAATTCTCTTCATGTTGACACAAACTTAAGAAGTACTCAATCATTCTGACAGAAATGTCTGAGATATGTGTCTTCTAAATGATGTGGCCATTTTCTGTATCTGGAGGGATTTAGTCAGACAAAGCAGTAAAAATAGCTTGGTAATTCGTTCCAGGATGACACAGTGGCTTATCATCTTTCAGTGAAGGCTATTTCTAGAATATACTTTTCTGTAGAAGAGAAACCAATTTATGTGAATAGTAAGACTACATATACAGTGGTACAGGCTCATCAAAAATCCACACCCATGCAACATGTTGATTCTGATAACTACTCATCTGATTATGAAGCGATCTTTCAGGATGATTTCACAAATATTGATAGTTCTTTCTGATACCGAGAAAATTCTGAATTCTGATTCTGATGAGGAGAATAAATTGTTATACTTGACGAAAATGGGGTACTCAGAGGATGAGGCTTCAATAGCTATGGAGAGATGTGGTCTGGATTCATCAATTGCAGAGTTGATAGATTTTATATGTGCTGATCAAATGGCTAAGGCTGCTGACGTACTTCTTTCAGCAGAAGGTAAGAAGTCATTATGCAATGATCCCAATTACAAGCAAAGGCGAAACTTGGGCTATGATTTTTGAAAAGGAAGATATAGAGGAAGCTTGAAAAGAAGCTTCTTAATGAAGACGATCATGCAGTTCATCTTTCAATTCCAATGATTGCTTATGGGGTTCATATCGAACCAGATCAGATAACTCAAAGAACACTTCCAGAAGATGCTATTGGACCTCCTTATTTCTACTATGAGAACGTGGCGCTTGCTCCGGTTGGTGTTTGGACCAAAATGTCACGATACTTATACGATGTAGAGCCAGACTTTGTAGATTCAAAGTATTTTTGTACTACTACACGGAAAAGGGCTACATTCGTAATCTGCCAATTGAGAACAAATTTCCTCTTATTCTGCTTTCTCATTGCACCATACATGATGCTTTTCCATTGACAAAGAAATGGTGCCTTCCTGGGATCCAAGAACAAAGTTGAACTGTTTACAAACATGTACAGGAAGTGCCAAATTAACAGAAATGAGCTGTAAGGTTCTTGAAGCTTATGACGATGAGCCACCTTCGAGTGTCCAGATGTATGTTCTTGATGAGTGCTGAAAATGGAATCTGGTATGGGTTGGAAGGCATAAAGTTGTTCCGCATAAATCTGATGAGGTGAAAATGCTTCTAGGTTTCCCTAAAAACCATACATGAGAAGCTGCTAGAGACATGTTCTCCGGTGATATCAAAGTCCTGTCTTTTTTTTTCTGGGATCAGTGATGCAGAGGTCGCCTTCTACTGTCTTGGCATATATTTGAAAACAGATGTGCAAGAACTGAATGGTAATCGGTTGGAACATTTGATGAGAAGATTTGGCGGATTTGACCTTGTTGTCGATGATATCCAGTGTAACAACCTTACCGGAAGAAATAAACATCATCAAGATGAACTAGAAGATTTTTTTTATGCATTTTCATGCAATGGTCACTATAGCGACTGTTCATTCTGTTGCTCCAAGATATATCACACCCTCGTATGAAAGGTCTATAAGTGTAGAATATGTTCCAATATCTTATTCTATGCCATAAGCCCTCAAATTCAAATTCAGCAATCTTCTGAAGGACATAATGGATATCATCTTGACAAAGAAAATAATCGACATAGAAGAAATAGCAATGATGTATCAAGACTTGAGCCAGCATCATGGTATAACTAGAGTGCAGGTAGTGACTTGTTCATGGCTCTATGATATAATCTTCTAGAGAACATGAATTGATGGTTGATGAAAATAATATGTCTGGTGATGCTTATCGCCCTCAGCATGAGATAAACGATAATCTTTCTTGATGAGTTGCTAATAATGTCATAGGAGAGTGTCACAAGTTCAATTCTCCAAACTTTCTGGTTTCTTGGATCACTTGCCTTCAAAAATGTGAAGTGCTTCATTATTCTGGCCTCGTTCATTCTTTTTCTACAACAGAGGTAGAATAAACAACAATTGCTTCAAAGACCTTCTTCATTTGAGACTATCCTGTTTGAAAATGTTTTTCCTCCTTTCTTTATCGAAGAATGAAAGAATTTTGTAGAATGTTGCCTATCACAGGTTCACAATAAAATCAAATCATAAGCATGAATTCAAAGAATATCAAAAGAATCAACAACTCTGTAATGTTTGAGAATTATAATTCTTTGACAAGTATCAAGATTTGGTTTGGTTTCAGGATGGCCTTCCTATTTTCTATGGTTACATCTATTTAAGATGTCACTCATCTCTTGCTCTTTGTGAACTTTGTCACATGTCTCACTTTGAGGACTTGGTATTTTAACCGGATGCGTACAAAATGATGCAACTAGGATTGCCAATCACTAGGCCTTCTAGAGTCCTTCCATTTCAATTCTTTGGAATCTTTCATTTAGACTCGTCTAATCAAAGTAGTGCAAAAATATCGGTCTAAAAATGAAATTTCTGAGTGCTTGTGTGAAGTTGACTATAACAGGTGTTTCACAACTCCCTTAGTCCATTTGTTAACACATTTGCCATTTTGGCTAGCTGAATTCAGCTTTATTGTATATAATATTATAATCACCTTTATCAGGTTAATTGAAACTTATCCATAAAGCCAGGGCTATTAACAAATTGCTCTAGAGGGACAACTCTATTACATATAATAATATAATGGGTTAGCTGAATATTATCCATAAAGCCGGGGTGATTAACCATTTGCTCTAGTGGGACAACTCAAGCTTTATTGTATATAATAATATAACATGGGTATCCAAATCCAATTTTTTTAAGCTTGTTAAGAAGAACCTGTTATAGTCTAGGTGTTTTGGTGGAATTCATAAAATCTCTTTGTTAGAATTCAATTCCCAAGCAACTGACTTAAACTAGATTTACCTATTTGTAAAAATTATGTTCATCATCAAACGTCATTAATAGAAAAATATTCTAATCGGTTTTGTAATGTAATACAACAACGATGCCCCATGTTGTACGCTCCTATATATAAATACCAAGCCTTTTTGTAATTTCTTTCAATAGGAGTAGGCTATCTCATATTTGTAATAGGATAGTGTTTGGGTGTATTTCTTCTGAGGTAAGGTCAATGGTTCTTGTTTTTCTGGTTTTCAATCCTGATATTCTGTCAAAGATTATAACTCTAATCATGAAGAGCTTTTTAATCCAGTTGATATTCAAAGAACTACAAGATTGCAAAATTGACTCAATGCTCATAACCTTAATAAGC
This sequence comes from Hibiscus syriacus, assembly GCF_006381635.1. Taxonomy (NCBI): domain Eukaryota; kingdom Viridiplantae; phylum Streptophyta; class Magnoliopsida; order Malvales; family Malvaceae; genus Hibiscus; species Hibiscus syriacus. The sequence continues at coordinate 933,205 of NW_024062828.1, read as the reverse complement.
AACACAAATTTATTTATTGCACAAAAGGCGGAGAAAGGAACAAAAAACAAATTCAAGCAAGATGCTGAAAATGAAAGGTACTACAGTGGTAGGTAATACTTCCACTTATTTATCTATCATGCTTCATCATTCCTTAAAGGTCCATGCCCCTAATTCAATTAAATTATGAACCTTGCGTTTTAATGCCCCACAATTCTCAGTAGTATGCCTCGTACTTCCCTTGTTGTAGATACATATTGCATTAACTTCATATCCTTCAGGAAATGGGGGCTTTTTTGGTTTAGACTGAACTGGAGTCACAAGATTATGCTGAACTAGTAATGGGAGCAGTTCTTCATATGTCATTGGAATTTCATCAATATGAGCTTTCTCTCGAGTCATTCTATAAGATTTGGTCCCATGATTAGTTGAATAAGACCTCACTGTATTGATCTCGGATTTTCTCTCGACGTCAGTACTATCAAAGCCTCTTATCCTGCCATTCTTGATAGCTATTTTGATCATTTCTCCACACATGATGATGTCAGAGAAATTATTAGTGGCAGCCCCTATCATGTGATTAATATAGGGAGATTTTAATGTATTGATGAACAAAGTAGTGAATTCCCTTTCCGTCAATAGTGGATGCACTTGAGAAGCAACGTCTCTCCATCGTTGTGAATATTATCGAAAGTTCTCGTTGCACTTCATATTCATGTTTTGTAACATTGTTCGATCAAGGGCCATATCACTCATGTGCTTGTATTGACCCAAAAAAGCTTGAGCTAAGTCTTTCCAAGAACGTATTTGAGTATGTTTTAGCTGATTATACCATTTGGAAGCAGGTCCAGATAAATTGTCTTGAAAACCGTAAATCAATAACTTTTCATTCTTCACATAGCTAGTCATGCGATGACAATACATGGTGATATGAGATGTGGGGCATGTGGTCCCATTATACTTCTCGAAATCTGGAATCTTGAACTTTGGTGGGAGAATTAGGTCGGGGACCAAACTTAGTTCTTTGGCTTCAAACCCATAAAATGAATCAGTCGTCTCTCTAGATTTTATCACATTCTACATTTTTCAATCTTTGGATAAGTTTTTTCTTTTCAATTAATTCATTTGAGTGAGGGAACTTATTACAAAATTTATCTGGCTTCAACTCAGAAGCAATAGGACAATCAGCGGGGAACGAAGCTCCAGCCTGATATTGTGAGTCTTTAACAGTGAAGTGAACTGGTGGTTGGATTTCCTGATGCGCATAAGTGTGCCCCGGAATGTAAACAGATGTAACACCAAGAGGATATGTGGGGTTTTCAACAAGACTTTTCCCAGTGGTCAAATGTTTCCCAATCATTTCTTCCAACTTGTTCAGTAGATTGATCTGAGAATTTGTGATATTAGCTTCAACTTGTACCAACTTGCTCCTCAATTCTTCTTGCATCTCTTTCTGCTCTATCTCAAATTTGGCTAGCATATCCTCAATTTCTTTATACATTTTCCTTGTGTCGTGCTAAGCGTTTTTGCTACAAGTAAGAACCAAGATCACTTCGGTTGAAATCTTTTAATGATGAATGATCTCGATTTTAATTTTATAAAACATTTCATAAATTATATATATGCATATAACAATATTTAAATTAAACTAAAATGTAAATGTGAAAAATGTAAAAAATGGGAATATAAATTGTGTAATGTAAAAGTATAATTGCAAAATGCAAAGATGAAAAATGCAAATGCATGTATGAAAAGGTGTTACTCAAGAGTGATCATCTTAGAACAGATTTCATTGAACACAAAAGTTTCGGTACATCAAACAAAACTTTACATGTAGGGGATAGCTTTGACTCCTAACTTCTCTATTTCCCTTAAAAGCCAAATTAACTTCCACTCATGCTCAGGTGTGGAGTTATCAATCTGCTTTAATTCTCTTGTGAAGCCAGCTAAGTCCACCAACTTTTGAGCCACATTGTTTGCTTGAACAATAGCTTCCTTCATGACAGTGTCTTTTTCTTTCATCTTCTGTGTCAATTCCCGGAGATGTAGGCAATGTTGCTCATTTTCCCTTGTAAGGGAATCTTTATGGTTACAGAGTTCTCGTACAAGATCTCCATAATCATCTAAACATTTCTTCAATGTCTTGTTCTTGTCGATAATGGCTTTTAATTTAGTATCAATCTCATGCTGATGAATCTGATATGAAACTTCCATGTTGGTCATAGCACTATTCAACATTTGATTTTCGACTTGACATCTTTTCAATTCACTAACAGACGTATTGCATCTTTCTTCTGCAACTCGTGAATTATGATAAACTTCTTGGCTCATCCTTCATGTATGTTACAGTTCTTCTTCAGTTTGGTGACCCCTGTTATCCATTCTTCTGGAGTGTTTCCCATGTCCACATTTTGAAAGGCTTGACTGATCTTTTGAAAATCTTCATGCATGGTTTCCATTTTGGTGCTCAATTTCTTGTTTTGATCATTAAATGACGTATTTGAGCTTTGAACCTCAGCAGATCTTCTTCCTTACAGCTGCCCCTACCGATACTCCTATATTTGAAGACTTTTGGTATTAATCTAGCATGACCTTCAGTTACCAAACTAGGTTGATCATTTATCATAAATTGTAAGGTTCCATGATCCAAAAGACTTTGAACTCGACGTTTGAAAGCAAAACAATTCTCAATAGTATGTCCTTGAGCTCCGGCATGATATTCACAATGAACGTTGATGTCATACCAATTTGGATACGGAGGTTGGAATGGTTTTATGTAATATGGAGCTACTTCTCGTGCTTCAAGTAACTTTTCATACAACTCTTTATATGATATAGGTATAGCATCAACATGAGAACCGCCTTTTGTCTTGGATTGAACTTGAGTTTTAGACGTCGGGAGAAGACTAAACTTCATCGATTTCAAATTGCATGATTTCTTCTCATCTCTGGGAGCTTTTACAGTTGTCACCATTTCCTGAATATCTCCAGACAACTTGTGAATACAAATAATAATTGTCTGCAACTTCTCAAATTGGTTAGGATCAGAAGTCCCTTGTGTATCTGACATTGCAGAGTTAGGTTCATTGAGCTCTCTCTCTTTCTATGCAGGGGTTTCTTTTTTCTTTGTCCAAAACAGATATTCTATCCATCATCTTGGTCATCTGCTCTCTTATTTCTCGTATCTCCTTTTGCTCTTCAATGGGCTTACGATCTTTGGGTGCATAGCTCTCATCTATCCTCGGAGTTCCCTCAGGATGCCTTTTCTTGGCCGCATCATATTTTGTTTGATCATAAAACTTTTTGTCCATTTACGATTTCTTTCCAATATGATGTACAATCTTTCTAGTAAACACCTTTTGATTATGCCATGATCATGCAATGCAAACAAAGAAATCAATATGAACATATTAGAGTAATAAACATGCATGAAAAAATAAGAAAAAATAGAATAGTTAGTACCAACTAATGGAAAAAAATCTATCTATCAAGGTATAAATCTTAACCTCATGCTTTCTAGTTCCATGCTTTGTTTGGAAAAATTAACCTAATTGCATGATTTCTAGTTCGCATGCATTTATTCAGGAAAAAGAATAAAATAAATTAAAAGCTAGAGCTTATTTCTCCTTTGTGTACACCTATGGACAGAGGTTCAGCATTGTCTTAGATCAGGTGAATTTCTAGGGTTTATTATATGTAGGGTTTCAGTTCTAAGAGTAAAGGTACTCAAACTGTCCTTGTCGGTGCCCCCTTGGGCTACCAAACCCTCAATCCTAGTCTATTACAGACTTAAGCGGATCGAGTTCAAGTCGAGGGGATACATTTCCCTATGCCTGACACGGAGAATAAATTCTCACGAAGACATAGAGCATATGAACCCCGAAAGCTACTTGCTAGGTATGACACGGAGAATAAATTCTCACGAAGACGTCGCTTTCACTCCCACTTTAAAGGGACAAGCTTGATTATAAAGCTTATTTTATACAAATGCAAGTGATGTGTGTGAGGAGAAATATTCAACCCTCCGACAAACAAATAATATGAAATTTAAAAAAAAAATATTAATAAAAATAATATACATATAAATATTATGAAAATAATAAGTAATAAAAATTTTGAAAGAAAAGAATTAAAAATTAAATAAAATATGAATTTTTAATTTCTAATTGATAGAGACAATTTAGAATTGATTTTAAAGTTTGACCAGTCCCCAGCGGAGTCGCCAAGCTGTTGTAACCGGTTTTTGCCCGGGCACGAAATTTTTACTTGGCGGGAAAAGTGATGTGAATAAATGGTTTTTAAAATAATTTGGGAGTCGCCATCGGCCTTTTGGGTCAGGTAGGTCGAATACCTAAAAATCATCCTTTAAAAGAGTTTTTAAGAAAACATCAATTAAAAGATAAACTGATCTGCGTTTTAACCAAAGATTCGTTCATTTTAATAATAAAAAGGGATTCGTGGTCGATTACGTTTGGGGAAGGATTAGGACCCCCACAACGCCCAAAATTGGTACTTATTAATTATAAATTGTCTCTATTTTAGAAATTTAAAATTTTGAAGATATATTTAATTATTAATATTGTTATTTCAAATTTAAAAATATATTAATATATATATTTTATAAATAAGATATTTATTTACTTAGAAATATCAGAAAAGGGCTTCTAGGTGCTTTAAGACAGCTCTTTCCTTTGATATTAAAAAAAATAAATATTAATAAAACATTTATCTAAAAATAATAATTTAAAATATTTATTTATTTAAAAATACCAGAAAACGGACATCCAGTTCCTTTAAGACTGCCCCTTCTTAATATTGAAAAATAAATAAACATTTTTCTTAAAAGTAATTTATGAAATTTAAATTCATAAATAAGATATTAATAGAAAACAAATAAAATAAATAAATAAAATTATTATTTATATTTATGACTAAAAATAATAACATAATAATTAAAGTAATAATTTAAACTTATTGAAATCAAAAAGATAAAAAAAATTACAAATAATTAGTGACTAAAATAAATAAAATTAAAAATAACAGAAACAAAATGCAAAATATCAAAATTTAGGGACATAATTCGAATCATAAAAATATAGCTACTAGTAATGTAATTAGCCCTTATTTATTAATAGGTGATTAAAATAAATATTAACTAAATTATGAGGGACTAATCATAATATTTAACCTAAATATATATAACTACGGTGCAGTGACTAAAATATAATAAAGTATAATTGAAAGTCAAAACTAAAAGGCACATAAACTGATTTCAGTGACTAAAATGATTAGATTACAAATTGTAGTGACTGAGGAAAGGGTTTACCCTTTACCAAATTACACACAGACCCCTCCCCCAAAACGACGTCGTTCGGGGAGGGGTTTTTAAGCCCAAAAACTGGCCTAAAATGGCCGGTCTCCCTCATTTCCTTGTTTTGCTTCTCTCTCTAAAGAGAGAGAAGCTCTGCCTTCTCTCTACAAATTCCCTTACCGGAGGGATAAGACCATCGGACAGCCACCATGCTCCGGCTCCGATTCCCGTCGCCGACCACCATTCACGGTGGTTGGAGTTTGGAAAAATAGTCTAAATCGATCCTCTATTTCCCCTAAACCCAAATCTAGTTTCTTTTTCTCCTAAAACTCTTTCAATAGACGTAGATCTAAACAAAAACCGAAGATTTACCTCAGTTTACAAAAGTTTCTGGTGACGTTTGGTATCTCGAGGGTAAGTTCTTCTCTTCTCTGTTTTTATTTTCGATTATTTATGCTTGTTGTGTTCTCGTTGCTTCTCTGTTCTCTGTATCTTGGTTATCTTCCTCTCTTTTTTTTTTGCAGGTGAGTCGAGGCTTTTATAGCCTCGACGAAACACTCCTCGGACCGGTCACAGAAGGGTTTCTCGGTGAGTCACCATAACTATGGTGGTGACTCACCATAGAGCTCGACGTGGGGTGATGACGAGGCATTTCTAGAGGCTTCTTTGAGGCGGCGGTGTCGTGGCTACAGCGGGGTGGAACACCTGGTAGAGGCGTCGATTGCTGCTGGAATGAGGCGGCTGGGAGCAGTTCTTGGAGGCGGCGGCAGTAGTGCTAGGGTTTAGAAACCCTAGTTGAAACCCTAAATTGGTTTAGGGTTTTAGTTAGGCTATCTGGTTGGGCTTCCAGATTTGTAATTGGGCCCCGATTTTGGCATGTTTATAATAATAATTTAATAATAATATAATATAATAATATATATATTAATAATAATAATAATTTTAATAATAGTAATAAAAACAAAATGGAAAAAAATTAGTGTTTACATGAGCTAGTGCTTGTCAAAGAAAAATCAAGTTACAAGCACGGAGACTTGTTATTAAATTTATCCCGAAATAACAGAACCTGCATCATAAATGACTAATCCAAGACCCAAGCTTCTCGAAATGTACTAACGTGTTGGAGTCAGGTGTGAACATCTCTTGTGATTGCAACCTAGCCCGTCTTTTTTGGCCTGCGATACAATTTCAATGGCCAATCCAGCTAAATCCAGCAAATCTACTCGATTGGCTAAATTGGTTATTTGAAATTTATACATCCACCCGAAATGCAGAAATATTGTGTACTTGGGTGTTATGGTTTGCTCGAAATAAATTATTTCACGAGGGAAAGATCGTTTGAGTTGAAGAATTAATTACCCTGGTAAAAACTCAATGTCAGGATTTCCATTCAGCAAATTATGATCCCCATATTCCTCCCAAGGCCCCAATAGTAAACTGGGAACCCCCTCCAGATCCAATCTTGAAAATAAATTTTGATAACCGTTTCTCGCAAAAACAGATATGCTCTTGGTCAGGGGTGGTGGTTCGTAATTCAGAAGGTGTCATATTAATGTGCATGTAGGAGACAAGCTGAAAGGATTACCTTAGTCTTTATGGCGGAGGCGATTGCAGCCTTACATGTAATCATCTTGCAGCAGCGACGGAGTATGATGCAGGCGATTGTTTTTGGGTGGAGGAAACGCCAGCGATTGTCGAAGAACAGGCGATGAAAGACAGGAGGAACCACGATCCACCATAGAGGTTTTGTGGAGAAAGGATGCGCAAAGATATTCGATCTAATTTTGGCGGTGTTTGCTTCTCTGTGTTGGACGTTTCATTGCTTCATCTCATGACTGCAGAGAAGACAAAGGAGCCAACTATTTTCTTTTCTTTATAGGACATAGAGTGTATTTAATTTAAGAGAAAATAACCTCAGTGACCGAAAATGTCTTATAATATACGATTTTAACCAACTTTTTTTTAATTTACGAAAATGACCAACAAATTCGCAACGCGATCTCCAATTTCGCAACACAGTTTCCAAATTCGCAACGCGAATATGTGAATCGCATTGCGATTTTCTAAATTCGCATTGCGATTTTCCAAATTCGCAACGCGAATATGTAAATCGCAACGCGAATTTGTAAATCGCAACGTGAATTTGTAAATCGCAACGCGAATTTAGAAAATCGCAACAAAGAAGTCAAATTCGCAACACAGAAGTCAAATTCGCAACACAGAAGTCAAAGCACGTTTATTTTCGCAATATTAATTTCGCAACACAAATGTAAACAGTATTATCGCAAATCATAACCTAAAACCCTAAATCACAACTTAATCTCATCTCCATCTCTCACTCTCTCCGGCAACATCCGTCCCCATCTTCGACGAAATCCGTCCCCATCTCCGACGAAATCTGTCTATCTCCATCTCTCATAACAACCCTCACAACCATTCATGGTCAGAAATGGAAAATCTACCATCGAGGGTTAGTTTTTTTAATCTCTTATTTTTATTTTTATTTTTTTATTATTATTATATTTTTCTTATATTGATGATAAATTTACTGGTAATTTCAATATATAGATTAATCATTTCACTTAGATTGCTTAGTAAATTCATTCGGTTGCTGCCAATACTGCTAAACTGTTTACTCTTTAACCCGGTGAAGTTAGTATTTGTCTTTTGGTTGAAGTAATGCAATTCATTCAAGTTTCAATTTGTAGAAGAATAGTTTTTGAAACTTAAATTCGAAACACGAAAATGAAAATCGCAACGCGAATTTAGTTTCGTGTTGTGATTTTCATGTTCGCGTTGCGATTTTCATTTTCGCATTGCGATTTTCATTTTCGAATTGCGATTTTCATTTTCGCATTGCGAATTTAAGTTTCAGAAACTATTCTTCTTCTGCAAATTGAAACTTGAATGAATTGCATTACTTCAACAAAAAAAAAAGACAAATACTAACTTCACAATGTTGCGAATTTAAGTTTCAAGAATAAACTACTACTCTTTATGTTATCCTTGAACCTGCACTAAACCTATATGTTGTCCTTTTAAATGTATTATAAGTGCTTACTTCTGGAATGTTATCTGATGCATTTTGTGAACTATGATGGAATAATGACTTGGGTGAATACCATGCTAGTTTGAATTATATTTGGATTTGTTTTCACTGTTTAATATCATATCTGTTTATAGTGTATAATTTTTAGTTTTTAGTATATCTAACTTGGTATGTTTATTGTTTTTGTATAATTTTTTTTCGGCTCAATTGACTTTAAGGAATAAATTAAGCCTAACCACTAAAATTGCGTCGACGCTTACACCTCTACAAAGAAAATTGTTTGAGGATACTTGCTTCGGGCCATGGATAAAAGTACAACATCCGGGTGGAGATGCTATGTTGACACATTTGTTTCTTCAGACCATGACTAACGATCTACCCGAGAGGATACAACATGGTGATGAAGAGATATGGTTTCATTTTCCTCCGGCGTATACTTGTTTTGGGCGGGAGGAGTTTTGCTTAATCACTGGTCTACGCTTCGGACACGATGAAGTAACCCGGTACACTAGTCATATCTCCCGCCCATCATGGTTATCTCGGGTTTTTCCTGAGATGGCAAAGTCGAAGCCGAGTTTACACGTCGATGACTTGAAGAGATTATTTGTTAAAGATGGTTTTACTCGGATAGATGACCTTGATGTTGTTCGAGTATGCCATTTTATTACTTTTGCATGCCGACTTTTTAGGCAAAGAGGGAAGACAACCTATTTCTGATGACCTAATATTATTGGTAGAGGACCTAAATGCATGGAACCTGTTTTCGTGGGGTTCATATCTATGTAAAGCTACCTGGAAGAAGTTATCGTCTGCCTTTGAGGACCAAAAAAGTTTGCGGGGCGATAGTTCTAAATACACTTTGGCAGGCTTTATTTGGGACTTTAAGGTAAGAATTTCTATATAATGTTTCCAAATTTATAATTAATTATTTAACAATTATTTATGCTTATGTATTATATTGTTTGTAGATTTGGATATTTGAGGCTTTCCCCAGCATGCAGACATATGCGATAAAAAATTCAAATGATATTCCTAGGGCTATTACCTGGAGGAGGATCCGCCTGTTGGATTGGGAAGAGTTACTCCCATATACGACGATGAATGATGTAAGTTAACACACAAATACTACCATATATAAACAAGTTATTACTAGTACACGTTTAACTTTGTTTGAGCTTTTATATATTTTTAGGAGGCCAACTATCCATTACAGAGGCTGACACCCACTGAGGATGAACTTGCCACTGATTGGTGGCAAGCTAGTAAGTGGTTTTTTGATGGGACAGATGATGAGCACCCCCTACTTCGAGAGCCATCACCTGATCGAGCCTCTTCTCCACCTCCACCATCACTTATTCCATCACATAATCGAGCCTCTTCTCCACTATCACCTCATGATAGGCGACCGAAAAAGAGACCACGACATTTATCTCCCTGTTCTCCACCTCCACGGGATGAGTTAGGGGAGTTACGTGATGAGGTCGGTGCTTTGCGTCATGAGGTCAGTACTTTACGTGAAGACAATGGTGCGCTACGTGATGAGGTACGGTCTTTACGTGGTGAGGTGGATGTTTTTCGCGATGACAATGGTGCGTTATGTGGTGAGGTGTCTACTTTACGTGATGAGGTAACCGCTCTACGTGAGATTATTTCATCGTTGCATAATGAGGTTCATACTCTACGCAATGAGGTAAATTTGTTTAATACTATACTAAAAATGCAAATAACCTTTTTTCGGCATTATTTATTTATTTATTTATTTATGTATTAATTTATTTTTAGTGGCTTGATAAAGTAGATGTCGTGCACATGTCATCGTTCAAGAGGCGCCTCCTATCGTTCAAGAGGGCCCTCTCATCGTTCAAGAGGCCCCTCCCACTGTTCAAGAGCCCCCTGTCATCGTTCAAGAGGTCTCTCCCACCGTTCAAGAGCCCGATTCACATGGCGTCATATGTCGACATATTGATAAACCCCCTCCCGTGCTCAATATGATGGATGCGAGTTGACTTTCGTATGTGTTACCGGCCAGTACAATTCCTCAGCATGAAAGGGAAACACTACCAGACACAATTACGGATAATACCCTTTTGGCTAAGACCGTAGTTGATTTTTATCTACAGGAGCGGAGCAAGGGGTGTTATTCTGACCTATACAAACTCGACGATGTTATTCATTTGTTTCTTGATCGGTCTTGGTGGGGTATTTTATTAGGGGTTGAAGATAATGGCTATCTCGAAGGGGTGGTAAGTCTTATATTCTTCTTATATTGCATTTTGATTAATTTTTTTAAAAATTTATTAATAAATTCACTAATATATGTATTTTTTTATAAAACAACATATTGATGCATGAGTGTCACGTCTTCTAATAATAAGGAAATTGAATAAAATAAAAAATACTCGATGGACTATTATGCCGACGTCTTTTCACATAGCTCACTTGAAGGATCCGAGAGATGCTTCATATATGTTGGGAATGGAAAAGCTAAACTTTATCTTGCGTGGTGGGAGGTCGATAATGTTAGTATTTATTTTTTGAATATTTTAAAGGTGTTTATCCCTGTTTTGGAACGTCTTTTATTTGATGTGCGCAATTATTTATGATGGCATATTGTAGGTGTTTATCCCTGTTTTGGAATATCGTCATTGGCTTCTCCTCGAGATTCAGCTCCCATCCCTGAAGACAATAGTATATGACATCATGTTAAATTACATACCATTGTCTGATTTGAGAGATATTATTTGTAAGGGATGGAGCGCTCATTTGGCGAAATACTTGAATGCAATTGATTATTGGACTAATTCTGGAAATAAGAAGCCAAAAAAGTTCAAAGTTACAATGATCAGAGACGAGACCGCGCCACAACAAATGGAGGGAGCCAGAGGGGATTGTGGTCCTCTCATATGCATGTGCTTGGAACGTTTGACAACAGGAAGTAAATAGTTTCTACCTCCCACAAATAGAGATAGAGGTGTAATAGGCTTGTGGTTTCGACATTTTATGGCTAGAGAGATATATGCGAGACACTGCCTACCTGCATCCGCGTGCTGAAAGTGTGCATAAACAATTGGTAAGTTTGAGCAAGTGTTGTTAACATATATACTCTTTGTTGGTTTGAACATGTTTGGTTAAGTACCTAGAATTCAATAATTTGTTGTTTGTTGGTTTTAGATGTGTAGAAAGTGTTGTTTGAGCAAATGTTTGGTTTCTGCAGGTTAATCCTGAAGTGAGCTGCGTGAAATTGATGTATTTGTGCATAAACAACTGTCTGGGGTACACTTTTTTTTGCTTGTTTAATTGAATTTTATATTCATTTGTAAAAGTTGATTTGTTTAATTGATGAGGAAATAAGAATTATTTTTTGCTTGTTTAATTGATTTGTAAAAGTTAATTTGTTTAATTGATCTGTAAATAAGAATTATTTTTTGCTTGATTAATTGATTTGTAAAAGTTGATTTGTTGTTTATTCAATCTGCATTATGTTGAAGGTAAAAAAGACTTGTTAAAGGTGACTATCGCAACGCAAAAATCGCAATGCGAATTTGACTTTCGTGTTGCGAATTTGACTTTCGCATCAATCACAACAAAAAATCGCAACGTGAATTTGACTTTCATGTTGCGAATTCAAGGAAAACACCTTCAAAAATATAACAGACAACAATCTGATAAGTGATAACAACTGAACAGATCATAGAAATGTTCAAACTCAAGTTACTAATGAATGTCTAACTGAAAATGTATGCATTCACACATAAAATACACATAATACAACGTTTGCATTTAAAACTAACCTAAGTTAATAAGTCCCAAAAGGTGAAGCCGGTTGTGATTGGGATTTTGATTTTGATTTTGATTGCGATTTTGATTTCCTTTTGCTTGGCACCATATGAGCTTTGGATTTTGATGAGGATCCATATTTTGGTAGAGGAAAAGATGATTGTGATGGCACTGGTGATCCACAGGTTAACCTTGTATGACCACTTTCCTTGCACCGACTACATATTGATATCCTCTTTTCTTCACCCTTAGACGGTATACGATCGTGATTTTTTGGTCGGCCAGGTAGCCTGCTATCCATGAGTGGTGGCAAAACTGTTTGTAAGTCATCTGGTATGTCCCACTCAGAAGGATATGGAATAGGGTAGACAATCTCGGCATAAGTCTGTCGATATACTTCTGTAGTGTAGCAATCCATAGCGTATGCGCTTGAATCATCTTGGTTTAGATGAAGAGCAACTTTTATAACATGGCCACACGGATAACCAGATGTTTGCCATTTCATACAACTACACCACAAAGTATGTCCATTTGTGATTTTTTATACCAGTATACCTTGATTTTAGATTTCTGTACAAATGAACACCACAAAGTCCATGAAAAGCATATGGTAAACACCTTCTAACAGCATTGTCAATTGAGTTTGCCCTATCGGATATGATTGTCAGATTGCTAATAGGACCTATGTAATCCCTAAGATGCCCCATAAACCATGTCCATGAATCAGAGGTTTCAGATTTGCCAACCCCGTAAGCTATTGGCAGTATCCCATTGTTAGCATCCATAGCTACTGCTAATAAGTTTACTCCAAGGTATCGACCTTTCAAATGTGCTCCGTCAACTATAATAACTGGGCGCATGCAAGTAATAAACGAACGAATCTACAAAATAATATACACAAGACATATAATCGTTTAAATGTGAAATGCATGTAACTAACAAAAATGAGTCAACAAAATTATATTGATTTACTAACCGCAGCACCAATGGCGATAAACAGCAACTCAAAGCGTCCATCTCTATCTGTTTTGATATGAGTTACCGACCCAAGATTTTTCAGCTTTAAATTGTGACAATAAGCCGGCATATAAGAAAACGATGCTTCTGGAGACCCCCTCAATAATTCCAAGGCATAACATTTGGCTCTCCAAGCTTGAGAATATGAGATACTAATCTTGAACCGAGCATTCATGTCAGTCATAATTTCATGTCCCCGATATACTCTGCCATTCAAAAATATTAACTCAGCCAGAAAACCACCCAACACTTTTTTGTTTGCCTGTCTATGGTGAGAAAAAACTTGGGTTCTTGAACATTTATGTTTATCAATAAAAGTCCTAACTTGAAACATTTCGCTATCTTTTATCCTCTTTGCAATCATACGCCACGTACAGTTTTAGTCAACCATACACTTTGTTTCGAAACGATCTTTGCTTGATTTGTTAACTTTTAGTTGATAGCCATCTTCCACGCAATTTGTATACAAAGCTATCTTCAAGTCTTCCTTTGTATCAAAACAATCATCTTTCTTGATACGAATAACTTTTGTGTAATAATCAACTACTATCTTTACCAACTCTTCTTTCGGTATCTGAAGTAATTCTGGCATATTACAGTTGTACTCCCGTGGCATTTTCTTTTTTTTTCTTTTCTTCGGGGACTTCTTCTTTTTCTTTTTCTTCTTTAGGGTTATATGAATTACAGAATGGATGTTCAACATGTTCATTCACAGTCGTAACTTCCTCATCATTATCATCAACAACATCTTCCTCGGCAGCGACTGTTTCATCATCAAAATTTGGGTATTGACCAATATCAAAATCATTACACGCATGGTCTGTTTCTTCTTCTGAAACATCATCAAAATCTGAGTATTGACCAAGATCAAAGTCTGGGTATGGACCAAGATCAAATTTCGAATACTGACTAGTACTCATAATTTTTTCTGTTGGCTCATAATCGTCTAACTGATCAATACGAAAATCGGAATTTGGTGCTGAAAGTTGATTGGGATTTGGATTAGGAGAAGGTTGTGGGTTTTGAGATTGTGTTTGGTATTGGAAATGTGGTGAAACAAAATTTTCTTGGTGATGAAATTGTGGTGGAACCATTAAATTTTGAGGTTGATAACAACGTTGTACATTGTGAGTACCATAAACTGGGGTTGAAGAACTTAGTTGATTACTACCCGCTACTGACCCAACTTCACTACTTCTAGGTTCAACAACATACAATGTAACATCATCTTCTGCCGAAACACTAATCTAAGCAATGAATCGTTCAACATCATCATTGTCGATTAACAAATAAACTTTACCTTTTCTCTGATAAGATAGCCTAAATCCACTTAGAGGCTCTAAATTCAATTTCTTTGCAACACGTAACATTAGAGTTTCATAAGTTAACTTTTTTAATGACACTTTTAGTTGAAGATTCATGAGTAAAGGCACATATTGTAAAACACCATGAACATTCTCTCATGACCCTCCAAAACACAAATCTATCCAAACATGATCAACATTAGATGATTTCATTCTACAAATTGTAAATTAATTTACTAAACAAATGAGCTATAAACTACATATCATCACTAACTTAGAGAAAAACATACCTTTATTAAGTTGATAGTTGATAATTTGGGAGAGAAATCATTGAAAAATTATATAGAAATAAAATTATGTAAAAACAAATTAGAGACGGGGAAGAATGTCATTGGATATAGGAATGGATGTCGCCGGAGAGATTGATAGCTGAGATAGAATGAGTTACGATTTAGGGATTTAGGTTATGAGTTGTTACTGCTGCATAGTTATATACCCAAAAGATTTGTGTTGAGAAACTAAAACCTGTTGCGAAATTAAATTTGTGTTGCGAATTCGAAAACCGAGTTGCGAATTTGAAAATCGAGTTGCGAATTTGAAATTCAGTTGGGAATTTGAAATTCAGTGTTGCGAATTTGACAAACGCGTTGCGAATTTGACTTTTTTGTTGCGATTTTCTAAATTCGCGTTACAAATTTGGAAACTGGGTTGCGAAATTAGAGTTCGAGTTGCGAATTTGAAATTCAGTTGTGAATTTGAAATTCAGTGTTGCGAATTTGGCAAACGCGTTGCGAATTTGACTTTTTTGTTGCGATTTTCTAAATTCACGTTACAAATTTGGAAACTAAGTTGCGAAATTGGAGTTCGCGTTGCGAATTTGTTGGTTATTTTCGCAAATCCAAAAAAGGTTGGTTAAAATCATATATTATAAGGCATTTTCGGTCACTTAGGTTATTTTCTCTATTTATGTTTATGTTTATGTTTATGTTTATGTTTGTTTATGTTTATGTTTATGTTATGTTTATGTTTATGTTATGTTTATGTTTATGTTTATGTTTGTTATGTTTATGTTTATGTTTATGTTTATGTTTATGTTTATGTTTATGTTTATTTATGTTTTGTTTATGTTTATGTTTATGTTATGTTTATGTTATGTTTATGTTTAGTTTTATGTTTATGTTTATGTTTATGTTTATGTTTATGTTTGTTATGTTTATGTTATGTTTATGTTTATGTTTATGTTTGTTTATGTTTATGTTATGTTATGTTTATGTTATGTTTATGTTTATGTTTATGTTTATGTTTGTTTATGTTTATGTTATGTTTATGTTTATGTTTATGTTTATGTTATGTTTATGTTTAGTTTATGTTTATGTTTATGTTTATGTTATGTTTATGTTTATGTTATGTTTATGTTTATGTTTATGTTTATGTTATGTTGTTTGTTATGTTTATGTTTATGTTTATGTTTATGTTTATGTTTATGTTTATGTTATGTTTATGTTATGTTTATGTTTATGTTTATGTTTATGTTATGTTTATGTTTATGTTATGTTTATGTTTATGTTATGTTTATGTTTATGTTTATGTTATGTTATGTTATGTTATGTTTATGTTTATGTTTATGTTTATGTATGTTTATGTTTATTATGTTTATGTTTATGTTTATGTTTATGTTTATGTTTGTTTATGTTTATGTTTATGTTTTGTTTATGTTTATGTTTATGTTTATGTTATGTTATGTTTAGTTTATGTTATGTTTATGTTTATGTTTATGTTTATGTTTATGTTTATGTTATGTTTATGTTTATGTTTATGTTTATGTTATTTTATGTTATGTATGTTTATGTTTATGTTTGTTATGTTTATGTTTATGTTTATGTTTATGTTTATTTTATGTTTATGTTTATGTTTATGTTTATGTTTATGTTTATGTTTATGTTTATGTTTATGTTTATGTTTGTTTATGTTATGTTGTTTATGTTTATGTTTATGTTTATGTTTATGTTTATGTTATGTTTATGTTTATGTTTATGTTGTTATGTTTATGTTTTGTTTATGTTTATGTTTGTTTATGTTTATGTTTATGTTTATGTTTATGTTTATGTTATGTTTATGTTATGTTTAGTTTATGTTATGTTTATGTTTATGTTATGTTTATGTTTATGTTTATGTTTATGTTTGTTTATGTTTATTTATGTTTATGTTATGTTTATGTTTATGTTTATGTTTATGTTTATGTTTATGTTTATGTTTATGTTTAGGTTTATGTTTATGTTTATGTTTGTTATGTTTATGTTTATGTTTTGTTTATGTTTATGTTTATGTTTATGTTTATGTTTATGTTTATGTTTATGTTATGTTTATGTTTATGTTTATGTTTATGTTTATGTTTATGTTGTTTATGTTTATGTTTATGTTTATGTTATGTTTATGTTTATGTTTGTTTATGTTTATGTTTATGTTTATGTTTATGTTTATGTTTATGTTTATGTTTATGTTTATGTTTATGTTTATGTTTATGTTTATGTTTATGTTATGTTTATGTTTATGTTTATGTTATGTTTATGTTTATGTTTATGTTATGTTTATGTTTTGTTTATGTTTATGTTTAGTTATGTTTATGTTTATGTTATGTTTATGTTATGTTTATGTTTATGTTTATGTTATGTTTATGTTTATGTTTATGTTATGTTTATGTTTATGTTTATGTTTATGTTTGTTTATGTTTATGTTTATTTATGTTTATGTTTATGTTTATGTTTATGTTATGTTTATGTTTATGTTATGTTATGTTTATGTTTATGTTTATGTTTATGTTTATGTTTATGTTATGTTTATGTTTATGTTTATGTTTATGTTATGTTTATGTTATGTTTGTTTATGTTTATGTTTATGTTTATGTTTATGTTTATGTTTTGTTTATGTTTGTTTATGTTTTGTTTGTTATGTTATGTTATGTTATGTTATGTTATGTTTATGTTTATGTTTATGTTTATGTTTATGTTTATGTTTATGTTTATGTTTATGTTTATGTTTATGTTTATGTTTATGTTTATGTTTATGTTTATGTTTATGTTTATGTTTATGTTTATGTTTATGTTTATGTTTATGTTTATGTTTATGTTTATGTTTATGTTTATGTTTTAGTCAATAATCTTTAAAGTATGTGGTTAAAAGCTCTTAGTTTACATCTCTTCTCTCCTCTAAATTTTGAGTTCAATAATAGTAGAAACAAAATTTTCTATTTTTCCTCATTTAAGTAGGAATTGTTAAAAAATAACTTACTAAATTTACTTATTTGTTATCATCATCTCTAGTTTACATGGAAGGTCCAGATAATTAATGGGGCTCTTGTTATTTTCCATGCTTTCAACTAACAATATTTTATATATATGAAGGTATATGTAAAACAATTATTTGAACACTGGCCGATTTTACAAAAAAAACACTTTCTAGTTCTAGATAAATACAGTTGATGTAGACTTTGTGCAAGGACAGATCAAGAGGAGCGGATGGAACAATCATCTCCTGAAAAATTTAAATTATCATATATTTCAAATGTTGTTTTGTATTTTTATTTTATCATCCCTAAAATTTTATAAATATGTGAACCCATCAAGTAGTCTTAGTGATTAAATGGAATGATGTTCTCCCTTGAGTCTTGGGTTCAAGTAGTTGTGTCTGTGTTTACTCATTATCAATGACTAAGAAAAATCCTTAACAAATATTTAATCACCTCAACCTATTCGAAAATATAACAACATTGAGAAAAAGAATACTTTCTTATTCAGACTTAAAGGATTACAAAGTTTGATAAGAATGAGATAATCTACTCCTCAATAATACAAGAATTGTATATATAAGCTAGCTAATAATGTAACTAAATTATACTAACTAACTATAACAATTACTAATTATAATAGCCCCCTCCCCCAAGATGAAGATTGATGTATTTTGAGAAGTCTCATCTTGGCAATAAGAGAATAAAAGGCGAGAGAATGAAGAGCCTTTGTAAAGATGTCTGCAAGTTGATTGATGGATCGAATATGAAACAATTTTATGATGACTTACGTGATCTTATCTCGAACAAAATGGTAATCGATCTCAACATACTTAGTATGCTCGTGAAACACATTATTTGTGACCAAATGAATGATGACTTGATTGTCACAATATAAGGTTGCATGAGAAGTTTATATCTTGAATAGGGATGGAATATAGGTACAATTTAGTGGATTTCACACCGCACCCACTCCAATTAGTGTGGGGATGGGTATAAATTTAGTGGGCATTGGACGAGTGTGGATGTAAAAAGTCATACCCATCATGTGTAGTGGGTAGGTGATGGGTTTGAGAACTTACTCGCCCCGCATCCGTCCGCCCACTATTTATCTACCATATAAATTTTGGATCATTATGAATTTAGGTATAATTTCAGAGACTATTATGTAAATCTTAAGATTTTGTAGAACATGACTTGTAATTTAACCAAATGTTAGGGTATAAACATTTTTTAAAATTGAATATTGTCTTTTTTTCCTATCTCAAATTCTCAATCTTTAGAATTAGTTTCTTAAGGGTCGTGTTTTTTATATGTTTTGTTGCTTATATAATCTACCAGGCTGCTGCCAGGCATGTATGGGCGGGTACAAGCGAGTACGGGATAGGTGGTGGGTATCTAGTTGGGTAGTGGGGGTGGGGTGGATTTGAGAATGTGTAGGAGGATGTAGATTTAAAAATTTTACCAGTTGTAGGTGTTGGGTAGGTGGTGGATACGAAACTATTAAGTATGTATTGGGATAGGGGAAGGGTTATCCACACTCGCCCCGTCTGTTCACCATCCCTAATCTTGAAAGAGGATAAGAGGGTGGCAATCCAAACTAACTCACAAGTAGATGAACCCATGGCTCGATATTCAGGTTCATAAATGGACTTGCTCATAGTGTTTTACTTCTTTGATTTCCATGAAATAATATTATCACTGAGATAAGTGCATAAACTAGTTGTGGATCGACGTATGTCAGGACATGAGTTATAGTTTAAGATAACAAAATCACTAAGTTGTGTGATGGAATTTGAGGAGAATAACAAACCAAGTCCAAGAACCTTTTTGATATAAGATAAAAGGTTGTATGTTGCCATAAGTTGTGGTTGTCTTAGTGAAAAAACAAATTGACTAAGCAAATGAATTGTGTAAGTGATATCAGGTCTAGTATGAGTAAGATACAATAAATAACCAATGTCGTCGATAAATATGAGGATATGTTAATAGCTTTCCTTTAGTTATACTTAACTTGTGAAGAGAGATTATGGGAAAATTTGTAGGCTTTTTGCCAAGAGAACCCATATCTTCCAATAATTGCAAGGCATAATGTCTTTGTGACAAAGAAATACTCGATGAATTTCGAGCAACCTCAAAGTCAAGGAAATAACGTTGTGAACCGAGTCCTTGAGTTTGAAGTTTTGTTGAAGAAAGGCATGCACTTCTGCTAGTAGCTTCAAGTTTTTGTCAGGAAAAAACAATATCATCAATATATAAAATGAGTGTCACCAAATCATCACCCGAAATTTGACAAATAAAGAATGCTTTAAATGTGATTGGTTAAAACCAAACTTCAGAATCAGTTGGAAAAAGTATGAAACCATTGTCTTGATGCTTGTTTAATCCTATAAATGGACTTCTGTAATTTGCAAACCTAATTAGAACCTTAAGAGTATGAGTTGTATCCAAGAGGAAACTTTATATACACCTCCTCATTGAGTTTTCCATTAAGGAAAACATTGTTAACATCAAGTTGTTGGAGATGCCAACCATAAGTAGAAGAAAAGGAAAGCAACACCTTAAAGAATGTCATTTTTGCTATTGGTGAAAACGTGTATGTCAGTCAATGCCTTCAACTTGAGCGAACCCTTTTACTACCAATCGAGCCTTGTATATGTCAATATTTCCATCAACCTTATGCTTAATTCGATATACCCATTTACAGTCAATAGCTTTTTCACCTTCAAGCAAGGGAACTACTAATCAACACTTAAGAGACTCCATAACTTTTAACTCCTTATCCATAGCCATTCTCCATTCTATAAACTTAAGAGATTCATGATAAAAAGAAGGTTCATAATTTGAAAAGGTATTTGTTGTGAAGACAACATACTCGAGTAACAATTTGGATGTATCAAGGTGATTCTCAATGGGATAAGAGTAGGAAGAGGAAGATGCATGATTGTAGTAATACTATTTAAGATAAGAGGGCTTATGTGTAGTTCTAGAAGATCTTCAAAAAATTATTTCATGTATTGTATGATGTGGATGTGATTCAAACACCTCTTCATGAATACAACATCGTTTATCTAAAGGTTCATTAACAGTTGTAGCAACAAACTCTTGAGAAATAGGATCTGGTAAGATTGATGGATTTAGCGGTTCAACATATAAAACACTATCACTGATAACAGTATGTAAAACATTGATATGAAAAGGATCAATAAATGAGTTAGATGACTTTATATTTGGAAAATGAAATATTCTTTCATGAAACACAACATCTTGAGATAGCACGAGTCTTCAAAATATATACTTTGTACCATTTCATACCATCAATGAAAATTCCAAGCAATGCTCTTCCAAAAAAAAATTCCCTATGTGCACGAAGTGTAGAGACAAAACAAAAACACCCAAAAAACCTTCATATTCATGTAATCAGGAGGCTGGGAATTGAGAACTGAGAACCTCATAGGGTGACTTCTTAACCAATACTAAAGAAGGAAATCTATTTATAATGTATGTGGCTGTGAGTAAGTAATCTCCCTAGAACTTGACGGGCACTCTTGATTGAAAGAACATGGTCTTGTACAACAATTAAAATGTGTTGATACTTCCTTTCCATAACTGATTGTTATTAAGGAGTCTCAACACAAGAAAACTGATGAATAATACCCAAACTGGAGAACAAATTTGTGAACTATAATTCTAGATCATTGTCAAATTGAAAGATCTTCAAACCAAAATCAAATTTACTCTTGACCATACGAATAAAGCTAGAAAGAATAGAAGACACATTAGATTTATGTTGTAGCAAATATGTCCAAGTAAATGTGTAAAATCATCAACTAAAGTGAGAAAGAAATGTTTGTTATTATATGGACCCCAAATATCACAATGTACCAATTCAAAATTAAAATTTGTATGATTCATGGATGTGGAAAAAAGAAGACGATGTTAATTTGCAAGGAGACAAATCTAACAAGTAGTTTTATTAATGACAAAAGATAGTAATACATTCTTTATCAACTCTAAAACATGAATACTAGGATGACGAAGTCTATCATGCCAATAAACTAAAACAACATTAGAACTATGACTAAAAACATTTTAAATGTTGTGTGCTAAAGGTAATTATAATAGATATAGTCCTCGATCAATCTCACCATTTCCAATCACTTGCCATTGGTCCTGAATCAAGCATCGAGTTTTATGAAACAAAACATTAATATCAAAATCTTTGACCAAAGAACTAACTGCGAAGGGATTAAACTTGAATCTCGGTACATATAACACGTTCTTGAGGACTAATCTTGAGGAAAGAGAAATAGTAATAAAGAATCTTACAAGAACTATGGACTTATTTAGAAGAAGGATGGTATAATCTTTTATAGGAATTAATGAATCAAACAAATCTTTTGAATAACATACATGTCTAGATGCCCCTAAATCAATAATCCAACATTTGTAACCATCAAAAGAACTAAACTTGTTTATGTAAGAGAGAATCTTACCTTACATTACTAGGTTTATGGATATGGAAGAAAGGTCTGATGCCAAAGCTGTCTGGACTTGATTTGTGAGCATGTCTATCAACTGTTGACACGGATGAGTAGACAAGAAATCAGTATCAACAACTACATTGGTAATCATGGATTGCTTGGAATTTGACGACCAAGAACAACCATTGTACCCATGAGGATATCCATGAAGCTTGTAGCATTTTTCTTTAGTGTGACCCATCGTATTACAATGACTGCACTAAGGATAGACTTTTGGATTAACATCGGCTTTGATAGAAAATGTAGCCTCACAACTAGATTGACCAACATAATACTCTTGACCCTCATTTTAAAGGAAAAAAAGGGGGGAAAAACTTTTTAATAGATGGGAGAGGATCCAACACATAATTTGGCTCACATGAGCATGACTCATTTAGGCCCATCAAGAATTACAAGTTTAACTCTTTTTGTTGTTCATCTAACATTTTTTTAACACCACCACAATCACATTGTAAGCAAGTACATATATGTTAACAGAAACTAATTCATCTCATACAATCTTGAGTTATGAGTAGTAATTACTTACTTTCATAGACCCTTAAACAACTCGCCTAGCTTCTTTCTTAAGGAAAAGATTCTTGGTCATTTGTTTGTTGAAAATGATCTTCAAGATCCTTCCAATATCAGCAGTAGTCGAGTGATACAAAGACTAGCAGTAATGTCTTTGAAACTGAGTTCAGATTCAAGAATTCACAAGATTATTGACTCTTTTCCAAGAATTAACAGATCAAGTGAGGTGGGATTCGGTGTAGGAATGGAACCATCAACAAATCTTAACTTGTTCATCGACCACTTCCAACTGTTATAATTACCATTGGCGAGGAGATGTGTAACTGAGATCATACCAGGATTGTCAAATTGGTGAAAGATAGTAAGGATTGTTCCTATGATCAAATTGATCAGTGATCTCAACTATGTTAAAAAAGAATTGAAGAAGAAAGAAATAGATGATGGAAGTAAAAAAACTTCTTATACCATATAATAGCAACGAGAGAAGAATACTTTTCAAACTTGAAGGATTACAAAGTTTGATAAGAACATAATCTACTCCTCAATGATACAAAAACTAGACATATAAGCTAGCTAATAATGTAACTGAATTATACCTAACTAACTATAACAGTTACTAACAGTAACAAAAAAATTTAAATATTTGTCTTCCCTAAAACTTTAGAATTTTATTCTCCCAACTAAAATCATCTGCGTGTCCCAAATTTTATGAGTTGACTTTAACAATTCAATCTATACCTACCATGTTCTTTTTTTTTCCCTATGTTAACTTGAAAACATTAAAAATTATCAATATATTTAAAATTTTAAACATAAAAACATATATTATCTTTTGATGGGGTTCCTAGGAAGGTTGAAAAATATCATGGAAAAGGAATTTAGGGATAAATTTTGTTGGCAAAAAATATGAGGTCCATGTTTAGATTCCCTTTGGAGAATGAAGCCGTCGTTGCCACATCTTTGTTAAGCAGCTTTGGAATTCATGCTATCCATGAATTTTGCACCTCCAGGTAATCAATGAAACCTGAATTGACAATTCTTTTCCTTGTGTTTAGTCTGTAATTTCACATTATCCCATAATTACATGAACCAATCAATCATGTAAATGCCATTGTCCATTCATGCAAAGCTTAAGCCCCCACAAAATCTATAACCTCGTCTTCCCATATGCAACGTATATAACGCCAGCTGCAAAAGTAATGCCATTGTCGATTCATTCAAAGTTTAAAGCCCCCCACAATAACTATGACCTCGTCTTCCTATACGCTACGGGTATATTCGAAATTATTTTAGAATAACCACTTCATATTCGAAATCATATAATATTATTAATATAAATAATTCATATAATTATTTAATACCATATTCGAAAAGTTAGATTTTGATGAAAATCAATTAAATATTTTTAAACTTTGAAAATTATTTAATATCAATAAAATAGTAATAAATCAATGAAAGCATATTCAATGGTCAGATTAGAGTATCAAAATTTGAGGTATTAAAAATTGAGAAATAAAATTAATAAAATAATCTTCCAAGAGTGAATTATTGAAACCTCAACATCTTTCATTTTGTTATTTTTTATTTTTCATTTGTCGATTATCTATAACACCCTCACGTCAACACGTTTTAATCAAACACCGAACTATAGATATCACATCAAATGACCAAAATCAAATAGATTTGAATCAAAATCAAATTTGAACATTCATCATTTAAATCATCACAAATTTAAGGCATAATAACCTTATTTGATTCATTAAGCAATACACAACATTAAAATGTCAATTTTTAACATCTAATTAAGCCTAAAAATATATGATTCATACACTAAAGACTCTAATAATTTTTATAAATTTAATTTCTTTTAACTTCATAAATCATGATAGAACTTAGACATTTATATCAAATCATTTTCTAGATCCTCATTTAAAATCATTTTAAATGTCAATTCTATAATATTTTGAGTTTATATTTTTTATAATCTCCTTAACATATGTAATACCCCAAACTTCAGGTCAGTGACTGAAATGTAAGGATTAAAATTTGGTGGTTTAATTTCAATAAATTGAAAAATTCAAGGACTGATTTGGAATTTGTGTCTAGGACATATTAACAAAGATGGAGAATGGAAGGGAAAAGAGGTATTTTAGCATGAATGAATTTAAAATTCATTTTTAAAAGATATTTAAGAGGTAAGGAATAGTGAAAGGAAAAGAAAAGTCTGGAATTCTTCATCTTCTCTCTCTTCTTTCTCCACCGAGACTCTCCATGCTAAGGTAAGAGATTTTAAAGTTGATTGTTTCTTTCATTTCTGATTTGGTTTTGAGTTCTTAGGTAATATAGAAGCCTAAGGAAGCTTAAGGATGAGTAGAACTAAGGGATTAAGAATTTAATTGTGATTTAGTAAATGGGTTTTTAAGAGAATTGATTGAAATTGATTGTATTTGGATTGTTAAAGATATATTTGACTTTTCAAGGGTTTAATTAAGGGATTAGAAGTGTTAGAAAGGATTAAGAACATGTTTGAAAAATTGCTATGATTTTTAGTTTCAAGAGTTCTATGGAGAAATTAAGGTGTTAAAGGGGTTTTAATGGATATAAGTTAGTGGTAATGACTGTAATGAGCTTAAAGGCATGCATGGAGTTAAAAGTAGGAGATTTAGGTAAATTTGGGTAATTTTTGAAGTGAAATAGATGAATTTGGGTAAAGGTATATGTACTGGAAGAACAATACCGATACTATAAGGTTAAGTTGAAATAAATAATTTGAATCGGATGAACATTATCGATACTGATTGAAGTAGTATCGATACTGATGTGGATGTATTGATACTAAGGGTAAGGTATCGATACTGTAAGTAGGGATGAAATTACAGAATACCAAAATGGTATCAATACCGAAGTGGGTATCGGTACGATAGAAGAGAAGTATCAGTACAGTAGAAGAGTACCGATACTATTCAGTCTGAAATTAAATTATGTGTTTCATTTTGTTTAAGTAAGGCTAATTGATTAGATAATAATGAGCTCTGATATTCATATTGATCATGCAATGTGTAGATTCGATCGAAATAAAATGTTGAACAAAATGAAGAATAAAGTTGGGGAGTTAAAGAGAAAAAGAGTTTCTTAGGGCTTAAGTGAGACAAAGGTGAGTGCATTTTATTTATGATTTCAAGGTACGGAATGAGGGAGACTTGCGATGAGTCAACCTCGGCTGATTTATAAAGAAGTTGTTTCAAATAGTTTATAATATATATTTTATCATGTTTTGTTAAATGATTTCTTTGAATGATTTGGGTATGAATTACCCAAACTATTTAATATGGTACGTTCTTTATATCTCATGTGAATATTGTGAGTATGAACTACATGATACTGGTTTTGTGAAATATATTACTTATTAATTATATGAATGATTGTATGGAGAACAATATATGATTTTGAATTAAGACAATGTATGAGTATATGAAATAAGTAAATATGTTCTATGTGAATATGATATATGTAAATGTGTTCTACGTGAATAAAAGACACTTGAATAATAAATGTGAAAAAATTATATGGAAAAAGCCCAAAGTATATTTTATGAGAATTAGGGGTATAGTTGGCATGCCAAGAGTCGAGGGTTCTACGCGGTCCTTCGGGACAAATTCTACATGGTCTTTCGGGACAAAATCTACGTGGCACTTCGGTGTAAATTATATGAAAAGTGGTGACTATATTAGTGCACAACCTCAATGTACTCACATACCTTGAGTTCTTAGTGGTATACGTTGGGCTAATTAAATAAATGGATATTACTTAAATAAATTGATATGGGTTGAAAATAGTATATATATGTAGTTTTTGTTATGAAATGTAAGTTGATTATGAATTGAACTGTTATTAAATGTCTATTTCTATTATATGAAACATAAATGGATTTTCATATTAAGTATTTTTCTATGAAATGATTAAATAAATGTTTTTGGTTTTAATATACTCATTATGCCTCACTAAGTCATAGACATATAGCGAGGAATTGTTTTCACACATAGGTTCAAAAAGCTTCGAGGAGTAAGTCGAATAAGCAAGAGCATGACAACATACTTGTGAAGATTTTAAGATCAGCGAAATTTGAATTGTATGTCTTTGTTATTGAAAAGTTGTTGGCATGTACTAATAATGTTTTAAACTGTAGATGCTCTGATATGTTATTAAGTTTCATTTTTCTTTGTCAAATAAAAAATAAAAAGTCAAAATTTTAGCCAAGTTTACAAAGTTTTCATAAGTTAAAAGTCAATGTTACATCTCAGATTTGTATCCCAGTCGGGTATGGGTTGGGGGTGTTACATTTGTTGGTAATAGAGCTTAGGTTGAGTCAAGTTTTCGAAATAGACCGGTTGGTCGACTGTAAAAAATGTTTTGTTTGTACATGCCAATGAAATAACAAGTATCTCTGATATGATAGTGTAATGAATATATTGTCCTCGCTAGTCTAGTTAAGTGATTAGATTAATAGATGTCAGACTACGAGGGCTCTCAAAGTGAAATAGGATATGAAGTTCAGGAACATCCGAATGAAGGGGAAGTTGAGAAATGTTGGATTTAAAATTGATTTCAGAATAGAAAGTGATAGTTAAATGTTTTAGGTTACAAAAGTAAAGATGAATAGTGTATAAGTCTTTAGGAGAATTCAGGATTAATAGATGTCAGACTACGAGGGCTCTCAAAGTGAAATAGGATATGAAGTTCAGGAACATCCGAATGCAAGGGAGAAGTTGAGAATGTTGGATTTAAAATTGATTTCAGAATAGAAAGTGATAGTTAAATGTTTAGGTTACAAAGTAAAGATGAATAGTGTATAAGTCTTTAGGAGAATTCAGGATAAATTCAATTACAGATAGACATTTCCATTATTAAACCCTAATAGATGGTTGTTCAAGGTCATGATTCAGAATGGTTCGGAAGGAAATATTTTACAGGAACAAGTGCGAACGATTAACTTCTACGATAACATGCAAAAATGATTTGTATTGATAAAAATTACTTGTTGTCGCAGTCGTCTTTCGGATGGGCCCGAAATTGGGTTTAGACTAAAATAAATAGGTTAGAGAGTCACCACCGATCATTAAAAAAAATATTTAGGTTGATTGGACGCCATCTTACCTAATCTTCATTTTACCAGAAATATGTCAGATTCGGGAGTCGGTTACAGTCAATGAATGATTAACACCCTTGAACTCCCCTTTCGGTACCACTTTAATTTGTCGGTTGTCTTAATTGCGAAAATTAAATTTAAAGACTCGATTCGAATTACTTACCTTAGATCGTTGAAATTACCTCTAAAATTTGAAACGTTAGATTATAAAAATAAAAGAAATATCAAATAAAAATTAAATTGAAAAATAAATCAAAGAAGGAAATATTAATTTAAAAAATGTATAAAACTGTTAAAAGAAAATAAATAAATGACGAAAATATTAAATTTTAGAAAAGAAAAATAATAAAATATAAAAATGATAAAAGAGAAAATAAAATAAAATAAAATAAATAAAAAAAAAAGTGGGAAAATAAAAAAAAAAAGAAGTGTTAAAATTTAAAGAAATACAAGGAAAGAATTGCGCATCAAACGAATTGCGCATCAAAACTATAGGAACTGCGAAAATAATTTAAATATTTCATAATTACAACCTAGTCCTCCTATAATACCTCTTAAAACACAAAAAAAAATAACATTTCCCTTATTTTCACCAATTCTCCCATCTCTTCTTTTAAAAACCATTTTATGTCTGATAACCGTCATTTTGCTATCAAAATAATTTCTGGCTTCTCAGTTAAATAGAAAGGAAAATGTTGTATAGATAAACAAGTCGATCCACAGGGACTATGGTTTTTTTCATTTAGTAAAAATGTTTCTTGATTTTAGGTAAAGATAGAATTCCAATTAAAGTTTGAAAATGTATATAAAATAAAATAATAATAAAATAAAATCTAAAGATTGAGATAAAAAGAAACTTATAGTGAAAGCACCTCGGACTTCAGCTTTGCCTCGAATTCCTCGGATCATCGAAACAATCTTTACTTTAAAATTCACATCGGCTTACAATGATAATTCTTCGTTGTCGACTATTTGTTGTTTCAACAATACTGGTTTCGATCTCATTTCCTTTTAGCAACAATTTTGCTAAGTGTGTCTCGGAAAGTGAATATGCTTCAATAAGCAAATCCTTCTTCAAACGTTAATCATAACAACATCCAGACCAATGTCAAATCGTTTTGATTTGAAAAGTAAGCTCAGAAAACATAGAGAAACTCTGAAGCTCTTAGGTGTCTTACAATTCTCACGTTTGGATTGAGCTTTTTTCGCCTTTGGACTAAAGAAAATTACCTAAGCATGACCAAAGTCATACCTAGCATAATTGTTGAAAACGAAATTTAAAGAAAATAAAGAAGTGTGCGAAAATAGAGAAAGCTAGAAAGAAAAGGAGATTTTATTCTCAGATGTGAGAGATCTGTTCCTAATTAAAACACTTAAAACTATTTAAACTAAAATTCCTAAAAAAAGATAAGATAAATAATAAAAATAATATCCTAAATCCTAATTAAAATACTTAAAACTATTTAAACTAAAATTCCTAAAGATATAATTAAAATAATATCCTAAACTTATTGGCCCCCTAAAAAAAGGAAATAAAATAACAAATAAATAAATAATAATGACATTATTTAAAAATAATTATTATTTCGAAATACTTTCAAACCATATATTATAAGTTAAAAAATGTTTTAAAAAACTATATATTATATTTTCAAAACTATATATATAATATATACTAAATAAGCCCCGGACGAAAATGGGTGTCTACAGTGCCCCTCTTTGTCCTTTTTCGTATAACGAAAAATAGGACAAAGATAAAAGGACACAAAATTTCGTTCAGTATAAGGGGTCCCTGAGTCTAATATTCTCCATTGTGAGTTGAAAATTGACTCTGATATTGCAATTAGGAATAACTCCCTGTTAAATAGAGTTGCAGACGACTCCTCCATCGCAAAGTTGAGTCAGTCTTAAAATGATATCCTTCTTATGAATTGGAATCGTAGTTCAAAATTTGAATCGGAATGTGCCTTCTTGTTGCCAAACCGTAGTCAACATTGGTCTTCTTTTTATTTTAAAGACCTCGGTTGAAAAATTCGATCGAAAAGTAGTTCCTTGTTGCTACTAAGCTGCTGATATGCCTTCAAGTTGAATGGAATTGAACTCAAAAGTTTTTTTTGGCAGATAACTCTTCTTGCCTTGAGCTATGTTGTAAATTTGACTGAGATATAGTTCATTGTTTCTAAATCGCAGCCAACCTAGGTATTCTTTTTGACTTAAAGACCTCAGCTTAAGCTTCAACCGGAAGGTAGCTCGCTGCTACCATGCGGTTGATATGTCATTGAGCTGAATGGAATTGAACTCGAAAGTTTTTGTTAACAGATAGCCCTTCTTGTCTTGAGCTATGTTGTAATAGGCTGGGAAATAACCCCCTATTATTACAGATACTCATTTGCTGTGAAACTGAGTCAATCTATTTGGGCCAGATATCCTTCTTCGTGAAGTTGAAATCGTGGGTGGCTCATTCGTTGTGAAGTTGAGCTCTGAGTTAGATATCCTCCATTGTGAAGTTGAAATCCAATCTCGAGTTGTAGTGCTTGCCAACTTGGCTTTGGGTTGGATATCCTTCGTTGTGAAGTTGAATTCCACTTGTATAAGTTGCGTCGTTTCGAGTTCAATATCTTTCGCTGTGAAGTTGAAATCTAGCTCAAAATCTGAACTGGAAAGTTGTTGTTAACAGACAACTTTTCTCGACTTAAGCTATGCTGTAAATTTCTTATAAATGAAGAATGACCCCTTCGCTGGTCTAAGCCGATCATAATTTTTGAGACGACTCCCCTTCATGGGAAAACCAAGTGATATTCTGTCAGTCGGATATCATCCGTCGTGGAGTTAAAATCTGGCTTGAAAACATTAACTGGAAACTAGCCACTCATCGTTGAGTTAAGCTGAATTGAATCCATTCTGAATTGACTCTCGAACCCATTTGAAGTTAATTCTAAGATCTGTCGATCTTTAATAGATCAAGTTGGTTTAGGTGTAGCTCCCTACCACTAAGTTAAGTAACCCCATAAATCTTTTTTTAAGGTACTTTTTGAATAGAGTATTTTTCGTCTTGAAGTTGAAACTTGACTCTAAAGCTGTAAAACTTATGTATGCAAAAAATGATAATGTGATATTCTTACATATGTCTAAGATGCATGCAACATGAATTAGTTCTTGTTTTATTCTTGGGTGGAGTCTCATTCTTTGTCTATTGGTCTTGTCCTTGGAATTGATCATGCCCCAGCACTTACAACTTCATGGTAAATTTCTGATATTTCCTCATTTGTTGGCTTAATCCAGTGATCTTACACTCATGATTGTATATGAGAATCTTAAGCTTTCTCTTTATTTACTCAAGGGAAATAAAACTCTTTTGTATTTCAGATGACGATCAACTACTGGAACTGGTTGAATCAACATCATGGTTGACAAATCAATATTTAGTGAAAGGCCTTCTTACATGGCTTGGAAGCTCAATAACCTCTACAACCAAGGCTGACTCTTCTAGCAAAATCATCTTGATTGTCATGGAAAAATACCGGCAAACAAGAAGGCATCCTACCTTGAAATTATATCAAACACCCTCAGTGCCTCTTGTGAGTTCTCAACTTCTTGTATTAGAGAGTATTTTGAATTTCTTCCATGTAAATCTTGTTCTCATTGCTGTAGGTATCTTGCACCTTATTGGATGACCATCTTCATAGTAAGAGAAACTGTATTGCTCATATGCACTTATTTTTCACAAAGTCAAGCTTGTTTTGATAGTAACCATCTCAGGAGGTACAGGTGGTAGAAAGAGAAGAGATTGAAAACTTGGAGATGTCTCACATTGTTTCAGGTCTTTCAATCAACTTTCGAGAAAATGTCTTCTCTGAGATATATCTTTCCTTTTAAAGGGTTTGGTTGGTATAAAAAGATGTCAGACCAATTGGAGCAAAGTATCAGTTCATGAATATCAAATAAACGAATCACACAAGTTGCTTTTAAAAGTTATAGCCCTTTGATAAGTGTCAAGATCCATGGGTTATATGAGAAGGCAATGCGATTTGGTTTTGAATTTCATGGATTTCAAATAGGATGTAAACAAAATGACGCAATTGACGCATTCCACTACACGGCCCTTTAGAGAGCATTTCTATTTCAGTTCTCAGGCATCCTCTATTTGTTTAATTTTTACAGACTCCTTAAGCAGAGATAGTGTCGAAATATCAATCTAAAAACAAAACCTTTGAGTGTTTTTTGTGTCAACTATAACAAATGTTTCCTGACTCTCTTAGTCCATCTTTCATTAAAATTTAATTTCAAATCCACATTTATTTCAGGCATTATCGTCTTTCTTTAAACCTGATGTCCTTGCTTTAGATTTTGCTAGGAGATTCATCTTGACAAACAGAGACTAGTGTCATGATCTGAATGTATTCGTATTCAAAAAGCTAGGGAACTTAACATTGCTCATTATTTTAGTGGAATAACCTTAGTTAAAGGATTCAAGTGTCAGAAAGTCTTCGACTTGAAAAACTCAAATGAAACTCACTTCATAAAGCTCGAACATTACCACCATAGCTGCTTCAGACATTACCTCCGAAGATTAACAGCCTACTACTTTCAGCGGAGTACCCCCAACTTTGTTAAAATTAACACATTAATTTTTTGATTTCGAGATTTCCTAAGTTTGTCAGAAGAATCTATTATAGTCTAAGTTTTAGTGAAAATTAGAAAATTTCATCTTTAGAGCTCAATTTCTAAGCCATTGATCTAAGCCAAATTTGTTTATTTCACCATTTCATTCGTGAAAATTGTATTTCGTCACAGAACGTCCTTAGTAGACATGCAAACTAAGCTGGTCTTGCAATATCATGCATCGGAGATGCCCTATCTTGTCTATTTCCATACTTGTACGAGTAAGATAGCATTTTTCCTTTGCGGGTAAAAGATATGGATCTTTTAAACAATTCTCTATTACTCAAAGAAATGTTATTTTAAAAGAAAGTTCAAGCATATAAAAGATAAATTCAAACAAGACATTTTTTTTCATAGGGAACACGATTATGTGGTAATAATGACGACATCTTCTTGTCTCATCCCAAGATACCATGTTCCTTGATTGCAACATTCACTTTTCAAATCCATCTCTAGTTACATAAACATCCACTTCGGTAGTGTCATTGCTTTTATCATAAAATTCCAGCTCTTTTCTGTCCATCATTAGATGGATCAAAGCTCTAAACTCTGAGCAATCTTACACATCATGCCCTTCTTCATTGTGGTAAATATTTGTTACCATCTTAATGTTTGATATATCGAAATGGGGTACAAGAAATCCTACTTTCACCATTTGTTTCCATACCCAGGCTAGGGGAGATGTTATTTCAGCAACACTTATTTTGACTCTCTTGTTATTTTCCTCAGTAATTACATTAACCCCGGTTTCTTAGTGATTAGGCAAAGGGTTCTGTGCAACATTCGATGCTCCTGAGTTGTTGAAGTGGATTCAATTCTTGTTACCAATTTTCTGCACGATTCTCTTGAATACGAAACAGTTCTCAATAGTGTGCCCTGGGACACTGCCATGATATTCGAAATGTCCCCTCTCTCTTTCTCTCTTAGGTTCTTTTAAATCTAGTCTAGAAGTACCTAACGGTACAACTACAGTTGATTTTGGGTTGGAGATTGTAACACCTTTATTAGCGTTGTAGGTTTTGATGTTGTTAATCTCTCCATCCCTTTTCTTCATAGGAGATTTCTTACTGGTCACCTCTCCCTCGATCTTGCCTTACTTTATGGCCATTTCTATATTCCCCGACCATAATTAAGTCAGAAAAATTTCTAGATGTGATTGCAACCAGGTGTCCGAAGTAAGGAGCATTCAATGTTTGCACAAAGAGTTTCATGGTTTCCTTCTCATCCAAAGGTAGATGAACTTGCACAGCTAAATCCCTCCATTTCTATGAATACTGTCTGAAACTTTTGTTATGCTTCTTCTCCATGCTTTGTAGTGTGACTTGATCTGGTCTCATATCGTTTATATGCTTGTATTGTTCCAAGAATGACTTGGCTAAATCTTTCTAGGTCTTAATATGAGATCGATTCAGCTAGTTGTACCACCGGATGGCTGAACCGGACAAACTCTCCTGGAAGCAATGAATCAGGAGCTGATCATTTCCTGCATATCCTGTTATCTTCCGATAGAACATGATAATGTGATCTGAAGGGCAATTATTCCCATCAAATTTCTCAAACTCGGGAACTTTGAATTTTGGTGGGAGCACTAAATTGGGACTAAACGCAGCTCTAGAGCATCAACTCTATAATAATCATGGTCCCCCTTAACCACCTTCATTTTGTCTTCCAGCAGTTTGATCTTTTCTTCCATTTTCTTTGCCTTGTCTTCTCCATCAAAATCCGGTATATGGTAATCATCTGTATTATTCTCAGAGTTAGATACAGAAGTCTTTACCTTTACAGCAGAAGAGGCTTTCGCTTTTACAGCGGGTGAGTCCCCTTGTAGTCCTGGTAGGATTCCAAGTAAGATAACCACATGCCGGGTATGTGGCATAGCTACCCCTTCAGATAACCCTGCCCCGGGTGCCCTTGCCTAGTTCCGGCCAGATAGCATGGAAACAATTTGGTCAACCAAAGATTCTTGGCTTTTAGTGATTGTTTCTAGAGTGCTTTGGTTATTCTGGCTTATCTTTTCTTCTAACTCCCTCTACAACCTCAACATGTTCTCTTCAAGTTGAGCAATTTTGGCTTCCATTTGTCTTTTCTTTATGCGGGTGTTGTAAGGATGATGTGTGTCCAAGGCTTGTGGAGGTATACTCAGTGTTTGTTCCCTAGACATTTTCTGTTAATTAATGTGAATGTAAAGAAATGAAGAAAAATAATAAATGCAAAATATATATAAATTCATTATGCATGAAATGTTTGAGGCATTGATCCAAAAATACGTCTGTTATTATAAATAATCTTTATTGAGACAAAACCCTCTAAAGGTACATTTCAACTAAATCTTTTAAACCTCGAACGGCTTTTAATAGGTTAACTAGTCTTCTGCCTTCGTCTGTCACCGGTTGAATACCCTGTCAAACCACTCCGACTTCTCTAGCTAAACCGTGCAAGTATCGAGCTTCTTTTTGTACTTGTTCCAATAAGTCTCGAATGACTGCATCTTTGGCTTTCACTATCTGCTGAGTCTGCTCCCTAACGGAAACACCATTGGAGCCCTCCATCGATAGGAACTATCAAAAGTTCATTTGCTTGTTTCTTGAATTTGTCAACAACGGCCTCCAATTTTAGC
The DNA here is from genome assembly GCF_006381635.1 of Hibiscus syriacus. Lineage (NCBI taxonomy): Eukaryota > Viridiplantae > Streptophyta > Magnoliopsida > Malvales > Malvaceae > Hibiscus > Hibiscus syriacus. The sequence continues at coordinate 898,006 of NW_024062828.1, read as the reverse complement.
TATCGTTTTGTCCTATTATTGTTGTATTTAAAGGGACTCTCCAGGTTAGTAACCTTTTTTTCATCTGACCTTGCAACCTTTGCTAACCTATTTTCGACAAGTTGACTTTTGATGTGCTTGGTGCATATCCCGGTCCATTCTGAGTCCTTCACAATGCAGCAGGGTGGTATACTCTTCGATTACGAGCACCACATCTTCTTGATTGAATGTGACACATAGTTGCCTTGCAGATTGTCTCCCTTTTCCTTCTGAGTCTTTTCTGACCATAGCCGAACCTCTGTGTCTTTCACCTCTTACATTACAACCCCTTTGTCCATTAATGCAAACTATTCATGTTTAACGAATACGTTTTTGTGGATCAACACCTCTTTTGAATTATGTAAATTATAAAAAAAATTAACTAAAAGAAAACAAAAATGAAAGGAGAGAAAGAAAAACAAAGTTAGTAAGATAAAGATAATAAACAAAACAATGTAAACAAAAAGTCCTACCCCACATGATATCTACCCCACATGCTTATTATTCCTACCCGGACATGATCTCTATCTCGTATGTTAATTTTGAACAAGTCCTAACCACATATATTTCTAGTTCGCATGTTTTGAACAAAAAGTAAAGTAGGAAATAATTTAAGACAACCTAGGTTTTGAAATGGGGTTTTGGGGTGGGCTCTAATTCCCTGTAGTCTCCCAGTTTAGGTTCTAAAGAAGGGTACCCGAGTTCTCCTTGCTGGTGCCCCCTTGGGCTTGCCAGACCCTTAGTCCTAAGCCCATTACAAGGTTATGTGGACCAAGTTAAACTCGAGATGATACATTCCTTTATGTATATACGGAGAATAAATTCACACGAAAACATAAGGTATATGAATCCCGAAGGTTACTTGCTAGGTCTATACGCAGAATAAATTCCTACGAAGGCATCGCATTCACCTCCACTTAAAAGGGTTTGGAGCTCGGGTATAGAGACAGAGATGAAAATTTTAAAAATCTAAAATCATTGAAAAAAATCAATACAACTATTTATTTGAAAGAATAATCAAAGATAAATAATAAGAATCGAATAAATAAATTAAAATTTAAACTTGTTATTTTCACTTAAAAAGATAACCTGAAATTAATTCTGGCCTGACTCACTTACCTGTCCCTACCAGAGTCGCCAAGCTATCGCAGCCGTCTTTCGGGTGGGCCCGGAATTGGGATTCGACTTGAATAAATGGGTTAGAGTCACCACCGATCATTTAAAAAATATATAGGTTGATCGGAACCATCTTACTTGATTTGCTTTTTACCAGAAATATGTCAGATTCTGGAGTCAGTTACAGTCAATGAAGGATTAGCACCCTTGAACTGCCATTTCGGTATCACTTTAATCTGTCGGTTATCTTAATTACGAAAATTAAAATTAAAATTAAAAGACTCGATTCGAATTACTTATTTTGATCGATGAAATTACCTAAACAGTTAAAAACGTTAGATTATAAAATAAAAGAAATATCAAATAAAAATTTAAATTTAAAAAAATAAATCAAAGAATGAAATATTAAATTTTAAAAAAATGTTATATAAAAAATGTTAAAAGAAAAAATAAAATAAATGAAGAAAATATAAAATTTCAGAGAAGAAAAATAAAAAAGTGTTAAAATAAAATAAAATAAAAAAGTGAGAAAATAAAATAAAACAAAATAAAATAAAAAAGTGGGAAAATAAAAATAAAACAAAATAAAATATAAAAAAGAAGTGTTAAATTTTAAAGAAAATACAAGGAAAGAATTGCACATCAAACAATTGTGCATCAAAACTGTAGGGACTGCAGAAATAATTTAAATATTTCATAATTACAACCTAGTCCTCCCTATAAATACCCCCAAAACACACACAAAAATAATATTTCCCTTATTTTCACCAAACTCTCCCATATCTTCTCTTAAAACCCTCTCGATGTCTGATAACCGTCGTTTTTCTATCAAAATAATTTTTGGCTTCTCAATTAAATAGAAAGGAAAATATTGTATAGAGAAACACGGTTGATCCACATGGACTATGGTTTTTGTGATTTAGTAAAAGTGTTTCTTGATTTTAGGGAAAGATAGAATTCCAGGTAAAGTTAAATATATAATAAAATAAAATAATAATAAATAAAAGGGAAATATAATAAATAATAAATAATAATAGTAAAGATAAAAAAAGTTTCTAAAAGTTGTTTTTAAAATAAAAGAAAATAATTAAATAAAAGAAAATAAATAAAAAATCTAAAGAGATTGAGATAAAAAGAAACTTATAGTGAAAACAACCTCAGACTTCAGCTTTTCCTCGAATTCCTCGGATCATCGAAACAAATCTTTACTTCAAAATTCGCGTACACATACAAGGACAATTCTTTGCTGCTGACTCGGATTATGTTGTTTCAACAATAACTGGTTTCGATCTCAGTTTTCTTTTAGCAAACAATTTTTCTAAGTGTGTTCTCGGAAAGTCGAATATGCTTCAATAAGCAAAACCCTTCTTCAAATGTTAACCATAACAATATCTAGACCAATGTTGAAATCTTTTTGTTTTGAAAAGTAAGCTCAGAAAACAGAGAGAAAACTCCGAAGCGATTTAGGTGCCTTACAATTCTCATGTTTGGGATTGATCCTTCGCTTTAGCCTTCGGCTTAAAAGAAAATTAGCTAAGTACGACCAAAGTTATACTTAGCATAATTGTTGAAAACGAAATTTAAAAAAAATAAAGAAGTGTGCGAAAAATAGATAGAAAGCTAGAGAGAAAAAGGAGATTTTATTCTCAGATGTGAGAGATCTATTTCTAGTCTTACCCTGAGAGGGTATTTATAACCTTCAAATTCCTAAAACAAGCTAAAGATAATTCTTAAAATAATATCTTAAAGCCTAATTAAAACACTTAAAACTATTTAAACTAAAATTCCTAAAACAAAGATAAGATAAAATATAATAAAAGTATTATCCTAAATCCTAATTAAAATAATTTAAACAATTTAAACTAAAATTCCTAAAGATAAAATTAAAATAATATCCTAAAACATGAGTTTAATTCAAATTCAAATTGCAGAAATGTGCGGCTGATCTATTCGTTCTTCTAGAAACACTGATTGGGCCTTCTAGAAACTGTCACGTCAAACCGTGTCATGCCCAAAGTCATGCCCATGTCTCCATCCGTGACCAAATAATAAAATAAATTGCAGAATGTGCCCGTTTTACTACTAATTTTGGAGAGTAAGACCTGATTAGAACACTCCTCACTTGCCCACCCGGTTGGGTCCTTACTGGGCCTCTTGGACTGTTTTGGACTTATTGGACCCCTAAAAAAAGGAAAAATAAAAATAACAAAATGAATAAATAAATAAATGAAAATAAATAAATCAATAAAATGACATTATATTTAAAAAATAATATTATATATATTCGAAAAATGCTTTCAAAACCATATATTATATACGTTCAAAATGTTTTCAAAAACTATATTATATATATAATGTTTTCAAAAACTATATATGTTAATATATACTAAATAAGCCCCGAACGAAAATGAGTGTCTACACTTGTTAAGGATTGACGAGCTTCGTAGTTAAAAGTATAGAAGTATTTCTTTTTAAATTTGATCGAATATTAGAATTCGAAGAGCTGAAGACTAGTTTGGAAAATATTTTGAAGTTTAACCAGATTTTGTTGATATTTATGTGCTAGGGAATCGAATTCCGAATTATATCCGAAAGACAACGATAATTGTATTTTCCAATGATATTGGATTTGATTAAGATAAAGGAATGACATGAAGTATTTTTATGAATGATTTAAACTTTCAGAAAGAATATAATGGTGAAATAGTATAAAGTATAATATATGTTCGAGCTATGATTGAATGGAAGTTTGAAAAGTTATTTGAATTTGAAATCTTTTGGAATTCTCTGGTTATTCAAAAGATTCATAAGGAAAATCTTAATGGCCCTCCTCACTAAGCAAGTTATTAGTAAATGAGGCAACATTTTTGGATTATTAAGAAGCAAGGAGATGCAAGGTAGGTAATAATAAGATCAGTTGAAGAAGAAATTGTAATGTTATAGAGGATAATTGAAAAGATTCTTCTGTGGTAAAGAATACAAATAAAGCAAGTAGGTTTAGTTCGAAGTAAGAGAAATTTATTTTGAAATATGAATAAGGATTAAGAATTGTTACTGATAAGAAATCAGGTTTAAATGTAAACTTTGTAAACTGGATTAGAAAAATCCGTCAGAAATTGTACTAATTAAAGTGGAAGAAGTATTTTTAAATAGTTAGATATGTATTTGAATTTAGTTATGAGGATCAAGTGGAGAAATTCTGAGTATAAGGAATAACAAAGAATAAGATTCCTTACAAAGTAGTAAAGATTACCAAAGTTAGGAAGGTGCAATAATTTGGTAATTAGAAATGATTCTAAGTAGTATGATGATGTTTTTCATACCATTATGAGAAGGATATTGGAGTACAAAGAAAAAGGATAGGACTTTCTACGGAGTATAATAAAGTTATGGAAATTGATATGTTACTTTAATTGTTTGTTAGAAGAAAAATATAACACGATAATTGCAGAGGTAAAGTTCAAGGTTATGTTGTTAGAAAAAGGAAGAATATATAATTACATGTTAAGGATAGAACATGTTAAGAATTTTAAAGAGGTGTAGCTTATAAGCTTGACATGTTGAAAATAAGGTATTAAATAAAATTGGAATGAAAGTAAACAATTTTCAGTTCTCAGTAAAAATGAGAAAGATTTACGATAGATTTTGTAACTGGGTTACCTTTGACACCGAACAAAAGGATTTAATTTGGGTAATTGTGGATTATTTAACAAAGATTACATTTCATTCCTGTTCGAACTAATTTTTCAATGGATAAGTATGCGGAACTATACATCAAGGAGAGAGTTAGACTAAATGGAGTGTCAGTTTTAATTGTATCTCATGGGATCTAAGGTTTACTTAAAGGTTTTTGAATTCTTCGTACAAGGCTTTCGGAACTCGATTTAACTTTAGCGCTAATTTCCATCCACAGATAGATAGTTGGTCCGATCAGGTTATTCGGAATTTAAAAGTTATGTTAAGGCATGTGTGATCGAGTTTAAAGGATCAGGAGGAAATTCGTATGCTAAGTTTACTAAACATAAGTGTGGATTTTCTAAGGTTGTATTCCTTGGCCATTTAGACTCAATTAAGAAGATAAGGATATGTATATTAAGGAAGCTTGAGATATAGTCGAATGAAATTCCAAATAATGATAAGAATATAGTCAATGATTATATTTTCTCTGACCAAATTATTGAGGATAGATATTACTTAATTTGATTGATAAGTGTCAAGAAAATGTTAAGAAATTACAAAGAATATTGGCATGAGTTCCAAGGTTAGTATGATTAGAATTTGGAAAAGATTATGTGAGTCATAGTAATATGTATTATAATTATAGAATGTGTGTTTGCATAAGAAGAAAAGTTTTAGTTACACTGTTAAGAAACTAAAGAAGTATAAAAGAAATCAACTGACTCACAATCTCGAGTTAGCAATGATTGAGGATACTTTGTTGATAGAAAACCACTAATTATTCGGTGAATGATGTTATATCCATAAGGATCTCAAAAGTTAAAAGTATGTGTTGAATTGAAGGAATGAAAAAACAAGAAATGGATTAAATTCCTTGAAAAATGAGGACGTGGTTATCAATTACAAACATGAAAGATTAATATGGTGGCTGGTACTACAAAGCTTAAAGACATTTTATTTTGAAAGTTTGGAATCCATGATTATTTTTAAAGAAAGATTGTGTGTTGTTTGTATAATAATTTTTAAAGCCTTTATTACTTGATCGAATAAATATCTTAAAGAAAAGATGAAAATTTTATGGTTGACAAATATGGAATAAGTGGGAAAAGGAGAAACTAAAGACTTATTGTCTGATGAAAGATTATAGTACTATAGAAAGAGCTTAGAAATAGGTATGGAAAGAGTTATCATTAAGTTTATTTTTAAATGATTGACATAAAGTGAATATTATTTTTAAGATTATAGTACTTATTGTCAGCAAGTTTAAGAAAGGTATCAAGATAACTTTAAGTGAAGTTTTGCATAGAAGAAAACTTTAGACTCCATTAAGTTGGTTCGAATTGAAAGATCAAGACTTAGTGCGGCTAGATTTGATCAAAGAAGTTGAAGAAAAAGTGAATATTATTTAAGATAATCTTAAGATAGCTGTTGATCGACAAAAGTCCTACACATATTTGAAGATAAAGGAAATTGAATTCCAAGTAAGTGATAAAGTGTTTCTCCAAGTCTTGCCTTGGAAGAAGATTCTCTATTTTGGACGCAAAGGAAAGCTCAGTCCTAGATTCATTGGACCTTATTAGATCTTAAAAAGAGTTGGACCTATAAGTGAGCATTGCCACCAGAATGGAAAAGATTCACAATGTCTTTCATGTTTCAATGCTCAAGAGATATCGATCAGATCCTTCTCACATCAAAGCACCGAAAGAAATAGAAGTTCAATCTGACCTGGCCTATAAATAAGAACTAGTACAAATTTTAGTATATGAAGTTAAATAACTAAGAAATTAGATGATTTCATTAGTAAGAGTGCTTTGTGTAATCACAAAGCGGAAGAGGTGGCATGGAAGTGTGTTGAGGACACAAAAAGAAAAGTTTCTCATCTCTTTGTATAATGAAAATTCGAGGACAATTTTTCTTAAGGGGGAGAATTATAATACCCCAAACTTAGGGTCAGTGACTGAAATATAAGGATTTAAAATTTAGTGGTTTAATTTGAATTAATTAAAAAGTTTAAGGACTGAGTTTAGAATTTGTCTCTAGGACTTATTATCAAAAATGTAAGAATAGAAGGGCAAAGAGGTCTTTTAGCATGAATGAATTTAAAATTCATTTTTAAAAGATATTTAAGAGGTGAGGAATAGTGAAAGGAAAAGAAAAATCTAGAATTTTTCATCTTCTCTCTCTTCTTTCTCCACCGAGACTCTCCATGCTAAGGTAAGAGATTTTAAAGTTGATTGTTTATTTCATTTCTGATTTGGTTTTGAGTTCTTGGGTAATATAGAAGCTTAAGAAAGCTTAAAGATGAGTAGAAACTAAGGGATTAAGGATTTAATGGTGATTTAGGGTCCTAAGAGAATTGATTGAAATTGATTGTATTTGGATTGTTAAATATATTTGACTTGTCAAGGGTTTAATTAAGGGATTAAAAGTGTTAGAATGGATTAAGAACATGTTTGAAATATTGCTATGATTTTTAGTTTCAAGAGTTCTATGGAGAAATTAAAGTGTTAAAGGGGTTTTAATGGATATAAGTTAGTGGTAATAAGTGTAAATGAGCTTAAAGGCACGAATAGAGTTAAAAGGAGGAGATTTAGGTGAAGTTGGGTAATTTTCGAAGTGAAATATATGAATTTTGGGTAAGGGTATAAGTACTGGAAGAATAGTACCAATACTATAAAGTTAAGTTGAAATAAATGATTTGAATCGGATGAATAGTACCAATACTGATTGAAGTAGTATCGATATTGATGTGGAGGTATCGATACCAAGGGTAAGGTATCGATACTGTAAGTAGGGATGAAATTACAGAATGCCAAAATGGTATCGATACCGAAGTAGGTATCAGTACCATAAAAGAGAAGTATCGGTACTGTAGGAAAAGTATCGATAATATTCAGTCTGAAATGTTAAATTAGGTGTTTCATTTTATTTAAGTAAAGGCTAATTTATTAGATGATAATTGAGCTCCGATATTCATATTGATCATGTAATGTGTAGATTTGACCGAAAACAAATGTTGAACGAAATGAAGTATAAAGTTGGGGAGTTAAAGTGAAAAAGAGTTGCTTAGGGCTTAAGTGAGGCAAAGGTGAATGCATTTTATTTATGATTTCAAGGTACGAAATGAGGGAGACTTGCGATGAGTCAACCTCGGCTGATTTATAAAGAAATTGTTTCAAATTGTTTTATAATATATATTTTATCATGTTTTATTAAATGATTTCTTTGAATGATTTTGGGTATGAATTACCCAAACTATTTAATACGATAAGTTCTTTATATCTCATGTGAATATTGTGAGTATGAATTGTATGATATTGGTTTTGTGAAATATATTACGTATATTAATTATATGAATGATTTGTATGGAGAATAATAAATGATTTTGAATTAAGACAATGTATGAGTACATGAAATAAGTAAATATGTTCTATGTGAATATGATATATGTAAATGTGTTCTACGTGAATAAAAGACACTTGAATAATAAATGTGAAATAATTATATGGAAAAAGCCCAAAGTATATTTTATGAGAATTAGGGGTATAGTTGGCATGCCAAGAGTTGAGGGTTCTACGCGGTCCTTCGGGACAAATTCTACACGGCCTTTCGGGACAAAATTTACGTGGCACTTCGGTGCAAATTTTATGAAAAGTGGTGACTGCATTAGTGCACAACCTCAATGTACTCGCATACCTTGAGTTCTTAGTGGTATATGTTGGGCTAATTAAATAAATGGATATTACTTAAATAAATTGATATGGGTTGAAAGGAGTATATATATATATATATATATATATGTAGTTTTTGTTATTAAATGTAAGTTGATTATGAATTGAACCGTGATTAAAAGTCCATTCTATTTATATGAAACGTAAATAGATTTCATATTAAGTATTTTTCTATGAAATGTTTAAATAAATGTTTTTGGTTTAATATACTCATTATGCCTCATTAAGTCATAGACTTAGCGTAGGATTATTTTCACACGTAGGTTTAAAGAGTTTCGAGGAGTAAGTCGAATAAGCAAGGGTAGGGTAGCTTACTTGTGAAGATTTTCAGATCAGTGAAATTTGAATTGTATATGTGTTTGTTATTTGAAATGTTGTTGGCATGTACTAATAATGTTTTAAATTGTAGATGCTCTGATATGTTATTAAGTTTCGTTTTTCTTTTTCAAATAAAAATAAAAAGTCAAAAATTTAGTCAGATTTTCAAAGTTTTCAAAAGTTAAAAGTCAATGTGACATCTCATATTCATATTCGGGTCGAGTACAGGTCAAAAGTGTTACAACATATATCTACCATAAACTCTAGTAAAGGCACTCACAATAGTAAAGTTACCCTAAATGTTACTTCAAACTTTTTGAAGACTTTATTTAGGCATTTTTCTTTCCTTTGGTAGATCCTCATTTACTTTTTTCTCTTGAATTTTCTTTTATATGCATAAGACATCATACATACGTAATTAAATCAACATTCTAATACTTAACTTCAAAATAATAAAGAGAATTAAATATAAATGCTAACATGACATGAAATTCTTGCCTAAGATTAACTTATGAATGAAATTTATAAAAAAAAACTTATTTTTCCCCAACTTAAACATTAAGATTTTTTATGGAAAAAAATTTATGTTTTTGTCACCCTTTAAATTTTATAAGTTTGTCTCCTCTAAAATTTTAGGATTTTGCTTTCCTAACAAAAATAATGTGTATGTTCTTAACTTTGTAGGTTGACTCTAACCATCCACCTATACATACCCTCTTCTTTTTTTTTTTCCCTGGGAGAGTCTAGAATACAATTGTTAAATCAGTTGTAACCGAAAATCTTATCAAGAGTGTAATATTTTATGTTGGACAAGGTAGCATTTTAGATTTAAACCGAAAATATTATAAATTATATAACGTTTTAGGTTGATGATATTTTAAGGTAAAAACATCCTTAAATTAACCTTTTGTTGCACAATAGAACTACCCTTTTTCTCCCTATATTAATTTTTTTAATAGTTTGAGATGATTACAAGGTAATATTTATTCGGAAGTTTCTTAACCAACTGACAAGGCAAACACCCTGCAGACACGTAGCTACTCGAACCTAAGACATTTAAGAAGAACACAATTCTCTTTTATCATTGAGACCACTTGATGAGTTATTCTCCCTATGTTAACTTGAAAACATTAAAATTTATCAAATATATTTAAAATTATAAACATAAAAACAATATATTATCTTTCGATGGGGTTCCTAGGAAGGTTGAAAATATCATGGAAACGGATTTTGGGGATAAATTTTGTTAGCATAAAATATGGGGTCCATGTTTGGATTTCCCTTTCGAGAATGAAGCCGTCATTGCCACATCTTTGTCAAGGCATCCTATATGCACGTGCTTTGGGATTCATGTCATCCATTAATTTTTTTCCACCTCCTGCAAATCAAATGAAACCTTGGATTGAATGATTTCATTTCCTTTAGTCTGCAATTTAACATTATCCCATAATTATATGAACCAATCCAATCAAGTATATGAACCGCACGACTTGTTAAGCAAACTGCCAACTGCGAACGTAAATGCCATTGTCGATTCATGCAAAGCCCCGCACAAAAACTATGACCTTGTCTTCCCATACGCAACATTCAAGATGCAGAGCACTAAACTCTCTGTTTCTCCTTTAACTCCATTGTTTAGACCTTTAAATAAGAATCCAAACCCCAGATGTAGTCCGGTATCCAACTCGTCTTCTTTAAAGCCATTCAGTTCCATCAATGTACTTTCATTTCAAAAAGCTTCTTTGCTTTCTTCTTGTTCCTCCTTCAATGCTCCTCGGGTGTCCGAGTCATTGTTTATTCCGAAAGGAAGATGTGATGGTCTTAGTGTCAGAGCTCAAGAGGTTCCTGAAAACATAGGCGAGACAAAGGGCTCTAGCTCGTAGCCATGTTTGCAATTTGGTATCTTTTGAATATCTACTTCAACATTTTCAACAAGCAGTTCTAAATCCATTTTCCTTTTGTCTGTTTTCTTGGAAACCAAGCAATCACTGGGATTGCAATGGAACCCTTTTTCATTGTCTTGTTCTCTGTTCTGATTCTAGGATAGGTACCACTTTATGTACTGTCTGATTTGATTAGTTGAAACCAAGAGGGTTTCTTATTTTACCTCGCAATTCTTTTCCTGCTTGTATATTTGCAGTGGCCTACTTTTTGGATAGTATCCTCCCTTGTACCAGTTGTTGGTGGAGTGGCATTCGCATCATTCTCTGAGGCATCATTTAATTGGTAACAAACACCCTTTTTCTTAGTACATCTATTTGACTCAAGTGTAGGTCAAATTGTTTCTTAAACGTGTTCTGCAACAGGATTGGTTTCTGCAGTGCAATGGCTTCCAATGTGACTAACCAATCGCGTAATGTGTTTAGCAAAAAGTTCATGGTTAGAAGTGAGGTACAAACCACGTATTATATCCAATACAATAGGCAATGTTTAGACGAGGAACTAATCTGTATGTATGTTTTATAAAGCAGGAGACACTGGACAATATCAATCTTTTCTCAATAATCACCATAATTTCGTTTATTCTATTGGTTCCTGCTGCCATTTTATTGGAAGGAGTGAAGTTCAGTCCATATCTACAATCTGCTGTAAGTATTTACATTTGTTGTGTTAAAGCGATTAGAGCTTGTTATGCCATTAACATTTTCACATACTTGGTGTAAAAGGCAAACCAAGGTTTGAATATCAGAAGCTATGCATAAGATCTCTTCTGGCTGGATTCTGTTTCCACAGCTATCAACAGGTAACCCTCTTCTTCTGTCATTCTACATGTGTCCGATGTTGTATATGAACATATATTTAATACAAATATTTTATTTTTTTGAAAAAAAAAAAAAGAATTGTGTCATTATCGTATGCAGTGTCTTTGAATGTGTATAATCTGAGTCTGGATTGTGTATGACAGGTCTCATACATGATATTGCAAATGGTGTCACCAGTGACACATTCAGTGGGGAATTGTGTGAAGAGAGTTGTGGTCATCATTTCATCAGTTATCTTCTTCCAGACACCTCTTTCACCCATCAACTCCCTCGGCAAATCATCTGCTTTAACGGTGCAGTAAAATTCAATTATATTTGTATTTTAGCTTTTAACTACTGGCATACATGCAGGCACTACACTGGCTCTTACTGGATTCTTCCTGTACTCCAGAGCGAAACAATTGAAACCATAGCCCAAGTACGCATAATAAATCATCTGTATCCATTTATGATTCTTTTTCCCTTTTTTAAAGGAAAAAAGCTTAATCTGAATGTAAACTTTGCTTCATTTCCGAGAAAAGAATCCGAAAATTGAGAGAAACCCAAGCTTGTTGATGGGTTCTTTTTTATTCTTTTAAGACAAGGCTGTGCTAATCTGTAACACTAGGGTTGGCACGAAAACTTTAATAAAATAATATATTTACCATTTTTTAAAACAATAATGGAAATTATCTTTATCAATTATTAGTTTCCCTTGATAATGCAAAGCCCTTGCTTAATATTTTTTATATACCAAATATTTAACATATACTCGAGATGTCAAATGTGGCAAGTATTTAACCCTAAAAGCACTTCATCTTTGTAACTCAACCTAAATGCTAACATATACATTTAATGACCCTCCAAATATTCATTCATTTCTCAATTCTTTTGCGGAAGAAACATAACATTAGATATTTAAGAAAATAACAATAAATTACTTATCAGTAGAAATTTTTAAAATAATCCACTCTGTAATAGACAGTAATCTGACCCTTAACATATCCATCGCACAACCAATACATCACAAAGATTCAAGGTTTTATCCTAATACGTAACAATCTTGGCCTACTTTTATTTTATTTTACCTCCATTCATCTGAAACCTGGCAAGTCTATCAAGAAAAATGTAACAAATATTCCCTTGTGATTCAACTTCTTAAACTATATAATATTAAAACTCGAACCAAACTCAGAAAGAAAAGTTTATCAGAAGGCATGAACCACCAAATTCCTAAATTCTGAGGTCAAAAAGATCAATGAGGTATCATACCTTCTTCCTCATTCCCTGAAACCTTTACCAGCATATTCCCCTCCTGCTGAGAGTCGCCAATCGATCTTCCACTACTACCAGCACCGCTATATGGTGATTTGGACCTCTCACGAGCGTTGACGTGCAGCAGCACTATCATACCTGTCAGCACTACGACTCCGGCTGCGTTCATGGAAACCACTTTTACTGCAATCACCCCAACCTGCAGGACTCCGACTGCGACTTCTTCCCTTATTGTAACTATCATGGAAACCACAATCATATCAGTTCAGACATAACAAAGGGACCAATAAACATGGGAGAATTTAAAGTTCCATACCAAAATTAGAATAAATTCTAAATTCACTAATCAAAGACGATGTGGGAAAATAAAGAAAAATCAAATACCACCACACCAACAGTTCAATAATTGTAACTAGTACAGAAGCAAGTATAGAACGTAGAATTAACAAAATTTTAAAATTAGAAGAATAAATAAAAAGATGAAGAGAACACAACATACCTATCACTGGACTCGTGCCTATATCCCTGTCCTCCAGTTCTCTCATTCCAGCTAGATGGTAATGAAGAAATTCCTCGACCACCTCTGCCACCATCCCTGCCGCCAAACCCAAACCCAGTACGACCACGGCCACCAGAATTGGGAGTCCAACGTCTAGGCATTCCCCTTCCACCACCACGTGAAGCCATATCACGAAGTTCTGCAGGCACCCTCTGGTTTGCACCTTCTAGAACTTTGATTAGCTCTGAAGTATGCTTCGAATCCTGATCACCAAAGAATGTATATGCTAATCCAGTAGCACCTGCCCTTCCAGTCCTCCCAATCCTATGAACATAATCCTCGACCCCAGTAGGAAAGTCATAGTTGATTACCACCCTGTGAAAGATATTAATAATTGCAAACATTATCATGATTTACTAACACGGAAAATGTAATAAAATCACGAACAAAGCGTTAAATATGAAGATTTTCCTGCATTAACATAAGTAGCTCCTCACAGCTATAGAAGTACAAAGTAATGGAACCATACATAAGAAATCCCAACCCCTACCTTATGTCTTTAACATCCAATCCACGAGCAGCAACATCAGTAGCAACAAGCACTGGGGACCTCCCAGTGCGAAACTGACTTAACACATAATCTCTGTCAGCCTGAGATTTGTCTCCATGGATAGCAGAAGCTCCAAATTGTCGAGCGAGGTTGCGAGCAAGTTGATCACACATCTTCTTAGTTGAACAAAAAACAATTATCTTGGATCCTGGTTCTTGTGAGCGCAGTATCTGCTCCAATCTTCTGTGCTTTTCCATTGGTGATAATACTTCAACAAACTGCAACATATCATGACAATGATAAATTTCTTAGCAACTATATATTAGAGAGAACCATTCATGGACATAAAAACTACCCGACAGATTCAAATAAGAATTGAATTATATCAGAAATAGCAATAATGGAGTTCAAACCTGGGTAATAGACTTGTTTGCCACAAGCTCATCAATATTGCCAATGTTGACCTGAACAGGATTTACCAGTAGATCAGCAGCAATTTTACGGACTTCCTTTGGCCATGTTGCCGTGTACATTAGTGTCTGCCTGCGAGTAGGAACTTCATTCACAATCTTCCGTATTTGAGGTTCAAAGCCCATGTCCAACATGCGATCAGCCTCATCTAACACGAGGTAAGAAACTTGGTGGAGGCTGATTCTCCTCATCTCCAGAATATCATTTAACCTGCCAGGAGTGGCAACCACAATATCTACTCCTCTCTCAATCTCTCTCAACTGAGGACCCTTTGGTGCTCCCCCATATAAACACTGCACATATACAAATATTGAATCACATCAGTGTAAACTCACAGTTCTGTCCACATTCACCTTTGAAAAGATCCTATATCAAAATATAATTGGGGGAGGATTATTTGAAAAAATTTAAGCATACTATTTATATAGGATCATTATAAAAGAACTAAAAAAAGAATTGAACAAATTGATGCCCTGACTTCTGATTCAAAGAGTGGTAACATACCGTGCACCTAATTCTTGACGACTTCCCAAACTTGTTAGCTTCCTCTTGTATTTGAGTAGCCAACTCCCTAGTTGGCGATAAAACTAACACAGTTGGACCCATTTGAGGATCATTACGGCAACGTTTGAGATGCATAAATCCAGGAAGTAGATAACCCAATGTTTTCCCAGAACCCGTTTTCGCAATGGCCACTATGTCTCTACCTTGCAATGCAATTGGCCATGACTGAGCCTGAATGGGAGTCGGAGCAGAAAACCCAGCATTGTGCACCTGTTAAAAGAAAAGAAAAAAACAAACACCAGCAACCTCCATGAGCAGAACTACCTTCAAGACTTTTGGTTTTCTTTTAGGAGTTATAGATGAATGGCCTAAGTCAGAAGAAGCGTCATCCCCCATATGCAAGCAATCAATGCTTCCTGATGGAAGCTGGAACTGGAGGAGGCCTCTTCTTCCATTCAGACACAGTAGCAGAATTAATCATCAGCTACGGCAGTCCAGGCCAAAAACTTGGGTCATCCAGTATGCCCTTCCGAAAAATCGGTCCACCATACAAGGTCGCCCCAAGTTACAAGCAAAGCCCCCCACAGAGGGCACCACAGTGTACGACATTAACCCCTCCAAGGAGCAAATATCGCACCTTCGACAAAAAAGTAAAGATGGAAAAAGAATTAAGATGTGTCTGACGCTCATCCGGACCTCCAGCAATCACAGAACTTTCCAAAGAAACATTCAACTTGCATGGTTCGACTAACTTACCATATGCAACTTTCAATTGACCACCTGTGTTATAAAGTCTAGAAGGAGCAAGAAGAAGCATACCTCTCTCAGTATCTCAGAAGGAAAACCAGTAGATTCAAATGATGAAAAGGGCGGTGGTACTTCACCTCCCTGACAAGAAATAAGGGAGAGAACAATTTGTCAAAAGGATGGTAATGTCCAAGCAAAATGAGAGTTACAAAAGCTAAATTGCCTGAATGAAAAAAAAATACTAAAATGGTTAATAAACCGTAATTACCACCTAGATACTCACAGTTACTGTTATCTCATGCTGATGACAATAAGCGTCACCAGACAAATTACTTTCTCCAGCTGCTGATCCCAGTCCTCTAGCAAATAATCCACCAATAAGAGTGTTGGAAGTCCCATTAGGTGTATGGGAATGAAATGGTCCACCCCTAGCATTCTATGCAAAATTAAGAACATTAAACCGATCCTAGGTAGGAAATGAACATACCATAAACTCCCACTTAAGATGCTTGAACCTTATGTAACTTTGATAGTCAAATATAATATATATTTACAAGAAAATGGACATGCTTTAATACTCACTTTGGTACTCAACAAGTTATAAAAATGTACTACTTTTTCATGTAAGACAAAAGAAAAAACATATCACAAATACCAGATTTATAGGACCAGAAGGGGAACAAATACCTGATCACTCCCTAATACTGACTCAAGTTTTGGTACAGCATCGGATACTTTTCCATACCGATCATGCTCCTTCTCAGAACTATACCTATAACGTCCTTCATAAGATTGTTGAACCAGCACTGAAGAACCCATAGGCACTGAAGAAGATTTTGGGCCAGAATCTATATTTGTAGGCCTTTCGTATTGTGTGACATTTGTAACTGGATTCCAAAAGTAGAGATAACCAGTTTTACCATCAACTAGGCCTTTCCATGGTTTGGGAAGAGTTGGGTCTGGCGGAGCATATTGTGGACCACCAGATGCAGTTGCAGTTGCAGCAGCAGCCATAACAAGAGAAGCAACCAACAAAAATCTGCAAGCTCCAAAAATTCCAAGGCAGAAATGAGAAAAGCAAGGAAAACTTCTTGGAGAACACAAAACCAAGAGTTCATTTGCTTTTTGTTCATTTGTAATCATTCATTAATTTGCTTTTCATTGCTTACTCTTTCCCTTATAGCTACAATTTATGGAGGAGAAAATAAGACATAAAAAATGAAAGGAAAAGCAGCAGTATGAAAAGGCATAAAGAAAAAATATATGCACTTAAATTTTAAGAAGCATAAGGAAGCCTTGAGAAAATAACTTCTGAACCAAATCAAAGAATAAAAATTAAGAACCAGGATACCTAATTGTTCAAAAAGCCTCTTCCAATAACCCGTAAACAGCTAAAAATTTGAATGCAAAATCTCAATATTTTCAAATATCGAAATTCAAATAGGTCCTCTAAAAGCATTCTGAGATCAATATATCGCAAAACTTCAAAAACAGTAAGAAGAATAGATTCCAACAACCAGACCGACATCCAATACGTTCCCAGATCCAGAACCAAGAAGAAATCCCCAGTTATTCTAATCATATATTTATCACTAAACAATCAAAAGATTCCAAAACGCCAGCTCTACCAAACCAATTAACAACATGCAAATTACCAGAATCTTAAAAAATTAATAACTTAAAATTAAGAACCCTAAAAACCCAAATTTTGAAGGGGATCGAAATCGAAATATAAAAATTCGATAACGAAATTCAGATCCAAGAAACTCAAGAGAAAACGTATGGAAATGGAAGCACCTGAAGGAGTCGTTTCGGGAGGACGAAGCGATAATCGCTTTTCTAGTTTGGGTTTTTTCTTTTAGAAAAAATAAAAATTTAATATTTTTTTCTTGGAATTCTTTGGTTCCCTTTTTATCTCTCTCACCCTTCTCCCTAATCGCAATGTTTTCCTTAAAAAGCAAATGAAAGGGGTAGAGAAAGAAAATGGGAAGACGAGAACTAGACGGAACCAATGCGTTTATTTATAGCATGAAGATAACAATTTTGTCGATACTAGTCCTCTCCACACCCTACGTGAAAAAATAAAGGGTAAACTACATGTAAGTTTTTGTATTTCTCACTAAATTTTTAAAAGTTATAAATTAGTCATTAATATTATTGATTTATAATAAAATGACCACCCCACCATCGTTCTTGATAAATTGATGACATGATAATATTAACAAAAAGGTTAATATTTAGTTTAAGATCTTAAAAAATGATTTTATATTTAATTTACAAAAAATTAATTTCATTTTTTTCTAAAGACCACCACCATCATAGTTCATGTTGTTTAGGGTGTAAATAAATAGAGTATTCGGTGAACTGTTCATATAACGTTTGTTTATATTTATTTATTAAGTTAAATAAATAAGTATGAAAAAATTATGTTCATTTAATAAACGAACAAACACAAACAGAAGTGTGTTCCGTTCATTTATATTCACGAACATGCTCGTTTATAAGCTCATTTGTGAGCTCGTTTATTGACTCATTCATTTATATTCATGAACAAGCTCGTATAGTCGGTTCTCCTTTTTCTTATTTTCTTTACATTTTAAATATTGGTAAAGGTATGGACTAAATAAATACATGGTAAAAGTTAAAATTTAAACTATGAATTTTAAGGAGTTTAAGCACGAGTGGCATAATTTTACCATTTTTAAACTTGAATATGAAATGGTAAAATTAAAATTGAACATATAAACGAACATTAAACGAACATGTTTGTGAACGCTAAACGAGCACGTTCATAAACATATAAATCAAAACGTTCACGAACATTATACGAACTTCTTCGTGAACCATAAATAAACGAACACGAACACAATATTAAAATTTAAACGAACACGAACCAAACCTGAACACATTCAAAAATAAACAAATTAACATGAGCATAATATCGTTCATTCAAGCTCTGTTTATTTACACCCATGTTGATTAGTTGGTCTCATCCTTGAAGAAGATAGTGGCTTTCCCTATTTACACCCATATTGATTAGTTGGTCTCATTCTTGAAGAAGATCGGGGCTTTCCCTTTTAAACTGATGTCACTCTTTGCATTTGTACACAGGTTAAGCCCAGTTATAGCCATTATCCTCTTCTACTTTTAGTCCAAGTCCACAGTCTTATACTTCTCAACAACCCTATCTAACTCTCTAGTTCAGGAGATGGATTCAAATAGCGGTCATATAATGGAATAGTAGTTAGAGGTGAAAAAACACTTGATTTGACTTAAAAAAATAATTTTTTTATTCAAATTGTAAAATTCTCAATACCGGGTTAGTGACCAAATTGTAAAATTTCAGAATTTGATGATAAAAATAGAATAATTTAATAGTTTAATGATTTATTTGGAAATATTTCCTAAAAGTTGTTAGTAATTATCAAAGAAATTAAAGGGCAAAATGGTCCTTTGACAATGAAATATATTTTTTCCTTGATAAATATGAATCACGTGGGGTGAGGGAGAGTTATATGTAAACTCTCTTCTTCTTCTTCCTTCTTCTTCCTTCTTCTTCCTCTCCTCTTTTATCTCCAAGCTCAAAGGTGAGTTTTCTATTTAGTTAATTTCTGGTTAAATTTAAGGTTGGGTTATGATCATTAGATGATAATTAAGCTTAAGGAAAGCTTAATTTGTTCTAAAACAACAAGATGAAAGGTATAGGAGAGATTAAAGATTTTGAGCTCTTGAATGAAATCTTGGAATAGAGTTCATAATTAGAAGTGAAAGTCAAATTTGACTTGTCATAAATGGAATTAAGAAGTATTAAGTGTTAGAATTGAATTTAGAACATGTTGAAAATTTGGTATGATTCTTAATTTTAAGAATTTGAATGAAGTATGAGAGATAATAAGGTGTGGTAATGATAGAGGTTAGTTAAAATGGTTGTAGTTGAGTTTGGTGATATGAAAGGAGTTTTGTATGAGGAAATTCAGTGAAGAGCTGATGAATTTTCGGATGAAAAAACATGTTTTAGGCAGAGTGTATCAGTACCCTATGTATGTGTACCGATACCCTCTTGAACGAAAAATTTCAGAATGTAATAAGGGTACCGATACCATAGGGAGGGTATCGATACCCCCTAAAAGAAAAATGGAATTTTGGTTCATTAAACTAGTTTAAGTTATTGGAATCGAGTGATAATGTTTAGGATTCTGATAATTGTATTGAAAATTATATTTATGTAGATACAAAGCCTAAACGAGTTCCGGAAAAATCAAAGAATTAGGATCGAATCAAAGCAAGGCTGAGGTGAGTGCATACTATAAGTATAGTACAATGGAATAAGACTTGTGATAAGTCTAATTCCTATGTTGATTTTCATAGTACAATAGTTATGAACATGCATACATGATAATTATTATGATACATGCATAAGATATATATATGTGTGTGTTTATATGATTTGATAAATGATATATGTGAATAGATTCAAATGCACATGTGATATAATACGTGATATGAAAATATGACATGAGATAAGCTATATGAGCTATGTGATCACAAGAGAAATGACATGAGTACATGAACATATGAAACATAAGAATAATGTCCATGGTATATGATATGAGAGCTATAGGTATAGTTGGTATGCCAAGAGTCGAGGGTTCTACGTGGTCCTTCGGGACATATATGTATCCTTTGGAACATTTACAGGGCCTTTTGAGACACATATTTGATCCATTGGAATATGTATATGGTTCTTAAAGAGTGGTCCTTCGGGACAAATACAAAACATAGGTCCTTCGGGACAAATACAGAGGTCCTTTGGGACAAAATTCATATGCCCCTAGTGGGACCCCATACGAGCTGTGGTGATAGCAATAGTGCACAACCTCAATGTACTCGAATACCCTGAGTTCTTAGTAATGTACATGGGCCTATGAAAAGTTATCACAGGTAAATGCATTATTACTGTTATATGATTATCGAAGGTAAATGCATTATTATTGTTTACATTGAATTACATATGACATGATTGAAGGGATAGATTGCATGTTCATATTCATAAGGAATGCATTATTATATTTATATGCCTCACTAAGTCTACGACTTAGCGTGCAAATGATTTACACGTAGGTACTGAAAAGCGAGAGGATCAAAGCTAAACAACATAACAACATATCTCCACTTGAAGCTCATATCAGAAGTAAATTACAAGTATGTATTGTTATGTAATAAATAGGTTAGCATGTAAACAAAGTCGGTAAATTAAGTATATATATGTTCTGATCGAATTTTGGATTGTTTTAAACGTATTTATGTAAATGGTAAATGTATAGTTATTAAAGTTTAAATTTTATAAGTTTTATATAAGTGGATCGAATTTATTGTAGCAAGGGTATCGGTACTTGTAGCAGGGGTATCGATACCCCTGCAGCAATCTAGAAAAATTTTAGAATTCGGTATTGTTCATGGTATTGTTCATTCTGTTCACAGTATTGTTCATATCGGATAGTACTATTCATAAAATGTATATTTTCTTAAATTGGTTATAACGAACATAATTCAATAATATATTATCATATTTTCTTAATATAAGTCCAAATGATATATATTTTGTTAAGAATATTGTTTTAAAAAGTCAATGTGATATATCGGACTCGTATCCGGGTCGGGTACGGGTTGGGGTGTTACAGTTAGAGGTGAAAAAAAATCAATTTGACTTAAAAATTATTTTTTATCAAATTGACTTTGAGTTTTAATTTCATAAACTCGACTCAACTCGAAAAAATTTCAAGTTCAAAGGTGTAAAATGCAACTCGAATAACTCGAATTTTTTAGTATTTGGTGGATTAATTTTAAAGTTTGAGTCAAGTCACTCGATTTTGTATGATATATGTATATCACATATCAAAATAATATGAATAAATATATATGTATTGTATATGATTATAAAAGCATTTAAATTAGAATCAAATAATATCATAATATTATAAATATTTACAATTAAATTTAAACAGAAACTCAAAAATTTGACTCAACTCAAATTTTATAAACTCAACTCTACTCAAATAAATTTCAAGTCAATTTCGAATTATAAAATAGGACTCATCAACTTGAATAACTAGAAATTTTTTGACTCAACTAGACTCAATCAAACGCTAACCCTAATAGCGGCCACTATATCACGATCGCGGCAACGACCAAAACTGCTATCACGAAAAGTAGCGGTGTGAAGCAAAGTCACATCAATAACGGTGGATCGCGGTCTCAATTTAATAGATAGCGGCTAATCGCGACAATAGTGGGCCACTATTCTGCTATTGTTATGCTATTTTAAGTTTTTTAAAAAAGAAATCAGTTTTTATTAAAAAATCAACTCTTTAAGAAAAAATTCACGATTGCAATATTTATAATAGCATCTGTTATATCTACAACCACGATAAACGAAATGCGACCGCAACCACAATTTAAATATCTGATCTACTGAAGTTAGATGTGATATTGTCACCAAGACCAATGGAATAGATACCACAGTAGAATATACATAAAAGATGACAATTTGAAAACATTGTGTCTGTTTGAAATTGCATTTTTTTTTGCTTTCAAGTTTATGGCAAACGTGGACCCTGTCTGTGATAACTCCCATTCTTAATCGTGCGTGCTGCCCAGTTAACCACAATTTCAGCTTTTGGGTTATTTTTTGGGCAAAACATGTGTTGTTGTTGTTGGTATTATTACTTCTTGCTATATGTACAGCTTTTTTGTCTTTTAAACAGGGAAAGCCACTATCTTCTTCAAAGATGAGACCAACTGAGCAACCTGAATAATGAGGTGGTAGTGAGAATTTGAAAAAAAAAATTGAAAATTAAATTTTGTAGGTTAAATTAGATATAAAATCATTGTTTAAGGATATATTTGATATTTTAGCAGTAGCTTAGGGGTAAAATAACTATTAACTTTTTGATTAATGTTGTCACGTCATCAATTTAACGGGATAACGATGGAGTGATCATGCTGTTATAAATCGATAATGCTAGTGACAAATTTGTAACTTTTGAAAGTTTAGTGAAAAAATAGTTACCATCCGTATAGTTTACCTAAAAATAAAAAGATGTGAAAAAGGAAAATCATTTAACGAACTAATATGTAATATCACTATTGGTTGTTTTTTTATTAATATCTACTATTATTTTATTATTACAATTTTGTGTATCAATTTTGACATAATTATATATTGATTTTTTTTATTAATTTTGGTAAGTACAAGACAATATCTATTCTAAGATAACTTTCAACCATTTGACATTGAACACACATATCTTTGGCATTCTTGGTGCTCGAATTTGAGAAATCAAGAAATAACAGCAATTCATTTACCACAGATGTCGCTTGATTCGTGCACCTATATATTGATTTTAATATCTCTATATTAATCACAACATATTATCATCAATCAATTATACATTAGTCTTAATGTATTTATTATTATTTATACCCACAATAATACTTGACTAAGAATTTTTTTCAATATTAATCATATTATTCTCATTACTTTATTACAGTTCAGTTTATTTATAAACACATAATAATAATTGAAATAATAATAATATTATTATATATTAATAAATAAAGTAAAAATAAATACGTTATTAAAATCATCTCATAATTAGTCAATAAACATTAATTAACAATACGGAGGTATCTAAGTACATTCAACAAAAGAGCAAGCATCCCCACTATGACAGCACAGCGGTGACATCTCAATACCATAACATCATGATAAAAGATATAGGACACCCAATCCTAGTACTAGAAGAGTGTGTACTGTTTTTTTTTTTTGGTATAACAATTAGAAACGGGTTAGTTGGAGGTTTGAAGATCTCACAGCAACGTGGCAGATAATTCTGAAGGTGGCTCTAAGTAAATAGTAGCAGTAATGGGGGATCCTCGGCTCAAAGCAGCCAACCTATCCGCAGCCATATTCTGCTCATGACATATATGTGATACCTTTGTGATCCATTCAAGTTCGAGTAGTTCATGGATTTTAGTAACCAAAGCACTCCCCACAAGCGCATCCGATGAAAAATTGCAAATCTTCATAACTTCGAGATTATCGGTTTCCAGTTCAATATGTCGGATTCCTAATCTCCAATCATGCAACAAGAGATCATGAACACCCCACAGCTCAGCAGTAAGAATGGAACACCTTCCTATACTTCGCGTGAACCCAAAAACCCATTCTCCTTTAGAGTTGGGCGGAATGCCTCCCACACAACCCCATCCGAGTTCCCCTTAATCCAACCGGTAGGAGGTCGAGTTCAAGACTGGATGCTTCTAGACATCGATGGAATAGGATTTGCGTTTCCAATATTAGCATTCATAACTTCGTCAACAAAGCTATCACAACGATAAATAAACTCCTCTCTTTCAACGTAATTAGGATCAAAGAGGATACTACATCTCCGTTTCCAAATGTGCCAACAGTAAACGATGAAGCGAATATCCTAATTTACATTCATTTGCGTATACACTTCAGCAACCCTTAAGTTGCGTTCAATCCAAATTTTGTAAGGAAGAGTCATGAACTCATTAAGCTTATCAGTTTTGATAACCCTTACCCACATATTCCTAGCCATACTGCAATGCCGCAGGATATGATCAGCATCCTCCATAACAGCCCCACACAGCTTACAATCCACTAGGCTAGTAAGGTGTCGATGAGATCGTTCAACATTAGTAAGAAGTCTATCATGGAATAATAACTAAAGAAAAACACGGATTCTTTGTGGGACTCCTAGCTTCCAAATCAAATTCCATAGAGAATGTTCACTACTATTGTCGAGGCATGTAATATCATTATAAGCTGACCTTGTAGTAAACTTCCTATTATGTTCCCATCTCCACCCGGGTGTATCAGGACCCAAGTAATCTTGAGGTGGTTGGACAGAAGCAATTCTTTGGAGAACATGTTCAGGGAGTAATGAAGAAAGCTTACCCCAATTCCACGTACCTGAAGGGAGAACCATGTCACAAACCGAGGTGGGTCTTGGTGTACCTGCTCCTTTATAAGAAAATACAAGACGATTTTCAGTATCAAGCCAATGATCATACCAAAAATCCGTATCTCTCCCATCCCGTATGTTCCAAGCTATACTGATATACAGGTCACTCCAAATGTATCTTAGTCCTTTCCACAATCGGGAGCCATTAGCATGACTTAATGAGATAGGAACAAGATTGTCCCATTTATACTTCTCACGAATAGTACGAACCCATAGTTTCTCCGGATTAGATATCAATTGAAAACCCACCTTCATCAAGAATGCCTTGTCTTGATTATGTATGTTTCGAATACCCAGAGTGTGTACTGTTTTAGTAAACCAAGGAAGAAGAATTTTGGTATTTTTGTGTACTAGAGATGCTTGAGTGCTACATAGAAGGAAACTTTTCTCTGGCTTTATTTGAGTAGTTAAGTTTTAGTTTATGAAATACCTTAGACCTATCTTAGATATTACGATCAAATTTGGGACGCCACAAAGTTTAAAATCAAATTATTATTCCAAAATAAACCATAAAGTTGAAAATAGAGTTCAAGGTATGATAAAATGATTTCAAAGCCACAAAATGGAAACATAATACAATACTTAAAAACGAAAATAAAATAAGTATGATAGACCTTCGAAATATGATGAGTTGAGATTATAGAGCAACTCCAATCTAAAAAGGAAAAGAAAATAATGAATGAGCTTATAAAGCTTAGTGTGATTTTTATGTGCGAAAAGTAATTAGAGACCATACTTGTAATATAATTAACTAGAGAAAACTTTATATACAAATATTAGGCAAGCATAACAAATGCAAACAGACCCTAACTACCCATCAATCTATTAATCTCCACAGGCAGAGTTCCTTGAATTCAATATCACCTTTTTTCTCCAAACAGTGAGAGCTACAGGTCAAAACAGTAAGTCAGACAATGGTATGATACAAACAACACATTCAATAACTTCCTACCTAAACACGTGCAATATGTAGTATGATACATAAATATGTTACAAGTTATAACAGTTTTATCATGTTGTCCATGTGGTATATACAAGAATGTATTATAAAACTGATTAAACAGATAATCTTATCAGTTATACAGTTTGAACATATATTTAATTTAATCAACTAATGGTTAACCATAAATAGTTATCAATAATACATGTTAAACATTGTAGTTACTCATTTTCGTCCGGGGTTTATTTAGTATATATATAATAATATAATATAGTTTTTAAAAAATATTTTTTTTTAAAAACATATAATATATAGTTTTTAGAAAACGTTTTTTAAAGCATATAATATATAGTTTTTAAAATCGATTTTTGAAAATATATAATATGGTTTTGAAAATACTTTTTTGAAAACATATATTATATACTTTTGAAAACACATTTTTGAAAACATATAATATATATATAGTTTTAAAAACGATTTTTAAAAACACATATAGTATAGTTTTGAAAACATATATATAGTTTTTTTTAAAATGATTTTTTGGAAACATATATAATATATAATTTTTGAAAACATATTATTTTTGAAAATATAATATTATTTATTTTTATTTATTATTTTATTATTATTATTAATTTTTTTATTCGGTTTTTGTTTTTCAGGTCCAAGAGTCCATTCGGGTCCAATGAAGCCCAATCGAGTCATGCCAGCCTGACCAAGCCAAGCAAGCACGGTTTGGGCCTGATCCAGCCCAATAAAAATTAGGGTTTCGTGAACCTTGAAGTAATATGACAGGAGCACCGCAAGCCTGACGGCTGGCCAAAGTCACATAGGTCAAACAAGGAACAGCCGGCGAAATGGCCGGCATAGTGGACGTTAAACTGAAGCGCGACAAAATAAAAAAAAAGGGGATTCCCTCTCCCATTTTTCGGTAAAAAATCAACAAATCAACCCGATTCGAGCGTGCCAAAATAATAGGAAAATCCGACAAGATCGGAGTAGGCCATCAGATTCAAGAGGGGGAAAAAGCCCCCGAACGACTATATATACCTGCAAGCTCATCGGGGGAAAGAACACAGAGCAAACAAAACAACAAAATACCAAGCTATTCAGACAAAGAAACCATTCAAATATAGCAAAAAAAAACATAAAAAAATCAAAGCCTTTCCCGAAAGCTACCGGGAAAGCGCAAAGTCTACGTCGGGAGGCCAAGGGTCGCCAGAGAACAAAGGATCTCGTCGGTTGGTTGATTTGAGAGAATTTAGAGAGTGAGGGAGAGAGTATTTTATGAAATATAGTTTAAAATGAATTTTTTTGGGGTTTAGGGCTATTTTTAGGGGGACCTTGGTGTAATTAGCAAATATTTAAATTATTTTCACAGTTCCTACAGTTTTGATGTGTAATTCATTTTGGTCACCTATTGTAATTTTGCCCTTAAATTTTGAATTAATTCAATTTAGTCCATGATTATATTTCTTATATTTTGTAAATTGACCCCTTAACTTTTTTATTTTTTCTTGCAACTTTCATTTAGCATCAATTTCCTTAATCTTTTAATTCTTTTCAATATTAATCATTATTTAATATTTATTTTTTTAATTTTTAATTTAATTTTATTTTTTAACATTAATATGAATTTTTAGGACGATTTTAATCGATCAAAGCTAAGTAATTAGATTCGATTCGAATTTAATTTTTAATTTAACTTTTAATTTTCGCAATTAAAACAATCGTGAAATTAAACTTGTACCGAAAGGGCAGTACAAGGGTGCTAATCCTTCCTTGACTGTATCGACTCTCGAATCCGATTTATTTATGGTAAAACGTAGATAATGTAAAATGGTAAATTAAGGTGTTCGATCAACCTAATTTGTATAAAATGATCGGTGGCGGCTCTAACACATTTATTTAAGTCGAAGCCTGATATCAAGCCATATAATTTAAGCATATGTGTGTATGATACATGCACCACACGCCATATAACAAAGGAAGATGGATTAACTCTTCCGCTTGGTCCAATCAGACATGCCATGTCCAAACTTCTGAAAGACAAGCTTCAAGTTGCGGTTCAAGCCGTCATCAACAAGGGGCTTCACTATGACATGGAGATTGAAGAATTCAATTAAGGAAATCCATTACTCATTCCTACTACATCTACTTGGATCAAAACAGCTCAAATTGAAACAACTTCAGGATCAATTAATGACACAACTAGAGACAGTCCAAAAAATATCTTTAAAGGACCTTAAAGGACCATTTCATAAATATTACAAATTTTCAATATTTTATTGATTATTTATAATATAATTTAAATGCATTATATTTTAGAATTAAATTTATTATTTTATTAAGAATTAAGATTGAATTAAAATATTATTTTTAGTTTATTATTATTTTCTTAGGAATTAGGATATAATTCAAACATTATCTTTAGTTTATTATTATTTTATTCATTAATCATATTACAACAAAGATTCTTCACCCTATATAAAGGAGGTTCCTCCAACCATTGTAAACACATCTTTTCTTGAATATAATACAACAAGAGTTTTCTTTTGCAAGTGCTTATTGTTTTGTGCCTTTGAAACATTTTTCATTATTAAGTTCTTTCAAGTTCTTCGTGAGAGAGATCTTTACACTTCGGTTTGTCTATTCATTTGATTAGGAGGGCTGGTTAGAGTCTATTATCGAGTTTTCCTAGTCAATTGCGATTAGGAGGGTTTGAAGGACAACTATCCATCTATCTTCACCATTCTCATCATCATCATCAAATCGCCCACCATCACCATATCCATAATTCACGTCAACTTCATACATACCAGGAGAATTTCAATACAATTTCTTAATATTTTTATTTATCTTCTATTCATTTTTTATATATATTTGTTAACTAATATTCATCATCTTGTTTGATTTTACAACAATTGAATTCAAGAGCCCTAAATTGGCATTAAAACCTCTTCTCAATCCAATCTCTTTCTTTGATTGAGTCTAGAACCCTAGGCTTGATTCTCTATCAATTAGTATCAGATTTGGATTGATTTTGGAGAGAATCAAGTAATCTTGCTTGTTCTTATACACATCAATGTCAAGGTATCTACGGAGCTAGTCCACTACGACTGATTGTTATTATGTTCTTTTTGTATTTTTTTTAATTTTGTTTCAATTCCTTTTTGTTAGTTTGTTATTTTACATCAAAAAAAGAAAAAGAAGGAAAAAGGAAAATAAGCCCGAAAAAATCCAAAATATCGTAAACTAATGAATTTGGAGTTGATTTTTACATGCACGTTTTTCATTCCAAGAGCAAACTCCAATCCAATCCAGGTCAATTGGACATCAATAGACCCCTCAAAAGTGTCATTCAAATTTGTTCGACATATTTAAGGTTCCTTCGTTGAAGAATTTCCACAAGACCTGAAGGTATGTTGGGCAGAAATTTTACAAGCTAATTATACAATCATTATACACATTACACATACAAGTTTAGTACAAGAGTGAGACACAAACATATTTAGGCATATATGGGTACATGGAATGTAAAGGAGATTCTTCTTATATCAATGGTTAAACATGTCTGGTATGAAACGATCAGATCTGGAATAATTACTTAAACATATTTGACTTAAAGATCAAGTTCTTCTAACTCAATCCTTGAAGCCTGGATTATCCTAAAAAGATCCAAAATAAAGGATTACATTACTATCGGCATATTACAGATTAAAAATAAGTGAATTATCTGAATCAAATGTCAAACTTTAAAAAATAACTTATCAAATCAAAACTCGGTAAAATAGATCAAGAAATTGGAGGTGTTGCTTGATAGAAGTGCTGGCCAGCTTCTCTGTCCATATGTTTGGACTGGTGGTTTGGTTGTAATTGCATTAGACCTAAATTGAAGGTAGGTGAAGAGGACATGCTTTGCGAAATTAAGGCTTAATCATTGTCTCGTACCTAATCTCGCGCTCATAGGAAGAGTAATCTTAGTAAATATAGCACGTCAAGTTGTTCCCATTGTCTAATGAAGGATCTTCGACCAACATGCAAGCTTTATTGCTCCTTTTTGTAAATGTCAACTGAAAATAACAAAGTATGTTAGAGAATATTTTAGGAGGAAGATGAGAGGTGATATAACTATTTGGCCTTTGGGGGATGATTTTGGCTAATGTTTTTCATGATATTATGTGTTCAACACTCACTACATCATTTGTTGATGGCAACAAACATGTCACAACATCAATAAGCATTTCATCCCTTCTGGTTTAGGCGGAAAGTCATAACTAGTGGTAGATCGGTTGTTGGCTGATGTCAAGGTATTTTTCTCTAAAAGGAGGTAGAAAAGAGATAAGTGAGAGATATATGGTTTCATCCCTTCTGTCAATCATGATCATGAGGCTTTATAGTGGCTTTTAGAGTTGATGGCTGACATAGATTCATTATGGTTACTTGTGGGTTGGAATGTTAGGTGGGTATATTTAGTTGGCGATAGATTTGACTCTAGTAGATCATATGAGTCTGTAAAAAGTCATGTTAAGTTATTATGGGTTTTCGAGGGATGTTAAGTATACGAGATCTTTCTTGTGGAGATGTTCTCTCTGTCTTTTGATATTCTTAAAGATCTTTCTCCGAAGGTGCTCTTATGAGTTCCTAGCTACGGAAAAACTCTTTTTTCATATGCTTTGAGGTGTGGTTGTCCATATAACACGCGAATGACATTTGGTGATGGTGCAACACAAATCAAATCATATTAGTATTGATTCAATTTTAAAAATTAGTTACATTATTAATAATTAATAAATAATTAGTTACAATAGGTAAATTAAACATAATAATCTAAATCCTTAAAATAAAAGTAATTATATTTAACTGTATTTAAATCTATAATCTCTTAAATTAGTATTAATTTAGACGAATAAAAATTTAACAATTATACTAAATAAAAAAAGGCAAATGGAATTTCCAATCTTATATCTATTTAGGGAAGTCAAATGGGTGGGTATGGATACATCTTTTCCCATTTTCATACCCACATAATATTTTTGTATTCACCACCTATCCACCACTCAGGAGGAAGTAAAAAATTTAAATTTATACTCATCTACGCACGTACATTTTCAAATTCACCCTCACACTTACTATCCCACTGGATATCCATCACCCATCTTGTATCGGCTTGTACCCGTCCATACCCGTCCATACCCGCGTGACAACAACTTTACATATTACAAAATGTTTATACCTAACATGTTTATACCGTAACATTTGGTTAAATTACAAGTAGTGTCCTATAAAATTTTAAATTTAAAGAATAATCAATGAAATTATACCTAAATTTAGAATGATCCCAAATTTATATGGTGGGTAGTTAGTGGGTGGACGGATGCAGGACGAATAATATCCTAAACTCATCACTTACTCACTACTCCCGAAGGGTATGACTTTTTACATTCACACCCGCTCACTACCCATCAAACTTATACATATCTCTGTCTCAATTGGAGCGGATGAGATATGACATTCACAAAATTATACCTGTTTGTCATCTTTATATTTATCCATTATTATTTTATCACATTTTAGAAGGTCAAATTCGTAAAATTGACCCAAGCTTACAACGGCAGTTTCACTATATAGCATACTCTCCCCTTATTTTCCTTTCCTTATCCCAATCCTCTCTTCGCTCCTCCAAACAGAGAAAAGAAGAACAAATGGCCTATTCAACTCTCTCAACCATTTCTCTCCGTTTCCCCTTTTATCCTCCACCCACTTCCTGTAATCCTACGCACCCTCTCATTTTCAAACCCCAATCTCTCCAGTTCCCTCTCCTTTCCCCCGCCCTCATCCACCGCACCACCGCCCTCCGTCCTCTCAATGCCACTGCAGCGCCCGAGAAAATCGTAAAACTCGGCATTGAAATCTCCAGCTTAACCCTAGAGGAAGCCCGGACCCTGGCCGACTACCTCCAGGAGAAGCTCGGTGTATCCGCCGCTTCTTTCGCCCCTGCAGCCGCGCCAGTTGCCGCACCCGGTGGTGCCGACGCCGGAGCCGCTGTTGTGGAAGAGAAGACGGAGTTCGATGTAGTGATCGAGGAGGTTCCTAGTAATGCCAGGATTGCGGTGATTAAAGCCGTTAGGGGTCTGACGAGTTTGGCTTTGAAAGAAGCGAAAGAGTTGATTGAAGGCTTGCCGAAGAAGTTCAAAGAAGGGGTTTCGAAAGAGGAGGCGGATGAGGCCAAGAAACAACTTGAAGAAGCTGGAGCTAAAGTTTCCATTGCTTAGAACAGATTTTTTGAAGGTTTGTTTGTTTGTTTTTAATGATTAATTTCCAGTACAGTAGAAAACAAACTTAAATTGTTTATTTTGATTATCCATTTCTTCCTGATTTATTCCACCTGGAGTTTTATACCTTTTAGTTGATTAATTTCTCTCGGATGGGCGAACTTGTCAATCAAAATGGCACATTTGGGTGTTTAAATCTGAAGTCATTTTGATCAGATAAGTTGCAAGCTCTACTACAGATCATGGAAT
Organism: Hibiscus syriacus; assembly: GCF_006381635.1. Taxonomy (NCBI): domain Eukaryota; kingdom Viridiplantae; phylum Streptophyta; class Magnoliopsida; order Malvales; family Malvaceae; genus Hibiscus; species Hibiscus syriacus. The sequence continues at coordinate 865,844 of NW_024062828.1, read as the reverse complement.
GCAATGAACATGTTCAAATTTTCAATAGTAACTGGTTGTTATCATTAGTGTTTAATCATCATCTGTAGAATGACTTTTATAACCCATTGATTGATTCTGCACATAAGATTGATCATCATTATTATACTACAAATTAATGGGGAAAAAAGGATCTCAGTTTTTTTTCAAATGATCCAGTGGTTCAAAGCCTCAAGGCACACCCCAAAAGAAAAAGCCATGAAAATTAGTATTTGAAACCTTATCACCACAAATCACAAAATTCAATTCTGATAGGATAATTTCACCTTCAATTGAAAACTAAGATTATTTTATACAATTTTCATGTGCAAAAAATCTTTTTAAGACGAAACAAAACTCTCAAGTTATGATGGGTAAAACTCTGAAGACAGTTTGGAGCAGTAAGGGCCTCTAAATGGGTAAACTGTTGTATTATCTTATTTAATTTGTTTAGTAGGAATATAAGATTATAATGTAAATATATTATTTATATTATCTTATTTGATTTGTTTAGTAGTAATATAAGATTATAATGTAATATTTTTAAATTATGATCAAATTAAAATAAAGTATACAAATTAAAGGTTAAACTTATTATTATATTAATTTTTAATTTTTTTAACATGAACGGATCAACTTGTTACTGTTTTTTAGATTGAATAATTATTTTATACTTTTTATAGTTAAAAAGTCAATGGATTATTTATATATTTTACTTAAAAGTAAAAATAATTTGAATATATTTAGATGGTATTTTGAGAATTTATATGCAAATAAAAAACTGAAAGTTAATTTTTTTTAGTTTTTCTGAAAATAGATTTGAAAAACATTTTTTTATTTCAACATTATTTTTAACTTTGTTTTTTATTTTTTAATATGAAAAGTGCTTTTAGTTTTAAAAGTTGATTTGAAAAATGAAAGGGTAAACTACATAAATGGTCACTAATGTTTGAGTGAATTTTTGTTTTTACCACCAATGTTTCAAAAGTCACAAATCGATCACTAATGTTATCGTTTGTTACAAATTAATCACTCGATGTTAACAACCGTGACGTAAAGCACAACTGCATTGTTATCTGCTTACTTAGACTGGGTTGACCACTATGTTCGAGAGTCAAATGTCTAGAAATAAACATGAAGAATATGAAGAAGCTTTGTTGTTGATGAGATATAGATATGATCTTGTTAAAATAGCTGCCCTTACTTCTAAGTTCTGGAAAACTCCATTCTCTAAAGATGAACACAAAGAAGATGAAGAAGCAAAAGAGATTGGAAATGAAAGTGAAGAGAAATTGGAAGAACAAGAAGGGCAAGTCCAAGAGAATATTGTGAAAGTTGAAATGAAACATGAAGAAGTGAGTGAAGTTAGTGAAATACTTGTTTATTGTGAAATAGATGAAGAATAAGAAATCCCAAAAGTTGAAGCAGGGGTTGAATATGTTTTGGTGAAAGATAAAAGTACCGAACTTGTAGAAGAAACAAGTGTAGAATGCCAAGATCAAGAACATGAAAATGTAGTGAAAGAAACCCAACAAGAAACAACACTAAAAGAACAAATTTATATTGGAATTTCACTTGATGATGTTGGAAAGCCACCCATTGAAGAAAATGAATTCACCATTAAAGACATGCTACAACAAGAAGCTGAAGTGAAAGCAGAAGAATGAGAAGATGAAACTGAAGTTGAAGAATAACTCTTTTTCAAGCTTTTGGGTTCCCTTGTCCCTTAGATTTCTTCACGTTTCTCGGTTTAAATTTTTTCCAAACCATTTGTTTCTCCATTTTCACACTTCTTTTCACCTATTTGTTCTTTCTCATTGTCAACGCCTCCATTATCAAACTTTGTTTTTGCCATGGGAAAACCTCAAAGAAACCTTGTTTGTTTTCTTTGGGTTTAATTTGATTGATGGGTTCAACAATGGAAGGAGAAAGTGAAACAACCCTGGTTCAACAATGGAGGTATCTAAGGAGACTTGGGTGTGCAACACAAATTTTCTCAAATGGTTGTGACTTTTCCCCTTGATTTTACCCCTTTGATTTATTTATTATTTTAGTATTCATTAAATATTAGTGACTTTTGAATATTTTATTGTAACACCCCAATTTAGGAGGTTAAATCTTAGGAATTTTAAAGTATTAATTTAAAGTGGTATTTTGGAAGAAATTGATGATTAAATTGTAAAATTTCAAAGTTGGTAGACCACTTAAGGAAGTACATGAAATTCAGTGACCAAGCTCATAGTTTAACCATTTTCTTTAGGAGATAATTATAAACTCTCTCCCCCAATTGTTTCTGCAGATTTTTCCCATTTTCCCTCCCCATTGACCCTCTTTTGAGCTCTGATCTACTCACCGTTCGACGAACTGAAACCACCGTCGTAAATCTCAGTCGAAAGTATCGTCGGTTTTAACTCAATCTCTGTTGGTTTTCCGTCGATTCACGTCGATCCGACCACCCGTTTTTGACACCTCCCACACCACTGTGTTCTTGCATCGTTACAAGTCCATCGATGACCTTCGCATCTCCGACGTAGCTGGAAATCAAAGTTTTTGATGTTTCGGAATCGAGCTCTCCGCCATTCAAAATTGTGAACCGAACTTGGTAAGTGTCTTAAAACGCTTTAAAATAATTTTTAGAAATTTTTGTAGGATTTTTTGGGGTTCCCAAGCCACCGCACGTGCCCCCACGCACTGCCCTTGCGCGTGGGGAAGGCCTAGTGCGTATGGCCAGATTAAAAAAAATGGTTTGACCGATCCGACTTGACCTGACTGCTCGACCCGACCCGTTGACCATCGTTTACCGTTGACCGCCTTTGACCAACGTTGACCAGAACTTTGACCGGCGTTGACTTTTTCCGGGTATAATTATCCTAACATTTTTTAACGTCTTAAATCTATTTTTGGGGTCTGTTTCGCCAAATTCAAATCCGTTAAGCTTTTTTTCACTGATTTATCATCCGATTCGATCCATTTTTTTGGAATTAAGCCTCGTTTTTTATGAAATTTCTATTGTTATGTATTTGAGGAATTATTGGAAGTTGAATAAAGATCGAGGGCGTTCGAATGGAATTTATATGGTCGATCAATATGGCACGGAAATCGAGGTAATACATTACTACCTCTTTATGCTTTATGGAATATGCTGATAATGGATAAATGCATGGATGTATATAATTGGTCTATTATGCCTGTTTGATTATGGATGGATTTGAATCGAATACGGTTTAAGTGAAAAAATAGTTAAGTCTCTATTGAATTACAAGTTCTGTGATTGAGTAATAAAGGAATTAGCCCTGAATATATAAATTATAATTTATCTCATTAAGGGTACTTGGATGATAAATTATGAGAATACTTCGATTAGGTAAAATTACAAAAATACCCTTATATTGTAAAAAGATAAGAATTGATACTGGAAGTTGGATAAGATGTTTATTAAAGAATAATTTACTATTTAGAGATTATCTGGAAAAGCAATTAACCCTAGGATCTCCAAATTATATTATCCTTGTTAAGAGTTTAATACCAAAATTATCTGGTTACGAAAATGCCCTTGAGAGGTAAAAATAGTCCGAGTTAACTCTGAATGAGAAAGTAACCTGAGAATTTGTACTTAAACCGATAAATTATTGATTTAATTGTTGAGATCCTACTTTTGTATGGAAAATTCCTGATAATTCTTCAGTAATATCTGAAGGGCTTTTAACCTGGAAATCTCCGAGTTATAAGTAAATACTTGAAGAATAAATTTATCGAGGGTGCTCTTCTGTCAGAATTGTTCGAAGGGAATGAAATACATGATAAGTCTAAATTAAATAATAAGATCGGACGAAAGGAACTGATTAAAATATGCTGGATCTGTAAAATGACCAAATTACCCTTGTAATGGAAATGACTCAAGAATATTACCAAGCCCAGTAATAAATGGATATCTTCAAGCTTTGAAATGATTGAAAAACATTGAGCACCAAAATGACCAAAATGCCCTTATGGACTAGACTAAGTAAATATCCTTATGGACTAGACTAAGTAAATGTCTTGGATTAATTAAGGAATCCAAATAAACATGGGTGTTGTACTACCCTTAAAAGTAATGAAAAACAATTTAAGTGAGTAGGTCAACCCAAATGCTATGTCAATACCTGAATGGAATAGATATCACTTGAATGTGTGTTTTTCTTCTCAAGTTTATATCGATGATAATTCTAGAAGTACTTGGCTCATCTCAATTCTAGAGCGCCTTCGGTACTAAGAAGTGGATATTCGTGAGATAAATCAACCACGAATACATGAATGACTTTATTATATGATTAAATTGAACTGAAAGGAAGTACGATATGTATCCGAAATTCAGAAATGTCTGAATTACCTTGGAAAACCCCGAAATAACTGGAATAAACTTGAGTGCTAAATGAACTAAGTAACCTCAATGGCTAAGTATTAAGTAAGTGATTATCTAATGCTATGTCAATACCTGAATGGCATAAATATCACTTGAATGCGTGTTTTTCTTCTCAAGTTTGGATCGATGATAATTCTAGAGGTACTTGGCTCAACTCAACTCTAAAGTGCATTCGGTACTAAGAAGTGGATATTCGTGAGATAAATCAACCACGAATACATGAATAAATTTATTATATGATTAAATTGAACTGAAAGGAAGTACAATTTGTATCCGAAATTCAGAAACGTCTGAATTACCTTAGAAAACCCTGAAGTAACTGAAATAAACTTGAGTGCTAAATGAACTAAGTAACCTCAATGACAGAGGATTAAGTAAGTGATTAGGATAAGTCTGGAAACTCTGAAGAGTTTACACAATGTACCATCCCTATGGGTTATCTACCACAAATCGAGTACGTCATCAATTCCTATTATCGTTGAAGAGTGGAAAAGGAATAAAGAACATTGGAAGATCCATTAAGCGATGACTCAACAGAGGATTTATGGACAATAATTGTTGGTATTAAGGAGTGAATACCTGGAAGGACAAAGAATGGACTAGTCAACATGCATTAGTTCTGGGAGTTGTTCAGTTTGAGTTATTTTGATAATCCCAACAATCGACATAGATTGTAAAGGTCTTGAATCTTCGTTCTTCTTTATCAACTCAAATCACTCTGGTCATATATGAAAACATAAGTAACTCAAATGTAAAGGATTCTTAATAACTGATGATTTTGTCAGTTATTGAACTCTTCCAATAGTGATTCTAAATTCTGAAATTTTATCAGTATACTAAAGATCCATATTTCTCTACCTGATAAGATTATCCAGTACCTCTGAATAATATCTGTAAACTATAGTGTGTTCCCTAATCACATGAATATTTTATCTGATTTCCGATTGGAATTCTATTATGATACCTGACTTGGATTTTGATATGATACTTGACCTGGATTTTGTTATGATACATTACCTATTTTTGATCTGATACTTGACCTGAATTATGTTTTGATTTTTGATATATTCGTTTACGGACGAAACATGTTTTATTTGGGGGGTATTGTTGGAGGGAGCATACCTAGAGGCTCATCGGCTTTGTGCTCAGGGCCTTACTGGACTTGACGGTGGGTGTGTGGTTCTGGGGAACCTACACATTTTGGACTTGACGAATGGGGGTGGTAATCATGTTTTTAATACATGTTACATAAACCGATTTTACTTAAATATTTTATCTGTATCTTTTCACTGGTTTTACAGGAACACACTAGATAACCTATTTGATCTCCTGAACTCAGTCATCCGAAATATTTCCCTGAACTGAAAGCTCACAGTCTGTTACTACCTGAAATATCAGTAGGATTTCCGCTCAGCATAAAGATATGTAGATGTCTGGACCAATAAGGAAATATATGTTTATATGTATATACACGTTCTTCAGCATTATCTGGTAGTTCTGTATTACTGAGCTTTCCGAAGCTCACTCTATTACTCACCATTTCAGGTTAAAAGAATTGTACCAGTGCAGTTATCGACTTCAGTAAAGAAGTTCTTCTGACGTTGTTTACAGAGTATGGTACATGTGATTAGGGGGCATGTAATTGTATTTTGTTTTATATGCGAGCCTGAAAATCTGTTTTATTTATGCATACTGATAAATCATTTTATAATTTACATGTTTTAATAAAAGTTTTAAATTTTTCGCTATTTTTACAGTGGGTCGCTCCGGTGGCCCTAATATGACACTCCAGATCGGATCGGGTTACCCACATCAGTCTGAGGGGGTTATATTTATTATAACTGTAGAAGCATCGATTAACGACTATTAACGTTGAGCGACCAATTTGTAACAAACGATAACGTTAGCGACCGAGTTGTGACTTTTAAAACATTAGTGGTAAAAACGAAAACTTACTCAAATATTATTGACCACTTGAGTAATATACCCGAATGAAAAGTAATGGAGAATTGACTTTTAGGGTGCGTTTGGTTCACGGAATATAAGATTACCAGTGGGAATAAAAGATTACCAGGGAATAAGATTATTGGGAATGTTGTATTTTGTGTTTGGTTGGTTTAGCAGGAATGTAAGATTACCGTGTTTGGTTAAAGGAATAAAAGATTATTGGAATGTATATTTGACAAAATTGTCCTTATTATATATTTGTATAATATTACAAATTGTAAAATATTTATATATTTTCTTTAAAAAATTAAATTCATAATATTTATATAACTTTTTTACAAAATTAAAAATATAAAAAATGTTTAATGAAAGGGTAAATTTTTTTTAACCCCAGAACTTCATATAAAATTTTAATTATAGATTTTTTTTGTAAATCTAAAATAATTTAAGGATAAATTTATAATTTAAAATTCGTAGAAATTTTATTATTCAATGACAGAAGAAGGATATTTTTGAAAAAAAAATAAAAATTTAAGGGCATTTTAGTCCAAAACGCCGGTAATGTTTCAATACCTAAGGGAATGGAGGTAATGACATTCCTGGTAATATACCCCAAAAAATCTACTTTTGGTAATAAAACATTACCGGGAATGAGATTCCCGGCCAACCAAACATGGGAATGTGGGATTCCCATCCCATGGGAATCCCACAATCCTTGAACCAAACAATTTAATTTGGAATAAAATACTATATTAATTATAATGTAAATTTTAATTAAAAATAAATTTAATTTTTTCTTTAAAAATATCATGAATCTTTTTTTATAATAACTATCATGAATGTTAATTATACTTTTGTTTGTTCTTTGTTTTGATTTTAAATGTTTTTATGCAATTGTATGTTAAACATTTTAAAATTGATTTTAATTCAATTTTATGGATTTAATTTGGAATTTTTTTACATTATAACAATTTAATTAAAACTTCATAAGTAATGGTAATTAAATTTAAATAAAAATTAATGAATTCATCTCGAAGTTAATTATCATTTATGTTTTATAAAAACAAACTTACTTATATTAATTGGAAACATCAATCTATATAATATATACTTCTATTATAATATAATATACTATTATATAATGATTAAATTAATTTCATAAAAATTGAATTTTTATTATTTTCAATTATAGATTTTTTTTATAAAAATAGCTAGTTTTATTAAAAATAGAAAATATTCAAATTACAATAAAGGTTTTATATATTTTTTATTATATAAATTTTAATTATATTATTATATATATTTAAAATTTAAATAATAATTATAAAAAATTAAATATTAAGTGTTTTATAGATATTTAAGTATACGATAATAAAAGTGTTAATAAAAAATTATTAAAATTAGGAAAGAGTTTTATATATTATATATTATAAAATTCTATCTATAACGAAAATAATATATAATAAGTTGATATTTTAAAAAATAAATTCATAACTATAAACTTAAAACATATAATAAGGACATTTTTTATAATTAATAACACAAAAAAATAGTTACTTAAGATTACACAGAATCATATAAGGAAAATATTGAAAAATCTAATAAAATAAACTCGAACAAAAAATAGATACGAACATATTTGTCCGCATTGGCAAACGAACCACAAAATAAGATCAAACTATTGAAAGAACATCGACAAACGTAAATTAGAGTCGAGCTACGTGAAAAATATATCCACAAATGAAAATCGCATATTCAAATCCAATACGAGAGTACAAAGTAGAGAAAATCAACATGATAATAAATAAACATCATCTTAAACAATCGTTGCGATGTCAAATCTAAGTATGAGAAAAATGATAAATAAAAACAATTACCAAACAACTAAAAATGTACCAAAAGATATATAAAAATACCATAAAAAATGTATCATGAAGACAAATTTATTATAAAAAAATAAGAAAAACTCGAAGAGACAAAGTTATTACAAAAAAAAACCCCAAAGATGTGATATAATAAAAAAAATAATGAACACCGATAATCAACGATTAACATTAAATTGGTGTCACTGTTGATTATAAAAATAAATAAATAAAAAGATTAGTGGCGATCAAGAAGGAGAGAGAGAGATAAAACTAGATTTTTTTTTTGAATTAGGTGTGAGACTTTAAAATTATTTTTAATTATAGATAATTATATAAATAGAAAACTAGTGGTTGAACCAAAAAAATAAAAAAGAAATATAAAAATAATATTATAATTAATAAAAATTAATTTCATTTTTTTAAATTCAATTAATACATAAGACAAATTTTCCATGGTGGCATTTTTAATATTATAAAGGGTAAGCTGATTTTTTTAATCAAATCTTATTAAAAAGATTTTAATATGATTTTTCCAACTTAAAAGAGTAAAATGACTATTTTTCAAATTATAAAGTTAAGTGAAATTTACACTAATAATAGCGTTGAGTGAACAATCGAGTCGAGTTAAAAAATTTAGAGTTATTCGAGTTGACGAGTTCTATTTTATAACTCAAATTTGATTTGAAATTTTTTCGAGTCTAGTCGAGTTTATAAAATTTAGTCGAGTCGAATTTGTAAAATTTGAGTAGAGTCAAGTTATTTGAGTTTTTGTTTAAATTTAATTGTAAATATTTATAATATTATGATACTATTTGTTATAATTAAAAAAATTCTATAACCATATACGATACATATATATTTCTTCATATTTTTCTCATATATTGTAACATCCAAAAAATAGGGCTAGTGACTAAAATGTAAATTTTGAAAACTTTGTGCTTAATTTTGAAACAAGTTAAAAATTTAGGGATTTAATTGGGAATATTTTGTGAGGGGTTGTTTAGTAAATATTAAATGAAGTAAGGGTAAACTGGTCTTTTCAAAGAATGATTTTTATCTTCCCTTTATATAGGATAATAAACACGTGGAGATGGGAAGAAATGAAAGAAAACTCTGGAGACTTGGTTGGCTTTCTTCTTCTTCTCTTCCCGTAGCTCCTTTGGTAAGGTAAGATGGTCTCAAGTGAATGTTTCATTTCGTTTTTAAGTTGATTTTAATTCTTGAGATGATAAGAAAGCTTAAGTGAAGCTTAAGGTAGCTTAAAACTCTAAGATGATTAAGTTAGAAAGGATTGTTGAGTTAATCGATCGACGAAATAACCAAGAGGGGGTGAATTGGCAATAAAAAAAATTCTGGTGGAAGCTTTTGCAGAAAATTAAAAATAATTGCACATCGATTTAGAGTGGTTCGACTTTCTCAACAAAAGTCTACGTCCACAACCTTAGCTATCCACACTAAGGATTTTCCAACAAATTCACTAATTTGTTCTTTCTTTTGAGGACAAAGAGTAACCTTACAACCCCCAAATTCTTTAGAACACTCTCTCCCAAAGAGAAGAATACAAATTTCGCAAACTTACAGAAAAACCTCACAAGGCAAGATGTTTGCACAATTCTAGAACAAAGAAAGAACACTCAATAATGAATACAATTGAGCACAAATGGTGTTCTTGAAATCAAAATGAATATTGAATGAAAATATGCTTGAAAATGCTCAAACAATAAGTTCAAGGCTTTCTCTTTGATTCTCTCACAATTGTTCTTGATCAATGGCTCCTAAGCTTGTTTAAATACACCATGAATCACTTCTGAACATTGGGGATCATTGGTGAAGTCAATAGAGCCGTTATTGAGTAATTATTATTTAAAAATCTGGTGGGAGCATGGGTGCATCGGTACACTCTTAAGGGTGCATCGGTACACTATGTGTAAAATTCAAATATTTCAACCGTTAGTTGACCTAGTACATCGGTATACTTGGGGTGCATCGGTACATTAATTACATTCGATGTTTCAAAAAAGCCAGGATTGTATCGATGCATTATATGTGCATCGGTACATAAAATGCTTTTGACGTTTCAATAAAATCAGGAGTACATCGATGCATGGTTGTGCATTGGTACACAAAAAGCATTCGAATTAGGGTGTGCATCGATACATTAATGAGTACATCGGTACATCCCTTTGTAAACTTGATTTTTGGCTCAATTTTGGTTCGAAATACTTTGTAAAAATTGTTTCAAAAATATTTTAAGTTTAAAACACAATTTTACACTTTAGTAAGGATTGAAATTGATCTTTGAAAAACTTGGAGTAATATTTTGATATTCTAATAATTTAATCGAATATACTTAAAAAATGATTATAAAATCTTAAAATTCAATAACACTTAATTTGTTATATCGAAACATCAAAATATTTTCAACAATCTCCCAATTTTTGATATAACAAAACATTTGAGGAATTTTAAGATCATTTTTTAAATCAATTTTGAAAATTACTCTCCCTTACTATATTCTCCCCCTTTTTGTTAAATCAAAAAGACTCTATAAACGTTTTTTTAAATAAGATTTTGTAAGAATATAACCAATTGATTTTAAATTTAAAACTTAAGCTGCTAAGAGCACAATTAAGAGAAAGATTAGCCATTAGTTCCATAAATCAATATTCATAATATGAGATGGTAATTGGTCATATTTCAACTAATATGTAAATGGTGCAAAAACTAATAAAACATTAAATTCAAATTAATAATTTAACCAAACCAAATATATAAATATAATAATTCAAGTTCAAACATCCAAACATCAACATCAAAAAAAATATTCAAACATCCAAATATATCAATCCAAAAACATCAAAATGTTTTAACAATCCAAAATATAAAACCTAAGTTCAATCCAAGAAAACTAAGCAAGGCAAGGTCTAATCATCCATAGAAGGATCGGGAGGAGGAGGATAATGTGTTCCCATCTCGAGTGTAAGCACATTTAAGCGTTTGTTCATAGCTTCATTGTTTGCACGCATCTCCTGTTGAATTTCCAATTGTTGAGCCCCCATAGCAGTTAAATGGGACTCTATGGATGCAAACCTCAGATCAAATGACTCTAAAATGATCGAAAGTATGGAGGTATTTGATCTTCTTGTTGTGCCGGCTCGTCCTCGGGTACGTGATCGTCAATATCTTGTATAAGTTGTTGAAGCTTTGGGTCATCGTCATTTGCCGGTGTCGGAGGAGCTCGTGAAGAACTAGCTCCCAGTGTTTTCTCGATGGATTGAACCCATTGACCCTTGTCCTCCGACCATCCCAATTTCTTTAAGGATGTGAGATTTATTTGGTTCTGGAGAGGGATGGGAATATCAAGCGAAACCTTAAGCCCAAGTTTGATAAACAAATTAATAAGGAGATAACCGTAAACTAAAGTTTCAACATTTTTGGATGGGATAACGTTTACGATATCTACTAATTCACCGAAAATGATCTGTGGTAAATTTATTTTCTTGTTATGTTGGTTACAATGTATCCACCATAAGTCTAAGACTCTAAGAGAAGAGTACCTACCTCCGGATGGTTTAAACCACCAAGAGATATCAAGTGAAGAAATCGCTCGTGATGAGTTCTTAAGGTACTTACACTAGCCTTAGCTTTGTAAGGAGTAGCCACCATTTCTCGTTCATTATCTAGACCCACGTTATCTAACCCAAAAGTAGTAGCGATTGTGTCGGAGTCGATATAAACGAATTCACCTAAGAGATATGATCAAATTCCTATGGTTTCAGTTCGACGCTCATTTTGAACACAAACCACATTAGAATAGAAAATACGGACCAATTGGTGATAAACAATGGGCTATAGCTCAAATATTTATCAAATTTCCAAAAACGAATGATAGAAAGATATTCAAAATTCATATCGACCATTGCTTGGATAGAGGGGATACATTTTTCCCGGATTTTGTATGACTGAAATGAATTAACAAACCTATGGTAGAGATCTTCTCTACGACGACCAGGTTGGTTAAAACAAGAATTAAGAATAGTCAATTCGGGAGCATTTGAGTTTGGATTTTGAGGTAGAGGTGGAATAGGAGGTCGATTTTGGTTTGAATGACTAGATGACGACCTAGGGCGTTTAGACATGATTAAAGGTTAGAATGGATAGTGTTACCTGCAATTTGAAACATATGTATGCAATATAATTAATCCAAAAACTCAATATGAGTCCGCAATATTCAAGGTTCTTTAAACCGAATCCTAATGGGCATAAATTTTGAATACTATTTTTTGAAATCAATGTTTGAAAAATTATGTATAGTTTTTTTTTTATGAAAAACAACATAATTAAATCAAAAAAATCAATTAAATTAAAATTATTTTATTTATTTCGAAATTTTTGATTTTTTTTGAAAAATCTTGTGTTTTTGATGAAATTAGTTGTAGAATATAGTTTAGAAGCATCGTATAATCAATGCCTGATATAAAGTTCAACCTAGAACTAATTAAAACTAGTCCTAAGTTCAAAATTGATAAAATAGTAGTTTTAGAAAAATACCTTGAAGATTTTCGAATTTGAGTGAGATTAGAAGATGTTTGCACGTATTTGATGATTGTAGCATGATTTGGAGATGAAAAACTAGTGATTTCCGACTTAAATTGTTGATTTTGAAGCAATGTGGAGATTGTGTTTGAGAGAGGGGACGAACGGCTAGAGTGTTTATAGTTTTAGGTTTTGGCTCAAATAGGATTTTTAGGGATTTAAAGCCAAAAACCCGACGGGTGCATCGGTACACTGCATAGTGTATCGATGCACATTCAAATAATGCATCGGTGAACCTTCATAGTGTATCGATGAATATTCAAGGAATGCATCGGTACACTTTCATGGTGTATCGATGCACTTAGCACAAAAATGTTAAAATCCATTTTTAAACACTCAAAATGCTAAATTAACTAGCTCTAGTGGTATTGGCAACTCAAAGATCGAAAATTAACAATGTTCAATCAAATAAAATCTATCATAAAATTTTATTTGAACATACAATTAATTTTCACTAAGAATCATAAACTCCCCCTAACTATTAGCAAAGAATGCAATCAAAAACATTATTTTTATAAGCATTTTTCAAAACTAATTAAAAGTGCTACAATTATTTTAAACACTAAGTTAAGGCATGTTAGTTAAACCTAATTCTCTTCTAAGTGTCCAAAATCTCTCTTTACATGATCTCTTATAAATGATGTCTAATTTTAATATGCTTAGTTCTATAGTGTTGGATTGGATTTTTAGTGAGACAAATAACACAAGTATTGTCACACTTGATAGGTATGATACTAACTTCAATTCCATAATCTAAAAGTTGTTGTTTCATCCATAAAACTTGTGCACAACAACTACCGGCTGAAATGTATTCCGCTTCAGTGGTAGATAATACAACACAATTTTGTTTCTTTGAAAACCATGAAATCAACATATTTCCTAGGAATTAACAAGTACCGGAGGTTCCTTTCCTATCTATTTTGCATCCTCCATAATCCGCATCAGAGAAGGCATGCAAGCTAAAGCTAGAGTCTCTGGGATACCAAAGTCCTAAACTAGGAGTGTCCTTAAGGTTTCTAAAGATTCTCTTAACGGCTAATAAATGTGATTCCTTAGGGCATGATTGAAATCTAGCATATAAGCAAACATAAACATAATGTCCGGTCTACTTACAGTTAGATATAACAAAGAGTCAATCATTGATCTATATAATTTAACATCCACAAATTTACCTCCTTCATCTTTGTCAAGCTTTGTTGATGAGCTCATTGGAGTGGCATGAGGTTTCCCATTTTCCAATCCAAATTTCTTGAGCATATCCTTGACGTATTTTGCTTGATTGATGAAGATGCCATCTTTTGGTTTCTTATTTTGAAGTCCCAAGAAAAATGAGAGCTCCCTCATCATGTTCATCTCGAATTCACTCTGCATTAGATTAGAAAATTCTTGGCAAAGAGTATCATTAGTAGAACCAAATATTATATCATTAACATAAATTTGAACTACTAATAAATCTTTATATTTTCTCTTTAAAAATAATGTAGAGTCAACCTTTCCTTTTGAAAAACCTTTTTCTATTAAAAAATTTGACAATCTTTCATACCAAGCTCTAGGGGCTTGTTTTAAACCATAAAGAGCTTTTGTCAATTTAAAAACATGATCTGGAAATTTTTGAATATTCAAAACCAGGAGGTTGTTCCACATACACTTCTTCTTTTATAAAACCATTTAAAAATTCACTTTTAACATCCATTTGATATAATTTAAATTCATTGAAACATGAAAATGCTAATAACATTGTAATTGCTTCCATCATAGCTACGGGAGCGTATGTATCATCAAAATCTATTCCTTCTTCTTGAGTATAGCCTTGAGCAACAAGTCTAGCCTTGTTCCTCACTATATTACCACTTTCATCAAGCTTATTCCTAAATACCCATCTAGTATATACAGTAGATTTATTACTAGTCCTTTCAACTAATGTTCATACTTTACTTTTCTCAAATTGATTTAACTCTTCTTGCATAACCATTATCCAATTTTCATAATCTAATGCTTCTTGAATATTCTTAGGCTCTATACATGAAATGAATGCAACATAATTACATATATTTCTAAGAGAAGATTGAGTTGTTACCCTTTTGGATGGATCACCTATAATCTCACCATCCTTGACATAGTTGTATTCTCTTGGGTAAGAGATTTCCCTTTCTTCAATGGTTGGATTCTTGAGAACATCGTGAGTTTCCTCATCTTTCGTTTCTTCCTTTGATGATGGTTCTCCAACGTAATGTCTAACGTTATTTGTTTTTATAATACCTACATCATCATCAACACAAGAATCCTTCCTCGGAAGGGGATTATCATCGAAAACAATATGTATAGACTCTTCTACAACTAAAGTTATTTTATTAAAAACCCGATAAGCTTTATAATTTAAGGAATAACCCAGAAAAATTCCTTCATCACTTTTAACATCAAATTTGCCAAGATTTTCTTTACCATTGTTTAAAACAAAACATTTAAATCCAAAAGGATGAAAATAACTAATGTTAGGCTTTTTATTTTTGAAAAGTTTATATGGAGTTTCTTTAAAAATGGCTTAATTATTACTCGGTTTATAACATAACAAGCGGTATTTTTTGCTTCCGCCCAAAAATATTTTGGTAAATTATTTTCACAAAGCATGGTTCTAACCATTTCTTCTGAAGTTCAATTTTTCCTCTCAACAACTTCATTTTGTTGAGGGGTTCTAGGTGCTGAAAAATTATGGCTAATACCATTAGAATTACAAAACTCAGTAAATCCAAGATTTTCAAATTCAGTACCATGATTACTCCTAACACTAGTTATGGAGTAACCTTTTTCGTTTTGGATTACTATTGAAAACATGATGAATATTTCTAACGCTTCATCTTTAGTACTTAAAAATATAACCCAAGTATATCTAGAATAATCATCTACCAATACAAAGCAATATTGTTTTCCACCCAAGCTAACAGTTCTAATTGGCCCAAAAAGATCTATATGAATCAATTGTAATACTCTACTAGTTGATTCCTCATTAATGGATTTAAAGAAACTCTTCTATGTTTTCCTTTAGCATATGCATCACATATTTTATCATTAACAAATTTTAGCTTTGGCAACTCTCTTACTAAATCTCCTTGAAAAAGTCTTTGTAAAACACTCATGCTAGTGTGTCCTAGTCTCCTATGCCATAACCAATTATCATGTTCATCCTTAGCAACTAGGCACAAGTTAGTCATATTTATTGTATCTAAATGCACTATGTATATGTTTCCTATTCTATGACCAACAAGCATAATCTGATTAGATGCAATGTCAACAATTTTACAACCATTTGTTTCAAATAAGACAATTGTATCCTTTATCGCATAATTAACTAATACTCAATAGATTATGCTTCAACCCATTCACATATAAAACATTTTTAATTTGTATTGAAGAGGTATTACCTATTGTACCTATATCTTCAATGTGACCTTTTGAGTTATCACCAAAAGTCATCTCTCCTCCATTTTTGTCGTTAAGCTCGATGAACCGACTCTTATCTCCGGTCATATGTCTTGAGCATCCAGTATCAAGGTACCATGAGTTTGAACTTGTATTTTGCACCTTGTAGCAATGCTCTTTTCCCTACAAACATAGATTGATTTTTGATTTTTGATACCCAAATTCTTTTGGGTCCTTATTCATTAGTCTCCAAAATCCTAGTCCCTTTAGGTATCCACTTGTGTAGGATATCCTTATCTTTAGTAGTAATGAGTCTTTTAGGAACCCATATACTTCTAACAATTTTTCCATTTGAGGTTCTTTGGGGACCTCTATGATTGTATTTTTTAAACTTTTTCTAACAAAGTTGGATTTTAAATTTTCTCCATTTTCAAAACGTTTTGTTCCAACTTTACTAAAAGAAGCTTTAAGATTATCAATTTCTTTTTGATGATCGTCATTTACTCTTGAAAGTAAATTATGCAAATCAATATTTTTCTTTTCAAATTCATCTATTTTGATTTTTAATTCTTTGATTTTACTTTCAAGATCATTATTGGTCTTGGATATGAGATTATTTTCATTTTTCAATTTTGAAATATCATTTTTGTATTTTAAAAATAATTTCTCATAATTCGAAGCCAACTCAG
The DNA here is from genome assembly GCF_006381635.1 of Hibiscus syriacus. Taxonomy (NCBI): domain Eukaryota; kingdom Viridiplantae; phylum Streptophyta; class Magnoliopsida; order Malvales; family Malvaceae; genus Hibiscus; species Hibiscus syriacus. The sequence goes on along the minus strand of NW_024062828.1, from coordinate 848,931 downwards.
TATATTTCTCTACTAACTCGTTAAAAGAATAATCTTCAGAGTTGGATGAGTTAGAGGTTACCTGAGAGCTTTCCCTGATAGCCATCAAGTACAAGTTTGCTACTTCTTGTTCCTCTTTATCAGATTGTTCATCATCGCTCCATGTAGCCACGTGAGCCTTGTGCTTCTTCTTTGATTGACCCTTTTTCTTTAATTGTGGAGAATCATATTTGACATGCCCCAGCTTTTTGCATTTGTAGCAAATGATCAGGTCTTTCTCATTCGATTCAATTTTGAAGCCTTTATTTTGTTTGAATTTTCTTCCTCGGTTGGGCTTCATCAGTTTTCTGAACCGTTTGGAAAATAATGCCATTTCTTCGTCATCTTCATCTGAATCACTCTCATCTTTTGTGGATTTGAGAGCAACTCCCACGTTCTTATTTTTTCTCCGTCTCATTCTTTGTCTTGTCATTCTTTTCAAGGTCAACCTTATCTTGAAGCATTATTTCATGTGTGAGGATAGAACCAATTAACTCATTGAGAGTTAAAGAATTTAAGTTTTTGGCCTCGATGATTGCCGTCATCTTTGATTGCCAAGCTTTCGGAAGAGAGTAAACTAACTTCCTCACAAGCTTCTCGTTTGGAATAATCTCTCCATATGATTTGAGACCATTGACAATCACGGAAAATATATCCGTCATAGTTTGATGTCTTCATCCAGTTTCATACTGAAATTTTTATAGCTATGAGTTAGAAGACTAATTTTGGATTCTTTTACCTCGTTGGTACCTTCATGAGTGACTTCTAGTTTATCCCATATTTCTTTAGCAGTTGTACAAGATGAAACTCTCTCGTATTCATCTGTTCAAAGAGCACAAAATATTATATGGATAGCCTTTGAGTTGAGCTGGAACATTCTTGTCTCTTCTTCACTCCATAATCTTGAGTGAGTGGAAGGTATGGTGTATCTGTCTTCCACGATATTTCATGCTCTCATGTAACTTTCTTGAATGAAATACCTCATTCTATTCTTCTAATAAGCATAATTAGCTCTATTGAAGAAATGAGGCTTATTGACGGGCATTGAATCAAGACCAAAGTCGAAGTTTGAAGTGGAGGCCATTGATGACTTGAATATCGATATAACTCTTCCCGAATCGATTCAAGAGATGATTAAACCTTCAAATGAGTGAGACTCTGATACCAATTATTGAGTTAATCGATCGACGAAATAGCCAAGAGGGGGGGTGAATTGGCAGTAAAAAAATTATGGTGGAAGCTTTTGCAGAAATTGAAAATAATTGCACATCGAATTAGAGTGGTTCGACTTTCTCAACCAAAGTCTACGTCCACTACCTTAGTTATCCACACTAAGGATTTTCCAACAAATTCACTAATTTGTTCTTTCTTTTGAATACAAAGAGTAACCTTACAACTCCCTCAAGAATTATACCCCAAATTCTTGAGAACACTCTCTCCCGAAGAGAAGAATACAAATTTCACAAACTTACAGAAAAACCTCACAAGGAAAGATGTTTGCACAATTCTAGAACAAAGAAAGAACACTCAAGAATGAATACAATTGAGCACAAATGGTGTTCTTGAAAGCAAAATGAATATTGAATGAAAATAGGCTTGAAAATGCTCAAACGATAAGTTCAAGGATTTCTTTTTGATTCTCTCATAACTGTTCTTGATCAATGGCTCCTAAGCTTGTTTAAATACACCTTGAATCACTTCTGAACGTTGGGGATCATTGGTGAAGTCAATAGAGCCGTTATTGAGTAATTATTATTTAAAAATCTGGTGGGAGCGTGGGTGCATCGGTACATTCTCAAGGGTGCATCGGTACACTATGTGTAAAATTCAAATATTTCGATTGTTAGTTGACCTAATGCATTGGTACACTTGGGGTGCATCGATACACTAATTACATTCGATGTTTCAAAAGAGCCAGGAGTGTATCGATGCATTCTCTGTACATCGATACATAAAATACTTTAGATGTTTCAATAAAATCAGGAGTGCATCGATACATGGTTGTGCATCAGTACACAAAAAGCATTCGAATTAGGGTGTGCATCGAAACATCAATGTGTGCATCGATACATCCCTTTATAAACTTGATTTTTGGCTCGATTTTGGTTAGAAATACTTCGTAAAAATTATTTCAAAAATATTTTAAGTTTAAAACACAATTTTACACTTTAGTAAGGATTGAAATTGATTTTTGAAAAACTTGGAGTAATATTTTGATATTCGAATAATTTAATTGAATATACTTAAAAAATGATTATAAAATCTTAAAATTCAATAACACTTAATTTGTTATATCGAAACATCAAAATGTTTTCAAAAAGATTAAAAATGAGAGGTTTATAAGTGAAATCTTGGGGGAGAGAGTTAGTAAGTAAAGTTTGAAACTAAATTTGACTTGTCATCAGCTAAATTAAGAAGTATGAAGTGTTAGAAATGAATTTGAAACAGATTGATTTATTGACTTCATTATTGTATTCAAGTGTGCATATGGGATATTGGATATTAGGGTGGATTAAAGTGATCTAAGTTGATTAGAATAAGTGTAGTTAAGCTTAAAGGGTTAAAAGGAGGTTATAGTAGAATATTTAAGTAAGTTTGGTAAATTTTTGGGTAAGACAAATAAATTCTGGGCAAAGGGTATCGGTACTGTTCATTTAATACCAATACTTCAAAGAGAAAATGAGTGATAATTGGGGTATGTGTATCGACACTGGTTGAATGAGTATCAATACCATAAGGCAAAAATTTATAAATTATTCAAAGAGTATCGATATCAAAGGAGTAGTATCGATACTTGAGGTATCGATACCATTAAGTAAATATCGATACCATTTTGAAATAAGGATTGCAGAATCGAAATAGAGTATCGATATCCAGGCTTGGTATCGATACCACAACTGGGGAAGTATCGGTACCATACTTTGGGTACCGATACTACTCAAAGTGAAATGTGAATTAGATACTTCATTTAGTTTAGATTATTGATGATTGGTTATAAGTGATTACCGATTATATGTATCTTGTAGATATCGATCGAAGACAAGTCCAAGATGATTCGAAGTTATAAGAGTGCACAAGAGTTGTACATATATGAATGGACTAGTGAGGCCAGGTGAGTGCATAATAGTATGAAATATGATCTGAGGGGAAATTAGACTTGCGATAAGTCTGTTTCCTACATTTTGAAATATATGATTGCATGAATAGAATAATGATTAGGATTGATATTGTGTGAATATGACTTGTATGCATTATATGTTATGTGAAAATAAGAGAACAAAACATAAACTATATGATATGAGATAAGTGAAGGTATGCATATATGATATATGTTATGAGATAAGACATATGTGGTTACACGAGACATGATATGAGATAAGACATATGTGGTTACATGAGACATGATATGAGATATATGAGAAAAGGTATATGTGATGATATAAGTGAACATATGAAATATTATATGACTATGTGAAAAAGAATACATGTAAATGTGATAAGCTATGCGATACATGAATGTGAATCATATGAAAATGTTCTACGTGTAAGTGAACCACATGCCTATATGAATATGTGAAATGACATAAATGATAATGCCCATGTTATGTGTTATGAGAGCTAGGGGTATAGTTGGCATGCCAAGAGTCGAGAGTTCTACGTGGTCCTTCGGGATATATATATAATCCTTTGGAACATATATACGGTTCTTCGGGACACATATTTGGTCCTTTGGAATATATATGTGATCCTTAAGGAGTGGTCATTCGGGATATCTATGCGGTCCTTCGGGATATTTCTACGCGGTCCTTTGGGACATTTCTATGCGGTCCTTCAGGACAACTTTATAAGCCCTTAGTGGGACCTTATATGAGCTGTGGTGATAGCATGTGTGCACAACCTCTATGTACTCACATATCTTTAGTTCTCAGAAGTATACATGGGCTAATAAAGAGATAACAACAAATACACTGTATGTGATGTATATGCTTTGTGATATGAAATGTATTACGTGAATTATATGATGTATGTATTGTTTAGTTAATTAAGTCATATGATAGTTAAGAATGTTAAGTATAAGAATATATGACTAAAAGATATGAATGAATATAATAATGATAATGAAATAAGGTTAGTGATGACAATTACAATATATGTATATGTTTACATGTGACTATATGTAATGTTATATTGTTTTGTGTGATATCATTTTATGAAACGTTCATGCATGGTTAAGTAGTTCAAGTTTCCATTATAAGTTTAAATGCCTCACTAAGTCATAGACTTAGCGTGTGAGTGTTTCCCACGTAGGTTCCGTGAAGCAAGAATAGAAGCTAAGAGGATCAAGACAGGCCAGCCTCCTTTACGTAGTTCATATCAGAAAAGAGTTTTGAATCATATGTATTTTGTTATATTAAATATAGTTGGCATGTACTAAGAGATTTGAGTTGAATATGCTCTGATCGATTTTGTAAAACTATTTGATTATATTTAATATAAGTTATTCCGTTTCCAATACAAATTTGAATTTTTAACTATTCTGTAAAAGTAAACGGTTTGAAAGGTCAATGTAACATCTCAGACTCGTATCCGAGTCGGGTACGGGTTGGGGTGTTACATTTATGATATTACATATACCATACAAAGTCGATGACTCAACTCAATCTTGAAAATCAATCCACTAATTATTAAAAACTTTGAATTATTCGAACTTTATTTTATAACTCAATTTAAATTTGAAATTTTTTCGAGTCGAGTCGAAAAGATCGATTTTTGAGTTAAGTCGAGTTTTGGTCACCCATGCACATATATTAATGCTTATTTTATAACAAAAAACTAATTTCTATATTTTAAAATAGGGTTAATTGCACCATATATCCCCAAATTATGACCCTCATTTTAAATTGATCCGTAAACTTTTAAATATTCCATTTTCATCCTTAAACTATTACTCTCTTTCTAATTCAATCATTAAACGTTTGAACGTTATAATTTCATCCCTAAGCTATGACTCTCTTTCTAAATTGGTCCCCAAACTTTTGATATTCCAAATTTATCATCAAATTCATCCAAATATGTAATTAATTTCAACCATAGTTTAACCTAAATTATTTTTCAAATATATAATAATATAACTTGGTCTAATGATTTTATTAGCAATGGATGTTATTAGTATATACATATAGTTTGAGATGAAATTAAAATATTCAAAAAGTTTATGGACCAATTTAGAATGATTGCCATAGTTTGGGAGTAAAATTGAAATGTTCAAAAGTTTAAAGACTAATTTAAAATTATAGTCATAGTTTATAAATAAAATTAGAATATTAAAAAATTTAAAGACCAATTAAATTAAATTTCATACTTTAAACACATAATGCAATTAACTCGCTTAAATAAGTAATCATTTTCAAAGCCATTTAATCACTTATAACTTATTTCCATAAGAGCTACGAAATTAATTTTGTTGAAGGTTGCCTACCTCATCGCAGGCGTTAAATGCCACGTGTCAAACATCCGTAAAAAGAGGTCTCCCTCACTTCCCGACTGTACGACCTTCGTCTTAAAATTCCAGGCCAAAACCTCTAGTGGTAAATCCCCAATCCTCAAATTTATTTACAAAAGAACCCCTTACTGTTCTCCTTCATCTTCAGGTACTTCTCCTTTATTTCTGTTTTCATTTCTTTAGTTCTTTGTTTCAATTTTTCTCATATTAAATTTATAATTTGTTATTTATTTTGGATTTTATTTTCAAGTATAGGTAGGTGGTAGTGGGTATTTTGTTTACTGTTTTTTTAATAAAAAATCAATTTCTTGATTTACTTTTTCCTATATTTCAGTTGTAAAAATCTCATTTTTTGAGGTTGATTTTATTGTAAAAAAATCAATCTTTTCAGGGTAACAAATATGGAAGTTTTTGAAAAGACAACAGAAACCCTTTCTGGGGATAAGTCTTTAGACCAAGATGCTAATGAAGGCTCTAAAGCTGCTGGGTTTACTGCCGAGAATTCATGGGAAAATGGTTTTAGGGTTTCTATAAATGGAAAGGGAGGTTCTTGTATTGGTGAAGACGGTGAGGGACTTGAGGATTCTGAAATGAATGGGGTTTCTTCTTTGTTACAAATGAAAGGAAGTGATAGGAACATTGATGTTAATGGTGGAAGGAGTGAGAGTGGTGAAGGGTTTGACACTCTTTTAGGTGCCGTTGATCAAAGTAAAGAAATTGATGTTGAAAATGTATTGCCAAATGGTGACCATGACGGTGAAACCGTGAAATTCGAAGAGAAAGATGATGGTGGTAAGATGGTAATGAATGAATTAGATGACGCCTATGATGGTGGTGGTGGGTTTTCTTCTGGTTATTTTGTATGGGGTAAGATTAAGAATCATCCATGGTGGCCGGGACAGGTTTATGATCCGACCGATGCGTCGGATTATGCGGTGAAGATTAGACAGAAGGGAAGACTCCTTGTTGCGTACTTCGGTGATAGTTCATTTGCGTGGTGCCATCCATCTCAATTGAAGCCTTTCGAAGAGAATTTTCAGGACATGTCGAAGTTGAGTAGCTCTAAGAACTTTGTCAATGCTGTATGGACTTCCGTTGATGAAATTGGAAGACTTGTGGAGTCGAAAATGACTTGCTCGTGTGTTCCAAAGGAGAATTGTGTCGGACTGGACCGGCCTCTGGCAGAGAATGCTGGGATAAAGGAAGGAGTTCTTGTTCCTGAAGGTGGAATTGAAAGGTTTCAGTTGGTCTCTTTGAGCCCAAAGAAGTTCTTGGTAAATTGAAACAAGTTTCACAGGCTCTTTCAACCAGTAATTTGCTTGAATGTGCAGTGTTGAAGGGTTGGCTTTCGGCTTATAATCGATCAATAGGGTGCCCTCGAATGCCGATGGACCATGAACTGCTGTTGATTCCGGACACTGAAGAAAATGTTAGAACTCTTGAGGTGGATATGGGTGATTATAGTGAGGAAGTGGAAAACCCAATCACTAGGCCAGTGGAAAAAGATTGGGTTTCTTCTTCGTCTGGTCTGAAATTTGGCCAAGGGAGTCGGACTTACTCAAGGAATTCGGAGATTACAGAGGATGTAATGCATCACAGGAGGAAACAGAAAAGCATTGCTGAAATCTTAAAAGCTGATACAGGTGTTCAGGCTCATAAGGTAACAAAGTCCATTGAACAAGCTTCCCTTTCTCGTAGGAAAAAGACGAAAGGCGATGATAAAGCTAATGTTGATGGTGGCAGTAATTCGAGCATTCTACCAAGAAAGGGGAAGCAAACTGAGCTTTCAGGATCTCATGCTGAAACTGATGTCATTGGAGCCAAGGATGAAACGGATAAGGGTTATTCATCAAGAGGAAGGAAAATGAAGAGCAAACAAGCAAGCGATAATAACGGTGATGATTTGGGCAAAGAAGATACTAATACTGTCTCGGCTAAAAGGAAAGAAGATACTAATACTGTCATTGGAGCAATCAGTAGGAATGACACTTTTCCGAGAGAAAAGAAGAAAAGCAAGTACTTGTCTCCTCCTTACACTAGTTCAACTGGGAAGCTGAGGAAATCAGTCATAGAAGATGAGTCCGTAGAGGCTTCCAGTGACACCCGATCCAGAGAGACGATGACTAAAGCTACTGGTAATCCTGCTATCAGTGAAAGGAATGAACTCCTTGAAGAAGTTCATTCAGAGCAAGAAGCATCGACTGAATCAAAATCTCTCACACCAAAACTGTACCTTGACCGGATAACTGAACTGGCAAAAGCTGAAACTCCTGCCGATCAAGTTCTAGTTGCAGTCCGTTCTATAGCTCTTAGTCTACAATACCAAAGGAAAAACAGCTCTTTCGAACTTATTCTGGAGTTTTTATCTGTATTCAGAAGCTCAGTTTACCGAGATGGATCTGACTACAAAATGTATAATCAGTTCCAACAACATAAAAAGAGAAAATCTCCAGACTATTCGACTGTGTCATCAGGAAAAGACCGATCTATGGCTGGTCAGGTTCCCTCTGGACATAAATCCCATAAGAAAAAGGTTGGAAAGAATGAAGAAACAAAGATGGATCAATCCAAACCTGCGGAAGCTACCTGGGCATCACTGAAGAAAGCCCAGAAACCAAAGCCATATAAACCTAAACCGAAGCAAACTGTCATGGCTGCAGTTTTGAAGAAAAATGATAAGGAAGCTGATGAAAATAATCTACCTGCTGCCCTCTTTGTGACATTCGGCCCCGGATGCTCATTACCTACAAAGGACGACCTTATCCGAATATACAGCAGGTATGGACCACTGGATATGGAGGACACCAATATGTTCTACAATAATTTCTGTGCTCGTGTTGTCTTCTTAAGAACCTCTGACGCTGAAGAAGCCTTCAGCAGCTCACAAAACGATAGTCCTTTCGGATCTGCCAATGTCAGTTTCCGGCTTCGACTTAACGTGGCTGCGTTAGCTCAAAACCAGAAGGAAATACCGAGTTCCAAAAACTCTTCTCCTCTAGTGAAGGATGGAACCGAAAGATCAACCAAGTCATCGGCTCCTGGAAATTCGCAGCTTAAACACATCAAGCAGAAGCTCGAGATGCTGACATTGATGCTGGAGACATCAGATGAGAAGATGTCATCAGACACCAAGTCCAAAATACAAAGCGAGATAAAAGGGCTCTTGGATGTGGTAAACACAATGGTTGAATCGTCAACTTAAGCAAAAATGACTTCAGTTTTAGGATGTATGGGATCTGTAGAAGCTTATGTTACATACGTGGTGTTAGGATCTTGTATGTAGGATAGTATACTTAATAGTTGCCATTTGCATTTGTTGAAATCACCACATGCTACAGAGCATAAACTGTCGTTAGTTGAATTACGTTTTCATGGATACAAATTCTTGTACTTTTTGAGGAGAATGGAATCAGATTTTTCTTTTAGATGTTGATTCTTTTTAGAATGTGTTGGATTGTGTATAACTTTTGAAATACCACATTACATTCTATACGTAAAAAGGTAATTCGGAAAACAAATGACATCCATAATTGCTTTTAAAAAACTTCCATATGGTCTAGTAATTTGGCAAGTAATTCAACCAAACATCTCATATGAAAGGCGGTCCTTTTGCATACAACAAACGCATCCACATCAACGTATTTTGCCCAAAACAAAAGCAAACTGTTTCTCATCGTACCAACATATCAAATAGGAACAACTTTTAAGTCTATTAACAGAATGTTCAAAGCAACAAATAGTGGGGTGCTGAAATAGAGTCAGTCATCTACTGGATCTTGAGGAGTTTCATCTGATCTACGCTTAATTGTTACAACAGGGCACTCAGCATGCTTCACGCAGAACTCACTCACCGTTCCAACAAAAACCCTGGCATAGCAAATATAAATCAACCCACAAGTTCAAGGAAAAAATCAAAGACTGGAGGCATCGGGTACTAAGCATACCGTTGGAAAGGACCGAGTCCTCTGCTACCCAGAACAAGAAGATCCGGTTGGATCCTCTTCACCTCATGGCAGATAACTTCCTTTGGATCACCTTTCTTGATCCATGATTCACAAGCAACCTACAATCAGAAAAATCTATTATCTGGGGAAAGAAACCACAAGTAAAATGCAGTTTTCAACTGAAAATAATAATTTATTGAAGAATTAACATTACCCCAATCTCATGACGCCTCGAGTAAAAATGAATCTTTTTATTGAAAAATGATAATTTCTTGAAGAATGAACATTACCCCTATTTCATGGCACCTAGTGACAAAGAATTCAAGCAGATGAAGCCCTCTAGCCCTGTCCCTGTTCTTCATGCTCTTAAAATCATCAGGAGAGGCATATATGCTGTCCATGTCATCGAAACCTTGCATAAAAACAAAAAGAAAGAAGTAGCACATCACATTAAATAGCTTCAGTTGATTTTATGACACTCGAAGCTCAACAATAAAGCATACGAAATTTGACACTCGAGGCCAGTTTTTCCATAGGAATCATGTTTCAGACTCAAAGCTTAAAACATTTGAAGCTAGGCATGCCATTGTGGTACATAAACAGTGCATCTAAAAGGCTAGGGGTCAAATTCAAGAAAATCCAATCAATTCTAATTATCCAACCAATTTTGAAAAGAAAATGCCTTTTCAAAGGTATACATTTACATCATTATTTAATAAAAAACCCTTTAGTTTCAATTACGTTGACAGTGAACTTGCTGATTTTCTATTTCTTAGTAACCAAACAGATAATTTTCTTAGCGACCAAACAGCATAACAAACTATTCAAGAAATAATAAGTCAAATTAACATTTCTTAACCTAAAAGAGCAGAAAACCAAAGTAATTTCAAATTCAAGCCGCGAATCAACAATCGCAGCCTCACACACTCAACAAACCCTAACCAACAGTAACCACACGTGTACAGAAATCTCATCATGTAAAGTTCACTACAAAAACATATTAGGAGAGAAAAAAAGGAGAAAGAGAGAAACCATCTTCGTCGGGAACTTGAACGTGGAGGAAGAGAAGCTTAAAACCGGAAGCGTTCGATCGAACGATCTTCTGAAGGGTCCACTCGAAAGCTCCTCTGCTACTTATCGAAGCGTGAGGGTAGCCTCTGATGGTAGACTCGTTCACAGCCAACATTATCCGAGTTACATGTGCCTCACTTGTAGCCATCTTAACTCACCGAGTCACTCAAATCAGTTACTCGGTAACAGCTTTATTGTCACTCTGAATAAGCTTTGCGAACTCTCTAGTTTCTCGAGACGCGAAATATGCTAATGTGAGGGTGCGCAGATGAAGGGTACGACAATAATAGTAAAAAAAACAAGTGGGTTTGCTATTGTGCACCTTTGCGGTTATAATCCAGCGCGGCATATTTGAAGGGGTGGCATCACCTGCCCGAAAATGGCGTGCCGCAGTTGTTGTCTTTTTTGGGCTTTTATTTTTAGGCTTAATGGAAAATAGTATCCCAAATTAATCCTAAAGATAATTTTAAGTGTTTAAAGTCATGGTTTTCAGAATTGGACCGGTTAGTGAACCGATCATGCTATCAGTTTATGGTTCAATCGGTCTAATTGATCCAACCGATCGAAAAAATGGACGACGTTATAATTATTTAAAAAATTAAATAAAAATACCAAAAATATTTAATAAAAAATAATTTTTTATATCACAAGTCATAACATATATAAGTTAAAAACCATAAAATCAAGTAAAACAAAATGATTCAAATTAACTACAACATAATATTTAAGGTAAAACATATTAAATAATAAATATAATTATATAACTATAATTAAAAAATAAATTTGGGGTTAAAAAAATCATAACAAAATGATATTGTTTGGTTTGATTTTTTTAAAAACAATCCCACATGGCTAAGAAACATAGAAGAGCATCCCAAAAGTCTAAAGAGAAAATATGAGAACAAAACAATCTCACATTGCTAAGAATTATAGAAGCGCATCACAACTAACTTCTATAAATAATAGAGGTAATTTGGCATTCAAAATCATGGAGCCTTTTGGTGAGCATTGAGTGAACTATTCTTTCACTTCAATCAAGCTCGAATTTTAGGCTTCAATCGAGCTTCTAATTTTTTTTTGAGTTCAAGTTTCAATATTATATTTCGAGTTTGAGTTGAACTTGATAATTTTTAGCTTGTGAGTTTGAGTTGAGTTGAGCTTACTTTTAAAGTTTTCAAGTTCGAGTCGAGCTCAGCAATACTCGAGTTCGACTTGGCTCGTTTAACAAACGACGTTGTTTGGTTTAATTTAAAAAAAAAACAAAAATCCCGATTTTTTCTGATTTTTTCCGGTTTTCAGCCGGTCCGGTTCGAATGGTTCAGCGGTTCTGGCCGGTTCACTAATAGCGGTTCAACCGGTTTAGATTAAACCGAACTAAGCAACGGTTTCCGGTTGAACCAGCCGATCCGGTCCGGTTTTCAAAACAAAGTTTAAAGTGTTTTCCGTTAAAATATGTGTCTAATTTTTTTTTGTTATATATTTAGGTATCTAATATTTTTTACATTATATTTTAGGTATTTGACTGTAACAACCATTAAATTCGACTGTTAAGTGACACGTTTTGATTTTTATAGAATTTAAAAAGTTTATTTTTCTAAAAAAAAACAATTAATTTTTTTTAAAAAAAAACTCATTTTCCTGAAATTATAAAAAAACAAATTTCCTTAAAATCCTAATTTCAGATCGAAATTCTAATGCAATGAGACCGACTGAACACTCAACTATCGGAAATCTTTCTCTAGCCTTTAATTTTAGTGACCAATTGACGATTACAGCATGAAGAACCTCTTTAATCGATTGCAAAATCTTGTTTTTACACGCCTGTTGGGTGTTTGATTGGTCGCAAAAATAAGGAGTTTCAATCGTTGATGGTTAGCTAGTCGAAAAGCGTTGGGTATTCAGTTGGCATTGATGGCGGCCGATGGTGTTAAAGGATTGAAATTAATATTTTTTTTTAGATTTTGGGTTTTTATGATTTTAGAAAATATTGTAGTTTCTTTAAAAATAAAATTTAATTTTAAGTATTTTTTAAATAAAATTGTATATGTCTGACACGTGTCACTTAACGTCAAATTTAACAGCCGTTGCACTCTAGGCAACTAAAAATATAACTTCGGAAATGTTAGACACGTTAAGTATAACGAATAAAACTTTAGGCACCTATTTGTACCTTAGTTCATTCCTACTCGTACCCACATTAACTTGTTCCGTCTATATTCTATTTCAACTTTTAGTTTATTTTTATTGTGATTGTATCATCAGAAACTAAATTTTTTTTTGATGAAAATGAAAATTAGTTTTCATTCATATAAGAAGAATACAAGATGAGTTAGATGTTCTAACCTCTATAACTCATTAACTAACTAACTACCATAATAATAGAATATCGAGCAATGGCAGTTATTCTTATGAATTGATTTGGCTTTCAAGATCCTTATCGGTAACCAAGCGGCTCTATGTCAATTGGTAGATGTTTTTACAAAGGCTCTATGTCCTCTCATGTATCGATTCTTTGAGACTTATCTATGTTCATGCAGTCCCATCTTAAGAAGGTATTACGATATATTAACTATTAGTGTAATTAATCAATTTGTATTACTTATCCAAAACTTTAAATATTAATTAAATAAGATCATCATTCTTTCTAATTTTAAAATTTAAATACTTAACAAAACAAACAACAATGTTTAATTATACCTCCCCTTAAATGTTGCAAAAAATCCACAAACCGAATACTTTAAATCTCACAAAAATCCTCAAAACCAATATGTTAAGAAAACTTTTATATGAATTTCTTGCCTACCAATGAACCCCTATCGGAATATATGTTTTCTCATTGCCTCCTCTATCCATTAATTGAATTGGAGTGGTAGTCGTCAGTGACGATGATCAGCGACGGTAATGGGAGTTTGGAATTAAGGGTTTAAGGAGTTTGATTTTTTTTTTGGTATTTTAGAAAAATGAGTTTTTTTTATAAATAAGAATACTTTTAAGTACTTAATTACGATGCATTATGTACTTAATTACGTCACGGCTTGATGTATCTCAGCATTTTCGTTTCAACCCTGAAAAAAGAACAGTCGAAGATATATTTGTCAATTAAAGTAACGAGAACCAAGGCCCATACCAAATCACGTTTTGCCTATAAATGTCTAAAAACAACCTCTTAACTTATCTGAAATCAAATCTCATACTCTGTATATTTCCTAATTTTTTTTATAAATTCTAAATCTAATTCTAATCTTACTTAAAAGAAAAGATAATAAGAACTCTAAAGAAAGAAATGTGAGTGATTTTAATGGTCTAGAACTCGTGACCTTAAAGAAATAAAAAAAAATATGAGCAACATGACCAATTAGCCAAATGTGTTTACTCATTTATTTTCTAATTGTTAATTGCAATTATTGCGATACAATAATATGGTTAAATTGGAGATGTATTAATTGGTCAAGTGGTTAAGAATATTTATATTGTCTCACCTTATGTGGATTCGAACCTTGACATTGCACATTAACAATGTAAATATCTCTCCACTTAATAAAAAATATTAAAAATTACATAAAAATTGTTACAATTTTAGAGTTCGTGTCGATTTTATTATTGAATTTTAAAATATTTCAGTTTTTATCGAACTTTCAATTTGATTTTAATGCAAGCATTGAGTCCATACATTAATAGTTGGATGATGTGAAAGTTTGGTATTATCATATGTTGATGTGAAAGTAATTTTTTTTAATCTCATTTCATTTAAAGTTTTTCACCTATTTTCAGCTGTTGTTAAAAATCACCATTCTTCGGCATCTTTTACGTCCACCCTAGATATCAATGAATTCATCTCATCGTCATGTCACTTCATAAGTTTATATTGTCCTAAAACCTCTTTAAAATTCACCAAATTAAGCACAAACCCCATCATTTTAGGAAGATTTATCCAAAAATCCAAAAGGTGAGAAATAATCTTTTCAAGAAGATGAACATCATACATCAAAATTAATCTCATCAGACAATCATCAGAGGAGATGAGTATTAGAACATTAAACAGTTAGATTGATTTCTATTGATTTTGGATGGATTTCAAGGAAAACCAATATGAGGAGAAAAAAATGTGTGAAATGCAAACAATTTGATATCGGTTGTGCTGTGAATGATGACAAGTAACAGAGGTGATTGACCAACAACGGTAGCTAGAGTAGTTGAAATTGTCTGTGGGGACCAAAATGATAAGCAAACTAAAATATAATGTCTAAAAATAAATATTTTAAAGCTTAGTGACAAAATTGATATACAAACTAAAATTCACAGAAAAAAACTACCATGTCATCACGTCAATAATGATTTAATGGTTTAGTGATTATATTGAAGCCAAAACTAATTTAGTGCTAAAATTAAAGGATTTTAAAATTTAGTGGTAAAATTGATACAAACCCTAAAGATTACTAGCATTTGGAGTAGTTTCCCCTTAAAAATATATTAATAGATATCAAGTTGACTTAAATAATAACTTTTATAATGATAAAAAGTATTCTATTTTCAGGACTAATATACATTTTGGTACCTTGACTTGGCTGTGAGTTTAATTTAGTATCTATATTTTTAATCTAATAGGTACTTGAGTTTGGTTTGAAGGTTTAGTTTTGGTACATAAACTTTCTTTTGGTCTAATTAGGTACCCAAATTGTTTTCTTATTCAAATTGATATCTAAACTTGGTTTCTTGGTTCAAATTAATTAAAAATCGTAAGTACTTGTTTGAACAAAAAATTCAAGTTCAAGTATCAACTTGAACCAAAATGTTAAATTCAGGTATCTACTTAAACCAAAAATGTTTAGATGCCAAATTGAACTTTGAACCCAAGTTCAAGTACCTATCTGGAAAAACAATTAGGTGTCAAATTGAACATTGAAGCCAAATGCAAGTATCTAACTAGACCAAAACAATTAGGTACCAAATTGAACATGTCATTCATGTTGAGTTTTGAATTGTCGACACCTTTTTTCGCCCGAGCGGGGAAGACCGATACCGACTCAGGGGTTCTCTCTTTGAAAAGAATTTTCGAAATGTGAGGAGCCGCCACCAATCATTTAAGGTGCGATTGGGACACAATAAAAATCGGGTGATTTTTAATAAAACATTTTATTTTTATCAAAATACCGAGTTTTAAGGTATGCGCAAATCCATAAATCAGGTTTGGGAGTCAGTAACGTGTGGGGAAGGATTAGCACCCCCACAAGCACCCAAAAATTGGTACCTAGTTGATTACCCTATATTTAAAATTGAAAATTTTGAGTTTGATCTTTATTTAATTTGAAAATCATTACGAATGCAAAGTTAAAAAGCGTATCCGTTTATTGAGACCGATAACATTCACTCCCAAGCATAAATGCGGGAGATTAACTATTGTGCCTAATAACCGGGCATTGCCTTAATTTAAGAAAACATGATGTGGTTTTGTTGACCTATTTCGAGAATCGCCAGCAGTCACCCCCTGAGCATACTTGCGGGAGATATACCATTAACTCCTTAATAAGTGAAAATTGCCTTAGGTTTAAAAATAAAATGCAATCAAACAAATTTTTATTAATCCTAATTAACTAAGGGTAGATTAAGGCTTCATTTATCTTAAAGTGTCAAATTATGAAAATTAAGGAACCTAGGGGATTAAACCTAAATGTAGGCTCTAATATTAACCCTATTTGATTTTTTAAAACAGTTATTGAATCGAATAACTGAGATGGTCCCTCGAGCATTTACGCGAAGGCTGACTCAGATTATTCCCTAAATTAAGAGGACTATATTGAAATCTAACTAAAAGTAGAGGATTTATTTAACTTATTTAATTATGTCAATATTAAAGCTCTAATCGAAGTTCGAGAACTAAAAGGGTCAAGGTCTAAAATACCGAGCTCTAAGAGACTAAAAGTTTAAGGACCTAAATCAATAATTTCTAAAGTTTTTGGACTAATTAAAAAACATAATTACTATCTAAATTATTAAACCTAAAGTATTTTTTAGAAAATATTAATATTTAATAGATTTTAAAAGTCGAGCAATCGATTCAAGTAATAGAACATCTAAAGCGAAAATTCGACTCGAATTGCTCTCTAATTAAACTAGAGTGTTGTCCTAATTTCTAAGCTTGATTCAAATGTTAATCTAATTTAAAACTAAATCTAAGAATTTAACTATGAAATATTGAAACATTTAATAAACCTAATTTAAAAAATAAAATAACAAATAATAAAAAATAACAACAACATAAAATAAAAATAAATTAAACCTAAATACAGGGACCTAATTGCATAAATATATAACTGTTAAACTAAAAGGGAGTAAATTAAAAATAAATTAAAAAAAATTAAAATTCAAAGGCTAAATCAAAATAAAATAAAAATAAATAGATTAGGGACCAAAATACAAAAACAAGCGTAAACTACATGGACCTAAAGAAAATTATTCATTTTATTTTAGCCAAAAAAATAATATGTCAAATTAAAAGGATAAATTACATAACCAGTCCATTCAAATTTTAAAAAAATTAAAAGGTCACTACACATGACTAGAATGCAAAAACACAGGTAATTATTAGGGACTAAAAAGTAATTTTACCAAAAAATATAAAAAAGGCAAGAAAATGGGAAAATTACAGTTTTAAACCTTTAGGACTAGAATGCAAAAACACGCTAAAACATGAATAAAACAAAAAATAACAACGTATGCACATAAAAGGCAAAATGTCAGTTTTGGTCCCTACAAGGACCAAACTGCAAAAATACACGCAAAGTTAAGGGACCAAAGTGTTATTTTACCCAAAAGTTTTTCTATATATACCATTTATTCCTTTTTTTCATTTGCAATGTGTTTTGAAAAAAAAGGAGAATCTCTCTCGCCTGATTTCAGCAAACCCACTGTCGGCATTCGTAAACTAGCATCGACCTCTGTCCAACCGCTGCATACGATGGTCGAAATCCCCAAATTAACCCAAAACGCTCTCAAGCCCAGATCTACGCTCCTAGACACCCATCTAATCCTAGAAACCACATAAACGTCTCCTTAACAACCCAAAGCAACCCCGACCGTTCGACTTTTGGGCCTCTGACATTCGCAAGACCCCCTCCACAACTTAGTTATGACTCGGATCTACTGTTATTTCTTTTATTTATCATATTTTTGTTGTAAAAATAAACTCGATAAGTTTCGAACTAAAAAGGTTAGATCTTTTCTATTTACATCGGTTCTTCGAAAAAAAAAAGAAAACTTGTTGTTATTTTCAAAATGAAACTCAAGAGTTAATCACTTTTTTGCTGGTACTCGAAAAAAAAAAATAATAATAATAAAATAAGATAACTACTATTCAAAGTAAAAAAGGATAAAAATAAAAACCTTGAAATGTAGTTGTTGTTTATTGCTTTGAAAAAATGTTTACAGTCTTTTTTTTTCTCGAAATCCAGATAACATTACAGCGTTTAACTCACATATACCCATTTACATATGAAAAATGAAATCATTGTAGTTTGTTTATTCTTTCTTGTTTTTGCAGGGGCGTGGAGTTTGGCGTGTAGGGTTGGCTTTGGCAGTGGGATGGTGGCTATTGATTAGGAGAGTGAGAGACTACTGGGGTTAGGTTAGACCAGGTCGAGTTATGCTCTTTTGGGCTTTGGGTCGGGTTTAATTCGGGTTTGGTTTGGGGCTGGTTGGGTTTCATAGCTAGGGTCTCGGGTTTGGGTTTAATTCGGGTCTGGTTTTAGGTACTGTTTGGATCTCAGGTTGGGCTTGAGGTCTGTTTTTAAATGAGTTTGGGTATTATTTGGTTTAATTTGGGGTTTTGATTTGGATTTGGGAAAAATGGCGATTATAACTTCCCCTCTTTGCTCATTCCTATGAAACGAGAATAAATCAAATATAATAAATCACCATTTTTCATCTTGGTCTCTTATTGTCAAGTTGAGAACTCTTCGTTGGGAATGTCAATTCATTTCTTTCTGTGAAATTGTCGAGTCCTTGTTGTAAATGATGTCATCTTCCTTCGTTCTCTTGGATGAGTCTCCATCTTCACTTCTTCAAGCTATGGGTTCTTCTCTTCATGATTTTTCCACTGGAAACATTGATCCCTCGAGTGATGCGTTGCTGATTTGAAGTGTTGTGAATTGAGTAATAGGAAATGTTAACCCCTCTAGTGGGGCGTTGCTAATTTGAAGTCTTCTGAATCGAGCAATAGGAAATATTAACCCCTCTGGTGGGGCGTTGTTGATTCGAAGTGTTGTGAATCAAGCAATAGGAAATGTTGAAAACATCCTGCTCAATGGTCTTATGGATGTCCCGAAGGACTTATCATCTTGCTCGAAAGACTTATAGATGACCATAAGGATTTAAGCATCATGCTCGAAAGACTTACTGATGGCCCGAAGGACTTACGCTGATTCAAAGTGTTATGAATTGAGCAATAGGAAATATTAACCCCTCTGGTAGGGCGTTGCTGATTTGAAGTGTTGTGAATCGAGCAAAGGAAATGTTGAAAACATTCTTCCCAAAGGTCTTATGGATGGCCTGAAGGACTTATCATATTGCTCAAAAGATTTATAGATGACCAGAAAGATTTAAGCATCATGCTCGAAAGACTTACTGATGGCCCAAAGGACTTACTCATAAAAAAACCCTTGAAAAACAAGTTTAGTTTCTTAAAATCTTTCGTTTTCAGTTATCATAAAAAAACCCCTAAAAATTAGGCTTAGTTTCTTTAAAATTATTTGGAAATAATCATCAAGAAACCTTGAAAATCAGAATTAGTTTCTAAAAACTCTTTTGAAAACATCAATAAACCATTAAAAATTAGGCTTAGCTTCTTTTAAAAGTTCATTTGAAAACATCCTATCAAGGATCCTCTGAAAATCAAACCTGGTTTCTTTAAAAATTCTTTTAAAAACATCATGTCGTTTGGGTAATGTGCCCCCACATCAAAGTAATAATTCTTCTTTATTGGACTCCTCAATCCTTGAGGCTTAGCCACTTTGAACAAAAATCCCTCCATTCGAGGCTCAAATTATTCTCTTTCTTCACTTTTATCATTTCTTTGGACAATTTGTAAAACTACCTTGATACAATAAATGTGAATGCAATAAATATGTATCTAAATGTAATGCATGACTTTCTTATATGCAAAAATGTTTATAATTAATCCTCTTTTGACTTTAAAATGGAGATCTCGGTTCTCCTTCACTTGATCACTCTTGTATGGAGTCTGCTCCCAATATCAACATGGTCAAACTAATCCTCTGGAATAATCATGTCCTTCTCATCTTCTATCTTTTGTCTTGCTTCTTCAACATAATTCTAGAAGAAGTGCTTCATCTCTTGAATTCTTGTTGCGATCAGGTAGACGGTTGGGCACCTTACACGTCTTTTACTCGACTTTTCAATCAAAATTGTTTCTCAAGAGTCCTTTGCAAATTGAAGCGTGAATGGTTCAATTCAAGGTGAGCTCTTTTTGTTGTTCATCTTCGGCCATGTCACTCCAAGTGGTGATACTCTCCTTCAGGGTCCTTCTGATTTCGATTGTTATCTCCATATGATTGAGATTTTTTGGGATTGCCCCAATGCTAGACCATCAAGAGTCCATATTTGATTCTGAAAGATTTGATCCTCGTACTACTCGTTAATGATCACAAGCCATCATTTTGGGCACACAAAAGAGCTTCCATATGTCTTACTTATTCTTGTCAAAGCTTAGAGGCCTTCCCTTTCTGTGAGATCTTAAAAACATAGGGACATTTGAGGTGACTAATATTTCCCTCGACATGGATTGAGATACCAGGAAACCTTGAGGTAAGTTGTGCCCTTCCTTGTTCAGTCCGTTGCCTCATTGCTTCATCATCGCTCTTCGTTTTGGCTTGAGGCTCGTTGAGTTCAAAGACCTATTCCTGGAGGGATCGTCTTGTTTGCAAGCGTTTTTTCTCATTTCTCTTATTTTAAAAAATCAAAGAACGAATAGATTTTGTAAAGGATTACCCCTTAATTCAGGCTCACAATTGAAGCAAATCATAAACATGAGTTCACATCATATTAAAAGAATCAACAACCCTTTTAATATTTTCAAAGTTATAGCTCTTTGACAAGTGTCAAAATTGATGGGTTTGCTTCAGGTTCTGAGGTTTCGGTAATCAAAAATGCCTTTTTCTTTATCGATTTTCATGAACGTTATAACATGCCTATTCTTTCTTTGGCTTGGTATTTTAATTGGATGCGGACAAAATGACACAACTAGCATAATCAATTACTAGACTTTCTGAAACACTTCTATTTCGGTTCTTTGAAATCTTCCATTTGTTCAAGCTTCATAGACTTCCTTAGCAGAGGCAGTGCAGGGACAATCGTCTAAATATAAAATTCTTGCATGCTTGTGTGTGGTTGACTATAATAGGTGTTCCTCAACTCCCTTAGTCTATTTTTATCAGAACTCATTATTAGATCAACTTGATTTAATTTGCCATTGTTAGGCTAGTTGAATTCAACTTTATTGTATATATGTACTATAATTGCCTTCATGGGCTAGCTGAAGGGTTCGTCTCATAAAAAAATCTTCCACTTGACAATCGTAGTGAAGCAAAAACCAAACTACCGAGTATCCGAGCAATGTCATGGTTTGAATGCAATCTATTTATAAAGTCATGGTTTTCAAGTTTCCTCTATAACCAATTGCTTTAGTGGAATAACTCATCTTTATTGTATAATAATAATTTATTGACCCTTTGAGTATTTAGATTTAGAATTTCTTAAGTTCATTGAGAAGAACCTGTTATGGTCTATGTGTCCTTGGTGATCAGAAAATACCATATTTAGAGTTCAGTTCCCAAACAAGCAGACCTATACTAAATTCATCCACTCCACCATTCCACTTGTAAAGATTAAGATCATCACTGAACGTCCTCAATAGAATTGTAGTCTAGTCAGTTTTGCAATGTCATACACAAGAGATGCCTTATGTTGTTCGCTCCTATGCGTACCTGAATACCAATCCTCTTGATCATTTCCTCATGAGAGGGGAAAGCTATATCTGTCATTACAAAAGAGGGGTTTGGTATTCGAGTGTATCTTTTGGGGTAAGGTCAAGGGTCTTTGTTTTATATGGGTTCAGTCTTGTCACTTTGTCAAAGATCCATAACTTTAATCATTTAAAGGTTTTTTAATTAAGTTGATATTCAGAGAACTACAAGATTGCAAATTTGATTCAATGATCATAATTTTTAAAACATCATAAGTTAATTTGAATATCCTTACAAAAAGCTGAGAAATGACAAAAACAAGTTCAAAGATGGTGTTGCGAATGAAATAAAGCTTCATGATGGATGAAACTATCTCTACATAATTAGAATGCCCCATTACTCATATGATGCAGTGGCGTTTGACTCGATTGTATGCTACATATTGTGCTCTGATGCCCCATTCGAATTCGTCATCGTTTGTTCAACCAACTCTTGAGGTATTGTTCCATTACTGATGAGAATATCTATTTCTTTCATCAATGAACTACAACTCCCTGTAGAATGCCCAGGTGCTTCCATGTGGAAATCACATACTTTTATTTGTCGTAACTATGAGTAGAAGGGTTTGGCATTACTTTCATTGGTCTTGGAGTGACATGTTGACCTTTAACAAGATGCGGGAATAATTTTGATATGGGTGTTTGGAACACCTCCAAAGCTTTTCTAACTTGAGGAATCTTTTTTGGTCGATCTGAGTGACTACATGTCCTTACTCTTTTATGGCTGTGGGGGCTTTGGACGTGTCATTCATTCAGCTCATTATCTTTTGTTTTTTGAATGGCTGATCTTTTGAAGGCAGTCGTTAAATTTTCCCTGGTGATTATATTTCTACTTGCTTTCCACTTGACACAAGATCTTTAAAGTCATTTGTTGAATCTACAACCAACAACTTGAAGAAAGGGTATGGAAGGGACCTATGAAACATACGAGACATTTCCTTTTTTTAGCATCAGAGGCTGAACTTGAGCGCCATGCTTCTCCATATCAATGCATATTCTCTAAAGCTTTTAGTGGCTTTCATCTTTAATTTCTGGAGATCTTGAGGATTTGGAGCGAAGTCTTTGACATAGTCGTATTAATCTAGGAAGGTGATCACTTGTAAATGTATATGCTAAGCCAAGCAAATATGTGCAAGTATACACAGTCGAATCAAGTAATAAAGGGTAAGTGAGTTATCGTCTCCTCAGGGATTGGTAGGGGTTTTGATGTTCCGCCACAACTAGATCTAGGTGTTACGAGCTAGTCCCTGAATTCTTATTAAAATAGAAAAAAACAATTAGGAATGTAAGAGAATATTGTGAAGTATGGTTGCAAAAATGTTTGGTCGAGGCAAAGAAAATATACAAAAGTAACAAATAAAAATAGAGAAAACAAGGAAACACGTTGATTCAAATATATTCAGAATAACCTCACATATTTAGACTTTTCATAGAGCACTTAGGTTGGTCTTTCTATGTATAAATTATTTTAAGTTTGGAAGGATTTGTTATTGATAACTCCGTAAAAAGACTATATTTTTAGTCTTTTTACTTAAGTTATTGTTTGTCTAAACATTTTTTCATAGCATATTAGTTGCATTTAGGTTATAATTGCATATGGTGGATAAGTTTTTCCTAGGCAAGATTTATTTGTCTTAACTAATGCTACTGAGGAGAAAGGGCTTTTGTTGGTTGTGTGTGTGCAGAAATTGACTTAGGAGGAACATTTCAGCCATGACAATATATTTCGCAAGGGCTAGTGGAACACAAAAGTCAAAGACAGTGAAGAACATAATTTTTTGCCAAGTCAAGATTTATCTTGCAAGTCTAAAGCGGATCTAACGAATTGCTTATGTCACCTACCAGTTGTACGAATGACCTCGCGTGCAATCAAGCCCACAAGATTTTAACCATATCCAGCCGCCTTTCCATCTATAGAATGGACAAGTTAACACAGGTATTTAGGGAATATTTAATTATGCAAAACCCTAGGAAAATTCCCTTAATAAATACCCAGTCACAATCGCCAAAAAGAGGAAGCAATGAAGAAGAAAATTTACCTGAGTCGTGGAGTAAGTAGCTGCAGTACCTTACTTTTCACCGTTCTCCAACTCGATCGTCCTTGGTGCCCTCCATAGCTAGGCTATAGAAGAGCGGTGGTCAAGCCTCGATAGAGGCTGGCTAGCAGAGCAGGCGAGGTGCTGGTTAGAGCTGTCATGGTAGAGCCATCTGTTTTGGGAGTCTTCTTCCTTTGTTCTTAATTTCTTTAATCTTTTTTTGGGTTTGTATTAAACGATGATACTCTTGGATGACACTTTGGCAACACCATGAATTGCTTTACTTGGTGTTGGTTTTTGTTTTGTCGAGATAATTATTTTAGGGTTCATGAATGATGCATTATGATTTTTCTTACGTCTGTTTTGTTCATTGTTTTAATATGTCATGGTAAGAGCTTTCGAGAGATGGCCTGATGCCTAGGTGAAACACTTCTAGACCTTGTAAGAGCTTTCGGGAGATTGCCATTTTTATAGAAATTGATTCTTAGATTCGAGATAATTAAGATAGATCTACGTGAATAATGGAATAGATCCGGGATGATGATGTTTTATGATGCCTACCTTAGAGATAAGGAGAGGATTTTAATCGAATAAAAATGATAGACGCTTGAGTAGGATAGGCAACAACTATAGTTCACGCTGAGGGGTATTACTACAATAATAGAGTGATAAACCAAGGGTTATAGTTAATGCTGAGTAGTATTTCAATAGAAACCGTCTTAGTAATCTTATTGGGCAACCTAAGCATATCATAACAAATCCTTCCATATTTTGAATAATTTCTTGCCATAGAAAAAGACTAACCTTAGTGCTATGTGAAAAGTCTGAATATGTGAGGTTGTTCTGAATATATTTGAGTCAACATTTTTCTATGCCTAGGTGATTTTTATTTGTTACTTTTGCATATTTTCTTTGCCTCGACCAAACTTTTCTACAACCATACTTCACAATATTCTCTTACTTTAGCAACATTTTGACACCTGTTCGTATAATCCATTGCTAATTGTTTTTCTGTTTTGACAAGAATTCAGGAACTAGCTCGTGACACCTAGTTCTAGTTGTGGTGAAATATCAAAACCCCTACCAATCCCTGAGGAGACGATAACTCACTTACCCTTTATTACTTGATTCGACTGTGTATACTTGCACATATTTGCTTGCCTTATCTTATACGTTTACAAGCGATGAAGTTTTTGGCGCATTGGCAACTGACACAATTTTTGAAAATTTTCCATAACAAATTTGTATTTCTTGTCACATTTTACTTAGTTAGTTTAACCTGTTTAATTTTTTATTTTTATTTTCCTTTGAAGGTTTTTATCCTTGCATGACCCTGAGATCTTCTAGTAAACCACTAGAACCATTTGACCCTTAGATTGAACAGTCATTCAGAAAAAGGTGACGTAACCAACAAGCCAGAGAGTTGATAACTCCATAAAAAAACTTTATTTCTTGTCCTTTTACTTAAGTTATTGCTCATATAAAAAAGTGTTCATAGCATATTAGTCGCATTTAGTTGCATATAGGTTATAATTACATTTGGTGGTTAAGTTTTGCTTTGGCGAGATTTATGTGGTTTGACTGATGCTACAGAGGAGAAAGGGCTTGTGTGAAATGTGTATGTGTAGAAAATTAACTAAGGAGAAAATTTTAGTCGTGACAATGTATTTTGCAAGGGGCCTGTGGAACATAGAAGATAAAGAGAGTGAGGAGCATATTTATCTAGCCAAGGCAAGGTTTATCTTGCAAGTCTGAAGTGGATCTGACGAATTGCTTATGTCATATGCTAGCTGTATGACTACCCTCACGCTTAATCAAGTACTTAATATTCTGACAACAACCAACCACCTTTCCTTTTTTAGCCTAGATAAGAAAATAACGTGTATTTAGGGAATCTTTACTTTTACGAAACCATAGAAGATTTCCTCTATAAATACACAGTCACAGCCGACAAAAAAGAAAAAAAGAAGCAAGAAGAGCTTTAACTGAAGTATGGAGTGAGAAACTGCAGTGCTTTCCAACCGTTTTCCAACCCGATCGTCCTTGGTGTCCCCCCATAGCCAGACTATGGCACAGCGATGGTCAGACCTTGAGAGAGGCTGGCTGCCAGGAAAGGCGTGGTGCTGATCAGAGATGTCACGATAGAGCCCCCAATTTTGGGAGTTGCTCTTCATTTTTCTTAATTTCTTTACTTCGCTTGGGGTTGTATTAAAATAATGATACTTTGGTTGACTTTTTAACAACACCATGAACTACTTTACTTGGTGTTAGTCTTTTTTTGCCGAGACAATTATTTTATGTTTTATGAATGACGCATTATGATTTTGCTCATGTCTGTTTTGTTCATTGTTTAAATATTTTGCCTTGACACTGTAAGAGCTTCGAGAGATTGCCTGAGGTCTAGGTGAAACACGTCTTGACACTGTAAGAGCTTCGAGAGATTACCATTTGTCTAGATATTGATTCTTAGATTCGAGAGAATTAAGATAGATCTATGTAAACAATAGAATGGATCCGAGATGGTGATGTTATAACCTACCTACTTTAGAGATAAGGAGAGAGTTTTAATCGACTAAAAGGGATTGACGCCTGAGTAGGATAGACAACAATTATAGTTCACGTTGAGAGGTATTGCTACAACAACAGTCTGACAAACCAAGGGTTGTAGTTAATGCTAAGTAGTATTTCCATAACAACCATCTAAGAATACTCAGTAATTCTTTCGGGCAGCTTAAGCATGTCATAACAAATCATTCTAGACTTAGAATAATTGCTTGTTATAGTGAAAGATTAGCACGAGTGTTATGTGAAAAGTCAGAATATGTGAGGTTGTTTTGAATATATTTGAATCAACGTATGTCTTTGCCTTGTTTATTTTAATTAGATAGTTTTGCATATTTATTTTGCCTCGACCAAAGTCTTTTACAGGTATACTTTAAAATATTTTATTACTTTATTTTGTTTAATTTATTACTAATAGTTTGTTAGCTTGACAAGACTTCAGGAACTAGCTCATGACAACTAATTCTAGTTGTGGTGAAACTTAAAAAGGCCTACCAATCCCTGAGGAGATAATAACTCACTTACCCTTTATTAGTTTATTCGACTATGTATACTTGCACATATTTGCTTGCCTTAGCATATACATTTCCAAGCGATCAAGTTTTTGGCACCTTTACCGGGGATTGGTAACTGACGAAATTTTTTTTCGCCATAAGATTTTTTTCTTGTCACATTTTACTTAGTTTAACTCGTTTAATTCTTATTTTCTTTTATAGGTTTTTATCGTTGCATGACCCTGAGATCTTCTGGTAAACCATTAGAGCCGTTCGACCTTGAAATTGAACATTTATTTAGACAAAGGCGACGTAACCAACGAGCCAGAAAGTATATGAACCAACTACAATTTCAAGGCAACAACAATATGGGAGACCAGACAGATCCTGATGTAGCAGCAAATAATTTTCATAGAGATGTTGTAAGACCACGAGCAATACGAGATCACTTGAACCCAATTCTTGATGATCTCAATCCAGGCACCGCGGCACCTGAAATACAAGCAACCCATTTTGAGCTTAAACAGTGGTGTTTAACATGCTAAACTCTATCAGTCAATTTGGCGGCTCGCTTAATGAAGATGCTAGACAACATATTCGTGTCTTTCTCGAAGTGTGCAATTCATTTCGGTAACAAGGAGTGCATGAAGATGTGATAAAACTTAAACTTTTCCCTTATTCCCTACGCGATAGAGCAAGAGCTTGGCTCAGTGGAGTTCCTTCGGGCTCAATAGAATCTTGGGTGGATTTATGTAAAAGCTTCTTACTTCGATACAATCCACCCAATATGAATTCACAACTACGTAATGACATTGCAAGTTTTAGGCAATGCAATGATGAATCCATGTACGAGTGTTGGGATAGATATAAAAGTCTACTTCGTAAGTGTGTAAACCACAGATTTCATGACTGGACTCAAGTCGTGACGTTTTACAATGGAGTTAATGCACCTACTCGAATGATGTTGGATGCCTCAACAAATGGTACATTGCTTGATAAATCACCATAGAAAACCTTCGATATCCTCGACAGGATAGAAAATAATGACTATCAATTCTTGACTACAAGGTTGGGAACCTGTAGAAAAGTGTCTGGAGCATATGAAATTAAGGGTAAAGATTCAGTAGCTGCTCAGCTTTCTGCCATAACTAATATGTTGAAAAATTTGCAGCGTCCTAATGAGGTGAGATAAGTCAAAGCAACCAGTAATGCATGCATTTTCTGTCACGGTAACCATCATGAGAGTGAATGTCTAGAAAACCAGGAGTCCATAAATTTTAAAGGCAACTACAATCGAAGCAATAATAACCCTACTAGAATATATACAATCTGGGATGGCGACAAAATCCAAATTTTTCATGGGGTAATCAAGGGACCAACAATAACAATCATGAAGGAAATTATAATAGGCCACAACATAGTAATTTGGAACATCAAAATGTTCAAAATCAGCATCAGATGCCCTGGAAACACACTAAAGGTACATCCTCTTCCTCTAATACAAACTCTAATTATAACTCATTAGAAGCTTCACTGCAGGAATTTATGGCCTCGACAAAAGATTTTATGGCTTCAACAAAGACTTTGATGCACGAGCATTCATCAACAATAAAAAACAAGGGTAATTTGTTGCAAAGTCAAGTTGCTCTTTTGCAAAGCCATAGTTCATCATTGAGAGGAATGGAAAACCAAGTGGGTCAAATCGCCACGACATTACATTCTCACCCACAAGGAAGTCTCCCTAGTGATACTGAAGTTATTAAAAATCATGGAAAGAAACAGTGCAATGTACTTACAATAAGGATTAGTACACAGATTAACCAGAATGACAAGTTTAGGGAAAAACAGCTGGAAGATTCTAGCCAAGGCATTACAACACCTGAGGATCGAGCTGAAACTGTGGAACAGGAGGGATTTCCCAAAGAGGAAGAAAATGATGAATGTACAAAACTCGTCAAATAGATAATGGGAAACATATAGCCGAGGCCAGAGTTTCCTCATCACCTGCAGAAGATGACGTGAGACCTTCACCACCATTTCCTCAAAGATTGAAGAAACACAATGACAACATCCAGTTCATGAAATTTGTTGATGTTCTGGATCAGTTGTATATCAATTTACCTTTACTTGAAGCCATCGAGAAGATTCCCTTCTATGCTAAGTTTATAAAAGACATTGTCACAAAAAATAGGAAGGTAGAAAATGTTGCCGCGATTAAAGAAATCTGCTTTGTAGTAAGCAAACTCCCACCAAAGCAAAAAGATCTTGGCAGTTTTGTGATACCATGTTCAATGTGTGACAACTTTATAGGACAAGCCCTTGTTGACTTAGGGTCAAGCGTAAATTTGATGCCAAAGTCCATATTTTTAAAACTAGAAATATGTAACGCCTACCCAACCACAATTATCTTACATTTAGCTGACCGATCTTATGTTCGTCCTGAGGGTAGAATAAAAGATGTCATTGTAAAGGTGGAAAAGTTTGTATTTCCAGTTGATTTCCTAATATTAGATTGCGAAGACAATGAAAATGCACCCATTATCCTGGGATGACCTTTTTTGGCCACTGGACGAATCTTAATTGACTGTGAAAAAAGAGAGTTCAGGATGCAGGTAGGAGATCAAAGTGTCACAATCAATGTCTTCAACTCTATGAGATATGTGGACGATTCAGAAGAATGCCAATGCATTAGAGACATGGAATCAATGGAGGAAGAGGAAACAACAAATTTTGGCTAAGACGAATTTTTACAAATCAATGAATACAACACTTTGTGCACCAACTTGATGTCTATGACACATGAACATTAAAACTATGTCCCAGGTAAAAATTATCAGAAGAAGATTTTGATAAATATTGCCTTGGCAATAGTTGTTTGAATAAAGCAATTAACAGATTCGCTGCCAATGACACCAAAATAGAATTGAAGGTAAATCAGAGGAATAATCTAGTTTCCTTCATGCTAGACCAGGTATGAAATTTGAGCCCTTAGATTTCAATAAAGTTAGTCCCCCAAAAATCATTATTACAATATGCACCCACACTGGAACTTAAAAATTTGCCATCACATTTGAAATACGCCTACTTAGGTAGTAATGAGACTTTACCAGTGATAATTTCTGCCAGTCTAACCTCCAAACAAGAGAACAATTTGTTAAATGTTTTGTTGCAGAACAAAAAAGCTCTAGGGTAGACCATGTCAGACTTGAAGGGAATCAACCCAACCATATGCATACACAAGATCAACTTAGAAGACAATCACAACAATTCGGTAGAACCATAACGAAGACTCAACTTGATCATGAAGAAAGTGGTCATGAAGGAAATCATAAAATGGTTGGATGCTGGAGTAATTTATCCAATATCTGATAGCTCATGGGTCAGTCTGATGCAATGCGTGCCAAAGAAAGGTTGTGTGACCGTGGTTAAAAATGAAAATGATGAGTTTTTAACTACTAGAATAGTAACGGGCTGGCGAATATGTATGGACTATAGGAAGCTCAATAAAGCCACAAAGAATGGCCACTTTCCCCTTTCTTTTATTAACCAGATACTTGATAAGCTAGCAGGAAAAGCTTTTTATCGCTTCCTTGATGGATATTCGGGATACAATCAGATAGTCATAGCACCGGGGGATCAAGAGAAGACTACTTTCACACGTCCATATGGTACCTATGCGTTTAGATGAATGTCGTTGGACTATGTAACGCTCCAGCAACCTTTCAGAGATGTATGATGGTAATATTTTCAGATATGGTGGAAGATTGCATGGAAATATTCATGTATGACTTCTCCATCTCAGGCGACGATTTCAACCGATGCCTTGGCAGCGATGTGAAAAAGCTAACCTAATACTGAATTTAGAGAAATGCCATTTTATGGTAACCGAGGGAATAGTGTTGGGACACAAGATTTCTTGTCAAGGCATTGAAGTCGATAGAGCCAAGGTGGAAGTAATTGAAAATCTACCTCCACCCACAAATGTAAAAGGCATACACAATTTCCTAGGACATGCAGACTTTTATAGGCGGTTCATAAAAGATTTTTTTTCTAAAATATCAAAACCTTTGTGTCTTTTGCTTTAACAAAATCAACTATTTGTATTTAATGATGTCTGTTAAATGTTTTTACAGATTTGAAGAAACAAATTTCATCATCACCAATTGTTGTTCCACCAGACTGGAATGCACCTTTCAAGCTCATATTCGATGCTAGTAACTATGCAGTTGAGGCAGTGCTAGGATAACAAAAAAGTAAACTCTTTCATGTTATCTACTATACTAGTCATACTCTTAATGATGAACAAATAAACTATACCACAACTGAAAAACAACTTCTTATAGTAGTATTTGCATTCGATAAGTTTAGGCCATATCTCATAGGAACTAAAGTGATTGTGCATACGGAGCACTCTTCCAATAAATATTTAATCAATAAGAAAGATCAAAGCCTAGGCTCATCAGATGGATATTATTACGACTGGAGTTCGATTTAGAGGTAAAGGATAGAAAGGGCACTGAAAAACAAGTAGCAGATCACTTGTCTAGACTAGAAAACAAAGTTAGTTGTCATGACATGAAAGACATCAAAGAGGATTTCCCTGATGAGAAAATTTTATTTGTCACGGCCGTGCCGTGCTATGCTGACATAGTCAACTTTCTTGTTAGTTGTGTTATACCTCCAGATTTATCTAGCCAAGGCTGAAAAAGTTCAGACATAATGTACGACACTATTACTGGGATGAATCGTTCCTATTCAAGGAATGCGCTAACCAAATAATCAGAAGATGTGTCCCAGAAGAAGAACACATGGAAATTCTACTTCATTGCCAGTCATCACCATATAGAGGATATTTTGATGGAATAAGGACAACGACGAAGGTTCTTCAATCCAGTTTCTATTGGCCCAACTTGTTCAAAGATGCATACAAATTCTACATATCGTGTGATAGATGCCAACGAACAGGGAACATATCAAAGAGACATGAGATGCTGTGGCAAAATATTCTGGAGGTTAAACTTTTCAACATATGGAGGATAGATTTTATGGGACCCTTTCCCACATCTTTCGGTGACCTACACATTCTCTTGGCAATGGACTGTGTGTCCAAATGGGTAGAAGCCATCGCAACACCTAAGAATGATTCCAAGATCGTGCTGAAATTCTTGCACAAAAACATATTCACGCATTTTGGAACACCATGAGCTATTATCAGTGATGAAGGCACACACTTTGACAACAAATTAATTACCAAGGCGTTGAAAAGATATGGAGTGTGACATCGAATAGCCATGGCATATCACCCCCAAACCAATGGGTCAGCCAAAGTCTCTAACCAGGAAATCAAACAGATCCTTGAGAAAGTGGTCAACCCAAGCTGAAAGGTTGGTTGCCAAAGCTAGATGAAGCACTATGGGCCTATCGCACAACATTCAAGACACCGCTAGGAATGTCTCCATTCAAGCTAGTATACGCTAAGGAATGCCATCTGCATGAGGAACTTGAACATAAAGTTTAATGGGCCATCAAGAAATTAAACATGGATGCTTAGCTTGCTGGAGAAGGAAGACTTTTGGAACTAAACGAAATGGATGAATTCAGAGCTCACGCTTACGAAAATTCCCGCTTATATAAAGAAAAAAAAAGATGGCATGACAAAAAAAAAATTCCACGAAAATTTTATTCTGGACAACAAGTGTTGCTCTATAATTCACGACTCAAGTTGTTTCTAGGCAAGCTAAAATCTAGATGTTTAGGATCGTTCATCGTACACCAAGTCCATAGTAATGGAGCAATAGAAATTAAGAACCGAGATGATTGATCCATCTTCAAGGTGAATAGTCATAGACTAAAGGAATACAAAGGAGCACCAGTCATGCACGATAACTGGCATCAACAACAAGCGATGCCCAAGAGTTTTCTTTACTTACCTGAACAATATTCGTTGCATATGCAATAAAAATATGAATTCTGTAAATAAATAAAAAAAGTTATTTTATGCACTAGTTATTTGTTTTATTTTATTTATGTTTTTTTTGCGTGCAAGGTACATGTAGCAGCATGGGGTGAGAACTCACACATAGGAGGAAGAGAAACCCTAAGATAAAAGGTTTTGGCGATAATTATGAAAAGGGAAAAGTAGTCTTTTCCCCATTTTATGTCAAATCGAATATTGTGTCATTAATGTCATATATTTTCCCTCTCGTTTTGACCAATTTGTCTGGAATAAACCACCTATTATCTTTCTAGAAGAACCAACTTACACTCAATCTTCTTCTTCGTTCTCATAGTTTCTTTCTTTACAATTTTCTCCTTCAATATTTCATCCTTATCATCGCCGCGAAACACCATGTACCATCAAGTATCATGGTCAGATCAAATAAAAATCCAGCCCCAACATCAGGATTTGAGCGTTTTCAGTCTGCTGAAGCCGAAGCACAGTTCAAAAACCTCCAAAAATGGCAAGTATATTTAAAGGATGATTTTGTTTTTCCAACAGAAAATGAGGAGCCATTCGGACAAGAAGTAATGGATGTGATTAGAAAGCATAAATGAGAGAAATTTGCTCGACATCCTCAGGCTGTGGCGCCTGTGATGGTTCGTGAATTTTATGTCCATCTTGAAGAACCATCTACACATACTGTCTATGTGAGAGGGAAACTCATTCATTTTTCCACATCAGCACTCAACCGCTATTTTAAGTTGGGAAAGATGGAAGACCAACACAAGAAGTTCGTGGATGAGGTAGACCAAGAAACCTACAGTGGAGTCCTTGAAGACCTCTACTTCGGATGGGCCAAATTTGAATGTAACGCGCCAACATGTAAGCGGGTCGATCGTCGAGCCCTTAAACCGATGGTGAAGTTGTGGAATCACTTCCTGAAGGGCAAGCTAATGTCGACCTCCTACAACACGATCGTTCTACTAAAAAGGTTGATGTTGTTGCATTCGATTATTTATGGGCGAGAGATCAATGTGGGAGAAATCATCTTCGAGCAAATCCACTGTAACATCCGAAATCAGGGCTGGTAACTAAAATGCAAATTTTGAAAACTTTGTACTTAATTTCGAAATAAGTTAAAAGTTCATGGATTTAATTGAAAATATTTTGTGAAGGATGATTTAGTAAAGATTGAAAGAAAGAATGGTAAAATTATCATTTGACAAGAAAGATTTTTATCTTTCTTTTAGAGGCTATATAGCACGTTAAAAATGAGAGAAATTCTCCAGAGTCTTCTTCAGTTTCTTCTTCCTCTCCACCACCGTGGGTTCTTGCATAAGGTAAGTTGGTCTCTAGTTAAGATTTTCTTTCGTTTTAAAGTTGGATTTTATTCTTGGGATAGTAAGAAAGCTTAAGTAAAGCTTAAGGTAGCTTAAAACTCTAAGATAATTAAGTTAGAAAGGATTAAAGATGAAATTATTATAAGTGAAATCTTGGAATAGAGTTCATAACTACCATTGGAAGTTAAATTTGACTTGTCATCAATCTAATTAAGACATATGAAGTGTTAGAATTGGAATTTGAACATGTTGTAAAGTTGGTGTAATTCTTGAATTAAATACAGAGGATAGGATTTTGAGCTTAAAGAGGTGATTAATGAATAGAAATGAGTTTGAATATGAGTAAGTGAATTAGGAATATGTAAAGGAATGAAATATGAAGTGTTGAGCTGAAAATGAAGTTATTTTCGTGCTCAAAATGCAATTTTGGGCTAGGGTGTATAGGTACCCATTCAACATGTACCGATACATCAGAAGAAAAATACAGAAAAATATTCAAAGGGTACCGATACCTTCAGGAGTGTATCGATACCCCCTTAAAAATAAAAACTTCGAATGTAATTTGTGTACCGATACATAGGTAGTGTATCGATACACACGTTAAGGGATGTATCTATAACCCGTAGAGTGTATCGATACCTACCTTATATAAGAAATGAAATTTCCTTTCTTTTAGTTTAAGGAATGAAATATTAGAGTAGGTTATTTAGAATACTGATATGTATCAATATATGATTGTGTAAATATCGATCGAGAGAAACATCCGGACAAGTCGGCAAGAAATAGTCATCGAGAAAAAGATAAGAGATCGATATTGACTAGTGAGGCCAAGTGAGTGCCTATTAGTTATTATATTACGATGAATGGAAATAAGACTTGTGACAAGTCTAGTTCCTATATTAGCATACATATAAGCATGTTATTGATATGAGCATATTTGTGATATATTATTGTATATGTGGTATGATCTATGTGAATGTATGTTATTGTTATGTGATTATTATATCAATTATGTGATAATGAATTGTTTGGAGATATAAAAGGTGAAGTAAGCTAAATAATGTGAACCTAGGTGACTATGTGTGAAAAGAGTATAAATAGTGTGACCATAAAGTATGTGAACATATGTATATGAGATAAACTATGTGGATATAATCTATGAGAGTATATGTGATATAATTACAAGATTACAAGAGATAAGCCATATGATATGAGTGATATGATAAGAAACTATAAGAATATATGTCTATGTGATATGGCTATGTGAATATATGGTAAACATAATAATTATGCCCATGTTACGTGTCATGAGAGCTAAATGTATAGTTCGCATGCCAAGAGTCGAGGGTTCTACGTTGTCCTTCGGGACATATATATAATTTTGTGAAACAAATATGTGGTACTTCGATACACTTATTTAATCCATTGTATTATGTATATGGTTCTTAAGGAGTGATCCTTCGGGACGTAGTAGTCCTTCGGGACAAATATTCAATGCTCCTAGTGGGAATTTATTTGAGCTGTGGTGACAGCATCAGTGCACAATCTCAATGAACTCACATATCTTTAGTTCTCCAAAGTGTACATGGGCCAATAAAGAGATAATATAAATAAACTTAATATGATTGTTATAAGTGATTGAACATTTGGATATGAATGTATGAGTTTCATTTATTGAATATGGTATAGTTTCTATGTGAAATATGTTGGTATGATATATTGGAATGTAAGAGAATATAATATAATTATATGATATGTTATAATTAATTACATGAGAAATCTATTGAACGCTATACATATATACATAGGTAATGAAGTGGTGGACTATATGATTAATGAGAATTGAGATAAACCAGATAGTATATTAACTATGAAATAGGTATATAAATAAGTATAAGAGTATATTAGATAAGTTGTATAGGAAGGAGTATGCGTTTAAATAGAACCATGAACTAACCTTGTTAAATTAGTAAGGGATATGAAATTTAGTATAAGAATATAAGAAATCGTATGAGAATATCATGGGAATCAAATAACAATAAGTTATGCAAATGTATGTTTATGTAATGAAGATTAGGTGAGGAATGAATTAAGAGAATATAAGAAATTAGTATACCAGAATATGATATAGAATATGCAACGAGAATTTATGGGTAAAATGTTAAATAGAAACATATATAAATAAGAGATAAGATATGTGGGATTGTGATCAAAATTACATGATTAAGAATAATGTATATAAATGACTTAAATGAAGAAAGTATAATGTGATATAAGGTAAGTGGTGTAAATTAAATGATTATAAGAATATGAAAAAGTAAAACTCATATATGATATTGTAATGTTTGTGTATGTATGTATGTATTTTATGAAGTGGACATAAAGATGTATGTTATAATAACATTAATTATTCATGCATTGTTAGAAGTTATAGTTTATATTATATGTTTTATATGCCTCACTAAGTCATAGACTTAGCGTGTGAGTGTTTCACACGTAGGTTCCGGAAAGCGCGAAGAGAAGCGAAGAGGAGCAAGATAGTTCAGATTCTCCTTTTCACAAATTAGATCAGAATTGTAGTTGAGTTATGTATTTGGTTATATAGAGTGTAGTTGGCATGTAGTCTAAAGATTTAAATAGTATAAGCTCTGATATGTTTTGTAAACTAATTGATTTTAAATAAATAAAATGTAATCATTTTCTTGAATTAGGAATCTACAATTTTAATTTTTGTCATTTTGAAAAGAAAAATGTTTGAAAAAGTCAATGTGACACCTCAGACTCGGATCTACATTTAATGGTATCAGAGCTAAGGTTTACCCGATTCTAGGCTTAAACATGCCAACAAAAAGTGAGAAATTTCTGATTTGATAGTGTAAGGAATGTGTTGTCTTGATAATAGAATTAGATTGTTAAGTTATAATAGAAGTATGATTAGGATAATTTCAAAGTGAAGTTAGAGGCTATATTCCTGATTGCGATAACAATTCACCTACCCTGGCCAGGTAAGATGAAGATCAGACACCTCAAGAAGTACCTCGAAAGATCAAAGGTGAATTTCAGAAAGTTGAAATCATATCATAATAGTGATCGAAAGTCTCTACTGATTTGAATCGGAAAAGTAATAGGGAGTAGTTTCGTTATTTCATAGATAAGATAGAATATGGTGAACAAGTGTCACCATAAGAACTTTAAAATATCAAATGATGTGGTTAGAAATGGTAAAAGAGTTCAAGAATATGTGCATTAGTGGCAATTTTATAAGATAAAGGAAACCAGAGTTATGAATTTCAAACAAAGGGATAGTACTGTGTATAAGCAAGAGTATGGATATGATAAGGGTTTGCATTCTAGATGGAAAGAGTTAACGTTGGCTAACAAGATTATGTGATGAAAATGTATTGGAGTTATAAAATTTTAAGATATAGACAGGTTAAGATAACCAAATATGAAGTGGATCTGGATACAATTGTATATTTTGATCATATAAGTGTGAAATAGTGAAGGAGGTGAGGATACGTATGTTTGAATGAATCTAAGAATTGATAAGAAGAGTTTAATAATGAGTATATCGCTGATCAGTTTATAAGACAAAGGAAGTTAGAATGTTGAGTTTGAATAACGAAAATTTCATGATGTTTGAGAATGAATGTAGTTTTGATAAGTTAAGTAAACTATTGTTGAGATAATTTCAATCGAAAAGGATGTACATGATTGGTTGATTAGAGCTTGTGCCCTAGATTGAACAGTTTCTATTGACTAGTTATAATAGTAAAGGTGATAAAGTTGTAAGATTTGGAAAAGATATCAGGCTAAGTTAATCAAGTATGATGTAGATTTGGATATGGTGGTGTATTCTGATTATGTAAAGGTGATATATCTAAGAAGATAAGAATTTGTGTATCTAAAAAAACTAAAGATAATAGAATATGTATATTGTAAATAGAATAAGGATTTTGTATAAGAATAAGATTTTGGGTAATTCATATGGATTATAAGAGTTATGAAAATGTAATAAAGATGGGAAATCAACGATAAGTATAAGTGATATGAAAAGAGTAGGAAAATGCGGGTGAAACTATGGTTTAGTTATGTATAAGGAGATCTTGATTATAAAAGGATAAATGGATAAAGAAATGAAATGGATGGAGTTTAAAGGATCAAACATGATAAAGGTTATATGAGGTATAAAGTATAAGTTGGCTAGAAGTAAGAAATGTCTGTTAGGTGATGTGAAAGATTGTTTGATTCTGTAAAAAGTATGTAAAGTGAAATGAAAGGTTGTTTGAATCTGTAAAGTGTAAGTTTTAATCATCTATGATGAAGATTTAAAGTTATGTTTCTTGGTTAAGCAAATATTGTCAACGAAATAAAGAATAATTTACATGTATTAAGGAAATTTATGAGGTGGTTAAGGGATGATGGAATAAAAAGTTTGGTTATTATTGCAAGACAATTAAAGATTGATAAGGAATTTTGATCGATTTATGATTTTAAGTAATAAGAATGAATGCTATATTTTACATAATAAGTGACAGTAGAGGAAGGTATCAAAGAAAAAGGTAGTTAAAGAATTAAAACAAGGAAAAACAAGTTTCTGACAATAACATGAAAGATTAAGTAAAAGAAGAAACATGAGAACATTATAAGATATGTTCTTATCAATATGCATAGTGAAAATTCGAGGACAAATTTTCTTAAAAGGAGGGGAGATTTGTAACATCCCAAATTAGGGCTGGTGACAAAAATGCAAATTTTGAAAACTTTGTGCTTAATTTTAAAATAAGTTAAAAGTTCAGGGATTTAATTGAAAATATTTTGTGAAGGATGGTTTAATAAAGATTGAAAGAAAGAAGGGTAAAATGGTCATTTGACAAGAAAGATTTTTATCTTTCTTTTAGAGGCTATATAGTACGTGGAAAATGAGAGAAATTCTCCAGAGTCTTCTTCAGTTTCTTCTTCCTCTCCACCACCGTGGGTTCTTGCATAAGGTAAGTTGGTCTTTAGTTAAGATTTTCTTTCGTTTAAAGTTGGATTTTATTCTTGGGATAGTAAGAAAGCTTAAGTAAAGGTTAAGGTAGCTTAAAACTCTAAGATAATTAAGTTAGAAATGATTAAAGATGACATAGTTATAAGTGAAATCTTGGAATATAGTTCATAAATAGAATCAGAAGTTAAATTTGACTTGTCATCAATCTAACGTATGAAGTGTTAGAATTTGAATTTGAACATGTTGCAAAGTTGGTGTAATTCTTGAATTATATGGATGATAGGATTTTGAGGTTAAAGAGGTGATTAATGAATAGAAATGAGTTTGAATATGAGTAGGTGAATTAGGAATATGTAAAGGAATGAAATATGAAGTGTTGATCTGAAAATAAAGTGATTTTCGTGCTCAAAATGCAATTCTGAGCTAGGGTGTATCGATACCCATTCAATAGGTACCGATACATCAGAAGAAAAATACATAAAAATATTCAAAGGGTTCCGATACCTTCAGCAGTGTATCAATACCCCCTTAAAAATAAAAACTTCGAATGTAATTTGTGTACCGATACATAAGTAGTGTATCGATACACACGTTAAGGGATGTATCGATACCCCGTAGAGTTTATCGATACCTACCTTATATAATAAATGAAATTGTCTTTCTTTTAGTTTAAGGAATGAAATATTAGAGTAGGTTATTTAGAGTACTGATATGTATCAATATATGATTATGTAGATATCGATCGAGAGAAACATTCGGACAAGTCGGCAAGAAATAGTCATCGAGAAAATGATAATAGATCGATATTGACTAGTGAGGCCAAGTGAGTGTGTATTAGTTATTATATTACGATGAATGGAAATAAGACTTTTAACAAGTCTAGTTCTTATATTAGCATACATATAAGCATGTTATTGATATGAGCATATATTTGATATATTATTGTATATGTGGTATGGAGATATGAAAGGTGAAGTAAGCTAAATAATATGGACCTAGGTGACTATGTGTGAAAAGAGTATAAATAGTGCGACCATAAAGTATGTGAACATATATATATGAGATAAGCCATGTGGATATGATCTATGAGAGTATAATTGATATGATTACAAGATTATAAGAGATAAGCCATATGAT
Source organism: Hibiscus syriacus (assembly GCF_006381635.1). Classification (NCBI taxonomy): domain Eukaryota; kingdom Viridiplantae; phylum Streptophyta; class Magnoliopsida; order Malvales; family Malvaceae; genus Hibiscus; species Hibiscus syriacus. The sequence goes on along the minus strand of NW_024062828.1, from coordinate 808,860 downwards.
ATGAGTGATATGATAAGAAACTATACGAATATATGTCTATGTGATATAGCTATGTGAATATATGGTAAACATAATAATGATGCCCATGTTACGTGTCATGAGAGCTAGAGGTATAGTTGGCATGCCAAGAGTCGAGGGTTCTACGTGGTCCTTCGAGACATATATATAATTATGTGGAACATATATGTGGTACTTCGGTACACTTATTTGGTTCATTGTATTATGTATATGGTTCTTAAGGAGTGGTCCTTCGGGACAAATATTCAGTTCCCCTAGTGGGGATTTATTTGAGTTGTGGTGACATCATCAATGCATAACCTCAATGAACTCACATATCTTTAGTTCTCCAAAGTGTACATGGGCCAATAAAGAGATAATATAAATAAATTTAATATGATTGTTATATATGATTGTCATATGTGATTGAACATTTGGATACGAATGTATGAGCTTCATTTATTGCATATTTTATAGTTTCTATGTGAAATATATTGGTATGATATATTGGAATGTAAGAGAATATAATATAATTATATGATATGTTATAAGTAATTACATGAGAAATCTATTGAACGCTATACATATATACATAGGTAATGAAGTGGTGGACTATATGATTAATGAGAATTTAGATAAACTAGATAATATATTAATTATGAAATAGGTATATAAATAAGTATAAGAGTATATTAGATAAGTTGTGTAGGAAGGTGTATACGTTTAAAAAGAACCGTGAACTACCTTGTTAAATTACTAAGGGATATGAAATTTAGTATAAGAATCAAAGAAATCATATGAGAATATCAGGGGAATCAAATAACAATAAGTTATGAAAATGTTTTTTATATAATGAAGATTAGGTGAGGAATGAATTAAGAGAATATAAGAAATTAGTATACCAGAATATGATATAGAATATGTAACGATAATTTATGGGTAAAATGTTAAATAGAAACATATAGAAATAATAGATAAGATATGTGGGATTGTGATCAAAATTACATGATTAGGAATAATGTATGTAAACGACTTAAATGAAGATAATAGAATGTGATATAAGCTAAATGGTGTAAATTAAATGATTATAAGAATATGAAATAGTAAAACTCATATATGATATTGTAATGTTTGTGTACTTATGTATTTATTTTATGAAGTGGACATGAAGATGTATGTTATATTAACATTAATTATTCATGCATTGTTAGAATTTATAGTTTATATTATATTTTTTATATTCCTCACTAAGTCATAGACTTAGCGTGTGAGTGTTTCACACATAGGTTTCGGAAAGCGCAAAGAGAAGCGAAGAGGAACAAGACAGGTCAGATTCTCCTTTTCACAAATCAGATCAGAATTGTAGTTGAGTTATGTATTTGGTTATAAAGAGTTTAGCTGGTATGTAGTCTAAAGATTTAAAATAGTATAAGCTCTGATATGTTTTGTAAACCAATTGGTTTTAAATAAATAAAAATTAATCATTTTCTTGAATTAGGAATCTACAATTTTAATTTTTGTCATTTTGAAAAGAAAAATGTTTGAAAAAGTCAATGTACACCTTGGACTCGTATCCAGGTTAGATACGGGTTGGGGGTGTTACATCCACGATTGCGCAAAGAAAAACTGAGGTAATCTTCTTTTTCCTAACTTGATAATTGCTTTTTGCAGGAAGAAAAAAGTCCCCGAGGAACTATTCGAGGACTTTATCAAGTGAAATGAAGGAATAATCAATAAGAAACCAGAACTCACGAGCTTCGATGAGAATGCCCTACAGGAGGGCCTGGAGAGAAGAGCCAAATATGTTGCCACGGTCAGAATGGTAGCTGTGATGATATATACGTGAGAGACCCACGAGAGAATCGAGAGCCTGGAGAATCACATGGAGATTTTCTTTGGATATGTCAAGGCAAGGTATGCACAACTCAATGACTTTTTCAATGAGCTGCTCCCAATCACCAATGAAGACATAATGCCCTTCCTTGATATTATTCTGAAACACACTACTGGCAACAGTACATTCAATGCCTCGGCACAAATTGCTCCTCTAGAGTTTGCTACAGACGTTCCTCCACTGGCCACTCATGTCTCGCATGCACCTAAAGAAGGCCATAGCGAAACAAATGAATATCTAAGCTCCTCATTCACTTCCCTCGAATGCACTCAGGAAATTCCACCCAAAATATTTGTCGACAATGATTTTATTCCAATCCCCGATCAACCCACAACTGAGCAAGCACCTGAACAGTCCCTCGTTTGTCACACAACGCCAGTTCCTAAACCAGCTCAAAGTCAGACTCCAACAACTCTTGCGCATTTAACAAACGTTGAAGAATAGAAAACACCAGTATGCACTCTAGGCACTAAGCGATACTTTAAGCGAACGACAGGGTGTGTCCTTCAGTCCTCTCCCTCGCAGATTACATCAGAAGATACGGGATCCGAGAGTCCCCCTCCTCCAAAAAGATGCAGAACACCCTCGTCCAATCAAACTGCTCCACCATAATAAGTTAACATTTTTAGTTTTAGTTTTTTTCTACATTTATTTTTACAATTAGTTACATGTAGTTTCATTTTTCATGCATTGCGAATAATGCATCCCTCAAGTTTGGGAGAGGTATTGCATCTCAAACTTTGTCAAGAGCAATTGATGATAATTGGTTACAAATTTTGGTTGTCATGATATATGTAGGTTACACTTTATCAAGTCAAAGAAAGGAATAACCAAGAAGAAAGTGCAGAACTCATGAGCTTCGAAGATAATGCCCCATAGGAGGGCCTGGAGAGAGGAGCCAAATCTGTTGGCGTGGCCAGAATGGTAGCCGTGGTTACTGTAACATCTCAATTACCTGGTAAGTGACCAAATTGCAGGAACTTAAAAATTCAGTGGTTGAATTAGAATAAAGTGATAAGTTTAGTGATTTATGGAGGAATTTTGTGTGTTGGGTATTATAGCAAATATGAATGTTTAACAAGGGCAAAATGGTAATTTGTAGGGGAATGATATTTTAGGATAAATATGAGCTAATGAGAGAAGATTTGAACTCTTTCCTTCTCTTCTTCTTCTCACCGTGAACACCAGTGGCAAAGGTAATGATATAAATTTTTGATTGTTCCTTTAATTTCTGGTTTTGTAATGGAAGGTTGGTTATTATATAAGCTTAAGGAAAGCTTATATAACATTAAAACAACAAGATGGGTATTTTAGAGAAGGATTTGTAAAATGGGTTTTTAGATGAAATTTCATTATGGATGAGTTCTTGAAGTTTGAATAAGATTTTTAACTTGTCAATAGGTTAATTAAAAGATTAGGAGTGATAGAATTGGGTAATAACATGTTTGAATGTTGAGTATGATTTGAAGATTCGTGTTTAAATGGGAATTTGGGATGTTTGAGAGTTATAAATGTGTACAAGTTGGTTTGAAGGTATAAAGGTGCGTTTATAAACTCAAAGAATGTGTTTAAGATAGTTTTTGGGTGGATTTTAGGTAATTTTATAGTTGAAAATGGCCATTATGGGCCTAGTGTATCGATACCCTTAAGAGATGTACCGATACCTCATGAGTTGAACATGCATAATTGAATGAGTGTGTATCGGTACATTGAGGAGTGTATCGATACCCTCAAAACATCGAGTGCTATTTGTGTATCAGTACACTAAGGAGTGTATCAATACCCTCAAAACATCGAGTGCCATTAGTGTATCGATACACTGAGGAGAGTATCGATACCCTTGCCATTTCGAATGCAATTTCGGTATTGGTATATATATGTAGGTACCGATACCCCCAAGTATGAAATGAAATATAGTGTTCTTGTATATCAAGTTGTTACGATTCGATATAATTGAGATAAGATTGATATTGATTCTAGAATGTTTGTGTAGTGATTGAACGCAAGTGAATTTACAGTCAGCTTAGCATTTTGAATATCAACTTGATTAGACTTTAGTGAGGAAAAGGTGATTGTAATTTCCCTTTTTCGTAATAGAATCGAGGAAGGCTTCTGATAAGCCAACCTCAGTGTTTTCGATCGAAAACTTTATATTTATTTTATGATCTATTTCAGTGTTTTATGAAATTTCCATTTTTAAGAACTATGAGTTATGAACCTTGACAAGTGAATATGAACTTCGAATCAGTGAATATAAATATACTATATGTTAGAGAAGCTATTTGAATAAGAAACACTTTGAATAAGGATTGAATCTAGTTATGTGATTTAAAGCCCAATGTATATGTATGAGGATTAGAGTTATAATTGGCTTGCCAAGAGTCGAGGTTCTATGTGGTCCTCCGGGATAAATATATGGTACTTCGATGCAACCCTATATGGCACTTCGATACAAACTATGTGGTCTTCGGGACAAATATGTGGTCCTTCGGGACAAATATGTGGTCCTTCGGGACAAATATGTGGCACTTCAGTGCAAATTACGAGTTGTGGTGACAACAGTAGTGCACAACCTCATAGTACTCAAATACCTAGATTTCTCAATAGTATACTTTGGGCAATTGGAACAAAGACATACAAAGTATAATTAATCATAAGTATACCTTTGATATGGAATTCAAGGAAGCTCTTTGAAAAACATATTTAATAAAACAAATAAGATTCTTGTTAATAAGTTAGCACTATTGTATTGCCTCACTAAGTCATAGACTTAGCGTGTGTTCTCTCATGCATATGTTTGAAGAAGGTTGACGATTGATATGGGGTTGAGGATAGCATACATTTCTAAAGATCAAATCATTGCAAATTAAATGTAGGTTGTTGCTTATTTTATAAAATGTTGGCATGTATTATATGTTTAATTTGAAATGCTCTGGTCGATTTTGTAAACATATATATTTTGTATTTTGTAAACTCTTACCTTTGACGTTATCTATGTAAATTATTAAGATATTTTGTGAAATGATTTCCAATTTAGAATAGTATTATTTTCTTTATTTTGATTGGAATAATAAGTTTTAAAATTATGCCTATTTGTGAATTTTGTGTGTTTGAAAAGTCAAATGTAGCACCTCAGATTCGTATATGGGTCGGGTACGGGTCAGGGGTGTTATATTTAATGGTATCAGAGCTATGGTTTAAGTGATTTTAAGTTCGAAATGAAGTTTTTTTCGGTTTTAAAAAGAGTACATGCCAATTTTTAATAAAGTTTTTTGATCTGATAAGGGAATCAATATGTTATCTTCGCGAATACCTTTAGTAATTTAATCTTAGTAGATGTCGAACTTTGAAGGCTCCTGAAGTGATGTGGGAGATAGGATATAGGATATTGGTAACTCCCCTGGTCCTAGTAGATAGAGTGAAGAGCAGGCACAACCTGGAGTGCCTGTTCAAGATCAGGGGACATTCTTTCAGACGTTAGACGTTATCCTGACGCGTTTCCAACTGTTTGTCTCTTTAGCCCCTAAGATGAATATCCCCAAAGAATTAAGAAGTCTAGGAGCGCCAGAATTTAGGGTAGAAGTAGAAGAAGGTCCATTTACTGTCGATATGTGGCTTCATGACTTGAAGGTTATGTTAGAGAATATCCATTGCTCTGAACTGAAGAAATTGGATGGTGTTGTTTCATTATTAAGGGGTCAAGCCAGAATTTGGTGGTCAAATGTGACGATGCGAGCTTTAAGGGATCTGGTGAATTGGTTCTTCTTTCTGGAAGAGTTTAAGAACAAATACATAGGGGATCATTTCATTCAGCAGATGAAGCAGAAATTCATGAATTTAAAGTAAGGGAATCACACAGTCTGTGAGTTTGAGTTCAAATTCAACAAGTTGAGTAGATTTACTACTGAGTTAGTTCATACAGAGAAGGACTCTTGTGATTGGTTTGTGACCCAGATTGAAAGAGCTATTGTTGGCTCTTAACCTCTCTTCCTTCCAAGAGGTTATGAACTGAGCTAAAGCTCTAGAGCGAGCTCAAAATGAAAGGTTTGCAAAGCAGCAGATGCAATGGAATAAAAGATCTGGTGCATCGTCTGGTTCTTCGCAATCAAAGAAGAGTAGAGGTTCAAGTTCTTGACCTCAGACCATGGCAGTATCCACAGCATCCTCGAGCAGAGGATCAAATCTGGAAAGAACAAGACAAGCTTATTTAGTGGAATATGGAGTGGATAAGCCGAAGCAATGTCAACACTGTGGGAAGAACCATAGTGGAGTATGCAGACAAGTCTCTAGAGCTTGTTTTAAATGTGGAGAGTCAGGGAATTTTATTCGAGACTGCCCAATGATGGTTGAAGAGCCTGCTCAGACAGAGAGATCTATGGATGCACCAGTGAGAGGAAGAGGTCGAGGAAGAAGGAGGATTCAATCTGAGTCTACTGCTCAACCTGAAGTACGTTCTACAGCTCGGGTTTACAATTTGAAGACTAGTAAAGATTGTGATGACCCAAAAGTTATTGCAGGTACTTTTCAGATAACCGATAAATCTATTTGGTTTTGATTGACTCGGGATCGAATTATTTTTATATCAGTAGTAAATTGGTTAAAGAGTTAAATCTTCCGTTAGAGTCTATTCATAGTGAGATGATTATGATGAATCCATTAGGAAATAGTGCCTGGGTAGGAAAAGTCTGTAAAGGGTGTCTTATAAGGATTGAGGGAACTGAATTCCCTGCTAATCTATTGGAATTACCCTTTGATGAATTTGAGGTTATTTTGGGGATATATTGGCTTTATCATTATTATGCCAACTTGGATTGTCTATTGAAGAGAGTACAGTTAACAAGTCTGGAGGGATTGGAGGTTAGTGTTGTCAGTGAAAGAATCCATCCTTTAGCTAATGTGATATCAGTAATATCGGCTCAGAAGTTAATACTGCAAGGATGTTAAGCGTATATTTCTAATGTAATCGATAGAAGAGTTACAGGAAGTAAACTTGAATATATTCGGATAGTACGAGAGTTTCCCGATGTGTTTCTAGATGATTTGCCTGGGTTACCTCCAAATATGGAGGTTGAGTTTCAAATTGAAGTGATGTCAGAATCAACACCCATTTCAATGGGTCCTTACAGGATGGCCCCGAGAGAGTTTAAAGAGTTAAAGGCTCATATGCAAGAACTTTTAGATAAGAGATTCATTAGACCTAGTATATCTCCCTTGGGTACTCCAGTATTATTTGTAAAGAAGAAAGATGGTTCGATACGCCTCTGTATATATTATCGTCAGCTTAACAAGGTGACCATAAAGAACAAGTATCCTCTTCCAAGGATAGACGATTTATTTGATCAACTCAAGGGAGCAGTTGTATTTTCAAAGATCGATTTACGCTCAGGGTATCATCAGCTGAAAATTCAAGAAAAAGATGTTCCTAAAATAGCGTTTAGGACTCGGTATGGTCATTTTGAATTTGTTGTAATGCCATTGGGGGTTAACAAATACACCTGTAGCATTTATGGTCTTGTTGAATAGAGTTTTTCAATCGTGTCTTGATTAGTTTGTGGTCTTCTTTATTGATGACATCTTAGTGTATTCTAAGTCGAAGGAGGATCATAATGTTCATCTTCGTGTAGTTCTTCAAATGTTGCGAGATAAGAAGATTTACATGAAGTTTTCAAAGTGTGAATTTGGTTATCTGAAGTGGCATTCCTTCGACACGTGGTTTCAGTAGAGGGCATATGGGTAGACCCATAAAAAGTTAGAGCTATATTAGAATGGGAGATTCCGAAAAATGTGTCAGAAGTTTGAAGTTTCTTGGGTCTCGTAGGTTATTATCGGAGATTTGTCAAAAACTTTTCGATAATATCTTTACCTTTAACCAGATTATTAAAAAAGGATGCATATTTTGAATGGACTCCTGATTGCCAGAAAAGCTTTGAAACATTGAAGAAAGTTCTGACTGAGGCTTCGGTGTTGGTGCAATCGGAATCAAATAAGGATTTTATAATTTTTAGCGACACGTCCCACAATGGTTTGGATGTGTCCTAATGCAAGATGGGAAGGTAGTTGTTTATGCCTCAAGACAGCTAAAGCCTCATGAAAAGAATTGTCCAACACATGATTTGGAGCTAGCAGCTGTGGTCTTTGCATTAAAAAATTGGTGGCATTATTTGTATAGCGAACATTTCTACATCTTCACCGATCACAAGAGCTTGAAGTATTTGTTGAATCAAAAGGAGTTAAATTTAAGGCAAAGAAGGTGGATGGAGTTACTGAAAGATTATGACGCGATCATTGATTACTATCCAGGAAAAGCTAATGTTGTAGCAGATGCTCTCAGTCGGAAGACTTTTACTGCTTTGCGTAGTTTGAAAGCTTGGTTGATGGTAAAAGAAAATGGTTCATTGATGGTTGAATTAAGGTTGAAACCAGTGTTTTTGGATCAGATCCAGGAGTTACAAAAGAAAAATGATAAGTGTTTAGCTTGGTTTGATCGAGTAGAGAAAGGTGGACTTGAGAGCGTCGAGGTTAAGTCAAACGGATGCTTATATTTCAAGAATCGTGTGTATGTCCCTACTGACTGTGAGCTAAAATGAGATATTTTGTATGAAGCACATTGTAGTCCCTTAACGATGCACCCAGGAGGGAACAAGATGTATCAATATTTGAAAGAGCGTTATTGGTGGCCTAGTATTAAGAAAGATATAACAGAATTTGTAGCAAAGTATTTAAATTGTCAACAAGTGAAAGTTGAGCATCAGGTGCCTTCCAATTTGTTGCAACCATCTCAATTCCATAGTGGAAATGGGAAAACATTACGATGGACTTCGTAATGGATTTACCTTATTCGCTGGCTAAAAAGGATTAGATTTGGGTGATTCTAGATCGTCTTACAAAGACTGCTCATTTCATTCCTGTACGAACGGACTTCTCTATGGAGAAACATGCAGAGTTGTATATCAAGGAGATAGTGAGGTTGCATGGTATTTCAATCTCGATAGTTTCTGATGGAGATCCCAGATTCACTTTGAGATTTTGGAAATCTTTACAATGAGCTTTGGGTACCTGATTAAATTTTAGTACGGTGTTTCATCCTCAGACTGATGAGCAATCTTAGAGAACAATTCAGATTTTGGAAGATATGTTAAGAGTGTTTATGATCGATTTTGCTGGATCGTGGGAAAAATATTTTTCACTTGTGGAGTTTGCATATAATAATAGCTACCTATCCAGTATAAAAATGACATCTTATGAAGCATTATATGGAAGAAAGTGCAAAACACCCCTCAATCGGTACGAATTAAAAGATCGGGAAGTGCATGGTCCAGACTTGATTAAAGAAGTGGAAGAAAAAGTTCAAGTGATTCAGCACAATTTGAAAGTTGCCTCATACATACAAAAGTCATACGCCGATTTGAAAAAGAAAAGAAATTGAATTTCAAGTGGGTGATAAGGTGTTTTTTTAAAGTATCACCTTGGAAGAAAGTGCTTTGATTTGGGCGTAAAGGAAAGTTGAGTCCTAGGTTTATTGGACCTTATGAAATTCTGAAAAGAGTTAGACCTATAGCTTACCAGTTAGTGTTGCTGCTAGAAATGGAAAAGATTCATAATATTTTCCATGTGTCGATGCTTTGGCGGTATCGATCTGATCCTGCTTACATCACAACTCCAGATGAAATAGAAGTTCAATTTGATTTAACATATGAGTAAGAACCGGTTCAGATTCAAACTTTTGAGAGCAAGTATTTGCGAAATAAAACGATTCCACTAGTTAAGGTTCTTTGGAGAAACCATAAAGTAGAAGAAGCTATGTAGGAACGTGAGGAGGATATGAGGAAGCAATATCCCCACATTTTTGTGTAATGAAAATTTGAGGATGAATTTTCTTCAGAGGGAGATTTGTAACATCCCAATTACCGGGTAAGTGACCAAATTGTAGGAACTTATAAATTTATTGATTGAATTAGAATAAAGTGATACATTTAATGATTTATGGAGGAATTTTATGTGTTGGGTATTATAGCAAATATGAATGTTTAACAAGGGCAAAATGGTAATTTGTAGGGAATGATATTTTAGGATAAATATGAGGTAATGAGAGAAGAGTTGAACTCTTTCCTTATCTTTTTCTTCTCACCGTGGACACCAGTGTCAAAGGTAATGATATAAATTTTTCATTGTTCCTTTAAATTCTGGTTTAGTAATGGAAGGTTGGTTATTATATAAGCTTAAGGAAAGCTTATATAACATTAAAACAACAAGATGAGTATTTTAGAGAAGGATTTTTAAAATGGGTTTTTAGATGAAATTTCGTTACGGGTGAGTTTTTAAAGTTTGAATAAGATTTTTGACTTGTGAATAGGTTAATTAAAAGATTAGGAGTGATAGAATTAGGTAATAACATGTTTGAATGTTGAGTATGATTTGAAGATTCAAATGTTTAAATGAGAATTTGGGATGTTTGAGAGTTATAAATGTGTACAAGTTGTTTTGAAGGTATAAAGGTGAGTTTATAAACTCAAAGAATGTGTTTAAGAGAGTTTTTGGGTGGATTTTAGGTAATTTTCGAGTTGAAAATGGCCATTATGGGCCTAGTGTATCGGTACCCTTAAAAGATGTACCGATACCTCATGAGTTGAACATGCATAATTGAATGAGTGTGTATCAGTACACTGAGGAGTGCATTGATACCCTCAAAACATCGAGTGCTATTTATTTATCGGTACACTGAGGAGTGTATCGATACCCTCAAAACATCGAGTACCATTAGTGTATCGGTACAATAAGAAGAGTATCGATACCCTTCCCATTTCAAATGCAATTTCAGTATTGGTATATATGTAGGTACCGATACCCCCAAGTATGAAATGAAATATAGGGTTCTTGTATATCAAGTTGTTATGATTCGATATAGTTGAGATGAGATTGATATTGATTAAAGATTGTTTGTGTAGTGACTGAACGCAAGTGAATTTCCAGTCAGCTTGGCATTTCGAATATCGACTTGAAAAGATTTGGATTGGACTTTAGTGAGACAAAGGTGACTGCAACTTCCCTTTTTCGTAATAGAATTGAGGAAGGCTTGTGATAAGCCAACCTCAGTGTTTTCGATCGAAAACTTTATATTTATTTTATGATCTATTTCAATGTTTTATGAAATTTCCATTTTTACGAACTGTGTTATGAACCTTGACAAGTGAATATGAACTCCGAATTAGTGAATGTAAATATACTCTATGTCAGAGAAGCTATTTGAATAAGAAACACTTTGAATAAGGATTGAATCTAGTTATATGATTTAAATCCCAATGTATATGTATGAGGATTAAAGGTATAATTGACATGCCAAGAGTCGAGGGTGTATGTGGTCCTCCGGGATAAATATGTGGCACTTCGGTGCAACCCTATGTGGCACTTCGGTGCAAACTATATGGTCATTCGGGACAAATATATGGCACTTCGGTGCAAATTATGAGCTGTGGTGACAGCATTGGTGCACAACCACATAGTACTAAAATACCTAGATTTCTCAATAGTATACTTTGGGCAATTGGAACAAAGACATACAAAGTATAATTAATCATAAGTATACCTTTGATATGGAATTCAAGGAAGCTATTTGAAAAACATTTTTAATAAAACAAATAAGATTCTTGTTAATAAGTTAGCACTATTGTATTGCCTCACTAAGTCATAGACTTAGCGTGTGTTCTCTCACGTGTAGATTTGAAGAAGGTTGACGATTGATCTGGGGTTGAGGATAGCATACGTTTCTGAAGATCAAATCATTACAAATTAAATGTAGGTTGTTGCTTATTTTGTAAACTGTTGGCATACATTATATGTTTAATTTGAAATGCTCTGGTCGATTTTGTAAACATATATATTTTGTATTTTGTAAACCCTTACCTTTGAGGTTATCTATGTAAATTATTAAGATATTTTGTGAAATGATTTTCGATTTAGAATAGTATTATTTTCTTTATTTTGATTAGAACAATAAGTTTTAAAATTATGCCTATTTGTGATTTTTGTATGTTTGAAAAGTCAAATATGGCACCTCAGATTCGTATCTAGGTCGGGTATGGGTTAGGGGTGTTACAGTTACAACCCGCATGAGGATCGAGCGCCTGGAAAATCACATAGAGAATTTCTTTGGATATGTCAAGGCAAGGGATGCATAACTCAATGTCTTTTTCAAGGAGCTGCTCCCAATCACCAATGAAGACTTGTCTCCCTTCCTTGATGTTATTCTGAAACACACTGATGGTAGCAGTACATTTAATGTCTCGGCACAAACTGCTCTTTCGGAGTTTCCTGCATACATTCCTCCACTGGCCATTCATGTCTCGCATGTACCTGAAGTAGGCCATGGAGAAACAGATGAATATCTAAGCTCCTCATTCTCTTCCCACGAAAGCACTCAGGAAATTCAACCCGAATTGTTTATCGACAATGATTTCATTCCAGTCCCCGATCAACCCGCATTCGAGCAAGCATCTGAACAGTCCCCCATTCGTCACACAACACCAGTTCCTGAACCAGATCAAAGTCAGACTCCGGTAACTCCTGTGCATTTAACCCACACTGAAGAACAACAAACACCAGCAGGCACCCCAAGCTCTAAGCGCTACTTTAAGCGAATGGTAAGGCGTGTCCTTCAGCCCTCTCCCTCGCAGATTACATCAGAAAATACGAGATCCGAGAGTCCAACTCCTCCAAAAAGACGCAGAACACGAGCGCCTAGTCAAATTGCTCCACCACAGTAAGTTAACTTTTTATTTTTATTTTTTTCTACATTTTTATTTGCAATTAGTTACATGTAGTTTCATTTTCATGCATTGAGGATAATGTATCCCTCAAGTTTGGGAGAGGTATTGCATCTCACAGTTTGTTTAGAGAAATTGATGATAATTGGTTACAAATTTTGGGTTTCATGATATAAGTATTTTAAGTTTATTGTTTGGAATAGATTGATTATGCCTGATGATGAAAGCATAATCTAATTGCCTAGGCCAAAATTATTTTTCAGACTGTTGAAAAGAGAGAACCGACCTTAGGCTTGATTCTTTGAAAAATTATAAACATGATTGTAGGTTGTCTCTACTTAAGGTGATTAGTAAATTTTTAGGGAAAAAACTCTATGCTTGCTGAGACATTTAAGAATTGTAAGGATAAAGTTGAACTCATTAGTGCATAAACTTTGTAGAATAAAAGGAGAACTCCTCTATGTAATGGCATAACCAAAAAACTCCATAAATATTATGGGTTTCTTAGGTATATGAGTGAATAAAAGTAGTCACATGATGACTCTACCCGACTAGCTTGGGGTTTGGAAGGTATGCTCCCTTTAACCTAGAGTGTAGAAGGGTAGGTGTGATGAGCTGACTCCCAAAAAAATATGATGAATAACTAGGAGTGGGAACTATGCCTGACAAATATTTTGACGCCTTAACAAAACATAAGTACTTACTTGAAGTTTTTTAATTACATTAGTGCATAGAATGATTATAATCACCCACACACGCTAGCAAGGAATCTTGACTCAGGAAGGTACTTGAATGATATGACAGTCAAGCATGTTGAGGCCAAACTTTTGCTGAGGGCTGAAATTTTAAAACCACATGATTTTCCTAATACTACTTTTCCATGACAATTTTAATTTGTTCTCTAACTGTTGACAATTGCTTGACGATAAGCAATAACTTAAGTTTAGGGGTATGATAACTCCATAAAAAGACTCTATTTCTAGTCTTTTCACTTAAGTTATTGCTCATATAAACAAAGTGATCATAGCATATTAGTCGTATTTAGTTGCATATAGGTTATAATTGCATGTGGTGGATAAGTTTTGTTTAGGCGAGATTTATTTGGTTCGACTAATGTTGTCGAAGAGAAAAGGCTGGTGTGGATTGTGTATGTGCAGGAAATTAACTAAGGAGGAACATTTTAGTCGTGACAATGTATTTCACAAGGAGACAGTGGAACATAGAAGATAAAGACAGTGAAAAGCATATTTATCTCGCCAAGGCAAGGTTTATCTTGCAAGTTTGAAGTGGATCTAACAAATTGCTTATGTCACATGCCAGCTGTATGACTACCCTCACGTGCAATCAAGCCCTCAAGATTCTGAAAACAGCCAGCCGACTTTCCTTTTTTTAGATTGAAAAGGAAAACAACAGCTATTTAGGGAATCTTTACTTTTGCAAAACTCTTAAAGATTTCCCATATAAATACCCAGTCACATCCACTAAAAAAAAAAAAAGGAAGCAAGAAGAGCTTTAACTGAAGTGTGGAGTGAGCAACTGCAGTGCTTTCACCATTTTCCAACTCGACCGTCCTTGGTGTCCTCCATAGCCAGACTATAGCAGAGCGGCAGTCAGGCCTCGAGAGAGGCTGGCCACCAAGGCAGGCGTGGTACTGATCAGAGATGTCACGATAGAGCCCCCGATTTTGGGAGACGTTCTTCCTTTGTTCTTAATTTCTTTACTTTGCTTGGGGTTGTATTAAAACGATGATACTTTGGTTGACTTTTAGACAATACCTTGAACTGCTTTACTTGGTGTTAGTCTTTGTTTTGCCGAGACAATTATTTTATGTTTTATGAACGATTCATTATGATTTTGCTCATGTCTGTTTTGGTCATTGTTTAAATATTTTACCTTGACACTGTAAAAGCTTCGAGAGATTTCCTGGGGTCTAGGTGAAACACATCTTGACACTATAAGAGCTTCGAGAGATTACCGTTTGTCTAGACATTGATTTTTAGATTCGAGAGAATTAAGATAGATCTACGTGAACAATGGAATGGATCCAGGATGGTGATGTTCTAACCTGCCTACCTTATAGATAAGGAGAGAGTTTCAATCGACTAAAAGGGATAGATACTGGAGTAGGATAGACAACGATTATAGTTCATGCTGAGAGATATTCTACAACAACAGTCTGAAAAACTAAGGGTTGTAGTTAACGTTGAGTAGTATTGCCATTATAACTGTCTAAGAATACTCAGTAATCATGTCAGACAACTTAAGCATGTCATACCAGATTATTCCAGACTTAGAATAATTGCTTGTCATAGCAAAAGATTAGCATGAATGCTCTGTGAAAAGTCTGAATATGTGAGGTTGATTTGAATATATTTGAATCAATGTTTCTCTTTGCCTTGTTTATTTTAATTGGATAGTTTTTGCATATTTATTTTGCCTTGACCAAACTCTTATACAGTCATACTTTATAATATTTTATTACTTTATAATATTTTATTGCTTTATTTTGTTTAATTTATTACTAATAGTTTGCTAGCTTGACAGGATTTCAGGAACTAGCTCGTGACAACTAGTTCTAGTTGTGGTGAAACTTAAAAAGGCCTACCAATCTCTGAGGAGACGATAACTCACTTACCCTTTATTACTTGATTCGACTGTGTATAGTTGCATAGATTTGGTTTCTTTATCATATACATTTCTAAGAGATCAAGAGTATATGAACCGAATACAATATCAACGCGATAACAATATGGGAGATCAGACAGATCCCTACGTAGTGGCAAATAATCTTCCTAGAGAAGCTGCAAGACCAAGAGCAATACGAGACCACTTGAATCTAATTCTTGATAATCTCAATCCAGGCATTGTGGCACTTGAAATACAGTCAACCCATTTTGAACTTAAACTGGTGTTGTTTAACATGTTAAACTCCATCAGTCAATTTGGTGGCTCGCCTAATGACGATGCTAGATAGCATGTTCGTGCCTTTCTCAAAGTGTGTGATTCATTCAGGCAACAAGGAGTGCATGATGATGTGTTGAAGCTTAAACTTTTCCCTTATTCCCTACGTGACCGAGCGAGAGCTTGGCTAGTGGAGTCACTTTGGGCTCAATGGAATCTTAGGCAGATTTATGTAAAAGTTTTTACTTCGATATAACTCTCCCAAAATGAAACATTGCAAGTTTTCGCCAAGGAGACGATGAATCCATGTACGAATGTTGGGACATATACAAAAGTTTTCTTTGTAAGTGCGTGAACCACGAATTTCACGACTGGACTCAAGTTATGATGTTTTATAATAGAGTCAATGCACCTACTCGAATGATGTTGGATGCCTTAGTGAATGGCACTTTGCTTGATAAATCGCCCGAGGAAGCCTTTGATAACCTCTTGAGGATAACGAGTAATGACTATCAATTCCTGACTACAAGGCTGGGAACGAGTAGAAAAGTATATAGAGCATATGAAATTGTGGGTAAGGATTCATTCTTTGCTCAACTTTCTGACATAACTAATATGTTAAAAAATTTACAGCGTCCTAATGAGGTGAGAGAAGTCAATGCAACTAGTGATGAATGCAATTTTTGTCGTATCAACCATCATGAAAGTGAATGTCCAAAAAACTAAGATTCCTTCAATTTTGTGGGCAACTACAACTGAAGCAATAAAAATCCCTATTCTAATACATATAATCCTTGATGGCGACAACATCCAAATTTTTCATGGGGTAATCAAGGAACTAACAACAACAATCTTGCAGACAATTATAATAGGCCGCTAGATCAGGCGTGGTGCTGGTCAGAGTTGTCACAACAGAGCCCCTTGTTTTGGGAGTAGTTCTTCCTTTGTTCTTTATTTCTTTAATCTATTTTGGGGCTTGTATTAAACGATGATACTCTTGGATGACACTTTGGCAACACTATGAATTGCTTTACTTGGTGTTTGTTTCTGTTTTGCTGAGACAATTATTTAATGGTTTATGAATGATGCATTATGATTTTGCTTAAGTCTATTTTGTTCATTGTTTTAATATTTTACCTTGTCATTGTAAGAGCTTTCGAGAGATTGCCATTTTTCTAGAAATTGATTCTTAGATTTAAGAGAATTAAGATAGATCTACGTGAACAATGGAATAGATCTAGGATGGTGATGTTCTAACCTACCTACCTTAGAGATAAAGAGAGGGTTTCAATCGACTAAAAGGGCTAGACACTTGAGTAGGATAGACAATGACTATAGTTCATGCTGAGGGTATTGCTACAACAACAGTCTGACAAACTAAAGGTTGTAGTTAATGATGAGTAGTATTGTCATAGCAACCATATTAGAATACTCAGTAATCCTTTCGGGCAGCTTAAGCATATTATAACAAATCCTTCCATACTTAGAATAATTTCTTGTCATCGCAAAAGACTAACTTGAGTGCCCTGTGAAAATTCTGAATATGTGAGGTTATTATGAATATATTTGAGTCAACGTTTTTCTTTTCCTTGGTGATTTTTATTTGCTACTTTTACATATTTTCTTTGCCTCGACCAAACGTTTCTACAACCATACTTCACAATATTCTCTTACTTTAGCAATACTTTGACACATTTTCGTATAATCCATTGCTAATTGTTTTTCTGTTTTGACAAGAATTCAGGAACTAGCTCATGACACCTAGTTCTAGTTGTGGTGAAATATCAAAACCCCTACTAATCCCTAAGGAGACGATAACTCACTTACCCTTTATTACTTGATTCAACTGTGTATACTTGCACAGATTTGATTCCTTTATCATATTCGTTTACAAGCAATCAGTTATGATATGCTTAGGCTACCCGACAAGATTAATGGAGTATTCTAAGATGGTTACTATGGCAATACTTCTCAGCGTTAACTACAACCCTTGGTTTGTCAGACTATTGTTGTAGTAATACCCCTCAGCGTGAAATATAGTCATTGTCTATCCTACTCAAGCGTCTATCCCTTTTAGTCGATTAAAACCCTCTCCTTATCTCTAAGGTAGGCAGGTTGGAACATCACCATCCCAGATCTATTCCATTGCTCATGAAAATATATCTTAATTCTCTCGAATCTAATAATGAATTTCTAGAAAAATGATAATCTCTCGAAAGCTCTTATAAGGTCTAGAAGTGTTTCGCCTAGGCATCAGGCCATCTCTCGAAATCCCTTACAATGTCAAGGCAAAATATTAAAACAATGAACAAAACAGACTTAAGCAAAATCATAATGCATCATTCATTAACCATTAAATAATTGTCTCGACAAAACAGAAACCAACATCAAGTAAAGAAATTCATGGTGTTGCCAAAGTATTATCCAAGAGTATCATCATTTAATACAAGCCCCAAAACATATTAAAGAAATTAAGAACAAATGAAGAACGACTCCCAAAACAGGGGGCACTGTCTTGACAGCTCTGACCAGCACTGCGCCTACTCTAATGGTCAGCCTCTCTCAAGGCATGACCATCGCTCTACTATAGCTTGGTTAAGGAGGGCACCAAGGACGGTCGAGTTTATAGAATGGTGGAAGGTAAGGTACTGCAGCTGCTTACTCCACGCCTAAGGTAAATCTTCTTTCTCCTTTCCTCCTCTTTTTGGCGGCGTTGACTAGGTATTTATTATGGGAATTTTCCTAAGTTTTTGCGTAATTAAATATTCCCTAAATACTCGTGTTAACTTGTCCATGCTATAGATGGAAAGGTGACTAGATATGGTTAGAATCTTGGGGGCTTGATTGCACTTGAGGTCAGTGGTACAACTGGCAGGTGACATCAGCAATTCGTCAGATCCACTTCAGACTTACAAGATAAATTTTATCTTGGCAAGAAAAATATGTTCCTCACTATCTTTATCTTTTGTGTTACACTGGCCCTTGCAAAATATTTTGTCACGACTAAAATGTTCCTCCAAATTCAATTCCTGCACACACACAACCCACAAAATCCCTTTCTCTTCAGCAACATCAGTTAAGCCAAATAAATCTTACCTAGGCAACACTTATCCACCACATGCAAATATGACCTAAATGCAACTAATATGCTATGACAACAATGTTTAGACAAACAATAACTTAAGTAAAAAGGCTAAACATAGAGTCTTTTTATAGAGTTATCACACCCCCAAACTTAAGCTATTGCTTATCCTCAAGCAATGGATAATAATTAGTAGAAAAATTAAAATTATCACGGAAAAGTAATATTAAGACAATCATGTGGTTTAAAATTTCAACCCTCAACAAAAAGTTTAGCTTCAACATGTTAGACTGTCATATAAGTCAAGTACCTTCCTAAGTCAAGATTTGTTGCTAGTTTGTGCGTGATTGTACTCAGTCTATGCATTAAAGTATTTAGAAAACTTCAAGTAAGTGCTTCTGTTTTTCCAAGGCATCAAATTATTCATCAAGCACAGTTTCCACTTCTATTTATTTATTTTTTTATAATTTTGAGGGGAGTCAACTCATCACACCTACCCTTCCACACTCTAAGTGAAAGAGAGCATACCTTCCACCCCGAGCTAGTCCGGTGGAGTCATCCCGTGACTGTTTTCATTCACTCATATGCCTAGGCAACCATTTATTTTTAAGGAGTTTCCAGCCATGCCATTAGAAGAGGAGCGTCCCTTTAATTCAACAAAATTTAAACACTAAGAAGTTCATTTTTTAAGCTTTACAATTCTTCAATGTCACGACATGTAGAAAGTTATTTCATAAAAATTTACTAAGCACATTAAGCAGAGAAAGCGTACAATCGTGTTTACAAATTCATAAAGAATCGAGCCTAAGGTCGGTTCTATCTTTCTACAGTCATGTAAAATAGTTCTGGCCTAGACAATAAAATTCTTCTTTTATCATTGGGCATCCTTAATTCATTCCAAATAATAGTCTAAACATACTCATGCCATGTCAACCAAAATTTTCAACCAACTATCATCAACTGCTATTAACTAAGTGTGAGACACAACACCTCCCCAAAACTTGAGGGATGCATTGTCCTTAATGCATGAAAAATAAAAACAAACTACATTAATCTAAATGCAAATGCAAAGGGAAAAAATTTACCTTACTATGGTGGGGAGGCTTGACTGGACGTATGTGTTCTACGTCGCTTTAGAGGAGAGGGGTCTCGGATCCAGTGTCTCTCAATGAAATCATAGAGGGAGATGGTTGAAGGACACATCCAGTTGTTCGCTTAATGTGTCACCCCATGCTCGGGGCACTAGTTGATGATGGACGTTCCATACTGTGGGTGGGCTCTGGAAGTATTGCTTGAGATTGGCTTTGGTCAGGTTTGGGAACTGGTGTAGTGTGGGAATCCAGGGACTATTCAGATGTTTGTTCGGTTGTGGGCTGATCGACAACCAGAATGAAATCATCATCTTAAAAAATTCAGGTGAGATTTCTTGTATGTTCTTGGACGAAGAGAATGAGAAGCTGAGGTACTCGTCTGTCTCGTCGTGGACTTCCTCATGTACAAGAGAGACATGTGTGGCAATCAGAGGTATATCTTCAAGGAACTCGGGGGGAACGTTCTGCATCGAGGCATGAAATGTGTTGCCACCTGCTGTGTGTTTCAAGATTTTATTAGGAAAACGCGACAGGTCCTCATTGGTAATCTGGAGTAGCTTTTTGAAAAAGGCATTTAGATATACATCCCTTGCCTTGAAGTGGCAGATAAAAGTTTGCATGTGACTTTTCAGGCGCTCGATTCTTTCGCGCGTCTCTCTCATAGATGTGACCAGACCTGCCATTCTTGATGCGTCAACTAATTTCGCTCTTCTCTCTAGGCCCTCATATGGAGCATTATCAGCGAAGCTCATGAGTTCTGGCACCTTTTTTTTTGTTATCCCCTCCTTAGACTTGATAAAGTCCTCGAACAGTTCTTTGGGGACTTTTTTCTTCCTGTACAGAGCAGTTATCAAGTTAAGAAAAAGAAGGTTACCTCGGTTCCTCTTTGCACAGTCATGAATTTGCTCGAAGATGATCTCCCCAAGATCGATTGCTCGGCCATAAATAATTGAGTGCAACATCATTAATCTCCTCACAAATAATATTGTGTTGTGGGAGGTCAGCATCAGCTTGCCCTTCAAGAAGTGATTCTATAGCTTTACAATTGGTTTAAGGGCTTGGCGATCTACCCGCTTATGTGTTGGCGCATTTCCTTCAAACTTGGCCCATCCGAAATACAGGTCTTCCAGGACTCCATCGTATGTTTCTTAATCTGCCTTGGCCAAGAATTTTTTGTGTTGATCCTCTACCTTACCGAGCTTAAAATAGCGGTTGATGGTTGATGGAGAGAACCAAATGGATTTCCCTCTCACATAGACATTATGTTGAGATGAATCTCCTAAATGTGTGTAAAATTCATGGACCATCCTCGGTGCTACTGCCTTTGGATGTTGAGCAAACTTCTCCCACTTATGCTTCCTTACTATGTCCATTACCTCTGGTCCGAAGGGTTCGTCGTCCTCTGCTAGAAAAAAAAAGTTGTCCATAAAATATACTTGTCTTTTTTGTAGGCTTTTGATCCTTGCTTCAGCTTCGGCAGTTTGGAAACGTTCAAATCCTAAGGATGTGGCAGGATTTTTCTTGGATCTGGCCATGGTTTTTCTCTATTACAGGGTGTATTGTGGCGGCAGCTTGGAGTGAAGAGTGAAGAGAAAAGGTTGAAGAAAAAAAACAAGGAAACGGTGAGGAGGAATAATGGATGGGTGGTTTTTTAGGGAGAGTAATGGGTGGTTTATTTGGGGTAAAACGGTGAATATAAAAGGGGAAAAATATATGATATTAATGAGAAGATTTGTTGATTTGACGTAAATTAAGGGAAATATATCTTTCCCTCTTCACAATTGCTATCAAAACCAATTAGCTTAGAGTTTCTCTTTCTCTCATGCATGAGCTTCAACGATGTGCTACCACGTATACCTTATATGCCTAAAAGAAATAGAAGTATCTTAAAAAATTAAACAACATGCATGATAAAATAACTTAATTTATTTACGTATAGAATTCAAATTTTTGGTTGCCTAGGAAACCAAAATTGTTCAGGAAAGAAAATCAAACTTTTGGGCATCGTGAGTTATCGATGTCATTTTATCGTTCATGACGAATGCTCCTTTGTATTCCTCCAGTCTTTGACCATTCACTTTAAAGGTGGATCCACCATCTAGGTTTCTTATTTCTATTGCTCTATTGTGATGGATGTGGTGTACGATGAATTGTCCTGATCATCTAGATTTTAACTTGCTTGGAAACAGTTTGAGTCGTGAATTATAGAGCAACACTTGTTGTCCAGGATAAAATTACCTTGGAAAAATTTTCTATCATGCCATCGTTTCGTTTTTTTCTTTGTATAGGCGGGCATTTTTGTAAGCCTGAGCTCTAAACTCATCCATTTCGTTTAGTTCCAATAATCTTGTTTCTCCAGCA
This sequence comes from Hibiscus syriacus, assembly GCF_006381635.1. Taxonomy (NCBI): domain Eukaryota; kingdom Viridiplantae; phylum Streptophyta; class Magnoliopsida; order Malvales; family Malvaceae; genus Hibiscus; species Hibiscus syriacus. The sequence goes on along the minus strand of NW_024062828.1, from coordinate 786,774 downwards.
AGCTGGGTGTCCATGTTCAAATTCTTGATGGCCCAATATGCTTTATGTTCAAGTCCCACAAGCAAATGGCACTCCTTGCCATAGAATAACCAGAATGGGGTCATTCCAAGTGGTGTCTTGAATTTTGTGCGATAGGCCCATAGCGCTTCATCCAGATTTGTCGACTAGTCCTTATGGTTTGGGTTAACCACCTTCTCTAGGATCTGTTTGATTTATCGGTTAAAGACTTCGGCCTGCCCATTGGTCTGGGGATGATATGCCATGGAAATTCGATGACTCACCTCGTATCTTTTCGGTACCTTTGTAATTAATTTATTATCAAAATGTGTACCTTCATCGCTGAAAATAGCTCGTAGTGTTCCAAAGCACGTAAATATGTTCTTGTGCAAGAAATTTAACATAATCTTGGAGTTTTTTTGGGTGTTGCGACGGCTTCTACCCATTTGGACACGTAGTCCACGACCAAGAGAATGTATAGGTCACCAAAAGATGAGGGGAAAGGTCCCATAAAGTTAATCCCCCATACATCGAAGAGTTTGACCTCCAAAATGCTTTTCCATGGCATTTCATGTCTCTGCGATATGTTCCCGGTGCACTGGCATCGATCACATGACTTATAGAATTCTTGTGCATCTCAGAACAAGGAGAGCCAATAGAAATCGGATTGAAGAACCTTTTCTGCAGTCCTCGTTCCACCAAAGTGTCCTCCATACGGGGATGAATGGCAATGAAGTATAATTTCTTTGTGTTCTTCTTCTTGGACACATCTCCTGATTAGTTGGTCACCACATTGCTTGAATAGGTATGGTTCATCCCAGTAATAGTGTCGTTCATCATGTCTGAATTTTTTTCTGCCCTGGCTAGATGAATCTGGAGGCATAATACCACTAACAAGAAAGTTAACTATATCAATGTACCACGACACAGCCGTGACAAATAAAATTTTCTCGTCAGGGAAATCCTCCTAAATGGCCTTCATGTCATGACAAATGATTTTGTTTTCTAGCCTAGAGAAGTGATTTGCTACTTGGTTTTCAGTACCCTTTCTATCCTTTACCTCTAAATAGAACTCTTGTAGTAATAATATCCATTTAATGAGCCTAGGCTTTGCATATTTTTTATTAACTAAATATTTAATGGCAGAGTGATTAGTATGCACAATGAATTTAGTCCCTATGAGATATAACCTAAACTTATCGAATGCAAATACTATGACAAGAATTTCTTTTCCAATTGTGGTATAGTTCATCTTTGCATCGTTAAGGGTACGACTAGCATAGTAGATAACATGAAAGAGTTTACTTTTTTGTTGTCCTAGTACCGCCCCAACTGCATTGTCACTAGTGTCGTATATGAGCTCGAAAGGTACGTCCCAATCTGGAAGAACAATAATTGGCGTTGAGGCAAGTTTTTTCTTCAAATTGGTAAAAGCATTTAAATAATCATCATTAAACACAAACGGCTGATTTTGTTGAAGAAAAAGACATAAAGGCTTTGAGATTTAAGAAAAATCCTTTATGAATTACCTATAAAATCCTGCATGTCCAAGAAAACTGCGTATGCCTTTTACATTGGTGGGTGGAGGTAGATTCTCGATTACTTCCACCTTGGATCTATCCACTTCAATGCCTTGGCAAGAAATCTTGTGTGCCAATACAATTCCTTTGGTTACCATAAAATGACATTTTTCCCAGTTTAACACCAGGTTGGATTCTTCACATCGCTTTAGCACTTTAGATAAGTTGTTGAGGCATCAGTTGAAGTCATTGCCCGAGACGAAGGAGTCATCTATAAATATTTCCATGCAATCTTCCACCATATCTGAGAAACTAGCCATCATACACCTCTGAAAGGTTGATGGATCATTACATAGTCCAAACGACATTTTCCTAAACGCATAGGTACCATACGGGCATGTGAAAGTAGTCTTCTCTTGATCCTCCAATGCTATGGCTATCTGATTGTGTCAAGAATATCTATCAAGGAAGTAGTAAAATGCTTTTCCTGCTAACCTATCGAGCATTTGATCAATGAAAGGGAGGGGAAAGTAATCTTTCTTTGTTGCTTTATTGAGCTTCTTGTAATCCATACATATCCGCCAGCCGGTGACAGTTATAGAAATTAAAAGCTCATCATTTTCATTCTTAACCACGGTCACACCACCCTTCTTTGGCATGCACTGCACCGGACTGACCCATGAGCTATCGGATATTAGATAAATTGCTCAAGCATCCAGCCATTTTATGATTTCCTTCATCACCATTTTTTTTATGATCGGGTTAAGTCTTCTTTGTGGTTCCACAAAATTGCTATGACTATCTTCTAAGTTGATTTTGTGCATGCATATGGTAGGGTTGATTCCCTTCAAATCTGCCATGGTCCACCCGAGACCTTTTTCGTGTTGCGACGAAATATTTAACAAATTGTTCTCTTGTTCGAAGGTTAGACTAGCATAAATTATCACAGGTAAAGTCTCATTACTACCTAGATAAGCATATTTCAAATGTGATGGCAAAGTTTTAAGTTCCAATATGGGTGCATGTTGTAATGATGATATTGGGGGCATAAATTCATTGAAATCCAAGGGTTAGAATTTCATACCTGGTCTAGCTTGAAGGAAGCTAGACTTCTCCTCTAATTTATCTTCATAACCTGCTTTGGTTTCATTATCAGGAAATCTATCATTTGCTTCATTCGAAAAAATGTTTCCGAGGCTAAATTTTTCACAATCCTCTTTTAACATTTTTTTGCTCGGGCCAAAATTTTCATGTTCATGCGTCAGAAAAATTTTGTCTTGGCACAAAGTGTCATACTCATCTATATATAAAAATTCGCCTTGGCCAAGATTTTCTGCTCCGTCTTCCTCCATTAATTCCATGTCTCTAATGTATTGGCATTCTTCTGAATCATCAACATACTTCATGGAGTTGAAGACATTGATTGTGATGATTTGATCTCCCACCCACATCCTGAATTCTCCCTTCTTGCAATCTATTAAGATTCGTATAGTGGCCAAGAAGGGTCGTCCAAGAATAATGGGTGCGTTTTCATCAGCCTTACAATCTAATATGAGAAAGTCAACGGGAAGCACAAACTTGTCCACTTTTACAATGACATCTTCAATTATGACCTCAGGAAGAACATATGACAGGTTAGCTAACCTATAAAATAACGGTAGTTGGGCAAGCGTTACACATTTCTAGTTATAAAAATATTGACTTGGGCATCAAATTTACGCTTGACCCTAAGTCAACAAGAGCTCGCCCCACAAAGTTTTCATTGATAGAACATGGTATCAAGAAGCTGCCAAGATGTTTTTTCTTTGGCGGAAGTTTGCTTAATACAGAACAAAATTATTTTGACGTGACAGCATTTTGTATTTTTCTACATTCTTCTTCTTCGTGACAATGTCCTTTAGAAATTTAGCATAGGAATGCATCTACTCAATGTCTTCAAGCAAGGGGACATTAATATATAACTGGTCTAGGAGGTCAACAAATTTCTTGAACTAAATCTCGTCATTGTGTTTCTTCAACCATTGAGGAAAGAGCGGTGGAGGTTTGACTTCATCTACTATAGGTGGTGAGGAGACTTTTGTCTTGGCAATAAAATTCCCACTATATGCTTGATGAATTTTTGAACCTTCATCCTTTTCATTCTCCTCGGGCAATCCCTCTAGTTCAATAATTTTAGCTTGATCCCCAGGTTGTGTAGTGCATTGGCTAGAATTTTCTTGTTACTTCCCCCCCAAACTTGTCATTCTAATTAATTTGGGTATCATTCATCAGTGTAAGTACATTACACTGCTCCTTTCCATTATGTTTAATGACCTCAGTATCACTAGGGAGACTTCCTTGTGAGAGAGAATGTAATGATGTGGCAATTTGACCCACTTGGTTCTCAAATGCTCTCAAGGATGAAATATGGCTTTGCAAAAGAGTTGCTCGGCTTTATAAAAAATTACCTTGGTTTTTAATTGTTGATGAGTGTTCATGAATCAGTCTTTGTTAAAGCCATGAAATCTTTTTTCGAGGCCATAAATTCCTGCAATGAAGCTTCAAAGGAGTTAGAATTAGAGTTAGTATTAGAGGAAGAATTTGTACCTTTATTATGTTGTCAGGGCATTTGTTGATGTTGATGCTGAAAATGTTGATGTTTCGCATTAATTTGTTGTGGCCTATTATAATTGTCTGCATGATTTTTATTGTTAGTTCCTTGATTTCCCCATGAAAAATTTGGATGTTGTCTCCATCCAGGATTGTAGGTAGTAGAATAGGGTTTAATGTTTCTTTTGTTGGAGTTTCCCATGAAATTAATGACCTCCTAGACATTTACTTTCGTGATGATTGTCGTGACAAAGAATGCATGCAACACTAGTTCCCTTGACTTCTCTCACCTCATAAGGGCTACAAAATTTTCAACATATTAGTTATGGCAGAAAGTTGAGCAGAGTATGAATCCTTACCCTCAATTTTGTATGCTCCAAATACTTTTCTACCGGTTTCTAGCATTATAGTCAGGAATCGATAGTCATTATTCGTTATCCTATCGAGGATATCGAAGGCTTTCTCGGTTGATTTATCAAGCAAAGTGTCATTCGCTGAGGCATCCAACATCATTCGAGTATGTGCATTGACTCTATTATAAAACATCACGACTTGAGTCTAGTCTTTAAATTCGTGGTTCATGCACTTACGAAGCAAACTTTTATATCTATCCCAACATTCGTACATGGATTCATCGTGCCTTGGTGGAAACTTGCAATGTCATTGCGTAGCTGTGTGTTCATATTGGGAGGGTTGTAGCGAATAAGAAGCTTTTACATAAATATGCCCAAGACTCCATTAAGCCCGAAGGGACTACACTGAGCCAAGCTCTTGCTTGGTCGCGTAGAGAATACGGGAAAAGTTTAAGCTTCAGCACATCTTCATATACTTCTTGTTGCTTGAACGAATCACATAATTCAAGAATGGCACATACATGCTGTCTAGTATCCTCGTTAGGTGAGCCACCAAATTGACCGATGGAGTTTAGCATATTGAACATCACCGGTTTAAGTTCAAAATGGGTTGCATGTGTTTCGGGTGCCATAATTCCTGGATTAAGATTATCAAGAATCGGTTTCAAGTGGTCTTGTATTGCTCGTGGTCATGCAACTTCTCTAGGAAGATTATTTGTCGCTATGTCATGATCTTCCTGATCTCCCATATTGTTGTCGCCTTGATACTGCATTCTATTCATATACTCTCTGGCTCATTGGTTACGTCGCCTTTGTCTGAATGGTTGTTCAATCTTAGGGTCAAATGGTTCTAGTGGTCTACCAGCAGATGTCAAGGTCATGCAACAATAAAAACCTTCAAAGGAAAATAAAAATAAAAAATTAAACAAGTTAAAATGTGACAAGAAATAAGAAATTATTATGGAAAAAAAATTCAAAATTCTGTTAGTTTCCAATCCCCAGCAACAGCGCCAAAAACTTGATTGCTTGTAAATGTATATGCTAAGGCAAGAAAATATGTGCAAGTATACACAGTCGAATCAAGTAATAAAGGGTAAGTGAGTTATCGTCTACTCAGGGATTGGTAGGGGTTTTGATGTTTTGCCACAACTAGAACTGGGTGTCACAAACTAGTCTCTGAATTCTTGTCAAAACAGAGAAACGACTAGGAATGGATTGTATAAACAGGTGTCAAAGTGTTGCTAAAACGAGAGATTATTCTGAAGTATAGTTGCAGAAAAGTTTGTTCGAGGCAAAGAAAATATATAAAAGTAACAAATAAATTTATAATAACCTCACATATTCAGACGTTTCACAGAAACTTAGGTTGGTCTTGCTATGGATTAATTATTCTAAGTCTGGAAGGATTTGTTATGATAATCTTAGGTTGCCCGACAGGATTACTAGAGTATTCTAAGACCGTTGATATGGTAATACTACTCAGTGTTAACTACAACCCTTGGTTTGTCAAACTATTATTGTAGTAATACTCGTCAACATGAACTATAGTCGTTGCCTATCATACTCAAGCGTCTATCTCTTTTAGTCGATTGAAACCCTCTCCATATCTCTAAGGTAGGCAGGTTAGAACATCACCATCCTAGATATATTCTATTGTTCACATAAATCTATCTTAATTCTCTTGAATCTAAGAATCAATTTCTAGAAAATGACAATCTCTCGAAAGCTCTTACAAGGTCTAGAAGTGTTTCGCCTAGGCATCAATCCATCTCTCGAACGCTCTTACAATGTCAAGGAAAAATATTAAAACAATGAACAAAACAGACTTAAGCAAAATCATAATGCATAATTCATAAACCATTAAATAATTGTCTCGGCAAAACAGAAACCAACACTAAGTAAAGTAATTCACGGTGTTGGAAAATTTTCATCCAAGAGTGTCATCATTTAATACAAGCCCCAAAACAGATTAAAGAAATTAAGAATAAAGGAAGAACGACTTATAAAATAAGGGGCTCTACCGTGACAGCTCTGACCAGCACCGCGCCTGCTCTGGCGGTCAGGCCTCGAGACTCGGGCGGCCATCCTCTCTCGAGCCATGACCGCCACTCTGTTATAGCCTGGTTATGGAGGGAACCAAGGATGGTCGAGTTTGGAGAATGGTGGAAGGTAAGGTACTGCAACTGCTTACTCCACGCCTAACGTAAATCTTCTTTTTCCTTGCCTCATCTTTTTGGCAGCTGTGAATGGGTATTTATTATGGGAATTTTCCTAGGGTTTTGTGTAATTAAATATTCCCTAAATACCTGTGTTAGCTTGTCTATGCTATAATAGAAAGACGGTTGGATGTGGTCAGAATCTTGGAGGGCTTGATTGCACGTGAGGTTAGTCATACAACCGGTAGGTGACATCAGCAATTCGTCAGATCCGCTTTAGACTTGCAAGATAAATCATGCCTTGGTAAGAAAAAGTTGTTCCTCACTGTCTTCATCTTCTATGTTCCACTGACCCTTGTGAAATATTTTGACACGGCTAAAATTTTTCTCCTAAATCAATTCCTGCACATACACAACCCACAAAAGCCCTTTCTCTTCAGCAGCATCAGTTAAGCCAATAAATCTTGCCTAAGCAAAACTTATCTACCACTTGCAAATATGACCTAAATGCAACTAATATGTTATGAAAACAATGTTTAGAAAAACAATAACTTATATAAAAAGACTAAAAATAGAGTCTTTTTACGGAGTTATCAGAAGGCATTGGCCAAATCGATCTATGACTTAATTTTCTCTTTGGTTAATCGGTTATACCAAACCATAGCCGGTCCAATAAGACTATCATGGAAGCAATGATTCAATAAATCATCCTCATTCAAGTGTCTCTCCATCTTTCTGCAGAACATCTTTAAATGGATTAAAGGTTAAGTAGTATCATTATACTTTTCAAATTCAGGTATCTTAAACTTGTGAGGAATGACCAAGGTGGGGACTACGCTTAGCTCTCTTGCGACTAAATTTTCACGAGATGCCTCACCAACCTTTATTGTCTTAATTGACCCTTCTAACTACTTAATTTTTCCTTTGAAATGATCAGTGACTGCGAGATTCCTCCCCTTATCCAAATAGGATACCCTAATGAGGTCAACCAACCTTGACGCTTCAATTTATAGACGTCCTTCAACGGATGCTCTTTTGCGATTAACGACCATTTTAGCAAATATTCCAATCATCTGACCCAATGCTTCTTCTTGAGAAGCTAATGCTTAACTTCTCATCCTCTGTTACAGCTTGGCCATCTGATCTCGTATTTGATCCCGTAACTCTCTTTGGGACTGCTCTATTACTTCTAACCTCTTATCCATCGAGATTTTTTGAGAATATGAATGGGTGATCTTCGTATTACTGTCATGTAACCTTCCAAAAATTAATCTGATGATTTTTATTAGATATTCATAAAAATTAAAATAAATGCAATACATGCAAAAAGAGGTGTCAATCTAGAGTAACCATCTTAAATGATTTTCATTGATCACTAAAGGTTTCAGTACACTGAACAACCAAACTACAGATAATGAATAGCTTTAGCTCCTAGTTTTTTATCTCATTCAGGAGCCAGGTTATCTTCCAGGCATGGTCTGGTGATGAGCCATCAATCTACTTCAAATATTTTGCAAAGGCAGCTAAGTAGACCAACTTGTGAGCCACGTTTCATGCTTGAGTAACCACCTCATTCATCGCGTCGTCTTTTTTCTCCAGTTTACATTTCAACTTTTGAAGTTGTAGGCGATATTGATCATTTTCTCTCATAAAAGACTCGGCACGGTCATGAATTTCTGGTGCAAGATTTCTACCCTCATACATAAACTATGTCAATGTTTTACTATCAGCTTTACTGGCTTCTATCTCGTCTTCTGAGTCAATAAAGGTTGTTCTCCACAGTGCATTCTTCGCTTGCCAAAGCCTCAATTCTTGTAAGACTTCTCTACGTTCTCCTTCTATAATCTACAGATCTCGAAAGCACTTCTTAGCTTATCTTTCATGTATTTTGCAATTATTTTTTCATCGTTCGATATCACTCTTCAATTTAGAGGCCTCTTTTGCCCACTCTTCTGGGGTATTGCCTAAACCCACAATTAAAAAGGCTTGAATGATTCTTTGAAACCCATATTTCATGGCTTCCAATTCTTTGTTCAGAACATCCTTTTCGCTCTGCAACTAACATATTTGAGCTTCGTATTTAAGCAAATGCTCTTCGTTTGGATATTCTCACTGATACTTTTGTCCTTGGACTCTCTCAGCTTCACCTCGACCAGATGTTCGGCTATAGAATCAAGCTGACCTTCCTTCTCGAATTCCAGTATTCAATGCTCTATTTGGAAAAAGATCTGATGCTTAAAGGTAACACAGGTATCAATATAATTTCCTTGAGCTCCTGCGTGATATTCACAGTTGGCACTGGCATCGTACTATTCCGGATACAGAGGTTGCAAAGGCTTCACATACTGTGCGGTCACTTCTCGTCCTTCTAACAACTTCCTGTATAAATCTCCATATGCGATAGGAGCAAGATCAAAGTCAGGTTCACTCCCTCCTAACTTCTGGTCATTCATGTGGCGTGTCTCTCTGTTGAGCGAACAAAAGTTTTTGAAACTTGTGTCAAACGCTAAGCCGTTGTAGTTGGATTCCTATTCCCCTTTATCTTCAAATTCTCAAGTATCTTTGTGGCATCTTGACCTTCCGATGATACGAATTCATCATGTTTGAAATGATCATATGACTTATATTCATCCATCTTTACTTGAAATTTTACCATTTTCATTGTTGCCTTTGTACTTCTTGACAACTTGTTGATGCGGGCAATGATTGCACGAGGCTCCTTAAGTTTGCTTGGGTCACCTTGTTCACAAGTAGCCTCTTGTGTTACAGCTTTATTTTTGTCAAGTTCTTTCTCCCTTTGCATAAAAGCCTCTTTTCCTTTGGCCAACACAGTTATTCTATCCATCATCTTGGATATTTTCTCCCTCATTTGTTGCAGTTCACTTTGTTCTTCATCAGATATGAAATCTTCAGACATGTAATCTTCAGATGTACAACTCCCTATTCTTCTTGGAACTTCTTTCGAATGACATTTCTTAGCTTTGTCATGATCTACCTGATCATGAAACCCCTTGTCCATTGTGAAAACCTTTTAATTGACGACTACTCATAATCAGCACCCTTTTGTGTATGTCATGACCATATGATGCAAGAAAAAGAAAGGCAAAAAGAAAACAAGTTAGGACGTATAAGAACAGGTAAGGTCTAAAGGTAAATACAAAGGTAAAAATACAAATGCGGATGCAAATGCAATGAAAGGACTGATCCCAAAATAATTGTTCCTTGAACAATTCTTGAAAACATGGCTATGTATCGGTACAATGGGGAAGTGTAAATCTGGTCCATCTTCCAACTCTTGCAAGCGTCTAGGTATTGCATCGTCCTTCATCAGATGTACGCATGTTGAAAATCTTCTACTTCGTCTCCTACTTTTAGAAGTTTTTCGAGCTGGTTTGTGATGTTTAATTGTTGGTTTCAGCATCGAATCTTCTTGAGTCTAACTTGTTACCTCAGCTGGCCGACGTCTGCCTTGTCTCCTTAGTAAGTAGACTATCTCTTGATGCTACTCGATATATGTAGAGAATCTTCAAAATTCTACTTAACCCAGCGAAAGGCATTGTTGTGGCATTGTTTTTCAAGAACCTTATAAAAGATCAGTTATTTAAGGGATCAATACCTCTTAATGATATGGCATGTTCATGAAAAGATACAACAAGACCAGACAAAAGGAAATGTTAGTAGAAACAAGAAAAAAAGAATCAAGTTGGTTGAAAATAAAATTTTAGAAAAAATACTTAAATATGACTCAAAGTTGAGACTGAAAAATAAAGCATACAAAGAAAATTAATAGTTCTAATCGCATGTGTTATAGTTCTCCTAGGTTATCCTCATGGCTCTAGCGAGGTAGGTTTACTAAATTCTCTGCATGGGGTTGGGTTCTAGCAAATGGTTCCCAAGCTATCTTTACAACCTGCTAAGGTTGACTCCAATTCTGGCCCATTGTAGACTTACGAATCAGATTCTACTTAGGGGATCACACCACTAAAAGTGTACCTCGGATCTGATATCCAGATAGGCAACTTAGGATGTTTTACATAGATACTTTATCAGACCCACACAAGGAAGCACAACGATCCTCATGAGCTATGATGTTTCTCCCTACTTAGGTAAACCGTGTTTTAGCTCGAGTTTAGAGCTATGATATGCCACAGTCCTAAATAAATTCATAGAAGTTTAAACATTAATCAGAGAGAATCTTTTTTTCTTTTGAAATAACATACTAAATTGTAAATTAAAGTAAGATCGAACTCATAATTTCTAGAATCCTAAATATAGGATAACCAACTCGTGGCTTAACTCTCAAGTTGTTTTAAAAACAAAACGTCCCCAACAGAGTCGCCAAGCTGTTGACATCGTTTTTCCCCCAGGCGGGGGAATATCGATACCGACTCGGGGTTTCTCTCTTTAAAAACAATTTTTGAAATGTGAGGAGTCGCCACCAATTATTTAAGGTGCGATTGGGGCACCATAAAAACTGGGTGATTTTAATAAAAACATTTTATTTTTATCAAAATACCGAGTTTTAATGTCAGCGAAAATCCAAAAATCAGGTTCGGAGTCAGTTACGCGTAGGGAAGGATTAGCACCACAAGCGCCAAAAAATTGGTACCTAGTTGATTACCCTACATTTAAAATCAAAAATTTTGAGTTCTATCTTTATTTAATTTGAAAATCAATACGGATGCAAAGTTAAAAAGAGTATCTGTTTATTGAGACCGATAGCATTCACTCCCAAGCATAAATGCGGGAGATAAGCTATTGTGCCTAATAACCGGACATTGCCTTAATTTCAGAAAATATGATGTGGTTTTGAAAAGGATGTCGACCTATTTCGGAAATCACCAATAGTCACCACTTGAGCATACTTGCGGGAGATATACCATTAATTCCCTAATAAGTGAACATTGCCTTAGATTTAAAAATAAAATGCAATCAAACAAATTTTTATTAATCCTAATTAACTAAGGGTAAATTAAGGCTTCTTTTATCTTAAAGTGTCAAATTATGAAAATTAAGGAATCTAGGGGGTTGAACCTAAATGTAGGCTCTAATATTAACCCTAATTAATTTTTTAAAACAGTTATTGAATCAAATAACCAAGATGGTCCCTCAAGCATTTACGCGAAGGTCGACTCGGATTATTCCCTAAATTAAGAAGACTATATTGAAATCTAACTAAAAGTGGAGGTTCTATTTAACCTATTTAATTATGTTAATATTTAAGCTCTAATCAAAGTTAGGGGACTAAAAGGGTCAAGGTCTAAAATATCGGCTCTAAGAGATTAAAAGTTTAAAGACCTAAATCGACAATTTCTAAAGTTTTCGGACTAATTAAAAAACCTAGTTACTAACTAAATTATTAAACATAAAGTATTTTTTTAAAAATTTTAATATTTAAAAGTCGAGCATTCGATTCGAGTAATCAGGCATCTTATGCAAAAACTCGACTCGAATTGCTCTCTAATTAAACTAGAGTGTTGTCCTAATTTCTAAGCTTGATTCGAATGTTAATCTAATTTAAAACTAATTCTAAGAATTTAACTATGAAATATTGAAATATTTAATAAACCTAATTTAAAAATAAAATAAAATAACAAGTAATAAAATATAAAACTAGTAAAAAACATAAAATAAAAATAAAATAAACCTAAATAGAAGGACCTAATTGCTAAACTAAAAGGGAGTAAATTAAACATAAAATAAGACTAAATTAAAACAAAACAAAATTCGAAGGCTGAATCGAAATAAAATAAAAACAAACAGATTAGGGACCAAAATACAAAAACACACGTAAACTACAATGACCTAAAAGTAATTATTCATTTTATTTAAGCCAAAAACAATGTCAAATTAAAAGGATAAATTACATAATCAGTCTATGCAAATTTTACAAAAATTAAATGGTCACTACACATGACTAGAATGCAAAAAAAGTAACTATTAGGGACTAAAAAACAATTTTACCAAAATATATAAAAGGCATGGAAAAGAGAAATTACAGTTTTGAATCCTTCAGGACCAGAATGCAAAAACACGCTAAAACATGAATAAACCAAAAAATAACAACATATGCACAAAAAAGGCAAAATGGCAATTTCGGTCCCTACATGGACCAAACTGCAAAAATATGTGAAAAGTTAAGGGGCCAAAGCGTTATTTTACCCTAAATTTTTTCTATATACACCATTTATTCCCTTTTTTTATTTGCAATTTGTTTGAAAAAAGAGATAATATATCTTCTTTCTCACCCGATTTTGGCCGGCTGATTGCCGACAGCCACAAACTAGCATGGGCCACCGTTCCGATCACCGCGTACGGTGGTCAAAATCCCCAAATTGACCCAAAACCATCCCCAAGCCCAGATCTATGCTCCTAGACACCCATCTAAGCCTAAAAGCCACCTAAATGTCTCCTAAACAACCCAAAGCCACCCTAACCGTTCGACTTTTGGGCTTCCGACCGCTGCGAAGACCCCCTCCACAACTCAGGTATGACTCGGATCTACTGTTATTTCTTTTATTTATCGTATTTTTGTTGTGAAAATAAACCCCGGTAAGTTTCGGACTAAAAAGGTTAGATCTTTTTTATTTACATCGGTTATTCGGAAAAAAAAAAACTTGATGTTATTTTCAAAATGAAACTCAAGGGTTAATCACTTTTTTGCTGGTACCCAAAACAAAATAATAATAATAAGATAACTGCTATTCGAAGTAAAAAGGGATAAAAATAAAAACCTTGAAATGTAGTTGTTGCTTATTGCTTTGGAAGAAAAGTTTACAGCCTTTTTTTTCGAAATCCAGAAGCATTACAGTGTTTAACTCACGGTTATATACCCATTTACATTTGAAAAATGAAATCATTATTGTTTGTTTCTTCTTTCTTGTTTTTGCAGAGGCGTGGAGCTTGGCGTGTAGGCGTGGCTTTGGTAGTGGCTGGACAGAGGGAAGGTGGCTATTGATTGGGGGAGTGGGCGGCTACTAGGGTTAGGTTAGACCGGGTCGGGTCAGGTTCTGCTCTTTTGGGCTCCGGGTCGAGATTAATTCAAGTCTGGGTCTGGTTTGGGGCAAGTTGGGTTTCGTAGCTTGGGTCTCGGGTTTAGATTTAATTCGGGTCTGGTATTAGGTACTGTTTGATCTCAGGTTGGGATTGAGGCCCATTTTTAAATGGTTTTAGGTATTGTTTGGTTTGATTTGATTTGGGGTTTTGATTTGGATTTGGGAAAATAGTGATTACATGAATGAATTAATAATGTCTAACAAATTTCTAATGTAAAAAAACTAAAAATTAAACATTAAATATTTATTTTTAAAGATGATAATCTTCATCAAGATATCAAATTGTTATACCTTCTTTACAAATAATTTTGTTGAAAATAAAAATTTCCATAACAAGAAGAGGCCTTAAAAGGGTCTTCTTATACCAACCACAAAATTTAGATTGTCATACTCTTTGAGCAATCTTCTTTTGTTAGTCATCATATTTTGACATGACTCTTGATACGACTACAAACAAACTCATGTGATCTACTGGAATCAAATTAATTGTTATGCATCTATATTCATTTAACATGTCAACAGTGACAGATCCAGAAATATTTTTTAGGGTGCGCATATGTATATTAATAACATAAATTTTTCGTATGGGGTAGATATAAATAAAATTTCAAGGTGGGTACCCTCAATAGAATGAACTACTAATATAAATGAACTACTAATATAAAGAAATTTGGATTTCAGGATGAGCATGTGTCCATCCCGAGCAAAGCCTACATCTACCACTGCCTGGAAACTTACAAGTAGCCATCATTATTGTGGGTCTGACACTATTACTAAAAGTTACTATAAAATCCCTCATCCAAGACTAAGGAAATGGGTCTTAATCTTTATCTTCTTTAGCTTTTCCTTCTTAAAGTATTCAAAACCAGACATTTAGATTCGTCTACAATACCACCATGAATCACTAGTTGTGACTGTTTACCTAAATTGTCACAATCAAAATGGTATCATCTACAATTGGTGCAGCGAGCATGAAGCATATTTTGATCGAAAAAATCAGTCAAGATGACTCCCTAAGAACAAAACAACAACTCCTATCTCCTATCTCTTTCTTGAACATCCTTCGTAAGTCCTCAATCTATTCTCAGATGAAGAGTTGCTAATTTTGCTCCCAAGCTTGTGGCAGGTGATATATACAAGTAAGGTATCGATGATAATATTTTTAAAAGACTTCGGTCATACCCAAAATTGATTTTTTATGAGAAAGATGGATTTATTGGTGTAATTTTTTGGATAAAAATCTGATTTGATACCATACATAAAACATGTTTCTTAATAAGATAGATTTTAATTTTTTTTTACTGATCTTGTAGCCTAAGTCGTACGATAAAGAAGTCTATTTACTGTCTGAGGACATAAAACTTGTCGAGATTTTAACTATGTGTTAGTCCTTTATCTTTAGATAGACTATTGATTAGTCCTTTATCTTTAACTTAGAAAAGATAAGGCGAGACTATTTGTACTTTAGATGAGATAAAACTTCACGTGCAACTTGGTTACTTCTCACATAAGAGCTAGGGGGGACTTTCTTTTAGTGTACTCGATTATCAAAAATTTAGAATACAAATCTAGAAAAAAATTAGAGATTTAAATTTATTTTTAAAGTAAAATATTAAAAAATTTAAAATAAATAGATAATTTAAATTAATATATATATATATATATATATTAATACTATCGGATTCGGTAGGGTAACCGATTTTAAAAAAAATTCGGCCCATACCCAGCCTAACTATTCGGAAAAACGATGGGGTATTCGACTCGGTCAGATACTTTTTTATATAGAAAATTGCCTAAATTTTAAGGTTCTAGTCGAGGAATTAACAAGTCAAATAATTTTTTATATCCCTAAGTACAATACTTCTTTTAATCACTGAAATAAACATCAATAATGAAATTAGAAAACATCACCATTAGGAGAAGTTCTACCGTACAGCAACACGACAACCTAATATACAGTTAAGGAAATGCGCTACCGGTTTTGTTATTATTTTTTTAACAAAACCGATAAAAAATTACTGGAAACATTATTATTTCTAACGGTTTTGTTATTATTTAGTTAGCGCTTTACCGAATATATTACCAAGCTTAGTAAAGCGCCCAATAATAAAATCAGTAGAAATAATAATGTTTTAGGTAATTTTTTATCGATTTTGTTAAAAAAATAATAACAAAACCGGTAACGCATTTTCTTAGTTGTGTATTAGGCTACGGCATGTGAGACTTCCCGCACCATTAGCATATCATCATATAAATTACTATTGGCTTGGGTTTTGAATGTGTGAAAGAATATTGGGCCTGAGTTAGGTTTGATCCAATCAAACTACAACTTAAATCACTAGGGGAAGACATTTATAGACATTATATTATAAAGTTGGAAGTCCAAAGAATTTGAAACAAAATGTGGAGGGCTGGGCTTGGGTTTTTCCCGAAACAAATAAAACTAAGTAATAATCCTTTTTATATATTATTTAAATTTTATATTCCATCTTTAGTAATTATATACGTACATATATCTTTTATTAACTTTCAAAATATAAATAAATGTAATATATTTTCCTGTGCTGTTAAGCTTTATTTCTTAATGCTAATTTCGCTGCTTGATTATCTTCAAAAGAAATTGTTTAAGCCATCCCAAATATTAAATAGGATTTCGAGCTTGAATAATTGAATAAGCCTATTAAATTTATTTATTTTTGAAACTTTGACACTTTAACCTCAATTATGTAGCCATGTAGGGCACAATCATTCAAATGGTGGGTGTATGAAAAATTAACATAACTGATATGTGCCGACAAAAACAAATACATGCACGCATGTACATCATCAAACAAGTCCATTTCAATGTGGACACTAGCAAGAAAACACGTGTTCTCATGTATGCACATACATGCATTCCTATGAACGTATCATGCATATACATATATAGATATCATCGTCATTAGTGCGTTGAAAATCTTCATGTAGACGTCCAGTTGTCTAGTTTTTTTTTTTATATATATATTTTTTGTGGTAGGGTTCAAAGAGTTATAATTTCCATCTTCCGTTAATTAGATGTGAAAGGAATGAAAGTGGCATTGAAATAGACAGCATGTGGAAAGCTTCTTTCCTTTATAGTGGAAATGAAGCAATTTTTTTGGTAAATGTTATGGATGGCCTAACCCTTAATAATTTCAATATGTTTTGATAAGATTAAGACCTTCGGATGTTCTATCATGTTGATATTGATATTATTGGGTTGACAAATCAAACCTTGTTTAACACTTCAATAACAAGTTTAAAATATGATTAGGGTTGTTTATCGAGCGAGTTGATCATGAGTTGAGCATTGGTCGACTCGACTTAAAAATTGTTTGATTCACGTTCGACTCGACTTGATACTCGATAAGCTTAATAAAATTTTTATTAGACTCGTATTCGTGAAAAAAATTTGTTGCTTGACTCGACTCGTTGCACGTTAAGTTCGCCAGAATTTGTCATATTTTTAAAAAATATATATATATAATCTAGTAATATTATATAGAGTTTGATATGAACATGAATTTAATAAAAAAAATTAAAATAGTGTGTGAAGCAATTCCAAAGTTTGAACATAAATGCATTTACAAGATCCATTGTTTGACTCATAGGTTAATATGATAGGAGGTTGTTGCGGCCCTGATTTTTCATTTTAGTGTCGAAACGGTTTTTGGAAAGGGCCTCGCTTCGAATAATTTTTGGTGACCTGTTAACAATAAAACGTGATTCGATGAGTCACCACCAATCTTTGATTAGGGTGTGATTGCGTACCTAAAAAATATTTGTCATTTTGAAAAAAAAAATATTCATTTTAATTAAAACAACAAATTTGCGGTATGTGTTACCAAAATTTGAGTTCGGGAGTCTGTTACATGTGGGAAAGGATTAGCACCCCAACAGCGCCCTAAATTGGTACCTAGTCGATTAATTAGTTGTCTTTGCAATGAAATTTAAGAATTGGAGTCTAATTTAATTCAAGATCTCATACAAATAATATTCTTTGTATTTTAGGACGAAACATAATAATATTTAATTATTTTCTATCGAGAAGAATCGATTTCACATGCCTTAAAGAAGTCAATTCTTACTCCAATCAAAAAAAGAAAATATTATAATTATGTCATAAAGTTCAATATTAATTCAAACTAACAACACAAAATAATTTTAAGAACAAAAACGATAATATATAATTATTTCCAATCGAGAATAAATGACCTCTCATGCCTTAAAGCAGTCAATTATTACTCCATTCGAAAGGAAGACATAACACTATTTCATCTTAAAATTCAATATTGATTCGAGAGAAAAACGACAATATCTAATTATTTCCAATCGAGAATAAATGAACTCTCATGCCTTAAATCAGTCATTTATTACTCCAACCGAATTAAAAAAGATAATACTACTTTGTCTTAAAAATCAATATTGATTAGAGAGAAAAATGGTGATATCTAATTATTTCCAGTCGAGAATAAATGACCTCTCACGTCTTAAAGTAGTCATTTATTACTCCAACCGAAATAAAAATATATTACTATTTTCAATATCAATTCGAGTGTTACTATTTTGAAAACCCATTGAAAAACACAAGCAAAAATAAAGCAAATTAGAAGCATACACCAAGAAAGTATAATTATTTATTTATTTTACCAACTGTTAATGAGAATAAGGATGTTCAATTATTTAAATACATCGAGATGAGACCTTAGATTCGATCTAACAGTCTTTTCTTGGTGAACTTAATTAAAAGAAAATGATCTTTTTCCCAATCCCAAAAATTTAAAATGGATTCAATTTAATTCGTGTCACTTAACGGGATAGACTTTCTTTTTAAAATTATCGAAAGTAAATTTCTCATATGTTAAGACATTCACTTTACGACAATATTAAAATGAACGAATATTACCCTAGTCAAATTATTTCGATTCGAGTCAAGAAATGCTTATGAGGATATCATGCAAAACAAATTAATGACCAAAATGAAATAATATACAAGCAACATGCAAAAATAAAAATAAAACAAAATGTAAATAGGACTAAAATATAAACAAACAAATCATCCTATCAAAAATTAAAATAAAATAAAAAGCAAAAGTGATTAAAATGAACATTTTCAATATTAAGCGCTAAAATTACGAAGGGTAAAAATAAATAAAACATGGGGACCAAATTAAATAAAATAAAATTGCTTGGCTAAATTAAATTAAATAAAAAATAGATTATGGGTTGAAATATAAACATGTTGAAATTACAGGGACCATTTCACAATTATTCCTTTTTTTAAGCCTAAAACATACTTTCGAATAAAAATTGGTAAATTACTAAATCAGTCCAGAGACATTAAAATAAAATTAAATAGTCACCACACATTACCAAAATGTAAAAACACGCTAAACATAGAGGGACTAAAAAGCAAAAAAAAACACAATATATATATATATATAACATGCATAAAAATGGTAAATTGTATATTCGGTCCTTACATGTGACTAACATGCAAAAACACGACTAAACGAGGGGGACCATACATCAAATAACCCTAAAAATATAAAACATGCATGAAAGTGGATAAATTACAGAATCAGTCATTACATGTGACCACTTTGTAAAAATGCGCTAAAGGTGGAATGACCTATGTGCGATTTCCCCTAAAGCTAAACTATAAATACAACTTTATCACTTTTTTTCATTTCAGCCAAAAAAACCAAAAAAAAAGTTCAAATCTTCTCCCCTCTCTCTTTTCTTCCCTCGGCTGGCCCACTGCCGGCTGCCCTACAACACCGTCCGGCGGACAGAGCACCCAAATCGACCTAAAGGCCCCCTAACACTCAGATCTATACCACTAGGCTTAGATCTAAAGATAAAACCACCTAAATAGTTCCCTAAAGGCCCAAAAAAGGTCTATTGACCTTTCAGTTTCCCAAACTCCGGTGACCTTAAGGTGACGATCTGTTACCACCTCTGTTTCTAACCCTCCCCTCGGGCCTTCGACGAAGACCCCTATGACTCAGGTAACAGACCTCCCTCTCTCCTTGCAGTTTCTATTTTGTTTCATTTTTCTTTATTTTTTATCATTTTTTTGGAAAGCCGAAAGTAAAATAACCAAAAAAATACCTTGAACGTTTTTCTTCTTTTTATTGCTCTTTGTTTTCTACCGAAAGGGGGCCTCCTTTTCTTTACAACATGCTCGGGTTTTATAATCCTCGTTTACAGATCTCTCTTTTTTCTTTTTAATAAAATGAAATGATTACATTGTTTGCGTGTTCGGTCTTATTGCTTGTTGATTTGGTCTTGTTGTTTGCTGATTTGGTTGACTTGATGTGCCAGGTGACTGATGGGTAATTGGTGGAGCGACAGTAGTTGGGGACTGGTGCAATAAGGTGGTGGCACGTGATTGGATGAGAATGGCGGTGGAAGGCTCCTTATCTAGGTTGTAAAGGGTTTTGGGTCGGTTCTATTGGGCTCTGGGTTTAGGTCGGTTGGGTCTGTTGTAATTTGAGGCCTAATTTTGGGTTGGTTGTATATGCTTGCGCAAAAAAAATAATAGCAAACGAAAACGGGTGTTGAAAACTACCCCTCTTTGCCCATTATTGTGTTAACAAGCATAGGGAAAATACGAATAGACAATGAGTTTTAACCCGATCAAATATGTACTTGGCGATCTAATATTGTCTAAAATGAGATTGGAAATGAACATCTCAAGAGAGGTCTTTAAAGATGGAGTCTGAAAAGAGGTGATATGTTCTGATGCTTCTTTAGGGAAAATCAGATATGGAAATGTTGATTCATTCCATTATTCTTCGGCGAAGATTGAATCGAGGAAGACTTGTTCCACTGCTACTCAGGAAAGATAAAATATGGAAAGAGGGGATTTGTTCTACTGCTTCTTCAGGGAAAATCAGATCTGGAAACGTTGATTCATTCCACTGTTCTTCAGGGAAGATTATCGAGACAGACTTGTTCCACTGCTACTCAGGGAAGATCAAATCTGGAAAGAGGGGATCTGTTCCACTATTTATTCGGGGAAAATCATATCTAGAAACGTTGATTCATTCTACTGTTCTTCAGGGAAGATTGAATGGAGGTAGATTTATTCTTATTGTCTTCAAGAATATCAAATATGAAAATTAAACATTAACCCTTGTTAGTATGTATTTGAGAACTTGAAAACACCATACCTGAAAGTCTTAGGAGGATAATATTTGGAAAGTGATTTCTCTTGTAGGAGCTTGTCTTGCAGCCACCAAACATGGAAATCTGAATTGGTTACTTTTATATTGGGTCTATGCATCCCCAACCTTTCCTTTTGGAAAACCTGTAAGTACTAAATTGCATTTATCGTCTTCATGCATTTTATAAATATCATGGTCCTATTTATGTCTAAATTGTGCAATAATGCAATTTTTAGGGTATTTACTTTTTCAAATGAGAACTCTTTTTTTGACCGCCTTGAAATTCAGTCAAATCATAGACACAAAAATCAATAGCATCTCATCCCAACTGAAAATTCTGATTAGACACTCCTCCGTTAAACCTGACATTAATTATCTTTACTCTTGAACCCATACATTATTCATTACCAATCACTTGATCAATGACAAGCATCTTGGATTATCTCAACTTACTGAGCTTTTACATGTAGCCCAAGGTTTTAATTTTCTGTAGCCCATCATCAAGTAAGCCTCATGCTAAAGCCATTTTCAGCTTCGGAAATACCTGCACTTTTCTAAAACTTTTAGTACAATAATACACAATGATATCATATTTCTCAAGCTAATCTACATGTTTTTATTTTTAAATTAGGATGCTTGCAACATGGTTTTAACAAGAAAAATACCTCTTTTTATTTATATAAATAAAGAGTTTTTGGGTAAATACATGTCAAAATTTTAATTGGAATAATAAAAATAAATAAAGTTGGCATCCTCAGATATCAATAGTGTGAATGCTTTTAAACTGGCATGCCGCAGAATAACTCAAGTGTAGCTTCTGTTAAATGCCTTTTCGACCTCTTATCCTAACCCTGACCACCATTTGATGTCATTGTTGAACTCTTCAAAGCTAATTCAGAACCTCCACCATATGCGAATTCTGAATTTGAATAATTCATAAGCCACATTTTACAAATTTTCAACTTCAGATCTCCTTTGGTTTCAAGACGCCTTTACGGATTTTTATCTTGAACCCCCTTTTATTTATTCTTTTTTCTTTTTCTTTTTCTTTTTTCTTTTTCTTTTCATTTTTTTCTTTTTTTCTTTTTCTTTTTTTTTCTTCAGGCGAAGTATTTCTTGACAGCGTCAGAATTCAAAGGGTTAGGTAACTCCGGTTCATCCATCTTGGTGAGGATCAAAGCTCCTCAAGAAAAGGCCTTCTTCATAACATAGGGTCCCTCACAAATTGACATTCATTTATCTCTTGAGTCATTTTGAATTGGTAGAATCTTTTTAAGTACAAGATCTCCTTCCTGAAACTCTCATGGGTGCACATTTTTATTATGTTCCCTCGTCATACATTTCTAGTACATTTGCCCATGAAAAATAGCTTTTAATCTTTTCTCTTGGATCAGATTCAATTGGTCATACCTAGCTTGTACTCATTCTGCTTCGCCTAGCTTAACTGCTGATAACACTCAAACTGACAGAATTCCAACCTCGATGGGTAATACAGCTTCTATCCCATAAGCTAAAGAAAATGGAGTTTCCCCAGTTGACGTCCTTACTGAAGTTAGATAGGCAAATATAGCAAATGGTAACTTCTCATGCCAGTCTTTATAAGTCTCAGTCATTTTCTCTATAAGCCTTTTGATGTTCTTATTGGCTGTCTCTAATGACCCATTCATCTTCGTGCGATAAGTTATGGAATTTTGATGTTTTATATGGAACTTCTTACATATTAATTCCATCATTTTATTGTTTAAATTCAAGCCATCGTCAGTGATGATTCTTTTGGGTAACCCATATAGACAAATAATCTCATTCTTAAGAACTTGCAGATTGTTGACTGAGTGACATTTGCATATAAAGCCTCTTCTACGCATTTGGTGAAGTAGTATATTTCCACCAAGATGAAACGATTACCATTTGAAGCTTTGGGTGAAATATTTCCAATGACATCCATGCCCCTACATAGAGAATAGTCACGGAGCAGTTATCAGGTGTAATGGATGAGGAGGGGTATGGAGATTGTCTCTATAAATCTGAAACTTATGACATTTTCTGGCATAATTGATATAATTGGTTTCCATGGTTGACCAATAATACACAAATCTCATTATTTATCTAGTCATTTCATGTCCATTAGCATTAGTACCACATACTCCATCATGTACTTCTTCAATGATCGTTTTAGCTTCTTTGGCATCCATGCACCTCAACAAAACCTGATCATGACTTTTCTTGTACAAGATCTCACCATCAAGCATATACCCTACATCCATTCTTCGAAGTTCTTTTGTCATTCTCATATGCCTGTTCAGGATAACTTTGATATCTGATGTATTGCATGATATCATGATACTAGGGATTTTCATCCTCTTCTATACTATAGTAGTGAGTTGGATATTCGTAAGCCTGCATCTCCGTGGGCATCATATTTGAATGTTCATTTACTTTAAAGGCTACTGCCAAAGTGGCTAAAGCATCTGCCATTTGATTATCTTCTCTAAACATGTAATGCAATGTCACTTTTTCAAACTCTTTGATAAACTCTAGGACCAACTTACTATATTTCACTAACTTGGGATATTTCGTTTTCCATTCACGTCTAAGTATATAAATCACCATGGACGAATCCCCATACACTCTGAGTGTTTTTTTACGCTCAATGGAAGCTATGAGACCCAAAATACACGCTTCATACTCAGCCATGTTGTTTGTGCAATCAAAATTCAACCGACTAGTGAAAGGATAGTGTTTTCAACTATGTGAGAACAAAATTTCCCTAATCCCGTACCCCAAGGCATTGGAAGCACCATCAAAATTCAACTTCCAATATTCATCAGTAGAAGTAACTACCTCTTCAGCTGAAATAGATATTAAATATTCATTTGGAAAATCGAAGTTCAGCATTTCATACTCTTCAGAAGCCATGTTCGCAATGAAATCTGTTATAACACTCCCTTTAACTACTTTTTGGCTCACATAGTCAAACCCAGATAATAAAATCTGCCAACGAGCCAATCTTCCAGATAAAGCAGATACACCCATTAGATATTTCAGAGGGTCAAGTCTAAAGACCAATCAAGCAGTGTGATACAACGTATACTGCCTGAGCCTTTGAGTAGTCCAAACTAAAGCACATCACAACTTTTCAATCGATAAGTATCTCACCTTGCAATCAGTGAACTTTTTACTGATGTAGTAGATTGCTCTCTCTTTTTTTCACTTTGGTCATGATGCCCCTAACAAACACCCCATTGAATTCTCGAAGATTGACAAGTAAAGAAATAATGGTTTGCCTGAGATTGGTGGCATTAAGACTGAATTATTTTGACAAATACCGCTTTATTGCTTCAAAAGCTTCTTGGCAGTCATTGTTCCATACCCCTGGGTTATTTTTATTGAGAAGGCAAAAAATGGGTTCACATTTCTCGGTTAATTGTGAAATAAATCGAGCGATGTAGTTAAATCTCCCCATGAATCATCGAACTTCTTTTTTTGTTTGTGGGGGTGGTAAATCCTGAATAGATTTGACTTTGTTTGGATCAAATTCAATCCCCTTTTTTCTCACGACAAACCCCAAGAGTTTCTTAGACGTTACCCCGAAGGTCACTTGCTTGGATTGAGTTTTAGCTGGCATTTTCTTATTTTTTGGAAGAGTTTCCTCAAATTACCTACGTGTTCTTCCTTTGTTTTGACCTTAACAATCATATCATTGACATAAACTTCTATTTCTTTATGCATCATGTCAATGTTATCATGGCTCTCTCGTAGGTTGCCCTTATATTCTTTAGCCCAATGGCATCACCTTGTAGCAAAATGTGCCCTACATGGTGACAAAAGTAGTCTTTTCCATATCTTTCGAATGCATATTTATTTGATTATATCCCAAAAACCCATCCATGAATGAAAATAAGGAGCTTCTAGCAATATTGTCCACCAATGGGTTTATGTGTGGCAAGGGAAAATTATCTTTCGAGCTCGCCTTATTAAGATCTCTGCAGTTGACGCACATGCGAACTTTTCCATCCTTTTGGGGTACTAGAACAATGTTTTCCATCCATTCCGGATACTTGGCTACTTTAAGGTCGACATCTAATTGCTTCTTTACTTCTTTAATTTTCTGTAGCATTTCGAGTCTCATCCTTCTGAGCTTTTGTAGTACTGGTTTACATTTCGGTTTTATCGGTAATTTGTGTACTACCAACTCAGTATCTAAACTTTGGCATGCCCTCATACGACCAATCAAACACGTCTTTGAACTCTTGAAGTAGTTCAATCAAACTCAATCGTCCCTCAGCATATAGGGTAGTGCTAATTTTACTTCTTTCTTATTTTCCTCTAATCCCAAATTTAAAATTTTAATAGGCTCTTCATGAGGCATAATCTATTTATCTTCCCTCTCCACAATTTTTATCAGTTCAAAAGGTAAGTCACATTCCTCATCATTATCACAACCCTCGATTTTCCCTTGACATATGGGCAGCTCGAAGTCTATTTCCGGCTCAGAGTCATCAGCATTCATACTATTGATATCAGAGGTCCTGAAAGAATAATGAATGAGAAGATATATATATACACATAAAGGAGAATATATCTCATATCAAAATAGAATGAAATAATATATATACACATAAATAATAAAAAATGGAAACAAATATGCACGGGAAAATGTTTGCCATTTTGTGAATTAATACGAATGCATCTTTCATTGAATATTTAAAAACAAGTAGATTAATCATTTACAAAAGATCACCTATTGCCCCGGGTTTTAGACAATACGAAAAGTTTTTATGTATTACTCTGAAAAGTTTTGTAAACTACAGGTAATTCCTCTATAGTCCAATTATTTAGCACGAAGCCTGGTGGTACGAGATAGATGCTTAAAACTCTTCCTACTTCAACGTCATCATCTGATATCATATTAATACTCAAACCTCCTTTTTCCTCATCAATTGAATTGACCCCTGTAGCTGCATGGTTCGATACTGGGTTCTAAGCCATATTCGGTTGCTCATTGTCACCAAAGTAATGACGTTCCTCTGTCTTAATCTTTAGAAAAATATTTTTAAAGGTAATGCAATTTTCTATTGAACGTCCTGAAGCCCCTGCGTGATATTCTTATTCGACAGTAGTGTCATACCATTTAGTGTAGGGAGGCTACATCGGTGATGTATGGTAAGGTGACATTACATGCTTATCATATAAAATCTGAAACAACTCTTTATAGTGCATGGGGATTGTGTGAAATTGAAGCATTTACCTCTCATGTCTTGGTTCCCTTATCCTTTGCCTGGTAGAGTTATGCATGGATGACCCTGTGGCTTGAGGTCAAGTCACTGTAATGTTGTTGGAGTCATACTTCCTCACATTACTAACTTCATTATCCTTCCTTTTTCACCGATGGTTTCTGTTAGATTCTCCTCCGTCAAGCCTCCCCTTGATCGCCATTTCGATCATCCCTCCTACCTGACCATATCATTGAAGCTCTTGAACGAGTTTCCTATGAGATAACCAATGAATAGAGCTCTTAGAGTGTTTACAAAGAGCATGTTGGTTTCCTCTTCTTCAAGTGGATGATGAACTTGTACAACATGATTCAATTAGGCCTTACATCCTTCATGTGTTTAAACTGCTCTATGAAAGCATTAGCCAAATCCTTCCAGGATTTCATCTGATCCCGACTCAACTGATTGTACCAACGGATGGTTGAACCTTCCAGGCTCTCCTGAAAGCAGTGGATCAACAGTTGATCATCTCCCACATAGCCAGTCATTTTTCTGCAGAACATAGTGATATATGCAGATGAACATCTCGTGTCCTTGAATTTTTCAAAATTCAGAATTTTAAACTTGGAGAGGCAGCACTAAATCAGGAACCATAATTAACTCATTAGCATCGATATGCATTCTAGTGTTTTCTTTCATATCTCTGATTTCACTTTCCAGTTGTTTCATTTCTCCTCGAATTGCTTACTCTGCTTTTTTTTGCACTCTTCGTCAAAATCTGGGACATTTTCAACTGGGTACGGGTTTACAAAGGTGTCAGGTACGTTTATGTGTATTCTTCCTGGTTGAGCAGTCGGTGCCTGTTGTGCTCTAACATGCGGTGGTGTAAAGCCAAAGGGATATAAGGGTTTCTCGGAGGAACTATCAGTATGAGTCTTTCCACGATCAGCCCAAGGTTCGAAACCTGGGGGATACACAGGTTCTTCAGTATTAGAACCGACAATCAGAGTCTCTTCATGACTTGTATTCTTTCCCTGCAATATGCTTGCTAGTTTTTCCATCATATCATTCTGAGCTTTCATCATTTGTTCACGCATATCCTCTTGGGCTTTCTTGAAACTCTCCTATATTTCGAGCCGAGTCTTCTCAATTTGGGCAATTCTCTCGTTCATGACCTTTTTTCGGGTATAGTGCAGATGCTTAGATGTTTCTAGTATTTCTAAATAATTATTTTATTAATATTTATATTTTATTAATGAATAATAAAAATATGACTATGAATGAATAAGATGAAAGGTGAAAAGTAAATGCAAAGTAGATGCAATGTAAATGCAATACAAGGTGTTGATTCTGAAACGATTCCTTAGAACAACTTTTTATATTAGAAACGAAGTTTGGTTACAAGGCATAAACATATCACATATAAATCTGAGTTATCTCTTCTAATTGCTGCATATGCCCTAGAACCTTCGGGAATATGACTAGCCCATAAATACCCAGAGAAAACAGATCAATCTTCTTTCTCTTGTCAGGATAACGATAAATTATTTCTCTCAGAGCGGTGCAGGTAATGCACTCACTATCTCTTTTCTTCTTGATGCCTCTTACGACCTACTCTTCACTCATGCTAGTCATCAAAAGTAGTTTCTTCTTTAAAGAATGAGTGCCTGACGGCTTAGTATACACCTTGTCTGGTTTAAATCTCGAACAATGAATCAAGGCGTGGTACTCCTCTATGGTAGGTGTCATGTCCACACAGCCAAAAGTAAAGCAACTGTAAGCAGGATTCAAGACCAGCTCAAGATCCCTAAACAAATTTTGATCGATCGAAACATCTAAGAGATACGATATGTCACCATAGAGTTGATAAAACAACAACTTATCAGATGTTTCCCACTTTCCCCAAATTATTTTATGCTCTCTCAAGTCATTTTGACGGACATTGATGTGTGTGTACACAATTAGATCTGAAACGTACCCAGGCTATAAATTGTCTTCATTTGTTAGTTGGGACCATCTCAGAATGTCTGCATTGTCTTCTACCTCTTTTTTAATCCTTCGTTCTATATTACTAGTATTCTATATGGACATCGGTCACGGATCAACACCATGGAATGAATAGTGCAATGCAAAAAATAAGAATAAAATAAAAAAAAGGACAAGAGAAAAATAGTCAGTAATCCAAAAAGAATTAATCAGACATAATATAATTTGTCGATAAAAACCTACCCCACATGTTGGTTACCCAATCATGATTTAGCAGATCCTACCCAAATAGGATTTCTACCCATATGCTTTGTTTATAAAAAATCCTAGCATCATGTCATCTAGTTCACATGTTTATTCGAAAAATAAACCTAACCACATGATCTCTAGTTCGCATACATTTATTCGGGAATTAAAATTATACTACAAAAATTAAAAGGCTCAAAAAGGTTTTTCCATATGTACTCTCCTCACGGGATTCTTAAGATCCGGGTAAGGCTCTATCTAGGTTCTAAGTTCACTATATGTTGGGTTCGACTCTAAAGTAAGAGGTTCTCGAATTGTCCTTGTCGGTGCCCCTTGGGCTTTCAAACCCTCAATCCTGGCTCATCACAAGCTTTTGAACCGAGTTCAATTCGAGGGGACACACCTCCCTATGTCTATACAGAGGTGGGAACCATCACGAGGACCATAAGGCATGTGCCTGAGAAGCAATTCACTATCCTATATGGAGTTGAAAACCACACGAGGGAGTAGTTTCTCACTCCTACTTAAATAGGATGGAGTGGGGTTTTAGTTCATGTTACGCAAATGTAGTTATGCAGTGTGTAAAGAAAAGTGAAAGCAAAACAAACAACACAAAACAGAAGTCTCAAAATCTTGAACATTTATTTACTTTGAAAACATTAACAAACAAATCAATTTAACAATTTAGTGGTAAATAAAATTGCAAACAAAAGTCTATTTAAAACCAAACAAGGGATCAAAAACCAAATTAGAATGAACATGTAATTTTCATTTGCAAAGACAATTAATTAGTCGACTAATGTCCTGACTCTCTAAAAAAGTCTACAGTGGAGTCGTCAAGCTGTCAAAATGGTTTTTTGAAAGGGGCCTCGCTTCGAATAATTTTTGGTGACCGATTAATAATAGAAAGTGATTCGAGGAGTCGCCATAAATTTTTTATTAGGGTGTGAGTGGGCACCCAAAAATATTTTCCATTTTTAAAAAATATATTCATTTTAATTAAAATAACAAATTTACGTCTGCGTTACCAACATTTGAGTTCGGGAGTCAGTTACGTATGGGGAAGGATTAACACCCCCAGTGCCCTAAATCGGTACCTAGTCGATTAATTAGTTGTCTTTGCAATGAAATATAAGAATTCGAGTCTAATTTAATTCAAGATCCTATACAAATAATATTCTTTGGATTTTAGGATGAAACACAATAATAATTAATTATTTCATATTGAGAAGAATCGACTTCTCATGCCTTAAAGCAGTCGATTCTTACTCCAATCGAAAAAAAGAAAATATTATAATTATTTCCTAAAGTTCAATATTAATTCAAATTAATAACACAAAATAATTTTAAGAACCAAAACGATAATATCTAATTATTTTCAATCGAGAATAAATGAACTCTCATGCCTTAAAGCAGTCAATTATTACTCCAATCGAAAGGAAGAGATATCACTATTTCATCTTAAAATTCAATATTAATTCGAGAGCAAAGCGGTAATATATAATTATTTCCAATCGAGAATAAATGACCTCTTATGCCTTAAAGCATTCATTTATTACTCCAACTGAAATGAAAAGATATCACTACTTTGTCTTAAAAATCAATATTGATTCGAGAGAAAAACAATAATATCTAATTATTTCCCATCGAGAAAACCTCTCATGCCTTAAAGCATTCATTTATTACTCCAACCAAAATTTAAAGATATTATTATTTTCAATATCGATTCGAGTGTTACTATTTTGAAAACCCATTGAAAACATAAGCAAAAATAAAGCAAATTAGAAGTATACACCAAGCAAGTATAATTAATTATTTATTTTACCGACTGTTAATGAGAATAAGGATGTTCAATTATTTAAATACATCGAGACGAGACCTTAGATTCGATCTAACAATCTTTTATCGCTAAACGTAATTAAAAGAACATGATCTTTTTCTCAATCCCCAAATTTTAAAATGGATTCAATTTAATTCGTGTCACTTAATGGGGTAAACTTTCATTTTAAAATTATCTAAAGTAACTTTTTTATACGTTAAGACAGTTACTTTACGACAATATTAAAATGAATGAATATTACCCTTAGTCAAATTATTTCGATTCAAGTCAAGAAATGCTTATGAGGAAATCATGCAAAACTAATTAATGACTAAAATGAAATAATATACAATCAAAATGAAAATTTTAAAATAAAACAAAATGTAAATAGGACTAAAATATAAACAAACAAATCATCATGTCAAAAATTAAAACAAAATAAAATACAAAAGTGACTAAAATGAACATTTTTAATATTAAGTGTTAAAATTACGAACGGTAAAAATAAATAAAACATGGGGACCAAATTAAAATTAAATTAAATTAACTCGCTAAATTAAATTAAATAAAAAATAGATTATGGGTCGAAATATAAACATGTTGAAATTACATGGACCATTTCACAATTATTCCTTTTTTATAAGCCTAAAACATGTTTTTAAATAAAAATGGGTAAATTACTAAATCAGTCCAGAAACATTAAAATAAAATTAAATAATCACTACACATGACCAAAATGTAAAAACACTATAAACATAGAGGGACTAAAAAGCAAAAAAAAACCAAATATATATAACATGCATAAAAATGGGTAAATTGCATAATTGGTCCTTACATGTGACTAACATGCAAAATCACGGCTAAACTAGAGGGTCATATAGCAAATAACTCTAAAAATATAAAGCACGCATGAAAGTGGGTAAATTACAGAATCAATCCTTACATGTAACCACTTTGTAAAAACGTGTTAAAGGTGGAAGGACATATGCGTGATTTTCCTCTAAAGCTCACTATGAATACCACTTTATCCCTTTTTTTCATTTCAGCCTAAAAAACCAAAAAAAAAGTTAAAATTCTCTCCTTCTCTCTTCTCTTCCCTTGGCCTACCCACTACAGCCGGCCCTACAACACCGTCCTACCGTCGTTATGGCTGCCACACAAGCGGACAAAACACACAAATCGACCCAAAAGCCCCTTAAACCTTTTGGTTTCCCCAACTTTGGTGACTTTAAGGTGACGATCACTTACCACCTCTGGTTCTAACCCTCTCCTCGAGCCTCCGACAGATACCCCTATGACTCAAGTAACATACCTCTCTCTCTTCTTCTAGTTTATGTTTTGTTTCGTTTTTCTTTATTTTTTATCATTTTTTGGAAAGTCGAAAGTAAAATAAAAAAATACCTTGAATGTTTTTCTTCTTTTTATTGCTCTTTGCTTTCTGAAAATCGAAAGGGGACCCCTTTTCTTTACAACATGCTCGAGTTTTATAACCCTCGTTTACAGATCTCTCTTTTTTCATTTTTAATAAAATGAAATGATTACATTGTTTGCGTGTTTAGTCTTGTTTCTTGTTGATTTGGTCTTCTTGCTTGCTGATTTGGTTGACTTGATGTGGCATGGGACTAATGGGTGATTGGTGGAAGCTGTAGCTAGGGACTGGTACAACAAGGCAATGGCAGGTGATTGGCGGAGATGGCGGTGGCAGGCTCCTCATCTGGTGTGATTGGATCTGTTGTATCTCTCCTAGATCCAATGGCTGTGATGGTGCGGCTGGAGCTGACTAAGGGTGAAAACTCTAACGGGTTTGGGCTTCATCTGGGCCAGGTTGTAAAGGGTTATGGGACAATTCTGTTTGGCTCTGGGTTTGGGTCGGTTGGGTCTATTGTAATTTGGGGCCCAATTTTGGGCTGGTTGTATAGGACTACGCAAAAAATAAATAATAATAATAATAACGGGACGAAAACGGGTGTCAAAGGTTTGGTCAAACTTATAGTGTTGACCTATCTATTCAAGGCTACAAAAAAGCTAATTTTGTTTAGTTTTACACCAGTTGGCCTACTCTTTTTTATTTGCTAATATACACCTAGATTAATTCCTTAACTCCAACTATTAATGTGACCCATGTATTTACATTTCACCACTCGATTCATGCATTATACAACCTAGATTAATGTCTTAACTCCAGCCATTAATGTGGCTCGTGCGTTCACACTTCCAGGGCCGTGGCTAGGTTGTCGGTAGGTTGTCGAGGGCCATGTACAAATTTTTATAAAGGGATCCCTATTTTTTTTAGATATATTCGATTTTGGGGCAACAATAGTGGCGTTTTTTGACAAACGCCGCAATAGGTCCATCTATAGTGGTGTTTATTTGAAAAATGTCACTATAGATATACTTTTTGGGTGGCCCTATTTTTTGGGGGCCTCCTGCACAGCCTCAGCCACGGCCTTGCACACTTCACTACTAAATTTATGCAGTATACAACAAAGAAATGTGTGCAATCTCCTCGCCTGGGTCAACGCCTTAACTCTTGTATGTGGCTCGTGTAGTCACACATCATTACTATTTAATAAATTTATTCGTTTATACTGCTTCAGCTCTTTCTTCTTCTCCTTCTTCTCTTTCCACTATATTGTCTCATTTTACTTTGTTTCTTTGACTTTCTTTTTTGTATAAACTTCTAATGATCTTCAGGAGCTGGTGTTTTTATCACTACCCCCTAAGGCGGAAGAAGTTTGTGCCTGGGAGGACTTTTTGCTCCGTGCCCACCTGCGACTGGTGCCTTAGGAGTGCTTTCGAAAACAAAGGATCCATGTGATTGTAACTTTAGCCCTTGTATCTAAAATTGATCAAGAGTAAAAATTCAGCCGTTCAAGTCATTATATTCGACATATCTTTTATTTTGATTTTAACCTTAAAATAACATTATTGAAAGAGACAACCTTAAAAGTAACCTAAAATATAAAAATATATTAACTCTCTATACAACTCAAAAATATTAACCCTCTACATAATAAGGTGAATCAAGTGAAACCAATTATTAAAAAATATATATACATGGAACCATTAAACATAACTAATGAACACCTCGGACCCTAATTAGATGTGACTTTTCTTCCTTATATGTTTCAAAAAAAAAATTCAAACCTTTTTGGTTTAGCAATGAATATGGATGCATACTTAGGTGGGCAAAACCAATCAATTTATTGGTAGGCTATAAAAGACTCAGCCAAGTCAAGAGAAACCCCTTTTTATTTATTATTTTTGTTTCTGCACAAAACGAAAACAAAATAATTTTGGATACTTAAATGGGCATACAACTTTAAAAAATCGTAATATTCCTAAGATCTTTTTATTAAAATAATATTATCATTTTATGAGTAAATTTGATGTACACTGTTTAATTTATATACATATTTTAGGATTATAATCAGTTACTTTCTCAATATTTTTTAATACTTTAAGATGATTTTAAGATAGTACATGTTTAAGATATTTTTTTTAATTATTAATAATGCACACACACCCGCAAACATGACGACTTAAACCGAAAATCTCTAGGGAGAACAACACTCCCTCTAACCATGGAAACCAGTAGCGGATCCATAAATATTTTTCAGGATAGACACATATGTTAATAACATAAAAAATTTTAGTGGGGTGACACAACTAAAATTTTAAAAATATATAACTAATAAAAAAAATCGGATTTCAAGTGGGCACATGCTCATTCTTAAATATATGTGGGTTTATCATTAATTGAGACCTAATGAGTTTATTTTCTTAGTAATTTTTTAACTCCGCAATGGCATAATGAATATTAAAAGGATATCACGTATCTTTTTACATAGTATTTAAATCATCGTAATCTCTCTATAAAGAAGCATTGAGGGTTGGTACGGCCTTGAGCCCCTAAATGATAAAATTGATGTTTAATCCCTTTAAATAATTTAAATTAAGACGGTGATTAAATTGTATTTTAACTTTAAATAATAATTTTAGTTTAGTCCATTAAAAAATATTATATTCTACATTAATACAATGTCAAAATTTATATTTTGAGAGTGGCCCCCGTAATTGACATTTTTTATATTTAGTCCATTAAAAATTATTAAATTTTATATTAATACAATGTCAAAATTTATATTGGTAGCGTTTACGAATGAAACAAATTAGGTTCGGATGATCGCCTCCATAACGAACATCTGTAATACTCAATCCAAAATAGTCGATTAATAGATCGAATATCGGTGATTAAACCAATAAATATTTTTGACTTGTTAAAACAATCATATTAATTAATATTGGCTCCTCAAAGTTTATTACAACGTTGTTCCGATCTCCTTAAATTATGTGCTTTAAGCATGCTTGAGGTCATATCTTTTCTATTATGTAATCAACAATTTCTAGAGCAAACTGTTAAAAGCTTTCGGTTGATACTTTTCCTCTCCCCTAGATTTTGGGTTCAATATTCATTATGAGCAAAATTCTTCTTTTCCCTCTCTTAAGTAGAAATTGTTCGAAAAAGAAAATCATTTATATCTTGTAATAATAACGATATTAATTAAATGAAAATCCAATCAACAAGTTTTAATTGCATATTAAGAAGTTAATAAATAGTTTATTAGTGAGCGTGCAATAAGTGATAAATATACTTATTATATATATATATATATATATATATATATACACACACATTTTCATATAAACTCGTACATTATATTGGTTGAAATATCAATTTCAACCAAATAAAGAAGATAAGACTTTTTGGAACAAAATTAGTTGTAATTAGTTTGCATAGTAATTTACAATCATATCCACAAAATATTATTTTTATTTTCATATACAATTTAACCAAATTAACATCAATTAAAAAAATGCAACGATCATTAAAAAAACTCCATCACTACTATATCAAAATAATTATTTTTTATTTTTATTTTAAACTGAAAATATTACATATGGTTTTTAGAAAAATCAAAGAAAATCCAAGCAATATTACATGAAAGGAAGCATTCTGATGCAGGTGGCACCAATCCATGGTACTTGATGTTTGGTTATATGTGTATACACTATATTTCATGGTCCCCTTCAATAGTTACCTGTACTTTTAGGTAGACATTAACGTAAAATTTTATGTTAGAATGATGAAATTATAAAATTTTGAAGGATATATAAATTTATAAAATTTTAAAGGATATATAAACTTATAAAATTTTAAGAGAGAAATGAACTTATAAAATTTTAAGAGGAGAAAAATAAATTTTTAATAAAAAATATATAAAAATTTAAAAAATTTAGGAGTGGGGAAGTCCTCACATACCCTCTCCACGTAAATTACTTTTAAGACGGTGCCTTTCATATTTTGGAATAATTTTTTTGAATAAATAAAAACATTTTTGTTTATATTTTTTACAAAATGTGTTTAAATTGGTATATTTTTTTTATTTTTCAATATTTAATATCAAGTAATGATCTAAGCTGCAGCTATGCCAGAAAAAGGTTTGAAGTAAATGATAGATAATACCCTTTTTTGAAATATTTCTTGACCGACAACAGTAGAGTAAATAATTGCTATTAAATGAATAGGTCAAATATTTTCAGTAGTCCTTGTATTGTACAAAAGTTATAGCTTTAATTCATATACTCTAATTTCATTAATTTTAGTCCTTACATTTTCAAATTTTTAAAATTTAAATCCTAACACAAATAATACATTGACAATATAACTAAATTACAAGAACTTTAAAAGATCAAATTAGAGAACAACAATTGAATCTACAACTTATGTATAATATGTGTAATAGAAGAATTTGACTCAAAAGATTAATTGCTACTGTTTGTGTTAGGATCAAATTTCAAAGTTTGAGAAGCATAAGGATTAAAAAAATGTACACAAAAAGAAACACATGTCTTAATCATAACATATATACTAATAAAAGAATTTGACCAAAATAATAGCTTAGAAGTAGAGTACACTTAATCGTGCGCTGGAAGAGGGATTTCGAGGATAATTTTTATCTAGGTTTTAAAAGTCCCAAAAAATGAATTCCCTTATTTGAGAAAAACAAGGGAAAATTTTAATATTTACAATAAATTTCAGAAAAAAGATCTGCACAATTCAAGTGAATTCGATAATAAAAAATTATTGTTATTTCTTGAGATTTTGGGTTCGAGTATTAAGAATGTCAGGGTGTGACGTTCAATGTTAAATGATTGAGAATTATTTTTAAACAAATACTACACTATACTTATTTCAAATTAAAAAAAATTAAAAGAAGATTTTGATAGTCCAAATCTCTTATTATAAATATTATGAGAGAGATTTGTACTATCAAAATCATTAATATTTATTGTGAAAAATACTAATTTTAAGAAGATTTGGACTATTAAAAATAAATTAATATTAAAATTGTAGTAGATTAAAATTATTGTCTAAAAATTTGAAAGAATCAAACAACAAATAAATTTATTAATAATCCAAAAATCTTTTTACATCAATTATTTGGATATTATATTAAAATTTAGGGTTATAATTATATTTATTATTTATGAAGTAATGTGGATTTGAATTGTTTTTATATTAAATCCACCAAATCAACGAAAATATTATTCTTTATAAATATTTGGAGTTTGAGCAATTAATTTATAAGTACGAGTTAAATAAAAAAAATTGAAAACTGAGTTCTCTGAGTCAGAGCAGACAGAGTGTGCAAAAAGTTGTTCCATACACCAATATCATTACCCCTATGAGACTGCTCAAATCCTAAAACAATCGTCCACGGGTAAGGATATGATTTTGCCATGTCTTCAAACAAAATCCAATCTCAGTCTACTTCGCCCTGGAAGTTTGGAGTTACACCCCCTCTTTTTCATTTTGCAGAAATGCACTATATTTAAAATTTTAGGTAAACTATCCGTTTAGTACCTAAATTATCAAATTTGATCCATTTAATATCTAAACTTTCAATATTTTTAACACTAATTTTAGTACTTCGTTAAAAATTTAAAGTTAAGTTTTGGGGAAAAAAAATGAAAGTTTATGTATTAAAGCGGGTTAAAACTGATAGTTTAGGTATATGAAACAAAAACTAAACGTTATGTATGATTTTGAAAAAAGATTAAAAGTTTAGGTATTAAAATGGATCAAAATCGATAGTTTAGGTACTAAATGTATAATTTATCCTAAATTTTTAACATTTAGCATCCAAAATTTAAAAAAAAACATTAGAACATAATTATACGTGAAATTCAAAAGGTCCGAATAACTTTTTTCTACCCTCTAAATTTATATTTAATTATTTTAACCTTTAAGTTTTTGTTTCATTTTTTATCATTGAATTTTTATTTTTTATTGAATCAACTTAAAAGTGATAAATCACAACATACCATTAAACTTACGTAATTATTTTGATGTTATTAAAATAATTATATTAGTTAAGTTATTTTTTATTACGTTATTAAAAAGTTAATAAATAATACACGAACCAAGTTACTTTAGTAGTTAAAGAGATGGTTGTTATTCCTTAAATTTCAGGTTCGAGTTCTAGAGATTGTAAGAGTGTGAGCTTTCATTGTTAAATAATTGAGAATTTATAAAACATATATTATCTTGTAATCATCATAGATTAATAAAAGACCAAATAATAAATACTATTTTTTAATAAAAACATATATTTTTTTGAATTTTTTAGTTACATGACAGAAAATGACAATACTTGATATTAGTTTAAGGACATCGTTATCGTTCTATTACATTTAGATTAATTTGATAAAAGTTAATAATTTGATGGAATAGAATGTTAGGGGTTAAATTAATTATTTTGACAAAATTGGGCCAAAAAAATTATATATTAATGTTTAATGTATATTAATTAAAACCTGTTGGGTAGATAAGAAAAAGGTCTAGAAAAAGAATGCGACCCAGTTAGGGATGGGTATGAGTTAAGTTAGGTTGGATCTTTAGTCAATTCGATCCGACCTAGAAAACCTACACCCTTCACTCGAAATTTGACCCGACATTGGTTTAGGACGACTTCACTCGATCCATCTTTTGTGATAAAACCTGAACTTAGTTTGACTCAAAATAAATATATTTATAAAAATTATTATTTTTATTCAATAGAATAGGGATCTAATTGAAAATAATATAAAGAGGGGTATTATTATAATTATCTTTAAATATATAAGGTATAATTATATTGTTTTTGGAATTGGGTCATGTATTTTTCACTCTAAATCTTAAACCCAACCCTATCCAAACTTATCGTCTAAATATGACTCGGCCTGACTTATTTTTTTTAAAATAAACTCAACCCAATATAGTGAGATTGAATCAAAATCTTTCGGGTTTGGGTCTCGTTCCCATCCCTAGGCTTGGCCCGAATATACATATATTCGATATTAGAATTTAGAAGCTTGAAGAAAAGGAAAACAACTTGGGATGTTATTGAATAATGTTGAACTAGAGATGGCTTAATTGTAATTTAACTTTTTTTCTTTTTTTTTTTTTTACCCTTTCTGTACTTAGGCAATTATCCAGTGCTGTGCCATCTATGTTAAGTTCTTGCTTATAACAGCGGCAAAGCTAACGACTCTCTCGTTGAAAGACTAATGCAAAGCACCTCACTTTTTTTTTAAAGAAAAATATATGTTGCCTTTCTCACACTCCTTTTAAAGTTCGAAACTTTCAGACAACAAGGAAGAAATCTCTGGAACTTCAACTGAAAGTAAGGAATTTTCTTTTGTAGTAAAGACTATCTTTTTTTTTCTCAAGACAGTTTGATTTGTTGGGTTGTCTTAAATTGTTGAAGCTCAAGGACACAAATATGAGGTTTCTTTCATGTATTTGTCGTGCTTTCTAAAATAAAAAGTTGAGTTTTTTAAGCTACTTCATGCGCTTTCTGTGTTGGGATTTTAGCTTAGAGATCAAAGTCATCCAAAACTCATTTGGTTGTAAAGATAAGAACTTTTAGTCATTGGGTTTGTTGTTGTTTCATGTTTTGGTGAATTTGATTGGATTGGAAGGGGATTACTGTTCATGCGTTGCTATGAAGGGGGATTGGGAGATTATTTTTTTGTTTCTGATTGATTTGGAAGACTAATGTGATTGATGATTGTGAGGGAAATCTGAGTTTTTTTAGTGATTATTTGCCAAAAGAGAGAAAACCCTTTCTGGATTTAAGCTTTGGCAATGGCCAGCATAAGGAAAAGAAGCATACAGTTAAGCAAACTTTGCTCATTTGCGTGTTGTCGGTCGGATTCTCTTGACGATCATGCGCAAATCGCGCAAAAAGGGTACTCAAGAGTGGTGTATTGCAATGAACCTGACAGTCAAGAGCAAATTCGACTCAAGTACAGGGGAAATTATGTCTCCACTACCAAGTATACAGCAATTAATTTCATCCCAAAGTCTTTGTTTGAGCAGTTTAGGAGGGTTGCAAATATATACTTTCTTGTCGTAGCTTGTGTTTCGTTCAGTCCGTTGGCGCCATATTCAGCACCAAGCATCATTCTTCCCCTCGTGGTGGTGATTGGAGCTACGATGGCAAAAGAGGGTGTCGAAGATTGGAGGCGAAGACTCCAGGTGATGTTCAAATTTCTTATTCTACTTTCAGTGCTTTTCTATTACTGTTAGTTTGCTTCCTATTGCATGCTTTAGGTTCAAGTCGTATCGTTAAAATAAAAACTATAATTTTCG
This sequence comes from Hibiscus syriacus, assembly GCF_006381635.1. NCBI lineage: Eukaryota > Viridiplantae > Streptophyta > Magnoliopsida > Malvales > Malvaceae > Hibiscus > Hibiscus syriacus. The sequence goes on along the minus strand of NW_024062828.1, from coordinate 746,950 downwards.
AGCTAAAACATATGTGTTTAACAAATAGGACAAATCATATCGTAAAACAAGTCGAGAAATTTCACATTGTTTAATGTCCCGGTATTTATGTTGTTCCTGGAAATGACTGGCTATTATTAACAACCGTGCTGTTTTATTTCGTGGTAATTTTCTATTTTTTTTCCCACATATGATAGTGGGAAGATAATTCTTGTTCTGTTCTTTGTTATTAATCTGATTTCGATATAGATGTGACATAATCGAATTAACCGCTTTCATTCAGTTCCTGCAATGAACTGATATGTAAATATGAAATTTAGAAAAATAAAAAGCAAGTTCGAAGGCATTTCAGGACAAAAGTTTCACATCAGATGGACCAAACTCTTGAACTTGGAAATAGTAATTAATTTATCCTACTGTGATTGGAGCCTCTCTATGCTTTGTCATTATCATAGCAATAAATCATTCTTGGACTTGGGTGTGAGTGTTAGAAATGAATATGTGTGCGACATAGGAATGTTCAATTATTTCGATGTTTTTCCGTGTATTTCGAGGGTCCTTGGAGGGTCATATCTCCGCCACCATATTTGAATATGCATTTGAGGGTCCTTGGAACAACATATGGTTTCTTCTTATTGCCATCCTTAGAATGATAGAGAAGGGAATTTTGGTATGAAGCAGCATAAAAAGTTGGTTTTCGATTTGTTTTCTTTGAAAAAATGATTTATCAATTGATAGTCTTCATATTGCAAAGATCACTGCTGATAGTATTTCGTCACGTATAGAAACAGCTTGGTGAGTGGGGTAACATCATTTGGATTTTTGCTCTAATTCCTCACTTATCATATTGGAAACTTGTAGTAATGCATTTTCACATTATAATAGCTAATCAAACCATTAGATCTTCCATGTCTGCAATTTACGTTTTCAATAAGTATAATGAAGAGTGTCACGGTGAGGATGCTATTTATATTTTCATTTCTGCCTTCATATTTATTGTAACAAAAACACATTTTATTTCCTGGAGAAAAGAATGATGTGCAAAAACACTTTTTTATGTTCAGTTTTAATTTTCCTATATCATATTTGGTTTGAATTGAAACTTATTTAGCTATATTGTTGGAATTTGATCTAGATGCAATTTTCATTTTCTTATTGTTTACATACTGAAATGAATTTCTCGGTGTTTTATTGGCCCTTCGTTCATTATTTGGTTGCTCCAGTAAGGTGCTCTTTCTTCCTGTAAGTTTCCTTAGGATTTATATAAGACATCTAAAGTAGCTTTTCTATGGTTTTCAGGATATAGAAGCAAACAATCGAAAGGTTAAAGTTTATGATAGAAGTTCTTGTTCATTCAAACAAAATAAATGGAAGGATCTCCGTGTCGGTGAGCTTGTTACAGTGTACAAGGATGAATATTTTCCTGCTGATATACTCCTACTTTCATCAAACTACGAAGATGGTGTTTGCTATGTCGAAACAATGAACCTTGATGGAGAGACTAATCTAAAGTTGAAGCATGCCCTTGAGGTAACATCCTCCTTGCGAGACGCAGGGAGCTTTAAGGACTTTAGAGCTTTGATCAAGTGCGAGGATCCGAACGAACATCTTTATTCTTTTGTCGGAACTTTGTACTATGATTGTCAACAATACTCACTTTCCCCACAGCAGATACTTTTGAGAGATTCTAAACTGAAGAATACTGACTATATCTTTGGTGTGGTTATTTTCACCGGACATGACACAAAAGTAATGCAGAATGCAACGGATCCTCCTTCCAAGAGGACTAAGATTGAGAAGAGGATGGATAGGATAATTTATGTCCTTTTCAGTACTCTGATTTCAATATCATTCATAGGGTCTTTCTTTTTCGGAATCGAAACTAAGAAAGATATTAGTGGTGGAAATTATAGAAGGTGGTATCTCCGACCAGATAAAACGACTGTATTCTTCGACCCTAAAAGACCAGCAGTAGCGGCATTTTTTCATTGCCTGACCGGCCTTATGTTGTATGGATATTTGATACCTATATCATTGTACATTTCAATTGAGATTTGCAAGGTTTTACAAAGCATTTTCATTAACCAAGATCAGGCTATGTATGACGAGGAAACGGATAGGCCGGCACATGCACGAACATCCAATTTGAATGAGGAACTTGGTCAAGTCCATACTATACTCTCTGACAAAACCGGAACTTTGACATGCAACTCGATGGAGTTTGAAATGCCTGCACTGGGCGTGACGGAGGTCGAAATTGCACTGGCAAGGAAAAGAGGTGAGCAATTGACTGAACCGACATCTATAGATGGATTTGAGTCAAAAAAATCTGTCAAGGGTTTCAACTTCAGGGATGAGCGCATTATGGATGGGAAATGGGTGAATGAAGAACAAAAGGATGACATACAGAAGTTCTTTCGGGTCCTAGCAACTTGCCATACCGCAGTTCCTGAAGTAATGGATTCTGGTGAGATTATTTATGAAGCTGAGTCACCAGATGAAGCAGCATTTGTCATTGCTGCTCGAGAGTTTGGTTTTCAGTTTTTCGCAAGGAATCAGACAAGCATAAAATTGCATGAATTAGATCTCGAGAGTGGCATAACAGTTGACAGGTAACCTTTCCATAACCTTTCACATCATGCCCTTAATAATTTTATGCATATTATCAATCTTATCTGGGGGAAATATATTCTATCTACATTTTTTGATTCATGCATCATCACTCTCGACAGTTTCGGTGAGGGCGAGAAATAGTGTAGTGTTTAAAGGGCAAATTATTCTTTATGTGAACTTAAGTCTGCTTTGCATGTGATTCTATTTTGCAGAGTATACAACCTTCTTCACGTGTTGGAGTTCAGTAGTGCTCGGAAAAGGATGTCTGTAATCGTAAGGAATCCAGAGAACCAGTTGTTGCTCCTTGCCAAGGGTGCGGACAGGTAAGAACTCGGAACCCACACTTCCTCATGCTGATATATTGTGGTAACATTTTATCAAGTTGTGAAATAGTTCAGGTAATGTAGTATTTTTGTTTATCTCTATGTATTCAGTGTAATATTTGAAAGGCTTTCGAAACAAGGTCGGGCATTTGAGGACAAGACCAAAGAGCATATCGAAAGATATTCTGAGGCAGGGTTACGAACCTTGGCAGTTGCATATCGTGAGCTTGATGATGATGAGTATAAAACATGGGAAAAAGAATTTTTGAATGCTAAAACTTCTGTAACTGCTGACCGAGATGTTTTGGTGGATGAGTGGGCTGATCGGATCGAAAGGGACTTGATTCTTCTCGGTGCCACAGCAGTTGAAGACAAATTACAGAAGGGGGTCAGCTAAACTAGTTCAGAATTCATGCAACTATTTTGCTTTTATAATTTCTAGTGGAACTTCCGAAATCACTGACCTATCTCAACACTTGCTTTTACTATATATCATCTTATTAATTAAATTGAAACATGCGCAATATCCTTACAAAAGAACATAAGTGCCAAATTGTGTACATAAATCGGTCCTATTGCTTATTCTAAATTACGTATGGTTTGTATAAACTGCCATTTTTTTCCGTAAGTAGGTACCAGCCTGTATTGACAAGCTTGCACGTGCCGGAATCGGAATATGGGTCTTGACAGGAGACAAAAGGGGAACTGCTATTAATATCGGGTATGGTAACAAGTTGAATCGAACTTATTGTCTATACTTTAATGAATGCAAATGCTATAAATACTACATTTCCACAGGTATGCATGCAGTCTACTAAGACATGGAATGAAACAGATTGTGATCACGCTAGAGTTGCCGGAAATTGAAGCCTTGGTAAAACATGGGGATAAGGAGGCCATTGCCAAGGTATAGACTACATTGTTTGAAAGTGATGTTAATGCAATCTGTATTGGGAAATATCTGAATCTGTTATTGTTATTATTAGGCTTCTCTTGATTGTGTAAAGAAGCAAATAAACGAGGGAAAATTGCAAGTGGGTAAAGAAAGTTCGATTGAGTTTGGTTTGATAATTGATGGCAAGTCCTTGACTTTTGCTATGGACAAGACTCTGGTGAACGATTTTATGGATCTTGCAATGAGTTGTGCTACTGTTATATGTTGTCGATCTTCGCCGAAACAAAAGGCTGTTGTAAGTATCATGTTTACAGAATTAAGTATGCTATGGGATTTTCATAAAGATTAGCAGACTTTGTAGTAATTGACGTGAAAATAATTTGATAGAATTTTAGTATATGTCAGATTACAAGACTGGTGAAATCTGTTACGGGCAAAACAACACTAGCAATCGGTGATGGAGCAAACGATGTCGGCATGCTTCAAGAAGCTGATATTGGAGTAGGAATCAGTGGAGTCGAAGGGATGCAGGTAAAAACATGTTTCTTTGTTCTTGTATTCTTCGCCTATATTGCTCCGACTGTTTATTTTTCTTGAAGTATCCTTGTCCGATACTAGTGTCCAGCACATATAGGATGTTATGACCATAACTTGTCTTCAAGCTATCTATCTGTGTGCCTGGTTTATAACTTCTAATAACCATCTTGAATTCCAGGCTGTTATGGCAAGTGATTTTGCAATAGCTCAATTTCGTTTTTTGGAACGTTTACTACTGGTGCATGGCCATTGGTGTTACAGGAGAATATCAATGATGGTAAGAATGTTTTGTTCAGTTTTTGCATTGTTCCAAAGCTTAACTCATATAATCCTATTATTTTGATAACTCGAGAATGATTGTATTTGTCGCAGTCTATTACCTTTTCCGGGAATAGATTATGCAAACATTTAACGGAAAATGAATATCCGTGCTGAAATCTTACTTCTCTTCCCTGTCATTGTAGATATGCTACTTTTTCTACAAGAACATCACTTTTGGATTCACTCTGTTTTGGTTCGAGGCCTACACCTCATTCTCTGGCCAACCTGCTTATAATGACTGGTACATGTCAAGCTACAACGTCTTCTTCACTTCGCTACCTGTAATCGCGCTTGGTGTTTTTGATCAGGATGTTTCTTCCAGACTTTGCCTCAAGGTAAACAATTCCGCATATTTATGTCGTAGTTGCAATATCACTCCGAAGAAATTTGTTTATCCATATCCGGAACTGCTACCTGTTGTGCATATGAAGATGAATGTTGATCTCTTTTTGCAGCATCCTTCATTATACCAGGAGGGAGTGCAAAATCTCCTCTTCAACTGGGTCCTTATTCTTGGGTGGATGTTTAATGGACTTCTTAGTTCAATAATCATATTCTTCTTAACAACCAACTCGATAATTGGTCAAGCATTCCGCAAAGACGGTCAAGTTACTGATTATTCGATTCTTGGGGTGACAATGTATACATGTGTAGTTTGGACCGTAAATTGCCAAATGGCTCTTTCGATCAATTACTTCACATGGATCCAGCATCTGTTCATATGGGGAAGCATTGCCCTTTGGTATATATTCCTGGTGGTTTACGGTTCAATCCCGCCGACATTATCTACAACGGCGTACAAGGTTCTTGTTGAAGCTTGTGCACCGAGCATTCTGTATTGGCTCACCACCCTTCTCGTTGTGATCTCTGCGCTACTACCTCTGCTTTCCTACAGAGCATTTCAGATTCGATTTCGACCTATGGAACATGATAAGATACAAATACAAAGACGTAGGTCGGAAAGCTTGGAACGTGATGTAGCACAAAGCAGACTTTCGGAAAGCTCGGAGACCCGGAATTCTAGTGAGTTGCCGGAAGAGGTTAGAATCAGAATAAATAGTTTGAAGGGAAGTTCGAGGCGAAAGAACTCATAGGGATCTTTTTCTCCCTCGGCGGTTTTAAGCATAGGCGCACCAGAATTGCTTCTGCTTGACACCGGTGTGTATACTAGAGATGTAAATGCGATATATGCAAGTCTTATTAATGCATAGGTATGATTTTAATATACGAACCTCACTGATATGTATTTTTTTTTGTTTGTCATAAGCTTTGTCCATCTTTTGAATTTGCAATGAATTTACTCTTGGAATTTTCTTAGCAACCAAACACATTTTCCCAGTAATAGCTAAGTGGAACATTTGAAAGTAATTTTTGACTGGAACGATCTGACCCATCAAATGTGGATGTCACATATGTCACTGAAGCGATTTGGAACAAACTATATGTAAAACATGCTCTTATTTCTTTTATATTTTTTAAATTAAATTAAATCAATTACCGTACATCAGTGAAAGTATTTAAAACATACAACGTAATGGGAAAATAATTCCATTCTTTTAAACTAAGACAAGCAAGTAAACATAATTACATGGGTAGTTTAATAATACCATACAATTCGTACGAGTCATTTTTTAAAACTTAAATTAAACATCCTAACCATCTTATACATATTCATGCAAGCAATCTACAAACGTTTATCCAAATCGAACTTCAAAATCTTCTTTAATTGCATTTTTATTAAGTTCAAGGAAATATTTGTAAAACTCTATCAAAGTTATGATACTAAGTTTAAAAAAATAAATTTCTAGTTCTTAACGAAGGTAATTCAATTTTAAGTTTACCGTTAAAATTTTAGCTTATTTTCAGTTGGGATTCATTTTCTTTATTAGTATGGGATGAATATAAGATAGTATCTGTTCAAAAAAATTTGTAACTATATGGCAGTTAACGCTCATGTTCGAATCTAAGACCTCAAGGGTTAACAACAATCCCATAACCACTGGGATCGTTTAGTTCGTACATTCACTTCAGTTTCATTTGCAAAATCTGGATACTATTTTATAAGATAGTATCGATTTTTTTTTCATTTTAATAATTAAGAGATGATACTTTTTCTAAAAATTCTCAAAATTTACTTGAATGACGCATAATGAGCCAGCAATCTAACTCATAATTTTTAATAGTTAATGAACGTACAAAAGCATATTTGGAAACATCGAAATCATGCCAGTAAAATTGATCATGCCTTGACAATGAAAAATTCAATTATATATTATGAGTCACTTTTTATGAGTCATTTTAGACAATCAAGTATAATTTCTAATACTCACAAGTTTTACATACCAATTTTATGTCGTTGACCTACTCAAACAACTCCGCAACACAGAGTTGTCTCGGTTATTTTCAGAGTCTTGACTTCAAAATAGGATCTTATAGAATGAGAGTATATACTATTACTTTTAACAACTAATTTAATATTACATTAATAAAATATAAAAAAATGATTTTGATATGGTATGGATCTTGATTTTGATCAATAAATAAAAAATAATCAATAGTGTATTATTTTACCGTTAGATTGAGATTGGATAAGACTAAAAATTAAAGAATATTTGATAAAGAAGAAAACTTTTATTGTTTCGTTGTCTCTTGCTGCTTCACGCTCTCCTTTGACCGCTTCTCTTAAGATCTCAAAAGCCCAACACAGTGTCGTTGAATCCTTTTTTTGGTTCTTTGAACAATGGATTGGTCGGCCCTGCCCTGGTGTTTTTGGGGATTAGGGTTCGTTGGCTTTCATCCCCAAATTTGCTACTCAATTGATTAGGTGTTCAATTCTAGCTTGGTGAGATCGTTTCTTTCTCTTCAAGCTGTGATTTTATTCATGTTTCTAATTGATTGCTGCTTCGTGCTTGAGATTTGGTTTATGTATGAATTAGTTTCATAGTTTTGAGTTACTGCGTGGGTTTCTAGTCAGCTTATGGAGTCAGATTGCTATAGTTAAATCTGCATGCAAGCTGTTTATGTAAAAACCATAGTGAACTAGTCTATTGCTCACTTGAAATAATACAGTATGTGGGAGAGTGTTTCAGGTCTTTCGTCGGAGTCTGTTTCTTTGTTTGTGGATATTCTATCAAACACCTCTTCATTGGTAAGGTTTATGGAAGATAGTGGGTCGCTATGGTGAGGTTCTGAGTGTGTATATTACATAGAAGATGAGTCGAGTATGCTCTAGGTTTGGATCCATAAATGATGTTGGTTCTGAAAGTGACGTTCTCAAGGATTTAGCGTCTCCAGAATTGTTTGAATTTGGTGCGTGACTGTCAAAGGTTGTGGAGGTTTAAGGCTTTGGTCTTGAGGTTTTTTGTCGTGGTTTTTAAGAGGAGTTGGAGTAGTTTTATAAATAGTATTTTAGTGTAAGGATTTTAGTAGGTTGTTTTTATTGTTAGTCTGATTTGCTGTGGCTAAAGTATTATTGGTTGACAAGTTGTTTTCTGGTGGATTACTTCATTTCACCGTTTACTGTTTGGTGGGTGTGGTTGTCCAGTGGCATGTGCTTTGGTGGGTGGTGTCATTCTTGTGCTTTGGTGATCTGCCGCATTTGATTGTGTGTTGTTGTTGCAGCTGTCTTGTGTTTGCTTTGGCTAGTTATATGTTCTTTGGTGTTGCTTATAGATGTTGTCCATTGTCCGCTCCTGTGTTTGTGTAATGCATTGTGTGTTCATTGATGGCACTCTGGCCGGTGGTGGAGCGGCGAATACAACAATAGTCGGTGATGAGATGTTTCCTAGGTTACAGGAGGGTTCCGCTTCAGATGTTGGTTTCGAGGTAAACTTTATTGAAGAAAGTTTCAATGAAACACTAAAAAAGAAAAGTGAAGATGGTGCCCTGAAAAGTTGGTATCTGCATGTTGTTCCTATTGTGGGAAATGAGGTGGCTGTCGATAATAGTTTATTCGATGTGCCCTTAGTGTTGAATGATGGGCCGTTTAATCTGTTAGTGGATGATAACATTGGTTTAGTTGGTATTAATAGAGAGCCAGCCCATATTGAAATGATCCAATCCATCTCCAATAATTTTAGATTTTTAGAAGTTCCAATAGTTGAAGTTTCATCTATTAAAGGCAGAGTGGAAGGAAATCGGGTGTGAAGCATCTATTGTTAACATAATGAAAATTCCTTCTAATTTAGGAGTTATTAATTCTGCTGTGGGCATGTTAGAGTCTGGTGGTGCAGTTTGGAGCTTCAAGGAAGAGGGTGCTCGAGAGATTGGAGTCCATTGTTCAATCGGTGTTTGATGTTAGTCGCTAATCTTGTCGAGTGATCATCTAACCTCGGGAAGATTCAGTATCTGCAAGTTATGTTTCGATGGGAATCAATTTTCTTCTATGCCAGACGAGTTGGGCTAGCTGGTAAGCCTTGAGAAGTTTCGAACCGGATGTTTGTTGTTGTCCTGGTCTGAGATTACTAGCAATTTCAATTTGGGAGTTGTTCCTTTGGAAGATCAGCAAGTGAGTTCCATTTCTTAGCTCGTAGTCGTTGATGTATCGTTTTGTTGTTAAGTTTCATTCCATGGTTTTGATGTATGCGTTTGGTTCCCAATTAGGCTTCTTTTCAATTTGTCGGTTAGTCTGTGTTGGTTTCTTTGTGTTGAATTGGGGATTGTGGTAGGGCGGGGGTATGGTCTGAATGTTGTTAAAGTTTTATGTGTATAAGTTCCTTACCATCTCAAGGTACACTCCTTTTGATCATTTAGGGTTAGGGGTTTTTTTAATGAGGTCTTTGAGGTGGTGTACTTTGTTTATCATTAATACAAAGTACCCTCTTTAAAAAAAAGAATATTTGATAAATTGAAAAATGTAATTTGAAGAAGAAAAAAGAGAAATATAAGTAGATTTAATTCAAAATTAAATAAATTAACGAGAGAGATGGAGAAATGGATGAAAAATTGAGAATTTTTATAAAACTGAAAAAATTATGAGTCTTAGTTATAAAGGTAAAATGTGAGATTGTAAAAATTAGAGGCTTCAATAAAAACAAAAAGTGATATTAAAAAAAATTAGGGATCTCAATTATAAAGGTAAAAAGTGAGATTAAAAAAAATTAAGGGTCTCAATCATAAATATAAAAATGTGATTGAAAAAATTAAGGGTCTCAATTATAAAGTTAAAAAGTGGGATTACAAAAAATAGGGATCTCAATTAATGTGACACAATTTAAATTTTCATCATCATCAATGATTTGTGTATTTTTTTTAAACTTGAAACATAATTAAATTTATATACATATCAGATAAACAAATCTACTATCAACTCTTATTTTATAGACTCAGAGAGTCAAACTTAGTCCCAGGGTTTATTCTAATTTAACTCAAAACATCTCATTTAACCCCAAATCATTCCCTAAGGCCACAAGCACAAACAATATATCATTTGACATGATTTATAACTAATTCTAACATCAATTTCATCCCAAGGAATCGAATCATGTACTTAGCTATAGCACACATAAAATGTATATTTTAACTCACAAGACTTTATATTTATGGTTCAAATGAAATCTATTAAAAATAAGAATCTTACACAAAAACTAAAAAGAATGTTCATTAATCACCTCTTCAAGATTTCTCATTTCCCTTGGCCTTAGAAGACTTTCCTGACTCCTCTATTTTAAGACTTACTTTAACCACATCGGTAAAATCAGGTAAATAATACAAGCGAAATAATTAATTAGCAAAATAAAGAACCCTCAAATTTATTTTGAAATCTAAGTCATTTGCTACAGTGTGAAACTCGTCACGTGAAAGTGATAAGTTCCATAAAATATATTAAAAGAATAAAACTCATCATATGAAATGAATCAAAATTATATGAAACCATCACCTCCATATGATGAGTTTCACATACACCGTAACAAATAGCTTAGATCCTAAAATAATTCTCAACCACCCTCATTTTTCAATAAAAAAATCTCGTATGTATTATTTCCCTGATTTTGCCAACCACATCAATACTCAAGTATGAAGAAAGGAATGAGATAGAAGAATATGGAAAGAGGTAGGAAATAAGAGTATGTGAAATGAGGACATACTTTGGCTATATGTCCCCTAACCCCAGGGTTGGATAATAAAAATCAAGGCCATATCTAATTTGTTTTCCCAAGGGGAAATTATACCTTTAATCTTCCACATTTTCTCTCACATTCAAAATTACCCCTTAGAATTATCGATTGGACTGAATTCTTCCTCAATTAAACTTGAAACTTGATTAACAAGCTAGATGTTCCTTAATTCATCAATGCTAAGCTCGAGCCAACTCTTAAACAACAACTCAGGATTTTTTACTTGTTATAGAAAGAGAAGAAGAGTAGTTCGATGATATTTTCAATCGGAGAAACCATCAAGCGACAATAGAAATGAAGGTGAAAGGGGGTAAAAGATTACCTATTCGAAATAATTTCACATACCGTCACAAATGTCATTAAAACTAGTGCTATAACAGCTACTGACAACATATTACATTATAATAGTTAGGTTGAGAGAATCATATTCGTCTTTGTAATATTCGATTTAAGTTAATCGATCGATAGATCATATATATATATATATATATATATATATATATATAAAGTGGTTATAAAAAAAACTTGGACTAGGAGAGGAAGAGCATTTTGTCCTTTTGCGAGAATGGCAAAAACATGACAACATTATTAGGTACATAAAACACGGCATGCTATATCCAACTCTTTAGTTTTTAAAAGTCGTATGATTTTATTTTAGGCTTAATTATATTTGAGGTCCTTAAACTTTTAGAAAAACAAATGTAGCCCTTAAATTTATTATGTATCCAATGTGGCCTTAAATTAAACATATTCATATAGTTGAATTAGAAAAATTAGCATGCTTTTAATTTTATATACATATCAATTACCACTATATATGTCATACATTTTTATCTCATACATGCATGCATACTAAATATGTTTTAATTATCATACATTCATATTATTTGTATTTATACAAATTTTTCTTATTAAATTAGTCGAGACTTAAGAATTATGCATCCGAATATAATTAGGAAACATCATAAACCATTTGAATCAATCGTACACACATCTAATTATATTTTGAATAATTCTAAAGGATATTTTATGACATTATGATCTTATGTTTAAAGAATATTAAAACAACTAAAAATATTAAAAAAATATTATTATATTTTTTATTAAAAATATGTTCAACAAGTAACTGTATACTCAAGATGATGAGACCTAATCAGAAACTTTTTTGTTGCGAGTATTTCAATTTTTTTAATACTTTTAAATATTTATTTTTTAATAATTCATAATTTTTCATTTTATAAATTGTGATATTTTTAAATTTATTTTCTTTTTAAAATTTTAATAATTTTTTGGTATTTTTTAATAATTTCATTTTTAGTATATTATTTATTATTCAATTAATATTTTTTATATTTTAAAATTTAAATAATCTTTATTTATTTATTCTTAAAAATAAATAAGTTCTTAAAGTTTCTAAAAGATTAATTAAGTTCTTGATTTTTTTTAAAAAATCAATTAAGTCCCTCGATCACGTTAGTATCCACCATAGAATGTCACGTCAGTACTATAAACTGTCATAGTACTATGAACCGCCAAATCAATACCACGACGGTCAATAATGATTTTCATTAGTCAAAGAGTCAAGTTGAATTTTTTTTCTAGTGTAAAGGTTATATTGGGTACAAAAATAAAATTAGGGGCCAATTTTTTTTCAAACGTTTGGGGGATATAAAGTACAATTAAGCCTTTTTTATTAATAAGTATGTTGACACTTTTAGAAGAAACAAACAACACATATAACTACATCAGTTTCCAATAATAAACGATCCTCCATTTTTCTAGTTAAGTACTCTTTAAATTCATTTGCAAGGGACTATAAATTTGAAGATTTGCACAACTCACAGGGATTGTTGGATCATTCATTTTCTTGTGGAAGAAACAAGAAATTTTCGCAAAATTTACTTGGAAGTTGGATCGAACATGGCCGTTTTCAGATGGAGGCGGTGGGTTAAGCAAGCAAAGCCAGCCGTGCACGATGGACTGGCTCTTCAACGTTATGCAACGGTTGATCGCCGGCCATCCCGGCAGAGAACAAAACTAATTTAATTAGATTTCCAGGAACAAGAACTTGGTGAGCTCCAAACGGCATATGATATGCTGAATTTCAATCATTAAATTACTTTCTTTTTCATCATTCTTCTTGTTCCTTATCGAGTACCATCAATGTTACTTGAGAATATGTAAATGAAAATATGTGAAGAATATAAATACTAAAGATCAGATAATTAATATAAACAAAATATTTATCTTATTATTCACGGAGAATCACAATCGATGATAAAAAAAATTATCGTTAACGGTGTCAAAGTGATTTATCTCCATAAGGAGGTAGAGCAAATGAGAATAAGGGTGAATTGATTTCATTATGGTCATTTCTCGGTCGTGCTTTAGAAGTTTTATAGTGATACTTGGTGCGTGTGTCAACTGTAGAGTCATAATGGTTACATGTAGACTGACAGATTAAGTGGATACAATCATATGATGATAGATTCTCTTAATACTAAAGCGATAGAGATGTTTTAAATCTTTTATAATTGTGAGACAAAAATAATTTGTAAAGATTTTTAACGAAAGTGCAACGCTCATAATATTTAAGTAAAATCCAATGTCTCTCTCAAATTAAATGGTAAAATCCTTGCTGGTTGCTCTCATCTCATCAATATAACAATAATTTCTTCCTTTGTGAATGAAGATGGAGGAGACTACAGTGCAAGATTTTGTCACAATGCAAGCAAATCGAGAAACTTGGAGGGAAGACAAATTGGAGCATAGCGTAGAATACGTGGACATAATCCAAAACCAAATCGTTTGAAAAGAACATGAGAAGCTGACAGGCACAGAAGCAGCACACAGATGATGAGAGCCATGTTTTAGCGATAGGGTCTTATCTTCATCACTAATACTTCTAATGTTTTTCACCCATTCATTCATCTCTTCTTTCATATGTATCAACACACGTGTTGCTCTCTTGTTTCTTCTTTTTTGATATGTATGTGGAGGATGGGCATTGCATGCATGTCCCAACATGTAAAATATATTAAGATAACATGAAAAAAAATGGTAGTAAATTCATGATCATACGTTTAGAGAAGAGAGTAAATAAAATTTGATCTCCAACGTTCAAACCTCATCTACAAAGGTAGAAGCTCTCCTTCACCAAGCTTTCGTTTTCATTATCCGGATTCCGGGACAAGAATCGTTAATAAAAACATGGTATAAATCTAGTGTATTGTATGACACATAGTGGCAATGTCGACTGCTTCCATCAACGGCTGGTGCCTCACCTCCTCCACCACCGCTTCTTCCTCTCTCCGCCGACCCACATTACGCCCCTCCTCCGTTGTTGCCTCCCTCAACTCTTCCCCTTCTCCTCCTACCCTCATTCGTAACCAACCTGTTTTTGCAGCTCCTGTTCCTTTGCTCAACCCTTCTAATTGGGTACATACACGCACACTCTTTCTTTCTTTCTTTTTCAATATCATATAATATAGGGTAAACTACATATTTAGTCATCCAACTATTCTTGTGTTTCTGTTTTAGTCACTCAACTATTTTGTTTTTCAAAATCATCACTAACCTTACGTTTTTGTTCCATTTTGATAATCCTTCGTTAAAAAGTTAACATAACCGCATATGTAGTAATTTTTTATTATTTTTACAAAGATGACATGACATTATCTTTTGGTGACATGTTAACATCACTGTTTATTTTTTAACTGACTGTTGACCAAATATATATATATATATATTTGGAAAAAATTATGTTTCATTGTCATGCAAAGATTAGAAAAAAGTATAATGTGGCAATGCATTAGAGTTTTGCATGTGAAAATCCATATGCATGGCTTAAAGACGTACGAAGATGGTGAAAATCTATATTCAAATCACGTTTTATCTCATGATTAAGAAACAACGTGGCATCTCATCAATGGTTCTAATGCACTTACCTGGTCTACTGACACCTGTGTGGCTCTGATTAACACCAACCAACCAATCAAATTAATGCCATCTCTTTTTGGCTAAATATCATCAACATCCACTATAAACTGAGCTAAATTAAAATTAAACATATGCTATACAGACAAAGATTCATTACATATATATATATGCATGTAATAAATAGTAGGTGTGAAACAGTTTCTAAATTATATTTGGGTTTGAGAATTGGCAGAGAGAATACATGGGAGACAAGACATACGAGGAAGCCATTGAAGGTCTCAAGAAACTGCTCAGGTAATATATATATATGTGGAGTATATATATATATACAGTGACTTCTATAACTGCCAATTTTCACGTTTGTATCTGTTCTTTGATTGTAGTGAGAAAGAAGAATTAAAAGCTGTGGCAGCTGCAAAGGTAGACCAAGTGACAGCTGAGTTGAAAACATCAGCATCTGGTGACTCAGTGGAGAGGTTGAAACAAGGATTCATTCACTTCAAAAAAGAAAAATACGAGTTAGCCATCACCCTTACTCCATTATTTCAACAATTTTTTTCTATAATGTTTTTTTATATATTTAAAGTATGTGACTTTTGCAGAAAGAATCTTGCTTTGTACGCTGAGCTTGCCAAGGGCCAAAGCCCCAAGGTACACACACTAAAATATATGTGTCGTTGCAAATTGCAATGCTTTTCTAGTACTAAATGTTGGTATAATTTGTTGCAGTATATGATTGTTGCCTGCTCCGACTCCAGGGTGTGCCCATCGCATGTGCTGGACATGCAACCGGGGGAAGCTTTTGTGGTCCGCAATGTTGCTAATATGGTGCCACCATACGATCAGGTAACTTTTTTGATCCCTCTGGATAACAGCAAGTTATTACAGATGTTGAAATTCAAACAGCTTCTTGACACATTGTCAGTGTTATGACAGATTAAATATGCTGGAATTGGTTCTGCTGTTGAATATGCTGTTTTGCATCTTAAGGTAAAACATGTGAAAATCAAGAACAAACAATGGAACAGTTCATAGTTTCTTGGAAATCTCGGCGTGAATCAAAGTGTTAAAATCCCTTTGTCAGGTTCAAGAAATCGTGGTCATAGGGCACAGCGCCTGTGGTGGAATCAAAGGGCTCATGTCTTTCCCATTTGATGGAACTACCTCTACGTATGTGCCTTGTTGCTTTCCGAAACAACTTTCCACATTTACCAACTAAAAGAATTATAATAATGGATTTACCAACAATGAATTTACTGTAACCTGATTGATATTTGCAGTGATTTCATAGAAGAGTGGGTTAAGATTGGAATCCCTGCTAAGAAAAAGGTTCTAGCAGACCACGCCAGCGAGCCTTTGGGAGCTCAATGTACACATTGTGAGAAGGTGGACACCTTACCCCTCAGCTTCTACACACACACACACATACATACACACACACATACAGACATACATACATACATACATACATACATATACATACATACACACATACAACACAACACACACACACACAACACACACACACACACACACACACACACACACACACACACCACACACACACACACACACACACACACACACACACACACACACACACACACAACCCACACACACACACACACACACACACACACACCACACACACACACACACACACACACACACACACAACACACACACACACACACACACACACACACACACACACACACACACACACACACACACACACACACACACACACACACACACACACACACACACACACACACACACACACACACACACACACATACATACATACATGCATACATGCATGCATACATGCATACATACATACATACAGATTACATGAACCAAGTTTCTAACTAATGATGGGTACTGTATTATGATTTGCAGGAAGCAGTGAATGTATCACTAGGAAACCTGCTAAGTTATCCATTTGTGAGAAATGGACTGGCCAACAAAACTCTAGCACTCAAGGGTGCTTACTACGATTTCGTCAAAGGAACTTTCGAGCTCTGGAGTCTCAATTTCGAGCTTTCATCGCCTCTCTCCGTTTGAAAAACAACCAACCATAACCATCATCAGTGACACCATCTTTCTGGTGTTCCTGAATCACTTATGTCTTTTTTTACTGCAATGTACTACTATATATGCTTGTGTCTTTCTGAGCTAATAAACATATCAATGGAGTTTTTATTTACTACTTACTGTAAATTTCAACATCTTTCGGGTCCTTCAAACTCTTTCAATAGAGTTCATCTTTCTCACTCTTCCATTATTACACTTCATTGAATAAGGGATCGGTTTCTCTGCTGTTTGTTCATTCAAGAACTTGGAGCAGTTGTAATTGCCATTCAAGAGTCATGTGGACATGTTTCTCTCCAATAGGGTATATATATATTATGTTCCTTTTATTTATTGAAAAGATTGAAAATTTATATTACCTGAATTTTTTTAAAGTATTTATGTTTAATATTTGAATCTGACATATTCAGATATAAATATATTCATATTTGGCATTCACTCAAATTCAAATAAACAAAATTTCATTCAATACTGTTTCTATAAATGTATACCGCATCTACAGGAAAAAAGTTAATAATTGAATCTGACCTTACACAAAGTGAATGTATATTGAATAAAAATTAATTAGACCTTTTAGCCATGTTAGCCTTTTATGGTTTTCAAACCATTTAACATCTTAATCTTCAAACACGTGAAATGAACATGGTTTAAAGGTTAAACAAGTGGTTTATAATGTATCAACATCTGAAAATTGAACATTCTGATGTTAGACAAGCATCCATACCCTAGTTGGAATGACAGTTTGTAGCTATTAAGCATGATCAAAAGAAGAATATTTATTGAAGTGATCAATCATGGCAAGTGTACTTAGCTCATAATCAGCGTCAGGAATCCAGGAAGTGTTCATGCAACTCGTGCTGATCATTGATTCTTCTGTGTCGTTTAAGACCCTATGATCAATGGCTTGCTGGTTACTTTGATCCTCTGTCATGTCAATGGCTCCAGTACTGGTGATGCCATCTCCAGGACTTGGATCCATGGCAGCCTGATGATGATCATCACCCGCTTTTACTGGCTTTGAACTTTGACGAAAATCGACCTTTTTCTCGTTTTGATCCTTGATTCCTAGTTTCTGCCTCAAATGATTGTTCCAGTAATTCTTCACTTGATTATCAGTTCGTCCCAGAACTCGTTTCGCAATCAAAGACCACCTGCGAACATAAAACATAGCAAGCCGGATGAACGATTAAGACATGGGCTCGAAAAGATTTGAACTGAAGAGTTGTGTAAAACCTGTTTCCAAGAAGCTTGTGAAGTCTAATGATAAGGCCTTCTTCTGCCTCAGAGAAATCGCCTTTTTTAATGTTGGGGCTTAGATAATTCATCCACCTTAGCCGAAAACTTTTCCCACATCTCTTCAAACCTGTAAGAAAGCAGACACAAAAACAACAGATAATTTATAACAAAGAATATAAGAATGAAGAAATGAACAGGGTTAAGAACCTGTTCTGTTGGCTATTTTATTCCATTGGCCTTTTCCATGGACCTTGACGTAATCGATGAGTAATTTGTCTTCCTCCTTTGTCCATAACCCTTTTTTGTATGGAATTCCACCTTTTTTCATGCTCTTTCTTGTTGGAGTTAGTTGATATCTGTAGAAGATCACAAAGGATAGGATCCTGGTTTTATATGCATATATGGAGATAATGATCGGGTTGATGATGATGGGATGGTAGTTTTTTTGTTTTTTGTTAGCTCTTGAAGTAATTTGTCCTCTTACTTGGATTAAAAGGAAGTTATAAAACTTCATTTTCATCGAGTGTAACTTTTATACATAATAACTAAAAGGTTATAAATATTAGGGTAAAGTACATAAATGGTCTCCGACTAGGGTGTTACTTTGTTAAATCTCATTGTTATTAAAAGTGGAAAAATGATCCTCTGACTATAAGACATTGTTTTGTTGGGTCTTCCGATATTAAAATTAAACAATAGTCAATCAACTATTCATATATTCCACAATCATAATTTTTTCGTTAAAAAATTGATGTTGTTGAACTAAACATTAACATGATGACTAAGATATGATAAAATCATATTTTAATGATGTCTACTGGCACCATCGTTGTATTCAAGTACTGGC
Source organism: Hibiscus syriacus (assembly GCF_006381635.1). NCBI lineage: Eukaryota > Viridiplantae > Streptophyta > Magnoliopsida > Malvales > Malvaceae > Hibiscus > Hibiscus syriacus. The sequence continues at coordinate 728,047 of NW_024062828.1, read as the reverse complement.
TCGTTAGCATAATATTTCAAGCAATGGCTCGACGACATAATGTAAATGGAGGTTCGATCCACAAAATATAACTAAAACGATTCTGGGATCAGATTTTAACATATCTCAGTCAATAGATTAACGTTCATCTCAAACGACCACCAATTTTTTTAATGAAAAAGAATGAGTTTAAAACATTGAATAGTTAAGTGACCATTTTTGTAACTTTTAATAGTTGAAAGACTCAACAAAACAACATCATATAGTCTAGGGATCATCTTGTAACTTTTAATAGTCAATACTCATTAAAATAATATCTTATAATTAAGGGATCATTGTGTACTTTACCGTAAATATTAGTACTAGCAAAAGAATTAAATTGCATAGCAACAACTAACTGCATGCAGTAGTAGAGGACCTTAACAAATGCACATTTATCCAAAATTGGAAACCCCACCAATGCCTACGTGCTAAGGGCATCTCTTGCTTTTTGGGACAATCAATTCCCCTTTCCTCTTTTCCATACTTCCACCTATACACTTTGCTATGCTTAGCTTAGCTGCCAAATCCTATTTTCATACTCCAATATCTAGTGAACATAATTTCCTTTATATATCTAAAGGAAAGATTTCAACATTTCCATGCCTCCAAAGGAATCAACGAACATTTATTAATTAACTTGTATGAAATATAAATATTTAAAAAAGTTTTCAAATTATACCATTTTTTAAAGTGGTGTTTAAACTTTTTTTAGATCAATTCAGTGTCAAATATTATAAATATTACTAATTTTAGTGCATTCTCCGTAACAGCTATTAAAAAGGTCTGTTAAATGACATACGTCGTTTTTAGATAATTTAATTTTTTTATTTTTAAAAAAACTTAAAAATATTATTATATTTAAAAAAAACTCTAATTTCTTTAAAAATACAAAAAAAAAAACACCCTAATCTTCCATAAGCAGTGCCCCTCCTCCTAGTCGTTCTGCAAACCCCTCTCCCAACGGCGTTCAAACTCGAAAACTCCCCACCCAAGTGTGAACACGACCATCCTAATTCCCATATTGAATGCCCGTCGCGTAGCTATTCAAGTAGAAGTGGTATTAAAATTAGCTTTAGGGTTGTTTGGATCAACGAAAAGATTATTACTCTTGGTAATAATATTTTTCGGAATCACATACTCTTATTTGATTCAAAAACATTCCCTCTAAAAGGTAATAGAGAATTACCAACAGTACTTTTTTTTTTCTTGGATTCATGGGAATCTTATTCCCTCATCCATCTTAGCTATTTAATAATTCCTATAGTTTTGGAAAAATTACCCCTAAAATAATTGAATAATTTCAAAATTATCATTTCTTTTATTCTTTTAAACTTTGTAATAAATTCTATGAATTTAGATTTTATAAATAAAATATATAAAGAATTTAGATTTTATAAATAAAAATATATAAATTAGAAATAATGAAATATTTATTTTTTATTTTATTTTAATATTAAGAATTCAATTTTTTAAAAATATATCATAGGACAATTTGGTAAAATATACATTATAGTAATATTATATTCCTTTAATCAAACACTATAATCTTACATTTTGTCAAACAAACTAAAAAAGGTAATGTAACATTCCCTGTGTCAAGTAATGGTACATTCCAATAATCTTATTCTTAAAAGTAATCTTATATTTCCTGTACCAAATGACTCTTAGGGTTTCAGGCATTTAGGGCTAGACATTGATAGGTGGATGGATGGTTGTTGTTCTGGTGGCTGGTCATCGAGTAACCAGTCGTCGGTGGAGGTGCAGACAGGTGGAGGTTCGATCGACGACAATCGACGCGAGTTTAAGGATTAAAATAAGTTTTTAATAAGCTTGTTTTGCAACGACGACTCATTTTTCTTTCGAGTGTCCATATTCGACATGTTTTCTATAAAAGTCTGAGGATGTGATCATCCAAAACCTTTAAAAACTTGATATTCACATATTGGGATGGATGCATTTTTTACAAATGTAAATGCCTTCTGCTTCACAATGTGTCAAAGATGATACAGGTTGATGGCTTATGTACAACAAAATCGTTTCCAGTAAAATGGCTGATAATCACATTTCCTGGCATATCAACTATACTTAAGGTTACACAACATACCGAAACACATTTCACGACTCGTCCGGCTTTGGCTCGAGTACTACAGGGATCTTCTCCTTGTGATCTCCGCGCAACACCTCCATGGTAACCTAAGAATTAAGATTATGGAAAAGTTTGTACATAAAAAATTATTTAACATACATATGGAGAGAGAAGTGGATATAGGTATTATTCAATGCTATACCGTATCCCCAACTTTGCATTGATCAAGAATTCTGTACAAATCGCTGCCATTAGTGACCTTCATCCCATTAACGGATGTTATTATGTCACCCAAAATGAGTCTACCATAAGCATCACGCTTTGTTGGTAGCAGACCCTGAAATATATTAAAAGGTTAGCTTTGCAATACAAACAAAAAATCTTCAACATGTCATTGAAGCATAATGGTCAAGGAGTTTACTACAGATATGAACATTGTAGTATAAATTTCAATAAGACATTGAAGTCAGATGCAGAAATACAGTAAGCATACCGCCTTGCCTGCGGGACCATCTGCAGGAGCATCTAAGACAAGTACACCACTTACTCCCAACTGTTCGACAGATTGATCCGGTGCAAATTTAATGCCTAAAATAGGTCTCGTCACCTTCCCGAACTTCACCAACTGATCAACAATGCCACTGACCTGGAAATGTAGGAATTCCAAGCAAAGAAAACAAAACAAATAAATACTTGCATCTCAGTTCACACACATCAGATCAAATAGAAGGTCCGCAGTAATACTCACCGTGTCAACTGGAATTGAAAACCCGACACCAGAAGATGCACCAGAAGGAGAATATATAGCAGTATTTATCCCAATAAGGTTTCCAGAACTGTCTAGGAGTGGCCCTCCACTATTACCAGGATTAATGGCAGCATCCGTCTGTATAACATCTTGGATTGGGCGACCAGTGGCAGCAGAACTGATTTCTCTACGAAGCCCGCTATAGACAATATAAAAGATCCATTAGCAAAACCCTAATTCACATAAAAACCAGCATAAGTAGGAGGAAAATAAATCAGACATATCAATCACAATCGTTGGTCTTGGAACCTGATAACGCCTGTTGTAAGAGTATGATCAAGTCCAAACTGCAAAAACATAAAAAAACAAAATTTAGGAAACACACTTGAAGAAGCTATCAAAGAGAGCACCAATATTAGCAGTAAAAGAACACGGTCACTGAAGTCTTCATCAGGCACGTACAAACTGCGTTACTAGCAAGGACAATTTTTGAAGTAATAAAAGTATGTATGCAAATTGAAAAGCAACTTTCTTTTCCATGACAGTCCTTTTAAACATCATAAGAAACATGTTTGGAGAAAGCAATCTATTTCATACGGTGTATCACTAATAAAACATAAGATATATGACGCACAAAGGGTAAAAAATAACCGTTCATTCCTAGGATATAAGAAATATTATTTTCTAAAGATACGCAGATAAATATGTTCATATCTGGCCTCACCACAGACAATTTCCAATGAAATGAAAAATGACATATCGATGGGAGTAGATCATAACTCAGTGTAATATAATAAACATTTACTCACCGGGTTGCCAATAGCATATACTTTCTGGCCCACAAGCAAATCTGCAGAGACACCAACCGGTATAGGTCTTAATTTGTCTTTGGGTGCATCAACACGCAATACAGCGACATCCTTATCTTGGTCGAATCCAACAACTTTTGCATCATACGTTGTCTGGTCAGCAAGAGTAACCCTGCAAGTGATTAGCACCAACTTAAAAATTTAAACATTCACAACAGTACAAAATCATTTTTATCCATTATATCCCTAGGGCCCAAGGCCAGGCAATTTCCAAGGTTAGCGGCAAAAACCCGATGTAAACAGCAACCTAAAGTAAGTGCAAAACCTTCAAAATCAATCAAGTATTTCATCCAAATGCACCCTTCCATTGCTCAAACAATATCAAAACAAAGATACCAACGAGAACGTGTCACAAGCATCATTTTGCGCCTATGCCATATAGGCCAAATTAAACACACATGCACACACCGGTTAAAGAAATAAAATAAACACATCCCAGGCTAGAAGTTTAAAAGCATCTTTATCCAGTACATCATTAGGGTAGGAGGCCAGGTAGTTTCCAAGGTTAGCTCACATTTTCCATATGAGACTACTTTAGAGACTTAGAACCAATGTTAACAACAACCTAAAGCAAGTCTTAAACCTCCAAAAGCAGTCACGAATTTCATCCCAGTTACAGAATGCACCCTTCCATTGCTTGATCAAGAAAAACCAAGAACGTCATCCAGATCATGTCACAGACCCCATTCTAATGCCTAAATCACCCCCTCCCCCAACCAAAAAAAATGATTCCATTGCCTTTCATATTTGTTGTTCAAGATAAAATGCTTACAGAATCAAATAAATACCATGCTTTTCCTACCCATCCCTAGCACTTCAAACAAAGACAATGTCTAATTCCAACAATATACATAAAAATCCGAACCCGGAGCTCAGCTGTTCAAGCAACCATCTCTTAGAGTTGAAATTGTTTGAGCATCCTCATTCCCTACGGCCTACATTTCCATTGTGTGTATAAATATTCATAAAAAATATGGATAAAAATCCCTGTAGATATGCTCCCTTAGGGGCCAAGGGAGTTCCACCCTGTTAAAATTTATATATTTAATATAATTTTGGTTTAATAGTATTTTGATTTATGTAAAAATAAATATTTAAATTTAAATATATAAAAAATTATTAAATATTTAATCAAGTAAGAATTGAAATAGGGAATAATAATTTTGTGTTCTCAAATTTTTGATCTAATTACAATTTAAGTCATTGTAAGTTTAAATATTAGATAAATTAGAAATCTTTTGAGTTTTGTGTTTTTATTAATTTAGGGTGAATATAAGCTAATATTTCTATTTAACAGTAAACACTCATACCCAGCATACATGTTTGAACTCTAAAACTCAAAGATAACAACAATCCCTTAATCAATAATATAGCTTGATTATTGCTAAATTTCAAACTTAAATACCTAATAAGTATTTATATTTTTCTTAAATAATATATTATTTTGATCCTACAATATTTAATTCTCGCTATGTCACTGATTCAATCTCAATCGTTTACAGCAAACACAGAAAACGGGAAAAAATAAATTAAATTTTAAAAGAACTCGAACTTGAGATCAGAAGCGCCGCGAATCACATGATAATTGGTGACAACGTGACCATCTTTATCCCAAACGAAACCCGACCCGGATCCTTGTGGGACCTCCAGCACATCCAATGTAAAAGCATCCTGCCTAAAAAACAATTACCCAAGAAAACCCTTAAAAACAGAAAAAATGGAAACCACCCAAAAAAGAAAGGGGAAATTTTGAGTGAACCTGACGGCGAGATTGGTGATGTAAACAACAGATGGAGTGTTCTCTTGAAAAAGACGAACCGTAGCCAACTCATCGGTCTGTAACTTCCTGGGAGTGGTTATCACAAAGGCAGAGGCGGATCCCACTTCGGTTACAAACAAGGAGAAAGATAGAGCAAGGGAGGTGCAGAGAAGAAACAAGGAATCAAAAGCTAAAGAAACAAGAGAATCACCATCAGGCTTAATGGTGGCATTGTTTTTGGTTTGATTCAAAACAAGACTGCGGAAGGGGGAGAGAGAGAGTTTGTTCGTCGGGAAGAGAAAAGAGTGTTTTGAGATGGAAATTAGCTTTTGGGTTCTGTTTGGGAAGCGAGAAAATGGGGACGGAAGAGATGAGGACTGAATGAAGAGTGTGGAAAGGAGTGAATAAGCTGCCATTTCGTTTTGCTCGCTTGGACAACTCGCAGGAATTATATCAGTAATTTGACTTTTTTTTTTATTTAATTATCTTTTTGTTGGTTGAAAATTTTCGTCGCCCAACAATTATTGTATATTTTTATTAATGATTCTGTTTTGTCACTTTATCATTTTATCTTATTCACACTATAGGTAAAAAAATTTAAGAAACAATTTTCGAATTTATATTTATATATTTTAAAAACCATAATTAAGATAATTTTAAAATATTATTAATTTAAAATACAAATTTTTGATATTTTTTATGATTTTTCTATTTTTGAAAAAAATTAGGAATTTATTAAAAAATATCAATTGCAAAAGCTCCAATAGTATATAAAAATAATAATTTGTGATTAGTTAAAAAAATAACGTGTACATTACGTGTCAAATACACATATTTATACAAATATATATTGGTTGAATGATGATATGTATGTATAAACTTTGTCTAGAGTACATATTTAGAAAATTTTTAAAAAATAACCGACCATTTATTATGAATAAATGTGTATTTGTTTTGACGTAAAATTTTCTCTTTTTTTAGTATTTAGTTGGCGAAAAACATGTTGATCAATGTAAAATATTTTTCTAATCAACATAATTTCTTTTTTATTTTTTAAAAATTACTTTGGTCTGATTTTTTTGTAACTTTAAAATATAAATACTTAAAATAATATTATTTTATGTATTTAATATTAAAATAATATTTTAGTATCATTTTAATAAAAATATTAATGTTTTAATAAAATTAATTAAAATACATTTATTAATATTATAATATATTTTTTAAAAATGTATAGTGAAACATACAAACCCTAAAATCAAAATACATCCGTAAGTGCAGCCCATAACACTAAACTATCTTAAGAAACTGACTAGGAGATGTAGATGACGAGTTCAGGCAAAGAAAATAACGAGCTGAATCGATCCTTTCAGATCAGTCTCTCTTCTATGATGCGTTGTTATGGGGGGTCGATGAACCTTCTATCTTCCTCCGCTTTTTCCTCTGCTCTTCTAGGAGCTTCCTCAATCCAGAATCCGTCCTCTTCTCCGAGGGTCAAATCGATGGCTATCAGATAAGCCACCTCATTCCTTTGATGAGGAACAAACTGAAGGTAACACGCATGGAGGTTATCCGCTCTTTTACGCGCCTACCATGTTAGGGCCCCTATTTCCGATCAGTCTTGTTCTTCCAACAAGAGATTTTAGATGATGGCCCCAGAGTTATCTTCTATGATTACTCTAGGTCAAGGACCAGTTGAACGGCGTGGATAACCGTCGTGGCTTCTGCCATAAAGGGACCTAATCATTTTTCTTCTGCATGCTCCTAAAATATATCCTTCATTACTACTCCTGACCAACCAATCTTTTCTGCATGTGAATATCAAGCATCAAAATTGGCTTTCACCCAGGGCGAGCAGGGGGCTCCACTGAATCGAACAAAGCAGGGAATGGGGCCGCAAGTTCTCGATTGTTGCTTCATATTCTTTGCAATAAGTTCGAATGAGAGTTGTGAAAAACAATGGTGAGTTTATATCACTTTGACTCCTTTTCCATTTATTCTATCATATTTATATTATTCTAATTCTATGTATTTATTTCTTTTTGTTTATAATAATCAATTATTTAATATTTATTATTAATATTTATTATTAAATTATTGATTATTATCAATTTTCATTTACCTATGTCTAAACGGAGTCAAAAATATATTCTATTTAGCTAGAAATGTATTTTTTTTTCAATTGAAATTCGAGAGGGTGGGTGGGTAGTCGCACACTAAAATTTTTAAATTTTTATATATGTTAGACTTTTTTCGTATTTTCGATTAAATATTTAAATTAATCATCTTTTAGAATTTTATAAATTCATCATTCTAACATAAAATCTTACGTTCATCTCTGTTTCTAGCAATATAAAACTTTGTATACTCAAATTTGAATATCGGTGAAAAATCCGCAACAATGTATGATTCTTTCACCAAATAGAGAAATTTTCGGAACGGTCCCTTGAAAATTTTAAAATCTTATATGATTTAAGTATTTTCTTTATATTACCGATTGATAATATGTTTTAATCTCTAAATTTTTATAAAGTTATCCTTAATATAAAATTATACGTCTATCTCTATCAATTATTGATGTTTACCTCATCGTAGACTCCATAGGCAAGTTTACATAATGTCCTATCGAGTGATTATTTAATAATATTTATGTTTTAGTTTCCATTTTTGTTGCTTGTTTTGCAGCTGGAAATCTGAAGTTACCGTATCTTAAGTGCATACTTGTACTCCGTCGGGATAAAGGATTAAAATTATAGTTGTAATCACGATTTTAGTTGTATTGTATTTATCGTGATTACATATACTATAGATGTTATCATCATAATTACAAGTATCGTGATTATGTAATGACAATTTTAAATAATATCATTATCGTTATTATAATAACGGGCCGTTATTTAAGTTTTTGATGGCTCATCTTTCCAGGTCAGCTGGATGTAATCTTGGGCTTCAGATTTCACAGTTCATCAATATATATATACATCTACTGCTCTCTACAGTCAACTTAGCCTCAACGGTGTGTCCTTTACAATTTTCTGTGTATTTTAATCTTACATTTTTTCTTTAGGAGAATAATTTTAAATAATTTAAACTTTTTTTACCCTTTGGTTTCCTATGATTTTATCTTTGTTAATCTGGATCGATCCATATCGTATATCTGGTGTTGATGGTGAATCTCTTAGGGAGATTTTCTATATATACAAGACCTTAAACTTAATATATATTTAAGTGATATCAAGTGTTACCACTTAAATTAACAATTAAAATCATTGAACTTTTATAGATTTTGTGATTGTAGATTTGATAAAATAAAAAAGGATTAAAAATAAAAAATCTCCAAATGACTAAAAAAAGGCAAGAATTTAAAATAGAGACAACAAATAAATAAAAAATTAAAGAATTAAAAAAAATAAAACTGATATAACAACACTCGTTCTAAAATTCTGTCTTAAATAAATGTACGTCAGTATTTTATCTTCTACAGATCTTAATAATCTAAACAGTAGAGAAAACAGGCGGAATTTGGTAAATAATAGATGTGGATGGATTATTTGATCTAATAAGATATAAGAAATTTATTTTAGAATCTACGATAAATATTATAGTGTCCATGAAATTTATCATATCGGTGTGACGACTCCTAATAAAAAATAAATTTTTAAATTTTTTTAAAAGCATTGAAAATTTTATTTTATTACTGATGGAACTAGTCATACCGGCGTGACGAGTTCCAACATATATAATTTTGAATTTGTTGACCATTAGGTTGACCGTTGTTGAACGAGCAATTTTTTTTAAAAAAAAAATCAATTGAACTCGTCACACCGGCATGACGAGTTCCAACATCTATTTTCAATTTGAAAAAAACTAGATGTTTATAATCGTTGGTAAGTAGTATAAATAGATGTTTGAGTTAGATTGATTTTTCACTTGGAATCAAACATTCTATTGAGAACAAAAATTTTTGTGTTGAAGATATTGTGTTGAAGTGACCTCAAGAAAAGAAATGTTACGTCTTGATGATGTTCATATTTCGCCGACCGAGTTGACTACGATAAATTTAATTTGTTTTATTTCATTTAAGTTTTGACAAAATTATATTATTAATAATAATTATTTATGTAATTATATTAAATAATTTATCTTGTGGTAGAATAGTAATGACGTGGTGGTCGTCGATTTCGTCGTGGTCGTCCACCTTCATCTTCTTCTTTGATGTGGCTCTTCGTTCGTCATTTCTCGCTACAATTTGAAAATAAATTATTTAATACAATTACATAAATAATAATTATTAATACTATAATTTTTTTAAAACTAAAATGAAATAAAACAAATTAAATTATCGTAGTTAACTCGGTCGACGAAATATGAACATCATCAAGAAGTAACATTTATTCTCTTGAGGTCATTTCAACACAAAATCTTCAATACAAAATTTTTTGCTCTAAAAAAATGTTTGATTCCAATTGAAAAATCAATCAAATCCAAACATCTATTTATACTACTCTACCCAATGGCTATAAACGGTTAGTTTTTTCAAATTGAAAATAGTCGTTGAAACTCGTCACGCCGATGTGACGAGTTCCATTGGATTTTTTAAAAGAAATGTGTTCGTTCAACAACGGTCAATCCAACGGTCAACAAATTCAAATTTTTACACGAGTTCCATTAGCAATAAAATAATATTTTTCAATATTTTTAAAAACTTCAAAAAAATATTTTTTATTGGTTAAAACAATTCGGGCTATGGGATCTATGGTGACACGACCCATTGAAAAAATATATCTCATAGAACTCGTCACGCCAACATTACGTGTTCCGTGGGCACTGTAGCATTTTCTATAGATCCCAAAATAAATTTTATGTTGCCATATTGTCCCAAATAATCTACCCGCCTAGATTATTGGGCTAAAAATTCCGAGAAAACACGTCAAATACTCGCCGTTACGTAATTAGACACTCAAATTTTAAAACTATAATAAAATGAAAATTTTAAATAAAGAATAAAATAAAAATCCCCAAAAGTTTTTGAAAAAAATAATATATTGAATGAATTGGTGTATAAAAGAGGTAAATCTATTTATAGTCTAGAAAAAATAACAAAGAATAAATTTTGATTTAATATAAAAGATTAACTAAATAAATAATAAAAAGAGATAAAATAAAGTATTATATGAACCTAAACAATGATAAATAAAAAATAAATTAGAGTATTATCTTAATAAAAGAGATAAACAATGATACATTACAGTGGGGCAACAATATTTGAGTTGCAGAGCGAATAATCAATGGCTCATTCTCTGATCCACCGGTTTCAACTCAAAGTGCTCTCTATCATTAGAGATTAAAGAACCATGTGATGATAATAAAGAAAAAATGGCATGTTGTTCATCATAAGACAGATTTGAGTCTATATCCTCAGACAGAATTAATTATAAAAATGCAACAGTTTTAGGATTTATGCATGTGACATTAAATGCAGGCAGGCATTATAGCTTAAGGATAGCATACATAGACTCAACCAACTAAGGAAATCTGTCACCAAATTTGCATTTTGTTCAATGGCTCATTCCTTTGACCCACTAGTTTTAATTTGAGGAGAGGTGGTCATTTTCTCATCATTATATAAGATTGTGATGCTTTTGTCATAGTAGCTTAGACTTCAGGTGAATTCTGTTCAAGCTTTTTTCAGCATGTCCAATTCAAGGGGTGGCTAATAATATCATGGTTTTCTTTGGTGTTGTGCAACAATCTAACCTTTGATTACTTATAATGAAGGGAATGTGAAGGATGGTTCATAAATTCCATTCAGCTGTTGCTGATTAGTCAAGTCTTTCACTTTCACCATAGGACCTTGATCTACCAATGCCACCCACTGCCATTTACAAGGCTTGAAGGCCAACTTATCTTTGGTCAATTTGATCTCCCAACAATGAGCTGATGTGACATAATATCGACATTCAGGCTCGAAATATATTCAGATATTTAAGTGTAAAAGTACGATATTCAAAAGACTCTTCAAATACATGAAAAAAAAAACAATAATACCTGATCCGAGTAGCATGGTCATGGAAGCATGGGATTGGACGCAAGTTGCTGTTGCAGAGATCAATGGTGGGTCTCTTACTTTAATGTGGTAGAAATTAACAACCAAAAGCATTTCATATAACCAAAATGCCTCCATTTCTTTATTGAAAAGATTGAAACATACATATAAGAAATGTTACCATGGAATATCAACGATTCCGTACCCAATGAACCATATAAATTTTCTTTTGAACCCTCAACACAACTATTGAAACCAGGTTTCTATTTATACATGCGACAGGCAATCAGATAAAACAGCCATTTAATCCTCTCGTTTACAATGGAACTTTTTACATTATTTACCTGCAAACAGGATTATGATACCTTAATGCCATCATCTTTGATTAATTGAGTGGTGGTGTCAAGGAGGGTGAGTAATGCTCTTGATTTTCTGCTCCGGACCTTGCCTGCTTCCTTCAATAATACACTCAACCTTCTTTTCTCATCAATGACATCAGGATTTTTGTTCCAAGCTTCTCTTCTCTCATGACAACAACATAATCCAGGATTTCAATGGCATCATCTAACCTGTGAAACGTAGAATTCGTAAGAAAGAAACACGAGAATCTATGTGACTCATATTCGAGTGAGTGTTGAATATGAATATATATTCCAAAATGGGTATTTTTCTTAAGTTTTACCTTCCCATTGCATCATAGGTGCCAGCCAGATTGCTATATACCCCTAATGTATCAGGGTGATAAGGACCATATTCCTTCTCTAAAATGCTCCTTGCTTCTTCAAACAGATCGGCTGCCTCATTTATCGAGTACCGTTGTACACAGGCAAGCCCCATTTGATTGAGTGCAATCCCGAACAAAGCAGACTTTTTCTCTCCACTAGCTCGAAACTTCGAGATGGCACTTTTAAAGGTGTTGTAGGAGTCAGCATAGCTCCCCATCATGTAATACATGACTCCCATTTGTGCCTCAATGCCTGCAATTGTGGTTTGTTTCCCTGGGGCTTCACTGAATATACTTAAAGCCTTCTTTAGTAGTTTGAGTGCCTGATCCAATTCATTCGTAGATTGACAGATTGCAGCGATGTCAATGAGGCCACTAGCGATCTCTTCTAAGGGAATTCCAGGATTTGGCTTTGCATAAATCCGGAGTGCGTTTTCGCAATAAGTTCTGGAATCCCTTAATTTTCCTACCTTATTGTACAAATCAGCCAACCGAACGAAAACCAAAGCGACTGATGGATGGTTCTCTCCTTTTGCAGATTTGAACACTGTGAGTGCTTTCTGATAGGCAAAAACTGCCTCATCAACCCGAGCTAATGATAAATATGCATCTCCAATGCTACGATCAATTGAAGCAACATCGAGTTCGCGTCCATTGGCTGCCATGGCCATGCTAGCTAAAACATAATGCTCAAGTGCTGATTCGTAATCTTCTTTTGAGTCACAGATGAGTCCCATGAGTCTCCTATCAGCAGCTTCTTCTAAAGAAGCTGGAGCACCATTCGCCCTGTGGATGTCAAGAGCCAATTGACAAAGCTTTTCGGCCTCATCAAACTGCAGTGCTTGAACATGTGCTTCAGCCACATATCGACACGTCTCGCCAACTCGAGGATCGATGTCCCCCAAAACTTGTTTTTGAATCTCCAAACCTGCTGTATAACACAACATAGAATTCTCAATTTGACCCAACATGGCATAAGTGTCACCCAGTTGCATGCATCCAGCAAATTTAGCAAGTGCATGAGTTTGGCCATCCTCAATCACTGGCATTTCGATCGACCGTTCAAGAACTGGAACGGCCTCATTGTACTGTCCCAAACGACAGTACAATGCTGCCAAAACATGCAAAGACATGACTAGTTCTAAATTTGGTTTGCCATCCGCACATTTCTCAAATGATTTTGTTGCTCGAATCGCCAATTCAAGCGCTTTCCGAGGATTTTCACCCGATGAAATCATATCCCTTGTCTGTTTCAGAAGAAATGGGCCAAGTTCAGGATTCTCCAGCCCTGCCTCTAGAGAATCCACTGTTCTATTCTGAAACTTGGCACCAAGTAAACCGATATTCCTTTGTTTTCTTACATTCTTCTCATACCTCTTTCCTACAGGAGTTTTTTCTTGAGATGATTTGCTTTTTGGACTCGTTTTCGCCGATGCTTCAGACTCCAATTGCAAGTGGCGACTATGCTTAACACCACCTTGAGTTTGGATCTTGTCATTGTTCTTCTTTACAGGCATTTTATCAAAACCGCATTTTCTTTCTTAATGCTCAAGTCACCAACACTGTCTTCATCTTCCTTCTTCTCGGCTACCACCACAACCTCCTTTGTCATTTCAACAACGCCGAAATCCCCGACAAGATGGCGTAATTCGGAATCGATCCTTGATTCCTCGCCATACGATCCATAGCTAGACATTGATGAAGATTGATCCGAGCTTTGCATCGCATAAACATTGTGATAAAGCTGCTCAATGGAGGTTGCCACCACATCATCAATGGCTAAATCAAGGGAATCACTTCGTGGACTCAACGCACTTCTTGGAGACCTTTCTTGAGTAAAGCTGTCCTTGTAAGGCGAGTAGAATCCATTGTTATGTTCTTCAATTCCAGTTTCTCCATTCATTGCATCCATAGCCAATCCGGGCATTGAGAAACTGCTAAAAAAATAGAAACCAATCTATTATTATTAAACATAATTCCATTTTCATTATAAAAAAATTCCCAAGAAAAATCACATTTTCTCTCCAAAAGCAAAAGGCTAGACGAAGTAACTCATGCAGTTCATTGTGTAAGTCAAAGATGACTCCATTATTCTCAGCTATTTACTAAATTTAGGTAAAAGGAAGGAAAATCCAAATGATCAACATGAAAATAAGACTAGAAAAACCAAAAACAGTTACAGGAGAGAGAGAAAAGGCATTGAATGCTCAATAACCATAAACGATAAATGAGTAACCTCACTTTTGTATAATGAAGAAAACCCGAAATTTAAAATCCCAAAAAAAGATCAAAAAGGTCCGAAGTTTTAAATGCCGAGTTTTTTTTTTCTTTGGGAGTTATATGCAGAAGAAGAAGAAGATAATGATGAAGGAATGGGGCGGTGTCATTTATATCAATATCTTTGTTGGCTTACATATAAATATATGTACTTTTTTCTTTTTGGATGTCTAGAAGGAAAACCCCATTCTGTGAAAAAAGAATTAAGGAAAATGAGGAAATACTTTAAATACCATTTTTATTGATGCGGGGTTATAAAGATATGGACTTTCCAAGCAATTTAGAGGGTGACTTTTCTCCCACTTTTCTACTTCATTTCTCCCTTTAAATTTTAGAATAAGCTTGACAAGTTATAATTATATAGATTTTTTATGATTAGTTCCTTCATAATTTTATTAGAAGTTGAACCTAAAGTTATGTTGTTTTGATTTAGGAGGTGAAATATGGATGGAATGGTAAAAATTAGCTCAAAAGTTTGTTTTTAACTTTCTATGTGAGAATCATATCTTTTGGAATAATATGGAATTGGGAAGAAGACCATCTTCGACAAAGTGTGACCACGCCTTGTGACTGACACGCGACTGATGTCAGATAAGAAGAATCCGAACTTTTGGAGTTAAATATAGGATGCAGCTCACTTTTATGGATGTTTCCATTATTTTGAAAGTATATGGCCAAGAATTAATCTATTTTCAATTATGGTTTTATTTATTTTGATTTTCCTTTAGTCTAGTTTTCATTATTTGATATAGATTCATTTAAAGAAATTTACTTTTCTTTTGGAGTTTTGGTTCTCTGAATAAAGAGTGTCTTAGTCACCTTTTAGGATATCTTTTGACATCACAATTTCTTTTCTCTTTTATTTTCGTTCCACCATGAGTGGTTAAGCTTTTATTTCTGGTTCAAGGGTGAAACGATTCTGTTGTAATTTTGTGAGGCTTGTGCTAAACTAGTTTTTATCCTTTAATCCAAGTAATCTTTATTTCTTGTTCTTATTTTTATGAATTCTTGATATTGATTAAATTGACACCTTAATTCGATATTGAATTTTCTATCGCTATTCATAAATTTGTGATTCGTAATGGTCATGAGCGATTGACACAAGTAGTAGGGAGTAAGTCTCATGATTTGTGTTTGTTACGGTTTATTTTTCGAGCTTCACATCATGATGTCGACATCGTTTTTTGCCCGGACGGGGAAAAACTTGTAGCGACGTGTCTGGACTTATTTGCGAAAAATTTTATTTTGTGAAGAAATGTTTTGGAGTCGCCATCAACCTTTTGAGTTAGATAGGTCGAATACCTAAAAATTGTCTTTTAAAAGAGTTTTCAAGAAAACATCATTTCAAAAGATAAACATGTCTACGTGTAACCAGAAATTTATTCTTTTTTGTAATAAAAAAGGGTTCAAGGGTCTATTATGCGTGGGGTAGGATAAGTACCCCCACAACGCCCAAAATTAATTCCCCATCGATTATAAATTGTCTCTAATAGGGGAAATCTAAGAATTCGAATATAAATTTAAATTATTATCCTATCATTTCTAATTCAACCATACAATTTTTATTTAAGGAAAAATTCTAAGGAGAAATAGAAAATATTCCAATATTTCCAATCGAAGAGAAAGTAATCCCTAAAATATTTTAGGACGAATATTTCTCTTTCCAACTGAAATAAAAGGAATATAATAACTTCTCCCAAGAATTCGAGAATAAATAATTTGATTCGACCAAAATAAGAAATTAAGCCAAATTATCCAATTTACATTAATCATGCTAGATGATGAAAGTTTAAACTAGAATGACAAAAATATAAACACAATAAAAAGCAAAGACCCAAAAATAAGTATCACACCAATATAAGTGCTTAAATAAAATAAAATCATAAATAGCATAAAGATCAAAATGCAAGATAACAAAATAAGGCATTCAATATGATAAAAATATGAAACATGCATATATATATATATATATATATCATGATACTAAAATAAAATAAATAGAAACTAAAGTGTAATAATTAAAGGACTGAAATTAAATTGCTGAAAAATAAGGGACATAAATAAAAGCTCAAAAAATTAAAGTAAATAAAATGTAAGGACTAAAATTAAATAAAGAAAAATAAAAGGCAGAATTTAAATTGCTTAAAATTAAATACAAAAATAAAAGAGCAATAAAAATAAAATGTTAGTGTTAATTTCTAATATTTAACCCGGACCGTAAATAATGCGAGTCGTACCCCGGGGTGGATCTTCGCAAGGTCATAATATGGTTCAAATATAAAATAAATAAATAAATAAATAAAAATTAACGGTTAGTGGTTAGATGTTAGTAATTAGCGGTTAGTGTTAGAAACGTTAGCAGAGTTCGGACCATAATAATGCGGGTCGTATCTCGGATCGGGTCACTGCAAGGTCGTATAATAATTCAAACAAATTAATAAAAAAATAATAAAATAAATAAAAAATAGTTAGGAGTTAGTATAGTCCGAACCATAATAATGTGGATCGTATCCCGGATTAGGTCACCACAAGGTCATATCGAATATTAGAGACAACAAATAAATAAATAACAATGGTTAGAGTGTAATAAAAATAAAAATTAGTGGTTAATATACAATAAAATGAAATTTAGTAGTTAACTTGAAATAAATAACATAGCAGAATAGTGACCAAATTAAAATAAAGCAAAACATATGGGTTAAAATCACAACAAATAAAAACACAAAAACATGGTGACCAAGATGCAAATACACGACAGAAGTGGAGGGACATGAGGGTAGTTTTACCCTAAAATAGGTGACCAGAACACATAAGAGGTGCTAAATGAGGGGGCTTAAGCGTGATTTACCTTTTTCTTAAAACCAAAATATTCCCCCATGCACACACAGTTCTGCTAAGAAGCTTCCAAAGCTTTCAAAAATGCTTCGGCCACCGCATGCTGAACCTCACACGCCGGCCACCGGTGACCAACCGGAGACCTTGACCACGACGAAGAAGGGCCAGCCGAACTACTTGAACGGCCGAAAATCCTCTCCGCTCTCTTCCTATCTCACTATTTTTCTTCCCCATTCAACGACCGAGAAGGCTAAAAAATGAGCCTCAACGCCGGCCACCATGCCTTCGCCGCTCAACAGAGAACACCCAAACTCCGACCGATGCCCGAATTGATCGAGGAAAATCAGAGAAAGGTCTAAGTGACAAAGTTTTTCTACCTCTCCTTGCTCTCGACCAAAGACCCCATGAGATCACCGCCGGCCGCCAACAACCAACACTACCTGGCCGTGAGATGGCCTTTCTCACAGGCCAACCACCGTTCAACGGTGGCCACCCCCTCGACAAATAATGAGCCCCCCGAAACAGAGGCAAAGAAAATGAGAAAGGAAAAAATAGAGAAGAAAAAGTTTTTTTCATTCTAGCTCTTTTGGCAAAAAGGGGTTGTACAAGGTGGTTGGTTGGGGTATTAATAACTCCAACTACTATATTTTTAATATTTTCCTATAAAATAATGAGAAAAAAATAAAAAAAATTGTTGTAGCTTCCCTGTTGGAATTTTGTGGAAGCTCGAATCGACAACCGAAGAGTTTCGCCAAGAGGGGTCGGGTCAGTTTTTGTGTTTAGGGAGTAAAAAGATTGAAAGATAGAAAATTGCATTGCGATTTATAGTAGTTCGACTTCTCAACCAAGTCTACATCCACTACCTTAGCTCCTCACCAAGGATTTTCCAAAAAATTCACTAATTTGTTCTTTCTTTTTACAGGACAAAGAGATAACCTTTACAAACTCCCTAGTTTTCACGGGTTAAACTAGAACCTTTCCCTAGCTTTTAGCAGACTTAGCTAGAACCAAAACCCCTTTACAATAAAAGAAAATGTAAACAAGAAAACCTCTCTGAGGTATGTGTTTACAAGAATTAAGCTCACAATGACAAAAATATTTACAAGAGAAAGATGAAATAAGAATGAAAGATTTTCTTGTGTTTGATTGCTTGGATAGTTGTTCTCTTACTTCTTCAAGTGTCCTCAACTTGTTTTTATAGGTTGGAATGAGTTTGAAGTTGTATATAGTCATTGGTGATGTTTTGGAGCCGTTTGAGGATTATTTTTCCTGTAAAAGTAGGCTATCCAGAATAGGGATATCAGTACCCCTATATGGGGTATCGATACTACCTTTGTTAAATTCAAATTTAACTAGCTGTTGCTAGCCGTTGGAGCCTTGTAGTATCGATACTGCCTAAGGGGTATCGGTACTACTTTTCACTATGGTATTGATACCCTTTCATGGTATCGGTACCCTTTTTGCATTCGATGTTTTGAGCCTTCATGGTAGTATTGGTACTACCTTGATGGTATCGATACTACTCTTGCCTAGGGTATCGATACAACATGATGGGTATCGATACCCATTCATGTGGTATCGATACTACATGAAGTAGTATCGATACTTCTTTTCATTTTTGCTCAAATCCGAATTTAATGGACTTTGAATTATTTTTGAAACCTTTTGAAAACTTTGAATAAATTCAATTCAAGTCCAAAAACATTTTGCCTTAATTTTTTATATCGAAACATAGTTATACAATCTCCCCCTTTTTGATATAACAAAACATTTGAAAATTTGTTTTAGGCAAAACTCCCCTTAATAAAATGTTTAATGAAAATGATACCAATTGTTTACAAAAGGATACCAATTGTTGGAAAATATATGAAAATGTTAAGCTCCCCCTTTTTCATTAAGAAATTGAAAAAGATACCAATTGTTTACAAAAGGATACCAATTGTTAAAAAGATACCAATTGTTGGAAAATATATGAAAATGCTAAGCTCCCCCTTTTTCATTAAGAAATTGAATTTTTCGAACAATAACTTCTCCCCCTTTTTGTTATATCAAAAATAATTCAATCTTTGAAGTTCTAAAATAACATTGGAGAGTAAGTGATAAATTTGAAATTTAAAATTTATTTGAAAAATCTAAAGCTCCCCCTCAATAAATGCATTTCAAACAAAATTTAGATTTAAGAACTTGACACTTGAACAAAATTGAATTTCAACAAATAATAACAAACATGTCAGTAGCACATGAAATTCAATATATCCAAGTCTAAAATACTTTATGCAATATTAATTGTTGAAATTAAGTGCATATGCATAAAGTCTTCCAAAAATGTTATGCATTTGAAAATTTTGATATCAATTGTTAGAGAGATATCACTTTCATTTGAACCACATTCATAAACATTTAAAAATTAAGGTAAAAAATTTAAAATGAAAGTATTTGAAAAGTTGACATCAATTATTAGAGAGATATCATTTGCAATTAAAACCAATTTTGACCAAAAATTCATTATGATGAACAAAAAAATCATTAAAAAATTTAAAATATTCATCACAACACCTTTTTAACATACATGAGATGAAAAACAAAACATAATTATTTAAAATAAAAAACTCATGAATGCTTAAACTCAAATGAGAAACCAAATAACCAAAATCAAAAGCATTAAGTTTAAAGGCTACCCATTCTTTATCAAAAGCGTGGTTAAAGAATCTTGATTTCTTCAT
Source organism: Hibiscus syriacus (assembly GCF_006381635.1). Classification (NCBI taxonomy): domain Eukaryota; kingdom Viridiplantae; phylum Streptophyta; class Magnoliopsida; order Malvales; family Malvaceae; genus Hibiscus; species Hibiscus syriacus. The sequence continues at coordinate 707,959 of NW_024062828.1, read as the reverse complement.
CTTCATAACCATTGCTCCCACACACCCACAAGAGACATTTATTTCGATTTTGGTAGCCAAATTGCTTTGAATCCTTGGACGTTGTTTCAATGCCCCTTGTTCCCTTAGGAACCTATACTTGTCTAATTTTAAAACATTTTCCTTTCTTCAAAGGACAAGTATGTTCCATATGACCATGATAATGGCATTGTGAGCATTTTGCCATTTTTAAACATAATGTGTTGTTTTTAGAAATTAATTATTTTTCTTTTGTTAAGCTTTCAAGCTTAACTTTTAAATCAAAATTTTCTTTTTCTAAATCATTGATTTTGACTTTTGAAAGCTCTAAATCATTTTGCAAAATTTCATTTTGATTTTTAAAATCAACTTTTGCTTTCAAAACCAAATTATTTTCATTTTTAAGTTTTGAAATTAATTTCTTATATTTGGAATTCATAGTCTCATATCCCAAATACAACACATTATAAGCATCTTGTAAATCATCAAAAGAACATGAATTTAATTCATTTGAGTTAGAAGATACCTCGGATTCTTCTTCGTTGGCCATGAGGCATAGGTTGACTATTTCTTCATCATCATTGGAGTCATCTTCATCACTCCAAGCTACAATAAATGCATTCTTCTTAGATGATCCCTTCTTTCTTAGAAGGGGTCAATCATACTTGACATGTCGTTCTTTGACAATTGAAGCACACCGGGGGACTCTTATTTTTGGTTGATTCATTCACTTCCTTGGAATTCATGAATCTCTTTAACTCTTTGAAGAGCTTGGTCATCTCATCTTTTTGTTCATCATCGTCTTCATCCACCTCATCACTTGAATCTTGATAGCTTTTTATTGGTGGATTTGAAGGTAATGCCTACCTCCTTTTTCTTCTCTTCACATTCTCATTCTTTCTTCAACATCATCTCATGAGTGAGAAGAGAACTAATTAGCTCATCGAGAGTGAGAGACTTTAGGTCTCTAGCTTCAATAATAACCGTTTTCTTCGATTGCTACGATTTTGGAAGAGAGTAGATCATCTTCCTTACAAGCTTCTCATTAGGTATTACTTCTCCAAATCCCTTGAGACCATTAACAATCATGAAAAATCTATCCGTCATAGCTTTGATGACTTCATCGGGTTTCATCTTGAAGTTCTCGTAGCTATGGTTGAGAAGACTTATCTTTGTTTCCCTCACTTCATCGGTTCTTTCATGAGTGACTTGGAGCTTATCCCAAATCTCTTTGGCACTGGAACAAGATGAGATTCTTCCATATTTATCTGAGCCTAAAGAAAAAAAGAGAATGTACATAACCTTGGCATTATGCTGAAACTTTTTATTCTATTCATTACTCCAATCATCCCAATCATCTATCTCACCGGGTGGAGAGTAGTAACCCTTCATGATTGAGTTCCAAGCTCTTAGATCGTATGCTCAAATAAAGAATATCATCTTATTCTTCCAATGGGCAAAATTTGCTCTATTGAAGAAGGGTGGCTTGTTGATCGGTTGTGAATCCACATTAGGTAAATCTTCAATGTAATAGGCACTGGAGGAAAAAGTCATTTCTTGTCGGTTTCTTTGGAAATTAGTATAGTTACTTCTAGGATCATCTCAAGGTGGTTAAACCTTGTAACTAATTAGGCTCTGATGACAATTGTTGGGATTTTGAGGAAGCTTGAATTGACAACTGAAGAGTTTTACCAAGAGGGGTCGCGTCGGTTTTTGTGTTTAGGGAGTAAGGAGATTGAAAGATAGAAAATTGCACTGCGATTTATAGTGGTTCGAGTTCTCAACCAAGTCTGCATCCACTACCTTAGCTCCTCACCAAGGATTTTCTAATAAATTCACTAATTTGTTCTTTCTTTTTACAGGACAAAGAGATAACCTTTACAAACTCCCTAGTTTTTCACTGGTTAAACTAGAACCTTTCCCTAGATTTTAGCAGGCTTAGCTAGAACCAAATCCCCTTTACAATGAAAGGAAATGTAAACAAGAAAACCTCTCTAAGGTAGGTGTTTACAAGAATTAAGCTCACAAGAACAAAAATATTTACAAGAGTTAGATGAAATAAGAATGAAAAACTCTTCTCTTGTGTTTGATTACTTGGATAGTTGTTCTCTTACTTTTTCAAGTGTCATCAGCTTGTTTTTATTTGAGCCTACGATCTAAGAGCTTGGAACTCAATCATGAAGGTATCGATACTGCCTAAGGGGTATCGATACTACTTTGCACTATGGTATCGATACTTTGCACTATCAATACTAACTTGATGGTATCAATACTACTCTTGCCTAGGTTATCGATACTACATGATAGGTATCGATACCCATTCATGTGGTATCGATACTATATGAAGCAGTATCAATACTTCTTTACATTTTTGCTCAAATCCGAATTTAATGGACTTTGAATTATTTTTGAAACCTTTTGAAAACTTTGAATAAATTTAATTCAAGTCCAAAAACATTTTGCCTTAATTTTTTATATCAAAACATAGTTCTACATTCCCCTCTTTGCTCATTATTTTGGATCAAGAATAGAGCAAATATAGTAAACACCATTTTTTATCTAGCCTGAACTGCTAAAATCTTAAGCTCCAATTTATTCTGATCGGGTGAGTTCTTCTCATTATGAACTCTTCGCTGGGGTATCAATCCATTCTCTATGCGATGATTGACCCAATGTGATGCTGATCCAACTCCATATGCTATGGATGAGCAAAGTTGGTGTTGTTCCAACTTCTTATGTGATGAAAACGAGCTAAGGTTGAACAAGTTCTTCTCATTATGAACTTCTTCTCCCTCATCGGATGAGTTCTTCTCATTATGAACTCTCCACTGGAAATGTTGATCCCTCGAGTGAGGTGTTGCTGATTCAACTCCATATGTGATGAATCGAGCTAAGGCTGGACAATTTCTTATCATTATGAACTTCTTCTCCCTCATCGGATGAGTTCTTCTCATTATGAACTCTCCACTGGAAATGTTGATCCCTCGAGTGAGGTGTTGCTGATTCAACTCCATATATGATGAATCAAGCTAAGGTTGAACAAGCTCTTCTCATTATGAACTTCTTATCCTTCTTTGGATGAGTTATTCTTATTATGAACTCTTTCATTGGAAATGATGATCCACCTCATTCTATGATGGATTTGAGTAAAATATTGATGTGATCTATCTCCTTTTATAATAGAATCGAGCAAAAGGGTGAGCAAGTTCTTCTCATTATGAACTTCTTCTCCCTTTTCGAATGAGTTCTTCTCATTATGAACCCCTCCATTGGAAATGTTGATCCACCTCCTTCTATGATGGATTTGAATATGTAAAAAGATTATCATATGTCAGTAACAATTGTATTTGAAATACTCGGAGGTATTGACCCAAAGGTCCTTGAATATTTGCTGAGATCCACGTTTTCAAATATTGAAAAGTGGACTAATTCTTTGCCGAAATCTTCTTCAACAAGGAAATGTGAAATATTTTCTAACTTTGGAATTCTTGTCAAATATTCAACATCTGGTTGAAAATGAATAAGAAATTTGTTTCAGGAGAAGCTATCTCAAGTGAGATAAAATTTTGATTCAAGTGAACAAATTCAATTTTTGTATTTCAAGGGAAAATTGTCTTGAGTTAGATGAAGTTGGTCTTAAGAAAAACAATCTCAAGTGAGATACATCTTGTTTTGAGTAAAACTATTCCAAATTTTATGTTTCAAGGGAAACTATCTCAAGCGAGTCGAAATTGATTTTTAAGAAAAACGATCTCGAGTGAGATAAATTTTGTCGTACTAAATGAAAAACTTTGGAAATCGATTTCTCATTTTCCAAAAATATCAAATGAAAATATCATGCTTAATTGTCTTACAGATTCTTTGAAATAATTTCTTAAGTAAGAAACTTTGGAAATCGTTTTCTTACTTCTCAAAAATCAATTTTAGAAAAGATTTAAATGAAAACTTTAGAAATCTCTTTCTCATTTTTTTGAAAATCATGTGAAAACATCCTGCCCAAAGGTCTTATGTATGGCACGAATGACTTTTATCTTGCTCGAAAGACTTATAGTTGATCCGAAGAACTTAAGCACCATGCTCGGAAGACTTACTTATGGTCTGAAGGACTTACTCATCAAGAAAAACCAACTTTTAGAAAAGATTTAATCAGAAACTTTGGAAATCGATTTCTCATTTTTCAAAAATCAATTTTTAGAAAAGATTTAAATGAGAAACCTTGGAAATTACTTTCTCATTTTTCGAAAATCATGTGAAAACATCCTACCCAAATGTCTTATGGATGGCCCAAAGAACTTATCATCTTGCTTGAAAGAATTATAGATTACGTAAAGGATTTATGCACCATTCTCGAAAGACTTACTGATGATCTAAAGGACTTACTCATAAAAAACCCTTGAAAATCAAGCTTTCATTTACAGTTATCATCAAGAAACCCCTAAAAATTAGGCTTAACTTCTTTAAAAAATATTTAGAAGTAATCATCAAGAAACCTCTGAAAATCAGGCTTAGTTTCTTTAAAATTAATTGGAAATACTCATCAAGAAACCCTTGAAAATCAGGCTTAGCTTTTTTAAAAATTAATCATGTCAAGAAACCTCTGAAAAATAGAGTTAGTTTTTTTAAAAGCTCGTTTAAAAATCATCAAGAAACTTCTAAAAATCAGACTTAGAACTCATTTGAAAATCGTCAAGAAACTTCTGAAAATCAGACTTAGTTTATTTAAAAACTCATTTAAAAATCATCAAGAAACTTCTGAAAATCATACTTAGTTTCTTTGAAAGCTCATTTAAAAATCATCAAGAAAGTTCTTAAAATCAGACTTAGATTCTTTGAAAGCTCATTTATAAATCATCAAGAAACTTCTAAAAATCAAACTTAGTTTATTTGAAAACTCATTTGAAAAAATCGTCGAGAAACTTATGAAAATCAACTTAGTTTTTTTGAAAGCTCATTTAAAAATCATCAATAAACTTCTAAAATGTAGACTTAGTTTATTTGAATGCTCGTTTAAAAATCATTAAGAAACTTCTGAAAATCAGACTTAGTTTGTTTAAAAACTCATTGGAAGATCGTCAAGAAATTCTGAAAATTAGACTTAGTTTCTTTGAAAGTTCATTTGAAAATCGTCAAGAAACTTCTGAAAATAAGACTTAGTTTCTTTAAAAACTCATTTAAGAAAATATCATGTCAGGAAACCTCTGAAAATCAGACTTAGTTCCTAAAAAAATACATTAGCTGGGTAACATGCCCCACTTCAAAAATAATGATTTTTCTGTGTATTGAGTTCCTGAATTCTTGAAGTTCTACAACTCTTAATATAATTTTCTTTATTGGAGGCTTGAATTCTGAGTTTTCTTTCTCTTTTTTTCTTGGAAAATATGTAAAATAAGCCTTGATGCATGAAATGTGAATGCATTAGATATGTATCTATATGTACTGTATGAGGTTATGAATACAAAAATGTTGATCATCATTCTTCTTATGGATCAAAGTGAAGAACTCAATCTTCCTTCACTTGATCATCTTTAAATGGATTCTGCCTCAATGACAACTTGTCAGCTTAAGCTTGTATCTTCCGAAGAGTAATCTCATTATCTTGTGCAATCATGTCTTTTCTGTCTTCTATATTTGGTTTCTTCATTACAGTATTACAAGAAGTGATCTCCTGCGGTCATGCATATGTTCTTGATGCCTCTTTATGGCTCCAATTCAATAATTCTATTAGGGACATTTCAATGTAAACTCTTTTTGTCCTCATATGTCCTTGGCATTCCAAACGTGAGGATCATTCACCATGTCTGCTTGATTTAAATCTCGTTATATCGATGAGATATGGTTTTGTTAATGCCCCCATATGGGAACTCATGGCTCTTTTCGTGCCAAAATATTAATCTTGAATGGTCTCACTCTTGTGTCGCTAATCAACAATAATATGCCATCAACAGAAATGTTATCGAATAGTTTAAAGGCTTCTCTTCATGATGCCACAATTAGATGGACATTTGAGAAGTGATCAATTCTTCTAAAGAAATGTCTTGAATCTTTGTCATTAGCTGAGATATATGCCCCTTTCGACTAAGGCGGTCATCTGCTTCTAGATGGATTACCAACAATGTCAAAAGAAGTGTTAGAAGTTCTATCCACTAGTCCTTCTGATCTCTCGAACTATGTGATCTGTCTGCATTACTCTGGCATCGTTTGTTCTTTTCTCTTATTGAAGCAGATTGTGTAACCCCCTCATGCCGATACGGGTAACCCGATCCGATTTGGAGTGTCACATTAGGGCCACCGGAGCAACCCACTGTAAAAATAACGAAAAATTTAAAACTTTTTATCAAAACGTAAACTTATAAAATCATTTATCAGTATTCAAAAATAAAATAGATTTTCAGACTCGTATATAAAAAAATACAATTACATGCCCCCTAATCACATATACCAATCTCTGGAAGCAACGCCGGAAGAACTCTCATACTGATGACGATAGTTGCACTGGTACAATTCTTTTAACCTGCAATGTTGAGTAATAGAGTGAGCTTCGAAAAGCTCAGTAATACAGAACTACCAGATGATGCTGAAGAACGTGCATATACTGATAAACATATGTTTTCTTATTGTTTCCGAACATCTACAGATTTTTGTGTTGATCGAAGATCCTACTGATATTTCATATGGTAACGAACAATGAGCTTTCAGTTCAGATAAATATTTCGAATGACTGAGTTCATGAGATCAGAATAGGTTATCTAGTGTGTTCCCGTAAAACCAGTAAAAAGATACAGATCTTTTAAAACATATATATATATATATACCCCCATCCTTTCACAATATGTTTGTGTAGGTTCCCCAGAACCATACACCCAACCCACACAACCTGTAAGGCCCTGAGCTCAAAGCCGAGGAACCTGCAGAAATACTTCCTTCAACAATACCCCCAATAAACATTTTTCCGTCAGTAACGAAGATATCAAAAAATTAAAACAGAATTCGAACATATATCAGAACAGAATCCAGATCAGAATCATAACAGAATTCAGGTCATGTATCAGAACAAATCAAGTAGGAAATCAGATAAAACATTCATGTAATTAGGGAACACACCAGAGTTACAGATTATTCAGAGGTACTGGATAATCTTAGTAGGTAGAGAAACTGAGCTTAGTACTTTCAAAATTATCATCGAACCACACTTGAGAAGATGAATACGCATTCCAGTAATATATATGACATTCAGGTATTAACATAGCTTTAGGGTTGATCTACTCACTTAAATATTTTCCATTACTTTTAAAGGTAGTCCAATATGTATGCTTATTTGGATTCCTTAATTAATCCAAGACATTTACTTAGTTTAGACCATAAGGTTATTTTGGTGTTCATTTATTCCATTCTTTCAGAGCTCGAGGATATCCAATCATTCCTGAGCTTGGTGATATTCTTGGGTCATTTCTATTACAGGGGTATTTTGGTCATTTTATAGATCTACGGTATTTCAATCTTTTCATTCTATCCGATCTTATTATTTAATTCAATCTTATCATTTACTTCAGTCATTTCGAACAATTCTGACAGCGAATACCCCCGATAAATTACTCTTCAAGTATTTACTCATTATTCGAATATTTTCGGGTCAAGTGTCTTCTCAGATTTTACAAACAGAATATCATGAATTTTTCTGTACAAAGACAATATCTTAACAATTAAATTCGTAATTAATCGAGTTAAGTAAATCCTCAAAGTACTTTCTCATTCAGGGTCATTCAGACTATTTTTCTCTCAAGGGCATTTTGTAATTTCTTAACCAGATAATTCGATATTAACTCTTAACGAAAAATTATAATTTAAAGAACCTATGGTTAATGCTCCCGAACATTCTCTGATCTTGAAATGATTCCTTAACAGACTTCTAGTATATTGCTCAAACCCTCATGGGGGTTAAAAATCGGTTATCCGCATTTCCTAAGCAAAACTAACATTTCTTATGCACATCAGTAATTTTTACCGGATCAATATGTCTTTTTAGAGTTATTAATCAACTTTCAAGGATAATTCTTGTCATCCTTCAACAAAAGGGTATTTTTGTAATTTTACCCTATCAGAATATTCTCATAATTTCCCATCCAAATACCTTTGATGAAATAAATTATATGATGCAGATCTGAACTGATTCCATTATCATTAAGCACAGAACTTGTAATTTTAATTCTAACAATTCTTCAATTTCTTATAAAAGTCTCTGAACCATATGATTACTAAACCTTTTTATCGTATTAAGATCGAGTGTAGAATAATCAACTCCACAAAGTGGCCAACATTATTATTCATACATTATCAATATTAACATGATCCATAAAGCATAAAGAGGTAGAAAGTATTACCTCGATTTTTGTGCCATACTGATCGACCATTTAAATTCCATCGAACGCCTCGGTCTTTAATTCACTCCAATAATTATCAATATATAACAATAGAAATTTCATCAAAATCTGGGCTTAATTCTGAAAACGGATCAAATGGGGGATAAATCAGTGAAAATAGTTACCGAGTTCGAATTTGGTGAAATGAATTCAGAATTGGACTCCGGACGTCAACAAAACCCAAAATATAACTCTTTAATTCCAGCTCATCAATTTGATTTCTAGCTTCCAATCTTTTTCTAACGAACAGGACAATATCGTACAAATCGATTTCAAATAATTTTCCTCGCCATAAAATAACTTATTAGAATCTAATTAATAATTTGGGGACCAAATTGTTACTAAAATTAGAGACTAAATCGATCTTAATAAAACCATTATGCCATGATCATAACAATATGAAAGCTAAAAGACAAGGTTGACCTTTTACAAGTTGGATGGCTTACCTTGTAATTTCCCCCATTTTTTCTAGCTACCTCCCACGTGATTTTAATGTTCATATATAAAATCATTTTTAATCCTTTCTTTCCCAGTCTTTCCTTTCCTTATTTCTTTCTTTTCTCCAACAACATTTGTAAATGTTGTGACTTGTAAAAGATAATTAAAAGCTCACAAAACCAAGTTTGCAGAGAGCTTGAAGTAAAAGGAAACTATTCATCACTTCATCGAAAAAAATCAAGATTACAGATCATTTGTATATCTTTTAATGATAGTTTATTCCCCTCAAACAACCAAATTTAGTTCGACTCATTACCAAAAACCCATAGGTAAACTCTGAAAGTACTTCATATCCAAATGAACAAACTGTAAGTAGCCATAAACATAGTAAAAATGAGGAGGAGAAGAAAAGCAAGAATTACCTCCAAATCGATATCCAAAGTCTCGGCAACATGTCGCATAATAGAATGAACAGTTTACTCTTGTTATACCTTTCTTCACAAGCCTGAATATTTTCCTCGCTAACCCTTCTCTTACTCAAATCTATGTAACCCTTTTCCTTATCGACGTGGAGGACAATCACCAGCTCGGTTCGACCGAACTTGATTAGACTGTTGACACTAAGAATCCGATGATGGGAGTTCCGAGAACAACATGCCTTCTATTTTGTTGTATTCAAGAACAAAACGTGGGCGCCCATGTCAGCATGTTCTTCAATTGTATTATCACCGCCATATCCACCTCTGGATAATTTACTTCGTACATACAACATTCTAGGTTCGGTAGTTTCGCTCAAGCAATGGAGTACTTTTACCTCAAAACATTGGTTGTTTGGGGATTTTGAGATTGAAGATAAGGGCTTTGAGGTGAGCTTCTTACTTTAATGCAACCACTATCATTATTCTGTTGAAATTATAAAATAAAGAACACTCTCCCCACTTGTGGTCTCTATTTTCCTTATAAAAAAATAATAATAATAACAAATTCACATCACTAATGGACATAATTCACGTGTATTCTAGAGTCCTCTAAACCCATATTTAACTAAAAAACTATACTACCAATTGGGAGGTGACAATTCTCCCCTTCTTAAAAGAATTTCGTCTCGAAATTCATTCATGTCACAGAATTTCAGAAATGAAACTTCTATCGTTCTTTCATATCTTCAAGTAGCTTTTACAAAAGTATGAATCTTCCACTAATTCTTAACTAGTTGAGTATACATTTTTATCAGAACTCTCCCTCATTTCAATAAAAGAATCCGAACGAAAATTTCCTTGAGTAATCAATTCATTCTTAGTAGCTGGGTAACATGCCCCACTTCAAAAATAATGATTTTTCTGTGTATTGAGTTCCTGAATTCTTGAAGTTCTACAACTCTTAATATAATTTTCTTATTGGAGGCTTGAATTCTGAGTTTTCTTTCTTTTTTTTCTTGGAAAATATGTAAAATAAGCCTTGATGCATGAAATGTGATGCATTAGATATGTATCTATATGTACTGTATGAGGTTATGGAATACAAAATGTTGATCATCATTCTTCTTATGGATCAAAGTGAAGAACTCAATCTTCCTTCACTTGATCATCTTTAAATGGATTCTGCCTCAATGACAACTTGTCAGCTTAAGCTTGTATCTTCCGAAGAGTAATCTCATTATCTTGTGCAATCATGTCTTTTCTGTCTTCTATATTTGGTTTCTTCATTACAGTATTACAAGAAGTCTCCTGCGGTCATGCATATGTTCTTGATGCCTCTTTATGGCTCCAATTCAATAATTCTATTAGGGACATTTCAATGTAAACTCTTTTTGTCCTCATATGTCCTTGGCATTCCAAACGGTGAGGATCATTCACCATGTCTGCTGATTTAAATCTCGTTATATCGATGAGATATGGTTTTGTTAATGCCCCCATATGGGAACTCATGGCTCTTTTCGTGCCAAAATATTAATCTTGAATGGTCTCACTCTTGTGTCACTAATCAACAATAATATGCCATCAACAAAATGTTATCGAATAGTTAAAGGCTTCTCTTCATGATGCCACAATTAGATGGACATTTGAGAAGTGATCAATTTCTAAAGAAATGTCTTGAATCTTTGTCATTAGCTGAGATATATGCCCCTTTCGACTAAGGCGATCATCTGCTTCTAGATGGATTACCAACAATGTCAAAAGAAGTGTTAGAAGTTCTATCCACTAGTCCTTCTGATCTCTCGAACTATGTGATCTGTCTGCATTACTCTGGCATCGTTTGTTCTTTTCTCTTATTGAAGCAGATTGTGTAACCCCCTCATGCCGATACGGGTAACCCGATCCGATTTGGAGTGTCACATTAGGGCCACCGGAGCAACCCACTGTAAAAATAACGAAAAATTTAAAACTTTTTATCAAAACGTAAACTTATAAAATCATTTATCAGTATTCAAAAAAAAATAGATTTTCAGACTCGTATAAAAAAATACAATTACATGCCCCCTAATCACATATACCAATCTCTGGAAGCAACGCCGGAAGAACTCTCATACTGATGACGATAGTTGCACTGGTACAATTCTTTTAACCTGCAATGTTGAGTAATAGAGTGAGCTTCGAAAAGCTCAGTAATACAGAACTACCAGATGATGCTGAAGAACGTGCATATACTGATAAACATATGTTTTCTTATTTTCCGAACATCTACAGATTTTTGTGTTGATCGAAGATCCTACTGATATTTCATATGGTAACGAACAATGAGCTTTCAGTTCAGATAAATATTTCGAATGACTGAGTTCATGAGATCAGAATATGTTATCTAGTGTGTTCCCGTAAAACCAGTAAAAAGATACAGATCTTTTAATATATATATATATACCCCCATCCTTTCACAATATGTTTGTGTAGGTTCCCCAGAACCATACACCCAACCCACACAACCTGTAAGGCCCTGAGCTCAAAGCCGAGGAACCTGCAGAAATACTTCCTTCAACAATACCCCCCAATTAAAACATTTTTCCGTCAGTAAACGAAGATATCAAAAAATTAAAACAGAATTCAGAACATATATCAGAACAGAATCCAGATCAGAAATCATAACAGAATTCAGGTCATGTATCAGAACAAAATTCAAGTAGGAAATCAGATAAAACATTCATGTAATTAGGGAACACACCAGAGTTTACAGATATTATTCAGAGGTACTGGATAATCTTAGTAGGTAGAGAAACTGAGCTTAGTACTTTCAAAATTATCATCGAACCACACTTGAGAAGATGAATACGCATTCCAGTAATATATATGACATTCAGGTATTAACATAGCTTTAGGGTTGATCTACTCACTTAAATTATTTTCCATTACTTTTAAAGGTAGTCCAATATGTATGCTTATTTGGATTCCTTAATTAATCCAAGACATTTACTTAGTTTAGACCATAAGGTTATTTTGGTGTTCATTTATTCCATTCATTTCAGAGCTCGAGGATATCCAATCATTCCTGAGCTTGGTGATATTCTTGGGTCATTTCTATTACAGGGGTATTTTGGTCATTTTATAGATCTACGGTATTTCAATCTTTTCATTCTATCCGATCTTATTATTTAATTCAATCTTATCATTTACTTCAGTCATTTCGAACAATTCTGACAGCAGAATACCCCCGATAAATTACTCTTCAAGTATTTACTCATTATTCGAATATTTTCGGGTCAAGTGTCTTCTCAGATTTTACAAACAGAATATCATGAATTTTTCTGTACAAAGACAATATCTTAACAATTAAATTCGTAATTAATCGAGTTAAGTACAAATCCTCAAAGTACTTTCTCATTCAGGGTCAATTCAGACTATTTTTTCTCTCAAGGGCATTTTTGTAATTTCTTAACCAGATAATTTCGATATTAACTCTTAACGAAAATAATTATAATTTAAAGAACCTATGGTTAATTGCTTTCCCGAACATTCTCTGATCTTGAAATGATTCCTTAACAGACTTCTAGTATATTGCTCAAACCCTCATGGGGTTAAAAATCGGTTATCCGCATTTCCTAAGCAAAACTAACATTTCTTATGCACATCAGTAATTTTTACCGGATCAATATGTCTTTTTAGAGTTATTAATCAACTTTCAAGGATAATTCTTGTCATCCTTCAACAAAAGGGTATTTTCGTAATTTTACCCTATCAGAATATTCTCATAATTTCCCATCCAAATACCTTTGATGAAATAAATTATATGATGCAGATCTGAACTGATTCCATTATCATTAAGCACAGAACTTGTAATTTTAATTCTAACAATTCTTCAATTTCTTATAAAAGTCATCTGAACCATATGAATTACTAAACCTTTTTATCGTATTAAGATCGAGTGTAGAAATTAATCAACTCCACAAAAGTGGCCAACATTATCTTATTCATACATTTATCAATATTAACATGATCCATAAAGCATAAAGAGGTAGTAAAGTATTACCTCGATTTTTGTGCCATACTGATCGACCATTTAAATTCCATTCGAACGCCATCGGTCTTTAATTCAACTTCCAATAATTTATCAAATATATAACAATAGAAATTTCATCAAAATCTGGGCTTAATTCTGAAAAACGGATCAATTGGGGGATAAATCAGTGAAAAATAGTTTACCGAGTTCGAATTTGGTGAAATGAATTTCAGAATTGGACTCCGGACGTCAACAAAACCCAAAATATAACTCTTTAATTCCAGCTCATCAATTTGATTTCTAGCTTCCAATCTTTTTCTAACGAACACGGACAATCTATCGTACAAATACGATTTCAAATAATTTTCCTCGCCATAAAAATAACTTATTAGAATCTAATTAATAATTTGGGGACCAAATTGTTAAAACTAAAAACTTTAGGAGTCAATATAATTTTTAATTACTAAAATTAGAGACTAAATCGATCTTAATAAAACCATTATGCCATGATCATAACAATATGAAAGCTAAAAGACAAGGTTGAGCTTTTACAAGTTGGATGGCTTACCTTGTAATTTCCCCCATTTTTTCTAGCTACCTCCCACGTGATTTTAATGTTCATATATAAAATCATTTTTTAATCCTTTCTTTCCCAGTTCTTTCCTTTCCTTATATCTTTCTTTTCTCCAACAACATTTGTAAATGTTGTGACTTGTAAAAGATAATTAAAAGCTCAACAAAACCAAGTTTGCAGAGAGCTTGAAGTAAAAGGAAACTATTCATCACTTCATCGAAAAAAATCAAGATTACAGATCATTTGTATATCTTTTAATGATAGTTTATTCCCCTCAAACAACCAAATTTAGTTCGACTCATTACCAAAAACCCATAGGTAAACTCTGAAAGTACTTCATATCCAAATGAACAAACTGTAAGTAGCCATAAACATAGTAAAAATGAGGAGGAGAAGAAAAGCAAGAATTACCTCCAAATCGATATCCAAAGTCTCGGCAACATGTCGCATAATAGAATGAACAAGTTTACTCTTGTTATACCTTTCTTCACAAGCCTGAATATTTTCCTCGCTAACCCTTCTCTTACTCAAATCTATGTAACCCTTTTCCTTATCGACGTGGAGGACAATCACCAGCTCGGTTCGACCGAACTTGATTAGACTGTTGACACTAAGAATCCGATGATGGGAGAGTTCCGAGAACAACATGCCTTCTATTTTGTTGTATTCAAGGAACAAAACGTGGGCGCCCATGTCAGCAATGTTCTTCAATTGTATTATCACCGCCATATCCACCTCTGGATAATTTACTTCGTACATACAACATTCTATGTTCGGTAGTTTCGCTCAAGCAATGGAGTACTTTTACCTCAAAACATTGGTTGTTTGGGGATTTTGAGATTGAAGATAAGGGCTTTGAGGTGAGCTTCTTACTTTAATGCAACCACTATCATTATTCTGTTGAAATCATAAAATAAAGAACAACTCTCCCCACTTGTGGTCTCTATTTTCCATATAAAATAATAATAATAATAAACAAATTCACATCACTAAATAATGGACATAATTCACGTGTATTCTAGAGTCCTCTAAACCCCATATTTAACTAAAAAACTAACACCACCAATTGGGAGGTGACAATTCTCCCCTTCTTAAAAGAATTTCGTCCTCGAAATTCATTCATGTCACAGAATTTCAGAAATGAAACTTCTATCGTTCTTTCATATCTTCAAGTAGCTTTTACAAAAGTATGAATCTTCCACTAATTCTTAACTAGTTGAGTATACATTTTTTATCAGAACTCTCCCTCATTTCAATAAAAGAATCCGAACGAAAATTTCCTTGAGTAATCAATTCATTCTTAGTTATGAGAATAGGCTCATAGACTAGTAGCATATCCCAATTTCATTTTCGAAGTCGAGTTAGAATTTCTCAGAAGAGTAACTCTCACATGTCTCGTGTAGTACTTTACAGAATTCAGATAAACGTTATTGGTATTCCTTTATGCAAACGTAAAGCCTTTACGGATAAAAACATAGGTTTGCTCGTTACAGATAGGGACTCAACCTTGGAGTTCCGACTCAGAGAAGTACGATTGTAGTCTAGGGGCATGTACTGATCATACATCTTTTTGAAATTCGATCGGCCGGTCTATCTTGAAAATTTTTGACTCAAACCTAAGCTATGATACCACTAAATGTAACCCCCTCAGACCGATACGGGTAACCCGATCCGATCTGGAGTGTCACATTAGGGACACCGGAGCGACCCATTGTAAACATTACGGAAAATTTAAAACTTTTTATCAAAACGTAAACTTATAAAATCATTTATCAGTATTCAAAAATAAAATAGATTTTCAGACTCGTATATAAAACAAAATACAATTACATGCCCCCTAATAACATATACCAATCTCTGGAAGCAACGCTTGGAGAACTCTCATACTGATGACGATAGTTGCACTGGTACAATTCTTTTAACCTGCAATGCTGAGTAATAGAGTGAGCTTCGAAAATCTCAGTAATACAGAACTACTAGATGATGTTGAAGAACGTGCATATACTGATAAACATATGTTTTCTTATTTGTTTCTGAACATCTACAGATTTTTGTGTTGATCGAAGATCCTACTGATATTTCATATGGTAACGGACAATGAGCTTTTAGTTCAGATAAATATTTCGAATGACTGAGTTCAGGATATCAGAATACGTTATCTAGCGTGTTCCCGTAAAACCAGTAAAAAGATACATATCTTTTAAAACATATATATATATATATACCCCCATCCTTTCACAATCTGTTTGTGTAGGTTCCCCAGAACCATACACCCAACCCACACAACCTGTAAGGCCCTGAGAACAAAGCCGAGGAACCTGCAGAAATACTTCCTTCAACAATACCCCCCAATTAAAACATTTTTCCATCAGTAAACGAAGATATCAGAAAATCAAAAAATAATTCAGAACAAATATCAGAACAGAATCTAGATCAAAAATCATAACAGAATTCAGATCATGTATCAGAACAAAATTCAAGTCGGAAATCAGATAAAACATTCATGTAATTAGGGAACACACTAGAGTTTACAGATATTATTCAGAGGTACTGGACAATCTTAGTAGGTAGAGAAACATGAATCTTCAGTATACCGATAGGATATCAGAATTTAGAATCACTATTGGAAGAGTTTAATAACTGACAGAATCATCAATTATTCAGAATAAGACTTGAGCTGATAGGGAAGAAATAAAGGTTCATGACCTTTACAATCTATGTTGATTAATCAGTTTATCGAACAACTCCAGATGAATAGCTCCTAGAAATAATACTTATCATCTTGTCAATTCATTAACTTTCCAGGGTATTTACTCTTTAATACCAAATATTATTATCAATAGATCATATTCTGAGTCATCACTGAACAGATCTTAAGGAGACTAACAGATATTCCAATGCTCTTAATTTCATGTTCACGCATTCACTATATCATGAACTGCTGACGTGCTTGATTTGTAGTTCATGATCCATAAGAACATTACATCATGTATGTTCATTAACGTTTCCAGACTCATCTAAATCACTTACTTAATCATTAGTCCTTGAGGTTACTTAATTCATTTAGCAGTCAAGTCCATTACAGTTATTTCGGGGGGTTTTCAAGGTAATCCAGACATTTCTAAATTTCATATACATATAGTACTTCCGTTCAATTTAATTTGGTCTTCGTGGTTGATTTGTCTAACGAATATTCATTTCTTATTACCGAATGCGATATAAAGTTGAGCTGAGCTGAGTACTTTCAAAATTATCATCAAACCACACTTGAGAAGACGAATACGCATTCCAGTAATATATATGATATTTAGGTATTGACATAGCTTTAGGGTTGATCTACTCACTTAAATTATTTTCCATTACTTTTAAAGGTAGTCCAATACCTATGCTTATTTGGATTCCTTAATTAATCCAGGACATTTACTTAGTTTAGACCATAAGTTTATTTTGGTGCTCAGTTTTATTCCATTCATTTCAGAGCTCGAGGATATCCAATCATTCCTGAGCTTGGTGATATTCTTGGGTCATTTCCATTACAGGGGTATTTTAGTCATTTTTAGATCTACGGTATTTCAATCGTTTCCTTCCATCCGATCTTATTATTTAATTCAATCTTATCATTTACTTCAGTCCTTTCGAATAATTCTGACAGCAGAATACCCCCGTTAAATTACTCTTCAAGTATTTACTCATTATTCGAATATTTTCGGGTCAAGTGTGTTCTCAGATTTTACAAACGGAATATCATGAATTTTTCTGTACAAATATAGGATCTTAACAATTAAATTTGTACTTAATCGAGTTAAGTACAAATCCTCAAAGTACTTTCTCATTCAGGGTCAATTCAGACTATTTTATATCTCAAGGGCATTTTTGTAATTTCTTAACCAGATAATATCGATATTAACTCTTAATGAAAATAATTATAATTTAAAGATCTTATGGTTAATTGCTTTCCCGAACATTCTCTGATCTTGAAATGATTCCTTAACAGACTTCTAGCATCTTGCTCAAACCCTCATGGGGTTAAAAACCGGTTATCTGCATTTCCTAAGCAAAACTAACATTTCTTATGCACATCAGTAATTTTTATCGGATCAATATGTCTTTTTAGAGCTATTAACCAACTTCCAGGGACAATTCTTGTCATCCTTCAACATAAGGGTATTTTCGTAATTTTACCCTATCAGAATATTCTCATAATTTCCCATCCAAATACCTTTGATGAAATAAATTAAATGATGCTGATCTAAACTGATTCCATTATCATTAAACACAAAACTTGTAATTTTAATTCTAACAATTCTCCAATTTCTTATAAAAGTCATCTGTACCATATCATTTACTGAACCTTTTTATCGTATTCAGATCGAGTGTAGAAATTAATCAACTCCACAAAAGTGACCAACATTATCTTATTCATACATTTATCAATATTCACATGATCCATAAAGCATAAAGAGGTAGTAAAGTATTACCTCGATTTTTGTGTCATACTGTTCGACCATTTAAATTCCATTCGAACACCCTCGGTCTTTAATTCAACTTCCAATAATTCCTCAAATATATAACAATAGAAATTTCATCAAAATCTGGGCTTAATTCCGAAAAACGGATCGAATCGGGTGATAAATCAGTGAAAAACATCTTACCGGGTTTGAATTTGGCGAAACGAACTTCAGTGTTGGACTCCGGACGTTAACAAAACCCAAAATAGTACTCTTTAATTCCAGTTCATCAATTTGATTTCTAGCTTCCAATCTTTTTCTAACGAACACGGACAATCTATCGTACAAATACGATTTCAAATAATTTTTCTCGCCATAAAAATAACTTATTAGAATCTAATTTATAATTTGGGGACCAAATTGTTAAAACTAAAAACTTTAGGAGTCAATATAATTTTTAATTACTAAAATTAGAGACTAAATCAATCTTAATAAAACCATTATGCCATGATCATAACAATATGAAAGCTAAGAAACAAGGTTGAGTTTTTACAAGTTGGATGGCTTACCTTGTAATTTCCCCTTTTTTTCTAGCTACCTCCCACGTGATTTTAATGTTCATATATAAAATCATTTTTTAATCCTTTCTTTCCCAGTTCTTTCATTTCCTGATTTCTTTCTTTTCTCCAACAACATTTGTAAACGTTGTGACTTGTAAAAGATAATTAAAAGCTCAACAAAACCAATTTTGCAGAGAGCTTGAAGTAAAAGGAAACTATTCATCACTTCATCGAAAAAAATCAAGATTACAGATCATTTGTATATCTTTTAATGGTAGTTGATTCCCCTCAAACAACCAAATTTAGTTCGACTTATTACCAAAAACCCATAGCTAAACTCTGAAAGTACTTCATATCCAAATGAACAAACTGTAAGTAGCCATAAACATAGCAAAAATGAGGAGGAGAAGAAAAGCAAGAATTACCTCCAAATCGATATCCAAAGTCTCGGCAACATGTCGCATAATAGAATGACCAAGTTTACTCTTGTTATACCTTTCTTCACAAGCCTGAATATCTTCCTCGCTAACCCTTCTCTTACTCAAATTTATGTAACCCTTTTCCTTATCGACGTGGAGGACAATCACCAGCTCGGTTCGGCCGAACTTGATTAGACTGTTGACACTAAGAATCCGATGATGGGAGAGTTCCGAGAACAAGATCATGCCTTCTATGTTGTTGTATTCAAGGAACAAAATGTGGGCACCCATGTCAGTGATGTTCTTCACTTATATCATCCCCGCCATATCCACCTCCGGATAATTTGCTTCGTACATACGACATTCTAGGTTCGGTAGTTTCGCTCAAGCAATGGAGTATTTTTACCTCAAAACGTTGGTTGTTTGGGGATTTTGAGCTTGAATATAAGGGCTTTGAGGTGAGCTTCTTACTTTAATGCAACCACTACCATTATTCTACTGAAATCATAAAATAAAGAACAACTCTCCCCACTTGTGGTCTCCATTTTCCATATAAAATAATAATAATAATAAACAAATTCACATCACTAAATAATGGACATAATTCATGTGTATTCTAGAGTCCTCTAAACCCCATATTCAACTAAAAAACTAACCCCACCAATTGGGGGTGACAGATTGAGTCTCACAAGCTTCAAGGACCTTTTTCACTTGAGATTGTCTTGTTGGAAAATATCTCTTCTAAAAAATGTTGTCATTTTCTTCAGGCTCACAATCAAAACAAATTGTAACATAATAGTTCATTGATTATCAAATAAATCAAATACTCTTTTAATCCTTCAAAACGTATATACATTTGACAAGTGTAAGGATTAATGTTGATATAATGCATAGGCTACCTTGGGAAAGTAGAGCGTTTCAGATTAATTTTGGGAGGTAATGTGTTTCAGGTCAATTTAGGGAGACAATGTGTTCCGGTTGGCTTCTTTGGTTGAAATCTTGTATCATTGATTATAGTGTTTGTTGATTTGATGCAGTAGTTGTTATTCTTATCTTCTGGAAATGTTCACCGGTTCCCAGCCCTTGTGAGCGCCTATGGGTTGTGTAGTGCTTTATCAAGATGTATAAGATCGTCTTCTATGCAGTGGTTGGCAATCTTCATATTTGAGCCGCCTTTTCAGGTTTTCAACTCGAATTCTCCTTTGGTTTCAAGACGTCATCTAAAATTTTACGTCTTGAACCCTTCTTTTATTATTTTTCCCTATCATGCATTAAAGATTTTAGAAAACTATTTTTTGCAAATAAAATTAACTCTGAGGGGCAAAATGAAATCTTAATATTGCCTCTCCATTTAGAAATCCATGTATAATTAGAAGAGACCTTTCTAGCACGTAACGTAGGCTAGGGCTCACAGTTATGAAAGAAAATGATAAATAAGCCTAAACAAGTGTTTAAGGGTTATCGAACCAAGGATCAACTTGTGCTGACATCTTCAATCTTGCTCTGCTTGATTTGAATATGCTTACAACCATTTCATTTTATTCATTTTCCTCTATCCCTCTAGACTACCCATTTTTGGGTTTTCATCCGAGAGTTCATCTCCATCTCACTCTGTCATCGCATTCTTGATCTTCTTATTGAATCTAGATCTTCAAACAAGTTGTACTCGATCAAACTTGTGGGTTGAGGATTATTGAGTCAATAATCTTGAAGTATTTTTTATTTGTTTTATTTTTCTCTTTTTTTCTTTTTATTTTTTCTCTTTTTTTGTCTTCTTTCTTTTCTCTCTTTTCTTTTATTTTTTTTCTTCTTCTTTTTTCTATATCTCTTCTTTTTTCTCTCTATGTTGTTAACTTGATTTGATCTTTGAGTGATTCATATTTGGTCCACCTTGCGATATATTGTTATTTCTTTCTTTATTTCGCCATGACTTGACTCTGTAAGCATATTTACTTCACCTTGCCCCCCAGTGTGGAGGGTGATCCTTGGTTAAGGTTGAATCAGAAGAAAAATACTATAGGCTCAAATAGGGACAATAAGGGATATATATAATTTTTTGAAAATAAATAAAACAAAGTCGTTCATCATCTCATACATAGAAGTCCTTGTAAAAGAGGTATCCCTAGGGGGATGAGTGTTTAGGATTAACCTTATTTACATGAAAATAATGTAATTAATGCATGTTAAAATTATTTCAATTATTCCCTTTATTTCGACTTCATTTTTCTCCTAGTATGCCCCAATTATTCAAATTCTCTTGCAAACACTGAATCTGTAACACTCCATCTTGTCTTTCTTGCAGTAATGGTTATCGTACACACGACCATCTCGTACTTTATTGAGGTTGGGAAATGAATGTTGGTTTTTGTCTAGGAAGGGAAATAATTGAATCTGAAGCCATCTATCTTGGAAAATGTAGTGTTAAGGATATATTAACTCTCTCTAGGAAGGTAAAAGTACAGATTTCAGTGCCTCATGAAGGATAAGGGAATGACTTTATTATTTCAGATAGAAGTGATGTCAAGTTTCAGTCTCTGTTATTTCAAGTATGAAACCAAATAATGATTCTTTCGACTTTGGATATTGTATGGAAGGTCTAATCTTTCCACTTGTAAAAAGTATATAATTACAAAATATTTATTGAGTATACAAAGAAAGAACAAAAACACATTCAAACAGGACGATGCCAGTGCAATATGGTTTCATGGTGAATGGAAGAACTTTTTGACACTAAAGTGTCTCATGACACGTTAAAGTTCAATACCCCTGGGTCAAACAAATTCTGGACCTTACTCTTCGGTGCCCCACAGATCTCAATGATGTGCCTCGAACTTCAGACGATGCTAACATCATCTCTTTAGCTCTCAATTATTTTCTAAGTACGAAGGGTGACTTCAATTTACCTTAAAAGATTTCGGGGGTTACTCCCAGGATTCATGATTAATGCACGTTGAGATGCAATGTATATCATGCAATGTATGATGTATAGATGCTAATGCAAAGATGCACATGTAAATGAAAATATACAAAAATGGGAATGCAAAATGAAAAATGTAAATTCAACAAAGAAATTTATCCCATAGTAATTGTCATAAAACAACTTCCAAATAACTCACAATGTCTTAATACACCGAGTCATATGGAAACTACAAATCACGTCATATTACTCAATTTCATAGATTTTCATCGAATGTGCAAGGAAACATCCTTCTTTTATTTCCTGGCTTAATGGACAATTCCAACACTTCGACATCTTTTCCAGAAATGCATTTGTTAAGCAACCATATGCGACTGACATCATCCACTATCTCGTGTTGGTTATCGTTGTTGCTTGATGACTTTAAACTTATTATTTCTTTTCAGCTAGTTGTATCAACATCATCATAGCACCCTTGAAAAACTTGTTTTACTGCGTCATTTTAGCTTTATGTATTCCAGCATGATGTACCTCTTTAGCTGTTTCCTGGAGCACCCTACTGGACCATTAATGCATTTTTGTATTTTTATTCTACCTCTTCGAGTGACATTGTCAGATTGAAAGCATTCTAATGTAACTATTAATTCGGTAATCAATACCTTCTATGACATTACATATATGAAACATGTGTTAATTTCAATGTAATTGTCTTAGAATAACTTTCAAAGAACTCACAACGTCCCAATATATCAAAGTAGATAAAATATATCTACCCCTTCATATAGCATTGTTGCTTTAAAAGCCTTCTAATTTGATAATTACCTCGGGTATTAACAACATGTTTATGCACAAATAAAGCAATAGAACAAGCAATATATATTAGCAAAAATAATAATCAAAGAGATGAAATGTATGTTAGTGAAATATGAAAAGATTAAATTCAACTGGTAAATGAACCATAAAATACAATGAATAAAACACATAGAGGAAATTAAAACTCTAACCGCATAATTTCTAGTTCACATGCATTTATTCAAAAATAATCCATCGAATAAATTAAAAGACGAAGGTTAGAGTTTATTTCTCCTTTTTGTGCACATATTTGGGTACCTACGGACAAAATTTCAGTATAGTGTTAGATCAGGTGGGTTTCTACGGTTTATTATGTACAGAGTTTCAGTTCTAAGAGTAAAGGTACTCGAATTGTCCTTGTTGGTGCCCCCTTAAGCAAGCCAGACCCTCGATCCTCACCCATTATAGGCTTAAGCGGATCGAGTTTAATTCGAGATGGCACATTTCCTTATGCCTAACACGGAGAATAAATCCTCACAAAGACATATGGCATATAAACCCTGGAAGCTACTTGCTAGGTCTGACACGGAGAATAAATTGTCACGAAGATGTAGCTTTCTGTTGAGTTAATCGATCGATGAAATAGCCAAGAGGGGGTGAATTGGCAATTAAAAATTTCGGTGGAAGCTTTTGCAGAAAATTGAAAATATTTGCACAACGATTTAGAGTGGTTCGACTTTCACAACCAAAGTCTACGTCCACTAGCTTAGCTATCCACACTAAGGATTTTCCAACAAATTCACTAATTTTTTCATTCTTTTGAGGACAAAGAGTAACCTTACAACTCCCTCAAGAATTATACCCCAAATTCTTGAGAACACTCTCTCCTAAAGAGAAGAATACAAATTTCGCAAACTTACAGAAAAACCTCACTAGGCAATATGTTTGCACAATTCTAGAACAAAGAAAGAACACTCAAGAATGAATACAATTGAGTACAAGTAGTGTTCTCTCTTTGTTTCTCTCACAATTGTTATTGATCAATGGCTCCAGCTTGTTTAAATACACCTTGGATCACTTCTGAACGTTGGAGATAATTGGTGAAGTCAATAGAGCCATTATTGTTTAATTATCATTTAAAAATCTGGTTGGGAGCGTAGGTTCATCGGTACACTTTCAAGGGTGCATCGGTACACTATGTGTAAAATTCAAATATTTCAATCGTTAGTTGACCTAGTGCATCGGTACACTTGGGGTGCATCGGTACACTAATTACATTCGATGTTTCAAAAGAGCCAGGAGTGTATCAATACATTATTTGTGCATCGGTACATAAAATGCTTTCGATGTTTTAATAAAATCAGGAGTGCATCGATGCATAGCTGTGCATTGGTACACAAAAAAAACATTCGAATTAGGTTGTGCATCAATACATCAAGGAGTGCATCGGTACATCCCTTTATAAACTTGATTTTTTGCTTGATTTTGGTTGGAAATACTTTGCAAAAATTGTTTCAAAAAAATATTTTAAGTTTAAAACACAATTTTACACTTTAATAAGGATTAAAATTGACCTTTGAAAAACTTAGAGTAATATTTTGATATTCGAATAATTTAATAGAATATACTTTAAAAATGTTTATAAAATCTTAAAATTCAGTAACACTTAATTTGTTATATCGAAACATCAAAATGTTTTCAAGACTCTCTCCCTTTTTGATATAACAAAACATTTAAGTAATTTTAAGATTTTCTTTGAAAACCATTTTTGAAATCAATTTTGAAAATTACTCCCCCTTACTATATTATCCCCCTTATTGTTAAATAAAAAGACTCTATAAATGTTTTTTTAAAACAATATTTTGAAAGAATATAGCCAATTGATTTAAAATTTAAAGCTTAAGCTGCTAAGATCACAATCAAGAGAAAGATTAGCCATTAGTTTCATAAATCAATATTCATAAATAATGTGCAATGGTAAATTGGTCATATTTCAACTAATATGTAAATGATGCAAAAAATAATATTAAGTTCAAATTAAAAATTCGACCAAATCAAACATGTAAATATAAGCATTTAAGTTCAAACATCCAAACATCCATATCAAATTCAAACATTCAAATCCAAAATATATCAATCCAAAAACATCAAAATGTTTTAAAACAATGTTAGGATCTATTATGATTCAACCTAAGAAAACTAGCAAGCAAATTTTAAGCATCCGTAGGAGGATCGGGAGGAGATAGATGTGCCATATATTAGCCACATCTCGTGTAAACGCATCAAGTGTATCGTCCATAGCATTGAATCGATTATCCATTGCTTCGCGATTAACTCGAATCTCTTGTTGATTCTCCAATTGCTGAGCCCCCATAGCGGTTAAATGGGACTCTATGGATGCAAACCTCAGATCAAATGACTCCAAAAATGATTAAAAGTATGGAGGCATTTGATCCTCTTGCTATGTCAGCTCCTCCTCGGGTACGTGATCGTCGATATCTTGAAATAGCTCTTGAAGTTCTGGATCATCTTCCGCTGCCGGTGTCGGAGGAGCTCGTGAAGAGCTAGCTCCTGGTGTTTTCTCAATGATCGTACCCATTGACCCTTGTCCTCAGACCATCCCGATTTCTTTAAGGATGTGAGATTTATTTGGTTATGGAGAGGGATGAGAATATAAAGCGAAACCTTAAGCCCAAGTTTGATAAACAGATTACTAAGGAGACAACCGTAAACTAAAGTTTCGACATTTTTGGATGGGACAATGTTTACGGTATCTACTAATTCACCGAAAATGATCTATGACAAATTTATTTTCTTGTTATGTTGGATACTATGTATCCACCTTAAATCTAAGATTCTAAGAGAGGAGTACCTACCTCCGGATGGTCTAAACCACCAAGAGATCATCAAGTGAAAGAATCGCTCGTGATGAGTTCTTACGGTACTTACACTAGCGTTAGCTTTATTGGGTGTAGCCACAATCTCTCTTTCATTATCTAGACCCGCATTATCTAACCCAAAGGTAGAAGCGATTGTGTCGGAGTCAATATAAAGGAATTGACCTAAAAGATAAGATCGAATCCCTATGGTTTCAGTTTGACACTCGTTTTGAACACATACCGCATTGGAGTAGAAAATGCGGACTAGTTGATGATAGACAATCGGTTTAAGGTAAAGGATTTTATCAAATTTCTAGGATTTAAGGGTAGGAAGATATTGAAAATTCATATCAACCATAGCTTGAAGTGAGGGGATACACTCTTCCCGGATTTTATATGACTCAAATGAATTATGGTACCTATGGTAGAGATCTTGTCTACGACCAGGCACATTAAAACAGGAGTTTAGAATGGTCATATTCGGGTCGTTTGGATTTGGATTTTGAGGTGGAGGTGGAATAGAGATCAGTTTTGGTTTGAACGACTAGAAGATCACCTAGGATGTTTAGACATGATTAAAGATCGAAATGGGTAAGGTATCCTGTAAAATTGAAACATATGTATGCAATATAATCAATCTCAAAACTCAATATGAGTCCGCAATAATGAAGGTTCTCTAAAATAATCCTAATGGGCAAGTTTTGAAAATTATTTTTGAAAACAATGTTTGAATAACATTATGTAATTTTCAAAACAACATAATTAAATCAAAAACATCAAAATTTAAAATCAAAGCAATAATTTTCGAAATTTTTTTATTTCAAAATAAAAAGTTTTTATAAAATTGTGTGTTTTTGATGAAAGTAGTTGTAAAATCTAGTTTAGAAACATCATATAATCAATGCTCGATATAAAGTTCAACCTAAACTAATTAAAACTAGTCCTAAGTTCAAAATTAATAAAATAGTAGTTTTTAGAAAAATACGTTGAAGATTTTCGGATTTGAGAGGAATGTGATGATTTTTGCACAAATTTGATGATTCCAACAAGTTTATAAGTTGAAGAACAGTTGGATTCCGACTTAAAATCAAAGGATTTGAGTAATATAGAGATTTGGAGAGAAGAAGGGGCGTACGCTGTGGAGTGTTTAAGTTTGAGGGTTTAGGAAAAATGAAGAAATTAGGGATTTAAACCCAAAAACCCGACGAGTTTATCGGTACACTGCATAGTGTATCGATGCATATTCAAGGAATGCATCGGTGCACCTTCATAGTGTATCGATGCATATTCAAGGAATGCATCGGTACACTTTCATAGTGTATCAATGCACAGTGTACAAAAATGTTAAAATCCGTTTTAAAATACTCAAAATGCTACATTAATCAGCTCTAGTGGTATTGGCAACTCATAGATCGAAAATTAACAATGCTCAATCAATCAAATCTATCCTTAAATTTTATTTGAACATATAATTAATTTTTACTAAGAATCATAAACTCCCTTTAACTATTAGCAAAGAATGCAATCAAAAATATTATTTTTATAAGCATTTTTCAAAAATAATTAAAAGTGCTAAAATTATTTTAAATACTAAGTCAAAGTAGGTTTGTTAAACCTAATTCTCTCCTAAGTGTCCAAAATCTTTCTTTATCTAAAGGTTTTGTAAAAATATCTGTTAATTGATGCAAAGAATCAACATATTCTAGAACTATATCTTTGTGACATGATCTCTAATGAAATGATGTCTAATTTCAATGTGCTTAGTTCTAGAGTGTTGGATGGGATTTTTAGTGAGACAAATAGCACTAGTATTGTCACACTTGATAGGTATGGTACTAACTTCAATTCCATAATCTAAAAGTTGTTGTTTCATCCATAAAACTTGTGCACAACAGCTACCGACTGAAATGTATTCCGCTTCAGTGGTAAATAATGCAACACAATTTTGTTTCTTTGAAAATCATGAAATCAGCATATTTCCTAGGAATTGGAAAGTACCGGAGGTTCTTTTCCTATATATTTTGCATCTTCCATAATCCGCATCAGAGAAGGCATGCAAGCTAAAGCTAGAGTCTCTAGGATACCAAAGTCCTAAACTAGGAATGTCCTTAAGGTATCTAAAGATTCTCTTAACGGCTAGTAGATGTGATTCCTTAGGGCATGATTGAAATCTAGAACATAAGCAAACATTAAACATTATGTCTGGTCTACTTGCGGGTAGATATAGCAAAGAACCAATCATTGACCTATATAATTTAACATCCACACATTTACCTCCTTCATCTTTGTCAAGCTTTGTTGATGAGATCATTGAAGTGGCATGAGGTTTCCTATTTTCCAATCCAAATTTCTTAAGCATATCCTTGACGTATTTTGCTTGATTGATGAAGATGCCATCTTTTATTTGGAGTTCTAAGAAAAATGAGAGCTCCCTCATCATGCTCATCTCGAATTCACTCTGCATTAGCTTAGAAAATTCTTGGCAAAGAGCATCATTATTAGAACCAAATATTATATCATCAACATAAATTTGAACTACTAATAAATCTTTACCTTTATGCTTTTAAAACAATGTAGTGTTAACCTTCCCTTTTGAAAAACCTTTTTCAATTAAAAAGTTTAACAATCTTTCATACCAAGCTCTAGGAGCTTGTTTTAAACCATAAAGCGTTTTTGTCTATTTAAATACATGATCTGGAAATTTTAAATCTTCAAAACCTGGAGGTTGTTCCACGTACACTTCTTCTTTTATAAAACCATTTAAAAATGCATTTTTAACATCCATTTGATATAATTTAAATTCATTGAAACATGAAAATACTAATAACATTCTAATTTCTTTTATCCTAGCTACGAGAGCGTATGTTTCATCGAAGTCTATGCTCTCTTCTTGAGAATAGCCTTGAGCAACAAGTCTAGCCTTGTTCCTTACTATATTACCACTTTCATCAAGCTTATTCCTAAATACCCATCTAGTACCTATAGTAGATTTATTACTAGGCTTTTCAACTAATATCCATATTTTACTTCTCTCAAATTGATTTAATTCTTTTGCATAGCCATAATCCAATTTTCATCATCTAATGCTTCTTTGATATTATTAGGCTCTATGCATGAAATAAATGCAACATAATTACATATATTTCTAAGAGAAGATTGAGTTATTACCCCTTTGGATGGATCACCCATTATTTCACCATCCTTGACATAGTTGTATTCTCTTGGGTAAGAGACTTCCCTTTCTTCAATGGTTGGATTCTCGAGAACATTGTGAGTTTCCTCATCTTTCGTTTCTTCCTTTGATGATGGTTCTCCAACGTGATATCTAACGTCATTTGCTTTTACAACACCTATGTCATCATCAACACAAGAATCCTTCCTTTGAAGGGAATTATCATAAAAAACAACATGTATAGACTCTTCTACCACTAAAGTTCTTTTATTAAATACTCGATAAGCTTTAGAATTTAAGGAATAACCCAGAAAAATTCCTTCATCACTTTTAGTATCAAATTTGCCAAGATTTTATTTACCGCTGTTTAAAACAAAACATTTACATCCAAAAGGATGAAAATAACTAATGTTAGGCTTTTTATTTTTGAAAAGTTCATATAGAGTTTTCTTTAAAATTGGCCTAATCATTACTCGGTTTATAACATAACAAGTGGTATTTGTGGCTTCCGTCCAAAAATATTTTGGCAATTTTTTTTCACAAAGCATGGTTCTAACCATTTCTTCTAAAGTTCGATTTTCCTCTCAACAACTGTATTTTGTTGAGGGGTTCTCGAAGCTGAAAAATTATGGCTAATACCATTAGAATTACAAAAATCAGTAATCCAAGATTTTCAAATTCAGTACCATGATCACTCCTAACACTTGTTATGGGGTAACCTTTTTCATTTTCGATTACTTTTGAAAACGTAATGAATTTTTCTAATGCTTCATCTTTAGTACTTAAGAATAGAAACCAAGTATATCTAGAATAATCATCTACCAATACAAAGCAATATTGTTTTCCACCCAAGCTAACAGTTCTAGTTGGCCCAAAAAGATCTATATGGATCAATTGTAATACTCTACTAGTTGAATCATCATTAATGGATTTAAAGGAGGCTCTTCTATGTTTTCCTTTAGCACATGCATCACAGATTTTATCATTATCAAATTTTAGCTTTGGCAATCCTCTTACTAAATCTCCTTGAATTAGTCTTTGTAAAACACTCATACTAATGTGTCCTAGTCTCCTATGCCATAACCAACTATCATTCTCATCCTTAGCAACTAGGTATAAATTAGTCATATTTATATAATCTAAATGCATCATGTATATGTCCCTATTTTATGACCAACAAGCATAATCAAAATACAAGCAATGTCAATTAATTTTGCAACCATTTAAAATAAGACATTGTATCTTTTGTCAAATTCATTAATCAAAATATTATGCTTTTAACCCATTCACATATAAAACATTATTCAACATTGATTATTGAGATTAAGAGCATAAGCATAAAGTTTTGAAAAATGTTATGCATTAATATCAATTGTTAGAAAGATATCATTAAAAATTTGAATTCAATGCATAAACATTAAGAAATTTAAGGTCAAAAATTTACAAAAACCAATGTATTTGAAAATTTGATATCAATTATTAAAGAGATATCATTTACATTTAAAAACAATTTTGACCAAAAATTATTATAATGAACTTTAAAATTTTTTTTTAAAAATTTAGATTGTTCATCATAAAGCATTTTTCAACATACATGAGATAAAACATAATTATTTAAGATTTAAAACCTCATGCATGCATAAACTAAATGAGCAACCAAATAAAATAATAACACTAAGTTTAGATGATACATATTCCTTTTTCATGTGTGGCTAGAGCATCTTGAATATCATCACTTTCATCACCATTGCTCCCACACACCTACAAGATACATTTAAGTATATTTTGGTATCCAAATTGATTTGGATCTTTGATCGTTAGTTTCAATGCCCCTTGTTCTTTTTGGGACCCATACTTGTCTAATTTTAAAATGTTTTCCTTTCTTTAAAGGAAAGTATGTTCCTTATGACCATGATAATGACAATGTGAGCATATTGTCAATATTGAACTAGATGAATTATTTAAAATGAATTTTTTCTTTTATTAAGCATTCAAGCTTAACTTTCAAATCGAAATTTTCTTTTTCAATACTTTCAAATTTCTTTTTGAAATCTCTAAATCCTTCTTCAATATTTCATTTGGATTTTCAAAATCCATTTTAGTTTCTAGAAAAATGTTTAATTTGAAAATTTCTTTTTCAAATTTTCATATTTCATTTTTGAAAGCTCTAACTCCTTTTTAAAAATTTCATTTTGATTTTCCAAGTCTGTTTTACCTTTTAAAAGAAGATCATTTTTAGCTATAAATTTAGAAATCAATTTCTTACATTTGGATTTCATGGTCTCAAACTCCGAAAATAATTCATCATAGGCATCTTGTAACTCATTAAAAGAACAAAAATTTAACTTATTTTAGTTTGAAGATACCTTGGGATCTTCTGGAGCTAATAGAGACATCACTGTTATTTGTTTTTCTTTCTCGTCTCTATAGATTTCCTCAAGCTTATCCCACAGCTCCTTGGCGTTTGAACAAGAAGAAACTCCTTTATAGACTTCTGGATCAATTGCACAACGTAACATGTGCATAGCCTTTGTGCTTTGTTGAGGTTTCTTCTGTTCTTGATCACTCCACTTCTTTTCCTTCTTATTAGGAGAGGAATATCCTTTCTTGATTATCATCCAAGCTTCCATATCATGTGCTTGGATAAATATCATCATGAACCTCTTCCAACGATGATAATTTGTTCCATTGAAGTAAGGAGGTACTTCAATTAGTCTGGATTCTTCCATTGAGAATGAATTGAAAGTGGATGCCATCTTTATCGATTTAACTCTTCCCAAATCTACTCAATAGATGGTTAAACCTTCAAATGAGTGTAGCTTTGATACCAATTGTTGAGTTAATCGATCGACAAATAGCCAAGAGGGGTGAATTGGAAATTAAAAATTTCGATGGAAGCTTTTGTGAAAATTTGAAAATATTTACACAGCGATTTAGAGTGGTTCGACTTTCTCAACCAAAGTCTACGTCCACTACCTTAGCTATCCACACTAAGGATTTTCCAACAAATTCACTAATTTGTTCTTTCTTTTGAAGACAAAGAGTAACCTTACAACTCCCTCAAGAATTATACCCCAAATTCTTGAGATCACTCTCTCCCAAAGAGAAGAATACAAATTTTGCAAACTTACAGAAAAACCTCACTAGGAAATATGTTTGCACAATTATAGAACAAATAAAGAACACTCAAGAATGATACGATTGAGTACAAGTAGTGTTCTTGAAAACAAAAATGAAAATTGAATGAAAATTGGCTTGAATTGCTCAAACTTGATGTTTAAGGCTTTCTCTTTGTTTCTCTCACAATTGTTATTAATCAATGGCTCCTCAGCTTATTTAAATACAATTTGGATCACTTCTGAATGTTGGAGATCATTGGTGAAGTCAATAGAGCCGTTATTTTGTAATTATCATTTAAAAATTTGGTTGGGAGCATAAACACTCTCAAGGGTGCATCGATACACTATGTGTAAAATTCAAATATTTCGACTGTTAGTTGACCTAGTTCATCGGTACACTTGGGGTGCATTGGTACACTAATTACATTCGATGTTTCAAAAGAGACAGGAGTGTATCGATGCATTATCTGTGCATCGGTACATAAAATACTTTCGATGTTTTAATAAAATCAGGAGTTCATCGATGCATAGTGTGCATCGGTACACAAAAAACATTCGAATTAGGGTGTGCATCGATACATCAAGTAGTGCATCGGTACATCCCTTTATAAACTTTATTTTTGGCTCGATTTTGGTTCGAAATACTTTGCAAAAATTGTTTCAAAAAAATATTTTAAGTTTAAAACACAATTTTACGCTTTAGTAAGGATTAAAATTAACCTTTGAAAAACTTGGAGTAATATTTTGATATTAGAATAATTTAATCGAATATACTTTAAAAATGTTTATAAAATCTTAAAATTCAATAACACTTAATTTGTTATATCGAAACATCAAAATATTTTCAACACTTTCACTCCCACTAAATAGGGAAAAGTTTGAGTATAGAGCTTATGTTATGCAATGCAAGTTTCGTGTGTGAGGAGAAATTCTCAAACCTTTTACAAACAACCACACTAAAAATGATCTAAAACGAATCCAAAATTTTAATATATGAAAATAAATCAAATACAAACATTAATATACAAGGATATAAAAAATAATAATAAAAGAATTTAGAGAAATCAAAATAATTGGAAATAAATAAAATTGAATTCTCAATTTCCAACTATAGAGACAATATATAATCGATTTAGAGCTTGATCCATTAAGTCCATAATGGAGTCGCCAAGCTGTCGACATCGTTTTTGCCCGGGCAGGGAAAAACTTGTACCGACGTGTCTTTACTTATTTGCGAAAAATTATATTTTGTGAAGAAATATTTTGGAGTCGCCATTGACCTTTTGAGTTAGGTAGGTCGAATACCTAAAAATTATCTTTTAAAAGAGTTTTTAAGAAACATCATTTTAAAAGATAAACAAGTCTGCGTGTAACCATAAATTCATTTTTTGTAATAAAAAAAGGTTTGGGGGTCGATTACGCGTGGGGAAGATAAATACCCCACAACACCCAAAATTGGTACCACGTCGATTATAAATTGTCTCTAATAGTGCAAATCTAATAATTTGAATAGAAATTTAAATTATGATCCTATTATTCCAAATTCAATCATACAATTTTTATTTAACGAAAAATTCTAAGGATAAATAGAAAATATTCCAATATTTCCAATCGAAGAGAAAATAATCCCTAAAATACTTTAGGACGAATATTTCTCTTTCCAACTGAAATAAAAGGAATATAATAATTTATCCCAAGAATTCGAGATTAAATAATTTGATTAGACAAAAATAAAAAAATAAGCCAATTTATCCAATTTATATAATCATGTTAGAGATGAAAGTTTAAACGAAAATGGCAAAAAAATAAACACAATAAAAAGCAAAGACCCAAAAATAAGTATCACACCAATATAAGTGCTTAAATAAAATAAAATAAAATCATAAATAACATAAAGATCAAAATACAAGATAGCAAAATAAGGTATTCAATATGATAAAAATGTGAAACATGCATATATATATATATATATATATATTCATAAGACTAAAATAAAATAAATAGAAACTAAAGTGCAATAATTAAAGGACTAAAATTAAATTGCTGAAAAATAAGGGACATAAATAAAATCTCAAAAAATTAAAGTAAATAAAATGTAAGGACTAAAATTAAATAAAGAAAAATAAAAGGAAAAAATTTAAATGTGCATAAAATTAAATACAAAAATAAAAGAGCAATAAAAATAAAATGTTAGTGTTAATTTTTAATATTTAATACGACCATAAATAATGCGAGTCATACCCCGGGGTGAGTCGTCACAAGGTCGTACTGTGTTTCGAATATAAAATAAATAAATAAATAAAAATTAGTTGTTAGTGGTTAGATGTTAGTGATTAGCGGTTAGTGTTAGAAATGTTAGCAGAGACCGGACCATAATAATGCAGTCGTATCCCAGATCGGGTCACCGCCAAGTCGAATAATAATTCAAACAAATTTAATAATAAAATAAATAAAAAATAGTTAATAGTTAGTAGAGTCCAAACCTTAATAATGTGGATTCGGGTCACCACAAGGTCGTATCGAATATTAGAAAATAAATAAATAACAATGGTTAGAGTGCAATAAAATAAAAGTTAGTGGTTAATATGCAATTAAATGAAATTTAGTAGTTAACTTGAAATAAATAACATATTAGAATAGTGACCAAATTAAAATAAAGAAAATAGGGGGTTAAAATCACAACAAATAAAAACACAAAAACATGGTGACCAAAATGCAAATACACAGCAGAAGTGGAGGGACCTGAGGGTAGTTTTACCCTAAAACATGTGACCAGCACACAAAAGAGGTACTAATTGAGGGGGCTTAGGAGTGATTTACCCTTTTTCTTAAAACCAAAATATTTTTCCCTTACGCGCACAGTCCGACTGAGAAGCTTCCAAAAGTGCTTCGGTCGCCCATGACCAATCGGCGACCTCGACCATGATGGAGGAGGGCTGATCAAACTACTTGAACGACCAAAAAACCTGCCCGCTCCCTTCTCATCTCACTATTTTTCTTCCCCATTCGGCGACCGAGAAGACTAAAAAAATGAGCCTCAACCCCAACCACCATGCCTTGGTCGCTTAACGCTGAACACCCGAAATCCGACCAACTCCCAAACCAACCAAGGAAAATCAGACAAAGGTCTAAGTGACCAAGCTTTTTACCTCTTCTTGCTCTCGACCAAAGCCCCCACGAGATCACCACCGGCCACCAACAGCCGACACTACCTCGCCGTGAGATGGCCTCTCTCACAGGCCAGCCACCGCTCAACAATGGCCACCCCTTAGCAAACAACGAGCCCCCCGGAAACAGAAGCAAAGAAAATGAGAAAGGAAAAAATAGAGAAGAAAGAGTTTTTTTATTCCAATTTTTTGGGGGGAAAAGGGGTTGAACAAGGTGGTTGGTTGGGGTATTAATAACCCCAACTGCTACATTTTTAATATTTTCTTATAAAATATTAAAATAATGATAAAAAAAATAGTGGTCACACATGCATGATAGTCTCTAGGGAAATAAAGTTATGAAATTAATCGATTTTGTTTTAGTTCTTCCCACGATTCTTAATGCTATCATTAATGGTAAGATTTAATTTAAATGTTTGTTGCAAATGAGTAAGCTTATCAATTATAAAAGTGGAACCATGCTAGTTACGGTTATGAGTAAGTGACTAATTACTTGGATATTAAAAATCGATCTTTTAGCCTATGATCAATATTACAGTCGAATGAAGTACACACCTTTGAAATGAAAGTTCGGTAATAATTTATTTTAATTGTTTTTATTTTTAGTTTATTTCTTGATTTTAGTTCAATAAACCAAAATCCCCCATTTTACTTTTATTGCTTATTCATTGAGATTTTATTTTCAGCTCTCTTGAGATTCGACCTAATCTCATTATTACTATAAGTCAATTTAATAAAAATAATTTTTATTTTACAGGACTTCGACAACCCTGTCAAAACTCTATATGTACTATTTAAATTTATCTATTGATTCGTTTATATTATTGAATTATTAATTTTATCTATTATAACAATAATTTTTACTTCAATTATAACATCTAATGATACAATGATATGACTAATAGTTGGTGATGTGATTATCATATCAAAAGTATGTCATTTTTATGCTCAAAAATTCAAAATAAAGTCATTTTGTTTTAGAAAAATTGTTAAAATATTACGTATGAAGATTCAAACTCGATACCTTTAAAAATAAAGGTATTAGCTTAACCATTAGGTATACTTGAGTTTTTATTATCTTAAAAAATAATATACATATCATATACTTGGGATTATTTATAATTACTTTTTTTAAAATTAAAATATTATTTATAAAATAAAATAAAATAATATAATATAATATAATATAATATAATATAATATAATATAATATAATATAATATAATATAATATAATATAATATAATATAATATAATATAATATAATATAATATAATATAATATAATATAATATAATATATATAATATAATATAATATAATATAATATAATATAATATAATATAATATAATATAATATAATATATAAAAGAAATTAACTTTTCAAAAAAAACCCTGAAATTCTCAAATTCCTCTTAAAATCATAGACCCTAAATACTAAATTCATAAGTTCATCCATTGTCAATGTCGAATCAATTACCTCTTTCCACCACTTTCGTTATCGGATCTTCGCTATTAATTACCCTACTCTCTTATTGTTAGAAATCGATGAACAACGTGCCAAACGATAGTCAAATATTGAATGTGTAATGTTCCAATAGAACGACGAATGACAACTGACTGACGATTGACTGACAAACGAATGATGTATACAGAAAGAGAAAGAGACTTCAATGTGACTATAACAGTGTAGGTATCGACAATAATAGTGGATGATTTTATTAATTAGAGTTTTAGGGAATTTAAAAGTTTTATGTGGGAATTTAAGTGGATTTTTAATATTTTTAGGAACTTCATGAGTGTAAGAGGTTTTTCTAAAAAACAATTTTTTATCATAAATCATATATACAAATATTTTAATATATTAAAAATATTTATATTATATATTAATATATAATTTTTATTATAACTCATCTATTTTAGTTTTGAAACATAAATTATAAATAATCTCAATGTATAATATGTATATTATTTTTATAAGAATATAATAAAAACTTAAGTTGATCTAGTGGTTAAGTTCCGACCTTTATTTCTGAAATTATGGAATTTGAATCCCCTTGAACATAATATTCTAACAATTTTCTCAAACAAGATAACGTCATTGTGGATCTTTTGAGTGTCAAAATAATCACATCAAAATGGCGCCTTTTGATGTGACAATCATGTTAGAATTTATTAATCATGTCATTATGCTATTAGTGGTTTAATCATATAGTGACATAATTAATAAAATTAAAAATTTAATGATATATACGAGCCAACAAATAAAGTTCAATATATTAAATAAATAATAAAATATTTAAATATATTTTAAGTTAAGATATTTAAAAAAATATTTTTAAGTGATGATAAAGATAAAATATTTTTTATTATTTAAATATATTTCAAATTAAAATATTTAAACAAATATTTTTAATTGATGGTAAAGATAAAATATATATTTAATAAGTTAAAAAAATTTAAAATTTAATATATATAAAATATTATTAATTTTGAGTAAAACATTTACATACTAAGATACAAGATATATAAAATTTGTTGTCCAAAAGATATCAAATGGTTGCCTTGGCTCAATGACTTAGCTCCTATTATTTCACCCAAGGGTCGTGTGTTTGATTCCTTTAACTTGCTTCAATGTTGGTTTATTTTCTTTCAAACCAAGGTGTTACCAATGATTTATATTACCTCTTGATTTGTCGTTAAATTTATTTTAATTTATTAAAATTAGGACCAAATTGAAAGAATATATAAATAACAGGAACCAATTATGCGATTATACCAAAACGTTTTAACTGCCATGTCACCTTGTATGTTAAATGTTAATGGGTGGTCTGATTGATTAAATTGAAACATCGAAAGTCAAAATGATTTTTGACCATAGTTGAGTGGTCACTCGTGTAGTTTTTCCTATTTATTATTATTAAATTTATTATTTTACTTATAAACCTTTTAAACCCAATTACCATTCACAAATAAAGCCCAAACTATATA
Source organism: Hibiscus syriacus (assembly GCF_006381635.1). Classification (NCBI taxonomy): domain Eukaryota; kingdom Viridiplantae; phylum Streptophyta; class Magnoliopsida; order Malvales; family Malvaceae; genus Hibiscus; species Hibiscus syriacus. The sequence continues at coordinate 669,644 of NW_024062828.1, read as the reverse complement.
TTTATTTTTCATTACACACAAGCCCAAAACCAACTAAAAATTAACCCATATGCCAAATCCCTTTACATAACCATGCCCACCTACGTTACAAGCCCACCAAATCATCCAAACCATAACCCTAAAGCAATATTCAGCTAAAGTCGCCTCTAATTTTTATCGTTGGATCTAATAATTATCCAACGGATGAGATTAACCCTAAACATTAAAGGGTATTGATGTTATGCTCATGGTATCGATACTACTATGTAAAGTAGTATCGGTACCCTTTTGGGTATCGGTACCTCTTTTGTATTTTAGAATTTGAGCAAGCTGGTAGTATCGATACTACCTAGAGAGTATCAATACTTCTCTTACCTTTGGTATCGTTACCACATGAACAATATCGGTACTGTTCATATAGTATTGATACTGTAGGGACATCATTGATACTTAGTATTTGAAAATCAGTGTTGTACTCAAATTCTATTTTAATGGACTTTGAATTATTTTTGAAAACTTTTCAAAACTTTGAAAAAATTCAATTCAAGTCCAAAAACATTTTGCCTTAATTTGTTATATTAAAACATTATAAAACATGGTTCAACAGATGTACCTTGTTTGGGATATAAAAACCCTAAATTTTCATTATTGGGTTCGATTCGAAATAGAGAGAAAAGAGGAATGGAGTGGGGGTTTTACCTTTCAACGTTCATGTTCCTCGCTAGAGTCGGAGGCGTCGTCGGGGATAGGGAGTTAGAGCGTCGGGGAGTTTGGGTCTTGGTTCTTAGAAGTTTTGGCCCCAAACTGGGGCTTTAGGTCTTAGTAAAGTTTTTTTTGGTTTCTTTGGGCTTACGTTAGAACCCAACCATCGATAGTGGTTGTCGGAGAACGTAGCGGCCGACTCGCAGTGATTTAGGGTGTTTGGGGTATCGGGTTAGGCATTTTAGGAGGGGAAGAGGGGGTTGTTAGGGCGTTTTATACCTCGGTCCGGCTCCTTGGTTGTTTCAACGGTGATTAAAGAAGCAAGGAGGCTACTAATTTACGGTGGTCAGTAACGTCGATGTATAGGTTTAGGGAGTTTCCCGGCCGAGCATAGAAGAGAGGGTGTATTTTCTTGAGAGAAAAAAATGACGAGGGAGAGGTTTTTTAGGCTAGAGTAAATTTTTAGCCAAAATGGCTAAAAATATGTTATATATTCATGTTTTGGGTTAATCTCTATATAGGTCCCGTAACTTAGCCGTTTATTTGTATTTTAGTCACTAGGGTACCTCATTTTATTATTTTTTCTGATTTTGACATCATGTTTTATTTTGTTTTAATTTAGTCACCATCATGACATGCTATTTATTTGAAATTAGTCACTGATTTTTATATTGTTTCATTTTAGTCATTGATTGGTTCTATTTTATTTATTTATTTATGAATCTGATGCGATAATTTCAATTTATTCTTTTTGGTCACTTTTTATTTATGATTGATTATTTTTTATTACATTTTGGTCCTTGTTATTAAAATATAATATTCAAACATTTAATACGACCTTGCGATAATCGGCCTTGAGGTATGATTTGTGTTATTTAAGGTCCAGGTAAAATTCTAATTTTTTAAATCGCTAACTTACAAATTTACTAACTCCTAACATCTAACTTATAAAATATATTCGAATCATTCTACGACCTCATGATGACCCGTCCTAAGGTATGATTCGTGTTATTTATGGTTTGGGTAAAATTGTAATTTTTAAAACCGCTAACTTACTAATTGACTAACTCCTAACATCTAACTTATAAAATATATTCGAATCATTCTACGACCTCGTGATGACCCGTCCTAAGGTATGATTCGTTTATTTATGGTACGTGTAATAATTTAAAAATTAATCTCTAATTCGTAATTTTATTCGATTGATTTATATTTCGTTAATTTAAATTTTTGCCATTTTAATTTTTTTATTTCATTTTCTTCCTTAAATTATCAATGTTTACATTTTAGTCCTTTATTTTCCAGCTTTAATTTCTTGCTGTTTGGACTTTGGACTTTGGACTTTGTATTTTGTTTTTATTTTAACTTAGTCACTATTTTTTTATTTTGGTTATGCACTTTAAAATTATTTTAATTTAGCCATTTTTGTATGTTAATTTCCTTTTAATTTTTTCTTGCTAATTTTAATTTAGTTTAATTTAGTCCTTGATATCATATTTAGATTTTTTTAGATTAAACATTTTGATTTATATTCTTTATATTTTGGTCCTAATTCTAGATTATTTTCTTTGGATTTAGTCCTTAAATTTAGGTGAATTTTAAATTTGGTTCTTGCTTTTGTTCGAGGTTCCATTTTAATTATTTGAATCAAATAATCAATTAAAATTAATTAGGATTAATATTAGGGCCTTTATTTTAGTCTTAATTTCTAACTTAGTCATTAAATTTAGGTCAATTTTTAATTTGGTCCTCGTTTTTTGCCCGAGGTTCCATTTTAATTATTTGAATCACATAATTAACTAAAATTAATTAGGATTAATATTAGATCCTTCATTTCTAACTTAGTCCTTAAATTTAGGTGAATTTTTAATTTAGTCCTCGCTTTTTCTCGAGGTTCCATTTTAATTATTCGAAACATATAATCGATTAAAATTAATTAGGATTAATATTAGAGCCTTCACTTTAGGTTTAATTTCAAATTTAGTCATTTTAGTTGAGAAGAATTCTTAATTTGGTCCTCGCTTTTGGTCGAGGTTCTATTTTAATTATTCGAATCAAATAATTGGTTAAAATTGAATAGGTTAATATTTAGATCCTCATTTTAAGTTTAATTTCAAACTTCGTCATTTAATTTAGGAGAATTTTTATTTGGTCCTCACTTTTGCTCGAGGTTCCATTTTAACTATTTGACCCAATAATTCATTAAAAATGATTTGGATTAATATTAAAGCTATATTTTTAGGTTTAAACCCCAAGTTCTTTAAATTCCACAATTTGACACTTTTGGTTAGAGAGAAGTTTTAATTAATTGATTTAGCATAATTAGGTTCAATAACCGATTATTTGATTGCATGTTGTTTTAAAAAATAAGGCAATATTCATTTATTAAGGGGTTAGTAGTGTATCTCACACTTTTGCCCGAGGGTGTCTGCTATTGATTCTCGAAGTAAATCAACATCCTTTTCAAAACCCCACATCATGATTTCTAAATTATTAAGGTAATGTCCATTATTGTGGTTGATAACAAAGCTTCCATTTTTTCTTGGGGGTGGTCGATATTAGTCATGATAAATCGACATCCTTTTTAAAATATGCATTCATAGTGAATTTTAAATTAAATAAAATTTTAGACACAAAATTTCCAATTTTAAAATATAGGGTAATCGATTAGGTATCAATTTTGGGTGTTGTGGGGGTACTAATCATTCCCCATTTGTAACTGACTTCCAAACCCGATTTCTGTTTTCATAGACCAAAAGGTGATATTTTAGGTGTTCCAATCTCACCTTAAAAATAATTGGTGGCGACTCCCATTTTTTCATAGAAACATTTTTATTTTTCAAAACATCGGATCTATTTTCCCAATGAAAATCGGTTACGACAACTTGGTGACTCCACTAGGGACATTTTTTAAAGCAAAAAAGAGAATCGAGCCACAAATGGATTACCCTATATTTTAAAAGTTGGAAAATTTAAGTTCGAGTTTATTTAATTCATGATTCACTATGTTTTTATAAAAAATGACAAAAGTTTTCTCTCTGGTTAATGCTTTCAATTATTTGAATATAAATAGGAATGTTGCATATCAAAGCTCTATACCCGAGCTTTGTCATGTTTCATGTAAGTAGTGGGAAACACCACACCGCCAAGGAATATTGTTTTTCCTTATGTAGGTCTGGCATAGTACCATTGGAAAGTATTCTTTATGTTTGTCAGGCTACTATTTTCCTTGGTAGACATTTAGTGATTTGATCCCTTGGACTAAATTCGATCTGAAAAGTCTGTAATGGGACATGATCGAAGTCCTTACTTATCTTAGTAGGTTTGTAAGATAGTTTGGGAACCCTTTTTAGAACCAAACTTCATGTAGAGAATATAGTAAGCCCACCCCTCTAGAGCCATGTGGATACCCTAGGAGAATTAGAATACATGGGGTAGGATTTTAAATTCTTTTGTGTGTTTTATTCATTGTGTTGAATGTTTATTTACTAGTTGAATTTTATTTATTTAATATCTTCCTTTGATTATTATTTTAACTTTATTAACTTGTTTTCTTTGTCTTGTTATTTGCTTTGCATGTTTTTTTTATTTTCTTTGCATAAACATCACATGAAAATAGAAGACAATGATTCCCAAATTGGTTGATTACATTAGAAGGTTCTTGAAACGACAATGGCTTCTGATGGGTTTGATAGAGTTACAGAGATTCTACTGTGATATGAGGGGAAGCAACTTCAGTGTGGAGATAATCTAGTTGTTGGCGAAGGATCCAATCTCTCTGAGAAGGTTTCATTAAGCGTAAAGTAAAATAACTGGTCAGAACTATTGCAAATTTGGGAAGGATGGGATGAGAGCGAGAAGCAGTTTTTTCAGTTAGCCTATGGAGACATAATCGAATTGCTGAGGGTTCTAGCTGATGCTGCAATCATCCGAGCCATGGTGGAATGCTAGAATGTTGCTTACCGATGTTTCACTTTTGGCAAAGTGGACATGACTCCAACAATTGAATAATATATTGCTTTACTTAATATACCTAACCTTGAGAAGTGTAAGGTATATGTCAAGGCAGTCGGGCCTAAAGGTTTCATGATGAAAATTATGTTGCTTACAGGAAAGATCAAAGAGTAGGTAGCTGAGAACACTCAAGGTGAGGGCATTTCTTGGGTAATTCTGATGAATATAATCTATGAGCAACCACCGTCAAAGCGAAAGAGAGATTTATTTGCTCTAGCGGTTTATAGGCTGGTTATTTTTCCCAAAGTTCTTGGTCACATTGATGTAGTTGTAATAGACATGTTTGAAGTCTTGGAGAAGAAGGTGAACCCCGCTCCAGCTATTCTGGCATATACATTTTGATCCCTAAATGAGTACAGACGATTTGGTGGACGTTTATTCTCGGGATATGTGTCATTGCTTAAGTCTTGTGGTTAGGCCACTCTTGGGTAGTTAAGAAAGGATGTGCACAAAGCTTCATAGAAGACTATTGTCCTATAAAAGATTTTCTCGAGCATTGTGAATTTCCTGATCACCGTAGGAAAAAGACTGGATTAAGGGTATGAGGAATTCAAATGATACTAAAGTCGTCTAGAGGGTATATTGGCTACTAAAAGAGGATGTAATATATAGATGTTGGGATTACGACTACATCATGCTATATAGAATTTGGGGTGCAATTGGGTATGTTCCTCTGATGGTGTTAAGGTAGTTTAGTATTCGACAGTTCATCCCACCCACTCGTAGTCTAAACACTTCAGAATTTGCTTTCTCTACACCAAATTACCCAAAGAAAATTTCCAAGATATTTATTGCTTGGAAAACTCCACGTCGAATGGATTTTAAGATGATTGAGCCTTCGTTCATGCCAGACAATGATTCATGGACAAATAGCCAGTAAATGACAATGTCCCAAAGCCTAGCCATAAGAGTCATTCAACTATGGCTGAGAGGTTAAGGAAGGTTCCAACTGAAGCTGAGCTATTTAGAGAGGAATTGAAGAAGATGAGTACGTAGTGGGGAAATTATCAAAGAAAGTTCGAATACGAAAGAATCATGATGAAACTCGAGATAGAAAAGCGAGAGAAAGTCATAAAACAATTAATGAAGGAAAAGAAAAAACTCCAAGAAAGCTTTAAGTCCTTGGACAGGGATTATAGAGAGTTATATAAGAAGTTGAAAGCTCGAAACTTGCACCACATAGCCAGAGACATGAAAATTAAACTGGATAGAGCTGAAAGGCATGCCAGAAGGAGCGACGATGACAAAAAGTGAGCTGACATCCGAATCAAAGAGTTGACTGAACAACGCCATGGGCCTAAACATGAGTTAAGTTAAAAGCGAGAATAGATAGAAGAGCTCGAGGCACAAGTCATTCATTTAGAGGAGGCTTTCCGATGGCAGTACAATGAGAATGGCTTAACCCTTCGAGAAGAGAACGAAGCCTTGAGAAAGAAAATAGTTGAGCTAGAAGGGGCCGAGTTGATTCATTTGTAAGCTAGAACGATGGCTCAAAATGAGAAGGAAGCTTTGAAGATCAAGATTGCTTAGTAATAGAGCATTCTTCAAAGTTGTAATGAACGCATTCACTACCTGGAAGAAAAACGCCTTTAGCTGACAAGGAAACAAGGGACATGCTTCGTCATGCTGGGGAAACAATCCGAGTTCAACATGAATCAATGGAAAGGGCAGTAGCAAAAGCTCGATAGGTTGCTCAACAAATCTTTGCTATGGGACAAGAAGCCGGAGCTTTAAGATTTTTTGTAGTGCTAGAGTCTGAGGAAGAACAACGCATCATTCAGTTGTTTATGGGAATTGAAGAATTAGGAGATAGGCTAGATTTTATTTGTAATATTTTATTCTCATTTTCCCAATGTACTAAGACATTGTGTGTTCTTCAATAATTATTTTATGGAATAGTTATTTTGGGGTCAATGCCTTTTGCATACATGCATTTTCCACTACATATGCATTGCTTTTGTTTGCTTTAAAATCACATTAAAACAATCATTCATTTAATGAAACACTAAATAATAAAGTAAATTTTCTGATCGCAATGACACTAGCCCCTACTAGTAGCAAGAATACCCCCCGCACCCGTACGACACTAGAAAAATGACCAAGAAAATAGAGGATAAAATAGCCCGTCTAAAGAAGGAGCAAAGAGATATGTAGGACAAAGTCAAAGGAAGATTGGTTAAAATTGAAGGCAATATAGCTAGTTCCCATATCAATTTACTGTAAAAGATGGAAGAAATGTTCATGAAACAAGTGGTTGCTGGAAAACGTCACACTGATGTTCACACACATCCTCCAGGTTTCACACCAATCCATGTTCCAGTGCACAATCTCGTGCATCAGGAACCTCGTGCTAAAAACTTTTTATTACAGAGAACTTGCCTCATTATCCAACTAGAACCTCATTCCACATTAACCACCCTACTACATCAATGGTGAAATCGATGATTTTCAAGTTGATAATGAGGTTCCTGATCTCAATGAGATCTCTGAAAGAGAAAAATCCAATGATGAATTCACTCAACAATTGAAGAATCTGGAGGAGAGAGTGAAGTTAGTTGAAGTGGTTAAGTCATTCTATGGGTTCGACGTGAAAAAATTGAGTTTGGTCCCCGACCTAATCATGCCACCAAAATTCAAGGCACCAGACTTCGCTAAATATGATGGGACCACCTACCCCTCGTCCTACATAACATGTTCTACCAAAGGATGACTGATTGCCGATAATGAGAAGCTGTTAATCCATTTCTTCCAAGAAAGTTTGTTTGGGTCAATTGCCAAGTGGTACAATCATCTGACAACATTTCACATTAAACCTTGGAGAGATCTTGCAAATACGTTCTTGGAACAATACTGTCATGTTCCTGACTTGGTTCCTGACAGACGAACTCTCCAAAACATGGAGAAGAAACATAATGAGACTTTTCGTCAATATGCGTAGAGGTGGCTAGATATGGCCGCCCAGGTTCAACCCCCACTGCTAGAGAATGAACCAACTATCGTTTTTGTGAACACCTTGAAAGACCCATACCTTGGGCACCTGCTTAGGAATGCGACCTAGAACTTTACAAATCTTGTAATTTAAGGCGAGCTAATTGAAAATGCCATTAAAAGTGGTAGAATTAAGGGATGCAATGGATCCAGCTCGAATAAGCCTATATATAAGAAGAATGAAAATAAGCTGAACAACACGAGCAAGTATAACAAGACTACTCCTAAAAGTGTCACAATCACCTAACCAAGGGTAGAAATAATTGATACAAATAGGAATGATAATAGGGACCGAGGAGGGAAACCGAAAGGATGTTCTTCACTCCTTTATCAGTGTCATACTCTGAGATATATGCATCATTACTAAAAGCGTACATGGCCAAACCTTATCATTTGACCGCTCTACAACCTCCTTACCCTCAAATGGTATGATGTCAATGCACGGTGTGATTACCATACCGACATTGTTGGACATTCCATAGAGAATTATTTGTCTTTCAAAAAGGTGGTGCAAAATCTTATCAGTACTGGGAACTTGGAGTTTAACTCACCAGGACTCGTAACCCATCCACTGTCGAACCATGGAGGCAAGGGAGTGAATGCAATCCAAGAAGACAAGGGTAACAAAATTAACATGGATATTGCTTAAGTGAAGTATTCCCTCAGTTGGGTGTTCAAACAATTATCTTAAGCTGGCCTTATCATTATTGATTAATGACAAAGCATAGTAATAGTGGAGTCTATTGTGAATATAATCAAGTTGATGTCCATGAAATTTAGTCTTGCCATGAATTTAAGAAATTAATTTAGACCATGATGCACAACAAAGAAATTGAGTTCTTTAACAAATATGAATGAACGAATGAGGTTGACGTGTGTACGTTTCAAAGCTCCAAAGCTGTATATGGAGCAATCAAACCTATAATCATCATTATAAGGCAAAAATAATGTACCATATGGTAGTAACATCGAAGGTGGTGATAATAGCTCTCTCACTATTCCCATTCAAGGATACTTAAAGTGTCCCTTGGAAATATGATGCTAATGTATCAATTTTATAGGGATCAGGGTTAGCTGAAAGACTAAAGCCAAAAGAAGATATTAAACAAAAGAATAAGGGAAACCAAATGGTGAGATAGTAAGTGAAGTATGTTACTTCACGAGATGTGGGAGATGCTACTCTCTCGAAACATCAAAAGGAGAAGATAAGATGAAGGGAAATGTAATGGCAACAATGGTGCCAAAGATATTTAATGATGAACCTCCGCCAATAATTAATGAGCTAGTAACCGAAGCTCAAGCAAAAGAGTTCACGAGATTCTTCAAACACAGTGAATACAGTATAGTTGAGTAGTTACATATACAACAAGCAAATATTTCAATACTAGATTTATTGGAGAACTTTGAAGTACATCAAAATACCTTGCTTCAGGTGCTCAATCAGACGTTCATCCCAAAAGATATCTCTGTGAACAAACTTGATAGAATTGTGGGGCATATAATTGTAGACAACTACATCACTTTCACTGATGACGAGATCCTTGGAGGTGGAATGGGATCTGTGAAAGTTTTAAATATCACTACACATTGCCATGGCCATGTTTTACCAGGGTCCTGATTGATAATGGATCTGCTCTCAATGTGATGCCATTGGTAACCCTTCAAAGGCTACCTATAGATAATTTACACATGAATGATTATCATAATATTGTGAGGGAATTTGATGACACTCAAAAGAATGTATTGGCAGGATAGAGGTTCCACTATTGATAGGACGAGTAGTTTACAACATTGATTTTATGGTGATGGATATTGACCCTACATACAATATTCTACTGGGAGACTATGAATCCATTCCGTAGGAACAGTTCTTTCTTCATTGCACCAAAGGTTGAAATTTGTTATTGATGGTTAATTGAGTTGTTTGGAAGCTGAAACAAAATCATCACTTCCGTGACAAGTGACACCCTCACATCAAAACAAATGAAAATGCTCTTGAGCGTTCTTTTCAAGCCTTGGAGTTCATTAATTCACCTTTATCATTGAAGAAAACAAAATGCCTCGTCCTAGTCTATCTGATTGTACCAAGATGGTTGTACAACATACTCTAGATAGATGAGCCAAAACTGGAAAATGCCTTGGTAAGTGTCTACAGGGAAGTCTACGTCTCATAGCTGTTAGGATGAAGAGAGACCATTTTGGGTTTATATTTAAACCCAACTTCCAATAGATAAGCAAAGAACTAAAAAAGAGAGGTGAAGGCAGAAGAAAAAGACAAAGAGGAGAGGAAATCCTATGGGAACATATGTCATTTTCCCATCTAAAGCATACCTTCAAATATGGAGGAATGGTTAATATGGAGCAATATTTGGTCAATTTCATTCAAGAAGGAGAGTTGGTGAAGGATCAAGGCATGTTCGATGAAGCTATGGAATGGTTGCTCATCAATATGATCGTTGAAGATCACAAGATTGGAAAAATATTTGGCTAGAATTTACCATTGTCTCCCTGGGGAAACGCTTAACAACTAGAATACAGAGAATCTCCCTCTAGTTTTTAGGATTAACTCAGAGTAATACCCAGAACCAACCTTTATGCATTTGCCCGAGAGCATTAAGGGATTTTTTTGGTAAGGCAGTTATGTTAAATATACTTAATTTCTAATAAACTATGTTTTCTTCCAATTCTGAAATGGCAGTCACTCTTTACATTTTTTTTACGTTCTTTACATTCGTTATTCTTTATTCTTTACATTAATTTCATAAATTTAGTCTATCCACCTGAAAATATGTTCTATTTGGATTTCCTTTACAGGTGTCACAATGTTAATAGCATGATTGTTACTTAATCCAATCATGAGATAAATTTTGAGTGGCCAATATGTCTGAAATAAGTCAATAAGTGCGAGGATGGGGTAGAATGTGATGTTCCTACCGAACTATTAAGACTGGTAGAAAAAAAGATAAACAAATCTTACCTCACAAGGAAGAGATTGAGATTGTAAATCTGGGAACCGACGAAGAAATAAGGGAGGTAAAGATTGGCATTACCCTGCTAGCCCAAATAAGACAATAATTTATAGATTTGATCCAACAGTTCAAAGACATCTTTACTTGGTCCTACCATGATATGCATGGGTTGAGTACAAATATAGTAACGCATAAGCTTTCGATTAGGTCTGAGTGTAAACTAGTTCAGCAAAAACTTGGATGAATGAGGCCATAATGCCATAATTATTGCTAAAGATCAAAGAGGAAGTGATTAAGTAAATTGATGCAGGGTTTCTCCAGGTAGCCAAATATCCATAATGGGTAGCCAACATAGTCTTTGTGCCAAAAAAAGATGGGAAATTTCAAATGTGCATAGATTACAGAGATCTTAATAGGGCTAGCCCCAAAGATAATTTTCCACTACCTCATATAGATACATTAGTGGACAACACTACAGGGCATGCATGGTTCTCTTTCATGGATGGCTTTTAAGGGTATAATCAAATAAAAATGAACCCTAAAAATATGGGGAAAAACAACCTTTGTAACCATGTGGGAGACTTTTTGCTACAATATAATGTCATTTGGATTAAAAAAATGTAGGGAAATATATAAGAGAACAATGATGACTCTATTCCATAACATGATGCACAAAGAAATTGAAGTTTATGTGGATGACATTATTGCCAAATCCTGAACTAAAGAAGAGTGCATTCATAATCTAAGAAAGCTTTTCCAAAGATTGAGAAAGTATCAATTAAAGCTTAACCCCGCTAAGTGCACCTTTGGGGTAACATTAGGAAAACTCTTGGGATTTGTAGTTAGTCAAAGAGGAATCGAGATTAATCATGAAAAAGTAAAAGCAATTCAAAACCTTCCACCACCTCGTACATAAAAAGTTCAAGGTTTTCTGGGAAGATTAAACTATATATCTTAGTTCTTTTCTCAATTAAGTGATAAATGTGATCCAATGTTAAAATTACTTCGAAAGAATAATCCTGAAGTCTGGAATGACGAATGTCAAGAAACTTTGGAGATTATTAAAAAATATTTGTCCAATGCTCCTTTTTATTAGCCTGAGTTCCCGATAGACCATTAATTCTCTATATGACAGTCTTTCAAAATTCAATGGAATGAGTGTTGGGGCAGTATGACAAGTCTGGAAGAAAGGAAAGAGCCATATATTATATGAGCAAGAAGTTTACTAGTTGCGAAATCCGATACCCACCAATCCAAAAGTTATGTTGTGCTTTGGTGTGGGCTACCCAAAAGCTCAGACAATACATGTTATACCATACTACTTGGTTGATATCCAGACTTGATCCTCTAAAGTTCTTGATGGAGTCATCGGCTTTGAAAAGCATATTGGCTCGATGGTAGATGTTGTTATCCGAGTTTGACATCATATATGTGAGCCAGAAAGCAATAAAAAGTGAGTGTCATAGTAGATTTTCTGGCAAGTCATGCATCAGATGATTATCAGTCCCCGAGTTTTAATTTTTTGGATGAGGATTTGTTATGAATTTATATTGAAGAAGAAATTGAATCATATGACAAATCCTAAAAGCTTTATTTTGATGAGGCGTCTAATGCTTTGGGACGAGGAATTGGGGCAGTGCTAATTTCTCTAGAAAGCATCTACTATCCTTTAACAAGTATATTAGAGTTCTTTTGCACCAATACTATTACAAAATATGAAGCTTGTGTCATAAGATTAAGAACAACCATGAAAATAAAGTTAAAATGATAAAGGTGTATGAGATTCTTTGTTAGTGGTGTATCAATTACAAGGAGAGTGGGAGATAAAGGATCCAAAACTTGTGGAAAACCAAAATTTGATCAATGAACTAGTAAAATAATCTAAAGAGGTCACTTTTACTTATCTCTCTCGAGAAGACAATTAAATGGTAGATGCTTTGGCCACATTGGTTGTGATGTTTAAAGAAAATAAGAAAGCCAATCAGAATGCAAGTGTATGAAATCCCTGCACATTGTTATAGCATATAAGAAGAGGCAGATGGTAATCCATGGTATTATAATATCTTGCAATATATTAAGTATCAAACTTATCCCCAACATACATCCGAGATTGGTAAAAGAACACTAAGAAGAATGGTTATCGGATATCTTATAAATGGAGAGGTTTTGTATAGAAGGGTCAATGATAAAGTGTTGTTCAGATGTGTGGATGCTAAAGAAGCAAGAAGTATCATCGAAGAGGTTCATAGTGGAATATGTGGAACACATACAAACGGGCTCTCTATGGCCAGGAAGATCATGAGATATGGATACTATTGGGCTACTATGCAGACATATTGCATTGATTATGCAATGAGATGTCATAAGTGCCAAATATATGTGTAAACAACCTATTTTTGTCCGGGTCTACAAAAATATTATTATATTTTATTATTATTATTATTATTATTATATTAATACAAATGTACATATTTTGTAGGCTTAATTCAAAGCCTAATTACAGCCCAGTACAACAGCCCACCATACCAGCTAACCCAATTACAAGACCTGGAGTCCAGACCCGACCCAAAATCTGACTCGGTCTAAGCCTAGCACCCAAACCCGCTAGGGTTACATCAACTTCTGCCCTTGGATCTGGACCCATCCAATAGTCCATATCGCTTCAAGGATTATGGATTAAAACCCTAAGTGAGCCTCCATCGCCTCTTGGTCTTCCAGCTTCCCGCACGCGTGAGCCGACCACCAAGCCACTGAGCTGCCAAACGTTCTGCTCACCAACAATGATAGAAAACCCATCACCAAATCAGTCAGCAAAAACCCAGTTAAAAAATATAAAGAAAATAAAATCAAATCGGAGATCAGAGATTTTCTCACTTACCCAAGCTTAGGGAAATGATTCCCTATCAAAAAGCTTTGTTAACTCCATTCACTGAGGACAGATGTAACATAAAAACACAGAGAGAAATGGGGAAGAAAAAATGATTCGAGGGCATTGAGAGTTTCCCAAAAAAGAGAGGAAAAAACGAGAGAGTAAACCCAAAAAAACAAAAATTAAAAAACAAGAGAAAAATAGAGAACAAAGAAGCCCGAAACCAAACTAAAACTCACCTTGTAGATCCGACCCTTAGTGACCTCGTCGGAGATAGGAAGAGCCACCTCTGAAGCTAAAGTCTTTTCCTTTACTATAGGGTCTATCAAGGTTCGAAATAATAGGGTTCTTTAGGTTATGAGTCAGTTTGGGCTGCTATTCTAGAAGAGGATGAGAGATACGAAATATAATAGAGGGTTTAGTGACATAGTTTACTCCCCGTGGCCACCAATCTACGATGGACGGGAGTTAGGGGGCTGTCATCCTCGGTGGAAGACGGAGGGGTAGAGGCAGATGAGAAGAGAGAAGAGAGAAGTGAGAAGTGAGAGTGTTTTAGGGTTTTCTGGTTTAGAGAGAGAGAAGGAATTGAGAAGTGAAGTTCTTACCGAGCTTAGACCTTCGGTTTGGCCTTATAAATAAGGTCCAAACAACATTGTTTTGAAGAGGGACCTTGGTTGAAATTTTAGCGTGGGTAAATTACATTTAGGGGGTCTCCGTATTTCATAAACTTCGTTTATGGGCACTTGTGTTATTTTATTTATGTTTTATTTCAAGCCCTACCTTTGTAAAACTTACATTTAGGTCACTTGACTGGTTGTTGTTTATATTTTTAAGTTTATACATTATACTCTCCATTTATAAAAATTGGATTTTGATAACTGATTCTATACTTTGGGTTAACTATTGAATATGCTATGTATGTTTTTATTTCCTTATATTTTAGTCCTTTATTTGTTGTATGAAAATGAAAATTTACATATCTAGTCGATAAGATCTTCCTGATGTATGTTTTAGTCACCGTTTAGTTTTAGTTTGGGTTATTTGCTTGTTTGGCCCTTTATGTTTATGGTTTATCTCATTTTTGTCCCTAACATTATTTTTGGATTATTTTTATTTCTGGTACCTAATTTATTTACTATATTTTATTTGGGATCTGATTTATTTATATTTGTAGTTCAGCACTTTAACTTTCTATTTTTTGCAATTTAGTCTTTAAGTTTCTATTTTTTTATTTTGGTCCCTTAAATTTTTGAATATGTTTATTTGGTTATTTACATTTTGATGTTAAATTTTATTGTTTTTTTAGTCCCTTTTGAGTTTACACATTTCGTATACCATGTATTTTTTTGTATAACATTAAACAAATGTAAATTTTTTATTTGTTGTAATTATTTTATTTTTACATTTACGATTATATTTATTCTCATATTATTTCCTTATTTAGTGATACGGTATTCGAGTAGTTTCAAGAACACGTATTTGTAGAACGGGCGTGGAAAGTATCACTTGATCGAAGTAGTATAATCCGATACGACGTTCGAACGAAATAGGACTTGAAATAAATCTATTTTATTTTATTAATTAAATATTTTTATGTGAGTGATTTAATGTGTTCTGATTAATTTTTTTTATTTCATGCTAATGTCAATATTCATTTTTTTTATTATTTGATTTGTGTCGTTATATATTCGAAGATATAATCTTCTTTTACGGATAAGAAGTAGTTGAAATAGTTTTCCCAACGGAGGATTGTAAATTTTGAGATTTCTGATTAAGCCAAAGAATTTTCTTTAAGTTATTAATTCGAAGCAAATTAAATTAATTTTAATAAAGGGATCACACTTTAATTATCGATGCGAATTCATAATTTCCATCATTTACGACAACGTGTAAGCGACACAATATTAAATTTGGGCATTGTTGGGGTGCTAATCATTCTCCACGCATAATCGACTCCCAAACCGTTTTAATCGAATCTTTCTAAATGCATACCAACATTTTGTCTTAAAAATAATTTTTCTTAAAATTATTTTTAAAAGACGTTTTTAGGTATTCGACCTACCTAACCCAAAGGTCGATGGCGACTCTATTTAATTTAGTTCAAATTAATCCAAAATCCACCCATTTTCCAAAATAAAAAGTCATAATCATTTTTAAAATAATTTTTAATTGTTTTATCAAAAACAATGGTTATGACAATATGCAGACAAGATTTATGCATCTTCGTCGCCTTTGCATTTGATGACTGCACCATGGCCATTTTATATGTGGGGAATAGACGTCATTGGCAATCACGCCGAAAGCTTCAAATGGACATCGTTTCATCCTAGTGACAATTAACTATTTTACCAAGTAGGTGGAGGTTGTTTCCTATTCCAGAATTAAAAGGTCTACAATTTGCAAGTTCATAAAGAGGGAGATAATTTGCCGGTATAGACTACCAAAAAGAATCATTTCAGACAATGCTACAAACTTGAACAACAAAATGATGATTGAACTTTGTGCATAGTTCAAGATAAGGCATGCTAATATGGTGACCTATTTCCCAATGATGAATGGGGCAGTTGAAGCAGCAAATATGAACACTAAGAGGATCATCACAAAGACCTGAAACTTACAGGGATTGGCACATGAAATTACCCTTTGCCTTGTATGCATATCTAACTACAGTGCGAACATCTACGGGGGCAACACCTTTCTCTTTGGTATATAGGATGCAAGCAATTTTACCTATTGAAGTTGAGATCCCAACTCTTCGATTCCTGAAGCAAGATAAATTGGATAAAGCCGAGTGGGTTCAAGAATGATTTGATTAATCTCATTGAAAAAATAGATTGAAAGCTATCTACCATGGAAAATGTATCAGAAGCGATGATGCGAGCTCATGACAAGAATGTTCATCCAAGAGAATTATGAGGGTGATCTAGTGCTTAAAAAGATCTTGCTTATTCATAAAGATTTATGTGAGAAATGGATGCCTAATTGGGAAGGGTCATACGTAGTTAAAAAGGCTTTTTCCGGAGAGCGTTGATTTTAGCAGAGATGGATGGAAAGGAGTTGAGAAATCCAGTAAACTCAGACTCTGTCAAGAAATACCACACTTAAAAGAAGAAAAATAGAAGAAAATGAAAAATGAAAAAGAAAAAAAAAGAAGAAAAAAAAGAAAAATACAAAAATACAAAACAAATATTGAAAAAAGAAAATTGAAATGGGGATTCAAGACAAAAATCCACAATGATCGTCTTGAAACCAAAGTAAGGATTTGAGTTGAAACCTGAAAGGGTAGCTCAAATGCATTTTGATATTAGGCATATGTCAATTAAACCCTCTTGAGGTCCTGGTATTTTGGGGGGAAATTCACATATGCAAACATCTTGGCAACATTTGAGATCTTCCAACCAGAAGATTACCTTAGTGCTCCAGATTATATCAAGTTGATTGGTTAAAGAATACTCATGCTAGGGATTGTTGGGGTATTTGACTCTTATTTCTAGATTTTTCTCATTCCTATGATTGCCATGACTTTGTAAAAATTCTCATATCTTTATCAATAAATTCAAAGTTCATCATTTCAAACTTCAATTTTATTTATTTTTATATATAAGCATCTTATGAGTAGATTAACATAGCTTAAAAATAAACAAAAGATTTTTTGGTATTGCTTTAAGCTAACCCTTTTAAGTACAGGGAATTCAAAATAAGTCATAGTATCAACGCGCACGATCATTGTTGAAAAGTGTACGACAAAGCACGCCAAGCAAAGATATCTACAATCCAAAATATGAAAGGCAGTGGAATGATGACTGCTCAACTTAAACAAATGCAAGCTTTTGTCACAATATAATCATCAGGGGCAAGTAAAGCAGTCAATATAACAAAATAAAAAGGAAGAAGAAAATTCAGAGATGTAAAAGAAGAAAGAAAAAGAAAAGTCAAAATGAAAACCTGAAAATATGCTTTGAGAAAAGAAATCCAAAGTAAAAATGTGCCTATGAGGTAGAAACTCAGAGAAAATGTGAAAAATAAGTCGAATCCAAGCAAAGAGCAAAGATGAAAGCCCAATAAAGAGAATGAAACAATGATTTACAATAACAGAGGAGCTCGCAATATTAAAACAACATCAAGCATCCATATTTAGACATTTGCAAAAATAGGAGCATACACATTCATTTCATCAATTTTGAATTTTTGACATGATGTCAACTAGTTTGCAAAGATTACAATCCATTTTCAGGATGAATGAGAAGGTTTCAGCAAAGGATTAATTCACTCAAATCTATCACAGAATGATATGGATCATCATTCCTAATGAAAGGGTTCATAATGAGAAGAACTCGCTCGAAGAAAGAGAAGAAGTTCATAATGAGAAGAACTTGTTCGATCTTTTACTCAAATCTATCATAGAAAGAGGTGAACATTATTTCCAATGAAGGGTGGTTCATAATGAGAAAAACTCTTCTGAAGAGGGAGAAGAAGTTCATAATGAGAAGAACTTGTTCGACCTTTTGTTCAAATCTATTACAGAAGGAGGTGGATCGACATTTCCAATGGAAGAGTTCATAATTATAAGAACTTGTCTGAAAAGGAAGAAGAAGTTCATAATGAGAAGAACTTGATCGACATTTTCCTCAAATCCATCGTAGAAGGAGGTGGATCAACGTTTCCAATGGAAAGGTTCATAATGAAAAGAACTCATCCAAAGAGGGAGAAAAAGTTCACAATAAGAACTCGTTTAAGAGAATGAAAAGTTCAAAATGAGAAGAATTTGTAGCTCAGGAGTTTGAACAGTTCAAACCAAAAATGGCGCTTTAAATCTTTTGGTTCATTTTCAAATCCATACCCGCCCACGCGGGTACATTCTCAAATCCATCCCCACACCCATTACCCAACTAGAGACGTACCCGGCTAGACCCGCCTGATAGCTAGGGGTGTGCAAAAAAATCTGATCTGACCGATCCGATCTGTTGATTTGATCCAAAATTTAGATATCTGATCCATTTTTCAATTTTCAGATAGTTCAAATCGGGTATCGAAATTTTTTTCCTGATTACCGGATCGATACAGATTGATAAAAAACCATGTTCAGATTATCCAAAAACCCGAAAAAATTGGGCTATATTCGAAGATCAGAGGAGGTTTTCGCATAAGGCGTGGGCACGACTTATTCATCCTAAGCTATCACAGAAGAAGTCTGTAATTAAGGCGTGGGCACGCCTTACTAGTCTGTATAACCCTAAATTAGGGTTACAAATTTACAAAGGAAAAAGAGTTTAATGACGGTTGAAAGACTCTATTGAATCATTTTTATCTTTAAAAAAAGGAGTTTAAGGTGATAAGAATTACAAATGCTGGATAGACACCTAAACAAATCCATTCTTTGAGTTGTAAAAATATTATGGACACAACTTTCTCTGAGTTATTTAATCAGTGACTCTTTGTTTGTTGTTGCACCTGTTTCTAATTATAATAAAGTTTCACCTACCCAAAATTAAAACATGATTTCATCTTTTTTCCCACACCAGCAACCAAAAAAGTTTATACAAATCTAAGTAAAAGATTCAGGATACGTAAAATATAGCCCGGTATTTGGATATTTTCCTTTGCATTATCCCAATCCAGAAAAAGAAGATCAAATCTAAGTTGTATTAGTTTTGGGTTTTTTTTCAAGATGTTTTTGTTTTTCAATGCATGATTATACAAATTATAATGCATAAATTATTCATAATTTTCAAAATCAGCAGAACGTGTGAATACACTTAAATTCAGAAGAATACCAAAATTGATAATTCAATATATTTACATATAACATGTTTCTTAAAAATCATAATCAATATATGAATGCTCTTAGATTCAACAAAATATCAAAATCAAAATAACAGAGTATTGACTATTGGCCGTGTATCTTGAACAGAACTAAGAGGATTAGATCTGAAAACCGAAGTATTCACCTTACGACAAATTAAAGCGGCCACAAACAACTTTGATGCAACAAACAAGATTGGGGAAGGTGATTTTGGATCTATGTATAAGGTGACATACAACTCTACTACCCACATAGGAGACCAGAGTAAAGAAGAGGAAGAAGGCATACGTGAATGAGCTGGAGACCACAGTTTGAAACTTAGAGAAGAATAACTACTAGAATACCGGCACAGTAACTAGCAAGCAAAACACGAGAGGTTTGAAAGAAAAAAAATTGATTCATAAACTTATCCTTAATATTTGGTTAAATTATAAGTTATATCTTATACAATATTAAGATTTATAAATTAGTCTCTAAAATTATATCTAAATTCATAATGGTCCAAAATTTAATGGATATTTAGTGGGCGGGCGGATGTGGGATGGGCGGATGCGGGGCAGGTAAGGTCTCAAACTCATTAACCGCCCACTACCCGCGATAGGTACCACTTTCTAAATCCACACCCGCCCACTACCCACTAAAGTTATACCCATCCCCGCCCCAATTGGAGCGGGTACGGTGTGGAATCCATGAAATTGCACTCGTTTGCTATCCTTATCGTGAGCCTCCAGCAAACACGATGGCGCCATGACAACAACCAAACCAGCCATTCTTGCCTCGTCAGCAAGCCAAGCAATCAAAAAACCACATCAGATCATCATCCAAATCAACATGCAGGATAAAAATTAGCAAAAAAATTTTAAAAAATGCAACATTTTTTAGCTTTACGTATGTAACCTTGTTTGGGTTATAAAAACCCCAAAATTTTCATTAGTAAGGGTTGGATTTTTAACTCCCCAAATTTCATAAACAATAAAGGTATTGTTTGACCTCGTTTCTTTCCTTTTTCGAGCAAAGACTTGGAGTGCATTGGGGGTTTCGATTCGAAATATAGAGAAAAGAGAAAAGGAGTAAGTGTTTTACCTTTCAGTGTTCATGTTCCTCGTCAAAGCCAGAGACGTCGTCGGGGTTAGGGAGCTAGAGTGTCAAGGAGTTTGGGTCTTGGTTCTTATAAGTTTTGGCCCTAAATTGGGACTTTAAGTCTTAGTAGGGGTTTTTTGGGCTTAGGTTATAACCCTACCACCGATGGTGGTGGTCAGAGGACGTAGGCGATCGACTCGTGGTAGTTTTGGGTGTTTGGGGTTTTAGATTAAGCATTTTAGAAGGGGAAGAGGAGGTTGTTAGGGAGTTTCATACATCGATTTGGCTCCTCGGTTGTTTCCACGGTGATCGGAGGAGCAAGGAGGCCATCGATTTACGGTGACCAACGACATCGATGTCTAGGTTTGGGGAGTTTCTCGGCCGGACATAGAAGAGAGAGAGGTGTTTTAGGCTAGGGTAAATTTTTAGCCAAAAATGGCTAAAAATATTAAAGATCAATTCTTTCTTCAATTGCCATTGGGTTTTTAATATTTTTTTGTTTCTTCATATTAGATTTCATTATTTATGTGTTTTTTTTTCATTTTATAAATATAATTCTTTATAATTTTGGCGTTTGTACTAATGAAATTTATAATTATCAATTTACCTCCTGAATTTTTGTTCTTCGACTATTTTGCTGGTATGGTCCAATTGCATTTTTCCACGTCTTAAAAATCCAAATTTGATTTAAAAAAAAAAACTATTTTTTGTTATCTTTGAAAATTTTCGGAACCTTTTTCTATTTTTTAAATTTTTAACTTTTTTTCTAAAAATAAAAATACTTAAATTTTAAGAAATAGATATATAAATTCAAAAACATTAATTTTGATTTTATTTGGTTATTTTATGATTTTATTTATTTATTGTTATGTTTGAGATTTTTTTAGTAATCTAAGATAAATATAAGTAGTATATGTTTTAAAGATGTTTAATCATTTGACAATAAAAGCTCAAACATCTTTACAATTTCTGGTGTTCGAACTTGAGATCTCTAAAAATAATAATCACCCTTTAACTACTGAAATAGTTTGGTTAAAATTTATATTCAAGCGATAAATCTTAATTTAGTTACATGTTCAATAAAAATTATAATAGGATTGTGGTAGACATAATAAAAGACGAAATAAAAAAAAGTATAGTGAAAATTTCATTATATTACATAGACTAAAATATTAAATCCAAATTTTAATACAATATAAATTCTTAAATAAATTTATGTTATATATTTCAATTAAATAAGGTAAATAATTGATTGGATATTGATATTAGATTCAACAACCAGTCAGATATTTACTTAAAAATTAACGGTTGTTAAACTCGCAACTTAGGAAAAATGAGAAATGTCAACTAAGAGCTTTTAATTACATGCTATAGAGATTGTTGACAATAAATTTAGTTATTTTAATTTTAAATATTATATATATATAATATCAAATTTAGATAATAAATATTTAGGATCAAATCTATGAGTAAAATAGATTTCAATAATGTATTATCTCATTTGAGGTAGAAGTGATGCGGAATTCATTAGTGTTTAGTGCATACCTTATAAATTTGGTAATGCATGAACAAAACTATAAATGGTATGCAGTAGTTTAATACATTGTATATGTTTTCCTATATTTGTCTCTTTTCTTTATATATATATATATATATAGAGAGAGAGAGAGAGAGAGAGAGAGAGAGGGAGAGAGAGAGTAAATTACACATTTAGTATTAAAATTATTACTTTTGTTCTGTTTTGGTACCCAAATTTTATTTTTTTCAAAATCATACCTAATATTTTTCTATTTTTTAATGATGACATGACATTTCCTTATGATGACACGTCAACATCATCGTTAACTTTTTAACGGAGAGGTATTAAAATAAAACCTAAACTAAACATTAAGTATGAATTTGAAACAAAATAAAATGTAGGTACTAAAACGGAATAAAAATAATAGTTTTAGGTACTAAATATGTAGTTTACCCAATAACTAAAAAAGTGAGGTAATGTGGGCCAAGGCAGATATTTTGGGCTGACCAATAATTGGGCTAAAGTAGGACCACCCAAGGGATTAGACAAAAATTTTATGCCTGTCACCGAAAACCAGCAAGAACGAAGCTGGATGTGGTCCTACGATCCCTTTCTACATGCAATCGTGTTACTCCACGTGTCCCTAAGAAAACAACCATTCTTCTTTTTTTGAAAAGCCAACTCTCTTACGCAGCCATATATATATATATATATATATATATATATATAATTTATAGGGTAAACTGTAAGTTTAGTACCTGAAATTTTACTTCTCTTCCATTTTAGTACTTAAACTTTATTTTTTTCGAAATTATACCTAACGTTTAGTTTAGGTTTCAATTTAGTATCCCACCGTTAAAAATTTAACGGTGAAGTTGAAGTATCACCATAAGGTACTATCATGTCATTATTGAGTTTTTTTTTTGTTAAAAATGTCACGCCAACAGTTTTGTTAATATTTTAACGATTGATATCAAAATATAATAAAGTATAGTTTAGGTACTAAATATGTAATTTACTCTAATTTGTTTTGAGTTAATTGCATTAAGAGGTCACCAAACAATAACCCTTATTTTAAATTAGTCCTTAAACTTTTAAACATTCTATATTGCTCTCCAAACTATGACTTCCATTTTAAATTAGTTCTTAAATTTTAAAATATTTTATATCAGTCCTCAAACTACCCGTCCATTTTAATCATTTCATTAACTTATCGTCAACTCTACTAGTTTTTAAAATTTTTGAGAACTGAACTATTTACATTTTAAAAACTTAATATATTATTAAGAATTGAACTCGTAACCTTCTAAAAAAATAATATGTTTTTGAAGGTCTTAAGCATTTTTTAGAATGCCACGAGTTCACTTTCTAGGACCTTAAAAAATAGGTTAAAATTATTAATCAGTGGAGTTAATGACATGTTGATTCAATGATCAAAATAGAATAATGTTGATAGTTTGCATATTGATATATAACACTTCAAAATTTAGAGATAATTTAGAATAAGATCATAATTTGGGGACATCTTATACAATTATCTATTTAAATTCATAACGATATCAAAATATTTTTAAATCATAATTTCAAAATAAAATTTTGTTTTCTCTTATAAAATTTAAAATATGTATTATTGATGTGTTAAATAATTATTTAATATACTAACAATCAATTGATCAGGTATGATGAGACACTAAATCTTTTAAGCAAGACCATGAGTTCAAATCCTAACGTTTACGAATAGAGAAAATTTGATAGAATCGCCTCCATATTAGACTTATGTAGTATTCGATTTGAATTAGTTGATTAATAAATCGAATATGGATGATTATATAAAGAAATTGTTGAGATTTCGATAAATGATTTGCCAAGAGGGGGTGAATTGACTTTTTGAGTTTAGGGAGTAATGAGTAAAAAGATGAGACAATTTGCACAAGGATATATAGTGGTTCGACTTCTCAACCAAGTCTACATCCACTATCTAAGCTCCTCACTTAGGATTTTCTAACAAATTCACTAATTTGTTCTTTCTTTTTCCAAGATAAAGAGATAACATTTACAACTCCCTAGCTTTTCAAAGGCTAAGCTATAATCAATCCCTTTTTACAAGGAATACAAGATGTAAACAAGAAAATCTCTTAAAGGAAGGTGTTTACAAAAATTAAGCTCATAAGAAAACAATTAACAGATTTGCAATGAGCTCAAACACACTTATGTACAAGAGCAAAGGAAAAATAAAGAGTGAAAAGTTTTTCTCTTGATCTCTATTACTTGGATAGGTGTTCCAACCATCTTCAAGTGTCCTCAAATTGTTTTTATATGTTGGAATGAGTTTGTGATTGTTTCTAGCCGTTTGGGATGTTTTGGAGCCGTTGGGGATTAATTTTATGCAAAATAAAACTGCCCAAGACATGGAGTATTGGTACTCCTTTAATTAGTATCGGTACTTCCTTTGTAATATTTAAATAAACTAGCCGTTAAAGACCGTTGAGCTTTACCAGTATCGATACTATGCTCATGGTATCGATACTATGTATAAAGTAGTATCAATACTCCTTTGAGTATCAGTACTTATTTTGCATTTTGGAATTTGAGCAATTTGAAAAATAACTGGTAGTATCGATACTACCTAGAGAGTATCGATACTTCTCTTACCTTTGGTATCGGTACCACATGAACAATACTGATAATGTTCATGTAGTATCAATACTGTAAGAACAGTATCGGTACTACGTACCCAGAAAAACGTTTTGTGCTCAAATTCTAGTTTATGAACTTTGAATTATTTTTGAAAACTTTGAACAAATTCAATCAACTCCAAATCATTTTGCCTTAATTTGTTATATCAAAATATTATAAAATATGGTTTACATAAATATATTTTTAAAATTAAGATTTTTTTTTTAAAAAAGGAAACCACAAGAAAATTCGAAAAGAACAATTTCACCGTTGTATCTGGAATTGTCAATTTCATGTGTACCATAGGAAAAAGAAATAACATATACGTACAGAAGCATGTTGTAGCCCATTTTGAAATCGGCACAATGTTCAGGAAAAAGGAAATTACATAGAAATATGATAAATTATATATATAGTATATAGAATGGATAAGTCAACCTATAACAGAAGAGTTTTATTAAAATGAAATTTTAATTTAATTATGAATTTTTCTATTCATATATTTATATAATATATAAATTATTATTTTATACTTTAATAATGATTTTTTTACTAATATATCTATTTGAACGATATTTAGTATATTTAAATTATTTTAAGTTTAAGCTCATAATTCTTAATTTTAAAATTCTAAATATATAATAATATTAATTTTTTGTCAAATATTTTTTATTGTTAATATATAAGATATATATACACAACATGCAATAAAATTTAGAGTAAAATACAAATTATATTATTCTTATCTTCACTTAAAAATATATTTTATTTTTATTTTAAATTAAAAATATATTTTATTATTATCTTAACTTTTAAAAATATATTAAAATATATTAACTTCAAAATATATTTTAACTTAAGAATAAAATACAATTTAAGTTAAGATATTTTAAAAACATTTTTTAAAAGTTAAAATAATAATATTTTTTTATTTTTAATAAGAGTAAAATATATGTTTTATATTAAATTAATAATAAAATATTTAAATATATTTCAACTTATTATATTTTAATAATATATTTTTAACTAATCATAAAGATAATATATATATGATATTTACTTTAAAATAAAAAAATATTTAATAAATTAAGACAAAAATAAAAATATTTAATAAGTTAAAACAAAATTAAAAGATAATTTTAAATTTTGAGATATACATTAATTTTGAGTAAAACATTTACAATACAAGATATATAATATTTGTTGTACAAGACATACTAAATGGTTGCCTTTGCTTAATGGTTTTGTTTTTTACCATTTTAGCCTAAGGTATTGGGTTCGATTCTCCTTGCTCTCTTATTTAAGCTTGGGTTTATTTTATTTCAACCTGTCACCTCTAACTGGTGGAAATAAATTTATTAAATTAAAAATAAATTTAGTTTTCTAGTCGTATGATGACATATGACACTTCTTGAATCGTGAGTTAAATTTATTTTAATTTATTAAAATTAAGATCAAATTAAAAGAATATATAAATAATAGGGATCAATTGTGTAATTATACCAAAAAGTTTTAAATGTCGCATTACCTAGTCCTTTAAATGTTAACAACGGGTGACTTAATTAAAGCATTTAAATAGTTGGATATTCTGATTGATTAAATTGAAACATTTGTGGTCAAAAATTATTTTGACCATAGTTGAGTGGTCAACGTGTAGTTTTCCCTAATAAATAATAAATTAGTAATAATAAAGGGTGATTACAATCTAAAAATAAGCAACATCACCACCCCTGAGCTACACAAAACTCAACCAATACAAAAGAAGTAGCAGGTCAAAATTGGAAAGGCACTCACAGTTCTAAACCCCCCAACAAAAAAAATCAAATGAACCAACAACCAATAGAATTCGGGGTTGTTACAGGAAGATACGGTTAATATACGATGTTATCGGATACATTAAAAGATATTTAATAAATTCGATTTAGCGCTATCGGAAATGTTGAGTAATAATAATGTAGTAGGTGTAAATCATGAAATATTAAAAAATTTGGCAACCGGCAAACTTAGCTTGTCGGTTTGTGTCGATACAAATAAAAAATGTATCGATCCATAACAATATAAAGTTAAAATATGACAAAACCGGTTTCATTATTACAAAACTGGTAAAACGATATCGGATATGTTGAAAGTATCGATTAGATTGAAATAAGTATCGACACTATTGGAATTTAAAAGAGAAGCAGTAATAGCGCCTATAAAGTGTCGATAATTTAAAAAAATGTATCGATCCATAACAATATAACAGGTAAAAATATGACAAAATCGGTCTCGAAATGATAAAACCGGTAAAAAGCTACCGGATATGTTGAAAGTGCCGATACTTTAATATAAGTATCGACACTTTTGGAATTTAAAAGAGAAGCAGTTATAGCGCCTATAAAGTGTCGTTACTTTATAAAAATGTATTGATCCATAACAATATAACAGGTAAAAATATGACAAAACTGGTCTCGAAATGACAAAAGGGGTAAAACGCTACCGGATATATTGAAAGTGTCGATACTTTAATATAAGTATCGACACTTTTGGAATTTAAAAGAGAAGCAGTAATACTGCCTATAAAGTGTCGATACTTTATAAAAATGTATCGATCTATAACAATATAACATGTAAAAATATTACAAAACCGGAGTTTTGATACTCGAAACCCTTCTTTGGAACAAATAAATTCTTATGTCTTCACTTTTTTAATGACAAAATTCATAAACACAAAGATTTGTTTCCAACATTTTGTCCAGTATGATTCTCAAACATAAAGTTTTCAAAACAGTGTCGATACATTTATTGTAAGTATCGATCCTCAAAACATCGAAGCCAATTATTATCAAGTAATAGGTAAAAATATACCGGTTTAATGAGAGAATAGATAAACATATGTGTCGATACATTTTCTAAAAGTATCGACCCCAAAAACATCAAAACCAATAATTATAATGTAATAGATAAATTAACAATGTAACCGGTATAAATATACCGGTTAATTAGAAAACATGGCAACATAATGTATTGACACTTGTGGAATCTGTGTCAATACTTATTGTCAAGAATGAATGCCCAACGAGGCGCACACATAAAGTGTCGATACATTTATTAAAAGTATCGATCCCAAAAACATCGAAACCGATAATTATAATGTAATAGGAAAATTTACAATGTACCCGGTAGAAATATACCAGTTTTATGAGAAAATAAGTCTACATAATGTATCGACACTTTTTAAGTTTGTGTTGATACTTTTTTCCAGAATGAATGTCCAACGAGGTGCACGAATAAAGTGTCAATACATTTAAAATTGTATCGATCCCAAAAACATCGAAACTCATAATTATAATGTAATAGGTAAATTTACAATGTTACCGGTATAAATATACCGGTATAGTTAGAAAATAGGTCAATATAAACGCTACCTATTACATTATATAAGCGCTACCTAATATGTTATTGTACTTAATAATATTTTCGGTTAAATGCCTATTTTATTATATAAGCGCTACTTATTACATTATATAAGCGCTACTTAATATATTATTGTACTTGATAATATTTTCGATTAAATGATATAACATAACTTGTTTAACCAGTTACACCGTCTTTTAACCGTTTTTTAACCGCCGTACAGCAGAACTTCCATAGAACTCCAACCCCTTAACAGCTTAACATAACAACGGAGCCAAAATAAACAAATGGCTAACATAACTACTACTCTGGCCAGGACAAGAAGCAAAGAACCCTACTAGTCGAAACAGACACAAACAAACTCCCAACTGCAAGATCCCGAAACCAGACTAGCAACACACCAAAACAAATCAGAACACCTACCATGGGAAAAAAAAAATCATTTAGACTATAAAAATGCATTGGCATTAGCATTGGGGCACCTGCAAAAATCGAGCACCGAGGGAATTGAAAGGGGCTATTTACATTTGCACCAAAAAACTATCCTTACCAATGCCATCTCGAATAGATACTCCACGTTGGTACTTTTACTATTAAAAACTACATTTCTGCCAAGCCATATTGACCACAAAAACCTGAAGAGAGCCATGATCTGAATGGGTTTTACAACAACATACCAGCCATATACCAAATCTCTTATATATCCTGGAATCACAAAAATTACCTTCCATAAATGGCACCATCTTTGCCAAACTCTCCACATATCTCACAATGGAAAAACAGATGAATAACAATTTTTGACTCTTTCTTACATAAAACGCACAAGTGATGACCTGAATTCAAGACTCTTTATTTAGCTAGTTCTACAAAGATGGGAATTTTGTGATAGACTAACTTCCACACAAAAGCTTCAACTTGGAGGGGATAAATTAGCCCAAACAGTATCCTCGACTCCCCCAACTTTAGTTATAAAAGCACAATAACTTTTTTTTTATAGGAATCGGGGTCTCATAAACCCCCCCCCCCCCTCTCATACCAGATGCGAAATAAAGTTCCTCATCAAGTAGCGGAAGGGGAAAATAGTGCCCAATACTTGTATATTAAAATAATAATAACACCAAATAAACAATAGTCTTTATAGCAAGAATACAACCCCTGTACTACCACCCTAACACTACCTATTCAACAATTAACCTTTTAATCCAAACAAAAAGCAGGTCACCGATCATCTAATTCCCCTTTTGGCCAGCAAATCTGCATCAATATTAGCTTCTCTAGCAATATGACAAACTATTATATTCTTGGATTGTACTATAGAAGCAATATCCTGAACCAAACGCTTATATATCGGGGTATGTTCCCATCGGATGAAGCAATCCACTTCAGGTAATCTGTGCTACCAGAATTCTGAATCGCCTTGTTAATAGTAGCCAGAAAATCATCTCATATCCTGAGTTCCCAAAAAAATAAGGCACTTCTTAATGATATGTTCCACTTCGAGACCCCACTCACCTTGAAACCAAACTCACTAAGCTTCTCAGACTTCTTTGAAGAAACATTAAAAATCCTAGGAAAAGCCACTCTTAAAGAGAAAAAAAAATCAGTCTACCAATCCCTCCAGAAATCAATACACTTTCCATCACCCACCACACACCTAATATTTTTAATAAAAGTATCCTCAGAATTTGCGAGAGGACTAGAGAAATTTTTCCACGACGAGAAAACTTATCTTGGATCAGTTTTGGCAGTAGATTATTGATCAAAGTCATACTTTGCAGCTAGAACTTTCTTTCACAGACAGCCTGGTTCACCCCCGAATCTCCAAAGACGTTTGTTCAACAGCAAACGACTCTTCAGTATCTGATCAAAAAACCCAAAACTCGCGGCTTACACACATTCTTCCACTTCACCCAATGGATAGATCTACCCAGCCCAGAACCCCATATAAAGTTTGAAATAATTTTGTTAAACCTAGTCGCCACACCAGTAGCATCTGAAACAAAGATAGATAATAGACTGGCAGATTAATCAAAGCAGAGTTAACCAACGATATTCGCCCTCCAAATTATATGAGCTTACTTTTCCACACATCTAATCTTGCACTAAGTTTCTCTTCTACGAGTTTCCACAGGCTAGAGGAGTTTTTGGAATGACCAAGATACTGTGTCAGAAATTTGTCCCACGAACATGCAATATCACCTGCCAGCTCCATGACACGTTGTTCCCCAACATTAACCCCATATAGCTTGGACTTCATCGAATTAACGCTGAGCCCCGAAGCAACATCAAAAACTCAAGGAATGTAACACCCCCAATTCGTATTCGACCCGGATTCGAGTCCGATATGTCACATTGACTTTTTAAAATGTTTTCCTTACAAAATAGTTAAAACTCAAACTCATCATTCGAGAAAATAAATATTTTACATTAATTAAAAATCAATTAGTTTACAAAACATATCAAAGCTTATATAATTCAAATATTTAGACTACATGCCAACTATATTCTCTATAACAAAATACATATACTTCAATATATTTATGATCTGATCGGTGGAAAGGAGAATCTGACATATCTTGTTCCTCTTAGCGTCTCTTCTCGCTTTTCAGAACCTACGTGTGAAACACTCACACGCTAAGTCGATGACTTAGTGAGGCATAAAAACATATAATTGAAACTCTAAATACTTAACAATGCATGAAAATATCATACTATGACATCCCATAGAATCACCCATACATATATATATAACCTTTCATATAATCAAATATATATACACATCACTAATCATTTCCATCATTAATTTTATTTCACTATCAATATTATTATCATTTATATCTTTTAATCATATCCTCTTGTACCTAACATTTTTAACCAACATATGACTCATTTAACCAAACAATACACACATCATCATATAAATCATTTAATACAATTCGTATCACACAAGCATATCCGTCACATGTAATATTGTTATCTCTTTGTTAGCCCATGTACACATGTGAGAACTAAAGATATGCGAGTACATAGAGGTTGTGCACATATGTTGTCACCACAGCTCGTATAATTCCCACTAGGGGCGCGTAGAATTTGTCCCGAAGGACCACATATCACATATGTCCCGAAGGACCACTCCTTAAGAACCATATACATATTCCAATGGACCAAATAAGTGTACCGAAGTACCGCATATATGTTCCAAAGGATTACATATATGTCCCGAAGGACCACGTAGAACCCTAGACTCTTGGCATATCAACTATACCTCTAGCTCTCATGACACATAACATGGGCATGATCATTTATCTCATTTCACATAGTCATATCACATAGACACGTAGAACAGTTTCATATAACTCACATGTCACCTGGCTTATAACTTGTTCTTATGTCTTCTCATAGACATATGATCTTATAACTTCTTGTCATATCATTCTCATCATATATTTTCACATAGCTTATATAATATTTTTATATAGTTTCATATCTCATTGTCACATTTTCACATTCATTATATCACATGACTTATATCATATATTCATATAGACATATAGATCATCATCATATAACATATATATATAACATATACATATCACATAACATATAGTACATATCATGCACATTCACATAATTACCTAGTCATAACTATACTTTAATTCATGCATTCCTATATTCAAAATCATGAAAGTAGACTTGTCACAAGTCTACTTTCCATATATCAATATACCTAATAATAAGCATTCACCTGGCCTCACTAGTCAATATCAATCTCTTACTTCTTCCTTTCTCGATCTTTTCTCGTTGATGTATCTAATACTCACTTCCGATCAATATGGAGCTGGAGCAAACATGAAGAAGAAAGCAAGAAGAAAAGAATTTCCAGATAATTCTCCCCAAAACTCACGTGTTATCTCTTAATAAGGGGTAAAAATATCTTTTAAAAGAAAAAGACCATAATACCCTTTCAATCCTTCCATAATTACCATTTAATCCAATACTAAGATATTCATATTTGAGTCCTTGAACTTTTCATTTTTTCCTAAATTGATAACCAAATTTCAAAAACTTTCATGTTAGTCACCAATCTTGTTTTTGGGATATTACAAGGAATCTTTTCATATTCTGAACCCTCTCATTGCATGCCTTTGAAAACATGATCAAGTCATCAGGAAATTGAATGTGAGCGATACACATATCACTAGAGCCAACCACCACACCTTTGATCAACCCTTCATCAGATTAATATGTTAGAAATCTTTGAATCAAATTTTTGTGATATTTACTTTGATTAATATGTTAGAACCAAATTAATAATAAATATAAAACTAACTAGAATCTAATAATGTTAGATCATCAAGAATAATAAATTAAAAACAGAAGAGTACCTGAATTAATTGATAGATTGAAATCTTTGAATCTTCTTTGGTTGTAATCTTTTAAGAAAATAAATTTTCTCTTACCGTAAAAATTCTCTGACGGGATAAGAGTAATAAAAGTTAATCTATTTCTTGGGGACCACTACCTATTGAATATTAGGTCAATCTTTTAAGTATTTATAATTCTACCCTCATCAAATTATAAATACAACTTATAGCATCTACACTTTAATTCCATGACACTTTAATACATATGACACATGCAAACCTTATGTAAGTGCATTTTCAATTTCTTGAGATTTATTTTTTAAAGTATGAGTATAGAATGTATATTAGCAAATATTGTATCGCAAAATTAAATAACTAAAAAAATAAGATGAACATAGAACAAAACATTAATAAAAATCAAGCTCACATTGATATTCACAAATAAACAAATAAATTCAAAAATAATGGCTAATCTCATCTCAAGATACCAAACACTACATAAATATCAAGTCTTTGGTTAATAATATTAACATTAAACGGTAATATTGTTGTAGTAATCAATCATTGACAATAAAACTATATCGAGCAAAAGATTAATCTTTGGACTAACGTAAAGCTCACATAAAATACCTTATAATTGTCACACATTTATTACAACATATG
Organism: Hibiscus syriacus; assembly: GCF_006381635.1. NCBI lineage: Eukaryota > Viridiplantae > Streptophyta > Magnoliopsida > Malvales > Malvaceae > Hibiscus > Hibiscus syriacus. Next base: position 636,622 of record NW_024062828.1, on the reverse strand, counting down.
TCACTTGATATTCTATCAAATAGTAGTAACTTTCCTTTGGGCCAATTAATATATGCATGAATTATATGAAACACATAATCATTTTGATATTTTAAATAAATCAATATACACAAAAGAGGTCACTTTGACGACATTTATTCCAACTAATTTACTAAATTATTAGACATAGCCAAAATATGAATTAATTTATTTCAAAAATATATATTACAATAACCAATTATAAAAACTGAAATTTTGATCAAACTGAATTGAATATATACATATTTCATATATTACATTAACAATATAAATAAAATCATATCAATTAAATTAAAAGATTACCAAAATAAGAGTAAATTTGAATAAACATAAATCCCATCTCAAGATATCAACATTCCATTAATATTTCATCTTTTGACAAAATATTCACTTTAAGTGATATCTAGTGTGGTAATCAAACACTAATAATAAGAACACGTCGAGCAAAAATCTTTCTTTGGGTCGATTTATCACTCTCATATCAAACTAAAAAATTATCACATGTTTATTACCAAAGTTGAACATGTAACTATGTCAACTATTAATCTTCCTTTGTGCTGACCAATACTAATATATTCTAAGTTATATGTACATAACCTTCTATATTTTTAAATAAAATATTTTTCATAATTGATGTCACTTTAACGACGTATTGCTTCAATTAAGTCATCTCATAATAAATATCAATACTCAAATTTAATATTTTCATCATAACCAAAAAAAATGATCAAACTGAATCAAATATTAACTTCATTCCAAATATATATTCCATAATCCATGACATTTATAACATGTATATCTATATATTTGAAACTGAAATAGTTAATAACAATAACTAAAGAATTTAATATTTTAATAACAATCAAAGATTAAAACTAAATTTTTTTATTAATTATAATTTCTGAAATAACCTAAAATAATGTTATGCAACTAACGCCATCAAAAACCGAAAACATATATCTTTAGCTATCTCTCAAAATTTTCTTAAACATTGATTCATGTGATTTAAGCTAAACATAATACAATAAAACAATATACGAATTCATTTGAATATATAGGCCAAATAGGTTATGAAAGCCAAATATATATACAACAACTTAAGACTTTTGTATAATTTTTTCTTCAACATAGTATATATATCGATAAGAAAAATAATAATAATAAAATCTTAGACATGATTTATCTTAATTTTTAGCCTATATTTTTTTCTTTTTCGGCATTCAATTGTTGATTTCTTTTATTAGGGATGGCAATTTAACTCAAAACCGACGAATTCCGATCCGATCCAATCTGGTAAGGTCAATTTTTTAAAACAAAATTTTGAGTTCAGATTGAGTCGAGTCGAATTTTATATAAGGATGATGCTAGGTCAGGTCTGGCTCGGGTGGAGGGTGAAAAACCTCTGACCCGAGGGTAATATTGTATTTTTCTTTATATAAATTTATGGATAATTACTAGAATACCAACCTCTCTATAGTTTTTAAACTTAGGTCCTTAATTAATATCAGATCAGGTCGGATTTATGCTCTAAAAATTTAGGTCGCGTCAATTTCAGGTGGAGAAAATATATCATTCGAGTCGGGTCAAGGGTATATATTTTTGGGTAGAAGAAATATGATTTTCAGGTGAGATTGAATTGACCAAGAACTCAACCCAATCCGAGCTGTTACCTTCTGTATACACTCATTTTCTTCGGATTTGTTTTTTTATATATATAGTAATAGTTTATTTTTTGCAAATGATTTTGAAAATATATAATTTTTAGAAAATGGTTTTCGGATATATATATATGCAGTTTTGAAAATATTTCAAAAATATATATATATTATATAGTTTTGAAATTTTTTGAAAACATATATAATATATAGTTTTTGAAAATGCTTTTGAAAAAAATCTATAATATATAGTTTTTGAAAATATTTTTAAAATATATATATAATATAGTTTTTGAAAACATTTTTAAAAAACATATATTATATAGTTTTTGAAAACATTTTTAAAAAACATTATATAGTTTTTAAAACATTTTTGAAAACATATATAATATATAGTTTTTTTAAAAAAAATTTGAAAATATATTATTTTGAAAAACATTTTTTGAAATAAGGTTTTGAAAACATTTTTTTATTTTATTTTATTTTCATTTTTATTTATTTTCATTTTTATTCTTTATTCTTTATTATTATTATTATTATTATTATTTTATTATTATTATTTATTTTTGTTTTTTTTGGGTCCAAAAGGGGTCCAAATCCAGTCCATAGAACGGGCCTGACCCAGCTCAGATTCCAAGCTAGGGTTTCTAAACTTAGTCCCAGCACCGTGCAGCTTACGGTCGTTAGATCAAGCAGTGATCAACGGCTTAAATCGCGTGATAACTAGGGTTCTGAAGCCCTAAATAGTTCATCAAATGCGTAGCCAGATCTGGACTGTTGGATCTGACCTAATCCAACATCCAGAAGCAATTTCGACGGCTAGAAGCATCACACATCACCGGAAACGAAACTGGTCAAACAGGCAACAAACACGTTCCATAACAGAACGCAAATCTCGGCGAGATCGAGAACAAACCCGAGATAATCAGGAGAAACCCCAAAATAATCAAAATAGCCCCGATGGGCCCCCTATAAATACCCTGCAAAATCACGATGAGAGGGGCCACAAAAAATACCAACACAAATCAACGACAATAACCTCACGAGAAAAAAAAACCCACATCAACAGTGGAATACCATCACAACAGAACACGGAACACAATAAGCCAACAACCAAGACCCAAACCAACATCAACGACAATACACAGAAACCACAAGGCGCAAAAACCAAACATAAGAGAAACAACACCCAAAATAGCCGACGAAGACCACGAAGAACCATCAGAAGTGGAAAGGTCGCCGGAAAAGGGTAAGATAATCGAGAAGGCTTTTGTAGATCTACGGTTTTTGGAGTCGATTTTGGGGGTTTGGTGGCAAGATTTGAGTTCGCGATGTAGAGAGGAGCGTGTGGGGTGGTTTTCATTTTCCCCGGTCGTCGGCGATGGCGGCCAGAGCGACGGCCAGCGCAGTATTGGGCCACCGGAGCGGTGGCCGAATATCGCCCATTTGAGAGTATAACTCTCGTTTAGGGGAGATGATTTTCTGAGAAATTGTGAGAATGAAGGGAAAAAAAGATTTTTTGGGTATTTATATACCGATGACTAATGTGCGAATAGAGGATTCTTAAATCCTTTCCGCCGTCCCTAGTATTTTGAATCGCTTTGCAATTCAGTCACCATTTGTAAATTTGCCTTTTAACTTCCAATTTAATTAATTTAACCCATGTTTTTTTTATACTTTGTGAATTGACCCCTAACATTTTATTCTTTCTGTTGCAGTATATTTTTTTATCCCTTAAGTCCAATTTGTTTCCATTTGATCCTCTAAGTTTTATTTTATCATCATTATTATTTTTATTGATTTCAAACTTTAACTCTTTTTTGATTCCTTTACTATTTTCTTTTTAAATTATAATTTTTTATTCTTTTTTTCAATTTTTATTTATCATTTTTTTGACTTATTCTCTTTCTTTTATTTATTTTTCAACTTATTTTTTATTATTATTATTATTTTCTTTATCTTTATTTGATTAGTTTTTTTAATATTTGTTTATTATTATTATAATTTTTCTCCTCTCTAACATTTTTTGATCTTCTTCAGAGAAATTTTAATCGATCAAAGGTAAGTAATTTGAATCGAGTTTTAAAATATTAATTTTAAATTTTTGTAACTAAGACAACCGACAAATTAATTGGTACCGAAAGGGCGGTTCAAGGGTGCTAATCCTTCCTTGACCGTAACCGACTCTCGAACCCGACACGTTTATGGTATAACTCAGATCAGGTAAGATGGTGTCCGACCCACCTAAATTCGTTTTAAAATGGTCGGTGGCGACTCTAACCCAATCAATTCACGTCGAAACTCAATTTCGGGTCCAACCGAAAGACGACCGAGACACCTTCCTTACCTCTAATGTCCACAATGAGCAATTTTAAATCCCCAAACAAATCATGATGAAAACAAAGAAATGTAATATATTACATATCATAATATTATTGGACAAAACTGAATATAACCATGCGAAACAAATAACATAATTTAAATCCATAGCAATACAAAACATATTAACTTAATTTATTTTAAATTAATATAACATATATATTTCATAACAATATCATTACACTGTTTACAAAATGACCGAATTTTAAAAGCATGAAGTACTGAAATAGTGAAATTCACATAAATAATAAAAGTATATAACAACAACAAAATATGGATATATTGCACACGACTTTCGATAATAAAAAAACCTAATACTTAATGGTGGGCTAGCATTATTCATGTAAATTAAAGAAAATTCTTGTTAAGGATTAGAAATCCATAAGGCACGACACTGAATCAACGCAAAATCAAAGCAACATTATCGCAAAGTGAAGGTGGGGTTTGTCGCACAATTATAATCAAAATTTTAATTCCTAAATTATAAACCCTAAAATTAATTTATTTCTAATGATCATAATAAATAAAAAAACTAATCAAAATCTAATAAGGTCAAATCATCATGAATAGTAAATTAAATGCGGATGCATACCTGAATTAACTGATAAGTTAAAATCTTTGAATCTTCTTTAGCTGTGATCTTCCAAGAAAATAAATTTTCTCTTGCCATAAATATTCTATGACGGAATAAGAGTAATACAAGTTAACGGGACCACTTCCTCTTTGTATAGATTGAATATTAGGTTAATCTTTTAAGTATTTATAATTATGCCCTTCATGAAATTTTAAATACAACTTATGGTATCTACATTTTAATTCTGTGACACTTTAATATATATGACACATGTAACACAATTGATCACTTGATTTTGTGCCATACTTTATGATAACATTATATATTATATATGTGCCCACAATTATGATTTTTTAATCCAACATAATCGACACTTGGATTTTTAGCTTAATTTTTCTAAAAACATTAATAAGATAATTACTTTTAATAATAAAAAAAAGTTTTTCTATAATTAATGATTGTATTATAGTAACTTCAATCGAAATGACACTTAATTTTTTAGTCATATTCATATTATAGTAACTTCAATCGAAATGACACTTAATGTTTTAGTCATATTCATTAATATTTGAATTCGACCGTAACATTTGGAGTGAGTTTGGAGTGTTGACCCAAAAACTTAGTATTTGACTAAAAGGGAGAAACTATAGGATTCATTTAAGTAAGAAGATGTTGGGGCTCCAAGATCTTTCCTTTGATTAGGTTCCATATTCTAATGAATTGTTATTAATAAATTGATTAACTTGTTTGAAGAAAACATTAAGATGTGATCTATTAAGTCAAAGAAAAGAATGAAGTAATTCCAAGGTTACTTGAAATGGTAATCCTTGTAAGCTCGAATGTAGGTGAAATTGGGTTGGTTTAAGTAAAATGCTTTGTTATGTCTATATGTTGTAAGATATATGGTAGTTGTATATCAAAATGGTTTGAATTCTTATTCAAACATGAAAACCGTTCGAGTTATTGACCCGATTATAATATAAATTAACATCACATTTCATAAAGTGTATTCATTGTTATTTTTTAATAGTTTGGAGTGATTCTAATATAATATTTGTTTAGAATATTTTTAACTTTTTGAGATCTCAAGAGAGAATAACGTTCCTTTTTACCACTGAGATTAGAGATATAAATGAATAGAGCTTTCGGTGAACTGTTTGTGAACCGTTCGTATAACATTCGTTTGTTAAGCTAAATAAATGAGTATGAACATTTTTTTATGTTCATTTAATAAACGAATGGACACAAACAAAGAGGTATGGTCGGTTCGTTTATGCTCACAAACAAGCTCATTTATGAGTTCATTTATAAGCCCGTTTATCAACTCGTTCATTTATGTTCATGAACAAGCTCGTTTACTCGGTTCTCATTTTCCTTTTATTTTTTATATTTTAAATATTGGTGAAGGTATGGACTAAATTGAACACATGATAAAAGTTGAAAATTAAATTATGAATTTTAAAGAGTTTAAGCACTAGTGGTGTAATTTTAGCATTTTTTTAGCTTGCAGATGAAAGGGTAAACCTAAAAATTGAACATATAAACGAACATGTTCGTGAACAATAAATAAATGAATATGAACATCTTCAAAAATAAATACACGAACACAAACATAAACACGAACTAAACATAAACACCTTCAAAAAAAATAAACACATTCAAAAAAACAAACAAACAAACACACATAATTTTATTTTCTCAATCTCAATTCATTTACACTCCCGACTGAGGTGACTTGATATGGAACGAAAGTGTTTGAAATAATGTTAGTATGAATGTGTGTCTTCTCCAAAATGCGTAAAGTGTTATATATATGCTTTAGTGAATTCCAAATTGGATAAACAAAGAGAATGTGTCATTTGAATATGAAAAGATGTGATAATTGATAATTATACAATTGCAAAAATATATAAAAAAAGTTTAAATATTATATATAATATATAATATTATAACTAGAGTTTAGAATTTAATAAATTTCATATTCTAAATAGATTTTATATCTATATAGATTAAAATTTTAGAAGTAAGGATAAAATTTAATGGATAATTTAACAAAAAAAATACATCTATATCTTTCTACTTTTTGAAATATACTTTTAGTTGTTTTAAGTTTTCTATATTAGGTTGAGTTAAATTAAGAATATTAAATACGTGGAATTAAAACTTTGTTGATAATTTAATTAAATTTGAAGTTAAAATGCATAAATTAAAGAACATAAATATGTATATATGAAATTCTTTTAAAGCAATATAAAGGAAAAGCAAGCGGTTAGAGAGCATGTATGTATGTATATATGAACTTCTTTCAAAGGAAAATAAGAGAAACAAAGAGATTTTAGTATGATAAATTATATTTAATATTTTATTTGTTTAATATCTAAATCTGTTAAAGCTTTAATTGAATCACAAATCAAGTAATTTGTTTCAAAAATGTTTTAGAAAATTTAAGAAAACAATTACGGGTATGATAGTTTTTATAAGTTTTTAATAAATTTATGAAAAATTACTATCATATTTTTAATTTTTGATAAAGTTATCGCAATTTATATATATATATGAATATTTTCAAGAGATATTAATTTGTTTATTTTCAAAATCGATATATATCTAAAGAAGATTTATATAAATAATTAATCTTTAAATTTTAAATATTTAAATTATTGATACTTAACCTAATCTAAATTAAAAAATAAATTATTTATATAAATTAATTTAAAAATGAATAATTTAATTTAATTAATTTAGATTCCAAATCTATGTTGATTGTGGTCCCATATAATTGTTTTTGCTTAGATTGGGTGAAATGATTTTTAGAGGGTAAATTACATTTTTAGTACGTAAATTATTATTTTTATTCTAATTTAATACACATTTTTTTTAAATCATACATAACATTTAGTTTAAGTTCTATTTGGTACTCACCGTTAAAAAAATAACAGAACTGTTAATATCATGGACGGAACTATAAATTTTTTATAGAGGGGGTTAATGTATTTTTTATTTTTCATAAATACAAATCTTTTAAATTGATGGAGGCTAATAGATTTTTCTTTATTTATTTTTCAAATATATATATATATATATATATTTAATATTAATAAACATTTTTCAAAAATTGGTTAGGCCAAGCCTCTCATTGGCCCCTCGATGTTCCACCTGTGGTTGATATGATTTTTCAATGATGACATGATATTACCTTTTATTAAAGTATCAACATCAATGTTAAGATTCTTGTAGATTCTCGTTTTGTCCGGGGCTAATTATGTAGCGATTGTGTACTTAATTATCTATGTAGTTATGCTTATGATCATGTATGTATATATATGTAAGTATGTATATATATATGTGTGTGTGTGTGTATATGTTAAGAGAATTTAATTCACTAAACCAAGTTTTTTATGTTTACAGGCCCGGATTACAAAAGATATTATATTACATTAGGCTTGAAAAATTAGGCCGGACCTCAACAAACCCAGGCCCGGTTTTAGCAGCTAGCTCCTATGAAGCTACAACACCCGAACGCTCCATGTGAAGGCCTTGTTCTACTCCATGTCACTCGATCACCAGCTGTGCAGACCGAGAAGCATCTCATGACCATGCTCCACAACGTGCCAAGCACCCAACAACAGCCTTGAGCACCACGCCCGACAACATCGAGCAAACCAAGGCTCGACTCACCAACAACTCTCACGGGGCAATCACCCGTACCCATGCCTCCCACCGCATCAGCTCAGTTCCCCTTGCTTATCGTTCCCTGCAAGTATGATTCCAAGAGAAGACCCATACTGGCACCATCGAAAAAACCAAAGAAAGAAATTAACAAAAGAGCTATCATCAAAAACAATGTTCATCAACAACCATTGGGGGGATTAAAACCATTTTTGGGAGCAGTACAGATAGGGGAGGACCAACGATTATCAAAAGAAGACATACAGCTGGGCTTTTCGACAGTAAAAAAAGAGCAAGAAAAAATGAACGAGAGGGGGAGGAATCAGAAAGAGAAAAAAGCTCAGGGGGCTCTCGATTCAGCAATCAGAAACGAACAGTAGGGGGATACACAAAGTCACGAACAGTCAGTGATTACCAAGCAAAAACTAGCTATCAAGAGCAGTGAACAACCAGAGGGAACATACAAGCAAGGAAAGATTAACACATGGGACTCTCGATTTAAAAAAACGAGAAGATTTCCAACAACCATTCGAAGGAAGGAACCGATTCAAGCAAGGAAATCAACAGCCCAAACATTCAAAACAAAAGCAATGTAACAAGTGTCATACGATTGTTTTTCGAAGATAATATCAATGCATTTAGGTTTTTATTTATTTATTTATTTCGTTTTTCAAATGCGTGATGTGTGCTTTTCTTTTCTAAATAAATAGCAGAAAAATAACAAGGGAGAGATGGGATTGTTGCTAGGGGATGATACAAATGAATTTAGGGTTTAGTTTTTACCCTATATGTCATATATATTGGCATAGTGAGACGGCGTCGTTTAGGGTGGCTCTCGCATGAGGGTTATTCATTATATAGGCCATTCTAGTTTTGTGTTTATATATTTTAGTCCTTAAATCGTTGCTTTCGTATTTCTGATTTTGTCTCCATGTTTTTTCCGCATTTAATTGTAGTCCTAAGTATTGTTGTATTTAAATCTATTTTGTTTTAAACATTTGACCTTCATATTTTTGCATGTTGCATTTTAGTGCTGAGCGGTAATGTATTTAGTTTCTGTTTTTTAGACATTTGACTTTGAATGTTTCACATGTTCTATTTTAGTCCATTTGGTGTATTTAATCGAATTTTGCATTGATTGTGCTTCTGGCCCATTACTTTAAAATTTTTATTTTGACCCCCTTTGTTTAGTCAAGTAAGATTTTTGTATTTTTATATTTGGTATGTAATTATGTTGTTTTTTATTTTAGCCCATAGATTTGGATTTTAAATATTTTAGTCGTAATTTAGAATTTTAGAGTAATTCTTTAAATTTAAATTTATTTTAATTTAATCCATTGTTATATTTGTTTTCTTAAATTAATTGTTTATATTTACTTTGCATGGTAATATGTTTACAAAGTATGGATATGCATATATTTCAGTAGCAAATCGCAGGACATCATTTTTACCCACGTGCATAACTCGACTCCTATTACATAATTTGATTAAGGGTAATACCCTTTTAATTTAAAATTATCGGAATGACTTTTCTTAACTCACTAGATAGTTGTTTTCGAAGATTTTAAATTAAAATTGTATCCCGTTATTGACACTTTAAAAATGTTTTGTCATTTTAAAATTTAGGAATGAAAGAAAAAGAAATATTCGACTATTTAAATTATTTGAGAAAAAGATCGTTAGAACTCACCTAAAGATCTGGTCTCGATATTTTTAAATAATCGAATATCCTTTATCTTTTTAATGGCTTGGTATTTTTAATTAAACCTATTTTGTGGCTTTTGAATGTTATAAAATTTGCATTTTGTTATTTTGAGGGATCATAAATTAAATTAAAGACGAACTTGTGAAGTTCGTTGCAAAGACATTAATTAATCGACTATGTACCGATTTAGGGCGCTGTGGGGGTGCTAATCCTTCCCCACACGTAATCGACTCCCGAACTTGGATTTTGGTAACGTAGACCGTAAATTTGTCGTTTTAATTAAAATTAATTTTTATTTAAAATGACAACATTTTTGGGTGTCCAATCACATCCTAATCAAAGATTGGTGGCGACTTCTCGAACCACATATTTTTATCTTTAAGGAATTTCCAAATTTTCGAAACGAGAGGTTTTCTAAAATCGCAATGTTTTTAATTAAACTTTAATCGTAAGCGAATAATTAAAAAAGACGCGGTTTTCAAAATCTCGCCCCGCACCGGTTAAAAAAATTGTTTCGACAGCTTGGCGACTCCGCTGGGGACTTTGTTTTAGAGAGTCAGGCAGATAGTCGATTAATTAATTGTCTTTGCAAATGAAAGTTATAAGTTCGTTTTAATTTGGTTTTTGATCCCTTGTTTGTTTTAAATTTTCTGTTTGCATTCTAATTTGTGGATTGATTAAAGAATAAATAGGTGTACTAACGGGTGATTTACATGTTTCAGTTTTTTACCTTCACTTTGGTTTGTTGTGTTCTTGGATCGAGGCAAAGGATTATGGGTTTACCCTTACTGTCGCTACAACCTTTCGATATTTAGAGCCTTCTTACTGTGCTCTGTCCCGTTAGGTAGGGGTGAACGCTACGCTTACGTGAGAAAAAATTACTTTTCTCCGTATGGGCTTTAGCAATTAACCTCTGGGGTACATGCCTTATGTTTACGAGTGAAACATTGAGTTTTCTCGCATGGACATAGGGAAATGTATCCTCTCGAATTGAACTTGATCCGTTTTAAGCCTATAATGGGTGAGGATCGAGGGTCTGGCAAGCTCAAGGGGGCACCAGCAAAGGACAATTCGAAGACCCTTTAGTGATACCAAAACGCTACCCATTTTATGTTGAATCTTTGTTTGCAGACACAAAGGGGAAACTCATCCTAACCTTTTCCTCGAAGTTATTTAGTTTTACAAAATGTATGAGAACTAGAAAAGCATGTGGTTATGTTTATTTTTCAAACAAGCATGTGAATTAAATACCATGCGGTTAGGATTTTTTGTGAATGACAAAGCATGTGGGTAGATATCATGCTGGGTAGGATCTATTAAAGCATGATTGGGTAGCTAGCATGTGAGGGTAGGTTTTATTTGATGTTTACGGTACCCACTATCTTGTTGTTTATCTTATGTGCACTAACCATTTTTGTTCTCTGTCTATTTTATTTTGATTTTATTACATTTGCATCCTCGTGTCATTGAGGGGTGTTAATTCACAAGTGATTGACTAACAAGAAGGCTGACCATATTGAGGCAAGAAATTCTCCACCATGTAGTCAAAATTGGGAGATCCAGAGATGTTCAAACGATCCATGAAGAAGGGCACCCGTAATGAAGAATCTGAAGCTGATTGGAGATTTCCTTTAAAGGTGCAAAGGCCAAGATGTTGACTCAGAAGATATATATAGTCATACAGAGGACGAGAAGACCATTCATAAGGACGAGAGGACCGTTCATAAAGACATGAAGACCATTTCATAAAGACATGAAGACCATTTCACATTGGAGGTAAGAATGAAGATTTCAAGATTCAATTTAAGGACATCTGATGTCATCAAATGTGATGGAATACGCCGATGATTTTGGAGGTGCAATACCAGATCCCATGAAGAGTACGACTCAAGGAAATAAAGAGATGAAGACTCATAGTTGTATTTTGACTACATGGTGTACTTATTGAATTCTTGTTGTCTAAGTGAACGGTTGTTCTATAAGTGGTCACTTTCGAGATTAGCACCTCTTGCATTTGCATTTGCATTGCAGGTATTTGTTTAAGTATTTTACATGCATTAATTATGAAAACATGGAAATAACTTATGAAAGATTTTTGTTCAGTAATAACAAGATCATTCATTCATATTGTTCCTCATCATCGTGAACAAACAAATGGAAGCAATGGAGCAATCTAATTAGAAATCACAAGATCAGTTGGTTGGGTTGCAACAAGTACAAGGAATGAAGCATCAGGCTATCTGCAAGGTGCATCAAATCAAATGATCCAGGTGCTGGCAACCAAGGCTGTTGGTAGAGAGGAAATCGCTGATAAAGGACACCAGTCTCATCAGAGTAATGCATCAAGAGTGATACTTTGCCTCAGAGCATCTAACTCAAACCAAGGAAAGAGCCTCGTCAATTATGGGCAGTTTGATAACAAATTCAAGTGGTTGAATGAAGCCGTGGAAAATATGAAGGTTATCTACAACTCACAAGGAGTTAGAAGCCAGAGAACTTAGTTTGGTCCCTGATTTGGTCATCCCACATGAATTTAGGGTGCCTAACTTTGAAAAATACGATGGCACCAGTTGCCCCCTAATTCATCTGAAGATGTTTTGCATAAAGATGGAAGGGTACTTAAATGATGACAATTTGCTGATTTATTTCTTCCATGATAGTCTTGCTGGTACAGCTGTAGTATGGTATAACCGCTTGAACAGAGAGCAGATCAAGACATGGGTCAACCTAGCTGATGCTTTTCTAGGGCAATATCGTTATATTGAAGGCTTAGCCCCAAGGCGTCAAGACCTTCAAAGAATAAAGATGAAAGATACTGAGAGCTTCAAGGATTATGCTCTGAGATGGAGAGAGGTAGCAGCACAGGTTCAACCTCCTATATTAAAAGAAGAAATATCATACATGTTCCGCGTTTCTCTTCCGACCCTTTTCTTTGAATCAATACTGGAAAATTCAACAAATAACTTCGAAGACCTCGTGATAGATGGGGAATTACTTGAAAATACAATCATCAAAAGAAACTTGAAAGATGTTCTCAAGAGCCCAACCGATCAAAAGGCAAAAATTGATGTTGTAACTAAATGTCAAGTTCAAAGCTCCTACAACCGCAAAAGAAAAGGGGCAACAAGTTGCTCGAGTCGTCCAAAGAAAGTCCCAAGATCTAAAAATGCATTGAAAGTGTTCCAAACTTCTATCTCGGTTTTGTATCCCCATTTGGTTAAAGGTCAATATCTCACACCAAGGCCAGTGAAAGTGCAACTAGACCCTTCTTCTCATAGCTACGATCAAGATAGCGTTTGTGATTTTCACTTGGGGACATTGGGGTATTATACGGGAAATTGTAGGCCACTGTTAAAGGAGATAGAGATGCTCGTGGAAAAGGGGACATTGACTCAGGAATTGGTGAAACAATGGATGACGAGCTCGAGTGGGGCACCAGAGCCAAATGTGCAGCACCCGGTCGAATCAAACACCACTACATCAGAAGCATAATGGGGCATCCTGACTGCGCAAAAAAATCATTTTGTTTATCATGAAACTTTTTGTCATTTGCAACATCTTGTTTGAAAATGTTTTTGTTGTTTTTTATCAACTTTTTGTTGTTTTTCTCAACTTTTTGAAAGGATTTTTAAAATGAACTTACGTCATTTTCCAAAGGTCACGAGCAATGAATCAAGTTTTAATCTTGTAATTCTTTGAATATCAAATGAGTTAAAAGTTGTTTTGCTATTTCATTAATTATATGCTTTTGACAAGAGGCAAGATTAGACCTTTCATATCCCATCTAAAGCCGAAAGAACCGTTGTTGGGTTCCTTACCCAAAATGACGATGACCTTTCCTGCAAGGAAGACAAGACAGAGCGCAACATATCAAAGGCATGCTAGGACCACAAAGAAGAAGAAGAAATAAAGAAAATCATTGAAATAATTCTATCATGCATTAATTATATTGTTTTCACGTAAATAAGGTTAATCTTGAATATACGCCCCTCTGGGGATACCTCTTTTACGAAGACTTCCATGTATGAGACGATGAACGGCTTTGTTTCATTTATCCCATCAAATATATATATATACCCATTGTTGTCCCCTTTCGAGCCTATAGTATTTTCTTTCGGATTCAACCTAAACCAAGGATCACCCTCCACACTGAGGGGCAAAGGTGAATAACATCTACTCGCGAGAGTGAAGATTATCAGTCCGAATTTCTCTACAGAAGTAAGTCATGATACCATGAGGAAGACCAAATACAAAGCGCTCTAAGATCAAATTGAGTTGACATCGTGAAGAGAAAGAAGAGAAATGTAGAAAGAGAAAAAGAAAAAGAAAAGAAAAGAAGAAAGAAAGAAAAGAAAAAAATTGGAAATGAGAAAAATGAAAAAAAGAGAATGAAAGAAAATCGATCAAACACCTCAAGACGAGTGGTTCAAACATTTCGATTTTATTCACCCGAAGATCGTGAAACATTGAAGGAAAAAAAGAAGAACATAAGATGCACGAGCAGATTCAAATCAGGCAGAGCAAGGTCAAAGACAACAAAATGAATTGATCATTGGTTCGATGACCCTTAAACACTTTTTTTGGGCCTATTTATCCTTTTTTTCATAGCCGTGAGCCCTAGCCTACGTTACGTTCCTGAAAAGTCCCTTCTAATCATACATGAATTTCTAAGTGGAGAGGCTATGTTCAGATTTCATTCCGCCCCTCAGGGTTAATTTTATTTGTAAATAGTTTTCTTAAAAATAAAAGCTTTAATGCATGATAAAAAAACAATAAAAGGAGGGTTTAAGACGTAAAATTTTAAATGACGTCTTGAAACCAAAGGAGAATTCGAGTTGAAAACCTGAAAAGGCTGCTTGAACATAAAGATCGTCAACCACTGTACAGAAGGGTGATCATATACATCTCTTGATAAAGTACCCCACAGTCCAAAGGCGCTCACGAAGATTGAAAACCAGTGAACATTCCCAAAAGAGAAGCAAAATGTTTACCTTATCATATCAATAAAACGCCATAATCAGGGTGCAAAAAGCTAACCAAACACATTTCCTTCCCAAGTTAGCCTAAGCCTTTTGTCAGCAATAATCTTTACTCTTTTCAAATGTATATAATTTTTGAAGGATTAAAAGAAAATTTGACTTATTTGATATTCATTGAACTCTTGTTTTACAATTTGTTTTGATTGTGAGTCTGAAGAAAATGACAACATTTTTTAAATTTATTCATAAATTTTTCACATTCCCTAAAAATAAGAGAAGGGATAAAAATATTTTCAAACAAGACAAGTTTCAAACGAGAAAAGTCCTTGCAGTGGGTGAAGCTCATTATGCCTCTATTGGAAGAAAGAGAAGAAGAGGTGTCAGAACATGAAGCATTCTTCGTTTTTGAAGCAGATGGTCTAAAGAGATCATAATGAATGAAGAATAAGAGTTTTTAGCATTTCCAGATGACGTTGTCAGTAACCCACCAAGAAGGAGGTGACCTCATTGTTCAGAAGGGGCACATATTACGACTTGTATAAAATGCAAGACATTTGGTTAAAAATTGATCACTTCTTAAGTGTTTGTGGCAATATGAAGAAAAGCCCTTAAATTATTTCACAACACTACTGTGTAGTGACACCAGAATGAGAACATTCAAGTTGTGATATGTTGGGGCACTGAACCCACATCATATTGAGATGGCAAGATTCAAACCAAGAAGGCATTAAGAATGAGCCTTACAATTTGAGGTGTTGGGGCATTTTGAAGGCCCGTACTAGTATAAGATTGTTGGGGCACTAGTGAAGTCCTGTTTCAGCTAGAGGTATTAATGTGAGACATCTTTGGAAGCCTATGACAACCTGTGGAAAGATAATTGAATTGAACAAATAGTTCTGATGGGACATGAATGTATAAAGAGTGAAAATGATGAAAGATTGACAGTAGGGTTTACTGTATATGATCATCTTGTCCATAATCGATTACATTATTATGGTGATTTCAAATGCATTAATGTTGGTGAACCAGTATCTCACTTTAATTTCAACTGAGTTTTGGTATTCTTGTAATACCACGCGAAAAATCTGAGTGCAACGCAAAGAGCTTCCCTGGTTGAAAGGTTTGGGTAGAAGCCGCGTGAAAAGATGAATGTGTGGTCAAATGCTTGACGAACCAGTGAGTATGGTGATGAATCAGTGTTGCGATCATGGGTTGTTTCCATTACCCAAGATGAAGTTTGCCTTCTACAACGCCAAGGTTAAAAATGATAAATGATAAAGATTTCTTTCCACGGAGGAGGCGATGGAATTTTAACAACAAGAAACTAATAGAACCAACTAAGGTTGAATGATGGCTTTTGTTAAACCTCTCGACCTGATATGGTATAAAGAAGCCTTGTTTGATATTTGATTAAATGGGGTGACATGAAAAATTGGGATAAATCCTCCTTGTGATGTGTTTTAAGAGGAAAATCAGAATAGATGCGGACCTCCATGTGATCTTTACGGAGTTTGGCATAGTCATATGCACAGTCTCCGAAAATAGGGCAACACGGTCATAATTTTACCATAGTAAGAAGTTGAGAGAGAAAATGTTTTCTCTGAAATGAAGAAAGAAAACAAAGACGACAAAAAGATGGAAGAAGATCAGAGGGCTCGTAAAAAAAGTTGGAAATTATGAGTTGCTACACGGATATCTAGAGCAAACCATGGAAAGGAATGATCAAATGGAAGAAGATCGAGCTCACTACTCTAGAGACAAGTGAAGATTGATTCAACATTTATGTATTCATGAAGAAATCATTTGCATAAAAGAAAATGCATTATACTGATACATTGAATTGCATTTGTGTTTCATGCATAAATACATGATTTTGACAAATCTTCCAGCGAAAAGAGAATATGCAGAATGTTAGAATCCCGATGATTGAAAGGAAGATTTCAAACCTCAAACATAAGGAGTTACATTTAAAGAGACATACCCTGAAGAATAGAGAGATCTAGTCTACAGAAGAAGCATTGCTTTGAAGTGAAGACCATCAGATGTAGATGCAAAACAAGAATTTCGTGTATGAAGAAATGAATCAATTGATTAAAGTGACTTGCACATAGTATATTGGGGCAACTCAATATTAAGCCTTCACCGGAGAGTAGTGAAGCAAACCATGTTGAGCCTTCATGAAAAAATAGTGAAGCAGAATTACACCAGAAGATGTCTGAGTTCCATCGAGGTCAAAAGAGATGGTGTTCCTTCGAAAAAGAAAATATTTCCCAATGATAATTGAAGATTGAAGATATTGAAGCATCAAGATGAGGATGACTAGTTTTGAAATCCTAGAAAGAAGGGTGACGATAATTAGGCCAAAGTAGATTCACGTATCTAATGGCTTCCAAACAAGTTTTCACGATAGAGATGAATTTTCAGAGAATTTTTGGAACTTTGAATTTTTGAGTATGATATTTCCAAGCATACATTAATGATTGATAATGTTTGATTTTCAGGTTCGACCTTTGAAGCAAATCAAACTAAGGCCTTCGCAAAAGAATAGTGAAGCAAAAGAAGATTTTCGAGTTCTATACTCCCTGAAGAAAGAGGGAGGAACCCGTTTGAAGATTTTCGAGTTCCATACTTCCTGAAGAAAGAGGAAGCGAACCCGTAAGAAGAAGATCCTTGAGTTTATACTTCTTGAAGAAAGAGGGATCGAACCCGTTTGAAAAAGATTTTCGAGTTATATACTTTCTGAAGAAAGAGGGAGCGAACCCGTTTGAAGAAGATTTTCGAGTTTATACTTCCTGAAGAAAGAGGGAGCGAACCCGTAAGAAAAAGATTTTTGAGTTCTATACTCCCTGAAGAAAGAGGGAGCGAACCCGTAAGAAGAAGACTTTCGAGTTCTATACTCCCTGAAGATAGAGGGAGCGAACCCGTAAGAAGAAGATTCTCGAGTTCTATACTTCTTGAAGAAAGAGGGAGCAAACCGTAAGAAGAAGATTCTCGAGTTCTATACTTCCTGAAGAAAGAGGGATCGAACCCGTTTGAAGAAGATTTTCGAGTTCTATACTCCCTGAAGAAAGAGGGAGCGAACCCGTAAGAAGATTTTCGAGTTCTATACTTCCTGAAGAAAGAGGGAGCGAACCCGTTTGAAGAAGATTTTCGAGTTCTATACTTCCTGAAGAAAGAGGGAGCGAACCCGTAAGAAAAAGATTTTCGATTTCTATACTCCCTGAAGAAAGAGGGAGCGAACCCGTAAGAAGAAGATTTTCGAGTTCTATACTCCCTGAAGAAAAAGGGAGCGAACCCGTAAGAAGAAGATTCTCGAGTTCTATACTTCCTGAAGAAAGAGGGAGCGAACCCGTAAGAAGAAGATTCTCGAGTTCTATACTTCCTGAAGAAAGAGGGAGCGAACCCGTAAGAAGAAGATTTTTTGAGTTTTATACTTCCTGAAGAAAGAGGGAGCGAACCTGTAAGAAGAAGATTTTCGAGTTCTATACTTCCTAAAGAAAGACGGAGCGAACCCTTTTTCAAAAGATTTCTCAAGTTCTATACTCTCTGAAAGGAATAGAGAGCGAACCTGTTTACAGAAGGTTGTTCGAGTCTTGTACTCTCTGAACGAATAAAGAGCAGACATGATTGTTGAAGATTGTTCGAGTCTTATACTCTCTAAAGAAATAGGGAGCAGACACGATTACTGAAGATTATTCGAGTCTTATATTCTCTGAACGAATAGAGAGCAGACACGATGATCGAAGATCATTCGAGTCTTATACTCTCTAAAAGAATAGGGAGAGGACATGCTTCCCGAAGATTTTTTAAGTCTCGCTTATCATGGAGTTATAATGGAACATTTTAACCTCTTGAGGTTCTCATAACCAGACAAACACGACATCGTTGGGTCTTTGTTCTATTCTCGTTGCACGACAATAAACAAAGAGGGGCAGCTGTAGATTCTCGTTTTGTTCGGGGCTCTCATTCGAATTTTTACTCCATTATATATATATATATATATTGTGTTTAATTATGTAGCGATTGTTTACTTAATTATCTATGTAGTTATGCTTATGATCATGTATGTATATATATGTAAGTATATATATATATATGTGTGTATGTTAAGAGAATTTAATTCACTAAACCAAGTTTTTTATGTTTACAGGCCCGGATTACAAAAGATATTGTATTACATTAGGCTTGAAAAATTAGGCCGGACCTCAACAAACCCAGGCCCGGTTTTAGCAGCTAGCTCCTATGTGAAGCTACAACACCCGAACGCTCCATGTGAAGGCCTTGTTCTACTCCATGCCACTCGGTCACCAGCTGTGCAGACCGAGAAGCATCTCATGACCATGCTCCACAACGTGCCAAGCACCCAACAACAGCCTTGAGCACCACGCCCGACAACATCGAGCAAACCAAGGCTCGACTCACCAACAACTCTCACGGGCTATCACCCGTACCCATGCCTCCCACTGCATCAGCTCAGTTCCCCATTGCTTATCGTTCCCTGCAAGTATGATTCCAAGAGAAGACCCATACTGGCACCATGAAAAACCAAAGAAAGAAATTAACAAAAGCGATATCATCAAAAATAATGTTCATCAACAACCATTGGGGGGATTAAAACCATTTTTGGGAGCAGTACAGATAGGGGAGGACCAACGATTATCAAAAGCAGAACATATAGCTGGGCTTTTCGACAGTAAAAAAAGAGCAAGAAAAATGAACGAGAGGGGGAGGAACCAGAAAGAGAAAAAAGCTCAGGGGGCTCTCGATTCAGTAATCAGAAACGAACAGTAGGGGGATACACAAAGTCACGAACAGTCAGTGATTACCAAGCAAAAACTAGCTATCAAGAGCAGTGAACAACCAGAGGGAACATACAAGCAAGGAAAGATTAACACAGGGGACTCTCGATTTAAAAAAAAAACGAGAAGATTTCTAACAACCATTCGAAGGAAGGAACCGATTCAAGCAAGGAAATCAACAGCCCAAACATTCAAAACAAAAGCAATGTAACAAGTGTCATACCCGATTGTTTTTCGAAGACAATATCAATGCATTGAGGTTTTTATTTATTTATTTATTTCGTTTTTCAAATGCGTGATGTGTGCTTTTTCTTTTCTAAATAAATAGCAGAAGAATAACAAGGGAGAGATGGGATTGCGGTTAGGGGATGATACAAATGAATTTAGGGTTTAGTTTTTACCCTATATGTCATATATATTGGCATAGTGAGACGGCGTCGTTTAGGGTGGCTCTCACATGAGGGTTATTCATTATATAGGCCATTCTAGTTTTGTGTTTATATATTTTAGTCCTTAAATCGTTGCTTTCGTATTTCTGATTTTGTCTCCATGTTTTTTACGTATTTAATTGTAGTCCTAAGTATTGTTGTATTTAAATCTATTTTGTTTTAAACATTTGACCTTCATATTTTTGCATGTTGCATTTTAGTGCTGAGCGGTAATGTATTTAGTTTCTGTTTTTTAGACATTTGACTTTGAATGTTTCACAGGTTCTATTTTAGTCCATTTGGTGTGTTTAATCGAATTTTGCATTGATTGTGCTTCTGGCCCATTACTTTAAAATTTTTATTTTGACCCCCTTTGTTTAGTCAAGTAAGATTTTTGTATTTTTATATTTGGTATGTAATTATGTCGTTTTTTATTTTAGCCCATAGATTTGGATTTTAAATATTTTAGTCGTAATTTAGAATTTTAGAGTAATTCTTTAAATTTAAATTTATTTTAATTTAATCCATTGTTATATTTGTTTTCTTAAATTAATTGTTTATATTTACTTTGCATGGTAATATGTTTACATAAGTATGGATATGCAGATATTTCAGTAGCAAATCGCAGGACATCATTTTTACCCACGTGCATAACTCGACTCCTATTACATAATTTGATTAAGGGTAATACCCTTTTAATTTAAAATTATCGGAATGACTTTTCTTAACTCACTAGATAATTGTTTTCGACGATTTTAAATTAAAATTGTATCCCGTTATTGACACTTTAAAAATGTTTTGTCATTTTAAAATTTAGGAATGAAAGAAAAAGAAATATGCGACTATTTAAATTATTTGAGAAAAGATCGTTAGAACTCACCTAAAGATCTGGTCTCGATATTTTTAAATAATTGAATATCCTTTATCTAGATAATGGCTTGGTATTTTTAATTAAACCTATTTTGTGGCTTTTGAATGTTATAAAATTTGCATTTTGTTGTTTTGAGGGATCATAAATTAAATTAAAGACAAACTTGTGAAATTCGTTGCAAAGACATTAATTAATCGACTAGGTACCGATTTAGGGCGCTGTGGGGGTGCTAATCCTTCCCCACACGTAATCGACTCCCGAACTTGGATTTTGGTAATGTATACCGTAAATTTGTCGTTTTAATTAAAATTAATTTTTATTTAAAATGACAACATTTTTTGGTGTCCAATCACATCCTAATCAAAGATTGGTGGCGACTTCTCGAACCACATATTTTTATCTTTAAGGAATTTCCAAATTTTCGAAACGAGAGGTTTTCTAAAATCGCAATGTTTAAACTTTAATCGTAAGCGAATAATTAAAAAAGATGCGGTTTTCAAAATCTCGCCCCGCACCGGTTAAAAAAATTGTTTCGACAATTCTATTGGTGGGTACTAAAATAAAATATAAACTAAATATTAGGTATGATTTTGAAAAAAATAAAGTTAGGGTATCAAAATTGAACAAAAGTAATAGTTTAGATACTAAAAGTGTAGTTTACTCTTTTTTATAATAGAGGATATTCTATATTGTTCCCGCTTCAGTTACACAAAATTCCATACATTACGACACTGTTCTCCGCCATAGTACCACTATTCCCTGAAATCCCTCCAAATTCTTCACTCTCTCTCTCTCCAAAATCTGCCTCAAGAAAATGGGAGCTTATTGCAATGAAAATCCCTCTTTCTCCTCGGCCTGTAACTCGTTTCCTTCGCACGATCTCAGGCTTTCCAAACACGTCCATGACAACGTTCACGGCAACATTTACCTCGATCCTGTATTTCATTTCCTCTTTTTTCTTTTCATTTTATATGTTGATTTGGTGAATTGAATGAAATGCGAGTAGAAAAAGTTCAGGAGAAATGTTTAGTATAATACTATTTAACTGATTGGTGTGTGATTCTGTTCACTGTTTCGGCATGGTAAATCAATTTTCTTATTCAATCTGAGTATTTTATGTTTGGCCGCAGCTTTCGTTGAAGTTCATTGATACGGAGCAATTTCAAAGGCATGACGAGTTTTATTTCATTATTACTTTTGCTTCATTTTCATTTCAAATCTCATTTATCTATTTTTATTGTTTTTATGGTAAAGGCTTCGCGAGCTGAAACAACTCGGTAAAGTTCTTTTTTCCCTCCCGCCCCTCTGTTAGAACGGATGTTTTTGGATTTATTTGAGATGCCAATGTATTATTATCTTTCTCACATGGAAAAGTAGGAATATATGATTTCGATATGAAATTTGCGCTTTCAATTTCCATTTGGTTTTTTATTTTTTTAATGATGAATACATCACATGCTTCATAGAAGGATAAATCAACAAGTGATGGTTCCGATTTTTCATGGTGAATAAATATTGGTTTTCTGTAGAATTGATTTATGAGTTGGTTTTTTCTTCATTTTTGTTTGTTGTTTATCTGATGGAATGGATTAGCGGTCAGTATTATATCTTTATGCATAGGATTTTGGTTTGTTTACTTGTATTAGAGTCAATATTAACACAAAATCACTGCTTCGGTATTGATTTTTACCGAAACGTCCAAACTTTAATGTATTTAGTTTTCAATAATTCACCTAGGTCACTGCTATGTTACCCAGATTCTTCCTTTTAACAAAAGTATTCACGTCCAACACTTGTCTCTGTCACATTACTCCTATCCAATACTAACCTTTGAGTCTGGGTAGCATAGCATACATGGCAGGCTGCAACTTGCTTATGTGACTAACCTTTAACTTGTTTTCAGGAATGACGCACCTGGTTTATCCAGGGGCTATGCATTCCAGGTTTGAGCATTCTCTTGGGGTGTATTGGCTCGCTGGTGAAGCTATCCAAAAGCTCAAAACCTATCAGGTATAGAACCTTTTTTCATGTGTTCTGTTCCTACTCCATTCTCTCTCTCTATATATATATTATTCTAAGCTAACCATTTGTGTAGGGTTTGGAGCTTGATATTGATCCATTTGATGTTCAAACAGTGAAAATTGCTGGTAACTATTTGTGCTACCAAAAGTTCTATTCATTTTTACTCAATTATTAGGTGTTTTATTTTGAATCTAGGCTGTACTAAGGCTTTATTTAATAAAATTTTGAGGTACTCTTTTCCTCCTTCAAATTTTCGTTGAGATACCTTTTTGGTATTTCGACGGATATGAAGGGGGTTTTTAATGAGACCTCCCTTATCAATTATTTTTTTACTTCAATTGGTTCCTTTATGGATTTTGTTCCCTCAATTGCAGGTCTTTTGCATGATGTAGGCCATGGACCGTTTAGTCACTTGTTTGAGTCTGAGTTTCTCCCCAAAGTTCTTAATGGCTTCAAATGGTATACATTAAATAATATTATAGGATTCATCTATTTCCTATTTCTACTGTTTCCAGTCCTAATCTTAAAAAAAATGATCAACCAGTGATCTCGTGTGTATCACTCCAATGTATTTTGCTTTAAATGATATTTTCAAATTTAATCAGTGCATCACTTCTCATATTCTTTTGGGTTATGTTAGGGTTAGTTTGTAAAATTTATGTTTTTCATCCATTTTATGTCATTTGTACTTTCTAGGACTCATGAGCAAATGTCAGCAAAGTTGATTGATCACATTGTTGATGTGCACCATATTGATGTTGAATCTGAGATGATTAAAAGAGTCAAGGTAAGCTGCTCTTTTCAGGAATATATTGCTAAAGTAGTCTTTCTTTCTCTTCTGGTTCCGTATGATTTTCTCTTTACTATGGCATTTCTATTATCCATACAATTATTAGTTTTATATGTAGAATCATTTGCTTCGGTGTTGATTATACACCCAAATAAGCTTGGATTATATGAGGGAATTAGATGCAGCTAAATCATGTGGTTTTGAACATTTACAGTTGAATGTTGTAAACTGTGGACAGAAGGCTAATATAAAGTATATTTTTGGCCAGTGAGTGGAATCAGACACATTCTGGATGTCTATCTGTTTTTTTTCTTCCTCATTTCCTTTGAATTTCAGCTTGCAACTTTTCCTTTGTTTCTGACTTTGCTTTGATTCTTATGTATTAAAGTTTGAAATGAGGTCTAATTAAACAGAACAATGTTTAGAACTCTGTATATGGAAATGAGCTACAATTTTGATTTCCTGTTTCCAGAACCGATGCTCATCCATATTCTTTTTATTTTCCAGGAAATGATACTTGCTAGCTCAGAGTTTGCACTACGAAAGTAAGTGTTCATTTCTAAGATCCAATTAATAGGCATATGTTGATCCCTGAGTTTTTTAGCTCTAGTATTAGGAAAAAGCGTGGATGTTGTTTCTTTCTTTCCTTTATTATCAGTACAATTATTATTTTGTGCTTATTTTGAAGAGTGTAAAGGAGAAGCAGTTCTTATATGATATTGTCGCAAATGGTCGGAACGGAATTGATGTGGATAAGTAAGTGCATTTCAATTATTTGTCCATCACATCTGCCTTCAAGTTCAAATTCCAATTTACATACAATATTACAGCAACTGGAAATTCTATTTGTGTAGGTTTGACTACATTGTCCGTGATAGCCGAGCTTGTGGCTTGGGATGTAGCTTTGATTTCCACAGGTTTTTTTCTTCTTCTTAATTCTAGGAATCTAGCTAACAGTTTCTGTTACCAATAGATGGTTAAAAAGAAGAAATTATATTAAAAAAAAGTTGAGGAATTTTTTCCATCACAATTTCACATACTACACCACCTGCAGGTTGATGGAGACTATGCGTGTTGTGGGTGACGAGATCTGCTATCGGGCTAAAGACTGTTAGTATAATCTTTTTTATTACTTGCAAAAGGCATCTATGATTTTTTATTTTTTTTATTATTTATCTATGTTAAATCTCCTGCTTCATATTGGATATGGTTGCTTTTGCTAGATCTTAGCATCCACAAGTTATTTGCTACTCGAGCTGATCTATATCGAACTGTCTACACCCATTCTAAAGTTAAGGTATTGGAGAATTAATCCTATAGATTCTACATCAACTTCAAACAAGTTTTTTACAACCTTGATTTTACCATCTTTTTATGGAGGCTGGCTTTGTACATCAAGAAGAAAACATCTCGTTTCATTCTTATTTCAGGCAATTGAGCTTATGGTAGTAGATGCACTGCTGAAAGCAAACAATTATCTAGAAATTTCTTCTTCCATTCAAGATCCTTCTGAGTACTGGAAGGTTGTATAACGTGCTTAGCAATCTTTTGAATAATTTAGAGCAGAAATGAATAACAGAATGTGATATTTTCTTTGAATCCAGCTAGATGACACAATAATCAAAACAATTGAGACAGCTCCAGACGAAGACCTCCAAGATTCTAGAGATTTGATCCTGCGCATTCGCAGGAGAAATTTGTATCAGGTTGAAAAGCTTTGCTTGCATTCACTCCTTTATGTTATTAACAATGAATGCATGCAAATAAGCATGCTATTCTGTTCATGATCTCTCTTTGGCTTTCATCATTATCAGAGGCTTATGATAGATGATTTATCTTCTGTTGCAGTTCTGTAATGAGTATTCAGTTCCAAAAGACAAACTAGAACATTTCAAAAATGTCACTGCTAAGGATATCGCTTGCTCGCAGGTCCTTTTTTGATATTGTCTATTGAAATGGTCTTATGCATCTCCTCTTAGCAAAAGAGTTGAGTAAAGTCTCCTATTTTTTATATATATATAAGGTATTCTCATTTTAATAGAAAAATGGTGGAGTAATACTAAAAGAAGAAGATATTGCCGTTAGTAATGTAAGAATTGATTTGACTCGCGGAAGGCAAAATCCCCTTGAAAGGTATCATATGGCCTTTATGCTCGATTTTTAAGAGGCAAATATTTTCCTTATTTTTCTTGGTTGCATCTTTGATAGTCTTTGACACTTTGTTTTCTTTTTCTGTTCATTTTGTTTGATGTCTACACTTGCAGTATAAACTTTTTCAAGGTACTGAAACTCACCCTAATTCTATTTTCAAGTTGTCCTGTTTTATTCATTTCTCGCTTAGAGTGTAACATACACCTCGCCTTATCCTTTATGCACTCTACACTAACGCCTAGGCTCAAACTTTCACCTTCACTTTCATCTTCTAAACAAAAGAAGAAAACACTAGGCTCACCCTGATTCTATTTTCAAGTTGCCTGTTTTATTCATTTCTCGCTTAGAGTGTAACATACACTTCGCCTTATCCTTTATGCACTCTACACTAATGCCTAGGCTCAAACTTTCACCTTCACTTTCATCTTCTAAACAAAAGAAGAAAACACTAGGCTGGATGGTTATCGACATTTGAAATTTCTATGTGATTTATGTCAATCATGGTTTTATCTTATATCTTCCATTAGAACATGGGGTAATATTTATTGCATTGTAAACGAACCTGTGTTGCTCCGAGCCTTTCATATTTTCTTGAAATACCATGTCCAACACATTTTTTTGACATGAGTATGAACATATGACCCTCCAATGACTGTAAATACATGGAAAAACATAGAACAAAATTGTCTACCTCTGTCAAAATAATACCCATATAGGCATTTGTACCGGAGTCCGAGTAACATAGAAAAAGAAAACCTACTTTTGGTATTTAACCACCAGGTGCTAGCTATATTACTTCATAATATCTCAATGGTTGGGGTTTTAGTATATTCCCAGGAGATGTTATGGATATATACAATTAAAATGTTCTACCCATTCAAATATTCAATTGGCTATGCAAACATAAGTGGCATATATTGGCTGGTTAACAGACATGATATTCCTATATTCTGCAGTCTGAATATCCTTGTACCATTTAGCCATTTCCTTTAGATGTGAAAATTCTTCAAGGATTAATTTCTGACCAGGATTTTGAGAGTGAGGAAAAGTTCCCCATACCAGATGATCGCGTCAGTCACTTGCTGCCTACATCTTATCAGGATATGATTGTGAGGGTGTATGCAAAAAAGCCTGAATTGGTCTGTGAATGCAATGAAATTATTGATTGCTTGTTTTCACTTTTCTCATTATTCTTCTCAAGAATGTCTTATCTTTTGATGTTCTAATGGACAGGTAGCAGCTGTCTCGGAGGCATTTGAAAATTTTCAACTAAAAATGTATGGACTTAAAGCTCAAGTGCATGCTACACCGAAGAAGAAGACAGGTGTTTCTGAGGTCACATTTTGTTGATTGGTTCTCCTTGTTATTCGCTTCTGTCCCAAAATTATAGGGCATATTTTCATTTTCCACAAAAGGTAAATACTGCTCAGGAGTTAACACTAGATGGTTGTTAAGTAAATGACATGGGTTATTCCCTCAAGCTTGAAGAAAGACTCGTTTGGACATTGAATGGGCCATTTTTTATAGTTGGTCATTTGTTATTATTAGCTATTTTGTATGAACTATCAGTGTAAGTGAACAATTGAACCCAATTTATCACTGCTTTTACAGTCGGGAAAAATGTGTTTCCAGGCATTTGAACTTACTGTTTGCTTAATATGATGAGTGTTTTATGTTCAGGAATGAGTTTTTTCGCACTGTGTATTTTACCTGTGCTTTATAAAGGAAGTTCTCACACCATATTTTTTAGTGGCCTTATATTTTCCATTGAGAACTTGAGCTCAACAAATATAAAATATAAGCAACATCCAGCAGGAGAGGAAGTGTAATAAACAAATCAAGGAGAATCAATGGACTATCCAATTTACAGGAAACAAGCTGCAGAGAGAGGGTAAGCCACAGTGTACAGTTAAGGTCAGTTGGTTTCTTTCTTCTGCCATACACAGCATACCGTGTTGATAAAAAGAAATATCGATTGTTAATGTGAATCTTGTCTGGTTCTACATTAATTTCTGCATAATGTATACTTTGAATTCCAACATGTTTTGTGTATCGTTTCTGCAGATTGGAGCACTCTCTTTTACTACATATACACACTTTGGTTGAGAGCTACCATTCAAGGAGCTTGACTAGAGTATATAGTAAGGCTTTCTATTGGTACCGTTATTATCTTGTTCTCCTTTATTTGGTGTGCATGTTTTCTTCTTTTGGGGCGATTTATTTGCATAAATCTGGTAAAATAAGCTATGTTACCCGCATAATTAAACTTTTTGAAAAAAAATTAATGTGTTTGGAGGATCCTTGACGTGTTATATTTGCATAGCTATGTAATATATACATCTGGGTTCTGGATATATATAAAATAAAACAAGTACTGGGTCCAGTGAGGGAGAGAGAGATAGGACCCAAGAGTCTTTGACATTGAGCCAACCTTGGTCAATATCACGGGGCATTTTTGGCTTCTCCAATTATATCCCAGTTCCCTTGAGGAAAAAGCGGTGAGACAATTGGGGGCCACTGGTCTAGTGTGGCCTGGTCCCGTGACCCCCTCTCTATAAAACAACCTCTTATTTGGCTTTGTGCATCGAGTCAATAAAGGCACAAGTTCACGTGGTTGATGATGTTTGGTAAAGCAGTGAATAGTGTTTGAATTCATGGGAAACATATTGGGTTTAGGGATCACTTTCCTGTTTTCCTTTTGGCTTTATCTCCTCGACCTGCCGCCCCTTGCTGCTCTTATTCAAGGGCCGGTCGCTGAGGCCGAGTGCTACATACTAGGGAGGGGGGCTTAAACTATATATATAAGACGTTGAATCTGGTAAACCCAAACCTAATATTTTGAATTTGTTAGTATTAGCATATAAAATATATATTGAATATATGTATGAATTATGACCCAAATTTAAATAACCTATAGCTCTATAATTTGAGCCTTTCATCTGAATGCCTCTTTAACCAAATGCCCTCCTTCCTAATTTTGACTATATGCTTATATCAAAATATAATTCTAGTCCTATTACATCTAAACTTAAAATTTAGGTATATTTTAATTTGATAGAAATTTGTAATATTGATTAAATATAGTTTTAGTTTCTTTTACTATCTTGAAATTTAAGATATAATTAACATGCTTTAATTTGTCAAAAATTGTATTATTGATTTAATTTAATGGAGATTAAATGTTCTTTTCTGTTTAGATAATTAAATTATATAAACGTTAATACATTAAAAACTGTTGACTGTAGATTTTGATATTTTCTTATATTTTTATCACATTTATGTTATTGGTTCTAACGTGATTTTTTCTACATTAATTAAATATTGTATTTGTAAGTTAAATATGATTTTTAAAAAATGAAACAACAGACGTATTCTAATATGGTTGTCAAAGAGGAAGCATTTTGTTGTTGCAAACCTAACATAAGAAGTGAAATTTTTTTAACGTAATAAATAATCACAATTTCACTGTTACTTTCAGAGTAAGGGATTAAACTTCTTTGATGGTATGTTATGAGTCAACATTAAGTCTTCCAATCCCCCCAATTGTTATGATATTATATTAGGGTTATTTGGTTATATAGTATTTATAAGTTTGAATGTTGAATTAGTTAAGAAGAATTTATTATGTGGTTTTCTTGGTTAAAGATAATATATATATTTTTAAACATATTGTGTTCAAGTAGATGTATCTGTAGGGTGCTTGCGCGTTGTTAATGGTTAATAAAGATTCTAAAAATATATTATCTTATTATCATCTTAATATTATTAAAAATATTATTTACGAATTTATTAATTTTTATATAAAAAAGCTAATGTTAATAGTGATAGTTGAGTTGGAATTGTATACTATTATATGGAGTCGTTTAATAGATAATACTTTTACTTTATATTTCGTCCTTGAATGATTGGAGAACGTGGAGTAGTCCACATTGTTATTACTCCCGATAAATGGCATCTTGAATGTGTACCCTAAAGAAATGGCATCTGTTTTATTTTTGCTAAACAAAAAAGGAATATTTTGAGTCATAAATTCTTGCCTCGTACTTTATTTTCTTTTATGATTACTTGTTCCAAATAGAAGCATCTAAAAGCTTAAAGATGGGGTTTAGGTTCAATCCTTGGATTGCACGGAGGTACTCCTTTAGGCTCCATTCTCCAATTAATGCCTATACATTGAATACGAAGTGAAATCCAAGTTCAAGTAGAATCTCAATTCCATTTGTTCTATTGAGTTTTATTTTTTATTTTTAAAAAATAAATTTGATTCAAGAAAAAAATTTAATCATTTAAGTTCAATAGTCTAGAAATGACCATCCAACTCAGTTGGTAGAGCACAAAGTTCTTAACCTTGGAGTCGTGGGATTGAGTCTCACGGAAGGCATTTCATAATTCGGAGGTCTCTACGGAAGTTGCCTCAACCTGGTGTTGGGGGCAGCTACTATCCTACCTCTCCCTTACCCATTACATATGGGAATAAGGGTCAGCTAATTTAAGTTCAATAGTCCATGCATATAGATTTATTAATTAAGTAAATGAGTTTGGCTTTCATCACTTTTATAGGGTAAATTATACGTTTAGTACCTCAATTATCACTTTTGTTTCGTTTTGGTCATCTAACTCTTTTTTTAAATATACATGATGTTTAGTTTTGATTTCATTTTGGTCACCCGTGATTAAAAAATTAATAGTGACGTTAATGTATCACCATAAGATAATGTTACGTCATCATTGAAAAAAATGTTAATAGTTATGTTAATCTTTTAACGATGAGTGACAAATTGAAACCAAAATGTAAAATTAGATATGATTTTTTTAAAAAAGTGAGTGATTAAAACAAAATAAAAATAATAGTTGAAATACTAAACATGTAATTTACCCTTTTATCATAAGTTTCATCACTTTCTCAAGCTTAATCATTTGCTACCGTGATTGAATGGAAATTTTTTAAAATAACAAAAATATACTAAAAACAAAATTGATATTATTGAAACTAAAAGAGTATATATTCAAACCCAAAGTCTTGTCTTTCACCCTGAAGAATGCCTTCCCTTCCCCACCAATCAACATCACACTTGGCTTTTTAATGAATTTATTGTTACAATTTGATTAGTTAATAGTTTCGAGCAGCATGCAATCAATCATATAACTGAATTTCCTATTTTTAGTAAAAAGATCGTTGCATTGCTGACCCCATTCAAAGGGTTTTGCTCACTCTTTTTTTTCTTTTCTTTCAATCCAAACACACTTCTTTCATTGTTTATTACAAGAGAAAAGAAAAGAAAATTCTTCACCGCCCATTTCCTCTGGTTTAGAACTTGTGTTTGATTGGCATTTCTAAACTTCAATAATAATTTAATAATTGACTTTAAACAATGTGTAGCAGTACATGATTGGCTCTTTTAAATAAACTTGAGAGCTGCTACTCTTATTATTTAATTAAAGAGGGTAAATTATATAATTAGAATATAAACTATCACTTTTATTTCATTTAGTATATGAACTTTCATTTTTTTTAATCATACATATCGTGACGTATAGTTCATTTTAATTTTCTACCATTAAAAACTTAATGGCACAATTGAAGTGACAATTTTTAATTTTTAAACCATTAATTAATTATTATTTAATTAATTTTTAACTAATTTTTAATTTTGAGTTTTTGAGTCCTACTTTATAAGTCAAACTTTATTTGAATTTTTTTTAAAATTTAGATGAAATTATGAATTGAGTTTTATTCACTCCTACAAATAAATTTGTTTTAATAAATAATATTTAATTGAATAATAAGTGTTTTATATCTATAAGCATTATGACTATTAAACTTTAATTATCATATTTATACCTTGTGATGTAATATTTTTTTTATTAATCTAAGTGATTATACGTAGTATTTGTTTTAAAGATTATCAACTATTTAACAATGAAAGTTCTAACACCTTTTGTAGTTTCTATGTTCGAACCTGAGGCTTCTATAGATAACGATCATCCATTTGACTATTGAGGTAGCTTGATTCGTACCATTTGTGATGTAATATTTATATGAATTTCAAACAAATGACTATTATTAAATATACTACAAACTGTATAACAAATGTGCTTAAAGACTAGTATAGAGAACATGACAAAAGTGTTGAATGTCTTGTGTAATAAGGAAAGTTATGAACTAATATTTAATCATTGAATTTTACAACTTCTTACAATTAAAATTTCTTTTACCCATATTAATCCAAATTTTGATAATTTCTTACAATTTCGTCCAACAAGTATTCGTACGATGAATGGGAAGTGAAGAATGACATAGTAGTAA
This sequence comes from Hibiscus syriacus, assembly GCF_006381635.1. NCBI lineage: Eukaryota > Viridiplantae > Streptophyta > Magnoliopsida > Malvales > Malvaceae > Hibiscus > Hibiscus syriacus. The sequence continues at coordinate 604,275 of NW_024062828.1, read as the reverse complement.
GTAACTTGAATTTTTTTAATCATTTAATAATAAATATTTATAATTCTGCATATATTATATTTGAATCTAAAATTTTAAAAAATAATAATAAATCTCTTAATTATTAAATTCTTTTTATTTATGCTAGAAAGTGATTGTTTTAAGTTTCACTAAACATTTAAAAAGAAAAGAAAAAGTGTACAGATGAGCGTGAATTCCATACGAAAAAACAAAAATTATACACAGAGTCAGCAGCAGGAGAAACAACCATAAGAGGGACGTTTCCAGGCAAAATCCATGTGCCCACATGCCTGCTTGCGAGTTTGAAACAAACACCAACGCTACTCTTTTCTCACATATATATTATTTAAGATTATCATTGAGTTCTATTTTTTAGTGTAGATTTTGGAGAGAGACCCTGAATCAGAAACACTTCAACACAAGAAGAAGAAGAAGAAAAGCTAATAGCTTTCAAAGATTGTTGCTTTCTTTCTTTTTTTGACTGTTTGTTGGATTCGAGGAGTAAAGCTGGGATTTTCAGTTTGGGGTTGAAAAAAATGAAGGAGAAAAGTGAGAGTGGTGGAGCAGGGTATGTAAGAGCAGATCAAATAGATCTGAAGAGCTTAGATGAGCAACTTCAAAGACATCTTAGTAGAGCATGGACGATGGAGAAGAACAAGAACAGGAAAGACGAGGGAGACGAAGGAGGTGCAGCAGCTGCTGCTGGTGGCGGCGGCGGAGCACAGCTGAGGTCAAGCAACACTGTAAGAAGACAAGAGTGGGAGATTGATCCTTCTAAGCTTATCATCAAGAGTGTTATAGGCCGTGGCACTTTTGGCACTGTTCATCGTGGTGTTTATGATGGCCAAGATATTGCTGGTATATATATATATATATATGTATATGTATATGTATATGCATATACACATATATTATTCACCTTTCTTTTTCTTTTCTTCTTTTTCCAATCTCATTTCTCTCTTTATGATTTGCTTTTGAGTATCCATTTGTTGTTGAAACACTTCTAAATAACATTTTTTTTCTACATGTACTGAAAGTGCCGTTTTGTTCACTTGGTTTGTGATATAGATTTCACCCATTTTTTCTCCTTTTTTTCATTTAGTTTCTTTGTAAATTAACTTTCTATGAATTAGGCACTCAAGCAGTGTTGATGAACTGTCTATGGCTTGATTTTGTTAGTGTTCTTCTATGTTTCTTGTGTAATTGTAAAATATGAGTATATACACATATGCATAGTATTTATGTCCGAAAATGTGTTAGGGACCGGTATCGAATAGTTTCCCTATATTAGTAGTATTATTATATCAAAGCTGCTGCCTCAGTTTTGCAGTGATTGCTCTAAGTGTTTATGAGGGGCTTCTCTCTTGAAAATCTGATTACAACTGTTCCATTTGTTTTGCTTCTGCTGGGAATATCCAATTAAAGAGAGGAAACCAGAGTTCTTAGAACAACAACAACCCACCCATTGCTTAAATTTGTTTTTCCCTTGTGAATCTGTTGATTTTTCACTAGGCAGTTTGTGATCAAACTTGTGGATCAAACTTCTGGAAATCGAATCCGTGATTCACGAGATCTTTCGAGCTGGCAGTTAGTTGAACTGCTGCAGTGACCTAAATGATGTTATTCTTCTTTTTGTTAGGCTTTCATGTGTCCTAATTTATTGTTGTTTTGCACTTTTTATCTCAACCTTTTTGGAGATAAAAAGCTTCATTCACACAGTGAACTTGCATATTCTGGCTAAGCTATAAATCTGCCAAATGATCATTTGCTGGACCCCGATTATTTCCGGTCATCGACACGTATTTAACTGCCACATTAATCCATAACAAGATTTGTGACCTTTAGATAGTGCTTTGATTGATCATAAGGGTGATTTTTGGGTATGTTTGTATGATGTTCAATTGCCTATCAGTTAAAACATGTATGAAAAATATGGTCTATCGTGTGGTTTACATTTGTTTAGTAACTGTTTACTTTCTTTTCTTGTTTCTTCCGTCATGCTTAGTTAAACTTCTTGACTGGGGAGAAGAGGGCCACAGATCCGAGGCCGAACTATCTTCACTTCGAGCAGCTTTTACACAAGAAGTTGCAGTGTGGCATAAGCTTGATCATCCTAATGTAACAAAGGTAACAATCTTTTCCACATTCTTATCCCGTATCTTTACTCTTCTTGACCCGAACTGCAAAACCTGCATTTGTTTCATCTACAAAAGAAAGCTTGCATGTATAGAAAATGCATAAGCTTTTAGTCGGTTTATTTCTCTTATTTTACTTGTTCAAATATGTCAACTCAGTAATTGGGGGTGTTGACAAAAGTCTGTATGTACATTGGTATGCAAGATGATAATGGCGTTTTTTAACATTATACTTATTTGTCTTTAATCTGTGTCCAAATATTTCCATGCAGTTTATAGGGGCAACAATGGGGTCGTCGGAGCTGAGCATACAAACGGAAAACGGTCACATCAGTATGCCGAGTAATGTTTGTTGTGTTATTGTTGAATATTGTCCTGGGGGTGCTCTGAAATCCTACCTGATAAAGAATCGGAGAAGAAAGTTGGCTTTTAAAGTAGTTATTCAACTGGCACTAGATCTTGCACGAGGGTCGGATTCTTATGCCCTGTCTATATAATTTCTTTTGATTATATAACATGTGAAATTATAAATTGTAATTTAAACCGAAGTTCCGATAATCATTTGTGTTGATGTCGTTGCTTTCGACACTTTGTAGGTTGAGCTATCTTCACTCCAAAAAGATTGTCCATAGAGACGTCAAAACCGAAAACATGCTTTTGGACAAGACGCGTACGGTCAAAATAGCTGATTTCGGGGTTGCTCGACTCGAGGCTTCAAATCCTAATGACATGACTGGAGAGACCGGAACTCTTGGTTATATGGCACCGGAGGTATGATACAGTATATTCTTTTATTTTGAGTTTTGCTGTCTCTCCCTTTTGATGAGTTTAAATGGCCCTAAATTTGGTACAGGTCCTTAATGGCAATCCCTACAATAGGAAGTGCGATGTGTATAGTTTCGGTATCTGCTTGTGGGAGATATATTGCTGTGACATGCCGTATCCCGATCTCAGCTTCTCAGAGGTGACATCGGCTGTAGTCCGCCAGGTAAACGAATTATCTCCGATGATGTACGATTCCATATGGATTGTAAATATTGTCATAACATAAACTTTAAACTACAGAATCTGAGGCCGGAGATACCTCGTTGCTGTCCGAGTTCTCTTGCAAATGTAATGAAGCGATGCTGGGATGCGAACCCTGACAAACGACCGGAGATGGATGAAGTGGTGTCGATGTTGGAGGCCATCGACACATCAAAAGGTGGGGGCATGATCCCGCACGATCAACCTCAGGGTTGTTTGTGTTTCCGAAGATATCGAGGACCTTGATATCGATACCACGTTGAGTTTAACATGGCTTTTAGAGGCAAGTAATGGTCCAATTTATTCATATTTCATTGAATTGGAAAGATATCGATGTAAAAGAGATGAAAGTAGAAAGTTGTATCTGTGCTATCCGAACATGCATTTTGTACAGATGCCATGTTTCCTCCTTTGATTCAGAATACTGTGAATCTGATTTGGTCCAACTCCGATTCATCCACTGACTATATTAATGCTATAAACGAAACATCTATGCTGACCAAGTACTCAGATTCAACTGGAAAAGGAATCAACTCACTCGTGGTCGAGTTACGCAATTTAAGCCAAGTTTGAGTATGTTTCAAGTAACAACGAAAATCATGCTCGGTAAGTGAGCAAGTGGATTTTATTAAGAGTGAACTATTTTGATGGGATTAAAAATTTCAAGTAAACGAGTTTTATTTAATAACTCAAAATTTATTTAAAATTTTTCAAGTCAAGTTGTTCAAATTTTTATTTATATTTAATTATAAATATTTGTAACCATGTATGATATATACATATATATATATATATTTTTTAATATAGATATATATATCATGTAGAGTCGAGAGATTCAACTCAAACATGAAAATTAATCAATTAATTATTAAAGTTTTGAATTATTCAAGTTCTGTTCATAATTATTTCTGCTAATGATTCCAACCAAAATCTTCTTTTTTTTGGGGGGGGGGGGCACAACAATAATTTGTATTATCAAATGATATCGGCGAGATTTACAGTCATTGAAGACTCCATTTTCCTTACTATTAGTATCTTACTCACAAGGGAAGAAGTCGCAAAATCTCATCATTTCCAATCGATTCATTCAATATTTCTTTTTTAGAGGAAAAATTCTCACATTTAAATTATGTGTTAGAGGTACTAATACCTCATTCCATTCATCTCGAAATCTTGGTCTAAACCCTTCAACTTATATTTTATAAATCAAGTCAAGTCTATTATAGGTCCAATTTTCACCAGAGATCCCAACGGCCCTGTACATTTGACAGAACAAAACATGATTTTTATCCACAAAATCATGACCTTCCTAGTTCTTTGCAAATTATGGAATTTTATACCAAACAAAAGCATAAAAAGAAAAAAGAATTAAACCCAATACCCGTCGCCAATAGGCAGACTAACCAATTCATAAAGCATAAACTAAGAAACCTCTGTCCTAATTGTAGAATAAAGCAAAATTGAGAGTAAAGTTGATGTTCCCTTCGGAACTCAAAATGTAAAAAAATTTAGGGTGCTCCACCAGGCTGATTAGAGAGCTGAACATCTGCTGCTGGCCTTTTGTCTTTCTTACTGTCCTTCCCATTGAAGTAATAGTATCCATATAAAACCAGCTGCATAAACCCAAAGATTGCTCCTAGCCGTTCGATATCTGCAAATATTCACATTATTGTTATTGCTATTATCACTGCTTCCATTTCTATGGATATTATTATTTTTGTTTAAATATCATACCAGGAGGAAGATGTCAAATGGAAGGAGGCCATAAATGGTCCAGCAGACACCATTAGAGAATCCAGCCAATGAGAGCCAGAAGGGCATGTACTCCACACTCTTTGTTGTGATAACTTTTTCTGTTAATTTAAACAAGAATTGTTAATATAAAAAATAAAAAGGAGTGAACTTAGAGTGGAGGAACAATGGAGTTGAAGATGTTACCCAGATGGCAAGAGGTGCGGCGTACATAAAGATGTTGAAAATATCAGATATAACTCCAACGAAAAGAGTTCTGTGGCTGCCGTGCAAGGACAGCATTGCCACCAGAACAATGGCTACTGTCAATGCCGCTTCACCAAGGAGGACATAGGCAACAGTAAGCTGAAAATTGGTACAAACAAATCAACATGAATGGTAAACTAAATAGAATAACATCAGGTATAGGCTGTTAAAGATGGTAATGACAACGAAAACCCAAAATCTTAAAACCCATCATCCAAAACCCTACCCAATATTGATGCCTACGTTCAATCTAACATGTGTTCTCATCCTAAAATTCTACCAATATCGATGCTTACGTTCAATCTATATAAATTTATGGACATCAAAAGGTGTTTGATATAATTACCGAGAGAATGGTTCATATATGCGTACCCTTTTCTTCTGATCATTGGCATAAATGACGTACACGGTTAGGTACATCAATTCAATGACAAGACCGACGGCGTTGATGGTCAACACTAAAAGGTTGTCCTTTTTAACAAAGGGGAGGCCATAGAAACACCAAGAGATGCAGTTCATAACCGTGACCAAGTACCGGATTGCCTGAAACTCCTCCACTGCCTTCTTCTTGTAGATCCGATAAAAAGTCAGCCTATTCACAAAAATCAAACAATTGTTGGAGATGATACTAAATGCAAAAGGGAAAATAATTAAAATGGCGAGAGAGTGCAATTACACTGGCGAAAGAACGAGGCAAAAGAGATGACATTACCCGTAAAAGAAATAAATATAAATAAACAAATAATACTCATACACCGTGTAAAAAAGTAAGAAAATCTCTGCAGTCTTTAATCTATACATAGATTTATTAATTGACGTAAAAACTTAAACCTCATGACAAACAAAAAAGAAAAGGAGAACGAAATCTCCATCGATCAAACACAAAAAGAATCGAAATCTTTAACAAATAAATACAAATATTTCAGTTCATATTTACTTCAACAAAAAAATATAAATAAAACAAATAGAAAAGTAAACATTTCTAGTTTCATTGAAGCAAACAGAATCGATTTCCATAGAGAAAAGTTAAAAAAATTGAATATTTTTTAATTCAAAAAAACAGTTTACAATTAATTTAAATAATATATAATTATAAAATAAAAATTTTATATGGATTTTTTTAATTAATTAATATTGATTTGGGTTTAAAAGTTATTGGATTTTAAATTATTAATTGGGTTTAAATGGTTTGAGATTAGCTTATATGTTATATATAATATATTTAAAATTTAAAATTTAATTTCGGTTAATTCGATTAATTAACCGATTTTGAACTGAATTAATCATTAACCGAATTCTAAAAAAATTGTTAACCGTTCCCCGATCGAACTAATTTAGTGGCCGACCGGATTAACCGAACTAATTCGATTCAATTGGTTGATTCGGTTAAAACCAAAAATGAACACTGTTGAGTTAATCGATTGACGGAATCGGCCAAGAGGGGGTAAATTGACAATTAAAATTTTGGTGGAAGCTTTTGTAGAAAATTGAAAGTAATTGAACAGCGATTTAGAGTGGTTCGACTTTATCAACCAAAGTCTACGTCCACTACCTTAGCTATCCACACTAAGGATTTTCCAACAAATTCACTAATTTGTTCTTTTTTTTAAGGACAAAGAGTAACCTTACAGCTCCCTCAAGAATTATACTATAAATTCTTGAGCACACTCTTTTTCAAAGAGAAATACACAAATTTGCAAACTTACAAAGAAAACCTCACAAGGTAAGATGTTTGCACAATTCTAGAACAAGAAATAACACTCACAAATAATTACAAATGAGCACAAATGGTGTTCTTTGAAAGCAAAATGAATATTGAAAGAAAATTGGCTTGATTTGCATAAACTTGGTGTTTGATTGTAACAACCCGAAAATTTTAAAATAATATTTAATTGGGAATTGAGGTTTTAATTATGAAAATTGGTGGATTTTTGGGGACTAAATTGGAAGTTTTTAAAACTTGAAGCTTATTTTAGAGTTAAAAAATTCAGGGACCAAGTCCTGAATTTACCCTAAAATGTTAGGTATGGGTTGTTATATACGTGAATCAGAAACCAATTCCTCCCAAATTCCCTCTCCCAACCTCAACTTCTGACGACGATCCCGACGCTGTCTGAATTCCGATCGTCATTTTAAAACCACCATCGTGTTCATCATCGAGCAGGAACAAACCCTTCAATTTAATTGAAGCGAAACGCTGCCAAACGCCGTGAATTTCAAGTCAAAGCATCGACATTTTTTTAGCTCAATCGCCTAGAAAATTCTAAATTCATCGCCGATCGTTGCTCCGTTTACGACACCTCTCGCACCATCGTGTTCCTTGTACCGTTCCGAGTCCGCCGGTGTCATCCTCGGTCTCCGTTGACGGCGGCGCGTGGGGAGGTGAACCGGTCAAAGTTTCCGATTTGATGAAATCGTGCTCTCCGCCGTTCAAAAATTTGAACCGATCCTTGTAAGTATCTCGAAATCGCTCAAAATAATTTTAGAAATTTTTCTGTGATTTTTAGAGCCCCGGGGGACACCTCACGCGCCCACACGCGCCGCCGCAGGGCGAGTGAAATCTGGAAACCGGTTTGACCGGTCAAAACCCGTTGACCCGACCAGTTAACCCAACCCGACCGTTGACCTGTGTTATTCTGGGAATTAATTCGGTTTTGGTGCTATTCTGGGAATTAATTCGAAATGGGTGCTATTTTGATAATTTTTCGAAATAATGATATTCTGGGAATTAATTCGAAATTGGTGCTATTTTGAGAATTAATTCGAAAAGGGTGCTATTTTGGTAATTATTTTAAAAAGGGTGCTATTTGTGTAAAATGGTTGACAGTTTGTTGACCTCCTTTGACCAGAACTTTGATCGGCTATTAAACAATCGTTAATCTTTTCCGAAAATACCTATCCTGACAATTTTTGACGTCCCGAATCCGTTTTTAGGGTCCGTTTCACCAAATTCGAACCTGAAAGTCTCTAAATCGTCAGTCAAACCCGTTGACTTTGATTTTGATCAAGAATTCAAAATTTCGGAAGGTACTAAATTTGATTCCGAAGTCCGTTTTCCCAAATGCTGACCCGAAATTCCCGAATCGAGCCTGTGAACCCAAAAAGGCTTAGTATCTTAATATTTTGATTATTTTTAAGAGTTTTGGTTAAGGAATTGATTCAATAAAATATTTTATGAAGGTACTCGTGTTTCACCTGAGCAAGGATCAGTTAGGTCCGGTGTTGTCCGTTCGTCAGATCAGTCCGAACCACGTATTACAAGAATTACCCGTAGGTTTCTGTATATTTTTTTTATAAAGATTAAGATTATTTATATTAGGATTCCAATATGATTTTTCCAATTCGTAGGATCTAGCGCTACAGAGCGTGATCGACAAACCCAGTAGTAGGCTTCCCTATCTGATTTCTCAGACTGTTACAGGTGTGTTTCCCGACAGTGTTAATTATTTATGTTTTAAAATATACATCTGAACATTATGTATATGACATCTGATTTGCCGCATATTTCTGATATGATTTCTGGTTACGGTATTTTATACCGATTTTCTGAATATTGAATATTCGATATCTGAAATTCTGTATACTACTGACTTGTCTTCTGATTTCCGTATTTCTGTATATTATTGTTAAGCATGAACACTTTTATGTTTTAAAGAATTAATCATTGTTTTCATTCAAATACATTCATGAACATCTCCATCATTGGGGGGTTTTGTTGAAGGAAGTATATCCGCAGGTTCCTCGGCTTTGTGCTTAGGGCTTATTTGTTGTGTGGGCTGGGTGTATGGTTCTGGGGAACCTACACATTCTGTTGTGATGGGCTGGGGGTAGTGTTCATATTTTTTTTAACGACATGATTGCATAAACTGACTTTACTGGAATATTTTTATCAGTATGTTTTTATATACACTGTATGGAACACACTGGGCTTTTTAGCTCATTCTGTAGTTTTTACCCTTTTTCAGATAACAGCAAGCTGTAGTCTAGCAGATTTGGCATCAGGGAAGATCAACTACTTAATTTGTACGAACATATATCTCTATATGTTTTTCAGTTGTGTTTGGTGATATGTATTTGCTATCATTTTGGACTTATTTGTATTATTAATATTTTGTTTTGTATTATAAATAATATAATATAAGTTGTTTTAAATATAAAGAAATCTCTGAATGGGACATGTGCCCGCTTAGGTTTGGGTCTAACTTACAGACCGGGTCTGGGGGGTTACATTTGGTGGTATCAGAGCTTTCGGTTTTAAACACTCGGACTGTATATGGGTCTTAAAATTTGAATTTTTAAGAAATAAAAAAAACGTGTCACCATATTTTATCATTTAAAGTTTTCTCGAGATCCCTGATGCTAATCTGACATATGTTTCAAATTTTTCTGTAGAGCCTTATAGATCCAACGATGAATGCTGCTAGAAGTCGTAGGACAGGACGTGGACGTGGTAGAGGGCGAGTCGCTCGACCTTCTGTTACGATAGACGATCCATTGTCACCACTTGATCCTCCTGTTCCACAAGTAGATCTGACTATTTCTCATGATGATCAGTTTACTCCTGTGAGAGACCCTCTCGTCACTGAAAATGAGGATACAGAGATGAATGAAGACGCCATTAATAGAGCTATCTTTCACATGTTTCAGAGAGCTGCTAGAGCCCCTAGTAACATGACTGCAGTGGAGATTTCAAATTCTCTGGTTGCTGCTGGTGTAGTACCATTCGAGGGTATTACTGGTGGACCTCCGACAGACGCTGAGTATTGGCTGGAGGACACATAGAGGATTATGGATGAGATGGACCTCAGACCTGAGCAAAAGTTAAAGGGGGCCCTAACTATGTTGAAGAAAGAGAGCTTCAGGTGGTGGCAATCAATTTCTGGTAGTATTCCGAGAAATCAGTTAACATGGGATATTTTCAAAGAACGTTTTCGGAGTCGCTACGTCGGAGAGAGATATCTGCAGGAACGACGCCAAGAGTTTCAGAATCTGGAGCAGGGTAATATGTCTGTTATGGACTACGAGATTGAGTTCATCCGATTGAGTCGCTATGCCCCTGGACTTGTTAACACTGAGACAGATCGATGCTTGAGGTTCGAGAATGGACTCAGGTATGAGATCAGGAGTCGAGTCGCTACCCACCGAGAGAGGAATTTTGATGCTTTGGTTGAGATAGCCAAGACTGCTGAGGAAATAGAGCGACTGGGTATGGAGCACCGGAGAGATAATGATCGAGCTCAAACCCGATTCAGGAGGCCTTCTGGTTCTGTTAATTCTTCTGCACATCCTAGCAAGAGGGGCAGGGGTGAATCTTTTCAGAGAGGCGGTGCAAGTGCCAGGCCTGTAGCATATGGTTCTCCAGCTGTTCAGTCTTCTAGACCTGTTGATTCTGGTTTGCAGCCATGTAATTATTGTGGGAAACCTCATCCTGGGGAATGCAGAAGAAAATTTGGTACCTGTTTTAAATGTGGTTCTAGTGACCATTTTATAAGGGATTGTCCATTATCAGTTACTACAGTTCAGACGCCAGCTCGTACTCCCGCTCGTACTCAGAGTACTGTTCAGACTCCTGTAGGTGGTCGTACTCAGGAGAGAGCACCTGGATCGACTAATAGAGGCTGAGCATCTCAGAATAGGGGTCCAATCAGATCTGAGGCCAGACAACCTGCATTGGTTTACACTGCTAGACTTCGACAAGATCGTGATGGGCCTAATGTGACTGCAGGTACTGTTACTATTCATTCAGTTCCATACTTTGCATTGTTTGATAGTGGCTCTACAAATTCCTATGTATCACATTCCGTTTCTGAGGGTCTAAATATTCCTGTTGAGAATACTGAGCGTTCAGTGATAGTTCAAAGTCCCTTAGGCCAATCCATCGTGTTGGATCGTATTTTTAGAGAGTGCCCTATAGAGATCAATGGGGAGATTTTTCTGGCTGACCTGATGGAGTTACCCTTTGAAGAGTTCGATTTGATTCTTGCTGTTCTAAAGACCTCAGATAATCGAAAGATTGTAATGATCGGGGAACGACGTGGATTTCTGACGAATGTTGTGTCTGCTTTGGTAGCGGAGAAGATGATCAGGAAGGGTTCTGAGGCGTTTCTTGCTTATATTTTGGACACTAGGAGATCGTAATCCGATATTGAAGGCATCCGAATTGTCAAGGAATTTCCCGATGTTTTTCCCGAGGAGTTGCCTGGATTACCTCCAGATAGAGAAATCGAGTTTGTGATTGAAGTCTATTCTGGTTCCACCCCGGTTTCAATGGCTTCTTATCGTATGGCCCCAAAGGAGCTTAAAGAACTAAAAATCCAACTCCAGGAGTTGTTGGACAGGGGATTTATCCGACCCAGTGTATCACCGTGGGGAGCCCCAGTTCTCTTTGTCAAGAAGAAAGATGAGACGTTGAGACTCTGTATCGATTATAGGAAACTGAACAATCTCACGGTGAAAAACCAATATCCTCTACCTAGAATCGACGATCTATTTGACCAATTTCGAGGGGCTTCTATCTTTTCAAAGATAGACTTACGATCTGGTTATTATCAACTCAAAGTGAGAGATTCGAATATTCCGAAGACTACTTTCCGTACTCGATATGGGCACTATGAGTTTTTAGTGATGTCATTCGGGTTAACTAATGCCCCTGCTGCTTTTATGGATCTGATGCATAGGGTGTTTCGACCTTATTTGGACCAGTTTGTAGTTGTATTAATTGATGACATAATGGTGTATTCTAGAAGTGAAGCAGAACATGAGGAGCATTTAAGGATTGTTCTTCAGACTCTAAAGGAGAATAAGTTATATGCTAAGTTGAGCAAGTGTGAATTCTGGCTCAGCGAAGTGACTTTTCTTGGACATATCGTCTCTGCTGATGGTATTCAGGTGGATCCGAGCAAAGTGGAGGCTATTCTGAACTGGAAGCAACCCAGAAATGTCTCTGAGATCCGTAGTTTCTTGGGCTTAGCTGGTTACTACCGTCGTTTCATTGAAGGGTTCTCCCTTATTGCAGCTCCTCTGACAAAACTATTGAGGAAAGATGTTCCATTTGTCTGGTCTGAGGACCAACAAGCTAGCTTTGAGAAACTGAAGATTGTTCTAACTCAAGCCCCAGTATTGATTCAGCCTGAATCTGGGAAGGATTTTTCTGTCTACAGTGATGCTTCTCATTATGGATTAGGAAGTGTCTTGATGCAAGATAGGAAGGTTATCGCTTATGCGTCACGTCAGTTAAGGCCGCATGAGCGTAATTATCTTACTCACGATCTGGAATTAGCTGTGTGGTTTTTGCTTTAAAGATCTGGAGACACTACCTCTACGGAGAAAAGTGTTATATCTATACTGATCATAAGAGTCTGAAGTATCTGCTTACTCAGAAAGAATTGAATTTGAGACAGCGTCGCTGGTTGGAGCTTTTAAAGGACTATGATTTTGAGATAGAATATCATCCAGGGAAGGCTAATAGTGGCAGACGCCTTGAGCCGTAAGGCGATATCAGATCTCAGAGCCTTATTTGCCAACTTGAGCTTATTTGATGATAACAGTCTGTTAGCGGAGTTGCAGGTTAAACCTACTTTGGCCGAGGAGATTAAGGCCAAACAGCTCCTTGATAGCTCGTTGCTTTCCATTATTGAACTAGTTAAACAAGGATCGAGTTCGGAGTATACTGTGGATCAGGATGTATTTTGTGTTTTCATGGTCGTTACTGTGTTCCTAAAGATGATGAGTTGAAACAGGTTATTCTTCAGGAGGCTCATAGTAGTCCTTATGCTATGCATCCTGGTGGGGACAAAATGTACAATAATCTCAAAGAGCGCTACTTTTAGACTGGTATGAAGAAAAATATTTCAGATTTTGTGGCGAGGTGTTTGACTTGTCAGCAGGTTAAGGCATAGCACCAGCATCCGTTGGATTGTTACAGTCAATTAAGATTCCTGAGTGGAAATGGGAGCGTATTACGATGGACTTCGTTACTGGTCTTCCTCTAACTCCTTCCAAAAAGGATTCTATCTGGGTGATTGTTGATCGACTCACCAAGTCAGCGCACTTTATCCCTATTCGGGTTAATTATTCTCTGGATAAACTGGTTAAGTTGTACATTTCTGAGATCGTTAGACTTCATGGTGTTCCGTTGTCTATCATATCTGATCGAGATCCGAGATTCACTTCCAGGTTCTGGAAAGCTTTGCACGAGGCTCTGGGTACTTGTAACACCCCCAACCGTATCCGACCCGGATACGAGTCCGAAGTGTCACATTGTATTTTCAAACATTTATTCATATAAAATAGTGAGTAATTTAAAAACTTTTATAACATTGAACTTATTCAAAACGTTTACAAAACTATTCAGAGCTTATACACTATATTCTTTTGATTACATGCCAACTAAAACTTTATTTATTAAAATACGTATTATTCACCTCTTTTCTGATCTGACATTTGGTAAGGAGAACTGACCTGTCTTGCTCCATATTGCTCTTTACTCTTCTCGAAACCTACGTGTGAAACAATCACACGCTAAGTCGTTGACTTAGTGAGGCATATAAACATATAATAAAAACCATAGAACATTTCATATAACAAAACACATACCTGTACAAATACTATCATTATCATTAACATATCTATCATATAGTATCATACATTTTTCCAATCAATACCCATTTCATCCGATGAATATGTATTCTAAACATTTGATCATGACATTTCAATATGCATGTATCTATTACACAATAACATATATATAATCATATCATGCACATACGAAACTTACCTTCTTGTACCACTTTCACTTTAAAGTTTGTATTTCAATTGCCCATGTATATTATTGAGAATAGAGGTATGTGAGTACATTGAGGTTGTGCACTAATGCTGTCACCACAGCTCGTATCAATTCCCTCATGGGGCACCGAACCTTAGTTCAGTATTCGTCCCGTAGGACCACTGTATATGTCCCGTATGACCATTATGTCCCGAAGGACTACTCTTTAAGAACCACATACATAATACAATGGCTCCAATAAGTGTACCGAAAATACTACATATAGGTTCCACATAATTACATACATGTCCCGAAGGACCACGTAGAACCCTCGACTCTTGGCATGCCAACTATACCTATAGCTCTCATATCATATACTATGGGCATTATTCTTATGTTTCATATCACTTGTTCCTTTTCTTCTGTCACATACCATATGTATGTGTGAACATACATCTCATATCATATAACCTTTATCTCAAGTGCATGTAATCACGTATTACATGTAATCACGTAGATCATTTCATATGGATTATATCATTTCTCATTTTTCATGTAAACACACATGTCATATCTTATTCACATATGTTCATATATACATCATATATCACATAGAATAACATATAAACTTATACATATATTCATGTACATACTTTCATATAGTTCGTATATCAATGCCCTATAACTTATCCCACATTATTTATATCCTAGTTTCATATATTTACTTAATTCAATTTCACATAACTTGTTACCTATATATATTCTTATAACTTATCATCACATAACTCCCATAACATCTTCCTATGGCTTCATAGATCTTTACTATATGACTCATATATTATATGTTCATTTAAGCCCATAACTCTTCCCATATAGCTTATCTTACATGTTTATATAATCACTTCTGTCAATGTCTCCTAATTTATATATTATTTTCATATTGTCCTATATGTCAATGTTATTTAACTTGTCTCACTTTTCATTTTATCTCATAAGTTGGTTATACTAATTCTCATATATTTAACTCGTGTAATTTATATCTTGTTATTATATCTTTAACTAGACCTATATCCACATGTTCATAATCACATAACTTATATTATTTTTCATATAATCACATATGTCTATGTCGTTTAACTTATCATTTATATCTATATCATCTATTTTATATCATTTTCTCTTGCTATCACATAAGTCCTTGCTATTTTTACATAGTTCGTGATCCTATAGCCAATTATAATAGCATATGTTTATCTTATCTAATATCATATAGTTCTTTAACTTATTTCTTATATCACATATTTATATTATAAACTTATATAATCACATATACTATTTAAACCAGTTCACATAGCTTATCACAATAACATATATTCATTCAATTCATGTAACATATGCAATACATATAACATATGTACCCATTTTCATGCACTCATGCAAACATAAGAATCACAATTCAAATAACATTTTTAGGAGTCCCTTCTTACCATAGTGACTCCATCACTGGCTCATCGCAAGCCAATGTTTATTTGATACATAAGTACAATTTAAATTGCACTCACCTTAGCTTTGCTTTGATTCGATTCTAATTCCTCAATTGTCTCGAAACGGATCACGTTCTATCTCTACATAACAATACACATATTCATATCAATATTCCAATTGATATATTCTAAACTGTCACTTCTTAGGCTAAGAGAAAAGCCAATTTCCTCTTTCAATTAAGGTATGCATCGATGCACTACTTGTGCATCGGTGCATAAAATGCATTCGATGTTTCCTTATTAATGAGATGCATCGATGCACTCCTTATGCATCGATGCATTGATTGCATTTGATGTTATTATTTTAAAAGGATGCATCGATGCATTAGCTATGCATCGATGCATCAAAGGCATTCGATGTTCTTCTTTTAAAGGAATGCATCGATGCACTTATGAATGTGCATCGATGCACCTTGTCCAGAAATTGTATTTCAAGCCCGAAATTCATTAATTCTTCATTCAATTCTTCTATTTTAAGCCCCCTTATGACATTAAACTCAACTACCATTACTTGAACCAACTTATATCCATGTAAATCATCTTTAACCTCAAAATCCTATCTTCCTTATAAGATTCAAGAATCATACCAAATTTTTATATGTTCTAAATCCAATTCTATCACTCCAAATCTCTTAATTTAACCATTGACAAGTCAAATTTAACTTCCAATTTAAGAAATGAACTCTACTTCAAGATTTCACTTTTCTACTTCCTTTCTTTAATTCTTCATATACTCCTCATCTTATGGTTTTAAGATAATCTAAGCTTTCCTTAAGCTTAGTTATTATCTAAGGATCAATAAGCAACCTTAAATTCATCAAGAATTGGATTCACAAGAAAACTCACCTTTAGCTTGGCTCTCCCACGTATGAAGAAGAAGAAAGGAGAAGAGAACTCTGGATGTTTCTCATTTCCCACGTTTATATCACCTTTAAAAGAAAGATAAAAAATCTTTCTGGTCAAATGACCATTTAACCCTTAACTTCTTTTAATAATTACTAAATAACTTCATCATATATATTCAATAATCATTGAACTATTTCATTCTTTTTCTTTAGTCACCAAATTCTGAAACTTTACAATTTGGTCACTAACCCGGTATTGTGGATGTTACAAATCTCCCCTCCTTTTTAAGAAAATTCATCCTCGAATTTTCATTGGACATCTTGATAGAAACATATCTTCTAAAGTTCTCATGTTACTTCATTTAATTAATCTTTATTGTCATCATCAGAAACTTACTTTTCAATCCTTTAGCTTTTTAATTACCTTTTTCCTTTATATATATATATATATATTCATATCATGTCACTTATCATTTAAATAGCAACCAGTAACTTCAATCCATTTTCATCAATCAACAAACTAAATCCATCTCTAACCAAATTCGTTTTCCATCATCATTTAACCAAAACACGACCTTAAATCTTCTTTAAATATGATTCAACATACCCTTTTAAAGAATCTATTCGCATAACCTTACACACTTTTCTTACTTCTATATCAAACTTATCATCTACATTCCATATAACCTTTATCGTATTTGATCCTTTAACTCAATCCCTTTTCATTTCTTTATTCCATTCTTCCTTTATTTATTCCTTATACACAAATCATATTTTTCCTTTCATGTTCACATACTCTTGTCTTATCACCTATATTCATCTCTGTGTAACAATCTTCATTGCATCCTCATAACTTTGATATCCCTATTTCTTATACCGAACTTTATTCTTTATCATCTCTTGTATTTGTATTTTCTTCTTTAAAGCCACTTTTTAAAACATACCAATGCTTATCTCTTTGCCTACATCATATCTGTATGATCAAGATACATAACCACATCCAGATTCATATCATATTTGATTAACTCCACTTTATCTTTCCTCCAATCTTATAAGTCTAGCACCTTTACCCTGACAACTAGATAATAACTTTTATTCAATCTAGGGCACAAGCCCTATTATACCAATCATATACATCCTTTCCAATCTAAATTATCTCAAAATTCGCTTACTCAACTTATCAATTTCACCTTTATTCTCATACATCCTGAAATTTCTTTTGCTCAAACTCAACATTCTGACTTCCTGTGTCCTATAATCTGATCATCGATATACACATTCTCAAACTCTTCTTATCAATCCTCATCTTTACTCAAATATACAAATTCTTACTTCCTTTTCCTTTACTATACCACATTACTATGATCCAAATATGCAACTATATCCAGATCCATTTCAGATTTGGTTATCATATCCTGACAATATCTTATAATCTTATAATTCCAGTACATTTTTATCACATACTCTGGTTAGCCAACGCTAACTCTTTCCATCTTAACTGCAAACCCTTATCATAAACATACTCTTGTTTATGCTCAATACTATCACTTCGTCAAACTCATAAGCTCTGACTTTATACATCTTATACATTTGTCACTGATGCACCTACCCTTGAGTTCTTCTATAAGTACTCACCACGTCATTAGATCTTTTTAACATTCTTATGGTGACACTTGTTCACCATATTCTATCTTATCCACATACTAACAAAACTAATCCATATCGCTTTTCCGATTCAAAATAATAAAGATCTTCTTTCACTATTCTAATATGATTTCAACTTAATGTTATCAACCTTTAATCTTATAAGACACTTTCTGAGGTTTCTACTCTTCATCCTGCCTGGCCAGGGCAAGTGAATTGCTATCACCATCAGATTTGTCAGCTATCGATTCACTTCGACAATTTCTATAATCAATTTCTACTATATTATACAAATCTTGTTCTATTGGCAAGACAACATACTCCTTACCCTATCAGATCAGAAATTTTCACTCTGTGTTGGCATGTACATTTTTTATGACACTTTGGACTTTAGGTTATGCCGAGAATCGGCTAAACCGTGGCTCTGATACCATTAAATTTAACACCCCCAACCCGTATCCGACCCAGATACGAGTCCGAAGTGTCACATTGTCTTTTCAAACATTTATTCATATAAAATAGTGAGTAATTTAAAAACTTTTATAACATTGAACTTATTCAAAACATTTACAAAACTATTCAGAGCTTATACAATATATTCTTTTGATTACATGCCAACTAAAACTTTATTTATTAAAATACGTATTATTCACCTCTTTTCTGATCTGACATTTGGTAAGGAGAACTGACCTGTCTTGCTCCATATTGCTCTTTACTCTTCTCGAAACCTACGTGTGAAACAATCACACGCTAAGTCGTTGACTTAGTGAGGCATATAAACATATAATAAAAACCATAGAACATTTAATATAACAAAACACATACCTGTACAAATACTATCATTATCATTAACATATCTATCATATAATATCATACATTTTTCCAATCAATACCCATTTCATCCGATGAATATGTATTCTAAACATTTGATCATGACATTTCAATATGCATGTATCTATTACACAATAACATATATAATCATATCATGCACATACGCAACTTACCTTCTTGTACCACTTTCACTTTAAAGTTTGTATTTCAATTGCCCATGTATATTATTGAGAATAGAGGTATGTGAGTACATTGAGGTTGTGCACTAATGCTGTCACCACAGCTCGTATCAATTCCCTCATGGGGAACCGAACCTTAGTTCAGTATTCGTCCCGTAGGACCACTGTATATGTCCCGTAGGACCACTATGTCCCAAAGGACTACTCTTTAAGAACCACATACATAATACAATGGCTCCAATAAGTGTACCGAAGTACTACATATAGGTTCCACATAATTACATACATGTCCCAAAGGACCACGTAGAACCCTCGACTCTTGGCATGCCAACTATACCTATAGCTCTCATATCATATACTATGGGCATTATTCTTATGTTTCATATAACTTGTTCCTTTTCTTCTGTCACATACCATATGTATGTGTGAACATGCATCTCATATCATATAACCTTTATCTCAAGTGCATGTAATCACGTAGATCATTTCATATGGATTATATCATTTCTCATTTTTCATGTAAACACACATGTCATATATTATTCACATATGTTCATATATACATCATATATCACATAGAATAACATATAAACTTATACATATATTCATGTACATACTTTCATATAGTTCGTATATCAATGCCCTATAACTTATCCCACACTATTTATATCCTAGTTTCATATATTTACTTAATTCAATTTCACATAACTTATTACCTATATATATTCTTATAACTTATCATCACATAACTCCCATAACATCTTCCTATAGCTTCATAGATCTTTACTATATGACTCATATATTATATGTTCATTTAAGCCCATAACTCTTCCCATATAGCTTATCTTACATGTTCATATAATCACTTCTGTCAATGTCTCCTAATTTATATATTATTTTCATATTGTCCTATATGTCAATGTTATTTAACTTGTCTCACTTTTCATTTTATCTCATAAGTTGGTTATACTAATTCTCATATATTTAACTCGTGTAATTTATATCTTGTTATTATATCTTCAACTAGACCTATATCCACATGTTCATAATCACATAACTTATATTCTTTTTCATATAATCACATATGTCTATGTCGTTTAACTTATCATTTATATCTATATCATCTATTTTATATCATTTTCTCTTGCTATCACATAAGTCCTTGCTATTTTTACATAGTTTGTGATCCTATAGTCAATTATAATAGCATATGTTTATCTTATCTAATATCATATAGTTCTTTAACTTATGTCTTATATCACATATTTATATTATAAACTTATATAATCACATATACTATTTAAACTAGTTCACATAGCTTATCACACTAACATATATTCATTCAATTCATGTAACATATGCAATACATATAACATATGTACCCATTTTCATGCACTCATGCAAACATAAGAATCACAATTCAAATAACATTTTTAGGAGTCCCTTCTTACCATAGTGACTCCATCACTGGCTCATCGCAAGCCAATGTTTATTTGATACATAAGTACAATTTAAATTGCACTCACCTTAGCTTTGCTTTGATTCGATTCTAATTCCTCAATTGTCCCGAAACGGATCACGTTCTATCTCTACATAACAATACACAGATTCATATCAATATTCCAATTGATATATTCTAAACTGTCACTTCTTAGGCTAAGAGAAAAGCCAATTTCCTCTTTCAATGAAGGTATGCATCGATGCACTACTTGTGCATCGGTGCATAAAATGCATTCGATGTTTCCTTATTAATGAGATGCATCGATGCACTCCTTATGCATCGATGCATTGATTGCATTTGATGTTATTATTTTAAAATGATGCATAGATGCATTAGCTATGCATCGATGCATCAAAGGCATTCGATGTTCTTCTTTTAAAGGAATGCATCGATGCACTTATGAATGTACATCGATGCACCTTGTCCAGAAATTGTATTTCAAGCCCGAAATTCATCAATTCTTCATTCAATTCTTCTATTTTAAGCCCCTCTTATGACATTAAACTCAACTACCATTACTTGAACCAACTTATATCCATGTAAATCATCTTTAACCTCAAAATCCTATCTTCCTTATGAGATTCAAGAATCATACCAAATTTTCTATATGTTCTAAATCCAATTCTATCACTCCAAATCTCTTAATTTAACCAATGACAAGTCAAATTTAACTTCCAATTTAAGAAATGAACTCTACTTCAAGATTTCACTTTTCTACTTCTTTCTTTAATTCTTCATATACTCCTCATCTTATGGTTTTAAGATAATCTAAGCTTTCCTTAAGCTTAGTTATTATCTAAGGATCACTAAGCAACCTTAAATTCATCAAGAATTGGATTCACAAGAAAACTCACCTATAGCTTGGCTCTCCCACGTATGAAGAAGAAGAAAGGAGAAGAGAACTCTAGATGTTTCTCATTTCCCACGTTTATATCACCTTTAAAAGAAAGATAAAAAATCTTTCTGGTCAAATGACCATTTAACCCTTAACTTCTTTTAATAATTACTAAATAACCTTCATCATATATATTCAATAATCATTGAACTATTTCATTCTTATACTTTAGTCACCAAATTCTGAAACTTTACAATTTGGTCACTAACCCGTATTACGGATGTTACAGTGCTCGTTTGAATTTTAGTACAGCTTTTCATCCTCAAACTGATGGACAGTCTGAGTGATTCAGGTGTTAGAGGATATGTTACGGGGTTGTGTGATTGATTTTCGTGGTAGTTGGGAAGATTTCTTGCCGTTAGCTGAGTTTGCTTACAATAATAGTTATCAGGCGAGTATTCGCATGGCACCGTACGAGGCTCTGTATGGACGTAGATGTCGTACTCCTATATGTTGGACAGAGTTGCATGATAGAAAAACTTTGGGTCCAGACTTGGTTTGAGAGACTGAAGATACTGTCAGACTGATCCGTGATCGCTTAAGAGAGGCATTTGATAGGCAGAAGTCATACGCAGATAAGCGACGTAAGGATATCGAGTTTGAGGTTGGAGATCAGGTTTTTCTCAAGGTATCTCCATGGAAGAAGGTATTGAGATTTGGACGTAAAGGTAAACTGAGTCCGCGATTTATTGGGCCGTATCGTATTCTGAATAAAGTTGGACCTGTTGCTTATCAGCTTGAGTTGCCTTCCCAGCTCAGTCGTATTCATGATGTTTTTCATGTTTCTATGTTGAGGCGATACCGTCCAGATCCAGATCACATCATTCAGGTTGATGAGGTAGAGCTGAGACCTGATTTGTCATATGAGGAGGAGCATGTTCAAGTTTTAGAGAGGGATGAGCGAGTTCTTCGGAATAGGCGTATTCCAATGGTCAAAGTTCAGTGGAGTAATCGTAGCCCCTCAGAAGCTACTTGGGAGACATTGGAGTCAATGGAAGTTCAATTTCCTCATCTGTTTTCATAAGATAAATTTCGAGGATGAAATTTCTTATAGAGGGGGAGAATTGTAACAACCCGAAAATTTCAAAATAATATTTAATTGGGAATTGAGGTTTTTATTATGAAAATTGGTGGATTTTTGGGGACTAAATTGGAAGTTTTTAAAACTTGAAGCTTGTTTTAGAGTTAAAGAAAATTCAGGGACCAAGCCCTGAATTTACCCTAAAATGTTAGGTAGGGTTGTTATATACGTGAATTGGTTTCTAAAATCAGAAACCAATTCCTCCCAAATTCCCTCTCCCAACCTCAACTTTCGACGACGATCCCGACGCCGTCTGAATTTCGATCGTCATTTTAAAACCATCATCGTGTTCATCATCGAGCGAGGAACAAACCCTTCAATTTAATTGAAGCGAAACGCTGCCAAACGCCGTGAATTTCAAGTCAAAGCATCGACATTTTTTTAGCTCAATCGCCTAGAAAATCCTAAATTCATCGCCGATCGTTGCTCCGTTTACGACACCTCCCGTACCATCGTGTTCCTTGTGCCGTTTCGAGTCCGCCGGTGTCATCCTCGGTCTCTGTTGACAGCGGCGCGTGGGTAGGTGAACCGGTCAAAGTTTCCGATTTAATGAAATCGAGCTTTCCGCCGTTCAAAAATTTGAACCGATCCTTGTAAGTATCTCGAAATCGCTCAAAATAATTTTTAGAAATTTTTCCGTGATTTTTAGAGCCCCGGAGGACACCTCACGCGCCCACACGCGCCGCCGCAGGGCGAGTGAAATCTGGAAACCGGTTTTGACCGGTCATGACCCGTTGACCCGACCCGTTAACCCGACCCGACCGTTGACAGTTGACTGGTGTTATTCTGTGAATTAATTCAGTTTTGGTATTATTCTGGGAATTAATTCGAAATGGTGCTATTTTGGTAATTTTTCGAAAAGTGATATTATGGGAATTAATTCGAAATTGGTGCTATTTTGAGAATTA
This sequence comes from Hibiscus syriacus, assembly GCF_006381635.1. NCBI lineage: Eukaryota > Viridiplantae > Streptophyta > Magnoliopsida > Malvales > Malvaceae > Hibiscus > Hibiscus syriacus. Next base: position 580,924 of record NW_024062828.1, on the reverse strand, counting down.
ATTCGAAAAGGGTGTTATTTTGGTAATTATTTTAAAAAAAAGGGTGCTATTTGTGTAAATTGTTTGACATTTTGTTGACCTCCTTTGACCAGAACTTTGACCGACTTTGACCGGTTATTAAACGATCGTTAATCTTTTCCAAAAATACCTATCCTGACAGTTTTCGACGTCCCAAATCCGTTTTTGGGATCCTTTTCACCAAATTCGAACATGAAAGTCTCAAATCGTCAGTCAAACCCGTTGACTTTGATTTTAACCAAGAATTCGAACTTTCGGAAGGTCATACCTAATGTTTTTCGACGTCCTAAATTTGATTCTGAAGTCCGTTTTGCCAAATTTTGACCCGAAATTCCCGAATCGAGCCTGTGAACCCAAAAGGCTTAGTATCTTAATATTTTGATTATTTTTAAGAGTTTTGGTTAAGGAATTGATTCAATAAAATATTTTATGAAGGTACTCGTGTTTCACCTGAGCAAGGATCAGTTAGGTCTGGTGTTGTCCGTTTGTTAGATCAGTCCGAACCACGTATTACAAGAATTACCCGTAGGTTTTCGTATATTTTTTTTATAAAGATTAAGATTATTTATATTAGGATTCCAATATGGATTTTTCCAATTCGTAGGATCTAGCGCTGCAGCAGAGTGTGATCGACAAACCCAGTAGTAGGCTTCCCTATCTGATTTCTCAGACTGTTACAGGTGTGTTTCCCGACAGTGTTAATTATTTCTGTTTTAAAATATACATCTGAACATTATGTATATGACATATGATTTGCCGTATATTTCTGATATGATTTATGGTTACGGTATTTTATACCGATTTTCTGAATATTGAATATTCGATATCTGAAATTCTGTATACTACTGACTTGTCTTCTGATTTCCGTATTTCTGTATATTATTATTAAGCATGAACACTTTTATGTTTTAAAGAATTAATCATTGTTTTCATTCAAATACATTCATGAACATCTCCATCATTGGGGGGTTTTGTTGAAGGAAGTATATCCGCAGGTTCCTCGGCTTTGTGCTCAGGGCCTTATTTGTTGTGTGGGCTGGGTGTATGGTTCTGGGGAACCTACACATTCTGTTGTGATGGGCTGGGGGTAGTGTTCATATTTTTTTTAACGACATGATTGTATATACCGACTTTACTGGAATATTTTTATCAGTATGTTTTTATATACACTGTATGGAACACACTGGGCTTTTTAGCTCATTCTGTAGTTTTTACCCTTTTTCAGATAACAGCAAGCTGTAGTCTAGCAGATTTGGCATCAGGGAAGATCAACTACTTAATTTGTACGAACATATATCTCTATATGTTTTTCAGTTGTGTTTGGTGATATGTATTTGCTATCGTTTTGGACTTATTTGTATTATTAATATTTTGTTTTGTATTATAAATAATGTAATATAAGTTGTTTTAAATATAAAGAAATCTCTGAATGGGACATGTGCCCGCTTAGGTTTGGGTCTAACTTACAGACCGGGTCTGAGGGGTTACATTGATGCTTTCTCTCTTGTTTCTCTATGATTTCTTCTTGATCAAAGGCTTCAGAACTTGTTTAAATACACCTTGAATCACTTCTGAACGACGGGGATGATTAGTGAAGATCATATAGTCGTTTTAGTGTGAAAACAATTAATAAAACAGCTTGGAGCGTGGGGGGAATCAGTACCCCCTATGGGGAATCAGTTCCCTAAGTGTAAAATTCAAATATTTCGACCGTTATACAAGGGGGAATCGGTACCCCCTGCGGTGGAATCGGTTCCCTCCGAGCATACTGGAATTCTCAGAGCAAAACCATTCAGGGGGAATCGGTTCCCTCTGAGCAATCTGGAATTTTTGGCTTTGAAATGGTTTGAAATACTTTGTAAAATTATTTTGAGATTGTTTTAAGATTAAAACTTAATTTTACACTTGAGTAAGGATTAAAAATGATTTTTGAAAGATTTGGAGTAATGTTTTGATATTCGAATAGTTATATCGAATATACTTAGAAAATCATTTGGAAAATCTTAAAATTCATTTAACTTAATTTGTTATATCGAAATATCAAAATGTTTTCAACAATCTCCCCCTTTTTGATATAACAAAACATTTTAGTAATTTTAAGATTTTGAAATCAAGTTTTGAAATTACTCCCCTTACTTTAACACTTCTCCCATTTATCATTTAAATTTAAAACACATTTAACACTTCTCCCCCTTTTTGTTAAATCAAAAAGACATTTTAAAGAATTTAAACAAGGTTTTGAAATCATTTAGCCAATTGATTATATATAATATAAGCTGCTAAGATAACAAGCAAGAGAAACGATAGCCATTAGTTTCATAATCAATATTCATAATTAATGTGACATGGCAAAATTGGTCATATTGCTATATTGATGTAAATGATGCAATAATGAATAAATCACACCAAATATATAAGTTCACATCATCCATAAATCCAAACAAATTCAAAATCAATCAATCCACAAATTCAAACATTCCAAAATATTCAAAATGTTAAAAAAATAAGTTTGGAGTTCAAAGCAAAACATAGAATCACATATCCGGATCAGGAGGAGGAAAACGAGCTCGCATAGCAGCCATTTCGTGAGTGAGTTCATTAATACGCGCGATGGTTGCTTCGTTGTTTGCACGTATCTCCCGAAGAATTTCTAATTGTTGAGCTCCCATTGTGGATAAATGAGACTCTATAGAAGTAAAGCGCGAATCCATGGTAGCATATCGAAAATCAAATGTCTCCATAAAAGATTGAAAATATGGAGGCATTTGATGCGTTTGTTGTGCTTGCTCCTCGGGCTGCTCAGGCTCATCTTCAACTTCATCGATGTCTCGCATTAATTACTCAAGCTCGAGATCGTCATCAGCTTCTGGTGGAGCTCGTGAAGAACTAGCTCCCGGAGTATTTGCATAGGATCGAACCCATTCACCAGTTTCCTTATCCTTTATCCATCCCGCTCTCGTTAAGGAAAGAAGATTAATTTGTTTCTTAAGGGGAAAAACGACATTTAGACCGATTCTAAGCCCAGCTTTGGAAAACAGATTACTCAAAATGCAACCGTAAACTAGAGATGAACATAGCTTCTTGTTAGGAACAAGATTTACGGTTTCAACAATTTCAGCAAAAATAATCTGAGGTAGGTTTATTTTAATATTGTTTTCGAAACAATGTAACGACCAAAGATCTAAGGCTCTAAGAGTAGAATAACGACCTCCGGATGGTCGAAACCACCAAGAAATCATTAGATGAAGAAAACGTTCATGAAGGTCTAAGACACTTGCACTATCCCTTCTTTTATAACGAGATCCTAAGATTTGTTTTTCATTTGAAATACCATCGTTATCTAATCCGAATGTATTGGTTATGTAAGCCGAGTCAATATATAAGAATTTTCCTAGGAGGTACGAACGAATTCCTATGGTTTCGATTTCAGTTTGGTTTTTAACACAAACGGCATTATAATAGAAAATACGAACAAGTTGATGGTAGACAATGGGTTCAAGATCAAAAAGTTTGTCAAATTTCCACTCTTGTAAAAGAGGAAGATATTTAAAATTAATATCTAACATAGCTTGGCGAGAAGGAATACGTTTTTCCGGATTTTGTAAGAGTCGAAATGTTGATAATACCAAAAACGATGATTTCTAGGACCAGGATGATTGAAGCACAAATTTTGGATAGTCAAATTAGGATCAATGGGATTAGGATTAGGAATTGGATTTTGAGGATTTGGAGGTGGATTTGGTTGACGATGTGAGCGACTAGATGATGACCTAGCACGTTTAGGATTGGACATGGTTTAGGAAATCAGAATAGAATGGATAACCTGCAATTTAGAAAACACATGTATGCAATTCAATCAATCCCAAAACTCAATTGAGTCCTCAATATTTTCAAGGCTCTCTAAATCAATCCTAATGGGCAAAGTTTTTGAAAACTTTTGAAAAATATGGTTTTGAGAAACAATATATGTATAGTTTTCATAACAACAACATAATTCAATCAAAACACAATAATTTGAAAATCAACATTTTTTTTATTTCGAAAATTTAAAAATTTTGGAAAATTCTTGTGTTTTGATGAAATTAGTTGTGATATCTAGTTTCTAATCACTAAATAATCAATGTCCGATCTAAAGTTCATCCTAGAACTAATTAAAACTAGTTCTATGTTCATAAATTGATGAAATAGAAGTTTTGGAAAATACCTTGAAGGATTTCGGATTTGAGTGAGATTAGATGAAGTTTGCACGTTTTTGATGATTCTAACAGGTTTAGAAGATGATATTTGAAGTGAATTCCAATTAAGAACGTTGATTTGAGGCAAAGATGGAGATTTGAGAGTGTAGAGGGTGATAGGCGGCAAAGAGAAAAAAATAGGGTTTTGAGGATTTTTGAGGTTTTGCCCGTGTTATAACCAGTACCCCAGGGGGGTATCGATTCCCCTGTGGGGGGAATCGGTTCCCCTTCAAAGGGGGAATCGGTTCCCTCATGGGGGGATTGATTCCCTCTGCACCAAAATGCTAAAATCTGATTTTAAACACTCAAAATGCTAAATTAATTTCCTCTAGTGGTATTGGCAACTCATATATTGAAAATTAATCATGTTCAAACAATTAAATTAATCTTTAAACGATATTTGAACATAAAATTAATTTTTCATCAAGAATCATAAACTCCCCTAACTAATAGCAATGAATGCAATCAAAAATTACTATTATAAGCATTTTTCATTTATTCTTAAAAGTGCTAAAATTATTTTAAACACTAAGTGAAGATAGGTTGGTCAAACCTAATTCTCTCCTAAGTGTCCAAAATCTTTCCTTGTCTAAAAGTTTTGTGAAGATATCCGCTAATTGGTGCAAAGTATCAACAAATTCTAGAACTACATCTTTCTTAGTGACATAGTCTCTAATGAAGTGATGTCTTATTTCAATGTGCTTAGTTCTAGAGTGTTGGATGGGATTTTTAGTGAGACAAATAGCACTAGTATTGTCACACTTGATAGGAATGGTACCAACTTCAATTCCATAATCAAAAAGTTGTTGTTTCATCCATAAAACTTGTGCACAACAACTACCAGCTGAAATGTATTCGGCTTCAGTGGTAGATAATACAACACAATTTTGTTTCTTTGAAAACCAAGAAATCAACATATTTCCAAGGAATTGGCAAGTACCGGAGGTGCTTTTCCTATCTAATTTGCATCCTCCATAATCCGCATCAGAAAAAGCATGCAAGCTAAAGCTAGAGTCTCTAGGATACCAAAGTCCTAAACTATGAGTGTCCTTAAGGTATCTAAAGATTCTCTTAACAACTAGTAAATGAGATTCCTTATGGCATGATTGAAATCTAGCACATAAGAAAATACTAAACATAATGTCTGGTCTACTTGCAGTTAGATAAAGTAGAGATCCAATCATTGACCTATATAATTTAACATATACATATTTACCTCCTTCATCTAAGTCAAGCTTTGTTGAAGAGCTCATTGGAGTGTCATGAGGTTTGCCATTTTCCAGTCCAAACTTCTTGAGCATATCTTTGACGTACTTAGCTTGATTGATGAAGATGCCATCTTTTTTTTTCTTGATTTGGAGTCCCAAGAAAAATGAGAGCTCCCCCATCATGCTCATCTCAAACTCACTTTGCATTAGCTTAGAAAATTCTTGGCAAAAAACATTATTAGTAGAACCAAATATTATATCATCAACACTACTAATAAATCTTTACCTTTATGCTTTAAAAACAATGTAGTGTCAACCTTCCCTTTTGAAAAACCTTTTTCAATTAAAAAATTTGACAAACTTTCATACCAAGCTCTAGGAGCTTGTTTTAAACCATAAAGAGCTTTTGTCAATTTAAGAACATGGTCCGTAAATTTTGAATCATCAAAACCTGGAGGTTGTTCCACATACACTTCTTCCTTTATAAAACCATTTAAAAATGCACTTTTAACATCCATTTGATATAATTTAAATTCATGAAAACATTCAAATGCTAATAACATTCTAATTGCTTCCATCCTAGCTACGTGAGCGTATGTTTCATCATAGTCTATGCCCTCTTCTTGAGTATACCCTTGAGCAACAAGTCTAGCCTTGTTTTTCACTATATTACCACTCTCATCAAGCTTATTCCTAAATACCCATCTAGTACCTACAATAGATTTATTACTAGGCCTTTCAACTAATGTCCATACTTTACTTCTCTCAAATTGATTTAACTCTTCTTGCATAGCCATAATCCAATGTTCATCATTTAATGCTTCTTTAATATTCTTAGGCTCTATGCATGAGATAAATGCAACATAATTACAAATATTTCTAAGAGAAGATCGAGTTGTTACCCCTTTGGATGGATCACCTATAATTTCACCCATCCTTGACATAGTTGTACTCTCTTGGATAAGATACTTCCCTTTCTTCAATGGTTGGATTCTCAAAAGGATCATGAGTTTCCTTATTTTTTGTTTCTTCCTTTGATGATGGTTCTCCAACGTCATGTCTAACGTCATTTGTATTTATAACACCTACATCATCATTCATACAAGAGTCCTTCCTCGGAAGGGGATTATCATCGAAAACAACATGTATAGACTCTTCTACAACTAAAGTTCTTTTATTAAATACTCGATAAGCTTTAGAATTTAAGGAATAAACTAGAAAAATTCCTTCATCACTTTTAGCATCAAATTTTCCAAGGTTCTCTTTACCGTTGTTTAAAACAAAACATTTACATCCAAAAGGATGAAAATAGCTAATGTTAGGCTTTTTATTTTTGAAAATTTCATATGGAGTTTTCTTTAAAATTGGCCTAATCATTACTCGATTTATAACATAACAAGCGGTATTTGTGGCTTCCGCCCAAAAATATTTTGGCAAATTATTTTCACAAAGCATGGTTCTAGCCATTTCTTCTAAAGTTCGATTTTTCCTCTCAACAACTCCATTTTGTTGAGGGGTTCTAGGTGCTGAAAAATTATGGCTAATACCGTTAGAATTACAAAATTCAGTAAATCCAAGATTTTCAAATTCAGTTCCATGATCACTCCTAACACTAGTTATAGAGTAACCTTTTTCATTTTGGATTACTTTTGAAAACGTGATGAATTGTTCTAATGCTTCATCTTTAGTACTTAAAAATAGAACCCAAGTATATCTAGAATAGTCATCTACCAAGACAAATGCATATTGTTTTCCACCCAAGCTAGTAGTCCTAGTTGGCCCAAAAAGATCTATATGGATCAATTGTAATACTCTACTAGTTGATACGTCATTAACGGATTTAAAAGAAATTCGCTTTTGTTTTCCTTTAGCACAAGCATCACAGATTTTATCATTATCAAATTTAAGCTTAGTAACCCTCGAACTAAATCACCTTGAATTAGTCGTTGCAAAACACTCATACTAGCATGTCCTAGTCTCCTATGCCATAACCAACTATCATGTTCATCCTTAGCCACTAGGCACAAATTAGTCATATCAATAGAATCTAAATGCACCATGTATATGTTTCCTATTCTATGACCAACAAGCATAATCTGATTAGATGCAATGTCAATAACTTTACAACCGTTAATATCAAACATGACATTGAATCCTTTATCACAAAAGTGACAATACTCAATAGATTATGCTTTAATCCATTCACATATAAAACATTCTTAATTTGTATGGAAGAGGTATTATCAATAGTACCAATACCTTCAATGTGACCTTTTGAATCATCACCAAAAGTCACTTCTCCTCCATTTTTGGCGTTAAGCTTAATGAACCGGCTTTTGTCTCTGGTCATGTGTCTCGAGCATCCACTATCAAGGTACCATGAGTTTGAATTTGTTTCCCGTGCCTTGTAGCAATGCTCCTTTTCCTACAAACATAGATTAATTTCTAATTTTTGGTACCCAAATTCTTTTGGGTCCATATTCATTAGTTTACAAAATCCTAGTCCCCTTAGGTATCCATTTGTGTAGGATATCCTTATCTTTAGTAGTAATGAGCTCCTTAGGAACTCATATACTTCTAATGATTTTTCCATTATAGGTTCTTTGGGGACCTCTATGATTGTAGTTTTTAAAACTTTTTCTAACAAAATTGGATTTTGAATTTTCTCCACTTTCAAAACGTTTTGTTCCAACTTTATCAAAAGAAGCTTTAAGATCATCAATTTTCTTTTGATCATCATCATTGACCTTTGAAAGTAAATTTTGCAAATCTAAATTTTTCTTTTCAAACTCTTCCAGTTTGATTTGCAAATCTTTAATTTTACTTTCAAGATCGTTGTTGGTTTTGGATATGAGTTTATTTTCATTTTTCAATTTTGAAACATCATTTTTATATTTTAAAAACAATTTCTCATAATCCGAAGCCAACCCATTATATTCCTCTAATAGCTCATCATAGGATAAATCATCAAAATCAGATGAGTTAGAGGTTACCTTAGAATCTTCCGCGAATGCCATCAAGCACAAGTTTGTTACTTCTTGTTCCTCTTCATCGAAACCTTCTTCATCACTCCATGTAGCCACATGAGCCTTGTGCTTATTCTTTGATTGACCCTTCCTCTTTAATTGTGGGCAATCATATTTGACATGCCCTGGCTTTTTGCATTCATAGCAAATAATCGGGTCCTTTTCTTTTGGTTCATTTTTTAGGCCTTCATTTCGTTTGAATTTTCTTCTTCGGTAAGATCTCATCATTTTTCTGAACCGTTTGGCAAACAATGTCATTTCCTCGTCATCGTCATCTTCATCCGAATCACTCTCATTTTTTGTGGATTTGAGAGTAACTCCAATGTTTTTCTTCTTCTCCTTCTCCTTTGGTGTCTCTTCAATCTTATCAAGGTCCACCTCATCTTCAAGCATCATTTCATGAGTGAGGAGTGAACCGATTAGCTCTTCAAGAGTTAAGGATGTTAGATCCTTAGACTCGATGATTGTCGTCTTCTTTGATTGCCACGATTTTGGGAGGGAGTAGACTAACTTCCTCAAAAGATTTTCATTTGAAATGATCTCTCCATATGATTTGAGACCATTGAAAATCGTTGAAAATCTATCCGTCATAGCTTTGATATCTTCATTTGGTTTCATCCTGAAATTTTCATAGCTATGCGTTAGAATACTAATTTTAGATTTTTTACCTCATCGGTACCTTCATGAGTGACTTGAATTTTGTCCCATATTTCTTTGGCAGTTGTACAAGATGAAACTCTTCCGTATTCATCTGGTCCAAGAGCACAAAATATTATATGGATGGCTTTAGAGTTGAGCTAGAACATTTTTGTCTCTCCTTCACTCCATAATCTTGGATGAGTGAGAGGCTTGAAGTATCAATTCTTCTACGACATTCCATGCTCCCATGTCACTTGCTTGAATGAAGTACATCATTCTATTCTTCCAATAGGCATAGTTAGCCCCATTGAAGAAAGGAGGCTTGTTGACGGGCATCGAATCGAGACCGGAGTCGAAGTTTGAAGCGGAGGCCATTGATGACTTTGATAATCGATATAACTCTTCCCGAATCGACTCAAGAGGTGATTAAACCTTCAAATGAGTTAGGCTCTGATGCCAATTGTTAAGTTAATCGATTGACGGAATCGGCCAAGAGGGGGGTGAATTGGCAATTAAAATTTTGGTGGAAGCTTTTGCAGAAAATTGAAAGTAATTGCACAGCGATTTAGAGTGGTTCGACTTTATCAACCAAAGTCTACGTCCACTACCTTAGCTATCCACACTAAGGATTTTCCAAAAAATTCACTAATTTGTTCTTTCTTTTGAGGACAAAGAGTAACCTTACAGCTCTCTCAAGAATTATACCCCAAATTCTTGAGCACACTCTTTTTCAAAGAGAAATACACAAATTTGCAAACTTACAAGGAAAACCTCACAAGGTAAGATGTTTGCACAATTCTAGAACAAGAAAAGAACACTCACAAATAATTACAAATGAGCACAAATGGTGTTCTTTGAAAGCAAAATGAATATTGAAAGGAAAATTGGCTTGATTTGCACAAACTTGGTGTTTGATGCTTTCTCTCTTGTTTCTCTATGATTTCTTCTTGATCAAAGGCTTCAGAACTTGTTTAAATACACCTTGAATCACTTCTGAACGTTGGGGATGATTAGTGAAGATCATATAGCCGTTTTAGTGTGAAAACAATTAATAAAACAGCTTGGAGCGTGGGGGGAATCAGTACCCCCTATGGGGAATCAGTTCTTTAAGTGTAAAATTCAAATATTTCGACCGTTATACAAGGGGGAATCAGTTCCCTCTGAGCAATCTGGAATTTTTGGCTTTTAAATGGTTCGAAATACTTTGTAAAATTATTTTGAGATTGTTTTAAGATTAAAACTTAATTTTACACTTGAGTAAGGATTAAAAATGATTTTTGAAAGATTTGGAGTAATGTTTTGATATTGAATAGTTATATCGAATATACTTAGAAAATCATTTGGAAAATCTTAAAATTCATTTAACTTAATTTGTTATATCGAAATATCAAAATGTTTTCAACAAACACCCTTAGGGATGAATGTAACACCCCCAACCCGCATCCGACCCGGATCTGATTCTGATGTGTAACATTGACTTTTCAAAGCATTTACTTTTACAAAGTGACTAAAATTTCATTTTGACATTTATTATAAAACAAAATAATTTCTATTATATAAAACATATGGTTTTACAAAACCTATTAGATCCCACTTGATCCAAATCTTTAATTACATGCCAACTACTTTCAATAAAACAAAATACATATAATTCAAAATGATTTTCTGATCTGATCTTTCGGTAGGAGAATATGATATGTCTTGCTCCTCTTTGCTCTTCTATCTCTATGAAACATATGTGTGAAACACTCACACGCTAAGTCGATAACTTAGTGAGGCATATAAAATGAATAAGAAAAACTTTAATTATCTAACAATGCACGAACAATTCACACACTAATATTATGTAAAAGCATATAACAATTCATATGACCATTGCAAACATGCATATATTTATACTATCATTATTATTATTCACACTATTATTATTATTAGTATCATTTGCATTCATTCTTTTAGTCTTATGATCTTATCCTTAACACTTATTCATATCATATCATACATTCCACAAGCCAAATAAATAGCATTACACAAGGTTTCCCATGTTATATCTTTTATGAGCCCATGTACACATGTGAGAACTAAAGATATGTGAGTACATAGAGGTTGTGCACATATGCTGTCATCACAGCTCGTATAATTCCCACTAGGGGCGCGTAGGATTTGTCCCGAAGGACTACATATCACATATGTTCCGAAGGACCACTCCTTAAGAACCATATACATATTCCAATGGACCAAATAAGTGTACCGAAGTACCGCATATATGTTCCAAAAGATTACATATATGTCCCGAAGAACCACGTAGAACCCTCGACTCTTGGCATGGTAACTATACCTCTAGCTCTCATGTCACAAAAACATGTGCATTATCTTTTATATCATTTCACATATTCACATAGACACGTAGATCACATACACGTAGAACATTTTCATATAATTCATATATCACATGGCTTATAACTTGTTCTTATGTCTTCTCATAGACATATGCTCTTATAACTTCTTGTCATATCATTCTCATCACTTATTTTCACATAGCTCATATAATCTTTTCATATATTTTCATATCTCATTGTCACAGTTTCACATTCATTATATCACATGACTTATATCATATATTTATATAGACACATAGATCATCATCATATAACATATATATAACATATACATATCACATAACATATAATACATATCATGCACATTCATATAATTACCTAGTCATAACCATACTTTAATTCATGCATTCCTATATTCAAAATCGTGAAAATAGACTTATCACAAGTCTACTTTCCATATATCAATATACCTAATAATAAACACTCACCTGACCTTACTAGTCAATATTATTCTCTTATCTTTTTATCGATGCCTAATACTTGTCGACTTGTCCGGACTTTGCTATCGATCGATATCTACACAATCATACATATTATATATATATATCAACATCCCAATTATCATAATTCGATCCTTAATTTCTTAGACCAAAAGAAAGACTTAATTTCCTTTTTTACTTAGAGTAGTATCTACCCCTGTAGGGTATCGATACTTCCCTAGCTGTGGTATCGATACCAAATCTGTGTATCGATACCCATTTTACATTCGAAATCCTTATTTCAAATTGGTACCGATATACCGATACTGATCTTATGGTATCGGTACCCTTGGTATCGATACTACCTTCCCAGGTATTGATACCCCATGAACAATTTATAAATTTCTTCATTATGGTATCAATACTCATTCATATGGTATCGATACCCTCACTCGAATTTTGACTCTTTTTTATTGGAAGTATCGGTACTGGATGAACAATACCGATATCTTACGTTCAGAATTCATCTTTTTAGCTCGAAAATCCACCCAAACTTACTTATATCTTATACTATAACCTCCTTTAAGTCCTTTAAGGTTAACTACACTTATTCTAATCAACTTAGATCACTTTAACTCATCCTAATATCCAATATCTCACATACATACTTGAATTCGATAATCAAGCCAGTAAATCAACATGTTCTAAATTCGGTTCTAGCACTTTGAATTTCTTATTTTGACTGATGACAAGTCAAATTTAACTTACAACTTCAATTACTAACTCTTTTCCAAGATTTCACTTATAAACCTCTCATCTTTAATCTTTTCTAACTTAATCATCTTATAGTTTTAAGCTAACTTAAGCTTCACTTAAGCTTTCTTATCATCTCAAGAATTAAATCCAACTTAAAATTGAAAGGAAACATTCACTTGAGATCATCTTACCTTACCAATGGAGCCACGGGAAGAGGAAAAGAAGAAAACCAACCAAGACTCCAGAGCTTTCTTTTTCATTCTCCCCATCTCCACGTGTTGTTATCTTATATAAAGGGGAAAATAAAATCCTTCCTTTGAAAAGACCACTTTACCCCTTACTTCACTTAATATTTACTAAATAATTCCTCACATATTCCCCATTAAATCCCTAAACTTTTTAATTTTTCAAAATTCGACCTCAAAATTTCAAAACTTCCATTTTAGTCACTAGCCCTGATTTTTGAGATGTTACAATGAAGGTTGCAAATAGATTTGAAAGATGTAAATAGATTAGAGATAGAGAGAGATTTTTAGTTAGAGTAGAAATCCTCGGAGATAAGATTTTACTCTTTTAAACAAAAATTCCATTTTCAAACACCAGGCTTTAATTATCCATTAATCCTAATTAACTTTTTTTTAAATTTTAATTATCCATTAATCCTCCCAATTCATGTTTTTCAAATCTCGCTTAATATCTCCCTTATGCATGCAATATGCATGGCGTCGTGGCTTTGCATAATTGGGGACAGTGAGACGCGGCGTTTAAATCGTTCAAGTGTTTGTTGTTAGAGGATATTATATTGACGTCGGAGTTGGATGGAATTACCGACACTGCCACTACAGGAATACCTAAAACACTGTATCATGTAGAAAGAAGATTTCGTCTTTCCCTGTTAGCAAGTAAACATTACGCGGTTTCTCCCGGTTACGGAAATCCACTAGTAACTGCTTCGTTCTAATCCAATGGCTGTAATTCATTTGATCCAACGGATTGTTTTACTTTACTTCTCACTTAAATTCAATCAAATCAAGAATTAAAATTATTTTTGTTTCGATTTCAATTTAATTACTTATTAAAAATATATTATAAGGCACTTGAAACTTTAAATTGGAATTTTTTATTTAGAACCAATCTTTTTACTTTAAATTTTAAAAATTTAATTACTAAGATTTATAATTTAATAGACCAGTTAAAAATTTAAAAGATTTTAATAATTGGACACGAACCAAGTGGCTTAGTGGTTAAGGGATATGTTGTTATCCTTTAATGTTCTGAATTCGTACACCACATATGTAAGGGTGTGAATATTCATTATTAAATGATTAAGAATATATTGTATTTAACCTAAGGTTTATCAAGATAACTTTTAATCTTTGGATTTTAAAAACATTACTATTATGATTTCAATTTAAGAAATAAATATTATGCTTTATCATTGGATTTTTTTAATTAATTTATTGTGGTTACAAGTGATAGTATGTGTTCTAAAGATTCTCAATCATTTGACAATGAACACTCAAATACCCTGCAGTTTCTGATGCTCAAACTTGAGATCTCTAGGAATAACAATCATTTCTTTAACCACTAAGATAACTTAGTTCGTGTATCTTTCAATTTTATTTTGTGTTAAAAAGATTCTATTGATTTGTGTGACAATTTCTTTTTATGAATATGAAATGATTACAAGATATTATCTATTTAAAATACATTCAGTTATTAAATTTTTTTCTTATTTATTAAAACTTAAATTCATATTTAATTTTATATTTTATATTTCAAACAGAATAAAATATATTAAAAATGAAATTACCTATAATTTTTAATAGTTTAATGGTAAAATTTTGTTTTTAAAAAATAAAATCAATTAAGTCTTTATAAAAAAATTACACTTGAATGGACTCGAACTCCTATAATAAAAAATTTAATCAATTGAACTCCTACATTAATGTTGGTTATATTGGCAGTTTCTTTTTGCTGGCACGGCTGATACTATAGTTCCTTTATAATGGTGACATGTATCATCGACGGAGGCTTAATTGATTATTTTCATTGACGTTAAGAATTTAATTGAATATTTTTTATATTTGAATTTTAAATTGAGTGTAAATTATAAAAATAATATTCTTTTATAAAATAGAAAAAATATAAAACATAAAACAATTATAGAAATTTATAAGAAAAAATATTTAAAGAAATTCTAAAAATGTATAAGAATATAGATACAAATTATAAATTATCAAATATATAAAAATAATATTTACTTGATAACTCTAGGTCAATGTTTAATCTTATATATGGGACTTTGAATTTCTCGTCAAGTGATGCTTAACAAACTGATTGATGTCATTGATACATTTAGTCTCTAGTAACTCACATTGATGAAAACACATCAAATCAATTATTTTTAATATTTATTTATTATTTTAACTTCTTACAACGTTATATTATTTTATTTTTAATATTTTTAACTTTATGAATTATCTTATAATTATGAGTGTAGACACTCATTTTTGTCCATATATATATATATATATTATAGTTTGTAAATGGTTTTTGAAAATACGTATATAATATATAGTTTTTAAAATATTTTTGAAAACTATATAATATATAGTTTTGAATTTTTTTTTAGAAAATATATATATTATATAGTTTTTAAAATCATTTTGAAAACTTATATAATATATAGTTTTTTAAAAACATTTTTGAAAACATTTATATTATATAACTTTTAAAAATATTTTTAAAATATATAATATATAATTTTTAAAAACATTTTTAAAAACATATAATATATAATTTTTCAAAACATTTTTGAAAACATATAAATATAAGTTTTGAAAACATTTTCTAAAACATATATATTATATAGTTTTTAAAACATTTTTGAAAACATATATAATATATAGTTTTTAAAAATATTTTTGAAAATATATATATATAATTTTTGAAAACATTTTTAAATATGTATAAATATATAGTTTGAAAATGTTTTTGAAATTTTGAAAACATTTTTAGAATATATATAATATATATTTGTTTTTATTATTTAGTTTATTTTTTATTCCTTTTTATAATTTATTTTATTTCTTTTGGTTTTTTTCCAGGTCCAAGTCCAAGATTTATTTTAAGTTCAATAGTCTAACAGTGAACCCAACAAAGCTAGCCTGATCCAGCAGGCCCGGACTGGGTGGGCCTGAACCAGCCCGAATATATTAGGGTTCCAATGTTTGTAAAGGCGACGTACAAACCAAACAGCAGGAAGGGTAAAAGGCACAAGTCAATCTGGACCGTTGGATCTGACCTAATCCAACGACCAGAAAGCAACCTCAACTGTCAGAGGTGATATCAAGAGTCAGAAGCATCGTGCGTCCCCGGTCAAACATGTAACACGATCGGAGCACAAATCGGAACCAGCACATTCCAAAAAACGAAAACCGAAATACACACAATAACCGGCCACCCCAGAATATTCGGGATCGACCCCAAAGCAGCCGAAAATAGCCCCCAACGGGGCTGTATAAATACCAAGCATCACGAACATTATCGGGACGGAGAGAGCCACAAAAATACCGAACCTGTACCACATTAACAGAGGAAACCAAATAGTGAACAACACTGCCAACAGATTGAAATCACAAAAGAAAGCCAAAACATCATCGAACCATCACAATAAGCCTATAAAAAACCATCGAAGAGCATCGGAAAAATAACCAAAACCACCACAGAAAAACATCAAAAACAGTAAGAACCAGTGCGCGTCAGAGCATCGAAAAAACAAATGGTTTTTCACGAAAAAAGGTTAAAAACCGAAGAGGTTTTTTCAGATCTACGTCGAGGGGGTTTTGTTTTTGACATTTTGGGGTTCAGATTTGGGATCTCAGGAAAGAGGCGAGTATTTTGGTGAGCTTAGGTTTTTTCTGGTCGCCGGCAGTGGTGACGGTGCGGTGGAGATAGGCCGATGAAGATTACCGACCTTCGGCCGACCAATTGTGGGTTGAGAGCATTTGAGAGGGGGTTTATTTTTTTTGGTTTTTTCACAAATGAGAGTTTTGTGAGTTTATTTTGGGTTATATAGCAACCCGGTAGATTGATCCGTACGCAGCCCGGCCCAACTTCAGGATCCGCGTGTTTTTGAATTAAGGGGGAATTTTGTTTTAGTCCTCATCCTTTTGTAATCTTTTTATTTTAGTCATTTAATTAAGTTCCAATTTATTTTATTGTGAGCTTGCATATTTCAATATTTATATTTTCATCACTAACGTGAATTATTTTTTTTTTCCAAAATTTAACTTTTTTATTTTTTATTTTTCTTATGGTATTTTTATTCTTTTATTTTTTTCATTATTTCTTTACTTAACTTCACTTATCTTTTTTTCATTTATTTATACATATATATATATATTAATTTTTTTTTACTTTTTACTTTTTGGTTTTCCTTTTTATTTAATATTTTTTTCTTCTATTTATTTATTTATTTATCTTCTTTTTTATATCTTTTTTGTTTTTTATTGTTTTTTATTATTTTATTATTTTTCTTTTTCCTTTAATTTATTCAATATTTGTTTACTATTTATTATTAACATTTGTTTACATTTTTAGAGAAATTCCAACCGATCAAAGGTAAGCATTTCAAATCGAATTTTTAAATTTAAATTTAAATTCTAATTTTTGCAATTAAATACAACCGACAAATTAATTGGTACCGAAAGGGCAGTTCAAGGGTGTTAATCCTTCCTTGACCGTAACCGAGTCCCGAACCCGACATATTTATGGTAAAACACATATCAGGTAAGACAGTGTCCGATCTACCTAAATATTGTTTTAAAATGATCGATGTCGACTCCCTAATCAATTTTCCTAAGTCGAAGCCTAATTCCGGGCCCAACCGAAAGACGGTCGTGATAACTTGGTGACTCCGCTGGGGATATATTTTCAAAATTTTCATTCTCAAGCTCTAAACCCGAGCTCCAAATCCGTTTTTAAGTGGGGGTAAAAGCGACGCTCTCGTGAGAATTTATTCTCCGTATGGGCCTAGTAAGTAACCTTTAGGATTCATATGCCTTATGCTTTCGTGTGAATTTATTCTCCGTATGGGCATAAGGGAATATTTCATCTCTAGTTTAACTTGGTTCACACAAGCTTATAATGGGCTTAGGACAAAGGGTCTGGAAGGCCCAAGGGGGGCACCGGCAAGGAGAACTCGTCTACCATTTTTTAGAACCTAATCCAGGAGACTACAGAGAATTAGAGCTCACCCCAAAACTCCATTTCAAAACCTAGGATGCTTGAATTATTTTCTGCTTTACTTTCTGTTCAAAGCATACGAACTAGACAAATATGATGTTAGGACTTGTTCAAAATTAACATGAGGGATAGAAATCATGTCCGAGTAGGAATAATAAGCATGTGGGGTAGATATCATGTGGGGTAGGACTTTTATTTTCATGATTGTTTTGATTATCATCCTTACCTCACTAACTCTTTTCATTTTTGTTCTCTTTAATATTATTTTTATTATTTGCATCATTTAAAAGAGGTGTTGATCCATAAAAAAACGTGTTCATTAAACGTAAATAATTTGCATTAATGGATAAAGGGGTTATAATACATGAGATGAAAAACTCGGAAGTCCAACTATGACATGAATGGATTGAGATTTACATTGTACACACCAAACGTCAACTTTTTTGAGTTGGCAAAGGTTGCAGTGGCAAGACGAGAAAAATGTTACTAACCCAAAGAGTCCTTTTGAAGACTACGAGAATAAGATGGCGAAACCCTAGCTAAGCTGGAGTTGTTAACGAATACAAGAAACAAACATATAAACTACGGATGGAGGGCTCCAATGGCACTTTCGTTAGGAACAAGCTCAGCAGAGAGTGAAAGTCGGAGATGCATTCATTCGAGATTTTTTGGAGCAAGCAGCTCGTCGCTTGCACAGTTTAGCCAAAGAAGCCGTAATGGTTCAACAGGGTATTCAACTAGTGACAGAAAAAGGTTGAAGATGAATCAACCAGTTCGAAGTTGTTCAGGGTCTATACCTTTAAATGTTTTTTGTCCTAAGACGTAACAATTTTTTCCCCAATAAGGATTATTTATAATAACAAACACATTTTTGGATCAATGCCTCGAACATTGCATGTATCATGCATTTTTGCATATTTCATATTATGTTTTTTCTCTTTTTTTCACTTTTTTTTCATTACATTAACTAACAAGAGATGTCGCATAAAAAAGGATGAAAGTAAGGACACTCCTGAAATAGAAATTTGTGTGTCTGAGGTTATTTCAAAAGAAGCCATGACAAGTGAGACAATGGGAAAGGGGGAGAAAGTGCAATTGAAGGCCCTAATCCTCGACATTCTATAAATAGTGGGGCATCCTATTGAGGCTTTATTCCATTTTGCAGCATCCTATTTGAATTTTTTTTTTGAACTTTCTCGTATTTCTTTTGGTAACTTTCTTTTGAACTTTGACATATTTCTTTTTATGAGGATATTTCAACGAATTTATGTTGAGCATTAAATCAATTTACAACTTGAAATTCTTTGAATATAAACTGAATTAAAAAACTCTGTAAATGATTCAAAGTTACAGATCTTTGACAAGCTAATACAACAAATGACTTTGACCTTACCCATAAGTTACGCTCAAACACCGTACCATTCTCTTGCAAATAACCAATATAGCCTTCCATCTTCATAAGGCTTGGTATTTAGATGTGCATATGTGCGAATAACATGGGGCATCTTTTTTATTTAAGACATTCAGTGATGATCATGATCTTTACAAATGGAATAGTCGAGTAGGTGAATCTAATTCAGACCAGTTACTTGGAAATTGAACTCTAAAGATGATATTCCTTGACTCAAGAAATTGGATCCGTATACCCAGATTATAATATTATATATATACAATAAAACTTGAGTTGTCCCTCTAAAGCAATTGGTTAAATGCCCCGACTTTATAGATAAGATTCAACTAGCCTGATAAAGGTGATTATAATATACAATAAAGCTTGAGTTGTCCCTCTAGAGCAATTGGTTAAACGCCCCGACTTTATGGATAATATTCAGCTAACCTGATAAAGGTGATTATAATATCTACACAATGATATTAAGTTATCCCTCTAGAACAATTGGTTAAACGCCCCGGCTTTATGGATTCAGTTGGCCAGACAATGGCAAATTTAAATAAAGAGTTTCAGTAAAAACGGACTAAGAGAGTTAAGGAACACCTGTTATAGTCAATTTCACACGAGCACTTAGGAATTTCATGTTTAGACTGATATTTCTGCATTGCCTTTGTTAGAGGAGCCTACGAAGCTTGAACAAATGGAAGATTTCAGAGAACCAAAATAGAAGGTATAGTAATTGATCATGCTAGTTGCGTCATTTTGTCCGCATCCAATTAAAATGCCAAGCCAAAGAAAAAACATGTTGCAATGACCAAAAAATGACATTTTTTATGGCTGAAACCTTAATCCAACCTAAAGCCAACTCATCTACTTAAATATTTGTCAAAGAGTTATAACTCTGAAAGCATTAAAAGATATATTGATTCATTTGATAATCTTTGAACTCATATTTATGATTTGATTCGATTTGATCGCGAGCTTGAATTAAGGGGAAATATTTTACAGAATTCTTCTATTTTTCATATCCTTTTTTCCCTCCTAAATAAGTGAAAGGAAAAAACACTTTCAAACAGGACAGTCTCAAATATGAAAGGTCTTTAAAGCCGAAGCCCGAGAAGAAAATGGGACACGATCGATTCCAATGACCAGATTGGTAGACAAAACGAGACTCCATCAAAGACTAATTCATATTGCATGCATCTTAGACATACTTAAGAGAATTACATTTATCATTTTTCAATGCATAATTTTTTTGCAGCTTTCAGAGTCAAGTTTCGACTTCATTTGAAAGCTCCTTTAAAGATCGATGGTGATTGCTTGACTCGGTAGTGAGAAGCTATACCTCAACCGACTTGACATATCTACAGATCTCAGAATCAATGTTCGAGAACCAATTCAAAACAAATCCAGATCAACTTAACTCAAAAACGAGTAGCAGGTTTCCAGTTAACATTTTCAAGCCAGATTTTAATTCCACGACGGAAGATATCCGGCTGACAAAATTTATCAGTGGGTTTTCTCGTGAAGGGGAGTTATCCAAAAATCATATTACTTGGTTCAAACCCGCTCAAAGGAACCACCTGAAGAATTATGACCGGCTTAGACCCGTGAAGGGAAGCTATTTTTTAAAGAAATTATTATTAGCATAACTCAAGGCTAGAAGGGTTATCTGCCAACAAAAGACCTTCGAGTTCGACTACGCTCAGCTCCAAGGCACATCATTTGTAACATAGCTCAAGGCAAGAAGGGCTATTTGCCAACAAAAGACCTTCGAGTTTGACTATGCTCAGCTCCAAGGCACATAATTTGCAGCATAACTCAAGGCTAGAAGGGTTATCTACCAACAAAATACCTTTGAGTTCGATTACACTCAGCTCAACGGCACATCATTTGCAGTATAGCTCATGGCTATAAGGGCTATCTGACAGTTCGATTACACTCAACTTCGAGGACACATCATTTGCAGCATAACTCAAGGCTAGAAGGGTTATTTGCCAATAAAAGACCTTTGAGTTCGATTACACTCAGCTCACGGCACATCATTTGCAGTACAACTCAAGGCTAGAAGGGATATCTGCCAAAGACCCTCGAGTTCGATTACACTCAGCTTCGAGGGCACATCATTTGTAGCATAACTCAAGGCTAGAAGGGTTATCTGTCAACAAAAGACCTTCGAGTTTGACTATGCTTAGCTCTAAGGCACATCAAATGCAATATAACTCAAGGCAAGAAGGGCTATTTACCAACAAAAGACCTTCAAGTTCGACTACGCTCAGCTCCAAGGCACATCATTTGCAGTACAACTCAAGGCTAGAAGGGATATCTGCCAAAGACCCTCGAGTTCGATTACACACAGCTTCGAGGGCACATCATTTGCAGCATAACTCAAGGCTAGAAGGGTTATCTGCCAACAAAATACCTTCGAGTTCGACTACGCTCAGCTCCAGGGCACATCATTTGCAATATAGCTCAAGGCAAGAAGGGTTATTTGCCAACAAAAGACCTTCGAGTTCGACTACGCTCAGCTCTAAGGCACATCATTTGCAGCATAGCTTAAGTCGAGAAGGGCTATCTGCCAAAGACCTTCTAGTTCGATTATACTCAGCTCAAAGGTACCATCATTTGCAGCATAACTCAAGGCGAGAAGGGTTATCTGCCAAAGACCTTCGAGTTCGATTACACTCAGCTCAAAGGCACCATCATTTGCAGCATAACTCAAGGCTAGAAGGGTTACCTGCCAACAAAAGACCTTCGAGTTCGACTACGCTCAGCTGCAAGGCACATCATTTACAGCATAGCTTAAGTCGAGAAGGGCTATCTGCTAACTAAAGACCTCTGAGTTTGATGACACTCAGCTCCAAGGCGCATCATTTACAGCATAACTCAAGGCTAGAAGGGTTATCTGTCAACAATGACCTTCGAGTTCGATTACACTCAGTTCAAAGGCATATTATTTGCAGCATAGCTTAAATCGAGAAGGGCTATCTGTCATCAAAGACCTTCAAGTTTGATTACACTCAGCTCAGAGGGAAATCAAATTTACAGCATAGCTCAAAGCAAGAAGGGTTATCTGTCAATAAAATTGTTGAGTTCGATTCCATTCAGCTCGATGGCACCTCAATCACACTACTGTCCGATTGCAATCGAGGTTTTCAAGTCGAGAAGAAGACTTGGGTTAACCGTGCCTTAGTGACAAAAAATCATTTTTCGGTAGCATAGCTTAAGTCGAGAAAAGCTATCTGTCAACGAAGACGTTCTAGTTCGATTTCGTTCAGCTCGAAGGCCTATCAACCACATGATGGAGTCAAAGAATTATTTTATAGTCGAATGTTTAAACCAATGTCTTTAAACCGAGAAGAAGACCGAAGTTGACTACAATTTGGAAACGAGAAGTCGCATCCCGATTCAAATCCTGAACTACGGCTTCAATTCCACATCATTTCAGCATGAACTCGACTTCAGTCATCCACAACACAATTCGACGGGGAGTTATTCTTTCAGAGTCAATTTTTCAACTCCACCGAAAGAAATTTTGTGCCATTTTATCTTTTTTTTACATATATATATTATAGTTTGCAAATGGTTTTTGAAAATACGTATATAATATATAGTTTTTAAAATCATTTTCAAAACTTATATAATTATAGTTTTTTAAAAACATTTTTGAAAACATTTATATATTATATAGTTTAAAAAACATTTGTAAAATATATAATTTTTAAAAACATTTTTGAAAACATATAATATATAATTTTTCAAAACAATTTTGAAAACATATAAATATAAGTTTTGAAAACATTTTCGAAAACATATATATTATATAGTTTTTAAAACATTTTTGAAAACATATATAATATATAGTTTTTAAAAATATTTTTGAAAATATATATATATATATATATATATAATTTTTGAAAACACTTTTTAAATATGTATAATATATAGTTTGAAAATGTTTTTGAAATTTTAAAAACATTTTTAGAATATATTATATATATATTTGTTTTTATTATTTATTCCCTTTTATATAATTATTTTATTTCTTTTGGTTTTTTTCCAGGTCCAAGTCCAAGTCCAAGATTTATTTTAAGTCCAATAGTCCAGCAGTGGACCCAATCGGGCCAGCTTAATCCAGCAGGCTCGGCCTGGGTGGGCCTGAACCAGCCCTAATACATTAGGGTTCTAATATTTGTCAAGGCGCAACACAAACCAAACGGCTGAAAGGGTAAAAGGCACAAGTCAATATGGATTGTTGGATCTGACCCATTCCAACGGCCAGAAAGCAACCTCAACAGTCAGAGGTGATATCAAGAGTCAGAAGCATCACGCATCGGCAGTCAAACATGCAACACGATCAGAGCAAAAATCGAAACCAACGCGTTTCAAAAAATGGAATCCGAAATACACGCAACAACCGACCACCCCAGAATATTCGGGATCGACCCAAAGCAGCCAAAAATAGCCCCCAACAGGGCTGTATAAATACTAAGCATCACGAACATCATCGGGATAGAGAGAGCCACAAAAATACCGAACTAGTACCTCATCAACAGAGGAAACCAAACCTTGAACAAACACTGCCAATAGATCGAAACCACAAAAAAAAAGCCAAAACATCATCGAACCATCACAACAAGCCCAGCAAAAAAAATCATTGAAACAACACAAAAAAAAGAAACCAAAATCACCACATAAAACATAAAAAAACAGTGCGCATCAGGAGCATCGATAAAACAAACGGTTTTTCGCAAAAAAAGGTAAAAAACCAAAGAGGGTTTTTTTAGACCTATGTCGAGGGTATTTTGTTTTGACGTTTTGGGGTTCAGATTTGAGATCTCGAGAAAGAGGTGAGTATTTTGGTGAGCTTAGGTTTTTTCCGACCGCCGGTAGTGACGGTGCGGTGGAGATAGGCCGGTGGAGATAGGCCGATGAAGATGATCGGCCTTCGACCGACCGGTTGTGGGTTGAGAGCATTTAAGAGGGAGGCTTATTTTTTTTCTGGTTTTGTCACAAATGAGAGTTTTGTGGGTTTATTTTGGGTTATATAGCAACCCGGTGAACAGACCCGTGCGTAGCCCGACCCGACTTTAGGATCCGTTGTTTCCGAATTAAGGGGGAATTTTGTTTTAGTCCACATCCTTTTGTAATCTTTTTATTTTAGTCATTTAATTAAGTTCCAATTTATTTTATTTTGAGCATGCATATTTCAATATTTATATTTTCGTCACTAACGTGAATTATTTTTTTTTATTTTTTCCCCAAAATTTAACTTTTTTTTATTTATTATTTGTTTTTATTTATTTTTTATTTTTCTTATGATTTTTTATTCTTTATTTTTTTCATTATTTTTTACTTAATTTAACTTATATTTTTTTCATTAATTTATATATATATATATTAATATTTTTTACTTTTTGGTTTTCCTTTTTATTTAATGTTTTTTCTTCTATTTTTATTTATTTATTTATCTTCCTTTTTTATATCTTTTTGTTTTTTTATTGTTTTTTAAATTATTTTATTTTTTCCCTCTTCCCTTCAATTTATTCAATATTTTTTATATAACATTTTTTACATTTTTAGAGAAATTTCAACTGATCAAAGGTAAGCAATTCGAATCGGTTTTTTAACCAATTTAAATTCTAATTTTTGCAATTAAAGACAACCGACAAATTAATTGGTACCGAAAGGGCGGTTCAAGGGTGTTAATCATTCCTTTACCGTAACCGAGTCCCGAACCCGACATATTTCTGGTAAGACGCAGATCAAGTAAGACGGTGTCCGATCTACCTAAATATCGTTTTAAAATGATCGGTTGCGACTTCTTAATCCATTTTCCTAAGTCGAAGCCTAATTGAACATTTGAACATTTCAATTTCATCCCCAAACTATGACTCTCATTTAATCCTTAAATTTTTGAACATTTTGATCCCTAAACTATAACCCTCTTTCTAAATTGATCCCTAAACTTTTGAATGTTCCAATTTCATCCCCAAATTCATCCAAATATGCAATTAGTTTCTACCATAATTAACCTAATTTTTTCTCTAAAAAATATAATAAATAATTTGGTGTAACAATTTTATTAACATGAGATGTGATAATATATGTAGATTTTGGGATGAAATTGGAATGTTTAAAAAGTTTGGGGACCAATTTAAAATGAAGTTCATAGTTTGGAGATGAAATTTAAATGTTCAGAAGTTTGAGAACTAATTTAGAATGGTAATCATAGTTTAGGGATGAAATTAGAATATTTATAAGTTTAAGGATGAAGTTAAAATAGGGTCATACTTTGAGGATATGTGATAGAATTAACTCTATAATTATTTATATTTTGTAATTTTTTTATCTTTAGTGCTTTTATTTTTTGAAAGAAAAAGTTAAGATTATTTTTAAAATTTGCACGTCTTTATAAAGCCCTTAACATCATAAATAAAAATTAAGTCTCCACCTAGATTATATAGGTCGTCATTCTAAGTAAGAAAGTCACGTCAATAAAAAATAAGGTAAACTACGCGGTTAGTGCCTAAATTTTTAAGTTTGATTTGATTTAGTACATAACCTTTTAATTATTTTAAAATCATACTTGATATTTAATTTTGTTTCAATTTAGTACTCTCACCGTTAAAATCTTAACGGCACAATTGACGTGATAATTTTTTAATTCTTAAATTATTATTTATATTATTATTTAATTAATTTTGTTAAACTAATATTAGTAATGAAAACAAAGTAAATTCACCTAAAGGGAAGTCTCCACAGACTCAAACCTGGATCTCCTGGGATAAAGAAAATGCGCTCAACCATCTAAACTAAGCAAATCGTTGGGTTTGATTTGTCAAAAGTCTATATTTAGTTTATAGTTTTAAGTAGTTTCAAATTATATTTATTTAATTATTCAAAATTTAAATAAATATTTTAAATTGTTTATATTATTTATGATTATTTTAATTATTTAAAATTTGAAAAAAATACAGTTTAAAATTATTTTTATTTATTTAATTATTAAAATTTAAATATACATTTATATTTTATAATTATTTATGAAAGCAAATAAAATGTTTTATTAAAAATTATTTCAATAATTACAAGAATATAATATTAATTTGAAAATTTTAATTAAATTTTAATTGATTAATTAAATATAAATGATTATTTAAATAGTTATTTAATTATTTTCTTATTTTTTGAATAAAATGAGAAATTATTCAAATTTAATTTAATATTTATATAAGTTAAATAATAATTTTAGTATTTATTAAATAAATCATTAATCTAATTTAGTGGTTAAATATTTAAATATTTTTATGAGATGTCCTTTCGAATCATATATCTAATAATTTTTTTTTATAGTGGTAGTTTAATAAATATATACTTTTGGAATTTAAGACCAATCATTTCCCTAGCCTAGATGGTTCAGCGCTTGATTTATCACCCGATATTTTTTTGGGATCATTTTCCTTGGTTTTGTTTTAATAAAGTGGACACGTGTCACTATCTTATTAATTAATTAAAATTAATTAAATGATAGTATAAATAATGATTTAAAAAATAAAAAATTGTCATGTCAGCTGTGTTGTTGTTTTTTAACGGCGATATATTAAATTGAAACAAAAATTAAACGTTAGGTATGATTTTAAAATAATTGAAAGTTAAGATACTAAATCGAATCAAAAATGAAAGTTTAGGTACTACCATAGGAGTTTACCCTAAAAAATAATGATAAATGCGATCAATGTCAATTAAGGGACTTTGATTGATTAAATTCTCAACCATAAGAATTTAATAAGAGCTTAATTAATTTTTTTTACTAAGAAGATTTTTGCTATTAAACTCGTTTAATAAAGAAAACTGAGTAGTCAAAACATAGAACTTGGATAATTTTTTTTTCTCAGACAAAACTAATATTATTCAGAAGTCATAAAAGCTTTCTAATTACTATGGTTGTAATTGACGGTGGAGGAACATGGAAGAGTTGACTTTAGTATAATTTTGTTAAGGTAATCGTAATTTGATTTTGCTCTCGTGTCACATAATGAATCCTTATTTCCCAATCATTTTGTATCAACATTTAGATTTAATCCACTACAACATGGTCACATAATACATTTGAATTATCAAGAGCCGCTCGAACCGCTTCAATTACAATCTTCCTAAGATTCAATCTCATGTGTGAAGACACTAGTTTTTTTATTTTTTTATTTTATTATTATTATTATTTATTATTAATATATTATTATTATTACTTATATTATTATATATATTATTATTATTTAAATAAATATTACAAGCCCAGATCCTTGGAGCCCAAATACAAACAATCCAGGCCCGTTTTACAAATCTCAGGCCCAATCAGAACCGACCCAGACCAGATGGAAACCCTAAACATTTGGTGTTTCAGCTAGAGTTTTCTAACCCTAGATCCCAACCGCCGCTGCTTCCAGAAGCTCCCAGCCGCCACTGCCCCTCCACACGTCAAGCTCTATAGGAAACCTCCTAGGGACCAGTTTGAAGCCATCACCGATGGTGGCTATAAAAGCCACCATCCCCTGCAAGAAAAGAAAAGGGACAGAGAAGAGAACAACAAGTAACGGAGGAAGCAAGAACACGACAAGAGTAAAACCACACCAACACAAATCAACCACCAGCCGAGAAAAGAGAAGGAAGAACTTACCTCACCGGAGAACCCCAAACATCATCGGAGTACCGAAAATACCGAAGGTATTTTCTTAGATCTAGGAAATTCCAGGGACTTTTGGGGAAAATAAATGCTGGATTCGGCCTTAGAAAAGTGGGATCTATATCCTAGGGTAATTTAGAAATTCCCGGCCACCCTTGACGGTGGCCGGCGACCGTGATCGACGACGGAAACGGTGGCCGGCCGGAACTCGACGAGAGCCTTTTAGAGAGAAGGCATAGAGAATTTTACTCTCAATTTTAGAGAAAGAAAGAGGAAGAGAAAATGATAAATTTGGCCTTAAGGGCCAGCTATAATAGAGGTTAAATACCCTCACCAAAACGACGTAGTTTTGGTGAGAGGCTTGTCTATAATTTGATAAAGGGGTAAAACCCTTTGCGCAGTCCTTTCATGTCTTTAACTTTACGAATTAGTCACTAAAATCAAATTCTAAATGTTTTAATTTAGTCTCGTAATTTTAAATTATTTTATTTTAGTCCTTATATGTCTATATATATATTTAGGATAAATAATGAATTTAGTCCCTCATAATTTTATTTATTTTTATTTAATAACCGATTAATAATTAGGGTTAATTACACTATTAGTAATTATATTTTTATAATACTTCAAATAAGGGATGTAAATATTAATCTTTTACATTTTAATCTTATTACTTTAATTTTATATGTTTTGGTCACTAATTTTAATATTTTATAAGTATTATTATTTTAATACTATAGTTTTATTTTATTACATTTTATTCCTATCTCGTATATATATATATATATATATATATATATATATATATATATATATATATACGAGATAGGACTAAAATGTATTTTAATCTCGTATAAATTATTATGAATTAAATTACACTATGCTTATATTACATGATATTTAGAATTAGTATTTTAATTTTGATATTTTATATTTTAATAATGTTTTAAATAACTTTAATATTTTGAATTAGTACTTCCCCTTTTGCTCCTTGATTGTCGTTGGTTTGGTATGATGGTGGATCCCTCATTGTTTGATTCATTTAATGTGAGTTATAAATTACCATGTCAAGTATACTATGTGAAGAAAAGAAGTTACCTTGGTCTTTAGATTGGAAATGGATCCAATGTTGGAAGTTTTATCTGGTCACCCTTGCCGGTGCATAGGCTCACACGCCACTTCTGATCGCCAGCCAATCACTTTATTATCATTTTTATATCATATTTTTAATATTTATTTATTTATTAATATCAAAGAAAAGGGCAGTCTTAATATAACTGGATGTTCTATTCTGGTATTTTATATAACTAAATATTATAAAAATTATAATTTAGTTTTATTTAAATTATTTTTTGTTAGGAAAAATTATTATATTTTAATATTTATTTATTTATTAATATTGAAGAAAAGAGTTGTCTTAAAGCAACTAGAAGCCCTTTTCTAATATTCTTAAATAAATAAATGTCTTATTTACAAAACCCTATATATTTTTAATATTCTTCCTTAGAATTATCCGATTAAAATACAAAATAATAGGATCATAAATTAAATTTATATTTGAATTTTTAAATTTCCAATAATAGAGACAATTTATAATTAATAAAGTACCAATTTTGGGCGTTGTAGGGGTGCTAATCATTCCCTAAACGTAACCGACTAAGAATCCTTTTTATTTCTAAAAAGAATGAATTTTTGGTTAAACGCATATCAGTTTATCTTTTAACTGATGTTTTCTTAAAAACTCTTTTAAAAGATAATTTTTAGGTATTCGACCCACCTGACCCAAAAGGCCGATGGCGACTCCCAAAAAATTTTTAAAATTAAAAACCATTTATTCACATTATTTTTCCCGCCAAGTAAAAATTTCGTGCCCGGGCGAAAACCGGTTACGACAGCTTGTCGACTCCGCTGGGGACTTGTCAAGCTTTGAAATTAATTAAATTGTCTCTAGAAATTAAAAATTCATATATTTGATTTATAATTCTTTCCTTTCAAATTTTTTATACATATACTTATTATTTTTGTAATATTTTATATATTCTTCTTTATGATTGTTTTTATTTTATTTAAAGATGTTAAATTTCATTTTTATTTAATTGTTTGTTAGAAGTTTGAATATTTCTCCTCACACACAATACTTGCATTGCATACGCATAATCTCTATAACTGAGATTTATCCCTTTTAAGTGGGAGTGAAAGCGACATCTTCGTGAGAATTTATTCTCCGTGTCAGACCTAGTAAGTAGCTTTCGGGGTTCATATGCTCTATGTCTTCGTGAGAATTTATTCTCCGTGTCAGGCATAAAGAAATGTGTCCCCTCGAATTGAACTCGGTCCGCTTAAGTTTGTGATGGACTAGGATTGAGGGTTGGCAGTCCAAGGGGGCATCAACAAGGATAGTTCGAGTACCGTTACCCTTAGAACCAAAACTCTGCATATAATGAACCCTAAAAAATCTCTTGATCTAAGACAATACTGAACCTCTGTCCGTAAGTGTACACAAAGGAGAAATAAGCTTTAGCTTTTAATTTATTATTTTTCTCTCTGAATAAATGCATACGAACTAGTAATCATGCAGTTAGGTTAATTTTTCCAAACAAAGCATGGAACTAGAAAGCATGAGGTTAGGATACATTATATACCTTGATAGATAGAATCTTTCTTGGTACTAACCAATTTATATTTTCCCTTCCCATTTTTATTTTTCATACATTTTGTTTTGCTCTAACTTGTTTATATTGATTTCTTTCGTTTGCATTGCATGATCATAGCATAACCAAAAGGTGTTGACTTGAAAGACTGTTCATCAAATTGAAAAGAAATCATAAATGGACAAAAAGTTTTATGATCGAACAAAATATGACGCAACCATGGAATGGCATCCTGAGGGAACTCCGAAGATAGAAGAGAGCTATGCACATAAAGATCATGTGTCCATTAAGGAGTAAGAGGAGATACGAGAAATAAGAGAGTAGATGTCCAAGATGATGGATAGAATATTTGTTTTGGCCAAAGGAGAAGAGATTCCTGCACAGAAAGAGAGAAATCTTAATGAAGATAATCCTGCAATTTCATATATGCAAGGGACTTCTGATCCTAATCAATTTGAGAAGTTGCAGACAATCATTATTTGTATTCACAAATCGTCTGGAGATACCCAGGAAATGGTGACAACTGTAAAAATTCTCAGAGATGAGAAGAAATCATGCAATTTGAAATCGTCGAAGTTTAGTCTGCTCCCGACGTCTAAAACTCAGGTTCAATCCAAGACAAAAGTTGGTTCTCATTTTGATGTTATCCCCATATCATATAAAGAATTACATGAGAAGCTACTTGAAGTACGAGAAGTGGCTCCCTACTACATAAAACCGTTCCAACCTCCGTATCCGAAGTGGTATGACATCAACGTTTATTGTGAATATCATACCGATGCTCAAGGACATACCATCGACAATTGTCTTACTTTCAAACGTCGAGTTCAAAGTCTTTTGGATCATGGAACCTTACAATTTATGATAAAGGATCAACCTAGTTTGGTAATTGAAGGTCATGCTAGATTATTACCAAAAGTGGACAAAGGTAAGAGTATCAGTAGGGGCATTCAGAAGGAAGAATATCTGCTGAGGTTCGAAGCTCAAATACGTCATTTGAATGATCAAAACAAGAAATTGAGCACCAAAATGAAAACCATGCATGAAGATTTCCAAAAGATCAGTCAAGCTTTTCAAAATGTTGGCATGAGAAACACTCCAGAAGAATGGATAACAGGGGTTACCAAAATGAAAAAGAATTCTAACATAAATGAAGGACGAGCCAAGAAGTTTTCTCATGATTAACGAGTTGCAGAAGAAATACGCAATACAACTGTCATTGAATTGGGAAAATGTCAAGCCAAAAATCAAATGTTGAATAGTGCTATGACCAACATGGAAGCATTATATCATATTCATCATCTTGATATTGATACTGAATTAAAATCCACTAGAGCTAAGAACAAGACATTGAAGAAATGTTTAGATGATTATGGGAATCTTGTAGGAGAACTTCTTGAACATAAAGGTTCTCTCAGAAGAAAAAATGAGCAACATTGTTCACAACTCCGAGAATTGACACGAAAGATGAAGGAAAAGGACAATATCATGAAGGAAGCTGCTGTTCAAGCAAAATAATGTGGCTCATAAGCTGGTGGACTTAGTTGGCTTCACAAGAGAATTAAAGCAGATTGATAACTCCACACTTGAGTATGAGTGGAAGTTAATTTGGCTTTAAGGGAAATAGAGAAGTTAGGAGTGAAAGCTATCCCCTACATGTAAAGCTTTGTTTGATATACCGAAACTTTTGTGTTCAATGAAATCTGTTCTAAGATGATCACTCTTGAGTAAACACCTTTTCATACATGCATTTACAGTTTGCATCATTGCATTTTTCATTGTGCATTTATATTTTTATGTTTGCTTTTGTACTATACAATTTACATTCCTATTGTTACATTCACATATTTACATTTGCATTTAGCATTTTTTGTATTTTTATGATTGTATTTACATTTTCATTTTTACATTTGCATTTTTGCATAATTACATTTTATTTCAAACTATTTCACATGCATTTAATCATGACAACGTGGAATAAATCGTGGAGAATTCCATGACAGAATTTCTGAAATCAAAGTGGAGAACTTGGTCTTCCTAAAGAAGAATAAAAGCCATAGAATTGAGAAACTTCAATAGCAAACTTATCAAGATTCAACAAGAGATTTTATTCTTACTTGTAGCAAGAACGCTTAGCATCCGCACGACAAGAAAAATGTCTAAAGAAGCTGAAGACATGCTAGCCAAATTTGAGATAGAGCAAAAAGAGACACAGGAAGAATTGAGGAGCAAGTTGGCACAAATTGAAGCTAATATCGCAAATTCTTAGATCGGTCTTTTGAAGAATATGAAAGAAATGATTGGGAAGCACCAGATCGATGGAAGAAGTCTTGTTGAAAACTCCACAAATCCTCTGGGTGTTACACATGTTCACATTCCTGAGCACACCTCTGTACACCGGGAAATTCAATCACCAGTTCACTTCACTGTTAAGAACCCACAATATCAAGCTAGAGTTTTGTTCCCCACTGACTGTCCTACTGCTTATGGGTTAAAGCTAAATGAATTTTGTACTAATAATGAGATCTCTGACCCAAATAAATTAGTCGAGAAGAGAAAACTCATCCAACGTCTGAAAAATATAGAAGAGGTGATAAAATCAAGAGAGACAGCTAAGTCATTTTGTGGGTTTGACGCCAAAGAACTAAGTTTGGTCCCTGACCTAGTTCTCCCGCCAAAGTTTAAGGTTCCATATTTCGAGAAGTATAATGGGACCACATGCCCTTCATCTCATATCACCATGTATTGTCGTCGCATGACTGGCTATGTGGAGAATGAAAAATTGTTGATCCACTGTTTTCAAGACAGTTTATCTGGACCTGCATCCAAATGGTATAATCAGCTAAAAAGTACTCAAATACGTTCTTGGAAAGACTTAGCTCAAGCCTTTTTGGGTCAATACAAGCACATGACTGATATGGCCCCTGATTGAATAATGTTGCAAAACATGAATATGAAGTACAACGAGAGCTTTCGACAATATTCGCAACGATGGAGGAACGTTGCTTCTCAAGCGCATCCACCATTGACTGAAAGGGAGTTCACTACTTTGTTCATCAATACATTAAAATCTCCCTATATTAATCACATGATAGGGGCTGCCACTAATAATTTCTCTGACATCATCATGTGTGGAGAAATGATCGAAATAGCTGTAAAGAATGGCAAGATAAGAGGATCTGACAGTACTGACATCAATAAAGAAGCCAAGATCAATACAGTGAAGTCTTATTTAGTTAATCATGGGACAAAACCTTATAGAATGACTAAAGAGAAGACTCCTATCGGTGAAATTCCAATGGCATATGATGAATTGCTCTCATTACTAGTTCATCAAAATCTCGTGACTCCGGTTCAATCTAAACTGAAAGAACCTCCATTTCCTGATGGGTATGATGTTAATGACATATGTAGCTATCACATAGGAAGCTCGGGGCATACTACTGAAAATTATGGGGCATTAAAATGCAAGGTTCAGAATTTAATTGAATCAGGGGCATGGACATTCGAGGAGTAATGTGGCATGATAAATAAATAAGTGGAAGTTGTTATCTACCACTGTAGTACCTTTCTATTTTTAGCATCCTGTTTGAACTTGTTTTTGTTCCTTTCTCCACTTTTTGTGCAATAAATAAATTTGTGTTGCTTTTAAGGTTATGAGCATTGAGTCAATTTTGCAATATTGCAGTTCTTTGAATATCAACTGGATTAAAAAGCTCTTCATGATTAGAGTTATAATCTTTGACAGAATATCAGGATTGAAAACCAGAAAAACAAGGACCATGGACCTTACCTCAGAATAAATACACCCAAACACTATCCTATTACAAATATGAGATAGCATACTCCTATTGAAAGAAATTACAAAAAGGCTTGGTATTTATATATAGGAGCGTACAACATGGGGCATCGTTGGTGAATTACATTACAAAACCGATTAGAATATTTTTCTATTGATGACGTTCGATGATGAACATAATTTTTACAAATAGGTAAATCTATTTTAAGTCAATTGCTTGGGAATTGAACTCTAACGAAGAGATTTTCTGAATTCCACCAAAACACCTAGACTATAACAGGTTCTTCTTAACAAGCTTAAGAAATTGGATTTGGATACCTATGTTATATTATTATATACAATAAAGCTTGAGTTGTCCCACTAGAGCAATTGGTTAATCGCCCCGGCTTTATGGATAAGTTTCAATTAACCTGATAAAGGTGATTATATTATTATATACAATAATTTAGTCCCTCATAATTTTATTTATTTTTATTTTAATAACCGATTAATAATTAGGGTTAATTACACTATTAGTAATTATATTTTTATAATACTTCAAATAAGGGATGCAAATATTAATTTTTTACATTTTAATCTTATTACTTTAATTTTATATGTTTTGGTCACTAATTTTAATATTTTATAAGTTTTATTATTTTAATACTATAGTTTTATTTTTATTACATTTTAGTCCTATCTCGTATATATATATATATATATATATATATATTCCTTTAGATTTTATTCCTTATTATTTTAATCTCGTATAAATTATTATGAATTAAATTACACTATGCTTATATTACATGATATTTAGAATTAGTATTTTAATTTTGATATTTTATATTTTAATAATGTTTTAAATAACTTTAATATTTTGAATTAGTATTGTTTTCCCCTTTTGCTCCTTGATTGTCGTTGGTTTTGGTATGATGGTGGGTCCCTCATTATTTGATTCATTTAATGTGAGTTATAAATTACCATATCAAGTATACTATGTGAAGAAAAGAAGTTACCTTGGTCTTTAGATTGGAAATGGATCCAATGTTGGAAGTTTTATCTGGTCACCCTTGCCGGTGCATAGGCTCACATGCCACTTCTGATCGCCAGCCAATCACTTTATTATCATTTTTATATCATATTTTTAATATTTATTTATTTATTAATATCAAAGAAAAGGACAGTCTTAATATAACTGGATGTCCTATTTTGGTATTTTAAATAACTAAATATTATAAAAATTATAATTTAGTTTTATTTAAATTATTTTTTGTTAGGAAAAATTATTATATTTTTAATATTTATTTATTTATTAATATTGAAGAAAAGAGTTGTCTTAAAGCAACTAGAAGCCCTTTTCTAATATTCTTAAATAAATAAATGTCTTATTTACAAAACTCTATATATTTTTAATATTCTTCCTTAGAATTTTCCGATTAAAATACAAAATAACAGGATCATAAATTAAATTTATATTTGAATTTTTAAATTTCTAATAATAGAGACAATTTATAATTAATAAAGTACCAATTTTGGGCGTTGTAGGGGTGCTAATCCTTCCCTAAAAGTAACCGACCAAAAATCCTTTTTTATTTCTAAAAAGAATGAATTTTTGGTTAAACGCAGATCAGTTTATCTTTTAACTGATTTTTTCTTAAAAACTCTTTTAAAAGATAATTTTTAGGTATTCGACCCACCTGACCCAAAAGGCCGATGGCGACTCCCAAAACATTTTTAAAAGAGAAAATAACTTCAGTGACCAAAAATCCCAGATAATATACGATTTTGACCAATTTTTTTTGGATTTGCGAAAATGACCAACAAAATCGCAATGCGATCTCTAATTCGCATTGCGATCTCCACTATCGCAAATTCGCGTTGCATTTCGCATTGCGATAGTTGGAAATTGCGTTGCGATTTTCCATTTCGCGTTGCGATAGTTGAAAAATCGCGTTGCGATTTTTCATTTCGCGTTGCGATAGTTGAAAATCGCGTTGCGATTTTCCATTTCGCGTTGCGATAGTTGAAAACCGCGTTGCGATTTTCCATTTCGCGTTGCGATAGTTGAAAATCGCGTTGCGATTTTCCATTTCGCGTTGCGATAGTTGAAAATCGCGTTGCGATTTTCCATTTCGCGTTGCTATAGTTGAAAATCGCGTTGCGATTTTCCATTTCGCGTTGCGATTTTCCATTTCGCGTTGCGATTTTTCATTTCGCATTGCGATAGTCTACAATGTCGTTGCGATTTTCCAAATTCGTTGCGATAGTTAAAAAAAAGATTTTGTTTCTTAAGAATTTTCTCTAAAAAGATAGTATCCGCGCGGACGTGTCGAAGACACGTATTACCACGACCACGACCACGACCACGACCACGACCACGACGACCCGAGACGGACGGACGGCGGCGGCGGCGCGCGAGAGTCCCCCTTGTTCTCTATCACTCAACAAGAAAGTGGGAAAGCCAAGCCTTAAATACCATTCCCAATAGTGTTTCCAATATTATGTGGGATTTGAGCATTACCAACACTTGTTCCCAATACTATGTGGGATTGAGCCTTAAATAGTGATATTATTTTTGAATGTTTTGCTTAAAATTGCAATAATCGCGATTGATTGTAAATTGACTTTTAATTATGACATATTTAATCTTATAATACTAATGCAATTGGTTGCTGATTCAGTTGTTTTAAGGTGCATGATTATTAATTGTTTCCTGAATAATCACATTGTATTGGAAACAAGTGTTGGTAATGCTCAATCCCACATAGTATTGGAAACACTATTGAGAATGGTATTTAAGGCTTGGCTTTCCCACTTCCTTGTTGAGTGATAGAGAACAAGGGGGACTCTCGCGCGCCGCCTCCGCCGTCCGTCTCGTCTCGTCTCGTCTCGTCTCGTGGTCGTGGTCGTGGTCGTGGTAATACGTGTCTTCGATACGTCCGCGCGGATACAATCTTTTTAGAGAAAATTCTTAACTATCACAACGAATTTTCGCAACGAATTTGGAAAATCGCAACGATAACTGTAGACTATCGCAACGAATTTGGAAAATCGCAATGACAACTGTAGACTATCGCAACGCGATTTTCAACTATCGCAACGCAAACTGGAAAATCGCAACGCGAAATGGAAAATCGCAACGCGATTTTCGCAACGAATTTGGAAAATCGCAACGACAACTGTAGACTATCGCAACGAATTTGGAAAATCACAACGACAACT
Organism: Hibiscus syriacus; assembly: GCF_006381635.1. Taxonomy (NCBI): domain Eukaryota; kingdom Viridiplantae; phylum Streptophyta; class Magnoliopsida; order Malvales; family Malvaceae; genus Hibiscus; species Hibiscus syriacus. The sequence goes on along the minus strand of NW_024062828.1, from coordinate 543,247 downwards.
GTAGACTATCGCAACGCGAACTGGAAAATCGCAACGCGAAATGGAAAATCGCAACGCGATTTTCAACTATCGCAACGCGATTTTCAATTATCGCAACGCGAAATGCAACGCGAATTTACGTTAGTGGAGATCGCAATGCGAATTAGAGATCGCATTGCGATTTTGTTGGTCATTTTCGCAAATCCAAAAAAAGTTGATCAAAATCGTATATTATCTGGGATTTTTGGTCACTGAGGTTATTTTCTCTTTTTAAAATTAAAAACCATTTATTCACATTATTTTTTTCCCCAAGTAAAAATTTTATTCCCGGACGAAAACCGGTTACGACAATGTGCTTCCTCAAGTGTCCAAAGTTTCGAAAGAATTATCGAACATTTTCTGATATTTTTGGAGAAACCAAAGAGCCAACGTCCTTCATTGTCTCGAACACTCCAACTACTACATCGCCTCCGGTACCTACTACCGCCCCATCCGTATTAATTTTAATCCCATCATTGGATGGCCTTTTCCATTTCAAGCTGCCGTCGTGGTGCTTCCAACTGCTCTGCAATGGGGTCCTCTTCATGTTTGTTATTCCAGTGATCTCCTGCGATCAAGGCAAACTTTCCTCCATGACATTAATTCAATCTATAAAATCCTTGTTTAAATGATCATTTCGATGAAGCCATATTTTTGTAGCAAATCATAACATAGAGAATATCTCCGTCTTTCTATTTAGGTGGTGTTTGTTTTCACTGTTTAAGGTCTTCAAAGCTCTTATGTCTGGGCCGTGCAAACCACGCGCAGACATTGGGCTTCGCAGACCGTTTATTTTTTAGAAGACAGAAACTCTTCTAACGTCTGCGCGTACTCTTCTTGGTTCAAACGTAGATTTATGTCTTCAAAACTCTTATAACCTCTTCAAAGAATCATTTTTGCTATTAATTTTTTAAAAATTATAAAATGTCATTAAATTTAATGAATTATTACTAAATAGTCACTATAATGTTATAATAAATTATAAAAGTTCGATAATATAATAATTATTTTATAGTATTTAGATAAATTTATTAATAATTTTATAATCTTTTAATAAATTTAATAAGTATTTTATAATTTTTTAAACTTTATTGACGAAAATGATCATTTGTATATAACTCAACGATATTTTATATACTTTATTTGAAAAAAAAACATATTAAACTTAGTAAAAAATATTATACAATTAAACTTAGTAAACGTTTTTTATATAAAAACTTGGAAAATCACTGGAACATATAATTATTAGCATTAAAAGATAAAATAAATGTTATAATAAAAAAATATTCACACTATTGAAAAATCTGATTCTTATCATTTAATTCTAGTAAAGTGCGAAAGTCCCTTTATACAAAATAAATAAATAAAAAACAAATAATAAATTTTTTATAAATAGAAAAATACTAATTGATGTATACTATATGGAGTATATATTATATATATTTTTTGATATTACTAGAATCGGATTGTACCACTCGAATAAATTAAGATGATTTAAATGATATTATAAAATCGAGTATTAATATATTTGTGAATCGATAATAATTGAGAATTAAAATATAATTTTTTTAACAATTACTTAAACCAAAACAAACAGATTGAATTAAAATCAAATTGATTTTATTATCGATTGATTTAATAATAATTTTTAAAATGATATATAATATTAAAACCGAAATCTAATAGTCCGTAGATGTAATAATTTATAATAATAAAATTCGTATAATATTTATTTAATATATTTTTTCAAATAAAATATATTAGATATCGTTGAGTTATATACAAATGATCATTTTCGTCAATAAAGTTTAAAAAATTATAAAATACTTATTAAATTTATTAAAAGATTATAAAATTATTAATAAATTTATCTAAATACTATAAAATAATTATTATATTATCGAACTTTTATAATTTATTACAACATTATAGTGACTATTTTATAATAATTTATTAAATTTAATGACATTTTATAATTTTTAAAAAATTAATAGAAAAAATGGTTATTTGAGTATAGTTTAAAAAAATCAGTTGATTTATATTTCAGTTTATTTTAGCAGTCTGCAGACGTTAAAAAACAAACAGTCTTCTTCTTGCAGACTGCAGATTTTTGGTCCACATCTACTGCTGATGCCTGCAGATGTGGTCCGCAGACGGCAGACCTTTTACCTCTGTAAAAACAAACACCACCATAAATTCAATTGAAATCACTATTTCAAGAATTAAAATTAATTTTATTTCAACTATATATATATATATATATAAGGTACTTGTTCATGTGAAACTTTAAATTGGAAATTTTTTATTTAAAATCTAATCTTCTTTTATTTTAAAAAAAATTAGTTAACAAGGTTAGGCGTTTCCTTTCGATTCTGAGGTGGCGCAGTGTCACAAGCTTAGGCGTTTGGTAAGGGTGGTCTTCTGTGGGTGCCGTGCATAACCGATTACTAATCTTTTGGTTGCTTACGTGATTCTGGGGGATTTCTTATTTTCCCTGCTCATGTTTGAAGATATCTCACACGCAAGCATGGGTGGGGTCATTTGACTTTAGTTTGTTGGAGATGCTGAGCGCCTCATGTCGCCTTCCCAGTGGTCGGTCATTGATGTTCGGTGCTGGAGTGTAGGATGTAGTTTTGGCTTGTGTGTGTATGCTGCGCATTTTCTGTTTTCAAGAGTGCTGTAGTTATGGTTCACTTCAGTTCCATGCTGTGTGTTTGCCTCGATTAGACTGTGGTCTTGTACTTTTATCTTTGGTGTTGGACTCCTTCCATGAACTTTAATCAGTGGATTTTAAAATATTACTATTATCATTTCAATTTAAGAAATAAATATTATCATTCAAACTATTTTTATCGCTCTGTACATCACCATAAATATAAATATTGAATTCTTGAATTGGCTCTTCATAGTCTTGCTTTCTATGTTGAGAACAAGAGTTCTTTTTTACTTGTGTTTACTTTATTGTATTCACGTCTATATGCACAGGAATATATCTCCCAATTTAGTTTTGTGTTGAAAAGATCCTATTAAATGTTTTAATAATATGCCGTGGTTATAAGATAATATCCGTTCATAATTTTTTTATCAATTAACAACGTACACACACCCTAACTGTTTGAATCCAAAACCTCATCTCTTTAACCACTAAAATTATTTAATGAATTCAAAAGATTCTATTAATTTGGTGCGGGTGTTTCTTTATCATACAATTTTAAATTATAATAGTAATATTTATTTGTATAAGGTTTTTTGTGTTAGAATATATTTATTCATCCATATTTTCCATTGTTAACTTTATTTTTCTTATTTATTAAAATTAAATCCAATGATCCATATCTAATTTTATACTTATATTTCAAATAGAATAAAATATATTAAGTTCATGGATTTTAGAAACCTTTTTTGTTTTTCACAAATATGATAAAGTAATCATTACAATATATTTATATTTTTAGGTATTGATAATTCTAAGTAATGAAATGCGTTTCAATAGAAAAAAAATTACATGTATTTTATAATGGTTTAAAAAAAATACTAATAACCAATTGATTTAATACGATGAGACACTATATTTCTTAAGATTATAGGTGTGAAGCCTGACATTAGCAAATTTAATAAACTGAGTTGAGATGATTGTTCTATAATAAACTTATGAAAAATTTAATATAAATTAGTCGTTCAATAAAACAAATATCGGTAATTAATTTAAAAAAATAAAATAAAATTTAATTAAATCATCGTAAAAACAATTATTAATTAATTTAATATATATTAGCCTAATTAAATTTTAATTCAATTGATTCGATTAAAATCAAACAATGAACCCGTGCTGTTAGCACAACGGTTTTGAAAATAGAATTTTGGATTTGGGAGGCGTTGCCATTGGTCCAAAATAACGACTTCTTTATCCAAAACAACTGGAGGTGATCAGTGGAGTGCCAAATGGCAGCGCCATTATCACAGCTGAGCTTTAACCTAAAAGCTCCGAACAAACTCCTCAACCACCGCAGCTGCCGTCACCCAATGGCTTCGTCTTTAGGCACCGCCGCCTCTTCCCTAATCTTAGCATCTTCCGCCTCCGAAGTTCGACTTTCTCTCTATCTCTCCTCTTCTTGTTGTTCTCCTTCGCTCCTTTCTTTCTCTTCCTCTTTTAAGTCTTTCTCTCCTCTTTGTTCTCATTTCTCTCGCCACCAGGTTAATTCTTCCTTTCACATTTCCTTTTTATCCTTTTTGTATATTAATATTCGTACTTTTTTAAGTAGTTTTGTTTATATTGATAAATTATTAGAGGAGATCTGCAGTTAATGTGTCGAGTAACGGAGGATTCAACTCAGTAGCCAGTCCGAAATGTGTAGTTTCGGATCCTGTTCAGTTGAAGAGTGCTAGAGAAGATATCAAGCAACTTCTCAAATCTAAGTTCTGCCATCCTATTCTGGTATTATCATCTCTTCTTTTTCCTCAATTTCTTCACTTTGTTTCTTTTTGAATAAATGTAGCTATTTTCTTTTGAGTTTTTAGCATAGAAGAACAATATCCTAGTTTATTTTGAAGAAATTTAAGTACTTAACAGTTTAGTATGAAAGTGAAAGATAATTAAAATGATTTTTTAAGCGTGTTTAGTATGAAAGTTAAGCAAGAAGAAAGAAAATAAGATTATTTTTCATCCTAATGCACAAAAATAAATTATTTCAAGTTAGAATGATAAGCACAGACTTACATGATTATTCATCATTTTTCAAAATGTATATTTTTATCTTAATCAAAGCAGATAATGCTAAGATAAATATAATTTTTATTATAACTCCCTTATTTTTTGTTCCAGTTTTCTGTTAATTCCTACCAGGGACATCATGGAAAGAATAATTGCGTTTCCTACATGCTCACTCTTAACTTTCTCTTCCTTCAGTATTCCATCTTCCCCAAACTTCTTTTCATCTTGCCAAGCAAAGCCTAATAAAAATATAATTTTACTTTGTTCGTTGAGAAAAAAATGTTTATTTTCATGTGTAATTTGATTGTATACACACTAGATTCGGCTAGGATGGCATGATGCTGGTACCTACAATAAGAACATTGAAGAATGGCCACAAAGGGGTGGAGCGAATGGAAGTCTTAGGTTTGAAGTTGAGCTAAATCATGCTGCCAATGCTGGTAACATATTCCTTTCTACTTATAACATGTTATTAGCTTAGTTGGTAACTGTTAGCACCGTTATCTCATAAGCTTGTGTTTCAGGCCTTGTGAATGCATCTTATTCAGCCTATCAAGTATAAATACTCTGGTGTAACTTATGCTGATTTGTTCCAGTTGGCTAGTGTTACCGCTGTTGAGGTCTTGCTTGCTATTCTTCTTCAAGAATATCTTTGTATTTTTTACATTATGTAGTTGTTGTAATAAGAATCAAATTGAAATTCGGGATGCTGGAGGACCCAAAATTCCCATGAATTATGGAAGGGTGGATGTCTCTGGTCCTAACGAGTGTCCTGAGGAGGGTAGGCAACCTGGTAAGTGAACTTATATTATTGCATGATATTTCATGGCCAAGTAAATTGTTGAAGATCACAGTGTGTTGGATTTCCAAAATTAAGAAATGTAACTAGAAACTTGAGGCACCTAATCCAGTGTAGGGGTGGTCTACTGAACTTGCTTGAATGGTTGGACAATTAATCCATCTGATTCTGGATTTCTGGGTGGGTCATTGAATTGTTATGAAGTGTATCATGGTTAACAGAAAAAATCTCTTTATATGACAAAACTAAAAAATATAGGATACCATTAGGCGTTCCATAATCTAAAACATATAGCAAATACCTGAAAAGATATCATTATAGATCAATCAGAATATTGGGAGCTTTAGGATTTTCAGAAGAGTAATACTATGTTCCTTATAATCAACAGATTGACCATGTTTTAGCTTGTCATCTGTGTGACGGTTGTTCACTTACGAACCTAGAATACTATTAAGACAACTTTATGTTGCAGATTTTTGTAAGTAATGAGCCTTTCAGTTTACCTCTTCCAACATTTTGAAGCTCTAAAGTATGAAGTGAATTTTCAGCTGCTTTCATTCCTTCATTAGATGGCTAACATTGTCAGACTTCATACTTATAGGTTGTTTAGGCTTTAAAACTATTACAATATATCCAAGTCATTTGGGCCTGCTTTTGCCTCCGTTTTCCCTCATAGCCATAGGTATCGATATATTCACTTATGCTTCTATCTAGAGACCTATCATTTATAGCATTTCTCCGTTACTTAGATGCTGGACCACCTCCGCCTGCTGATCATCTATGTTTTCTATCGAATGGGATTAAATGACAAGGTAAACTTGATTATAAAACATCATTGATAATTGCCTTTATCATGGAAAATGATATTAATCATCTGACCTATTGATATGTAGGAAATCGTTGCATTATCTTGTGCACACACACTTTAGAGGTCCCGGCCAGAACGTAGCGGTTGGGGTAAATCAGAAACCAAATACACGGTATTTAAACTTCCTGTTTTGATTAATAGGAAAAATATGTTGGTCTTACTATGTTGATTATTTGTCATATCCAATTCTTGATAGACGCTAGAGATTTTTGTAACTAATGTTTAGCATTATAGTCCGTTATACTTACCATAGAATTTAGCTAGTTCCTCGTAGAAGTAAACCTTCTATCCTGGATGCATTATGCATCAATAGTATAAATATCAAGACGATTACCTCCAAATATTTTCTCAAACTGAGCTTTAACTTGAACTTCTTGATGACAAACCTGTCATTAGATTTGATCAGTGACAAATACACGAGGACAATATTTCACAGGAATAGAAAGTACGAGAAGGAAACACCAGTGTGACCAATATAAGAAACTACTAGAGTATTACTTAAGCTATCTTGGTTGTTTTGTGGGCTTATTTATCCGATTATTTATGAAATTGACACCCATAATATAGAAAAATAGCACTAGGTCATACGCGCATTTGGAAAGCACTTTAAGTAAAGCATGTTTTTTATTTATTAAATACCACATTATCTCCATGATGAAGGCTTATGTTAATTGTCGCAACCATCTTTCGGGTTGGGTCCGGAATTGGACTTCGACTTGAATAAAACATGTTAGAGTCGCCATCGATCATTTAAAAAATATTTAAGTTGATTGGACATCATCTTATCTGATCTGCGTTTTACTAGAAATATGTCGGATTCGGGAGTCGGTTACAGTCAAGAAGGATTAGCACCCTTGAACTACTCTTTCGGTACCATTTTAATTTGTCGGTTGTCTTAATTGCGAAAATTAAAATTTAAAGACTCGATTCGAATTACTTACCTTTGATCGATTGAAATTACCTCTAAAAAGTTGAAAACGTTAGATTATAAAATAAAAGAAATATCAAATAAAAATTAAATTAAAAAATAAATCAAAGAAGGAAATATTAAATTTTAAAAAATGTTACATAAAAAATGTTAAAAGAAAAAATAAAATAAATGAAAAAATATTAAATTTTAGAAAAGAAAAATAAAAAAATGTTAAAAGAGAAAATAAAAATAAAAATAATAAATAAAAGGGAAATATAGTAAAATAATAAATAATAGTAGTAAAGATAAAAAAGGGTTTAGAAAAGTTGTTTTTAAAATAAAAGATAAGAATTAAATAAAAGAAAATAATTAAAAAAATAATTTAAAGAGATTGAGATAAAGAGAAACTTATAGTGAAAACAACCTCATACTTCAGCTTTGTCTCAAATTACTCGGATCATCGAAACAAATCTTTATTTCAAAATTCATGTCGACTTACAAGGACAATTCTTTGTTGCCGACTTGAATTATATTGTTTCAACAATAAATAATTCCAATCTCAGTTTTCTCTTAGAAAACAATTTTGCTAAGTGTGTTCTTAGGAAGTCGAATGTGCTTCAATAAGCCAATCCTTCTTACAATTCTCACGTTTGGAATTGAGCCTTTGCTTTAGCCTTCGGCTTAAAAGAAAATTTAAAAGAAAATTAGTTAAGCATGACCAATATCATACTTAGCATATTTGAAAACGAAATTTAAAGGAAAATAAAGGAATATGTGAAAATAGAGAGGAAGATAGAGAGAAAAAGAATGTTTAAAATATTATCCTAAACGCTGACTGGACCTTCTAAAACCTGCCACGTTAGACCGTGTTATGCCTAGAGTCGTGTCCATGTCTCCAGCCGTGACCAAATAATAAAAAATTACAGAATGCGCCCGTTTTACTACTAATTCTGGAGAGTAAGACCCGATTCAGAACACTCATCACTTGTCCACCCGATTGGGTCCTTACTGGGCCTCTTGGACTGTTTTGGACTTATTGGACCCCTAAAAAATGAAATAAAAATAGCAAAATAAATAAATAAATAAATGAAAAGAAATAAATAAAATGACATTATATTTTAAAAAAATAATATTATATATATTTTCGAAAAATGTTTTCAAAACCATATATTATATATATAATATATTAATATATATACTAAATAAGTCTCAGACGAAAATGAGTGTCTACAACTGCCTCTCTTTGTCTTTTTTCGTGTAACGAAAAATATGACAAAGATAAAATGACACAAATTTTCATTCGGTATGAAGGGGTCCCTGAGTCTAATATCATCCATTGTGGAGTTAAAAATTGACTCTGATATTGCAATTAGGAATGACTCCCTATTAAATTGAGTTGCAGATGACTTTTTCGTCACGAAATTGAGTCAATCTTGAAATGATATCATTCTTCATGAAATTGAAATCGTAGTTCGAAATTTGAATAAGAAGGTGACTTCTTGTTGCCAAATCGTAGTCAACTTTGGTCTTCTTCTCGGTTTAAAGACCTCGGTTTGAAAATTCAACCTGAATGTAGTTCCTCGATGCTACCATGTGGTTGATATACCCTCGAGCTGAATGGAATCAAACTCGAAAGTTTTTGTTGACAGATAACCCTTCTCGCCTTGAGCTATGCTATAAATTATGCTGAGATATAGTTTCTTGTTGCTAAGTTGCAGCCAACACAGGTCTTCCTCTTGACTTAAAGACCTCAGTTTAAGCTTCAACCGGAAAGTAATTCCCCGTTGCTACCATGCGGTTAATATGTCATCGAACTGAATGGAATCGAACTCGAAAGTTTTTTGTTGACAGATAGCCATTCTCACCTTGAGCTATGCTGTGAACGGTTCCTCTAAGTGAAGGATGACTCCCCTTCGCGGGTCTAAGCAGGTCATAATTCTTTAGATGACTTCCATTTACGGGAAAGCCAAGTGGTATATTCCTCAGATGGTTCCCCTTCGCAGGTATGAACCAAGTGAGATGATCTTTGGATGACTCCCCTTCACGGGAAAACCATGTGATATATTCCTCAGGTGGTTCCCCTTCGCGGGTCTGAACCAATTGACATGATCTTTGGGTGGCTCTCCTTCACGGGAAAGCCATGTGAAATGTTCTTCGAGTGACTCCTCTTTGTGAGAAAGACAAGTGAGGTAGGTTGTCGTGGAGTTGAAATCTGGCTTGAAAATTTTAACTGGAAACTAGCCACTCGTCGTTGAGTTAAGCTGAACTGGATCCATTTTGAATTGTCTCTCGAACCCGTCTGAAGTTGATTATAAGATATATCGATCTTTTAATAGGTCAAGTTGGGGGTGTAGGTCCTCGCTGTTGAGTTAAGCAACCACTATCAATTTTTGAAAGCGTTTTTTTAATCGATTATCTTTTTTCTTGAAGTTGAAACTTGACTCTAAAGCTGCAAAAAAATAGGTATACAAAAAATGACAAATGTGATGCTCTTAAGTATGTATAAGATGTATATAACATGAATTAGTTCTTGTTTATTTCTTGGGTGGAGTATCATTCTTTGTTTGCTGACCTTGTCCTTGGAATTGATCATGCCCCATCACTGACAACTTTATGGTAAATTTGCTCATTTGTTGGCTTAATCCAATGATCTTGCACTCCTGATTGTATGGATCAGAGATTCTTAAGCTTTCTCTTTGTTTACTCAAGGGAATAAAAATCTTGTATTTCAGTTGATGATCAACCACTGGAACTGGTTTAATCATCTTCGTAGTTGACACAGTGAAAGACTTCCTTAAGTGGCTTGGAAGTTTAAATGGTCCCTACTTTAGCCAAGGTTACCTCTTTCAGTGTCCGTAAAGTTATTCTGATTGTCATGGGAAAAGACTGGCAAACAAGAAGATATGTTGCCTTGAAATTAGGTCCAGCAACCTCAATTCTTATTGTGAGTTCTCTACTTCTTGTACTTGCAAAGTACTTGCACAGTAATCTTGGCAACAAATCATGTATTTACTCTAAATATCATTAAGCGTCTCACTTTCTTCCTTTTATGTTCATTTGGGTTGTCATTATCATCAGAACTTGCATTCCTGTTGTTTCTTAAGTACAACAGTAAACTCATGCTTCAAAAGGGACCTGATAGTGAATGAATATATCGTCATCACAGGCTAAACTCTTTCCAGACAACGCATTGATGTAGCTATCTTGCGCCTTACTGAACGACCATCTTTGTAGTAAAAAAAAGAGATCATGCTGGATAAAGCAACCATCTGTATTGCTCATATGCACTTCTTCTTCGTAATGTCAAGCTTTGTCTTGATAGGAACACCTTAGTAGGCACACGTGATATAAAAAGAAAAGATTGAAAACCTAGAGATGCCTCACATCGTTTCAGGTCCTTCAATTGATTTCGAGAAACTATGACTTGTCTGAGATATATCCCTCTTTTTAAAAGGTTTGGTATTAAAATAATGTTAGAGCAATTGAAGCAAAGTATCAGTTCACTGAATATCAAATAATCGAATCACACAAGTTGTTTTCAAAAGTTATAGCCCTTTGATAAATGTCAAGATCCATGGGTGATATGAGAAGACAATGCGATTTGGTTTTGATTTTCATGATTTTCAAATAAGATGTAAACAAAATAGTGTAACTGATGCATTCCACTATAAGGCCATTTAGAGAGCATTTTTATTTCAGTTCTCAGGAATCTTCAATTTGTTCAAGTTTTACAGACTCCTTAAGCTGAGATAGTGCTGAAACATCGATCTAAAAACAAATCCCCTGAGTGCCTTTGTATAGTCAACTATAACAGATGTTTCTTAACTCTCTTAGTCCATCTTTCATCGAAATTTAATTTCAAAACCACGTTTATTTCAGGCCTTATCACCATTCTTTAAACTTGATGTCATTGCTTTAGATTTTGCTGGGAGATTCATCTCGACATATAGAGACTATTGTCATGATCTGAATGTACTTGTATTCATAAAGTTAGGGAACTTAACATTGCCCATTACTTTAGCAGAATACCCTTAGTTAAAGGATTCAAGTGTCAGAAAGCCTTTGACTTGACAAATTCAAACGAAACTCACTTCAATAAAGCTCGGACATTACCACCATAGTTGCTTCAGACATTGCCTCCGAAGATTAACAACCTACTATTTTCAGTGGAGTGCCCCCAACATTGTTAAAATTATCGTTTATTAATATCACATTAATTCTTCGATTTCGAGATTGTTTTAATTTTGTCAGGAAGAATATGTTATAGTCCGAGTGTCAGTGAAAAAAAAATCATCTTTAGAGCTCAATTTCTAAGCAACTGATCTAAGCCAAATTTGTCTATTCCACCATTCCATTTGTGAAAATTGTATATTGTCACAGAACGTCTTTAATAGACATGCAAACTAAATCGGTCTTGCAATGTCATGCATCGAAGATACCCATCTTGTCTACTTCCGCACTTGTACACGTGAGAAAACATTTTTTCTTTTTCGGGTAAAAGATATAAGTCTTATTTTTAAAGAATTTGATCTCGACATATGTCAAAAGGCTATAACTTCATTTCCCAAAATGTGCATTTCATTATACTTGATATTCACTGAATTTCAAACAATTCTCTATTACTCAAAGAAATGTTATTTTAAAAGAAATGTTTAAGCATATAAAAGATAAATTCAAACAAGACATTGTTTCATAGGCAACACAATTATGTGGTAATAATGATGATCTCTTCTAGTCTCATCCCAAGATACCATGTTCCTTAATTCACTTTTCATACGCATCTCTAGTTGCATAAACATTCACTTAGGTAGTGTTATTGTTTTCATCGTAAAACTCTAGCTCTTATTTGTCCATCATTAGCTAGATTAAGGCTCTAAATTCGACAGATTCTTGTACATCATGTCCGTCCTCATTGTGATAACAGCAATGACTGCCCCCTTTGCAATCTGATATGCTAAGATGTAGTACAAGAAACCCCATATTTATCATTTGCCTCTATACCCACGCCATAGGTGACTTCACTTTCGGAAACTCTGGTTTTAACCTTCTTACCTTTCTCCTTGGTGATTGCATTTTCCTTATTCTCTTGATGATTAGACAGAGGGTTCTGTGTAACGTTGGGTGGTCCTATATTGTTGAAATGAATCCAATTCCTGTTGCGTATTCTTTGGACAATCTTTTTAAAGGCAAGGCAATTTTCAATAGCATGCCCCAAACACCGCCAAAATATTCATAATGTGCATTTTCGTCATACCACCTGGGGTATGGGGGTTTTATAGGTTTCTTTGGATATGGTGACACCACATGTGTGTCAAAGAGTTGTTGATAAAGTTCTTTGTAAGTCATGAGAATAGATCAAAATGTTTTTTTTTCTTTCTTTCCTGGGTTCCTTTGAATCTTGTCTAGAAGTGCCGGACGATACAGCTGCAGTCGATTTTGGGTTGGAGATTGTAACACATTTGCTAGTGTTGAAAGCGTTAATGATCTCTCATTCTTTCTTCATGGGAGGTTTTCTACTCGACCTACCTCTTTTTATCTTTCTTTGCTTAATGGTCGTTTCTACCATCTTTGTTTTGACTTACTCGTCAAACTTTGGAATATGGTAATAATCTGGATTATTTTGAAGGCTGGTTACAACGGCTTGTGCTTTTGCGGAAGATGAATCCCCTTAACGTTCTGGTAAGATTTCAAGTGAAATAACCAACTGTGGAGTAGGTGGTACAACCATACCCTCAGATGCCCCTACCCTAGGAACATTCATTTGATTTAGGCCAGACAACCTTGTAACAATCTAATCGACCAATGACTCTTGGCTCTGAGTGATCGTTTCCAGAGTACTTTGATTATTCTGACATATATTTTCTTCTAACCCGCTTTACAACCTCAGCATGTTCTTTTCGAGTTGAACAATTTTGGCTTCCATTTGACTTTTCTTTGTGCGGGTGTTGTAAAGATGATGTGTGTCCAGGGTTTGTGGAGGTATAACCGGTGTTTGTTCCCTCTTCGTATGAGACATTTCTGTTAGTTAATGTGAATGCAAAAACATGGGAAAATGAAAAAAATGACATGCAATGCATGAAAATAATACATGATGCATGAGAATTAGAGGCATTGATCCAGAAATGTGTCTATTATTATAAATAATCTTTATTGAGACAAAAGTGTTTTATTTTTTAAGAGACAAAAATATCTTAAAGGTATATTTTGACTAAATCCTCTAAACCCCGAACAGATTCTAACAGGTTGACAAGTTTCTTCTTTCATCTTTCACTAGTTGAATACCTTGTCGGGTCACGCTGGCTTCCCTTGCTAAACTGTGCAAGTGACGAGTTGTTTTTTATACTTGTTCCACGAAACCTCGGATGACTGCATCTCTAGCTTTCACCTTTTGCTAAACCTGTTCCCTAACGGAAACGCCATTGGAACCCTCCATCGAAAGGAACTATATGAATTTCATTTGTTTGTTTCTTGAATTCGTCAACAATGACCTCCAATTCAACTATCATTTTTCCATCTTTTTCTTGTTATCTTTGAAGGGACCTCTTCAGGTCAGTAACCTTTTTCCCATATGCCCATGCGACCTTTGTCAACCTATTTTTGAAAAGTTAACTTTTGATGTGCTTGTTGTAAACCCGGTCCATTCTGAGTCCTTCACAATACAACAAAGTGGTAAACTCTTCGATTGTGGGTACCATGTCTTCTTGGTTAAATGTGAAGCAATTGTACCCCAGATTCCAGAATTGTACTAGAGCTCGAATTAGGGGCTCGTCTGTCTTGACATAGAGTAGAAGTGCAATATCACTATACCGTTGGTATAACCTCATTTTCTGGTCATTTTTCCAGCTGTCCCAAATACTCCGTAGTTCTTGAACATCATTCTGCTTTAGACTGATAGAAGCATAGTCAACCAGATCTGACATATAGTTCCCTTGCAGACTGTTTCTCTTTTCTTTCTAAGTCTTTTCGGACCATAGTCGTACCTCGACGTTTTTCACCTCTTGTATTACAACCCTTTTGTCCATTAATGCGGATTATTTGTGTGTAACAAACACTTTTTGTGGATTAATTGTCTCTTTTTATAATGCAAACGATATAAAAAACAAACATGAAAGAAAAATCAGTTAGTAAGATAGAAATAATATAAATAAGGAAGTAAAACATCCTAGGTTTTGAAATAGAGTTTCAGGGTGGGCTCTAATTCCTTATAGTCTCCCGGTTTAGGTTCTAAAGAAGGTACCCGAGTTCTCCTTGCTGGTGTCCCCTTGGACTTGTCAGACCCTCAGTCCTAAACCCATTACAAGCTTATGTGGACCAAGTTAAACTCGAGAGGATACATTCCTTATGTCTATACGGAGAATAAATTTACACGAGGACACAAGGTATATGAATCCTGAAGGTTACTTGCTAGGCCTATAAGGAGAATAAATTCTCACGAAGGCGTCACTTTCACCTCCACTTAAAAGGGTTTGGAGCTCGATTGTAGAGCCTGAGATAAATTTTTAAAAATATGAAATCATTGAAAAAATGTCAGTATAACTATTTATTTGAAAAATAATCAAAGATAAATAATTATAATCGAATAAATAAATTAAAATTAAAATTTGTTATTTTCGCTTTAAAAAGAGAACCGAAAACTAATTCTGGTCTTACTCACTTACCTTTCCCCAGCGGAGTCGCCAAGCCGTCGCAATCGTCTTTCGGGTTGGGCCCGGAATTGGACTTCGACTTAAAAAAACACGTTAGAGTCTCCACGGATCATTTAAAAAATATTTAGGTTGATCGGACACCATCTTACCTGATCTACGTTTTACCATAAATATGTAGGATTCGAGAGTCAGTTACAGTCAAGGAAGGATTAGCACCCTTGAACTGCACTTTCGGTACCATTTTAATTTGTCGGTTGTCTTAATTGCGAAAATTAAAATTTAAAGACTCGATTCGAATTACTTACTTTTGGTCGATTGAAATTACCTGTAAAAAGTTAAAAACGTTAGACTATAAAATAAAATAAATATCAA
Source organism: Hibiscus syriacus (assembly GCF_006381635.1). Taxonomy (NCBI): domain Eukaryota; kingdom Viridiplantae; phylum Streptophyta; class Magnoliopsida; order Malvales; family Malvaceae; genus Hibiscus; species Hibiscus syriacus. Next base: position 527,923 of record NW_024062828.1, on the reverse strand, counting down.
TTAAAAATTAAATTAAAAAGTAAGTTAAAGAAGAAATATTATATTTAAAAAAATGTTATATAAAAAATGTTAAAAGAAAAAAATAAAATAAATGAAAAAATATTAAATTTCAGAAAAGAAAAATAATAAAATATAAAAAATATTAAAAAATATTAAAAGAGAAAATAAAAATAAAATAAAACAAAATAATAATAAATAAAAGGGAAATATAATAAAATAAGAAATAGTAGTAGTAGTAAAGATAAAAAAGGCGTTTTTAAAAGTTTTTTAAAAATAAAAGATAAGAATTAAATAAAAGAAAATAATTAAATAAATAATCTAAAGAGATTGAGGTAAAGAGAAACTTATAGTGAAAGCAACCTCAGACTTCAACTTTGCCTCAAATTATTCGGATAATCGAAACATATCTTTACTTTAAAATTCACGTCGACTTACAAGGACAATTCTTCGTTGTCGACTCAGATTATGTTGTTTCAACAATAACTGGTTCTGATCTCATCTCCTCTTAACAAACAATTTTGCTAAGTGTGTTCTTAGGAAGTTGAATGTGCTTCAATAAGTCAATCTCTCTTACAATTCTCACGTTTGGAATTGAGCTTTCGCTTTAGCCCTCGGCTTAAAAGAAAATTAGCTAAGCATGATCAATGTCATACTTAGCATATTTGAAAACTAAATTTAAAGGAATATACGAAAATAGAGAGAAAGCTAGAGAGAAAAAGAAGTTTTATTCTCCGATCTGAGAGATCTTTTTAGGCTCACCCTGAGAGGGTATTTATAGCCTTCAAATTCCTAAAAACAAACTAAAGATAATTCCTAAAATAATATATTTTATCCTAATTAAAACATTTAAAACTATTTGAACTAAAATATTTAAAACAAAGATAAAATAAAATAATATCATAAATCCTAATTGAAATACTAACATCTATTTAAACTAAAATGCAAAGATAAAATATAATGTTTAAAATATTATCCTAAACTTGAGTTTAATTCAAATCTGAATTCCAGAAACGTGCGGCTCATTCATTCGTGCTTCTAGAAACGCTAACTGGACCTTCTAGAAATTGGCATGTCAGACAGTGTCATGTTCATGTCTCCAGCCGTGACCAAATAATAAAAAAATTGCAGAATGCGCCCGTTTTACTACTAATTATGGAGAGTAATACCCGATTCAAAATACTCATTACTTGCCCACCCGATTAGGTCCTTGCTGGGCCTCTTGGACTGTTTTGGATTTATTGGACCCCTAAAAAATAAAATAAAAATAAAAATAACAAAATGAATAAATAAATAAATAAATAAAATGGCATTATATTTAAAAAATAATAATATTATATATTTTTTCGAAAAATGCTTTCAAAACCATATACTATATACTATATTATATATATACTAAATAAGCCCAGACGAAAATGGTTATCTACAAATTGTGATTGAGTTTTAGATTCAACTCTTCTATATTTTTTTTATTATTATTAATTATGAAATCTTTTAATTAAGAGTGTTTAAACAGTTGATTTTGTTATTAACTAAACCAAATAAAAGTTAACTACCAATGGAATTGGTTCAAGTGGTAAACAGTTTGATATTGCTTGAGTAAGTCTCAAGTTTGAGTCATTGTGTATATAGGAAATCCCCACTGGAAGACTTACCCACCAAAACCAAGTGTACGACATAGGTTGGGTCGAATTAGTTAGGGCAAAACCCTAAGAACTAGAAGGGCAAAAAAACAAACAAACTAAATTTATCAAATTTTTTAAATCTTTAATGACTAACCAAAATGTATGAAAGTATTTAATCAAATTGAATTAATTTTGATTAAATCGATCTATTTTTTTATCGAATGTTACCCTACTTTTATTAGATATTTTAAAATTTTAATCTCATTTTTTTGGTATTTTGGGTTGGATCTAGTATTGAGTTTAAAACTGATGGATTCAAATTAAAAAAAAATAGTGGAATTTAGATTTAAAGTTAGAAATATATTAAAATTTTAATTAGTGGATTGATTTTGAATCAAATTAATTGATAATTAAATTTCTAAAAAATCTTTAATAGATTTCATATTGAAATTATTTTGGTCATCAATCGATTAACCGAATTAATTCAGTTCCAAATAATAAACACCTTTACTTTTAATTAAACATGTTTTATAATTAATATAGTATGGTATAATTGATTGAATGTTATTTTTAATCTACTTTCTTAGGAAAAACAATTATTTTTCTTCAAACTTCATCTAATTATGTATGTTTTATTACAAAATATTAACACATATTTTATGTAATCTTATTAAGTCTATCTGATTAAAAATATTTTCATAAATAATATATCCCATGTTAATCCTTAGAAGAATAAAAAATTCAGTGGCTGAGAATGCTCCAAACAAAATGAATTTGGTTCCACTGACAGCCACAGATAGTTATCCAACTTTATTTCGAAGCATTGCCTTAAGATGTGAAATGAGAGCATGAAACTGCGAGAAATTCCTAATTGTTATTCCAAATTCTGTTTTTCAATATCATCCGAATGCAAATTCGTTGTCTTCCTAAATACAATTTACTGTCAAGTGATTTTATTCATGCTTTCTTCAATTTTAGTAAGCAAAACTGTTCGTGATTGCTGAGGTTTCCAGTTGTATTATATGTTATGTCTTTAATATTCCTAGAATTATATGTTACCTCGTGTGTAACATAAATTCCGGTGGTTCTAGCAGTTATAGGCATACCATTATCAACAATTAAGAATTTAAACTGGTTTTCCCTCTTGAATAACAGAACGATGGGCCAGGAGAACCCGGAGGACAGTCTTGGACAGTGCAATGGTTGAAGTTTGACAATTCATACTTCAAGGTTTGAACTTGAAATCGGTTTCTCTTCTTGAATAAGAAGACATGAAAAACTTAAGACTCTCCTTTATCCATACAGGACATTAAGGCGAAAACGGACGAAGATCTGCTTGTATTGCCAAGTGATTCTGTTCTTTTTGAAGATCCTTCTTTCAAGGTAAATATACCAAGAGTTCAATTTCAGCCAACAAGAAAACATAATTGCGGTTTTGGCTTAAACATTACTCTATTTGTAGGTATATGCAGAGAAATACGCTGAAGATCAAGAGGCGTTCTTCAAGGATTATGCAGAGGCTCATGCCAAACTTAGCAACTTCGGGGCCAAATTTGATCCTCCAGAGGTTTGTTTTCGATGGATAGTTGCTTGTCACTTTCATGAATAAGAAAAGTTTAACTAGTAGAAAGTGCTAGGGACTTTTCTATATTCCCGTGATATGGTACTAAAGGCTACAAATGGTGTCATATTTTGACATTTTGGGAACATCTGCATGCAAACAGTTGATTGTTATAAATTCCTCACCCAAGTTGTCCACGAGGATTAGGTTTCCAAGACTTGACTCCTCTCTGAATGGATCAACATATCTCTGCATGATAGGGACTTTTCTATATTCCCGTGATATGGTACTAAAGGCTACAAATTTTATGCTTAGATATCAAGTTGCTTTTATCTAAGTTTGTGATGTACGTTTAGGAATAGATAGATACGTAGACATACTTGGGCAAGCTACTTTTATGTTTCTTTTATATAAACTTTTAAAAAGATGGTTTGTCAAGTAAGATTACAAGAATTAATGGGTGAAAGATTTTCTTTAATGGGATTTCAGAATTTAGATTTAGATGTCATTTGCTATGTAAAGGATAATATTGAAACATATACATTAGAGATAAATAGTTAAGGTTCGATACAATATATAGTTAATAAGTATAAAAACAAGGAGTTATCAAGTCCAAATTTATATTAAGAATTTTAAAATCACTATTAAATAAGGAGCTGACAGATCCATTGATTTAAAAAATAATGGTGAATATTGCATTTTTTAAGTATTTTAATATTGATTGGCTACATTTGATGATCAGGGAATTGTGTTGGATGATACTCCCATTCAAGCTGCACCAGAGAAGTTTGTAGCTGCCAAGTACTCAACAGGAAAGGTTGTAACATCAAATACCTTATTTGGATATTTTATTTGAAATAATTATATCTTTTGCCCATTTTTAATACATATTTGAATATGAATATAAGAATAGCATAAAAATCTTAGGATTTTTTTTATAAAAAAAAAACCCTTATCAGATGCTTTATTTATGTTCAACACTCACTCCCCAATCCAAGTACCACAACTAATTTCCCTATAGCTAATGATTTCTAAAATTGATTACAACTTTCTGCATGATGGGAATCTGGTCCCAAGGAGATTATTACATTTCTAAAATTCATCATCTTTTTGAACACTCACATCATAGTGCAAACTGTTCATCTTTGTTTGTTTTCCATGATTTAATGCAGTGTTTTTGAGGAGCCAGACTTGTAACAAAACAATTGAATGAATGTTTTGAATTGCAGGGAGAGCTTTCAGATGCCATGAAGCAAAAGATTCGAGCAGAATATGAATCATTTGGGAGGAGTCCAGATAAGCCTCTACCAACCAACTATTTTCTAAATATCATTATTATTATTGGTGTTTTGGCCATTTTGACGTCTCTTCTGGGTAATTATTGATTATTGCCTGAGCTCTCATTTTATTAACCCGCCCATTGCGCTGTTTTGGTTAATAATTGTGCATTTGGTTGAAGGTGAGTCACCAATAATCCTTTTTCCCCCCTAGGAAAAAGAATCCAACTATACTATGTTATGACGAGTCCCTTCTTTTGGGGGATTGTTCATGTTTTGTATTTTATTTCATCTATACTGTAAACATACTAAAATTATAAACACAATATAGTGGGGTTTTTTAAGTTTTTGAATTGTATTGTATTTTAGTTTTATATTCAAAATAACCATTATTTTTCGAAAATACTGATAAAATATCTCACGCTAAAAATCTGATAAATAATATAAAGAAAAGTGATTATTATGAAACGTATGAAAGAAAACCGAGACTTTGTTCTTTTGAGTACCAAATCGAGTCTAACATCCTAAGTGATTTAAAAGGGAGACAGAGGTAAGCTATAAATCTCAATGAGATGTAAGAAAAGCAATTATAATAAACACATAAATAAATAAACATTCAATACAAGAATTTAGAGATTTAACTAGAAATCAATAGAACCCCGACCATTGGCCAAGCTTCCAGGACAAGGCTTTTCAAAACATGTAACAATAGAACACCGAACAAAAACACAGAGCAAACATAATGGATGTTACTGACCAATACATGGATGAACCATTGAAACAGAGTGGATGTTACCAATAAAAGTATAGACAAACCAGCAAGTGGATGTTATCGGCCATATCGTGATTGGACCAATAAATGTAACAATTCAAATTTTCGAGTTGACTTGAGATAATTTTGGGCCGATATAGAATCTTAATTGGATCCTTGAGGCATGTTGGGTCTCAATTGGATGAGAATTAGGATCAATTGGACCTAGAAAACGAGAATTTTTATGAAAATTTTAAGATTAAGGAACTTAAAAGATAATTAACCCATTGAAAATTTCGAGGCTGATTTAGTGCTGAAATTGTGATGTCACTGTGGGAGATTAGGGGGAGAAATCATTTTGATGTTGTTCCAAATACATACGACTCATTAAGTATTTTAATCAAAACATATAGCTTTATCAATAATTAATGTGTTTTTAATTTGATAAAACTACTTTGAAGAGTACATGGAAAAATGAAGAACTTAATTATGATATAATTTTTTATTAGAATTTATATATTTTTTAAAATTTTATTGTTTATTACTTACTCAAATATAATTTAGAGATTATATGATATTCTTAAGCATTATTAATATTTTTATAATAATTAATATTATTTTAGAATTTAAACTTATATAATTATATAATATAATTTGTACTAATATAAGATATTATAATTAATTATACTCTATTAATTGCATTATTTAAAGAATTAGAATTCATTGTAACCAGACAATATAATATTTGAATAATTATATTTTTATGTAATTGTAATGCGGTATCTAAACAAACTCTAACTTAAGTTTGCCATCGAAAACATCACTAATTCTTCTTATCGAAAACACCATGAAAATCTTCACAACACAGACATTAAAATCGATTTACTTGGAAAATATTACAGAGTTTATTACTTTTGATAATTTTTTTTCAATGATCAAACAGTTGATCCATATGGTCCATTGTTGCCGGACAGTTCGACATCGGATGGCTTGACGCCACCGTTTTCATCACCGTCTTCCGGGGTAGACTTGAAATAGCAAGCATAGAGAATCAACTGTATTGCTCCAGATAGTGCCCCCAGTCCATTGGCAATCTTCATCATCAACCAAACACACACATATGTGTATTAAATACTATAGAAAAAACTCTTACCTATCCATTTTTTTGTTTTCCAATAACTTATTTAGTAAAAATATAAAAGAAAAATCTATTAATAAATTAATTTCTTTTGTTATTTTAGCTTAAATATTCTTACCAAGATGTAGAGATCAAGGCGAAAGAGGGCATACGTGACCCAAATAACTCCATTAAGAAAGTTGGCCAATGAGAGATAAAATGGCATGTATTTGACACTCTTTGTTTTGATCACCTTCCTCTGTAAAATTCAAAAAATATATATTAACTCTAAATGGGGTAAATTTAGACCTTATTATCCCATTAATTAAGAGTTAACTGTATTACACGTCCTCAAAATCTTCATTCTAAATTAGTCCTCAAACTTTTAAACTTTTTAATTTCATCTTCAAACTATGACTCTCATTCTAAATTGGTCCCCAAACTTTTAAACATTCCAAATTCATCCACAAACTATGATCCTCATTCTATATTGACCCCCCAAACTTTTGAATGCTTTTAGGAGATTGGAAAGTTCAGAAGTTTGGGGACCACTTTAGATTGTGGGTCATAGTTTGGGGATGAATTTGGAATATTCAAAAGTTCGAGGATCAATTTAGAATGAGAATCATAGTTTGAGGATGAAATTGGAATATTCAAAAGCTTAGGGGCTAATTTAGAATAAAAGTTATAGTTTGAGGATATATGATGCAATTAACTCATTAATTAGAGTAAAATATAGGGAAAAGGAAAAGATATGGCATACCATAATGGTAAGAGGTGAAATATACATTACAACTCCAAATATGACACAAAGAATGCCAACAAGGGCCGATCTTTGGGCATGAGTTTTGCGCAATTTCAATGTGCATGCCGCTACAATGCCCAAAAATAATATCTCTATTCCAAGCCATCCAATGACCTTCAACTGCGAATTCAATTGAATAAATAAAATATTGTAGGGAGTTGGTGGAGAAATAAAGAAAATGTGGGGGAGGTACTCGGCTTTTGTTGGTGGCATAAATGAAGAAAATGGTGAGATAAATGAGCTCCATTGTAAGTCCAATGCTATTGATGGTGACAACAAGGGCGCTGCCTGGATGAACCATTGGTAAACCATACAATATCCACAGCATGCAGTTCATTGCTGTTGCTATGTAGGGATCTGGTTTGAATTGCTCCACTGCTTTTCTCTTATATATGTTCACAAATGTTGGTCTGTCCAAAAATGAAAATCATGACAAAAGAAAATCCATTATATACTTCCTTTAAATTTTTTGTATTAATTTGAGGTGATTATAAGGTATGTTCAAATACTCAACCATTTGACAATAAACGCTCAATATCCCTACAAACATCGTGTTCTTAATTGAGACTCTAGGAACAATCATCCTTAACTATAACATCGCTTGTTTGTCAATATACTCGTATTTCATATGAAGCTTTATGGAAACTTTTAAAAGAATATTTGAATATACACAAATATATACCCTAAATAACTGAAATTAAGCCTGTCTATCCACGTGGCAAAATCATATGAAGAGAAGTGGTATAAAATGAAAGAGTCTAGAACTGGGCAGAACTAAGGTGAAGACCTAGAATATCCACTGGCAAAATTATAACAAGGCATGCTTCCCCCTTTTCTTTCAAGAGTTTTCATGAAATGAAGAGCATGCATGTAGGGGAAGATCAAGATTTTAAATTCTAAGGCACATTTGAAACACAAATACAAACATACAAAAGTAGAATTAAAAAGCATTGAATTAGAAGAAATTTTACATTGGTGATGCAAATAGAAAGAATGAGATGACATTTCCTGCAAAGCAAAACAAAGATGTTCATTTTCTTTCAAATATATATAGAAATGTAAGAAGAAGAAGAAAATTAACATACTTATATGGAACATATATTACTAAACTCAAAATGAGAAGAGAAGAGTGTTAAGCTACAAATAACTTACCAATGATCCCTGCAATTGTTCTTGCAATTTCAGCGCTAACCATTTGAAGCTTTAACTGGAAAAGAAGAAGATCAAAAAATGAAGAATCCAAGCAAATGTCAGAAGAAACTATTGAGTTTGCATGTGATGTATAAACCCTAAACTGGTACCAACTTATAATGGATACAAACTGAACGGGAGATTATGCGATGATTACGTGCGGTTGACTTCACAGGGATATAGAAAAAGCAGCCAGTTAAATGCTTCCACAATATCATTGGAGTTGATGAAAATGATTAAGTTGCCTACTGAGGAGTGGTAAAACTTAATCAGATTAAACTTGTCAAATCTGCAGAAATAATCTCAGCAAGATCATGGCTGCAGGTACAAGCGTTTTATTTGATGTTGAATGGATGATGGTGTGAGAATGCAATTTGAGTTCAATTTTGCTTTCTCAAAAGATTTTGCAGTGAACAGTGCTTGTTTCAAGATTTTCTTTTTTCCTCTTGGTATAACCACCCGTAATTATCTATTGACGGATTAATTCGAATAAGTATTAAGAAATAAAGACGATTCTTTAACTCAATTTACAATGAATAGTATTTGTTTCATGATTTTTCTTTTAGTATAATGGGGCATATATGGAGTAAGATATTTTTCTCAAATAATGCTTAACTTGATCACATATTTTTTTACTGTTCTTAATGTTTAGGTTGAAGTGTCTTTCAAGATTATAATTAATCAGTTTATTAAAAAATATAAGATTGATTTTATAACATGATAAACGGTAGCATCCGCAGAAAGAAGTTTTTCAAAGCTGAAATTATTGAAGAATACTGAGGTCAACAATATCACAAGAAAGATGAATGGGCTAGCTATGTTATATATTGAAAAAATGTTAAAAATATTGATGTGACACTATCATCAATGATTTGCATCAAGAAATGCTCGAAGGCAATGTTTTTTATAAGTATTTATATGCTTAAATGTTTTTTGACATTTTTTATATTTAATTAATATTTATTTTTTAATAAAAATTAATTAAATTTTATATTTATTTTTAATATTCTTTTAAATTAGGGCCCAATTTTTAATTTTGTGAGGGGCCAAGAAAAAGTAGAACGGTTCTTGCTCCCACCTACCTCCTGGTTGCCTTATTTAACCCTAACCACTTCTTTCCGTTAGGACAAAAAGTATGATATACCTATATTCATTCATTTCAGGATTAAAAAATATAATGTATTTGAATTTAGAACATTTAAATAGTTAATAGAAGTATTGTATTTTTAATTTTTGGGTTTAATATTTACGTTTATAATATATATGCATGTTATCGTTAATTAGTTAAAAAAAATTCTAAATATGTTCTCTTATAACCATCCCATATTAATAAAGAAAATGAAATATGATTAAGATTTCCACCATGTTTAAAGTAACGGTTTTAAAGTAACCAACGCATTAACATTCACCGGCCAAAATGATTGCGGAAACAGACTCATTGTTTGATAGGGATATTAAAAGAAATTCGTAACGTTAACCGCTATAATCTTTATATTTAACACTTTAATTAATAGAATCGTTAATGTTAAACGGTATCGATTAATTGAACATTAAAATGATGGTTAACAGTTAAAGTTATGGTTATGAATTTCAATAAACAATTAACCAACGGTTAACCGTTAATAAATTAAATTTATAATTATTGGAGATGTACTACTATACCGGTGTAAGTTTATGTTAAGTGCTACACTTTTTGGGAGATATATATCTACACCAGTGTAAATATGTATTAAGTGTTACTTTTTTGTAGTATGAATGAAACTTTAAAATGTTGTGTTATTTTTGAAAAATAATTGTAATAGGTTAATAGTATGTTAACCTAATCGACTCATTAATAACATTAAAATTTGTAATCGTTATAACGGTTAACCGATCATCTAACTAAAAATTGGGTTAAGTGTCCATAACAGTCCTACTGTTGAGTCTTTCATTTACTTCTTTTCTCTGTTACCTTTGAGTAGAAAGCTTGAATATATATAAAGTTAAAAAACGACATAAATAAGTTATAATTAAAATTTTATTAAGAGAGTAATTTTTTAAGTTAGATGGAATAATATTTAATTATAACTGAAAATTTATTTTTTTATAATATTTCGGTTGTAAAATTTAAATCTTGCAATGTAATATGAATTTTTGTGTTCAACCCGACCCGATTTCATCAGCCTCGCAAGTGTAGGAAAAACAAGGGCTAATCAATTTAAGCTTAAGCCCAGAAGATTTCCAATTTGTTATTCTTACTTAGAAGAGTTCAAGCCCATAAATAGAACAGCATATTAATCAGCTTAGCTTACTATAAAAAAGGTTCTACTCTTCTGGGCATGGTAAGGGGACCAAAATCATAATGGAGTTAAGGCTAGGGCTTAAACGAGCAGACTAGAATTTGAGTATTGTTGAATACGATTCGGCTCGAAATTTTAAAATGAAGTTCAGATTGAAATAACTTTAGTTAATTCAATCGGATTTGATTTAGGTTTGGATCAGATTTGGATAAATTAAATTTGGTTTACTTTCAATTTCGTTGCTTTTGGTTCATGTTGATTTCGGTATGGGTTGCTTTCGGTTTCGTTGCTTTTGTTTTATATTGATTTCGGTTGTGGTTGATTTTGAATTTGGTTCATATCGACTTAGTTAAAACTCAGGTTAGTTTCGGTTAAGTTCGGTTTGTTTAGGTTTCATGTCAAATTTGAGTCATCATGTTCGGGTCTATATCGGGTCTCGGGTCGAGTAAATCAGTTTGGATAATCAGGTTTGAATCAAATTTGTCAGGTCTAGGCATGCCAAAAAATGAACCTAACATTTGACTAATAGATTTTATCCCATATTCTCTTTTTGGAGTATTTTGGTCCTAACATTTCATTTTAAAGTAAAAAGTTCCCTTAAGGTTTGACTATTTAAGGTAGAAAGCCCCTATTTTAGAGCGTTGATAGTTTTTTAATTAACGATTTTTATCTACAGATGAATCTTTTTGTCTCAAGATGAAATATTGAGATCTAAAAACTAAAAAAAACAAAACAATTATTTAATTAAACATTATTATTTTTCTTTCAAAATTAAACGCTTGGTACCAAAGATGAAGGCTCCACGAGTTTAATGGGATGAAGTCTACCCAACTCTGATTAATGAAGCCTCGATTATGACATTCAAGAATCAATTCTCCCTTGTATAACTGAAACCAATTATAAAAGCTCAAACCAGCCCAACAAATGACTACCACTTTCTCATTTATCATTCATAAACAACAAGTTATTCAAGTATCCCTCAGAAATATAAAACAATATCTTAAACCGCGTAACTGAAATTAATTTTATAAAAATATATTAATTACAAAACAAATTAAAAAAATCATATTTAAACATCAATCAAAATATATCAATTTTATAAATATTATTTATAAGTTATGTTTTAAAACTAAAAAATTAATGGATATAAAATATAAAATGCTATAAGAATATATTTATAAAATAAAATATAACATTAATTAAAATACATGTTAATGTCTGAGTTTATACAGCATAAATTAAAATATAAATAAATAAATCATTATGAATTAAATTGTGATTAAATTTATTTTATAAAAATATATTAGTTATAATAAAAATTATAAAATAATATAAAAATATTTATAACATCAATTAAAATGTATTGATTTTATAAAAATGATACGTGGTAGTGTAAATCAATTTTCGTTTATAAAACATCAGTCAGGGCCAACCCTTACGGGAGTACCCTCAGGGCCTCCCATTTTTTATATTTATAACTTGGACTTCTCAATTTCTATATTTATAATTGATGCCTTTATTTTTATTTCTCAATTTCATAATTTTTTTTAATTTTAGACTTTATTTTTCTATCTTTCTTATTAATTCATTCAACGTTGAATTAAATTTAATCATATTTATCTATTTTTTAAATTTTATTCTTTAATTTAGTAAATATTATTTAACTTTTACTCTTCTCTAATCTCAATCTAACAACAAAATAATACATCATTTTTTATTTTTTTTATTATTCAAAATCAAGCTCCATATCATACCCACATTCAATTTTTTTTTTTATATTTATTATCTTTTAGTTGTATTTAAGGTATTTTCTTAACAAAATAATGAAAATGGCGTGTTTGACAAAATTTAATCATTTTTTTATCATTTCTATGATCTATTATTTTAAAATTAATTATTCAAAGTAATGGAATATACTTTAATTCTATCAGGGCACAATTTTAAGTTTTTGTTCGGACCCTCGAAAATATCCGAGACGACTCTGAAATCAGTAATAGTTAATGATAGTGACTCAAATGAAAGTATTTTTTAAAATTTAGTGATTCTAATACAAAATTTAAAAAGTTCGTTACCAAAGTGTTAGCATATTAAAAGTTAGGTAGTCATTAACTTATCATTAATATAATATATTTCGTATTCAAAATAAAATTTTATAGTAATCGATAATAACACTTTACTCATAAATCAACGTATTACCGTAAATTTATTGGACCCAATACCAACTAAAATTGTTCGATTATGGACTTCTTTTGTTCTAAACAAATGATTTCTTTAAGCAAACGTGACCTCTTATTAATTATATATTAATGACTTGATGGAAATAGTAATTATCTATTAAAAATGCAAATATATTAAATACAAAAAATGCATACATACATATATGATCTATTTTAGATGCGATCTATGATCGATTAATCAAGATTAGGTATTGCAAAGGCAATGACGACCCTCCAAATCCAATTTGTTCCATTTGCAAATGTTAGGATTTAAACTTCTGACTTTACTTAAGAGATCTAATGTCTTATACACTAGAAATGGATTATTTTTAATACATGGAGTATTTAGAAATATTTAATTAATAAAAATAAAATATAATATATCAGAGGTCATTAAATTATGCTTAACTAACCGGTTTTGATCATTAAATTTTTAAAAACTAAAATAATTATTTAATTATCAAATTTACACTTAATATAACGTCATGTTGATCATCTTATAATAATTTAATACATTTAAGTATCATTTTATGAACTTAACAAGTCGTCTCATAGTTAAAAGGAGTGATATTCTTTTTTGATAACCTGGATTTGAGCATTTACGTATTCAATTTTTGTGTGTGTTGCCAATGTTAAAAATATTCTAAACATATACTATATTATAATCACGTCAGAATATTCAAAACAAAATTATCATTTTTTAAGTTTTAAAAATTTAATGACCGAAATAATCATCTTAACATAATTCATTGATATCAGATATACTTTATCCATAAAAATAATATACTACAAATTAGGGTCTGTTTGTTAGGCTGTAATTAGTTTTTTGGAAAATGAATTACATTTTATGAAAAATGTTTTACGATGTTTGGAAGATGTTTAAACTTTTTTCCACTAGTTAATGAGTTTTTTTAAAAATTATTTATTACAAATAATAAAATAATTATTTTATCATAAATAATATAATTGTTTTTAAAATATTAAAATAATTTATTTATTATTAAATATATTTTATAATTTTATTAATTAAAATATTAATATTGGTATATTTTATTGAAATAAAAATATTAAATTATATTAATTATTTATTAAAGTAATAGTGTTATATATATTTTAAAAATATTAATTAGTATATTTTAAATATCTTTATTAAAATATATTAGATTATTAGATTAATATTAAATATATAAATAATATTATTTATTATAATAATTTAATAATATTATTTCTATGAAATTAAATAAATATATAAATTTATTAATAATTTATTTATTATTAAATAAAAATATAATCTTATATTATTATAATATAATTGATTTTATTTTATTATAATATTATATTATTAGAAATATTAATATATATTTTAAATATTTTAATAATTAATATTTTGATTAAAATGATATTAAACTATTTTATTATTATTAAATTCATAAAATAAAATTATTTTGAGTATTTATTCTTTGAAGTGAAAAGTTCGGAAAATGACTTACGGAAAATCAGACCGTAATTTATTTTACAGAAAACACAAAAGAAATTCTGTTGACCAGAAAAATGTTTTACGTTGACCAACCAGTTTTTCTCCAACCAAACACTGGAAAACAATTTCGGAAAACGAATTACGTCAAACAAACATGGTATTTTGGTTTTCCCCCAAACAAACAAATCCTTAGGGTGCGTTTGGTTCACGGAATGTAAGATTACGAGTGGGAATAAAAGATTACCAAGAATAGGATTACTGGGAATGTTACATTATTGTGTTTGGTTGGTTTAGCAAGAATGTAAGATTACAGTTTTTGTTGAAGGAATAAAAGATTACTGGAATGTATATTTTACCAAATTGTCCTTGTTCTATATTTTTAACAAGTGAAATTCTAAATATTAAATAAAATTATTTATATAAAAATTCTATTTGTTGATAATATATACTTGAGTATTTAAATATATCATGTATTATTTTAATTTTAATTAATATTAAATTTTACATAATTTATGTAAAAATATATTAAAATTTTACATCAACATTTAACTAAATGTTTACATTGTAAAAATTCTTCATAAATATTCATAATAATAAAAAGATGTAAATAATTTTTGTTATATAAGATATAATATTTATTATATTTTCTATATATAATTTATTTATTTATCTTTTATATTTATATTTAATTCTGCATACTTTATCATTATTATTTATCTCATGAATTTAAATTACAAAAACTTAATTCAAATAAGTAAGAAAATATAATACTAAAAATCATATTGTCTATAATTTTATATTTCACCGTCATTTATCATTATATTTGCTAATATTTTAATAAAATTATTAATACTCGGTTTAATCTAATTTGTACTTAACTCTTGATTACAAAAAGCAAGCAACCAATTATTCATGTTTCCCAACCTGTAATTTCTCTCCGAACATATAAAACCGACAGAGGCCAAACTTTGAACATACTAGACCATTAATTTCTTTCAGATCATACATAAAGGACAAGTGAAATAGCTTACATGTATCTAAAGAGATACAAAGTAAAGCAAGAAACAATGGGAAGCTTTAAACAAAATTAAAATTATACTAATAAAAAAACAAGTTAATGCTTAACAAAAATCCAACACGAGAAAAAACAATTAAATGGAGGTTCAACAAATAATAGGACAACTTTCTTGAAATTGTCTCATCTAGCTTACTATTTGAGATCCTAGCTCGTCGCCAGTTAAGATCGACTGGAAGGAAGAAGAGAAAACATACAGTGGATGAAAACTTCAAAACCCAAAATCCATCCTTGGTTTAAATAAATTAGAGAACCAATGGAATAATTTATCTAAACTAAAAACATAAAATAGGAGCTCTAATAAAATTTACCTCCTGACTAGCAAACTCTAGTGCCATTGCATCGAACTGCACTACTTTTGAAAGACCAAAACTTTTGTTTTAACAGCCATGATATTACAAACTCCGTCATGATATTAAACAAGAACTATTCAAATTCACTTTATTAGATGCAAAGTCAATCATGATGAAATGTCCTAGTTATTTACACTGGACTAGCCTAAATCTAAGCAATTTCTTAGCTATAGTGTCAAATTTTAAGAAATATACCTTCACGTACAACAATGCATACACACATGAAAGCGATAACTGTTAACTATCAAAGACAAAGTTTTTACTACATAATAAAACTATCAAAAGTAATTAACATATTCGAAAACTAGCACATTACTTGCAAGTCATATACTACATAACAAAAAGAATTATAACATTAACCATCAAAAGTTTGTATAATGTTTCAGGGTTTTCGGTCAGAACATAATCATTAAGCTTCTTGAGTAGTGATGCCATCTCCTCAAAGCGCTCCCCCGGATCTCCACCACTTGCAATAACCAGTTCGTGGAAAGCAACCGACTCTTTCAATAGATCATTGATTGTCTTCAGCTGTAACTTATCTGAAAGTCTTTTGAGAATTGCAGGGTCGGGATCCTTTTCTTTCTGTGCTACTGCTAAATCATGTTCCTTTTGTAAATCAGGTGAGTCCGATCTTCCTTTTGCTCGTCTGAATTGTGTATGAACAAGTTCAATCTGATACGAAAGAGAAATAGTAAGAACATGTCACTTGAATCTAGTTGTTTGCTTTTGTGAAGCTATAATTTCGTTTGTCCTAAATGTGCATGGAACAATTCAAACAAAACAAAGAATCAACAAAACAGATCTAATTTTGGCAAAATTTTCGTGGAAAAGTACATGTTCCTGAACTTCCTCCGATATATCAAGTTCATCATATGGAATCTCATTCAAAGTTGCCTCAATGGCTTCAGTCATTTGCTGGAACTTATACGCTATCTGGTCCTTTTGCAAGGCCTGCATAAAGTAATGCAGACTCATCTCAATAAATAATTACTACATAAATATAAAGGAATTTGTGAAAGATAACAAGGTTAATTAGTAGCAAAAAAAATAGTTTAAAAGAACGAAAAGATCAAGCTTATTTTACGAATTTACCTACCGAGTAAAATTATGCGCTGAAAAGGATGGAAAGGAAGATTTTCATTTTATTCGACTCCGGCATAAACAGATTACTATATTTTGTAATTGATCACTTGAGTTATCTCTTATTGAGTGATTGAAGGAATAATTACTATATTATGCGCATCTTTGCTTGAATTCATGATTGCTTTATAAGGTTTAGGTGATGAACCCGACAAAGCTTCCACTGGTTTCCTTCCTTCTATGCAACCTATGTATACAACATAATTATATTGATCATTCAACAAACATTTGTAATGATATATTAATAATCATCATCTTTTTTTCACTCATTCAATCTCTCTTCTGCTATTTCTGCAGGCATATGTTTCCAACTCAGACTAAAAACTCATCACTCTCTTGGCTTATACAAGGTTACCTTTATCTAAGCCCTTCGTTCTACTGCAGCTTCTTGTAACTAAATTTTAACTTGAGCTGTCTAATTGTTTTAATGCTTTTATAAGCTATGTTATTGATATACTTTTCAATAGTCTATTTCTAACTAGTTTTTTTAAAATTACCAGCTACTAATGATTCTCGTCAGTCTCTTCAATTTCAAAATCTAAATGAGAAGTGTTGTAACAAATTCTGGTAGAATCGATCCAAGCAAAACAACAACTATAACTATATTTCCAATCAAAATGGGTTCGACCAAACATACTAGATTATGAAAAATGGCAGAATGAATCCAAGCAAAACAGAAACTATAAGGAAACTATCGATCGAGGTTAACTTAAACTACACTAATTTCCAATCAAAAAGTAACCAAAACCTTAAAAACCCTAACCCGAAAGCATTTTTCTGAAAAAATGGGTTCGATAAAAAAATACTAGATTAAGCTAAACTCTTACCCGAAACCAGTTTTCTGAAAAAATTAAACAAGTCAAAAATTGTAAAGAAAGGGAAATCCAACATGATCACAGATACATAAAACCAGAGAAAGTGAAAACAGAAACAGTAGATGATGATATCAAGCTTTTTTCATCGAAGGAATCCAAATACCATGACAGGATTCCAGTTCATTATAAAACGGAGTTTCGATTACTTCATGTGTCCAACCACAGCACTTCCAGTTCTCAACCAACCCTGCAAAAAAAAAAAGGAAACGCCGACTAAATGAGAATAGTGAATCGATATACGGAAAACAGTCGATGAACATTATTTTTTCTTCAATTTTTTCAAGGGATTACGTACTTGGAACAATCGACGTTCGGTGAAATGGCGACGGGCAATGAGATTCCACAGTTTGAAGGAAGAGCCTGAGCCAAGTCATTTTGGGTTTCATGTTCTTAGCTGCAGATGTTATGCACGCACAAGCAACCTTTTTGTCAGCCGACGACGTCGTCGCGGAAGCCGGAACAGACGCTCCGGCACAACAAGTCGACGGCGATTTCCCGCTCCCTTTCACCAGATAGTTCACACATGGTCTCAAGTCCTTGATCACTGCACTGAACAAAATGGCAACATTAGAAGTCGTTGCGATCAACGAAAGGGAGAGGAGAAGAAAGGGAGAAGAGAAGGAGAAGAGACAAACTCTTACGCAGAGGCAAAGGGGGAAGGGCATTTTAGCCTTAACACATAAAAGAATACCTAACATGTGTGTGGGAATAACATTCCCAGGATTAACCACACAATATTTACTATTGGGAAATAAATATTACTTCCACTTGGGAATGTTACTCAACCAAACATAGGCCTCTTTAACTAGGAAAAAAATATACCCACCAGGAATAATGAAATCCTTGATCCAAACGGGACCTTAGTGTTTAGTATGGACCAAATCATGAGAATCAGGTTGACTTTGATATGTCACCAAGGATAATCAACTTTGTTTCAGAGTGAAGAAGGATAAGTTACTTTTGAAAATGAGAGACCTTTGAATGGTACGACTTACAAATTGTATTTAATCTCAACAAGTTAAAAACAGTATTTGTTTAAAGATAATTTTCAACCATAAATATTTAATGTTCATACATCTAATTTCATGGTGCTCAAACCCGAAATATCAAGGAATAAAAACAATTATTTTATCACTGAGATCGTTTAGTTTGTACATATACACTGTTAATATATAAATCGTGTTGATAACAAATTGCGAGATGTAATAAATTTTGTCACATTATAAATAATATTATTATAATCTTAACAACTAATATTTTTTTCAAAAAAATATTAGTCCTAATCGTCTTTTGGTTGGGCCTAGAATTGGGCTTCGACTTGGATTAAATGATTAGGAGTCGCCACCGATCATTTTAAAAACATTTAGGTGGATCAGACACCATTTTACCTGATCTGCTTCTTACCAAAGATATGTCGGATTCGGGAGTCGGTTACAGTCAAGGAAGGGTTAGCACCATTGAACTGCCCTTTCGATACTACGTAATTTCTAGTTGTCTTAAATTAAGAAAGTTGTAATTTAAATTAAAGGATAAAACAATGATTCAAATTACTTACCTTTAATAAAGTTACTAAAATATCCTTAAAAGAGCAAAACAATATGTTAGAAAAATAAAATAAATAAAAAAGTCTATGATAATAATAAGGAGGAAATAAAAAAAAACTAAAAACAATTAAAAAGAAACATATGTACAAAAAAATTAAAAATTAAAAAAACTAAAACAAATGAAATAAATAAAAGAAATAGGAATAAACATAAAAAAATAAAAAAAATACAAAGAATGTTAATAATAATAAGAGTTATAACAAAAAATAAATAAAACAAAAATAAAATATATGTAAAAATTAAAAAAAAAAGAAAAAAAGTTACCCATCACTTCACCGAAAGTGAGGGGGAAATTTTGATTTAGAGGATAAAAAAGCCCTCCTAAAAGACCAACGTGAGTACTGTATATATATATATATAATAGGATATGATATTTTATAGAAAAAACAAATAAAAAAATAGTTAAAAAAACTAAAAAAATATAGATATATATAACGGTACTTTAAAAAAGGAAAACAAATAATGAAAAAAAGTAATATATATATATATATATATATATATATATATATAGTATAATAAAAATAGATAAATAAATAGAATAGGTATAAAGAAAATAAAAATAATATATATATATACAAAATAATGATATAAACCAAATATATATATATGTATAATATAATAAAATATTGAAAAGTAATAATAATAAATAAATGAAAAAAATAATACAGAAAATAAATAAAAAAAAATATATAAATACTAATGAAAAATGAAATAAAAAAATATAATATAATATTTAAATAGATAAAAATAAGAAATTAAAAAAAGAAATTAAACTGTTAAGGGATTAAATTGAAAGGAAAGCAGGATCAGGGGTCAAATTTAAATGAAATTCGGGATGAAATTCGATGAAAAGGGGTTAAATCAAAGGTTTAAAAACGAAAGGGGCCAAATGGGTGATTTACCCATTGTTGCGTGAAAGCACGTGGGTCATGCGTGTACGGGTCGGGTTGGAAGTGGTCCATTCGAGTTAGTATAAAGCCTAACAATTAAAACAAACCTTCATTTGTTTCATTTTCACCAAACATTAAACCCCTTCCCCCCTTCGTGTTCTCTCCTCGGTTCATCAGCCAGGAAGAACAACCACCGCTATTTATAGATTCTGGCCTCGCTGACGCCATTGATCAGCTGTCAAACATAAAAGGGTTTACTTTTTCCGAAAGCTTTCGACCCCATGGTTTAAAAAATAAGCTTCGTTTTTGCAAAGTGGCCTCAGGGGAGGCTAGATCTAGGTTTTAAAACCTTAAAACCTTCCATGAAGTTCATCGGCCAAAACCATTTTCTTATGTTTTTTTCAAATCAAAGCAAAGAAAAACGAGCATGCAAGTGAATATGAAGCGAACAAGGTAAAAAAATACCTTTTTTATTCGATATTTCCTTTCGAAATATTAAAAAATACATCGGTTTATCTCTAGTGATTGCTTGTAATTCTCGTGTAAACTCGTAGTAATATTGTGTTTTTTACAACGCGATTTACATCTTATTTATAGCCTAGGAAAATATATTTTTAGAGTCCTACATAAACTAAATCACTACTTGGTTTTTGGTTTGATGCCTTCCTTGTGCCGGAGGGTTCAGGTTGTTGGAGGCGAGAGTCGTGCAACACCATGAAATGCGACCGAGGAAGGTGTGAGGGCTCCTTGAACAAGGGTTTACGGTGCTGTCTGGAGTAGAAGATGGGGTTAGGGTTATAAAACCCTAACTGGTTCGGGTCCTGAACCCGGGTTTGGGTCGCATGTATAACTGGGACTCTGGATTGTTTTGTTGGGTGCGTAACTTGGGCTACTGTCACCCTTTGTAAAAACTCTAGGCTTGGGCCTACAAAACAAATGAAACAAGTAATAAATATATATTTATAATTAATATAATATATGTATATAAACAATATATGTGACACATAGGACGAAATGATGTGTCTATAGCTGTCCCTCTTTGTCATTTTTCATGGAACGAAAAGTAGGACATATAAAATGACATAAATTTTCGTTCGACGGAGTTGAAAATTGACTCTGGTATTTCAAAAACTCTTTGTCGAATTGAGTTGCGGATGGCTCCTACGTCGCGAAGTCGAGTACACCTTGAAATGACATGGAATTGAAGCCGTAATTCAGAATTTGAATCAGAATGTGGCTTCTTGTTGCCCTTCGGTCTTCTTCCCAGTTTAAAGATCTTGGATCGGAATTGAACTCAGAAATTTTCGTTGACATATAGCTTTTCTCGACTTAAGCTATGCTGCTGGAAAATGGTTTCTTGTTACTAAGGCACGGCTAACCCAGGTCATCTTCTCGACTTGAAAACCTAGGCTACCACCGGAAAGTAGTGTGATTGATGTGTCACTGAGCTGAATGGAATTGAACTCGATAAATTTGTTGACAGATAGCCCTTCTTGCCTTAAGCTATGTTGTAAATGATGTGCCTTTGAGCTGAGTGTAATCGAACTCGCAGGTCTTTTATTGGCAGATAACTCTTCTAGCCTTGAGTTATGATGCAAATGATATGCCTTTGAGCTGAATGTAATCGAACTCGAAGGTCTTTGATGGCAGATAGCCCTTCTTGACTTAAGCTATACTGCAAATATGTGCCTTTGAGCTGAGTGTAATCGAACTCAAAGGTTTTTGTTGACAGATAACCCTTCTAGCCTTGAGTTATGCTGTAAATGATCTTCCTTGGAGCTGAGCGTAGTCGAACTCGAAGGTCTTTTGTTGGTAGATAACCCTTCTAGCCTTGAGTTATACTGCAAATGATGTGCCTTGGAGCTGAGCGTAGTCGAACTCGAAGGTCTTTGGTTGGCAGATAGTCCTTCTCGACTTAAACTATGCTACAAATGATGTTCCTTGGAGCTGAGCGTAGTCGAACTCGAAGGTCTTTTGTTGGTAGATAACCCTTCTAGCCTTGAGTTATACTGCAAATAATGTGCCTTGGAGTTGAGCGTAGTCAAACTCGAAGGTCTTTGGTTGGTAGATAGCCCTTCTCGACTTAAGCTTTGCTGCAATGATGTGCCTTGAGCTGAGTGTAATCGAACTTGAAGGTATTTGTTGACAGATAACCCTTCTAGCCTTTAGTTATGCTGTAAATGATGTTCCTTGGAGCTGAGCGTAGTCGAACTCGAAGGTCTTTTATTGGCAGATAACCCTTCTAGCCTTGAGTTATGCTGCAAATGATGTGCCTTGGAGCTGAGTGTAGTCGAACTTGAAGGTCTTTGGTTGGCATATAGCCCTTCTCGACTTAAGTAATGCTACAAATGATATGCCTTTGAGCTGAGTGTAATCGAACTCGAAGGTCTTTATTGATAGATTACCCTTCTAGCCTTTAGTTATGATGTAAATGATGTGCCTTGGAGCTGATCGTAGTCAAACTCGAAGGTTTTTTGTTGGCATATAACCCTTCTAGCCTTGAGTTATGTTGCAAATGATGTGCCTTGGAGCTGAGCGTAGTCGAACTCGAAGGTCTTTTGTTGGCAGATAGCCCTTATAGCCTTGAGCTATGCTGCAAATGTTGCGCCTTAGAGCTGAGCGTAGTCGAACTCGAAGGTATTTGGTTGGCAGATAACCCTTATAGCCTTGAGTTATGCTGCAAATAAATAATGAAATGACTTCCTTCTAAGCCAGTCATAATTCTCAGGTGGTTTCCCTGAGTAAATCTGAACTAGGTGAGATGATCTTTGAATGACTCCCATTTTACAGGAAAGCCCACTGATAAATTTTGACGGCCAGATATCTTCCGTCGTGGAATTGAAAGCTAGCTTGAAAATGTTAACTGGAAACCTGCTACTCGTTATTGAGTTAAGTTGTTATGGATTCGTTCTGAATTGGCTCTCGAACCCATCTGAAATTAATTCTGAGATTTGTAGATGTGTCAAGTCGGTTGAGGTGTAGCTTCTCACTGTTGAGTCAAGCAACCACCATCGATCTTTAAAGGAGCTTTCAAATTGAGTATATTTCATCATGAAGTCGAAACTTGACTCTGAAAGCTGCAAAAAATTATGCATGTGAAAAATGATAAATGTAATGCTCTTAAGTATGTCTAAGATGAATTAGTCTTGGACGGAGTCTCATTCAGTCTGTCGGTCTTGTACTTGGAATCGACCATGCCCCATTTTCTTCTGGGGTTGTAGCCTTTCACATTTGAGACTGTCCTGTTTGAAAATGTTTGTCTCATTTCTCTTATTTTAGGAGGGAAAAAGATATGAGAATATATAAATTCTGTAAAACATTGCTCCCAAATTCAGGCTTGCAATTGAATCAAATCATAAACACGAGTTCAAAGTATATCAAAGGAATCAATAGCTCTTTTAATGCTTTCAGAGTTATGGCTCTTTGACAAACGTTCAAATGGATGAGTTAGCTTTAAGTTGGCCTCCTATTTAGCCATAAAAATGTCAATTCTTGGTCATTGATTGACTTGGCATTTTAATTGGATGCAGACAAAATGACGCAACCATCATAATTAATTACTAGACCTTTTATTTCGGTCCTCTGAAATCTCCCATTTGTTTAAGCTTTGTAGGATCCTCTAACAAAGGTAGTGCAGAAATATCGGTCTAAAAATGAAATTCTTGAGTGCTCGTGTGAATTTGACTATAACAGGTGTTCTTTAACCCCCTTAGTCCATTTTTACCGAAACTCATTTAAATTTGCCATTGTCTGGCTAGCTGAATCCATAAAGCCAGGGCGTTTAACCAATTGCTCTAGAGGGACAGCTTAATATAATTGTATAGATATTATAATCACCTTTATCAGGTTAGCTGAATATTATCCATAAAGCTGGGGCATTTAACCAATTGCTCTAGAGGGACAACTCAAGCTTTATTGTATATTATAATCACCTTTATCAGGCTAGCTGAATCTTATCCATAAAGCTGAGGCGTTTAACCAATTACTTTAGAGGGACAACTCAAGCTTTATTGTATATATATAATATTATAATCTGGGTATACGGGTCTAATTTTTTAAGTTTCTCAAGAAGAACCTGTTATAGTTTAGGTGTTTTGAAAGTCAAAGAATCTCATCTTTAGAGTTCAATTTCTAAACAACTGACCTAAACTAGATTTGCTTACTCGACTATTTCATCTGTGAAGATCATTATCATCACTGAACATCTTAAACCAAAAGTATAGAAATTTTATATGCAAAAAATGCCCCATGTTGTCCACACCTATGCACATATAAATACCAAGCCTCTTTTCTTTATTTTATGATAGGAGAAGACTATATCGATTTTTGTAAGGGAAATATATGGTGTTTGGGCCTTTCAGGGTAAAGCCCTTGTTTTGTTACTTTTTCAAAAATTTGTAACTCTGAATCATTTACATAGTTTTCTAATTTAGTTGATATTTAAAGAATTGCAAGTTTGCAAATGTGATTCATTGCTCGTCATCTTTAAAGTAACATAAATTTATTCAAATGTCTTTACAAAAAACTTGAGAAAAGATGAAAAAAAACAAATTCAAACAAAATGCCTCAAATGGTGAAATGATCTTCTTCGCTTGGATGCCCTCAAGTTGTTGAAGTCGATCCAGTTTTGGTTACGCATCTTTTACACGATTCTCTTGAATACGTAATAGTTCTCAATGGTGTACCCTGGGACACCATCGTGATATTCACAATGAGCATTCTTATCATACCACTTGGGGTATGGGGGCTTCATGAGTTCCACTGGATATGGTGACACTATGGGGGTGTCAAGAAGTTACTGGTAAAGCTCTTTGTAGGTCATGGGAATAGGGTCGAAATGTTCTCTTTCCCTCTTGGGTTCTCTGGAATCTTGTTTAGAAGTACCTAACGATACAGCTGTAGTTGATTTTGGACTGGAGATTGTAATACCCTTATTAACGTGGTTGATGTTGTTAACCTCTCCATCCCTCTCCCTCATAGGAGGTTTCTTACTAGCTTTCTCATCCTTAATTTTCCCTATTTTATGGTCGACTCGATCATTTTTCCGGCCATAACCAAGTCTGAAAAGCTTCCTGATGTGATCGCCACCATGTGTTCAAAGTATGGAGCCTTTTGGGTCTGTACAAAAAGCTTCCAGGTTTCTTTCTCATCCAAGGGCAAATGAACTTGTACAGCTAAATCCCTCCATTTTTGTGCATATTGCCTGAAACTCTCGTCATGCTTCTTTTCCATGCTTTGTAGCAGAACTCGATCTGGCCTCATGTTATTGACATGCTTGTATTGTTCTAGAAATGACTTGGCCAGGTATTTCCAGGTATTGATATATGATCGTCTTAGCTGGTTGTACCATCGGATGACTGAGCCCGACAGACTCTCCTGGAAGTAGTGGATCAGGATTTGGCCGTTTCCTCCATATCCTGTCATTTTTCGGCAGAACATGGTGATGTGAGCGGATGGGCAACTATTCCCGTCAAACTTCTCGAATTCCGGAGACTTGAATTTTGGAGGAAGAACTAAGTCTGGGACTAGACTGAGTTCTGCGGCATCGACTCCATGGTAGTCATGGTCTCTTTTGACTACCTTTATTTGGTCCTCCAATTGTTTGATTTCCCCCCCATCTTCTTCGCTTTGTCCTCTTCGTCCAAATCTGGTACATGGTAATAACCTGGATTATTCTTAGGGTTAAATACAATAGTTTGTATCTCTGTAATAGATAGGGTCTTTGCTTTTGCAGTGGATGAGTCCCCTTGAAGTTTTGGTAATATTCCAAGTGAGACAACCACTTGTGGGGTAGGTGATATAGTTACCCCATCCGGTGAACCCGCCCCAGGCGCACTTGTCTGTTGTAGGCCAACTAACTTGGCAATGATCTGATCAACCAAGGACTCTTGGTTTTTTGTGATTGTATCCAGAATATTTCAACTGCTCTGATTTATCTTGTCTTCCAACTCTCTTTGGAGCTTCAACATGTTCTCCTCGATCTGAGTGATTCTTGTTTTCATCTTCTTCTTTTTCAAGCGGGTGTTATGCGGATGGGGTGTGTCCAACGCTTGAGGTGGTGTATCCAGTATTTATTCCTTTGATGAGACATTCTTTCGTTAGTTAATGTAAATGCAAAGGAATGCAAAATATATCTAAATGCATGATGCATGAAATGTTCAAGGCGTTGGTCCAAAAATGTGTCTGTTATTATAAATAATCCTGTTGAAAACATTTTGATATTTCGATATAACAAATTAAGTTAAATAAATATTTCGATATAACAAATTAAGTTAAATGATTTTTAAGATTTTCCAAAAGATTTTCTAAGTATATTCGATATAATTATTCGAATATCAAAATGTTACTCCAAATCTTTCAAATGTCAATTGTAATCCTTACTCAAGTGTAAAATTAAGTTTGAATCTTAAAATAATTTCAAAATAATTTTACAAAATATTTCGAACCGTTTCAAAGCAAAAAATTCCAGATTGTCCAGAGGGAACCGATTCCCCCTGAATGGTTTGGCTCCGAGAAAAACAGAATGCACGAAGGGAACCGATTCCCCCTGATCAACGGTTGAAATATTTGAATTTTACACTTAGAGAATCGATTCCCCATGAGGGGGTACCGATTCCCCCATGCTCCAAGCTGTTTTATTAATTGATTTAACACTAAAACGACTCCATTGACTCCACTAATAATCCCCAACATTCATAATCAATTGAAGGAGTATTTAAACAAGCTTAGAAGTCATTGATCAATAACAAGAAACAATAATCAACAAAAATCAAGAGAGAATCAAAGAGAAAGCATCAGACCTCAAGTTTGAGCATTTTCAAGCCTATTTCATTCAATATTCATTTTTGCTTTCAAGAACACTTATTGTGCTCAATTGTATTATTCTTGAGTGTTCTTTCTTTGTTATAGAATTGTGCAAACATCTTGCCTTGTGAGGATTTTCTTGTAAGTTTGCAAAATTTATATTGTTCTCTTTGGGAGAGAATGTTCTCAAGAATTTGGGGTATAATTCTTGAGGGATTTGTAAGGTTACTCTTTTTCCTCAAAAGAAAGACAAATTAGTGAATTTGTGGAAAATCCTTAGTGTGGATAGCTAAGGTAGTGGACATAGACTTTGGTTAAGAAAGTCGAACCACTCTAAATCACTGCGCAATTACTTTCAATTTTCTGCAAAAGCCTCCACCGAAATTTTTAATTACCAATTCACCCCCCTCTTGGCCATATTTGTCGATCGATTAACTCAAAAAATCTTTATTGGGGACAAAAGTGTTACGTGTTAAGAGACAAAAAAACATTTTAAAGGTATAGACCCTGAACAACTTTGGACTGATAGATTCGCCTTCAACCTTTTTTTGCCGCTGGTTGAATGCCCTATCGAACTGTTCCGGCTTCTCTGGTAAATTGCGCAAGGGACAAGCTGCTCGCTCCAAAAAAATCTCAAATGAATGCATCTCCGACTTTCACTCTCCGCTGAGCTTGTTCCTAACGAAAGTGCCATTGGAGCCCTCTATCCGAGGTTTATCTACTTGTTCCTTGAATTCGTCAATAATGGTCTCCAGCTTAGCTAGGATTTCAACATCTTGTTCTTGTTGTTTTTGAATGGATTCTCCAAGTCAACAACCTTTGCCCCTGCAACTCTTACTAACTCAAAAAGTTCGCTTTTGGTGTGCTCGGTGTAATCCCAGTCTGTTCTAAATCTTTTCTGACCATAATTGGACTTCTGAGCTTTTCATCTATTGTATTATAACCCCTTTTTCCATTAATGTAAATTATTTATGTTTAACGAACACATTTTTGGCGGATCAACACCTCTTTTAAATGATGTGAATGATAAAAAAACATGAAAGCAAAAACTTAGTAAAATAAAAAAATAGTAATGAAAGTAAAAAGAGAAAAAAAGCAAACAACATGGTTAGGGTAAAAATATCATAGGGTTTAAAATGGGGTTTTGGGATAGACTCTAATTCTCCATAATCTCCCAGTTTAGGTTCTAAAAAAAGGGTACCCGAGTTCTCCTTGCTGGAGCCCCCTTGGGCTTACCAGACCCTTAGTCCTAAGCCTATTACAAGCTTGTGTAGACTAAGTTAAACTCGAGAGGAAACATTCCCTTATGTCCATACGGAGAATAAATTCACAGGAAAGCATAAGATATATGAATCCCGAAGGTTACTTACTAGGCCCATACGGAGAATAAATTCTCACGAGAGCGTCACTTTCACCCCCACTTAAAAACGGGTTTGGAGCTCGAGTTTAGAGCCTTAGAAGATGAAAAACAAGTTTGAAAGGCTGAAACCATTGAAAGAAATCGTGAGTACAACTATTTATTTGAAAAAAATAATAAAAAATAAGTAACAAGGATCAAAAATTATCTTAAAATTTAAACTTACCATTTTTATTAAAAAGACAACTGGAAATTACTTTAGCCTGGCTCACTTACATGTCCCCAGCGGAGTCACCAAGCTGTCATAACCGTCTTTCAGTTGGGCCCAGAATTGGGCTTCGACTTGGATTAAATTATTAGGAGTCGCCACCGATCACTTTAAAAACAGTTAGGTGGATCGAACACCATTTTACTTGATCTACGTCTTACCAAAGATATGTCGAATTTGGGAGTCGGTTACAGTCAAGGAAAGGTTAGAACCCTTGAACTACCCTTTCGGTACTACGTAATTTTCAGTTGTCTTAAATTAAGAAAGTTGTAATTTAAATTAAAGGGTAAAACAATTATCCAAATTATTTACCTTTAATAAAGTTACGAAACTATCTTTAAAAGATCAAAACAAGATGTTAGAAAAGTAAAATAAATAAAAAGTCTATGATAATAATAATGATAATAATAAAGAGGAAATAAAAAAATAAAAAAGAAATATATATGTACAAAAAATTAAAAAATTTAAAAAAACTAAAACAAAATAAATAAATAAAACAAATAAGAATAAACATAAAAAATAAAAACAAATACAAATAATGTTAATAATAATAATAATAATAGTTATAACAAAAAAATAAATAAAATACAAATAAATATATGTAAAAAATTGAAAAAGGTGAAAAGTTACACCATTACTTCACCGAAAGTGAGGAGGAAAATTTTGATTTAGAGGACAAAAAGGGCCCCCTAGGAGACTAACATGAGTAGTGTATATATATATAAAATAGGATATGATATTTTATAGAAAAAACATATAAATAAATAGTTAAAAAACACTAAAAAAATATAGATATATATAATGGTACTTTAAAAAGGAAAACAAATAATGAAAAAAAAGTAATATATATATATATATATATATAAATAAGTAGAATAAAAATAGATAAATAAATAGAATATGTATAAATAAAATAAAAATAATAAAATAATATATATATATATACACACACAAAATAATGATATAAATAAAAAATATATACGTATAATATAATAAAATATTAAAAATTAATAATAATAAAAAATGGAAAACAAAAAAATAATAACAAAGAAAATAAATAAAAATAATATATATAAATACTAACGAAAAATGAAATAAAAAAATAAAATATAATATTCAAATAGATAAAAATAAGAAATTAAAAAAAATTAAACTGTCAAGGGATTAAATTGAAAGGAAAGCAGGATCGGGGGTCAAATTTAAATGAAATTTGGGATGAAATTCGATGAAAAGGGGGTTAAATCAAAGGTTTAAAAACGAAAGGGGCCAAATGGATGATTTACCCATTGCTGCGTGAAAACACGCGGGTTACGCGTGTACGGGTCGGGTCGTGGTCCATTCGGGTTAGTATAAAGCCTAACAATTAAAACAAACCTTCATTTGTTTCATTTTCACCAAACATTAAACCCTTTCCCCCTTTCATTTTCTCTCCTCGGTTCATCAGCCAGGAAGAACAACCACCGCTATTTCCAGATTCCGGCCTCGCCCCCGCCGTTGATCGGCGTCGACCGTCATTCATCGACGGTTAAACATAAAGAGGTTTGCTTTTTCCGAAAGCTTTCGACCCCCTGGTTTCAAAAATAAGCTTTTTTTTTTTGCAAAGTGGCCTTAGGGGAGGCTAGATATGGGTTTTAAAACCTCAAAACCTTCCCCGAAGTTCATCAGCGAAAACCATTTTCTTATGTTTTTTTCGAATCAAAGCAAAGCAAAACGAGCATGCAAGTGAAGATGAAGCGAACAAGGTAAAAAATACATTTTTATTCGATATTTCCTTTCGAAATATTACAAAATGCGTCAGTTTATCTCTAGTGATTGCTTGTAATTCTCGTGTAAACTCGAAGTAATATTGTGTGTTTTAAAACGCGATTTACATCTTATTTATAGCATAGGAAAATCTATTTTTAGAGTCCTACATAAACTAAATCCCTGCTTGGTTTTTGGTTTGATGCCTTCCTTGCTCCAGAGGGTTCGGGTTGTTGGAGGCGAGAGACATGCAGCGCCGTGAAATGCGGCCGAGGGAGGCATGAGGGCTCCTCGAACAAGGTCTTGCGACGTTGTCTGGAATAGAAGATGGGGTTAGGGTTACAAAACCCTAACTAGTTCGGGTTGGTTCGTGAGTCCTGAACCCAGGTTTCCGTCACATGTGTAGCGGGGCCTCTGAATTATTTTGTTGGGTGCGTAACTTGGGCTACTGTCACCCTTTGTAAAAACGCTAGGCCTGGGCCTACAAAACAAATGAAATAAGTAATAAATATATATATATTTATAATTAATATAATATATGTATATAAACAATATATGTGACACATAGGACGAAATGATGTTTCTATAATATTTTTTATAAAAGACCTTCAAATTAGGTAAACAATTATCCAAAAATCCATGTTAAAATTTTTTATTAAAGAAAAAACAATATATTAATGAATGGATGTAAAAATTAAGATGATTGATCAAGTCCATGCAATAACTGAATCTTTATTTTCAATTACATTAATTATTTTGCATACAGGATACTCAAGCTATTTTTTCTTAAATAAAAATTAGTGAAAAAAAATAAAATTTGCATTGAAAAAGCTTGAAAATGACCTCCCAATTGTATTTAAAAAAAACAATAGGAAAAAAGGAGGAGCATATGGCTTACTTAAGGGCATGAAAATCCTCACTGTCCCCTCAATAATAGCAATCCAAAGTATGGTGCACCGACAACTCTTCCCCATGTGAAAGGGGTTTACAGACAAAATTTTGTTTTACAATACCTCATTAATATACGAACAATGGATAGATATACGGGTGAGAGTAACCGTCTTTTTGAAAATATAAAATTATTATATATTTTAAATTTTTTTATATGTGTTTTCTATTAAAATTATATTTTCGATTCTTTTAGAATTTTATAAATTTATCATTTCTTAAAATATTAAAAGTTCATACCCTTAACATAAAATTATGCATCTGTAACTAATTCCACAAGGATACTAAACAATAATGTATGCAAAATAATTAACGTCATTGAAAATACAAGATTCAACTATTCATAGACTTGGTCAATATATTATTTTTCTTTACATCAATCCGTCAATATATTATTATTGCACGAATTAATTTATCTAAGTGATTAAAAGAATTATTATTGTTTCTAAATGTTATGGGTTCGAGCACCAGCAACTGTAAGAGTGATTGTGTGTTCATTATCAAATGATTGAGAATATTTATAACAATTATTAATTTGTAATTACCTTAGCATAATAAAAAAAATTAATATATTATTTCCATTTTTGATAATTATTTAGTAATTTTAATACCTCATAAATAATAATATATGTCTTCATAAAAATAACCCAAAAAAAGAAAACACATGGCAACATCCTAAATTCATTCATAGAGTTTTCCTATCCTATTATCAACCTATCAAATACTAATTCTTTAAAAATATTAAAATTTTAATCTAAATTACTTTTTATAAATATTATATTTAAATAACATTTCATTTGAAATTAAAAAAACCATCATATATCCAATTTAGATTAAGCTTATACAATTAGATACATAAACAAGATATATTTTGAATACTATAGTGTAGCCGTATAAAAATCTAATTACCATCCTAATAATTAACAATTTCACTCATGTAATTATAATAAATTTCAATTCCCTAGACATTTTTAACTAGTAAAGTATAATTATATTATAATTATCTATGCCATATTTAGTAGCACACGTTATAATCACATAATTACACAAATTTAAATTTTAAAATAATACTTTTACAAAATTTAAAATATAATTATTCAGATAATACACTAATTCCCGCCTAATTTATTGAATAAATTATGATAATTATCTAAATAAATTATAATTATATAATTTCAATATCTTACTATAATTATTTAAACATATTACAATTACGTAATTACAGTTAATTATATATAAATTCAGTTATACGCTGATAACTTTTGGAAGATGCTAAATGTTCGAAATAATTAGGCAAGCAAAAGATGTAACACAATTAGAAGGAATATAATTAAATCCCAAATGAATGGAGCTAAGCATTTTCAAATGATGAACCATCATTTCAAAAATCAAACCATCCTTTTCTAATGTTGGAGCGTCAAAGAAGGGTGAAGTACAAAAGTGGTCACTTGACTACAAAATATTGATTTATTGATACTTTAGACTATTAAAATTATAAAGCAATCCTTTAATTATAGGATGTTGTTCTGTTGAGTCACTCGTCTATTAAAAATTATAAAATGATCACCTGACTACTTATATATTTTAAACTCACATATTTTGTTAAAAAATTAGTAACTGTTTGAGCTGTACGTCAATAGGTTAACATTAAAAAATACAATTCAAATTGTTCTAAGATCATATTTTATTATATCTTAGTCAACATGTTAACATTTAGTTCAGATGACCACCAATTTTTTAACGAAAAAGAATGAGATTGAAACATATGAATAGTTGAGTGATCTTTTTTGTAACTTTTAATAGTCGATGAACTCGTCCTATAATTAGAAGATCAATTTATAACTTTTAATAGTCAATATACTTAATAAAACAACACTTTATAGCAGATAGATCATTTGTATATTTTTTAAAAAAATACCATTATTAAAGTAATTATTAAATGAAACAGTGGCACTTTCACTGTTTAAATCCAGACCAAGGGCTTTTTGAAAACAAATACTAATTTCTACCGAGAGAGCGAGGAAAGAGGAGGAAGGCCGTCTCTCAGAGTCACATGCAGTAGACCCGTGCTGCCGGCCTTGGTCGGATTTTCTTCGCTAAATGCTCTTAAAACTACACCGTTTTGGATTGTTTCTTTCCCTTTATATATAAATCACCATTTCACTGGTGAGGTCTCAACGCAAGTCTCACTGTCCGCTGATCGCTTCGCCTCTCTCTTCCCTCTTTGGTATTCTCTCTCTCCCTCTAGTTTTTTTCTTAATTAATATTTTGAAATTTGTTTTGTAAAATTTAAATCTCGGCGAAAAATTAGCACATTATAGACGAGATCTTTCTATATATATAGTTTTATATTTTTAAATTTTTATGTTATGAAATATTCGACACCTAGATCTCTGTTTGCACTTGCTTTGATTTTTGTTTTTTTTGTTGTTGTGGAAATTTCATTATTTGTGCTAATTCTTGGTTTTTGATCTGTATAAATCAAAGGTAATTCAGACTTGCTTAGATTTGTTTGTTTTCGTTGATTATATCTTCAATGTGAGTGCAAATTTATATAAAATGTTTTAATTAAATTTTTTTTTTGTTTTTTTTTCTTCTTATGCTAAATTTGGTTGAGTTGAGGCTTTTAGATTCCTTAATTGGTCAGATTGTGGCATTGGTTTGGAGTTGTAGAGAGAAATAATTTGAAGTGTAGTAGGCAGTTGCCTGGCTCATTATTTCCTAATTTGCGATATGTGGGTTAAAATGTTGGTAGTTAGGCCATACTGTAGTCAATATAGGAAGAATATGTTAAAAGTAAGATGGAATTCGTAGAACGAACCGTGCAAGCATTAAAAATACGATTACTGCTTAAGAGTTTTAGATTGCTGGCTTAGAACTACTTTGCTTTACTGTGTCAATCTGAGAGGGAAAACAGAATTTTACTTTTTTCAGCTTTGTAGTTCTCTAAACCTACTGCCCAAGCAATTAAATATAATTTCATTGTTAGTTTGTACATCGCTGATCACTAACATTCCAAAATAAGTAATTGTTTGTCTATTCTCTGCCTTTCAGTTTCAGACTTTAATTTCTATAATGTCGGGGAATGCCTTGAGAGATCTCAACACTTTACCTGCGCCTGAGAGGAAGAATGAAAGCTCTAGTAAAGGGAATTTTAATAAGCCTTGCAATGGAAACACAATTGAAAATGTTGAAGAGCAGCCGAGGAAAAGCCTGGTATCTGTTCAAACAAATGGAGGTGAAACTGAAAATGTGCAGCTGAAGAAAATCCCTGCCTCTGTTCAAATAAATGGAGGTGAAACTGTAAATGTTGGAGTAGAGGTAGCTAATTCGGAAGTAGAATACATTGAATCTGAGAACTTGAGTGACGTAGAAGATGTTGATACATGTCTTAAGGTATAATATACTGGTATTTTACATTTAAGTTTCTGATATTTTGTTTACTGTTTGATGATATGCATATTTATCTATGCCAGAACCTCTTACCTGGACTTGACTCTAAAGACTGGATTCTGGTTGTTGAAGCACTCAATAGTGTTCGCCAATTATCAATATTCCACAAGGAAAGAATGCATAGTATACTGTAAGTCTCAAAATCTGACTTGGTTATCTGAAATACTAGAGAATGGGTTTTAATATAATTTTTCCATCAGTTATTGTTGCCTTAGATTTAATTTGACTGGTGTATTTGTTTCCTTGTTTCAATGTGCAGGAGTGATTTGATCCCCCTTGTTGTTAAGTCCATGAAAAATCCAAGAAGTGCTGTTTGTAAAACTGCAATTATGACATCTACTGATATTTTCAATGCGTATAATGATGATTTGATTGATTCTTTGGATGCACTGGTACTTTCATATTCTCTATGATTTATTGTCTTGTTAATCTGGTTGCTACTATGCATTTCTAGATGGTGCACTTCTATCTTTGTTGTTATTTTCTTTTGTGAATTTTTCTTCATCTGGGGAGACGGGTGAACAAATTCCGGTTTTCTGATGTGTTCAAATATGATTAATACAGCTTGTACAGCTTCTTCTTAAGTCTTCACAAGACAAAAGATTTGTATGTGAAGCAGCTGTGAGAGCTTTAGAAGCAATGACTACTTCAGTTTCTCCTATGTTGCTGTTGCCAAAGTTGCAACCCTATCTTAAGAACAGAAATCCACGAATTCGAGCAAAGGCATCAATGTTCTTTAGTCGTAGTGTTCCACGTCTGGTAAGCAAATGATATCCTCTATGCTTACTGATATTTTATTGGTATGGGAGGGAGTACATTTTCCTGGCTTAATCATTTTCAATTTAAGCTGTTGATTTGGATTGCACCCCTGTTTATGTTATTTGCAGCGACATAAGGCATTTAAACTTCTATTAACTAAGTTCATATAAAGTAGGCGGTTTTTAGCTCTGTGTGGATATTTGTGGTATATATAGGATTTGATAGATGTCCTATTGTGTAGTTTTCTTTTTCTTGGCTGACAGACTTTTTTTTTTTTTGTCTTTTTGGAAGTATTTTCTCACTTTTCTGTTAAGTTTGATGGATTCATTTGATTTTATCAGGGTGTTGAAGGAATCAAAGAATATGGAATTGACAAATTGGTACAAGTAGCTGCATCCCAACTGAGCGACCAGCTTCCGGAGTCTCGTGAAGCTGCTCGAAGCCTTCTTTTGGAGCTGCAAAATGTATACGAGAAATCCCGCAATCTTTCAACAGTATCAGAGCATCCAGAGATGGGCTCTTGGGAGAACTTTTGTCTGTCAAAGCTGTCTCCTTTAAGTGCACTAGCAGTGCTTCGTGTGACAACAAACCTTACTCGGGAAGGTCTCGTTATCGGTTCCTAATGGTGAGTTCCATATGTGAGTTTGTAGCAAGTAATGTCTATTCTTAATTTTTACCCACATATATGAGCTTTAGAGAGCAGAGTCTACGGTCATCTCTTATGTCTTGGTTTTGGTTTTATCCCTTATTTTTATTCCTTGTAAATTCTCTTGAATCATTAAGTTGTCTTTCCATCTTGGTTAAGAAATTAGTCACGAATGATATTCTTTGCATATGGCTCTCTTAAGCCGTCTTCATGGGTTTGGGTTCCTAAAATAGTATATAAATTTGCTTAATCTCATAGCAGAATGTTCCATCCGTTGTGGTACATAATACTATATCTATACAATATATGTCGTGATGACTTGTAATTGTTATTGCGTACTATATCACCGGTATCCGATCTATTAATTGAGTATTCTAGATTTTTTTTTAATTTAGATTAAAATGGTACTTTTGAATACCAAATATTTTTTTATGCTGCTAGTTAACCTTTAGCATCAAGTCTTAGCACTCGCATCCGGTAATCCATACTTTAATATTATATTATGTAAAAGAAGTTTCTCAATCAGTTAGATAAATTGTCCATAAATGAATAAAATGGTCCCCAGTTGGGTACCCGACGAATTCGTAAATGGGGGATTAATTCTTCGCATCGATCTTATTTGTTATTTTTTGTATGCTATTATTATTACTGTTATTTTATTAACATATTTTTAGATTTCAGTTTTGGACGTTATAGGGGTGCTTCAACCTTTATCACGCATAACCGATTTTTAACTCGATTTTGATCTTTGTGTTTGGCTTAGATTAGTATTTATAGGCATTCGATAGTACCTAATACAAAATAGCCGATAATAACCTTAACCACACGATGAGCTCTTCAAGGGCTCAACCCATTTGAACCTCCGAAAGATGACTTTGAGAAGGGTACCCTTTTATATTCAATGGAATACAATCATTAAATACCCTTGAATTATGTAAATAGGGTTTACTTTTAACTCCTTTTTATAATTATAGCGTTTAAAGTTCAAGAGTTAAGTATTTGATTATTATACTTTTTTTTGGCACTTAAATTCTATAAGTGGAAGATGTAGACAGATTTGGTAAAATTGTTTTTATATAAAGTAGTCTAACTATTTTATTAATGTTTGTTTAAAATTGTACTATCTAAACATTTTGAATATGGTTTACAGAGAAATCAGGTTCATCTGGTTTAAACAACTTGGGCATCTTTAAACCGCCAGATGAAGGATCAATAAAAGTAACTTTAGACACTTTTTTAGCAAGTTTAGTATTTTTAGCAAACCTTTGTGCCAATATGGTTGCCCCAAGTTGTTGATGATTTTGTGAATTATCCATATATGATGTTGATGTCTCTCCAGTTCCATCATTACCTTCATGATCAAGTAACTCTTCTTCCACGCGATTCATCTTGTAATAGTTACCATCTTCACCTATTGTCCTCCCATAGAAACTCATCTCCCTTGCCATCAACTCTTTCGTCGTTTTTCTCTTCTTGAACCTTCTCCATGCGGCTTGTATGAAACATGCGCTCCACGTCCGCCATTGATGAGAATAGTATCTGAAAGCATGTTGGAGCTTCTTGCTTTGTAGTCTTTTGAATTGATGTGCGAAGAATTGGAGGTCGTCCGCTTGGAGTGCGAAGGCTTCAACTTCAGATATGGCTCGTACCGTACGAGTTGAGAGGGGGAGGTTGAGGGTGGAGTTGGGCATTAGAGCCCATGTTAGAAGCTCTTCACCACAGAAATCGCCTGGTCGGAGTGTGATGGAGTTGAAGAAACCGGTTCTTCCTCCGCCGGTGGTGGAGCTCTCGAGTTGGCCTCGAATGATGAAGAGCATCTCGTTCACCGGCTCGCCTTCCCGGACGATGTAATTGCCTTCGGTACTCAATGACGAGACTAGACGCTCACACATGGCGTCGAGAAGTTGGTCATCCATTTGTGAGAAGAAAGGAACCTAGACAATGAAATTAAAACAACAGAAAAAAAACTAGTAATTCCATATAGCTGGAAACCAAAGAAAACAAGGGTGGGGAAGAAGATAAACGTACACGGCGAACAAGGGAGAGACACAAATGGCGTTGAATTTCGCGGCGGAGATCCAAAGGCAATGACTGTAATATGAACTCCTCATCCACTCCTCTTGTTGCAAGCCATTTGTATTGGACAAATCGTCGAACACGTTGCTGTAAATCTTCAGGTAACTGACGATGCCTCATCCACTCCTCTGTATCCCTTCTTTTAAGCCTCCACTCCTCAATTCTTACCGTCATTGATTGCAACGAAGTCTTCAAAACAACAAAAAAAATGCTCATTACTTCACCATCATCAATGCCCAAACTTTTCATTTGTTTTCTATAGTAAAAAATACCTGCATGTTGCCAATCAAGAGTGCAAACAGAACCAACCCAAATAAGCATATGGAAATGGCAAAAATATTCTCCCAAATATATATGCCTGTCACCAAATTCTGCCCATATGAACTGCAAATTAAAGATTGAACAATGAATCGATCAGATAACCCTATCCTTTGAAAAATCTTTATACAAACCCAGCAGAATACCTTAGATTTCTGAGACCCCACCAAAAACAATACAAATACTTGTCAACGAAATTCTTGGAGGCAACATCATTGTTGAAAGCAGGCGCAAACATCCCGAATTTGAAATCAACGGCTTCGTTGGTAACGTCACAGTTGGTGAGGACGCTGGTGACATTCACCCAATATTCCCTCTCTGGTGTTCTCAAGCTATTACAATCTAGGAATGCTGGGATGCAAGCAACTGTTCTCGACAGGTTCTCTCTCTGGCATTCATGTTCCCAACACGAAAAATGCCTCGCTATCGAGCACAAATACCATATCGCTCCCAATACCTACACCCCCACTTATCGGTCAGAATACCACGTTTGGCTTTGAAATCGTTAGTTGACTAACGGTTAACACATATTGTTCACATGTTATTAATGTTAACATGGTATGTGACATGTCATTAAAAGTGATGATATGGTATGTGCCATATCACTTAAAGTGATGAGTATCATATACCATGTCACCTAAAGGGATTGTAGGGCATGTATCACGCGTCAGCTTTGTCATTATGCCAATAAAATAAATAGCAAAGAAGGGGGTAGGATTTGTTACATGGCTGGCGAGGAGATAGAGAAGGAGATTGTATGCAGCACCAGCCCAAGCAGTTTTGGCAAGAATGCCATTGGTTTTGATGATCTTGTTGTTAAGAGGGAAGATAATGAACAACCTTGGAACATATTGAAGGAGAACAATAAGAGCA
Organism: Hibiscus syriacus; assembly: GCF_006381635.1. Lineage (NCBI taxonomy): Eukaryota > Viridiplantae > Streptophyta > Magnoliopsida > Malvales > Malvaceae > Hibiscus > Hibiscus syriacus. Next base: position 488,445 of record NW_024062828.1, on the reverse strand, counting down.
ATGCTGTTGTTTGCGTGATCTGCTGTTGAGTTTCTCGTGGTCGGAATCAATACCCATATCACAAACTGTATGTACAAATGTATGTCACAAAAACCAACAAATTACAATTTGATTTTAAAAACCCTAAACAATAACCAACCTGAGGTAGTGGTAAGGTAGCTGCAAGATCAATGATAAAATCCTTCTTCAAGTACCGCAGTGCAATCTCCCTCGTATCCATAACAAGTTCACCCTTTCCGAAAACCCTAGAACTCGGGGCGATGAAACCGGTCCTGAACTTCATAAGCATGTTCATAAGGTATAAAAGATCCGCCATAGACCTTAAAACCGTAATGAATACTCCCATACCGGCGTCCGAGGCCAAGCATGCCGGGCCTCCGACGTAGGGGAGGAAGAAGTATAGAGGGTCTATGAACAATGCCATGATGCAAATGATCAAGAACACATGGTTCCAAGAGGAAACGATGTCGCTGGTGGGGTCGAACACAAGGGAGGAGTCGGTAGGAGCATTGACTTTTGATGGGGGTGGACGTGAACCGGTAGTGGTGGTGGTAGTGGAGGCGGGGGCGGAAGGTAAGTAGCTGAACGAAGGGAGTATGCTATTCATCTTCCATTGAGGATTCCGACGCCACACCGATTCCGCTGCGAAAAAGGAAGGATTGAATGAAAAGGAAAAAGAAAACAATCAACTTAAAATAATATCAAATAAGTTGACAAGAAAGGTTTGAAACAAAATAAAGGAAAACGAAAAAATCGGTGGCGGCGTTACAAGGTGAGGTGAGAGGTGGTGCAAGAGAAACTGGTAAATGGACGACATGAGAGATTTACGCCAAACCATTTGAACTGTATGGCTGAGGATAAATTATTACTTCATGTTAAACTAATTCTATTAAAATTGAGTTTAGTTATCAGACTTCTTCGTTATATCGAGAGATTTAAGTGGTAAAATAAAATATTATTTTCTTTAGAGATCTTTGATTTAACTGCGTCTGTAGGATGTGTGTGCGTTGTTAATAGGTTAAATTTTTTTTGAACAAATATTAACTTCTAATCACCCTACTATTAAAAAATATTCTGTTATAATAATATAGGTGGACTGATATAAATAACATATTATATCATTATCATTAAAATTTTAAAGATTGGGCCAAAATTTTCATCTAAAATATACTCATTTGATTAAATTTTAAATATTAAAAGATAAATTAATAAAAAAATAAATTAAAGCTAAAGCAGGGACAAAATTTTGATGAAACATTAGAGACGACAATAAATTTTAAAACATAGACTATGGTCAAAATTTTAAGTCAATTTAAATTAAAAAATTGAATTAGGTATAATTTGTCTAATTTTACATCTAATACATACCTCAGAAGCATTTAAATAAGAAAAATTATGGCTGAAGCATTTAAATTCAACATTTTTATCTAAATTTAAATTAAATATAAATTAAATGTTATTTCTTGAAGATAATCACATAAGTATCTCTTAATCAAAACACCATTTGTATATTTTACCCATTTTTATGATGGTAGAACTTTAACTCTCAAATTCAAATTTATTTACTTTATCACATTAAATTCTACGTTTTATTTAAATTTAAATTAAATAAAAATTAAATATTATTTCTTAAAGATAATTTAATAAGTCTTTCATATATTTATTATTTACAGACATAGTTAATTAGATCAATAGTCAAACTTGGAATTTCAAAATCACGCTTTACTAATAACAATTCATTGTAAAAAAAAAACATTCCAATTATCATGGAACTTATTTGGTGAAGAAATTAGTTGTCTATTGCGAGTTTATTCATATTTTAACAAATTTTAAATTTATTAGTTGCTAAGAGAAAAAAATTATTCTACAGTGTATTAATTTTAGATACGTTCACTAGTATCTAAGCGGTTAATTTTTTTATTACTATTTTCTCACATTTCAAAATTCTCTACTTATTTACATTAGCGAAAATTGCCAGTAATGCAACTAGTCGAAGAGGATTTGGGATGAGCTATCCACAATTAATGAGTGTTTTGAATGGGTAGTTATCATTAAACAAATTTATCCATCTATTACTCCTATAAAAGGGAGTCCATTTCTATAATTTGTACAGATAATTGATGGTTCCACCCTTTCCCTCTCGGAAAAAAATTTGTCAAAGAGTGCAACACAAATTTATTCTAATTCCTCATGTACAAAGTTTAAAATGTTGTGTTAACCTTAGGGACAACGTCCATAATAAGGATTATACTAATCCAAGTGATTTTTATCACTAGGTCCACGATACAATAATTGTATTGCTTTATTTATTTATTATTATATGATAGTCAATGTTAACTTTATTACCTCTTTAACTCAAAGTGAGATTAATTGAAGTTTTGCAATTTTTTCTCCTATCGGCACCCACAAGGAACACTTGTTTCTTTTGAGAAGCATTGGATTTTGTCCGATACTAAAATAAGGTATTATACTTGTTGGGTCATTTCATAGGCCCATGTTTCCTATCGATTACCTCCATATCATATTGTTTCTTTTGCGTATGTACTTTCCTTTTTTCTTTTTGCAATCAACATATGGACTTTTTATATGCTCATTGTTAAGCACTACTCTTGCTACATTGAATTTGGACCCTCTTGAGATGTACTCCCAAAACTTTGGGAAATTTATTTCCTAAAACGAGATTATATATGATTCCAATAAGGTATATGAATATATTAAAATTTGTTGTTTAGTTCCTCCATAAATGTATTGTAAATTCTTTTAATTTTTCATACATTATTACTATTAGATGAGTAAAAATCAAACGATTGAGATTAATAATAGTAAACGAGAAGATATTCACTGAAAAAATAAAGAGTTAATCTAACCCTTCTATTTTTACTCACAAAACAATCCTAAATTTGTGTAAAATTAAAAAAAAAATTACATTGTGTAGGTGAATCCTCGTAAATTTTACACTTACTTAAAATCATTGAATGAGTGAAAATTAATAATTTAAATTACCTACATCTTTTTTCTTCTCATAAAAATATTTTCATTTTAAACTTTTAATCTCAGTAATCGATTCACGCTCATTCAATGGTCTTAAATCATTGAAAAACTTATTGAATTTTACACTATATAATTGGATCCTTCTCAAATATGAATATGATAAATTATAAATTTAGAAAATGAACTTTATCTATCTAACGGTTAATGCCTTGTTCATATTGGTTTTACTGCTGCAACAAAAGTTGGGTTACTTGGGAGGCTTGAATCTGTGTATGTAGGCTTTAGAGCTCGTTATGAAGTTGTGAACTTGCATGGCATTTTGATTGTGGGAGTATACAAAATGTTGGTATTTTTGTTGGGATATTGTACTATTGTTGATCAGATGGTAAGCCTAGTCAGTGTGGATCCAAAAATACTTTTGAAGGTGAATACTCATACGTTAACAAATAAATTTTTTGAATGGTCTAGACACAAATTAAATTTTAGGGTGGGCACCCTGAGGATTGTTTAGTATACCAACTATCAATTTTGTTTTGTTTTGATCATTTAACTATTTTTTTCTTTAAAATTATACTTAACGTTACATTTTGATTTCATTTTAGTCACTTTCCATTAAAAAACTAACATAACTGTTAATGTAGCATTTTTTTAATAAAAATTCCAGTGATAACATAGCATCACCTTATAGTGGCACATCAGTATTACCGTTAATTTTTTAACAATAAATGATCAAAATGAAATAAAATGATAATTAGAATACTAAACGTGTAGTTTATCCTAAAATTATTTAGTAAAATAATTCATTTGTACCGCTAGAAAAGGCCAATTTACTGAGATTTTGTACCTTTGAATCAGTTATGGATCTAAAAATATCTTTTAGAGTGGACACATACATGTTAATAATACAAAATTTTTGAATGGAGTAGACACATAAAATTGCATGGTGGGCACCATCTACAAAAAAAAAATTAATCAAATAAAATTCATATAAAATTTCAAAATAAACATAATTAATAAAATATATAACGAATAAAGACAATTTGAATTTCAGGATACGTAGCCACCTTCTTCGAGTATCCGCCACTGCTTTGAATGACATTTTCTTTTGGCTTTTACGAAACGCCACTAAATTACGTTTTGTTTTCTTTGGGGACAACCTTTAAAAATTATAAAACAGAAAATATCATAATATCCTTAAAATTTTAGAAATTGTGAGTTTCATTTAAAAATATTATATTTTTTAAACAAGTACATTTAAATATTAACATTTTAAAAAAATCTGGATATTTTAATTTTTAAATTATTATTTTAATATATAATTTAAAAAATAAAAATTTCTTAAATATCTTTATACTAAAGATATATTATTTTAAAAAATGATTTAAAGTGGAGAGATTAAACGAAAAGCTTAATAAACTTCAAGTTTCATTTTATATTTTCTCATTTATAGTTTTAGAAGTCCTTGTCCAAAATGAAAAAAAAAACACTTTAGGAATGAATAAAACTTCATTTGATTTAAAAAAAAATCATTTTTTCTTCAAATTATGAGTTAATCAATTGAATAATTTGAGTTATTCAAGTTTTTAGACAAACTCAAATAAAGTAATTTATTTTTGAGTTTAAGTCAAGTTAGATTTTTATAACTCTAATAAACCTAAATGGTTGATATTTAAATTAACAAATTAATCTCTCCAGAAAATAAAAAAAATGAATTAATCTTCAAACCTAAATTTTATTTATTTATTTTTATAAAAATATAAAAAAAGTATAATAAGTTTTATTTTTTCTAAAATGATAAACTCAATGTATTAAATAATTAAATTATCAAATCTAGTTTATAATAATAAAGTATCACATTTTCCCCTTATTATGTTTTGAAAAAGCTTTTTAAATGGCTTAATATAACATTTGGTACTTATTAGAATTATAATTGATTTTGATACCGAAAACAATTTTAAAATCCGATATTTGTAAAAGAATATTGCAACTTGAGCTCAAGTACTAAAATTTATTCAAAGGCTTTTTAAAACTATTTTTCTAAAAGAAAAGCTGTCGAAATACTCTTAAGTGTTTGAATCAAACTATTCTCTTAAAAATATTTTTCCAGAGTAAATACACACTTTTTGCACGAACCAACTTACCTCAGTGGTTGAAGGAATCGTTATTATTCCTAGAGATCATGGGTTCAAGCACCAGCGACTGAAAGGGTGATTAAGTGTTCATTGTTAAACGGTTGAGAATACTTAGAACAAATACTACTTTGTAATCACCTTTAGCTTAATAAAAAAAACACTTTTCAGTAAAAAAAATTAAGCCTAATTTCGATATTGGCTCAAGCGTTTCAAAACCTTTCATAGTTTATAAAATGAGTTTCAAAACTCAAACATTCGGTTTTGAAACCAACTAGTGAGTTTCGAAACTCACCTCACAATTTTGATACCAACTAGGGGTGTAAACGAGTAGAGTCGCTCGAGTATTGTTGAGCTCGACTCGAAAATTCTGAAATAGAGCTTGACTCGACTCGAAAACTCGAGAGTTTAAAATTTTTAAGCTCGAATCGAACTCGAAATCCTGAACTGAAGCTCGTGAGCAGCTCGAAAAGGTTCGAAATGAAAAACAATTCTTAAACTTAACTCGATTGAACCCTCAAACTCAAATATGAACCTTAAATACATGAAAATCTTAATGTATTTTAAAAAAACAATACATAAATGCTAATATTATTAATAATTTATTTTTAAAAAAAATAAAATTTTAATATATTATATTTTCGAGATGCTCACGAGCTTTTCGAGTCGAATATCAAGTAGCTCGTTTCGGCACGTTACAAACCAGAGTCGAGTCCGTTCAATCCGAGTATTTTTTGAGCCTTGATCGAGTCGATCTCGAGTAGCTCGTGATCTGTCTTGTCTCATTTAAAGCCCTAATACCAACTATTTACTATTTGATGGAGGAGAGAGCAAAACAGGAGCAAGGTAAAAGTTGAATAATAAAATTGATAATTTTTAAAGTTTAATGATCAAAACAAGAGTAAAACGAAAGTTGAGTGATGAATTTTATAGTTTACCCTGAATATTTTGAATCGTGAAGAATGTTAGAATAGCAAAAGCATGAACAATGCAAGCAAAATTCCCCGAGTTTATCTTAATTTTTGGTATTTCAAAAAGCATCTGATCCTTTAAGGATTTATTCTAAACAAAAAGTTAAATTAATGCTTAAAGAATTATCTACAATTTGTTACATTCTTAGATGCAGATTTTTATTATTTCTGTTCCATTTATTTTTAAAGGTAATCATTTGAGTAGAAAATTAGTTTACTTTTTTTTTTTCATTGAATTTGGTCGCCATTTGCAAATGAAGAATAAGGATATAATTTGGATTCAAAGATGAGTATCAAATTTTAGCGCATTTTATATGAGTATATTTAGATGATTTTAGATTTTGTCTTGAGGGTGTTAAAGTAATTAAAATTTTTAGATTTTTTATTATTTAAATTTCAATATTGTAAAATTTTATTAATTTATTATTTTGATTAATTTTTAAATATTAAGTATAACTTTTTTGGATCTGTTGATGTTTTCACCTGACATTTCTAAAGATTTTATTAATTTTTAATAAATTTTTATAATTTCAGTTATTTTTAAAAGTTTTCTTTTTAAACAATACAAATGCCACGTGATAGAATTATAATATGTCACGTTACAATAATATTTAAAATAGATCATTAAGATTTAACCATGGTCTCAATGGTAAAATGAAATATTGTCTTCTCTAGAGGTTTTGGGTTCAAACAACTACGTCTGCAGAATATGTGTGCATTGTCAATAGATTAAGAAAATTCTGAACTTATATTATCTTGTAATCACCTCATATAATTAAAAACAACTAAAACTTAATTAATTTAAACTCTTGATCAAAAAACTTAATTAATTCAATTTCTTAAATAAAAAATTCAATTTAATAAAAAAATAGGAATTGAACTATCTTTTAAAGTTCAATAATTTCAAGTAGCATAAACTTAACATTTTCTTTATAATTATAGAATTTGGAAAATTGTATTTAAATATTATTTTTATTAATACGAGATAAATATAATGTAATATATTTTTAAAGATAACTCATAACCATACATTTGAAATTTTATTTTAAGTTTAATTCTATTGTACCTTTTTATTAGATATAATTTCCTTACGTGCCATATCTAGTTTTTATACAAATAGAGCCTCTAATTTTATTAAAAAGAGAAAATCTTTAAAATTACAATAAAGTTTGAAAACAAAACATGTAATTAGAATATTTTTCTATAACCACTGATACAATAAACTAGCCACTCTAGATCATTCAAGGACACTGGAGGACGTACTTGTACTTCAACGCGGCCATGTGCTGTCACACCCTAATTTAGGGGCTAGTTTTTTAAGTATCGAATTAAAGTCATAAAATAAATAAATAAATAAATAAAATATAATAATAATAAAAAGGGAAATATGGCGGCTAGGAGGCTTTAACCTATAACCCTAGGGGTATGGGAAGCCATGCCCTAGGCTAGGCCTGTTTTTGTGATTTATTTAATAAAAATATATTTTTATTATATTTTGCTTTGGGTTAAAACCAGAAATCTCCCCCACCTTGTTCGAGAAATCAACTCTAAATTTACCCTAGTCGTCGCAGTCTCTCCATTTCAGGTTAAGTTGATCCAATACAACTATCGACATCAGTAAAGGAGTTTTTTTCGGCTTTGCTTGCAGAGTGTTGTACAAGTGTATTTAGGGGTATGTAGGTCACATTTTGTTTTTATAATGAGTATGAACATGCATGATTTTAATTCTGTCTGTAATATATGAATAGTTTTCCAAACTTGTATTTTAATTATAAATTATTTTATGATTTTACACATTTTAACAAAACTTTTAATTTTTTTCGGGAATTTTATTATGGGTCGCTCTGATGGCCCTAATGTGACACCCCAGATAGGATCAGGTCACTCGCATCGGTCTGTGGGTGTTACATTTAGTGGTATCAGAGCCAGATTTCAATCTTTAGACCTATGGGTTATGGTCCCACCACGCTTGCGCTGCGCAACTCTGATTACTGTATGCGTAACTCAACCTCGATCCTAGCCAGCCACACCCCTCCCTCCCCGATTCTTCCTTCTCCGATCAGCGGTGCATGTCACCGCCCATCCCAATCGAATCGGTGTTCCACCCCTACCAAACCCCAACCATCAAAGGCTCCAGATCGACCACCGTTTGTCGTGGGTGAGAGGTTGAAGCTACGTCAGATACCCTTTGTTGCCTCAGTTTTTTTGAGTTTTTCGGCGTCCTTTGTCGCCGTCTCACCTCACCGCCACCCCAGATCCGTACGATCAAAACTTGACCAGTGGGTGAGGCTATCGTCGCTGATTTCCCTCCATCACCGGAGTGGGTAAGTCCCAAAGATTTTCGGTTAATTTGGCTATGTTTGTTGATGTTTTGGTCTAAAATGGTGTGTATATGCTACTGGAGTAATTGGATGACCACCCCGAGCCTGTTGTCGCCGCCACGCGCCTCCACGTGCGTGTGGGCTTCCTCACCTGCCCTGGAAACAATCTAGAATCGGTCCAGTCGGTCTGGACCAGCCCAAACTGGTCAACCCAGTCTGAACCAAGTCTGTTTGACCTGAACCGAGTTAACTTAACTTGACTCGTTAACTTTGACCAGACCCATTGACCGTTGACCGGTTTGATCGTTGACTTTGACCAAAAAGTCAAATTCTTAAAAAATAATATTTTATGTTTTTTGACGTTTTGAGTCCAAATCTGAAGTTTATTTTTCAAAATTCAAACATGAAAGCCTTCGAATTGGTCGTTAAACCCGAATGTGCATATGTAAATTAAGTATTTATTTCAGTGCATCAAATTTTACTAAAGGATCAAGGACTAATGAATGTTATTGAATATTCAAGGTACTCGTGTATCTCTTGACCGTTCGCCTGCTTGACCCGATTCCTCCCAATCTGTCTGTCAGCGCCAGCCCGTGATTACTTGTATAGTTATGTAACCCTATTAAATATTCAATTTAGTATATTTACTCCGATTATAATCATGTTATGATTTAACCAAAGTTTTTGTTCAGCAGAAGAGCATAGCAATGTCGGTGCTCGTTAGATCTACCAGACTATTTCATTTTGCGAGGTGTGTTTCTTGTGTGCCATATACCTATTTTAAATATCTGCTTGAAAAACATGTGCACATGACTGTGTTATGACTATCTGTTTGACTTGATTCTGTATGATTTATCTGATTTAAAGTCTGATTTCTGATTTACTTAAGTTTAAGCCTGATTGTATTATTCCTATTCTCTGGTTACTATTTTTACTGATAAATAAATATGTCTAAACTATGATTTCCTGCTACCACTGATTACTGTCTGAAAAATATTTTTCTATGGGGTATTCTGGGATCTGATATGTAGCCTCTGCAGGTTCAACTCAGTCAAATTGGTAATTCATTATATAGGTTCAGACCAATCGAGCTGGTAATTCCTTATGAACCTAAGGTGATTTTTCCTGGGCCTAGTGGTAAGACCTTATGTACCCTAAGGTACTCCCTTGGAGTGACTCATCTACTGTGTGCATTGGGTAAGTCCTTATGGGCCTGAGGGCACTCTCGTCAGGTGGGCATATATGCTTCAACTAGGGTAAGACCTTATGGACCCAAGGTGCTCCCTTAGGTTGGCACATATGTCCTTCGGGCCTAGGGTAAGTCCTTATGGATACAGTTTTGGGGAACTGCATATGGTGTTCGGTTGGAGGGCGATTTTGAAATTTTAAACTAAAAACACTACTAACGTTTTCATAATTTTTTACTGGACTAATTTTGAAACCTCTACCGGCGTTTCATGACTTTATTGATGAACTAGTTTTGAAATCTAAATTGTATGTTTATTTCTGCACTGTTGGAACACATTGAGCTCCCTAGCTCACTCCCCCAAATTTCTCTCTTTCAGATACTTATTAGATAGACGACCCATACCTGACACTTGGAATGTCGACAAATTTGTACAATGACTTTTTGTTGTAATGTTTTTATCTTCCGAGCTGCATTTAATTTGGGTGACATGTGCCTATATTTTGAAAATACTGCTTTTGTTACTGATGTTAGATTTGCTTCGATACAGATTTTTGAAATATTTTATTTTTATGACTTTAATTTACTGAATTAAAACTTTGATGCTATTAATTATATTTTTAAAGATGTTTAATTATAATTCAAATTTTAAGTTACCGAAGATTATCTTTGGAAAAGTTTTATTGTGATCCGCTAGATTTGGTCGTAACACATAGGTCGGGTCTAGGGGGTTACTTGTGCCTACATTAAAATTTGAATTTCTTTATGTTAGTTGTTCATTTTACTGATACTGCCCACAATGAAATTTTATTTCTACCTACCAAATACAAAAAAATTATATTATTAATATATATGTGCCCACCTGGAGGAGTTTAGCTTTTTCCGCTGCTATAGATCTTGTTTCTTTGGTTGTTCTTCTTGCTTTCTTTTGTTTACGGGTGGTTGCTTGTGGTTTCTTTGTTTCAATGAACACTAATGGCTTTGATTAGAGTTATGCGTCAATGGATTTTGCTAAATCTGGCAAAACTATCACCAACAAGAGGGTGAATATTGTGCTTGATGAGATGATTTTTTTCTCTGGAAGCTGTCGAAACGATTTTTTTCTTAAAAGGTGAAAAACGGTGAGATTTTGAAAACCACATTAATTCTTAATTGTCTCTTTTCATTTTAAAAACATATGTGATTTAAAAGACCTCTCGTTTCGAAAAATTTGAATTTCCTTTACGATCGACAAATAAGGTTCGAAGAGTCGCCACCAATCTTTGATTAGGGTGTGATTGGACACCCAAAAATGCTTTGTCATTTTAAATAAAAATTAATTTTAATTAAAACAACAAATTGAGGTCTGCGTCACCAAAATCCGAGTTCGGGAGTCGGTTACGTGTGGGGAAGGATTAGCACCCCCACAACGCCCTAAATTGGTACCTAGTCGATCAATTAACGTTTTTGCAATGAACTTTACAAATTCGAATTTATTCTGATTTTTGATCCCATGAAATAAAAAATGTAAATTTAAAACATTCAAAAACACTTAAACAAATTAAATTAAAATTACCAAGTCATTTTAGAAAAGAATGTTCGATTATTTACAAATATCGAGACCAGATCTTAAAGATATAACAACCTTTCTCGATATATTTAAATAAACGAACATTTATTTTTCTCTCGTTCCCAAATTTTAGTGTGATGGATCAATTTTAGGTTTCACTTTCGGGATACACTTTATTTAAATCATTAAAGCGGACCTCAAATCAGTTATGACTGCCCACTTAATACAATTTTAAATTAAAAGTGTATTACCCTTAGTTCGATTATGTAATAGGTCAAGTTATGCAAATGAGGCTATCATGCAAATTATACCAAAATGATGTCATGTAAAGATCGATTAAATAAAAGGATATATTATATCTAAATCCATGCTTATGAACCGTATAATAACATATGCACACATATCGCCATCATTCAAACCTAGGATAAACATACACACGAAACGAACCCTAACTAACCATACATGCATACACATAAGAAACTTAAACATGGACTAAAACGAAACATGCAAAAATTAAGAATGAAATGTCTAAAAAACAGATTTTAAGTATATTACTAATTAAGGATGAAATCAAATACGCAAAAACATATGAGAACTAAAATGAAAAATAAAAGATTCTAATCGAGGACTAAAATATACTAAGCTAAATGTACTAGACTTCACGCTAATAACTTCTAAAAGACGATGACTTACGAATAATTAACCCTAACATTTCTAATATAAATTCTAATTATAAACTAAACCTAATCCTAACTTCACACTACCTTAGCCGCTCTCTCACTTTGCTCTCCACTCATCTTCTCCACGACAGCACCTCTCTTCTCCCCTAACTCTCTGTTTCACTTCTTCGTTTAACCCCTACAACCAAGATGAGAATCAGTTCCCTCAATCTCCATGAGTACCGTGAACTCCACCATTCATTGGTGATGAAATCGACTCTAGCTATCATACGTGACAGTCGTAGCCTAGATGAAAACTCACAAATAACCCAGACTTCATTCTTTCCTACCTCAAAACCTAGGACACTAAAATGAATCTACAAAGAAAACCTCCCAAAGCTAACCGCAATAGTTCATGCTCTTAAGCCCAACGACTAGACGAGAACAGTCTCTCTATTCCGACGAAGATTCAATCAAAGCAAGGTAACTCTCTTTCATCTTATCTCTGCTCTTTCATTTCTTATTATTTTGGTTCAAATATGGGAAGAAAACTTACTGGAAATGCAAAGAAAAATGGTTGATAAATCTCTTTACTATTCTTTGTACACTATTTTCGTATGGGAGAAAAGAAATGAAAAATAGGAATGATGTGCGTTTTGTTTTCTTGAAAAACGAAGGGGAAGAAATTACAATGCTTTCCTTTATTTTAAAATCCGAGAAGCCTGTTACATTGCTTCTAAAGAACAATGGTAATACGGGGCTTTCCAATATTGCTTCTATGTCAACCTTTGAAAACCGACACTGCCAACCTAATAACTCTAAAGCTTAGGCAATGCTAACCACTCTTGGCTTCCTTACACTCGTGAAGACCCGTAACAGAACTTGGTAAAGCACAACTAAACCTATCCTGTCTCGCTCTAAAACAATAACCACACACGCACAGAAAACTATGCTCTTTACTCAAAACTTTCTTCTTTCATCATGCTTATATCAAAATAGCAAACACACTACACTGTAAATAAAAAATGAACTTAGAATGAATATACCTCGAGAGACTGCTATTGCCTTTGTGAATGAGTGATATTTTCTTCTACTGACAGAGTGAATAAAAGAATGATTTCCTTTATTCCTTCCAAAATGGTGGTCGAGAGACCTTTACAAAAGAAATTTTTTTGATTTATTCTCTTTTCTCTGTTACAATGGTCTGTTTTCTCTCGTTCTAAATCTCCCTTTCTTTTTGTTTCTGTCCCTTTTTTCTATCCCTCCCTCGATTGATAGTTTTTAGTGGTTAAAAAACCCCCTCAAAACTGACCATTTCCTCCATTTACAGTTTTTTTGATAACTCCAATACCCCACTCTCTACAACCGTTCCCTCTAGTTTTTTCTGATTCTTAACTTCCCACAAATTAAGCATCTACAGCTGCCCCTCTTTGTTCATTGTCGTGTAACGAGAATAGAGCAAAGATCAAAAGATGATCGAATTTGTCTGGTCATGAGAACTTCAAAAAATAAACACTCACTGTTACGTCAGGATAAGACTTGAAAAAAATCTTCAAATGACGAGCTGCTCCTATTCCTTCAGGAAGTATAAGACTTGAACAATCCTTGGCAAACGTGTCTTCTCCTATCATTCAGGGAGTATAAGACTCAAACAATCTTCAACAAAGTGTCTGCTCCCTATTCGTTCAGGGAGTATAAGACTCGATCTTCAATAAACATGTCCGCTCCCTATTCCTTCAGAGAGCAGGACTCAAACAATCTTCAACGAACGGGTCCGCTCTCTATTCTATCAGAGAGTACAGAACTCGAACAATCTTCAACAAAACGGGTCCGCTCTCTATTCCTTCAGAGAGTATAGGACTCGAACAATCTTCAACAAACGGGTCCGCTCTCTATTCCTTCAGAGAGTATAGGACTCAATCTTCAACGAACTTGTCCGCTCCCTATTCCTTCAGAGAGTATATGACTCAATCTTCAACGAAATTATCCGCTCTCTATTCATTCAGAGAGTATAGGACTCAATCTTCAACGAACTTGTCCGCTCCCTATTCATTCAGAGAGTATAGGACTCAATCTTCAACGAACTTGTCCGCTCCCTATTCATTCAGAGAGTATAGGACTCAATCTTCAACAAACGAATTTGCTTCACTACTCTTTCGTGAAGGCTTATAGATGATTTGCTTCAAAGATCAAACCTGAAAATCAAACATTATTCATCATGAATGTATATTTGAAAAATATTATACTAAAAAATTTAGAAGTTGAGAAATTTTTTGAAAATCCATCTCCATCGTGAAAACTTGTCTGGAGCCATTGGATATTTGAATCTGCTTTGACTCAATTTTCGTATAAACATCATTCTTGTCAGAATCTCAAGACCATTTATCTTCCTCTCGATGCTTTCATATCTTCAATCTTCAACTATCCCTGGGAAACCTGTAGATATTTAAGCCATCATGCGATTATGAATGCCATGATCCTACTCATGCCTAAAATGTATGCAATTATGTAATTCAATGCGTTTTCTTCTTTAAAGAAACTCTATCTCCTTTTGATCTCGATGGAACTCGGCTTCATCTTGGGCACAGAACGTTTGACCAGTTCACCCCAGTTGACAATCTCGATTCCATATCTCTCGCCCTAACATGACCTTGGTTCATTTCTTTCTTGAAACCCGCCAGTATCCCTGACCAACTTCTCGATCAATGATAACCTCCTTGGGTCATCTTTTAATGGCTGAAATTTTCTACGAACTTCAAGATTTCATTTTCCCGTAACCACACAAGCTCAAATGTTTAAACCATTGTCAACTTCAGAATACCTGCATTCTCCAAAACCTTTTGCACAATAATACAAAATGATCTCATGTACTTCAAGTTAAGCTATATGTTTTAACTTTTCAAAATAAGATACTTGTAAGAGGGAAATTAACAAGAAAATACATCTCTTTATTTATAAAATGCAGAGAATTTTTAGGTAATTTTATGGCAAACTTTTAACTGGAAACAGTAAAAGAACAAAAGAGTAGGCGTCTTCAAATATCAATAATGCAAATGCTTTTGAACTGGCACACCGTTAGAATGTTTCGAATGTAGCTTCTGTCAAAAAGATCTCCAAAATTATGATGCTTAAGAGTATGAAACTACTTCTAAACTCCCAAATCTCTATCATTGGATGCCCTAAACCAGTATAGAATCTCATGTGCATTCAATATCTCTCATGGTTATTTCAACCGAGACTCATTAATCTTTAGTCTCATCCCTGATCACCAACTGTCATTGTTACTATCCATATCAGGAGCTCTTTCCACTTCCAAAATTAATTCAGAACCTTCCACTATGCACAAATTCTGAATTTCAAATTCAACTCAAGTCGCCCTTTGCGGGTTTTCAACTTGAGACCTCATTTGGTTCCAAGATGCCCTTTTCAGGTTTTCATCTTGAACCCTCATTTTATTTCTTTTTTTCATTTTTCTCTTTTTCATTTTTCATTTTTTATTCCCTTTTCCATTTTCTTCTTTTTCTTTCTTTTTGTTTTTTCCATCATTTTTGTTTTCATTTTTTCTCTTTTATTTATTCTTCAAGCAAAATATCTCTTAACAGCGTCGGAATTCACTGGATATGGTAATTCTGATCCGTCCATTTCAGTTAGGACTAGAGCTCCCCAGAAAAGGCCTTCTTGACAACATAAGGTCCTTCCCAATTGGGCATCCATTTTCCTTTGAAATCCTTCTGAATAGGCAAAATCCTTTTAAGCACTAAATCTCCCTCATGGAATTCTCGAAGGCGAACTTTCTTACCATGTGCCCGTATCATACGTTTTTGGTACATCTGACCATGAAAAATAGCTTTCAATCTCTTTTCTTCAATCAAATTCAACTGGTCATACCTAGCTTGGACCCATTCTGCCTCATCAAGCTTTACCTCTGACAAAATCCGAAGTGAGGGAATTTCCACCTCAATAGGTAAGACAGCTTCCATCCCATAAACCAAAGAAAATGGAGTTGCCCCAGTTGAAGTCCGTACTGAAGTTTGATAAGCAAACAGAGAAAATGGCAACTTCTCATGCCAATCCTTATAGGTCTCAGTCATTTTCTCTATGAGCCTTTTGATGTTCTTATTGGCCGCCTCTACTGCCCCATTCATCTTTGGGCGATAAGTAGTGGAATTATGATGCTTATTTTGAACTGTTTACAGACCGAGTCCATCATCTTATTATTTAAATTCAACGCATTATCGGAGATAATCCTCTCGGGCAAACCATATCTACAAATGATCTCCTTCTTCAAAAATTTGCATATTGTAGACTGGGTAACATTTGCGTAAGAAGCCGCTTCTACCCACTTGGTGAAATAATCTATGGCTACCAGAATGAAGCGATGACCATTTGAAGCTTTGGGCGAAATTTGTCCAATAACATCCATGCCCCACATTGAGAATGGCCACGGAGCTGTCATTACGTGCAACGGATGAGGAGGAGTATGTATCCTATCTCATAAATCTGACATTTGTGACATTTCGGGCATAATTGATACAGTCTGTTTCCATAGTGACCAATAATACCCAAATCTCATAATCTGCCTAGCCAAACATGCACATTAGCATGGGTACACATATTCCCATGCACTTCTTCAAGAATCAATTTGGCTTCTTTCGCGTCCACACATCTTAACAAAACCTGATCCAGACTTTTCTTGTATAGGGTCTCACCATCAAGCACATATCCTGATGCCATTCTTCTAATGGTTCTCTTATCATTCTCAGTAGCCTGTTCTGGATAACTCTGATACCTTATATATTGCAAGATATCATAATACTAGGGATTTCCATCTTCTTCCTCTTCAATATTAAAACAATGGGCCGGATACTCATAAGCCTTCATTTCAATGGGCATCATATTTGAATGCTCGATCATCTTAAATGCTGCTGCCAGTGTGGCTAAGGCATCTGCCATTTGATTCTCTTCTCTAGGGAGGTAATTGAAAGTTACTTCATCAAATTCTTCAACAAGTTCCATAACTAACTTACGGTATTCTACAAGCTTGGGATCTTTGTCTCCCATTCTCCTCTGAGCTGGTATATTACCAAAGCTGAATCTCCATACACCTGAGCATTTTACTTGCGTTCAACAGCAGCTCTAAGACCCAGAACACAAGCTTCATACTCGGCCATATTGTTTGTACAATCAAAATTAAGCCGACTGGTGAAAGGATAATGCTCTCCCTCTTATGAGACCAAAATTGCTCCGATTCCATGTCCCAAGGCATTTGAAGCACCATCAAAGTTCAACTTCCAATATTTGCTAGTGGATGCAACTGCTTCTTCTACCGAAATAGCCATTAAATATTCATCTGGGAAATCAAAGCTCAACGACTCATATTCCTCTGAGGCCCTGCTTGCAATGAATTCCGCTATAGCACTTCCTTTAATTGCCGTCTGGTTTACATACTGGATGTCAAACTCGGACAATAAGATCTGCCAACGAGCTAATCTTCCAGATAATGCAGGCACACCCATTAGATATTTCAAAGGATCAAGCTTGGATATAAGCCAAGTAGTATGATACAACATATATTGTCTAAGCCTTCGGGTAGCCCATACTAAAGCGCAACACAACTTTTCAATGGGTGAGTATCTTGTCTCACATTTAGTGAACTTCTTGCTGAGATAATAGATAGCCCTTTCTTTCTTCTCAGTTGGTCACGTTGCCCCAGCACACCCCATTGAATTTTCATAAACCGACAAATACAGAATCAAGGGTTTGCCTGAGATGGGTGGCGCTAAAATCGGAGTACTCGACAAATATTTTTTCACTGCTTCAAAAGCTCTTTGACAGTCTTCACTCCATTCTCCTGAGTTATTCTTACGAAGAAGGTGGAATATGGGATCACACTTTTCAGTCAGCTGTGAAATAAACCGAGCTATATAATTCAATCTCCCCAAAAATCCTCTGACTTCTTTTTGTGTTCGTGGGGCTGGCAAGTCTTGAATAACTTTACTTTATCTGGGTCTATTTCAATTCCTTTTCGACTTACTACAAAACAACAACTTTCCAGATGTCACCCCAAAAGTACATTTATTTGGATTGAGTTTTAACTGGCATCTTCTTAGTCTTTTAAAAAGCTTTCTCAAATTCCCAATATGTTCTTCCTCTGTCTTAGCTTTGACAATCATATCATCGACATAAACTTCTATCTCTTTATGCATCATGTCGTGAAATAATGTCACCATGGCCCTTTGATATGTTGCCCCTGCATTCTTCAGTCCAAACGGCATTACTTTATAACAAAACGTTCCCCACATGGTAACGAATGTCGTTTTTTCCATATCCTCAGGGTTCATCTTAATTTGATTGTAGCCAGAGAAACCATCCATAAAAGAGAACAAAGAATTTCTAGCAGTATTATCCACTAGAGTGTCTATATGTGGCAAAGGAAAATTATCCTTTGGACTAGCTCGGTTGAGATCCCTGTAGTCAACACACATTCGAACTTTCCCATCCTTCTTCGGTACTGGGACAATATTAGCCACCCATTCAGGATATTTGGCCACTTTAAGAAACCCGGCATCAAATTGTTTCTTCACTTCCTCTTTAATCTTGAGCAGCATCTCGGGTCTCATTCTTCTCAGTTTTTGTTGTACCGGTTTACATTCAGGCTTTATTGGTAGTTTGTGAACAACCAGTTCTGTATCTAAACCCGACATATCTTCGTATGACCAAGCAAACACATCTTTGTATTCTTGAAGCAATTCTATCAAATCATATCGACCTCCAACTGACAGAGTGGTACCAATCTTTATTTCTCTCTTATCCTCATCTGTCCCCAAATTCAAAATCTCAGTAGGCTCTTTATGAGGTAGAATCTGCTTATCTTCATTCTCCACCATTTTCAGCAATTCAGAAGGTAGTTCACATCCTTCATCATCATCATAATCCTCGATCTCCCCTTGACATATAGGCTTTTCGAAATCAATCTCCGGGTCAGAGTCATTTGCATTCATATTATTGATATCTGAGCTCCTGAAAAAATAATGAAAGAAAAGATATATATACCATATACATATGGGATGATATTTCCCATATAAATAAATAGAAAGAAATAAATATACATATATCAACAAAGAATGAATGAATGAAATGAATGGGAAAATGTTTGCCATTTGGAACTAACGGAATGCATCTTTTATTGAAAGCAAGAAAAAACAAACAGCTTAACCCTTTACATAAAATCACCTATTGCCCCAGGGTATGAACAACAGGGAGAAAGTTCCAGTGCATTACTCTGTAATAGATTTGTAAACTTTGTTCAACACAAAGCCCGACGGTGCAGGATAAATGCCCATAACTCTCATTTCCTCGGATTCATCATCAGTTATAACATTAATGCCTAAATCTCCCAAGGCATTCTCAACCATCGTCTCAGTATTCCTTGAATTCCCTTGAAACATATGCCCCCCAGACATGAAAATGCTACTCAACGGCGGGAAAGTCATGGGTTCCCAGCTAAGGTCTTCACCAGCCAATCTGGCCTTTCTGATTTCTTGGCCCTTCTTAATTCCCCTCATCTTATCCCTCGAAGTTGGCTGATATCCCAAACCAAATCGATCTTTTTTAGTAATAGGGCATATGGGATTCACCGGTCCTTGCAACTGTCGGCCTAAACCCTTTCCAACTTTTGCTCCTCTTCCAAGAGTCAATTTAAGCCCCATCTTGGTACAGTTTGACAATCGAGGCTTTGGTATCTTCTTGCCTTCGGCCACAAACGTAGCATTGACAAATTCCAACGATCTGAAAGAACACTCGACGGCTTGCTCATCAACTTCAATATACGGAGCAGTTGTAGAAACAGAAGCAATAATGTCCTCTTCAGCATGAATACATACCAACCTTCCATCAATCACAAATTTCAGTCTCTGGTGTAATGTGGACGGAACTGCACCGGCCTGATGAATCCAAGGCCTTCCCAACAAACAATTGTACGTAGGCATAATGTCCATTACAAGAAATTCCACTTCATAAGTTGCTGGACCAATATTCAGAGGAACATCAATCTTGCCCAACACTTCTCTTTTAGTCCCATCGAAAGCTCGAACCACACTTTGACAGGTTCTCATAAGTGTACTATCTAATGGAAGCTTCTTTAGAGTCACTAAAGGCATCACATTCAAAGCTGAACCATTATCAACCAAGACCTGGGACAACACATGCCCTTTACATTTAACTGTAATGTGCAAAGCCTTCTGACTACCCATCATCCCAGAAGGGATTTCATCCTCAGAAAAAGATAAAAAATTATCAGCTTGTATATTGGAAACCAAACGATCCAACTTTTCAATGGGAAACTCTTTCGGAACAAAAGTCTGGTTCAAAACCTTTAACAGAGCATTCCTATGGGCCTCTGAACTCAAAAGTAATGATAAAACAGAAATACGGGCAGGCAACTTGTGTAACTGTTCCACAACACTGTATTCACTGTGTTTCAGAAACTTCAAAAATTCTACCGCTTCACTCTCGGTTACTGGTTCATTAATAACAGGCTTATCCTCTTCTATCTGCACATCCACTTTTTTCCCTTTATCAACTGAAACCTTCTTCTCAGACTCTTTAGGTGGATTAAGAGAATAACACCTACCGCTTCTAGTAAAGCGTCCCACCTCATCTACTTCCTCATTCTCTTTTGTTACATCTCCCATCTGGCAATCATATCTCCAAGGCACTTGTTTATTATCCCGATATGGGAATGAAGATGGAGGTGTAATAACCACTTTCGGGGCTACCTTCTCAGCAACTCGATTTTTGGGAGTAATAATTAGAGGACAACTAGCATTGTATACCCCTTTAGACGATCCTTCTGAAGCGCAAACTTCCGCTTCCTCTTCTTCAGCAATCTCTCTAAAGAACTCAATTTCTTTATTGTCCATCATGTCTTGTACCAAAGATAGGAAATCAGGACATTGCTGAATACTGTGTCCTTCACTGTTATGATACTGACACACCTCTCCACTGTTAAACTGTTCACCCATCAAACTGGGTTTCAACAATCCTACCTTGACCATCTGGCACCACACCCAACTCATGGGTGATACCACCTCACTAACATTCTTTACAATTCTCTTTCCTTTCTCTTCAGTAATCGTGTTAACTCCTGCCCCTGCATGGTTTGGCAACGGATTCTGAGCTATATTTGGATGCTCACTGTCACCAAAGTTGATGACATTCCTCGTTCTCAAAGCTTGGACAACCTTCTTAAAAGCAGTACAATTCTCAATGGAATGCCCAGGGTTCCCTGCATGGTACTCACACTGAGCACTAGCATCATACCATTTGGGAAAAGGAGGTTGCATTGGTGTCACGTGATATGGTGAAACCACATGCCGATCATACAAAATCTGAAACAATTCCTTATAAGTCATCGGAATTAGATCAAATTGAGGCCTCTCTCTCCTCTGGTCCCTTGCCCCTTGTCTATTGTCATTTTGTGTTGATGACCCTGCTCCTTGAGGACGGGAAACAGTGATGTTATTAGAATCGTACTGCCTCACATTACTGACTTCGCTTTCCTTTTTCCTCGTTGGTGGCCTCTTACTAGACTCTCCTTCTTCGAGCTTTCCACTCTTAATCGCCATTTCAATCATTTCCCCTACTGTAACCACATCAGCAAAACTTCGATAAGGATTACCGATAAGATGCGAGAAAAAAGGAGCCTTTAAGGTGTTGACAAAAAGCATATTTGTTTCCTCCTCTTCCAATGGAGGGTGGACTTGCACCGCTACATCTCTCCATCTTTGAGCATATTGTCTAAAACTCTCGTTAAACTTCTTTTCCATTCCTTGCAACATCATTCTGTTGGGTCTAACATCCTTCACATGTTTGTATTGCTCAAGAAAGGACTTAGCCAAGTCTTTCCACGATTTAATATTAGCTTTACTCAGCTAGTTATACCACCGGATTGCCGAGCCAGTTAAGCTTTCCTGAAAGCAGTGTATCAACAATTGATCGTCCCCTATGTATCCGGTCATCTTCCTACAAAACATCGTGATATGCGCAGAGGGACACCTAGTACCATCAAACTTCTCAAAGTCAGGAACTTTAAACTTTGGAGGCAAGACCAGATCAGGAACTAGACTTAACTCCTTTGCGTCAAATCCATAGACACTGGTATCTTCCTTCATGGCTCTGACCTCTCTTTCTAACTGCCTCCATTTCTCTTCCAACAGATTGTTTTGATCCTTCTTGGCTTCTTCATCAAGGTCTGGAACTTGATGATATTGATGTTCTTCCTGATATGAACTAGATCCAGGATGTACGTTAACAGAAGCACCGACTGGATTAATGTGCACCTTCCCGACATGAACAGGGGTCACTTGAACATTCTGAGATTGTTATGGGGTTAACCCTGGATGATGAAGTGGGTCTTCAGTTACACCTTCTGACATAGGGCTTTTCCCATGTTCTGGATTTCTTCCTTCCAACATACTCGCAAACTTGGCAAACATCTCCTTTTGGGCATTCATCATATCTTCTTGCATTTTCTTGATATTATCTTGTAACTCCGACTGAGCTTTCTCAATTTGGGCAAGTTTGTCTTCCATAACTTTCTTCCTGGTTCTGTAGATATGCTTGGGATTTTCCAGTATTACTCTGTCACAGAGTCATTTTGTTATCGCTGATATTTATTAATGAATATGAAATATATGATTATGAATGAATAAAATGCGATGCAAAAACTAAATGCATTAAAAATGCATATGCAAAATGCAGGGTGTTGATCCTGGAACGACTCCTTAGAACAACTCTTTATATTAGAACGACGTTCAATTACAAAGTTGAAACATATCACAAATAAATTTGCACCATCTCTCCTATTTCTTGTACGTGTGCTAGTAACTCTACAATCTTATGATTTTCTTCAGCCTCTGGATCCAGTTCTTCATTTACATCAGCAGCTTCCTCAGATAGAATGACCAAATATTGAGCTATCCCCCGCGCGTGGTCTAGGTAACAAGCAATAAAGTCCTCTATTTGTTTAACTCTCGCCTGAGCTCGCTCCCACCGAAAACGCCACTGTATATCCCCCTCATAAGGAACTATCGATAACTCACTTGCTTGCCTCTGAAAATCTTGAACCATGGCTTCAAGCTCACTCACTTGTTTTTTCAGACTTTCAACCTCTCCCTGGCTCGAGCTACCTTCTTTGTTTCGGTATCGTCGTAATGCAGTCTCTAAACTTGAAATTTTCCCCTTCAACTTCTCATTCTGGGCTTGACTCTCTTGTAACCGCTACTCTAAAGAATCATTTTCCTTCGATAAAATCTTAACTTGGTGCCTGCTTTGCTTGAGCTCTTCTTGACTCTCTCCGGCTACTCTTTTGAGGCTCGCCACCTCTCGCCTCAATTCGACACACTTACTCGAGCTAGAACCTACTTGAGCTTTTACCATTCGCTGATAAGTTGATCGAAGATCATCAAAGTCTAGCCGAAGTTGCTTTTCTACTTTTTCAATTCGATCTGCTCTACTCTTCTGAATGTCAATCTCCAATCCTTTTTGATACACTTCATCTTCTAGCTTCTGCAAAGTCATTCTCCATTGTCTCCGTTCTGCTTCGAAATCGCGCTTGGCTAACTCTAATAGAGATGGCACCACTCTCAACTGTTCCTCCACCGGCTGAATATTTTCAGGATTCACCATCGGGATATTGTCATTTACTCGACCGCTTCTCCACTGCTCGTACTCTTGAGATAACTCGAGATCATAAGTGAATAGATTCACACGACGAGTTTGCTTCCAGGCCTCAGCAACCCCTTTAACTTTACCCTTATACTGATCTCCTTTGAATGCAAAATTCGATCCTAACAAGTCCCATGTGGCTGGAATGAACTGCCTCGATCCATACTGTCTGGAAACTAGTAGCGGTGCATACCCAACAGAACCCCATATACCTGACAAAGGAACCCAATCTCGCTCTCCACATCGGTAAAGTATATCCGAAGAGGTATTCCACGAAGCTCGCCACAAAATATCTCCATCTCTGATATCCTTGAATATGACCATCCATTTTTCTTCAGTGAAGCCCCCAGGCCATTCTTTAGAAAGAAAATCTTTCAAAGGCGAGAACCCCTCTAGAAACACTCGTCCTGGTGCTCTTTCAACATGTTTGAAATGACTCAGAATCCACACTAGCAGCAAAGGCGCACATCCTATAAATCGTCCTTCTCCCTCGCGCCTACAAGAACTCAAAGACCGGAACGTCTCAGCTAGAATAGCTGAAATTGGATCCACACGCTTGTCTAATCTTTCAAACAAGTCAACGACTGATACGTCTACATATCCTAACACTTTTGGAAAAATAACGAGCCCATAAATCCCTAAAGCAAACAAGTCCAGCTTTTTTCTCTTATCAGGATGATGAGCAATTACTTCTTTCAGAGCAGCCCAAGAAATGCACTCGCTGTCTCCTTTCTTCTTAATGTTTCTGACTACCCAATCTTCACTCATTCCGGTCATCAATAGCAATTTCTTCTTAAATGAAGGAGTGACTGGCAGCTTGGTATATATTCTATCCATTTGGGACCTCGGACAACGGACCAAAGCTTGATACTCCTCTATTGTTGGTGTCAAGTCTACTCTACCAAATGTGAAACAACTATAAGCTGGATTCCAGAACTGCGCCAATACTCTAAACAGATTTCGGTCAATAGGAACATCCAGAAGATAGGGAATATCACCGTACAACTGATAAAACATCTCTTTATCGACTGCTTCCCATCTTCCCCATATCTCTCTTAGCTCACTCAGATCATTCTGACGTACGTTGATGTGAGTGTAACCAAATAACTCCGACACATATCCAGGCATTACGCTGTCTCCATTGGTCAATTGGGACTGTTCCGACCACCTCAGAACATCTGCATTGTCCTCAACCTCTTTCTGAACCGTTCGTTCCATATTACTGGCCTTCTATATGGACATCGACCCCAAATCAACACCATGTAATGGACAATGCAATGCAAAACAGAAAAGAAACAAGGCAAAAACAACAAAAGATCGGTTAGTAAATATGAAGCAATTAATTCAGGATAATAATTTGTTCAAGAATCCTACCCACACATGCTGGCTACCCAATCATGCTTTATCAGATCGTACCCAACATGATATCTACCCCCATGCTTTGTTATTCACAAAAATAAATCCTAATCGCATGATATCTAATTCGCATGCTTGTTCAAAAAATAAACCTAACCGCATGATATCTAGTTCGCATGCATTTATTCGAAAAAATGAAAATAAATGACTCAAAAAAAAACTTTTCCTTGTGTACCCTCCTCACGGGATTCTTAAGGTTCGGGTTTATCTCAACCTAATTTCGGGCTCTACGTTCACTATATGTTGGGTTAGGTTCTAAAGTAATAGGTTCTCGAATTGTCCTTGCCGGTGCCCCATTGGGCTGCCGAACCCTCAATCCTGGCCCATCACAGGCTTTAGGGGATCGAGTTCAATTTCGAGGGAACACACCTCCTTATGTCCATGCGGAGGTGATTACCATCACGAGGACCATAAGGCGTGAGCTCCAGGAGCGATCCACTATCCCATGCGGAGGTGAAAACCACACGAGGGCATAGTCTCTCACTCCTACTTAAATAGGACGGAGCGGGGTTTTAGCTCATGTTATGATAATGCAGTTGTGCAGTGTGTGAGGAAAAGCAAAAAAACAATCAAAAAACACTCAAAATCAATTCCTAAAACAAACAATTATTCTGAAACCATTAGCAAACAGATTAGTACAACTATTTAATTGTTAATCGAATTAAATTAAAAAAAATCAAAACATAAACAAAACTAATTAAAAACCAAACAAGGGATCAAAAATCAAATTAAAACGAATTTGTAATTTTCAATTGCAAAGACAATTAATTACTCGACTATCGGCTTGACTCTCTAAAAAAATGTCCCCAGTGGAGTCGCCAAGCTGTCGAAACGATTTTTTTCTTAAAAGGTAAAAAACGGTAAGATTTTGAAAACCACATTAATTCTTATTTGTCTCTTTTCATTTTAAAAACATATGTGATTTAAAAGACCTCTCGTTTCGAAAAATTTGAATTTCCTTTACGATCGACAAATAAGGTTCGAAGAGTCGCCACCAATCTTTGATTAGGGTGTGATTGGACACCCAAAAATGCTTTGTCATTTTAAATAAAAATTAATTTTAATTAAAACAACAAATTGAGGTCTGCGTCACAAAAATCCGAGTTCGGGAGTCGGTTACGTGTGGGGAAGGATTAGCACCCCCACAACGCCCTAAATTGGTACTTAATCGATCAATTAACGTTTTTGCAATGAACTTTACAAATTCGAATTTATTCTGATTTTTGATCCCATGAAATAAAAAATGTAAATTTAAAACATTCAAAAACACTTAAACAAATTAAATTAAAATTACCAAGTCATTTTAGAAAGATAAAGAATGTTCGATTATTTACAAATATCGAGACCAGATCTTAAAGATATAACAACCTTTTCTCGATATATTTAAATAAACGAACATTTCTTTTACTCTCGTTCCCAAATTTTAGTGTGATGGATCAATTTTTAGGTTTCACTTTCGGGATACACTTTTATTTTAAAATCATTAAAAGTGGACCTCAAATCAGTTATGACTGCCCACTTAATACAATTTTAAATTAAAAGTGTATTACCCTTAGTTCGATTATGTAATAGGTCAAGTTATGCAAATGAGGCTATCATGCAAATTATACCAAAATGATGTCATGTAAAGATCGATTAAATAAAAGGATATATTATATCTAAATCTATGCTTATGAACCGTATAATAACATATGCACACATATCGCCATCATTCAAACCTAGGATAAACATACACACGAAACGAACCCTAACTAACCATACATGCATACACATAAGAAACTTAAACATGGACTAAAACGAAACATGCAAAAATTAAGAATGAAATGTCTAAAAAACAGATTTTAAGTATATTACTAATTAAGGATGAAATCAAATACGCAAAAACATATGAGAACTAAAATGAAAAATAAAAGATTCTAATCGAGGACTAAAATATACTAAGCTAAATGTACTAGACTTCACGCTAATAACTTCTAAAAGACGATGACTTACGAATAATTAACCCTAACATTTCTAATATAAATTCTAATTATAAACTAAACCTAATCCTAACTTCACACTACCTTAGCCGCTCTCTCACTTTGCTCTCCACTCATCTTCTCCACGACAGCACCTCCCTTCTCCCCTAACTCTCTATTTCACTTCTTCGTTTAACCCCTACAACCAAGATGAGAATCAGTTCCCTCAATCTCCATGAGTACCGTGAACTCCACCATTCATTGGTGATGAAATCGACTCTAGCTATCATCCGTGACAGTCGTAGCCTAGATGAAAACTCACAAATAACCCAGACTTCATTCTTTCCTACCTCAAAACCTAGGACACTAAAATGAATCTACAAAGAAAACCTCCCAAAGCTAACCGCAATAGTTCATGCTCTTAAGCCCAACGACTAGACGAGAACAGTCTCTCTATTCCGACGAAGATTCAATCAAAGCAAGGTAACTCTCTTTCATCTCATCTATGCTCTTTCATTTCTTATTATTTTGGTTCAAATATGGGGAAGAAAACTTACTGGAAATGCAAAGAAAAATGGTTGATAAATCTCTTTACTATTCTTTGTACACTATTTTCGTATGGGAGAAAAGAAATGAAAAATAGGAATGATTGTGCGTTTTGTTTTCTCTGAAAAACGAAGGGGAAGAAATTACAATGCTTTCCTTTATTTTAAAATCCGAGAAGCCTGTTACATTGCTTCTAAAGAACAATGGTAATACGGGGCTTTCCAATATTGCTTCTATGTCAACCTTTGAAAACCGACACTGCTAACCTAATAACTCTAAAGCTCAGGCAATGCTAACCACTCTTGGCTTCCTTACACTCGTGAAGACCCGTAACAGAACTTGGTAAAGCACAACTAAACCTCTCCTGTCTCGCTATAAAACAATAACCACACACGCACAGAAAACTCTGCTCTTTACTTCAAAACTTTCTTCTTTCATCATGCTTATATCAAAATAGCACACACACTACACTGTAAATAAAAAATGAACTTAGAATGAATATACCTCGAGAGACTGCTATTGCCTTTGTGATGAGTGATATTTACTTCTACTGACAGAGTGAATAAAAGAATGCTTTCCTTTATTCCTTCCAAAATGGTGGTCGAGAGACCTTTACAAAAGAAATTTTTTTGATTTATTCTCTTTTCTCTGTTACAATGGTCTCTGTTTTCTCTCGTTCTAAATCCTCCCCTTTCTTTTTCGTTTCTGTCCCTTTTTTCTATCCCTCCCTCGATTGATAGTTTTTAGTGGTTAAAAACCCCCCTCAAAACTGACCATTTCCTCCATTTACAGTTTTTTTGATAACTCACAATACCCCCCCACTCTCTACAAACCGTTCCCTCTAGTTTTTTCTGGTTTCTTAACTTCCCTGACAAATTAAGCATCTACAGAAGCAACAAGTACTATTGACAGTTTTTGATGAACAAGGGAACCATATCTTGAATGAAGATTATGAAATCTTTGTAGCACAAGATAGTGCTCTCACATCATGGCTTCTTTCCACGATTAGCTCTCATATTCTTCCTCAGTTTGCAGGTGCTGAGACGGCTGCATTAGTGTGGAACACTGCTCTGAAATTCTTTGATAATCGGTCCACTACTACTGTGATGGGTCTTCATTATAAGCTCAGGGTGATCGCAAATAAAAGGAGAGTATGCGATCGTATATAAAACAAGTCAAGGATATTTGTAATGCTCTTGAAGCTTGTGGAAGTGTCATGTATGATGTAGAATAGATTGCCGCCTTGCTCAATGGTTTACCTATTGAATACCAATCGTTTATGGCGTTTATCATGGTCAATAAAGATATATTCTATTTGGATGGTGTTCTGTTAGTTTTAATAGATGTTAAAGTTCAACAAAAAGGGTTTGCAAATCAAGCTTACCTTCTAATGAGTGCCAATATAGATCAAATGACGGGGTTTGAGACCAGTCAAGAAAGGATTACTTACCAACAATAGTTCAGTGGTGGCCGATCTGGGGGTCTTGGTTGTGGACGTGTTCGTATTCAATATCAAATTTATGGAAAAAATGGCTACTCAGTTGACAGGTGTTGGCATCGATTTAATCAGTCTTTTTTGGGTGTTTTGGTAAAGACCAATGATGCAAAGAAGGATATTGCTCGTGTGTGTGTGGTTCAACTTGATAACCCTTATTCTTGTTTTGTGTGTTGTGGTCATACAAACTCAAATACTCAGTATGTGTCTCAGTCTAGTGGTTCGGTCAACTGGGTGGTGGACTCGAGTGCCACTCACCACGTGACACCATATGCTTAGTAAGTAACACGTGGATTAGATTTTTCGGGACCAAAGAAGCTTATGGTAGGCAATGATAACTTATTACCCATTGGTAAGGTTGGGCAGTCAGTTTTTCTTTCAAGTTTTCGTGCTCTTGTTATTAAGAATTTGTTGCATGCTCCTCAGTCACTAAAAACTTGCTCTCTGTTTCTATGTTTGCTAGTGACAACAGGGTTTTCCTCGATTTCCATACAAAGTCGTGTAGTGTTCTTGATGAAGATATGGGTGAGGTGTTTTTACAAGGGATGGAACGTCAAGGCTTGCATCAATTTTCTGCAGAGTCATCTACGATAAATAAGGATGTTGTTAATGTATAGATAAATGTCGCTACTAGTACTAATAATGTATTGTATGATTTATGGAACCAAAGACTTGGGCATCCTGCTCATGCTTCCTTGTTGCATGTGTGAAAAAATGAAAATATTGTATTTCCTTTAAAAAATGAAATTGTAAAAGATGTTTGCATGGCATGTCGTTTGGGAAAAAGTGTAAGCTTCTATTTGTTGATTCTTCAACTGTTTATACTGAACCGTTGAGATTATCTTCACTGATTTATGGGGACCATCTCATATAGAGTCTAATGGCATTTATTATTGTTTCATTTGTAGATGCTGCAACTCGACATTGTTTGCTCTATTTGTTGAAAAATAATAGTGATGCTCTTTAAGCGTTTAAATTATTTCATGAATTGATAAAAATGCAGTTTAATGGTGTGCTCAAACAAGTGCAGAATGATTGGGGTAGTGAGTATAGAGAGTTAACACCCATACTGGCTGAAGCGGGTATTGAGCATCGTCTTTCATGTCCAAATGTCTCGGAGAAAAATGGAGTGGTTGGAAGGTGTCATCGTCATATCATTGAACTTGCTTTAATGCTTATGTCTTAAACTTTCATCCCGTCTTAATTTGTTTATACCACGTTGCTTATGCAGTTTACTTGATATACAGATTTCCTACACGTGTTTTGCATGGAAAGTCACCCTATGAAAAATTATATAACAAGTTGCCAGATTATCAGTTTATGAAAGTATTTGGATGCAGATGTTATTCATATCTCAGGCCGTATTAACAACATAAGCTCAGTTTTCATTTTTTTTCCTTGTGTGTTTATTGCTTACATCTCGCAATACAAGGGATACCAATACATGGCTTCAGATGGTCTAGTGTATATTTCTCGACATTTATTTTTTGATGAGAATTATTTTCCTTTTGCAGATAAACATGTATGTGATTGTTCTAATAATGGAGATTTGACCGCATCTGTTGAACATAGGGCTTTTGAGGTGGTTGATGGAGCTACTCGTGTATGTAGAAGCAATGCACATCAGGATATTCTTTGCACTAAACGTGGCTTGGCTATTGGTAATCAAGGGGGTAGCTGAACCTGGTCCCAACGCTACTTATGTAGCTAACAATGTTGATTCTTTAAATGAGCAACATTGTGTGTCTCCTTTACAGCCACAAAGTGATTCGGTGAGTCTCTCAACTCAATATAATGAGCCCTTCTCTCAATCTCCTATTATAGGCAGCTCATGGAATGAAGATAATGTCAATATTAGGAAGGTACATATGCCTTCATCATCTTTTCATGCTAGTAAGGTCCATCACATGGTAACCAGAAGTAAACATGGTATTTTTAAGCCAAAATATTATCTGTTACAAGGTGAGATGGTGATGATATTGAACATGGTTCTATTCACGAGGTAATCCAATATGAGAAATGGCGAGTTGTTGTGCTTGATGAGTTTGAAGCATTGAAAAGGAAATGTACTTGGGTTCTTGCTTTCTTACCAGAAGGGTGCTCAACGGTGGCTTGCAAGTGGCTTTTTCTAGTAACGATGAACGTTGATGTTTTTGTGCAATGATATAAGGCACAGTTGGTGATCAAAGGGTTTTCCCAAGTCCCATGACAAGACCTTTAGGATATTTTTAGTCATGTGGTCAAGGCTTCTACCATTAATATTATTCTTGCTATTGCAATGAACAAAAAGTGGAGTCTAAGACAGGTTGATATCAATAATGCCTTCCTCAATGGTGATCTCCATGAAGCAGCCTCCGGGATTTGAGCAAACAACCAGTGATGGATCGATTCTTTTTTGCAAACTACAAAAGGACTTATATGGTCTAAGACAAGCTCCAAGAAATTGGTATGCTAAGCTTAAAGATCACTGGTGGATGTAGGATTTACAAGGTCACATGCAAATTGTTTGTTATTCATTAAGAATAATCATAGAGTTTTTACATATGCTTTAGTCTATGTCGATGATATCATCGTCACCTGTGGGTTGACTAAAGAGATTGAGAAGGTGGTGAAACAACTTGGAGAGCAGTTTTCGTTGAAAGATCTAGGTTACCTTAGTTATTTTCTTGGTATCGAGGTTAAGCGTGTTGGTGATTCAATGTTATTGAGCCAGAGAAGTTTATACGTGAACTGATGGTCAAAGCTCAGATGACTAATGCAAATCCAGTACCTACACCGATGATATCATCTCTCAAGTTATAAGAAAATACTTGTAGTCCTTTGTTAAACTCCAGTGAGTATCATAGTTTGAATGGGGAGTTACTTTATGTTTGTCATACAAGGCCAAATGTAACGTTTAGTGTAAACAAACTTGCTAAATTCATGCATACTCCATTTGAGCAACATATGACAACAACCATGAGATTTTTGAAGTATTTGAGTTGTACTTTCAATTATGGGTTAGTGTTCACTCCGGCTGATGCATCAGGCAAGTTAACTACCTTTACAGATTCTGATTGGGGAGGCAACGTTGATGATAGAATGTCGATTTCTAACACCTACTTGTTTTTAGGTGCTAATTTGATAGTTTGGAACTCTAGGAAACAAAAGACGATTTTCTGATCCACGACTGAAGCTGAATATCAGAGCTTAGCAGACGTAGCTTCAGAAGTCGTTTGGGTCGAAGCTTTATTTGGTAAAATGAGGCTTTAGCATTATAATATACCAGTCATTTAGAGCGATAATTCTGGTGTCATTGTTGTTATACCCCAAATTTGGTCTAGTGACTAAAATATAAGTTTTGAAATTTTAGTACCTAAAGTATAAACTTTAAAGAGTTAATGGACTAAAATTATAATTTTTAAAAGTTATATATTTTAGCCCGTAAATGAACAATTTTTCTTAAAACAAGGCTTTTTATGGGAATCAGATTTTTGGTACGAGATTTGTGTTAAAAGTTATATAGCAATAAAGTTCGGTAATGAAATCGAATAATTGGATTGAACCAGAATTTTACGAAAATTTGAAGGATGTTATAAAATGGTTAGATATATTATTTTCATATTTTAGATCAGAGAAATTTGGCTCAGATCAGTGTAAATTTTTAGATTTGACCGAACAGTAAAATTTTAGTGACTAAAATGTAATTTTTGAAAATTGCATGGCCAAATTAGAAAGTTAAAGTCAAGTTGATTCATCTTTGACCCAGGAATATTTGAATGGAAGATAATACAATAACATTTGGTAATTTTCAAGATTCATTAATGGTATTTTTGTAATTTCTAATTAATTAGATAAATGCCATGTGTTTTAACTTTTAAATACTAGAATAATCAAGAAAATCAACACATTTTCAACTATTCTTCTTAATTTAGCCGAAACTACCAGTTCTCCCAAGGTAAGATTTTTATTTTGATTTTTGAAGCTATATACTTGATTTTTGAATTTAGATATTAGATAGATAATTAATCTACATGAAATTCTCTATCCATTTATATAAACATTTCATGGTGAAGATGATTGTGTGATGAGATTTGATGATTAGGGTTTAAGGAGGGTTTAGTGATCTTGATGAATTGATTAAGGATTTTTTATTTTTTTTGATGTTAGTGATTATTTTTAAAGCATGTATGGTGATTAAAACTAATTGTACATGCATATATAAGGTTTGGCTAAATTAGGGTTTGTGGAATTGTTAGGATTTTGATTTAATTTGATGTAGTGATGATTGGAAAATGCATGAATTTAATCATAAGAGGTTGAATTCATGCTTAAAATTGAACAAAAAGTCCCCCTAGGTGACATGAAGCATTCGACCATAGGAAAGAAATTGGGGGGGGAATGTTGAAAAATTTCCTATAGATTAGAAATGATATTAGAAGTATTATATGTGATTTCGAGATTGATTTGGATCAATTTGGAACCTTGAAAGTGAAAAAGGACTAGTTTACAAGTTCTTAGAATTGTGGGATATTACTATAAAAATGGAATATATGTAGGGTTCAACGTTGATTTTTGATATTTGTAATGCTGGAAATTAAGTTGGAAAGTTGTTTGGAACCAAATTGCAAATTTGGTAAAATTAGAAATGAAATTCGAAATGTCCCAAAACCTTGGGGACTTGTTTGCAAGTTATTAAATGTAGAGGTATTGTGTGGGGTAAATTATTGAATGCTGGAAAAATTATTAGTATGCTGAATTTTGAATTAAATATCGAGTTGGGGTTGAATTACAAAGTTATAAAATTTAGGTGGTTGAAAATCGAAAGTTTAGGAAAGTGGGTTGAAATTATAATGTTTTGAATATTGAAGTATTGATTTGAGTATTTTATTAAAGTTCTGGAATTTTAGTATTAATGTGCAATGA
This sequence comes from Hibiscus syriacus, assembly GCF_006381635.1. Lineage (NCBI taxonomy): Eukaryota > Viridiplantae > Streptophyta > Magnoliopsida > Malvales > Malvaceae > Hibiscus > Hibiscus syriacus. Next base: position 454,592 of record NW_024062828.1, on the reverse strand, counting down.
TAATATTGTCGAAGGACAATTATGAATTAAATGGAAAGTTTGAGGTGAATTCTAAGAAAAAGAATTCACAAGTTGTGGCTTATTTGTGTAAATTAGCAAAAGATGAAGGGTTAAGGATGAAAATAAATATTCATGGATTTGGAAGAGTATTTTGAGAAGTTGGAAATTATAATGGAAATATGATTTAGTTTGATATCGATTTAATCTCGATTTTAATTTTATAGATTTTCGAATGTTAAAATCACCTTATGTTAGTACGACACTAATACGTAGTTCGAACATTTTGTGTTATTATTTGGTATTGTTAGACTATGATAAACCTAGCGATCCGAATGATTCGAAAGAAAAGGGCAAGGCTCGTGACTAGGATTATTGTATATCAGTTATGTAATGAGGCAAAGGTGAGTGCAGTTTATTTATTTAATTATTTTGATTGAACACGACTTGCAATAAGTTATCATCACATTGTTTATTTCAAAGTTATGAATTATGTTTGATTTTGGAATTATATACATAATATTTTAATAAGTTTTATGAATGATTTTGGGTATGATATGCCCAGGTCATGTTTTACGAATGTGATTTAAATATAATTTTGATATTGATATGATTTTTATCAAATGATTACAAATTGAACTGAAAGCTCACTGTATGTTATATTGAGAGTCAAAGGTACAATTGACATGCCATGAGGTGGAGTGATTATATTCTGATTCTGATATATTGTGGTGTACCAGAGTGTACACTAGTATATATATATTCCGATGTGATTGCACTTTGTGTGCATATTGTGATTTCCGATGTGATAGCACTGTGTGTTCTTATCTGTTCTAATTCTGGCGATAGCACTGAGATATGTGTTGCGCACACTCTTCTGGCTCACATACCTTATATTCTCTTAAATATACTTTGGGCTATAAAAATGAAATATGAAAATTCTAAAAAGTGTTTGACTATAAAGGAATGTTGACTGATTATTTTGTCTGATATGACTCATTATGATTTTGTAAAAATCATAAGATGATTCTTTTCAAGTTTCTGATAAAGAAACAACATGAGATATCCAGTTTGAACGTTCTTAAAGTTCTGTCTGTTTTATTTTAAATAATTTTATATATTTCGATACTTTATTTATTTATTCTCACCTTTAGTTTTACTGCCTCACTAAGTTGTACTTAGCGTATGATGATTTTCATGCCTAGAGTCTGATTGAGATACAGACATTTTGTGAGAAGCCTCTCAAGCATTTTGTGAAGATCATCCATAATATCAGTATCAGTAAGACATCATTGATGTTTCTTTTGACTAATAGTGGCATGTATAATTATATTAGCAGTCTGTTTTATCAGTTATGACTAAATCATTTGTAATAGTAAAATTATGACAATTTAATTTGAGTAGTTTAGTTTATTAGTATTTGATATGCATAATATATATATATATATATATATATATATAATATTTTTTAAATGGTATGAAAGTACAAGTAGATATAAATAGTTTTAAAAGTTGAAAATATGAATGCTTTAAAATAAACAAAATTTTTAAGCAATTGTGAATAGTGAATATTGGTCAGTTTGATGTGACATCTATGGCTCATATTTTTATATTTTTACAGGCTATGGGTATTATATTTATTGATATCATAGCTAGAAGTTTATCCGATTCTCGACCTAAACTGAGCCTATGATATATCAGAAATATGTACATGCCACTAGGATGTCAAAATTAACGATCTGGTATAGTTTGATGATTTTATTTATGATGTTGCTCCTTACTAAAGTAATGTTTGTGATTTTGTTTAGATGTCGGGTTCAGAAGGAATAAGAAGGGCCATCAAATAAGAGGTTCCTTAGGGAACTGGTAGTGGGAGTAGTAATGAGGCAGAGAACGTACGTCAAAGTCAGGGAGAGTAGGCATATCAGGTATCGTCAACTCTAGATCAAGGAACGTTTTTACAAGCTCTGGAGGCTATTTTGGCTCGATATCAACTGCAAGAAGCACATCCCCTTCCTCTACCTCCACCTCCTCCTCAAGCTTCGAGAATATCAATTACAAAAGAATTAAAAAGTTTATGAGCTGTAGAATTTAAAGGCAAAGCAAATAAAGGTCCAGTTGTGGAAGATGTGGTTGGATGACATGAAAATTATGTTCGATAGTCTTCATTGTTCTGATTATGAAAGATTAGAGGGAGTAGTTTCACTGTTACGAGGCCAGACTCGTATATGGTGGACAAATGTCACGACACATGTTCCTTCAGATCAGATCACCTGGCAGTGTTTCTTAGAGGCATTTCAGAAGAAATATATCGGTGAGCAGTTTATTCCCTAGATAAAGCAAAATTTCTTTAATCTGATTTAGGGTGGTAAATCTGTGTACGATTATGAGCATGAGTTTAATAAACTTGCTCGATATGCCTCGGAGATGATTCCCACTGAAAGAGACATATGTCATAAATATATTCAAGGCTTCTACCTTAGACTCAGGGAACTTTTGTTAACTGCAAATTTGACCACTTTTCAGGAAGTGGTGAATAAAGCAAAAGATTTTAAAATGACGCAAAATTAGAATTTTATGATAGAGTGGAGATGATAGTCTAAAAGATCGGGAGTATCATCCTCATTTCAGTTTAAAAGATGTCTAGGCTCTGTTATTAGTACCAAAATAAATCTAGAAGTGGTGTTTTTGTTCGTAAAGGATCTAAAACAAAAGAAAAAGGCCGACCGACTCATATAACAACCTCAAGAGCCAGCAGATCAGCTCAATCATAGGATTAGATGTTACCATGCCAGTATTGTGGTAAAAATCACCATGGAGTTTGTATAATGAATACTGGAGCATGTTTTTATTGCGGAGAAACTGATCATTTTATCAGAGATTTCCCATTAGCTGGAGAGAGATCAGTGCAGACTGAGAGGTCTGTAGTAGTATCTAGAGAGGTGGTAGAGGCAGAGGTAGAGGGAAAGGATATTCAGAGACAGCCTCTCAGTTCGATGTTCGTACTCCAGCTAGAATCTATAATACCAAGACTAGTGAGGATCGTGACCACCCAGAGATCATAACAGGTACTTTCTATCTTTATGATGATCTTGTATTTGTTTTTATTGATCCGGGTTCTTCCCATTCCTATGTTAGTTTGGAATTAGTTAAAAATAAAAATATTCCACTAGAACCCATCAATAGTGATATGTTAGTTGTAAATCCATTAAGTCATAGTGCTAGAGTTATACGGACCAGTAGGAGTTTTCTGATAAAGATTTGTATTCACAAAGAATCTTTTTGGAGTTACCGTTTGATGAGTTTCAAATTATATTGGCCATGGATTGGTTAGCTTGACATTATGGTTGGGTAGATTATCTCATGAAGCTATTAATAATAAAGGATGTAGAAGGAACCGAGATAATAGTAATTGGAGAAAAAAATGAGATTTTTACCCAATGTGATTTTGGCAATGACGACAACGAAAATGATGGGAAAATGTTGTACAACTTTCTTAGCAAATATGATTGATACCCGGACATCTAAAATTCGATTGGAGGATATTTCGAAAATTTGAGAATTTCCAGATGTATTTCCTGATGATTTACCTGGATTACCTCCTGATTGAGAAATGGAGTTTAAAATTGATATTTTCCCGGGTACTGCACCAATTTCAATGGCTCCGTACAGGATGGCTCCAATGGAACTTAGAAAATTAAAGGTGCAATTACAGGAGCTACTTGATCGAGATTTTACTAGACCGAGTGTATCTCCGTGTGGTGCACCAGTATTTTTTTGTTAAAAAGAAAGATGGATCAATGCGATTATATATAAATTATCGTAAACTAAGTAAAGTAACGGTGAAGAATAAATACCCTCTTCCGAGGATCGATGATTTGTTTGATCAGCTCAAGGGAGTTTCAGTATTTTGGAAGATCGATCTTCGATTAGGGTATCATTATCTAAAGATAAAAGAGGAAGATATTGCAAAGATGACTTTCAAAACCCGATATGGTCACTATGAGTTTGTTGTGATGCCTTTTAGATTGACCAATGCTCCAACATCATTTATGAACTTGATGAATAGGGTGTTTCGAGTGTATTTGGATTAATTTGTGGTCATGTTCATTGAGGATATTTTGGTGTATTCTAAGACTAAGGAAGAGCATGATGCACATCTCTGTATCGTACTTCAGACATTGTGAGATAAAAAGTTATATGTTAAATTATCAAAATATGAATTTTGGATGTCAGAGGTCTCCTTTCTGGGCTATGTGATTTCAGTAAAAGGAATTAGAGTAGATCCAAAGAAAGTGAAAGTGATAGTGGAGTGAAAACCCTAAAACATATCTTCAAAGTTTGATGTTTCTCGGGATTAGCTAGATATTATCGAAGATTTGTGAATAATTTTTCAATAATTGCATCTCCACTTCCCAAGCTACTTCGAAAGGATTACCATTCGTTTGGACTAAAAAGTATCATGAAAGCTTTGACATGCTTAAAAATATTATGACAGAAGCACCAGTATTAGTGCAGCCAGAGTCAAGAAAAGATTATGTAATCTACAGTGGTGCGTTCATTAATGGTTTAGGATGTGTTTAATGCAAGAAGGTAAAGTGGTATCCTATACTTCAAGGCAGTTAAAGGCACACGAACGGAATTATCCAACGCATGATTTAGAGCTGGTTGCGGTAGTGTTCGCTTTGAAGATATGGCGCCACTACTTATATGGTGAGTGATGCTACATTTATACAAATCATAAGAGTTTAAAATATTTACTCACATAAAAGGAATTAAATCTAAGACAAAGAAGATGGATTGAACTTCTAAAAGACTTTGATTTAATAATTAATTACCATCATGGAAAGACTAATGTGGTAGCTGATGCACTTAGCTGCTATGAGATTGTTAGATACACAATTATCAATGAAAAATATGGTGTATTGATTGCATAATTGAGATTGAGACCTGCACTATTGGATCAAATCAAAGATCTACAAAATAAAGATAAAAAGTGTTTGAATCGAGTAAGAGAAGAAAGGAGAAATGAAAGATTTTGAAATTAAGTATGATGTATGTTTGTATTATTGGAATTAGATTTACGTACCAGATGACGAAGAATTAAAGAAAGATCTTCTTTCCGAAGCTCATTATATTTCTTTAACTATGCATCTAGGAGGAAATAAAATGTATCGAGATTTAAAGAGATGTATTGGTGGATAGGTATGAAAAGAGCTATCACTAAGTTTGTTTCTAAATGTCTAACATCTCAGCAGGTAAAAGAAGAAAAACAAGTACCTTCGGGGTTACTGCAACCTATTTTCATTCTTTAGTGGAAATGGGAACGAGTTACCATGGATTTCGTAACAAGTTTACCTTTGACACCCATAAAGAAAGATTCGATTTAGGTGATCGTGGATAGATTGTAAAAGACAACACACTTTATCCCATTTCAAGAGGATTACTCTAGGGACAAGTATGTTTAATTATATATCAGAGAAATAGTATGACTTCATGGAGTACCTATTTCGATAATTTTAGACAGAGACCAGAGATTTACTTCGAGAATTTGGAAGTCTTTGCATGAAGCATTATGAACTCGACTGAATTTCAGCACAACTTATCATGCTCAGATAGATGATCAATCTGAGCGAACTATTCAAATACTTGAAGACATGCTAAGGGCGTGTGTTAGTGATTTGAAAGGATCATGGGAAAAGTATATGCCTTTAGCAGAGTTTGCTTATAACAACAGTTATTAATCAAGTATCAAATTGGCTCCTTTTGAAGCATTGTATGGAAAAATGTCGAACGCCACTGAATCTGTATGAACTAAAAGATAGAGATATAATTGGTCCAGATCTGATTAAGGAGGTAGAAGAAAAATTGAAAGTAATTCAAGATAATCTCAAGATAGCCGCTGATAGATTAAAATTTTATGCTGATTTGAAGAGAAAATATATTGAATATCAAGAGAGTGATAAAGTATTTCTTAAAGTGTCACCCTGGAAAAAGATTTTGAGATTCAGGAATAAAGGGAAATTGAGTCCAAGATTTATCGAGCCATACAAGATTATAAAGAGAGTTGGACCATTAGCTTATCAGTTGGTGTTACCTCCAGAGATGGACAAGATTCATAATGTATTTCATGTATCGATGCTTTGAAAGTATCGATCAGATCCTTCACATGTGATTACACCGAAGAAAATTGAGATTCAACCGGATTTATCATACAAAGAGGATACAATAAATATTCTAGTACATGGAGTCAAAGAACTGAGAAATAAGACGATTCCACTGGTAAACTTCTTTGGCTGAATCATAAAGTTGAGGAAGCAACTTGGGAATGAGAAGAATATATGAAAAAAGAGTTTCCTCATTTATTTATTTTAGGTATATAAAAACGTATGGAAAATTCGAGGATGAATTTTCTTTAAGGAGGAGGAATTGTAAGACCCTAAATTTTGTCTAGTGACTAAAATGTAAGTTTTGAAAGTTTAGTAGCTAAAGTATAAACTTTGATTAAATATAGATATTGTAATTTTTAAAAGTTATATATTTAAGCCCGTAAATGAACAGTTTGGCTTAAAACAAGGATTTTTGTGGGAATTAGATTTTCGATACGGGATTTGTGTTAAAAACTATAAAACATAAAGTTAGGTATTAAAATCGGATAATCGGATCAAACCATAAATTTACAAAAATTTGAAGGATGTTAGAAAATGGTTAGAAATGTTATTTTTATATTTTAAATCGAAGAAATTTGGCTCAGAACAGTGCAATTTTTTAGATTTAACTGAACAGTGGAATTTTAGTGACTAAAATGCAATTTTTGAAAATTACATGGCCAAATTAAAAGGTCGAAGCCAAGTTGATTCATCTTTTACCAAGGATGGAAGATAATACAATGACATTTGGTAATTTTCAAGATTCATTAATGGTGTTTTTGTAATTTCTCATTAATTAAATTTTAAATTCAATTAATTAGATAAACACCATGTGTTTTATCTTTTAAATACTAGAATAATCAAGAAAATCAACACATTTTAAACTATTCTTCTTCATTTGGCCGAAACTACAAGTTCTCGCAAGGTAAGATTTTTATTTTGATTTTTGAAGCTATATACTTGATTTTGAATTTAGCTATTAGATAGAGAATTAATCTACATGAAATTCTCGATCAATTGATATAAATATTTCATGGTGAAGATGATTGTGTGATGAGATTTGATGATTAGGGTTTAAGGAGGGTTTAGTGATCTTGAAGAATTGATGAAGGATTTTTATAGTGATTATTTTTAAAGCTTGTATGATGATTAAAATTAATTGTACATGCATATGTAAGGTCTGGCTTAATTAGGGTTTGTGGAAGTGTTATAACTTTTATTTAATTTGATGTTGTGATGATTGGAAATACATGAATTTAATCATAGGAGGTTGAATTCATGTTTGAAATTGAATAATAAATCCCCCTAGGTGACAAGAAGCATTCAATTATAGGGAAGAAATTGGGGGAAAATGTTGAAAATTTTCCTATGGATTAGAAATGATATTAGAAGTATTATATGTGATTTTGAGATTGATTTGGATCAATTTGGAACCTTGAAAGTGAAAAAGGGCTAGTTTACAAGTTCTTGGAATTGTGGGATATTACTGTAAGAATGTAATATTTGAAGGGTTCAATTTTGATTTTTGATATTTGTAATGCTGGAAATTAAGTTTGAAAGTTGTTTGGAACCAAATTGCAAATTTGGTAAAAATTAGAAGTGGAATTCGAAAGGTCCCAAAACCTTGGGGACTTGTTTGCAAGTTATTAAATGTAGAGGTATTGTTTGGGGTAAATTATTGAATACTGGAAAATTTATTAGTATGCTGAATTTTGAATTAAATATAAAGTTGGGTTGAATTACAACATTATAAAGTTGGGTGGTTGAAAATCAAAAGTTTAGGAAAGTTTGGGTTGAAATTATAATGTTTTGAATGTTGAAGTATTTATTTGGGTATTTTATTAAAGTAGTGGAATTTTAGTAATTAATGTGCAATGATCATAATGGTGAAGGGATCATAATGGTGAAGGACCATTATGAATTAAATGGAATGGTTGAGGTGAATTCTAAAAAAAGAATTCATAATTTGTGGATTATTTGTGTAAATTAGCAAAAAGATGAAGGGCTAATGATGAAAATAAATATTCATGGATTTGGAAGAGTATTTTGAGAAGTTGGAAATTATAATGGAAATATGATTTAGTTTGATATCGATTTAATCTCGATTTTTATTTTATAGATTTTCGAATGTTAAAATCAACTTATGTTAGTACGATACTAATACGTAGTTCGAACATTTTGTGTTATTATTTGGTATTCTCAGACTATGATAAACCTAGCGATCCGAACGATTCGAAAGAAAAGGGCAAAGCTCATGACTATGATTATTGTATACCAGTTATGTAAATGAGGTAAAGGCGAGTGCAATTTATTTCTTTAATTATTTTGATTGAGGACAACTTGCGATAAGTCAACCTCATCTTGTTTATTTCAAAGTTATGAATTATGTTTGATTTTTGAATTATATTTGTAATATTTTGATAAGTTTTATGAATGATTTTGGGTATGAACTGCCCAAGTCATGTTTTACAAATGTTATTTAAATATAATTTTGATTCTGATACGATTTTTATCAAATGATTATGAATTGAACTGAAAGCTCATTGTATGTTATATTAAGAGTCAAAGGTACAATTGGCATGCAATGAGCTGGAGTGATTATATTATGATTTCGATATATTATGGTGTACCAGAGTGTACACTAGTGTATATATATATATATATATATATATATATATATATATATTCCGATGTTATTACACTTTGTGTGCATATTGTGATTTCTGATGTGATAGCACTGTATGTGCTTATTTGTTCCGATTCTGATGATAGCACTGAGATATGTATTGCGCACACTCGTTTAACTCACATACCTTATATTCTTTTAAATATACTTTGGGTTATAAAAATGAAATATGAAAATTCTAAAAAGTGTCTGACTATAAATGAATGTTGATTGATTATTTTGTCTGATATGACTTATTATTGTCAAGGTTCATTAACACAACTTAATGAACAGAAAATGCGAAAAGAGAGAAGAGGCTCTCAAAACCTTGTTAAAGAAAGAAAATAAAGAAGATACATCTCACGTTACAACACAGCTTATTTATAGCTTTATGAGCTTACTTAACTGAACTAAAATAGAAGCATAACAGCTTAAACAGAAGCATAACAGCTTGTAACAGAAAGCTCAACTGCCTAACACTAACTAACTAATAACAACTTGTAAGCTCATAGGAACCTATTACATTCACCCATCTTCTGCACTTCTATAACGCCAATCATTCCCAATGCTCTCTAACCTCCTAAACAACAGAGTGAGGATCAATGATCAATATTCCTCATGCTTGCCAACATTCGAGACAACAATATGCGATTTAACATTTCCCATGCTCTTCCAATCTTCTAAACAATCGAGTGACCAAGAGTTTTTGTCGATGCTTTACAAACATAGGTGTTGAGTGGGCCTTTGTCAGTACATCAGTAACCTGTTCATAAGCCAGAACCTCATGCACCTGCAATTTTCCAGTGGCTACCATTTCACGCACAAAAAACAAATCAAGCTCAATATGCTTGAATTTTAAATGAAGAACAGGATTAGCACAAACAGCCACGACACTCCTATTATTACACCACAAGGTTGCTCAACCATGCACATCAACGTGAAGTTCCTCGAGCAAAGCCCTAATCCACACTAGATCTGCAGCAGGAGAGGCAACGCTCCTATATTCAGCCTCAGCAGTAGATCGTGCAATGACTTGCTGCTTACGAGAGCTCCATGCAACGAGATTCCCTCTAAAATAGATACAAAACCCCGAGGTGGACCTCCTATCATCAACATCAGAGGCCCACGTAGCATAAGCAAACCCAGTTAAAGATAATCGTGGTGATAAAGTGAACCATAGCCCATAGTCAGCAGTACCTCGAAGATACCGCAGGATCCTCTTGACTGCTTGAAAGTGTATATTACATGGCGCCTGCATAAATTGACATACCCAGTTTACTGAGTAAGCGATATCAGGACGAGTTACTGCGACATATTGAAGGGCACCTACTATGCTTCGGTAATCAGCGCCATTCGTAATGAGCTCATCACAATTTGCAGAAAGCTTGTTTTGTAAAAACCATAGGAGTAGGAAGTTCCTTAGCATCACTGAAGCCATACCATTCTAATAACTCACAGATGTATTTCTTCTAACTTAAAACTAACCCATCAACATCATAACATACTTCAATCCCCAAAAAATAATTAAGAGAGCCAAGGTCTTTCAAGGAAAACTGCTTGTTCAAGTCATTAATCACCTCTTGAACTTTATATGCACTACTTCTTGTTAGAATTATGTCATCGACATAAACTAACACATACACTATGCTAACAACTGCTTTTTGAACAAACAGTGAGTTGTCCGATCGTGCCAAAACAAATCCCACCGAACTCAAGTACATTTGAAGACTATCAAACCAGGCGCAAGGAGCTTGTTTCAGGCCATAGATAGTTTTGTTGATTTTGCACACCAACCCTTCATTTCCTTGTTCGTATCCAGATGACTTCTTCATGTAAACTTCCTCAATCAATACACCATTCAGAAAAGCATTATTGATGTCAACTTGACGGAGCTGTCATCCTTTGGACAAGGCAAGTGAGATAATAACACGAACAATGGTTGGCTTAACCACTGAGCTGAATACCTCATGGAAATCAACTCCAGCCTGCTGAAGAAACCCTTTGGCTACGAGACGAGCCTTGTAGCGAGACACAGTCCCATCGGGATTTCTTTTTACCTTAAAGATCCATTTGCAGTGAACACCCTGTCGACCCTTGGGAAGAGGAACTAACGACCAAGTCCCATTCTTCATTAAATCCTCATATTCCTCTTGCACGGCTTTAGCCCAGTGAGGACTACACATGGCTTCCTTGATGGAGTAAGGTTCCTTCTCTAGGCAGGCGACTTGGAGTGCCTTTGGTTTTTGAATGCCATTTTTTCCTCTTGTAAGCATGCTATGAGAATTACCTAAGGCAGATAAGTTATCCTCTGAAGCAGGTACTGATCTTGAAACAGGCTCCACAGTTGGATGAGTCGACTCAATGGCTGGATGAGCAGTTGAAGGAATAGGCTCCTGCACAACAGAAGAATGTTCAACATGATCAGAAACTATAGTACCTGCAAGAGGAATTTCAGTAGCAGGTTCCACACATTCTGGAATCACAGAGAGTGTCGGAGACCTTGTAGTAGGTGAACTATCACCATTATAAGGTAGTACTCTTGTATTATTTGATGGAGTAACATCTTGCTGACTGTGACCAGTATCGGGGGCAGAGTTATTATTTGATGGAGCAACTGCTTGCTGACTGTGACCAGTATCGGGGGCAGAGTTATTAGTAATACTGAGAACAATAATTGGCAGCACACCAGCAGTTACAATAGTCTTATCTTGACTACATGAACAATCCACACAACTTATTTTCTTATAAGGGAACTTCTCCTCGTCAAAAACAACATGGCGAGAGAGTATGACCTTGCCCGACTCATTCAATCATCTGTAACCTTTATAAGAAGGATTGTAACCAAGAAACACACATTTTTTAGAGCATGCTTGTACTTTGTGCTTATTAAAGACGCGTAAACAAGGAAAGCACGCACTGCCAAACACACGAACAGAAGAATAATCTGGAGATTGTCCATAAAGGACTTCAAATGGAGATCGATAATTTAGAACACTGGTAGGAAGTCGGTTTATCAGGTATACTGCTGACATGAATGCATAGCTCTAGAATTTAAGTGGCAGCGAGGCTTGAGACAACATGACAAGACCCATCTCAACAATATGTCTATGCTTCCTCTCAGCCTTACCATTTTGTTCAGAAGTTCCAGGATAAGATATGCGGTGTAGCACCCCATTCGTTCTAAACCAAGACCGCAAAGCCTGATACTCTCCACCTCCATCAGATTGCAACATCTTGATTTTATGACCAAATTGAACTTCAACCATTTTAACAAAGTCAAGAAAATACTGCATGACTTCAGATTTACGTTTGAGCAAATAAACCCACGTCTGTCGACTAAAAACATCAATGAACGAGACATAATAAGCAAAACCATCTGCAGAAACAACTGGTGAAGGTCCCCAAACATCAGACACAATCAATTTAAAAGGCTCATTGTATTCAGTCAAACTTATAAAAAGGCAATTTGTGTGCTTTGCCTTGCATGCACGCAGTGCAAACATGATTGACTTTAGATTTATTTGAAGAGATATTACAAGTTTTCATAACTGACAAGTTCACATCCATAGAGGGGTGACCTAGCCTCCTATGCCACAGGTCCAAAACATCTTGTGAACCATAAACATTGTGAGCTTGAAAACTTGCCTTCTGCTTATCATATGACTGCTGATCATCACATGGAAACAACTGATATAGTCCCTCATCCGTGAGCTTCCCTTGAAGAAGAAGCATTCTGGTTTGAGCATCCTTCACAAAGCACTCAGAAGCATGAAACTCAAGGAAAACGTTATTATCACGTGTAAATTGTGAGATAGATAATAGCTTTTTCTTAATATTAGGAACATGCAACATGTTTCTTAAAATTAAAGACTTCTATTTCGTAGGCAAAAACCCTCCACCAATATGATCAATTTTGACCCCCTCACCGTTGCCCATGAGTAAGGTATTTACACCAGTGTAAACTATACCTGAGTCAAAAATTTGTAGATCATTCGAGACGTGATGCGTAGCACCTGTATCAGGATACCAGGCAGTCTCAGAAGGTACTGATGAACGAATTGAATTAGCAGAAATAGAAGAGTTGAACGCTGTATGAGCCACGAGAGCGAAAACTGACTGTCCAGAAGATATGGGATATTGATAGTACCCTGAGATATGAGGGACACCAGTCATCCCTGATAAACTAGGTCCAGCCGAATAATACACTGGTGGATGAGAATAAGGAACAAAAGGGTGAGAGAAGGGCGAGAATGGCTAAAACGTATAAGAAAACACTTGCCGTCCAGATTGATGCTTGACTGAATTCATTCGAGCAAACTATTTCTGGCCATTACTGGACTGCTCCTCTCCTCCAGTTACACCAGTAAAGTCACAATCAAAGCAATGATAACATTTTTACACCACATGGCCAAACTTACCACATAATTGGCATTGGGGTCTATTAGAACTCCGTCATCGACCGTGACCTCGATAACCGCCACCTTGGTAGTCTCGATTTTGACCTGAACATAATTGTGAAGCATCACTCTCTTTAACTTCTACTTCAACATTATTTACCTCCTTAGGTAAAACGGTCATGTTAGTCCTAGCATCTTCATGTAGAAATACTTTCTGTCGGGCCTCACAATCTATTAACATATCAGTCAAAGTTTCTAAAGACAGAGTATCACGAGACGCAATAGCGATGATCGACTCGAACTCCATTGAGAGACCAGTAAGAACAATACTCACATGTTCTTGCTCAGTAACAATACTGCCAGAAGCATTAAGTAAATCACATATTAACTTAATATTTGCAAGATACTCACTAATAGTTAGTCCAGACTTCCTTTGAGTATGTAAGCTATGTCTAAGAGATGAGATCTTGGCAGCAGATCGAGCACCAAATAATCGAGAAATAGCAGACCATATGGAAGAGCTTGTTGTAAGGCCAGTAAGATGAGGAAGAACCTCAGTCCCAATCGTGGTGAGCTGCCAAGAAGCTAGCAATTTATCTTGCTGCCTATGGACCAAGAACACTGGATTAACCTCAGTCTGGCCAAACACATTTGCAATATACTCATCCGGTAAAATTGCATCATTGGAAAGAAAGCTTGTCAATCCATAGCCATCAACTATTAACGCCACTTGATGTTTCCAAAGCAGGTAGGTGCTCTCGGTAAGCTTGACAGTATCATGCTTAGAGATATGCTGAATCCCATTGATCCCCAACGGAGCTATCATCGAACTTACAGGAGAAGTATTCGGAGATACAGTTTTGGAACCTCGAATTGAGTCCGAAGTCAGATCAACCATAATGAGCAAGAAACGAGCTAACAGCGGAAGAAACAACCAGGATTGCCGATTAATACCTTGTCAAGGTTCATTAACATATCTTAATGAACAAAAAATGAGAAAAGAGAGAAGAGGCTCTCAAAACCTTGTTAAAGAAGGAAAATCAAAAAGATATATCTCACGTTACAACACAACTTATTTATAGCTTTATGAGCTTACTCAACTGAACTGAAATAGAATCATAACAGCTTAAACAGAAGCATAACAGCTTGTAACAGAAAGCTCAACTGCCTAACAGTAACTAACTAATAACAACTTGTAAGCTCATAGGAACCTATTACAATTATGATTTTATAAAAATCATAAGAAGCTTCTTTTCAGGTTTCAAATAAAGAAACAACATGTGATATCTGGTTTGAACGTTCTGAACGTTCTGTCTATTTTATTTTAAGTAATTTTATATATTTTGATACTTTATTTATTTAGTCTCGCCTATAGTATTACTGCCTCACTAAGTTGTACTTAGCGCGCGATGATTTTCATGCGTAGGGTCTGATTGAGATACGAACGTTTTGTGAGGAGCCTGTCAAGCATTTTGTGAAGATCATCCATAATATCAGTATCAGTAAGACATCATTGATGTTTATTTTGACTAGTAGTGGTATGTATAATTATGTTATCAGTCTTCTTTATTAGATATGACTAAATGATTTGTAATAGTAAAATTAGGATTGTTTAATTTGACTAGTTTAGTTTATTAGTATTTTATATGCATAATACATACATATATATATATATATATATATATATATATATATATATATATATATATTATGTTTTTAAATGGTACGGAAGTTTAAGTAGATATAAATAGTTTTAAAAGTTGAAAACATGAATGTTTTAAAATAAACAAAATTTTTGTAAAGAGTGAATATTGGTCAGTTTGATGTGACATCTATGACTCGTATTTTTAGATATTTACATGTTATGGGTGTTACAATAGCAATGAACTCGAATCCGATGTATCATGCAAAGACGAAACACGTGGATCTCGATGTCCACTTTGTTAGGGAACGAATTTTTGCTAATAGGTTGCATGTGAACTACGTACCTGCTGAGCATCAAACAGCAGACGGACTAACTAAGCCCTTGTCAAAATCATATTTTTCAGATGTTTCACCAAAAGCTTACAGTGTTGTTGTCGATAAAGGAAGCAAAAAATGGAAGAAACATGGGGAATATTAGATATGTGATAGTTGGAACTTAGCTGGAGACTTGCAGTTTGGTTGTTAAGTTGTTAGGGTAGTCTGTTGTAAAGTGGTTTGCTGAGCAGTCTACTTACACTTATATATAATGAGGTATTCTTCTCATGTATTGTACGTTGATCATATATAAAAGTATTATTTCTTGATCAGCTTATTTTGGGTTTCCTAATAACTCCTAATTCAACTATAAAGGTTCACAACTTTAGAGATGTTCAAGCGGAAGATCAAATGTAACAATCCTAATTCAACTCACTCATAATTTAAGTTAAAAGTGTCATATCAAAAAAGCTAAAACTTAATAAAACTAAGCATGCATTTAATTTTCAGATATGCTCAAATCGATATTTGAGGGTTAAATTATGACGCCGGACAGGATAGCGATTATCTTGCAGGTTAGTTCCAACAGATGATTTACAGTAGAAAATTCGCCCAAAACCAGAGAAAAAGAAAGTCTCTAGGGTTTAACGGAATATTACAAAATCCAACCATGCAAAATCTCGAAAATCACTCTAAATTGAAATTTGAAATAAAATAAACAATTTGCAAAAAATCCAGCCCAAATCGGATTTAGAATGACTTCCTAACAGACAAGCGAAATATTACCATAAATAGTAAAAAAATAAACAAAACTAGTGATTCGGAGGGGAAAATAGAAAAATTTGAGGTTGAAAAAATGCACACGTAGCCAAAGTTATGACCAAAAGACTGAAACGCACTCAAAACGACACCAATGAGGAACATATCACAATCAACTCCCTCCTTTGTGTTGATATGCCAACTCATGGTATCTCAGCACCATCAAGGTACAATCTGACAGCTCAACATCATCTGTCTCGGATACCCCTCCATCAGTCACCCCGGTTGGAAAGAACTCATCCTCGAGTTCAGAGTAGTGTTATCAGAATCCACAAAACAATGACTTAGGTGCTTCATATTAAAGACATCAGAAGTCTTCAAGTGTCTGGGAAGGTGCAACCTGTAAGCATTATTATTGATCTTCTGCATGACCTCACAAGTTTCAATCTTCCAATCCTTAAGCTTATTAAACTCATCAACAGGAAAGCGATCACGAGTTAATACAGCCCAAACAAAATCACCAACATAAAAAAGTACCTGACGACGATGACTGTCAACCCGAGTCTTGTACTTGGTATTGCTATCATGAATGGTCTGTTTCACCTGCTCATGGATACCCCGAAGATACTTTGCCAACTCGTCTGCTTTAGGACTTAAATGTCCTATACGTGGAATCGGGGTTCTATTTTTTGATTTATTGTAGGCAAATTATGCTTGAGGAAATGCCAAATCCCACTGCTTCGGTTTCGTTCCTACGAAACACTTCAAAAGGTTGCCCAAACTCTGGTTCACCACCTCAGTCTGGCCATCCGTCTGGGGGTGGTAGGAATTACTAAAATTCAACTGCGTTCCCAGTTTCCCCCACAGGCTCTTCTAGAAATGACTGATAAACTTAGTATCACGATCTGAAGTGATGGATCGAGGAACACCATGTAAACTCACAATCTCCCTGAAATAAAGATGGGCAATCTAGACAGCATCCATAGTCTTTCTGCAAGCTACAAAATGGGCCATCTTGGAAAACCTGTCAACCACAACAAAGATAAAATCCGAGGCCCTTTGGGTGCGGGGTAAGCCTAATACAAAATCCATACTGACATCGACCCAAGGAGCTTCAGGAACAGGTAAGGGAGTGTACAAGCCCACATTGGTGAGAACTCCCTTAGACTTCTGGCACACATAACAACTGTCCACATAATAGGCCACATCACTAGTCAACTTGAACCAATAAAAGTCAGAAAAGATAAGGGCCAAGGTCTTATCTCGGCCAAAGTGTCCCTCATTATGAAGTTGAATTATAATTTGCTGCCTCAATGAACAATCTAGAATGCACAACTATAATCCACGAAATAGATACCCATTATGCAAAACAAAATCATGATGGGGATCCTCAGTTACCTCCTAAAATATCCTTCCAAAGGAAGGATCAGCTGCATACATATCTGTGAATGTCTCAAAGCCTGCAACTTTGGTACTCATGGTGGTGAGGAGTAAGGTACGATGGGTTAGGGAATCTGCAACGCGGTTCAAACTCCCTGCTTGGTGCCTTAGCGTAAAATTGAATTCTTACAAGTATGCTACCCACTTGGCATGACGTCTACTCATCTTATGTTGGCCATTGATGTACTTCAAGGCCTCATGATTGGTAAACAGAATAAACTCCTTTTGTATTAGGTAGTGACGCCAATGCTTCAGGGACTGAACTATGGCATAGAACTCCAGATCATAAGTGGAATAATTTTTCTTTGATCCTGATAGCTTCTCACTGAAAAAAGAAATCGGACGACCTGCCTGATTCAGAACACCACCAATGCTAATGCCAGATGCATCACAATTTACCTCGAACACTTTGTCAAAATCATGAAGTGCCAAAAATGGTGCCTAGGTCATCTTCTGCTTGACCAGTTGAAAACTGGCCTCTGCCTCCTCAGACCACTGGAAATCGCACCCCTTGAGGTACTCTGTGATAGGGGCAATCAGAGTACTAAAATTTCTAATGAACCGGTGATAGAAAGATACCAATCCATGGATACTTCGGATGTCATGTAAGGTCCTTGGTATGGGCCACTCCAAGACTGCATCTATCTTTGATTGATCTGCATAAACACCATCAGTAGACACAACAAAACCAAGAAAAGTCACAGAAGTAGTGAAGAAAGAACACTTCTTCTTATTGACAAACAAGCACTCCGTTTTCAGAATCTCAAAAACAGCACGGAGGTGATCGAAGTGTGAAGCCCATCGGACTATAAATGAGGATATCATCGAAGTAAACTATAATGAATTTCCCCATAAAAGGCCGCAAGACCTGATGCATAAATCTCATGAACGTACTGGGTGCATTGGATAGCCCAAAAGACATGACCATCCACTCATACAACCCTTGTGGTGTTTTAAACGCCGTCTTCCACTCATTTCCAGGCCTTATTTTGATTTGGTGGTATACGCTTTTAAGGTCAATTTTTGAGAAGACCTTAGAACCGATAGATGATCCAACATATCATCTAGATGAGGAATTGGAAATAAGTACTTCACAGTAATTCTGTTGATCGCTCGGCTGTCAACACACATACGCCAAGAACCATCTTTCTTTGGCACTAGCAGGGCAGGGACTGCACATGGGCTTATACTCTCTTGGATATAGCCTCTCTCCAACAACTCTTCCACCTTCGCTGCAACTCTTCAGCCTCCTTGAGACTGAGGCAATATACTGGTCGATTTGGCAAACTTGACCCGGGAACAAGGTCAATTTGATGCTGAATATCCCTCATAGGCGGTAGCCTAGGAGAAAGATCCTCTAGCATCAAGTTAGAGAATTCTGCTAGCAGCCGCTGTACCTCTACTGGTAAATATGTATCCACGTCTACTGCTATATTCTCGTAAGGTAGTACGGCATAGAACACGCCTCCATGCTCAATCTCATCTAAAAAACTGGACATAGAAAGCAGGTTAGTATTATTAGTTAATGGGGTAGGAGTGAGTCATTCCCGCCGGGGCGCCAACACAATCTTTTTTCCCTTGATGCTAAGGGAATATGTATTCTTCCGTCCATCATGAATGATAGTGCGATCATACTGCCAAGGTCGACCCAACAATACATGACACGCATCCATAGACACAACATCACACCAGACATTATCAAAATATTTTCTACCAATTGAAAAAGACACGAGGCATCACCTATCAACTATTACCACACTGCCTTTATTTAACCATGAAAACTTGTATGGCTTAGGATAACGGTCCGCCTTCAACTGTAATTTCTGGACAACCTCCTTGGACACTATATTCTCACAACTGCCGATGTCAAAGATCATTTTACAGACTTTATCTACAACTGTGCAGGTCGTGTGAAAAATATTAGTTCTCAACCAATCGTTCCCTGAATCACCCTTGGGAGTCAGTAGACTCTTGCGAACGACCAGAGTCTCATCACCATCTCCATACAATACATCATCAGTCTCATCATCGTCATACACGGGCTCGACAATCTTCTTTGTCTTTTCTACCACGTTTTTCTCAATCAATAAATTTTTACCCTTTTGATTAGCAGGCTTCTTACAATCAGTCGCCCTATGCCCTTGTTAACCATAATGAAAACATCTAATAGTAGGGTTAGAGTTACCCTGCGGTGGTTGATGGGCAGGATGAAAATCCTGAGGGTGAACTGGCTGACTGTTGTGACTGTTCCTGATCACTGGTCTCCTATTTTGTTGTTTTTCAACAGCAAGTGCACGCTGATAGGCTTCCAAAACATTCCACAGTGAATGAAGGCTGAGGACATCTTGCAAGGGCTGGCGTAAAACCCCCAAATACCTCGCCACCATCTACTCTTCCGTCTCAGATAAATTGTTCCGAGCAACCAATTGGAAAAACTCCTCCGTGTAATCATCGACTGATCGCGTGCCCTGTCTCAATGCATGAAGTCGTTGAAATAAGGTTTATATGTAGCCGAAGAGAAGGAAGTGTCCATTCATCTTCTTCTTCATCTTCTCCTAATCAGTTATATTGAACTTGCAATGTCTGTCTCGTGAACGTCGCAACTGATCATACCACGTAGATGCTCTACCCTTGAGTTTGATGGCGATCATTTTCACTTTCACACGATCGGGGACTTTCGTATAATCAAAAATACGCTCCACTTCATTAATCTAATCCACGAATCCCTCGACCTATAACGTACCAAAAAACTTAGGGAGATCGACCCAAAAATCGAGGTCTCTATGATGCTCCTCCCGACCACGATGCTCCCGGAATATAGCACGATTGTGATATGGGTTTTCAAAAGTGGAATCAGAATCATGATCAGAGGCCTCATGATCCTCGAAATCGTGCACCGCCAAGCACTGGGTTAATTCTGTGACTTGCCTCTGCAAATCCTCAATCATCGCATCCTGAACGATGTGATCACGATGTTGGGCTTCCTCATCCAGAATCTGTCCATGACGACCACGACCACTACCACGACCTCCAGCCATTGAAACTGGCCAAATTTGCTAGGAAGATGTTAAAGCTCTGATGCCAACTGGCGCCGGACAGGATATCGATTATCCTATAGGCTAGTTCCAACAGATGATTCACAGTAGAAAATTCGCTCAAAACCAGAGAAAAAGAAAGTCTCTAGGGTTTAACGAAATATTATAAAATCCAACCATGCAAAATCAGTACACAAGCCGGACTGTTATAGCCAAAAATCATGTTTATCCGAATTTTTCCAAAAATAGAAAAATCTCGGAAATCACTCTAAATTGAAATTCGAAATAAAATAAGCAATCTGCAAAAAATTAGGCCCAAATCGGATTTAAAATGACTTCCTAACTGACAAGCGAAATATTATCATAAATAGTAAAAAATAAATAAAACTAGTGATTCAGAGGGAAAATAGCAGAATTTGATGTCGCAAAAGGCACATGGAGCCATGCTCTATGTGGACAGCGTGCACGTCGAAAGGAGCTTTCCGAATTGGGGTCTTATGCGCGATTCTGACACTCGTAGCCAAAGTTATGGCCAAAAGACTGAAATACACTCAAAACGGCCCTAATGAGGAACATATCACAATCAACTCCCGCCTTTGCGCTGATCTGTCAACTCATGGTATCTCAGCGCCATCAAGGTGCAATCTGAAAGTTCAACATCATCTGTCTCGGACCCCCTGCATCAAATTACAATAAATAGAAAATCAGGTAAATTATATTAATGATCACTTAATTATTGTCTCCGTTCACTTTAACCATCAATTTTTTAATTTTGTCAATTAGACCATCTAACTGTTTGTTTATATTCAATCAACCTAGTTATCGTTAACATTTAATGGAATATTGATGTGATAGTTAACAAAATTGACATAATTATACAAGTAATACCCTAATCCCAAATATTCTAGTGTCACACGGAATCACCGAGGTGATTGATCATTTTTTCCCCTTTGAAACCATTTACTCAAACCTTTTAAAATAGTAAATCAAATATGAAAATCATGTGTTTTAGAAAACGGGAGCTACTTATTTAAAAATTCAATAAATAATTACATAATTAAAATATCACAACTTAACCCAAATTCCAACCAAAACCACTACATGTTCATTGAGTCAACATCACTGTACTCTAGTACTTTGTTGAGACTCATCCGAGGATACCATTGTCTCATCACAATCCATGAGACATGTCATATGTAGATGTAAACATTTGAAAAGTTTAGCTAACAAGCTTAGTGAGTACACATCTACTCTGCTATATTTAAGGGGTTCATAAACATAAGCATACAAATCAAATAAAAGCATAAAGGCATCAAACATAATAAAGTCTTCCCTAACTAGTCGTCAAGGCACAAGTATTTCCTCTAGCCTAGAGAGCATCATAAGTCATATCATTCTCATTTTATGAATATTATGATTATTAACATTCATTTATAACCTAATCAAGTGTGTTATCAGTCATCTACTGATTCAATAACTTTATGTCTTATACTCGTAATCACTTTACTAATTTTAAGCTATTTGATGTCACTTAGTGTAAGATAATAATCATCTATAATAAAAAAAATTCACCTAGCCTCAAGTATTATAATCAACAAGGATATCAAACATCACAATCAATAATAATAAAGGCATCATGATGTAGTTCGGGGTCACACAGTATCACAGAAGTCACACCTCTGTAGCATACAACTTAGGTACACACATAAGCATAGATAAGCATCATGGTGTAGTGCAATATCACACAACATTTGTGACTCACACCCTCTAGCCTACTGAAGGTACTCTAGATAAGACATGGGTTATACAACATCAAAATCTTTATCCAGAAAGGCCCTCGTTGTCAAGTACTTAAGGTGAGATATGGGTCACACAACATCAATAACATACACTTTACTTCTCATGAGTATTCAGGACGCCACCGGGTCACACAACATCAGAGTAACACCTGACTAGCATTTAAGTGCCTTAGAATTGGTTTGGATATATCCAAATATTTCTCATATGAATATTTCTCAGTTGAGTTGATTTTTTTCAACTATCTATTTTCTCTAATAACTATCTATTTAATATTTTTAGGGCTCTAATGAATACTTTTGGTTGTAAAAATAATTTTCAAAATTACTACTGAATGGATATTTCAAATTGTTTTCTCAAGATGTAGAATTTATATGACTTATAATAGCATATATTAGGGTTGTAGAGTTAGGGGTGTAAACAATTGACCTTACATGTAAAGTTGATTGAAATCGATTTGAGTTAGAACTATTTGTGACTGGAGGTGGTGATGATCCGAAATCTATTCGAGTTCAAACTGATGTTGACTTGAACCCAAGTTTGACATGGTAATTTTGGATTTGAGCCCAACCTGAGAACGACTTGAACTCGAATTAAACCTGATAATGTGATAACCGAACCCGACCTGTATTTGATATGATATGAACTCGAACACGATATTAACCTAATAAATAACTGATATTACATAACATTTTATCAACCTGACCTTTAATTGACTCAACCTATGATATAGCTTGTTAATGAACTAATCTGATATTAACTCAACTTGGTATTTACTTGTAAGTTGCAATTGATGAAGTTGTGAGATTATGAATTTATTATATTATAATGTGATAAAAATAATTCTTCACTATTTAAGGTACATGATTAACTATAATCATTAAATTAATATATTTACTTTTTATATCTATAAATAATAATTTATAAATATATTCAAAAATTGTATTAAATTAATAACTTGTGATTGATAAAGTTAATAAAAGATAATTATTCATAATATAAAATAAATTATTAATTATGATCACTAGATTAATAAATTTAATTATGATATGTTATGATATGTTATGATATGTACTATGTATGTATGTATAATTTATTAATGTATGTATCATTATGTATGATATGTATGTATATATTATTAATGCATGCATGTATGTATGAATGATATATATGATATGTGTGTATCATATATATGTATGATATGTATATCTATGTATGTATTAATGTATGATATATATGTATGATATATATATATATATATATCATGTATGTATGTATAATTTATTATTTATTAATACATGTATTATGTATTTATTAGTCCTTAAAAAGTATAATTTCATTCAAAATTGACTCATAACTATTTCTATTTTTTGTAATTTCTCCAAACAATATAAATTACGTCATAAACTTCAAACCCTATGAATTATATCATAAATTCATAATCTATAAACCCTATAAACTTTTATTTACCAATTTTCAAATAAATGCAATTTAGACCATTTTGATATTAATTTCAGCGTATATTTTACAATTATTTCAATTTGATTCATGTGTACTGTTTAATTTATTTTAATTTCACTTTATAATTTCATGTTTGTTAAATTTAGTCTTTAAAATTATATTTTTATTCAAAATTGGTCTATAATTATTTTTATACTTTTGTAATTTACTTCAAACCCTATAAATCACATTGTAAACTTCATTTTTAAACCCTATTTTAAACCCTATAAATTGGATCATAATCTCCAAATCTCATAAACTTTTATTCACCAACTTTGTAAATGAATGCAATTAGTCTATTTTGATATTAATTTTCAGTTTTACATTTTACAATTATTTCAATTTGATCCTTGTGTGTTGTTTAATTTATTTAAATTTTTGTTTGTAATTTCATGTTTGTTCAATTTAATCCTTAAAATTATATTTTTATTCAAAATTGGCTTATAATTATTTTTTTGTAATTTACTCCAAACACTATAAATCACATCGTAAACTTCATTTCAAACCATATAAATTTTATCATAATCTCCAAACTCCATAAACTTTTGTTCACCAACTTTGTAAACGAATGCAATTTAGTCCATTTTTATATTAATCTTTAGCTTTATATTTTACAATTATTTCAATTTGATCCTTGTGTGTTGTTTAATTTATTTAAATTTTAGTTTGTAATTTCATATTTATTCAATTTTATCCTTAAAATTATATTTTTATTCAAAATTGGCTTATAATTGTTTTTGTAATTTACTCCATACCCTATAAATCACATCGTAAACTTTATTTCGAACCATATAAATTACATCATAATATCCAAACTCCATAAACTTTTATTCACCAACTTTTCAAATGAATGTGATTTAGTCCATTTTGATATTAATTTCAACTTTACATTTTACAATCGTTTCAATTTGATCTTTGTGCGTTGTTTAATTTATTTAAATTTAAATTTATAATTATATTTTTATCCAAAAATGAGACATAATTATTTCTATTTTTTTGTAATTTACTCCAAACCCTATAAATCACATCATAAACTCCATTCTAAACCCTATAAATTATATCATAATCTCCAAATTCTATATACTTTTGTTCACCAACTTTGTAAATGAATGCAATTTAGTCCATTTTATATAAATTTCAACTTTGCATTTTACAATTATTTCAATTTGACACATGTGTGTTGTTTAATTTATTTAAATTTTAGTTTGTTCAATTTAGTTCCTAAAATTATTTTTTATTCAAAATTGGCTCATAATTATTTCTATTTTTTGTAATTTACTTCAAACCGTATACAATTACAAATTACAATTGGACATTCGTGAAAGGCAACAAATAATTCACCCGAAAATGATTTGACTTGAAGTTCACCCAAAATCGATATTACTCGACCTGAATTTCATTTGCCAATGATGTGACTCGGCCTGAATGGGAACAACTTGAAGTTCATTCTAACCTGAATTAACCTGATTTGGACCCAAACTATTTTGACGTGAACTGATAGTGATTTGACTTGAAATTAACATGACCTGAAATCTGAACTGAATTTGATTAAAATCAACCTGAAAATGATTTGAACCTTAATCGATCACGACCCAACTTAATATGAGTCGAACCATTAAATTGACATGACATAACTCGTATTTAATTTGACCCAACCAAACATGATCCCTTAAACCTGAACAATTACTACAATGTGCAGAGCAAAGTTTATCTCGCAAGTCATAAAGAAAATGATTATCAAAATAATTAAAGTGGTTTATCATGTGCCTTCTAATTAAAATGATTGTCAAACTAATCAAAATGTTTCATGCAAGAAAGCGAAATGGACGGAACTAATTAATTATATATTATATGTCAGGACTGATGAATCTCAAACTATTTATGAACTTTCTTTTCTGTTCTGTTTTTGCTCATTAACTTTGTTCTCTGTTGGTGAAAGCAAATTTCTTCAATGTTATCCAGAGTTGAATCAAACTGATTAATGGAATATTTCCTTTTTTTTCTTCTTTCATTAGATTATTATGGAACTTCGAATATAATTCCACTTTATAAATTTTACGATGGAAGTTGTAGACTTGTGGTTGGAAAACATTAACGTGTAAATCTTTGAACTAATTGATGTAATTTCTTACGTTATATGATTGGATTGAGTTAAATTAATCAGAACTTTAAAACTTTTTAAATATCTTATTATTGTAAAGATAAATATATGCTGCATAGTTTTCTGCTACCCAGATACCTGATGTTCCCATTTCTTGGTGTAAATCAGCAGTAACTCAAATATATCAGATAAAAAATATTAAAAACTTCAAGAAGCAGATATTTCAGTGCGTGTACAGTGTTGGGTTTCATAAAAAGGGCAAAAAAGATGTCAAATTTCAGTTAGTGCATGCCCACTGCCCAGTTTATGTGGGCACTTCATTTTCCCAGTAAACAAACAAAAAACTTTGAGATGCTTTTCCTTTTGTTTTTCGCCAAAATAAATAAGTGGGGATGAAAAAATTATAGCATTAACAAACTCTAGGCAATCTAGAATATCAAATACAGCTACAAGGAAGCTTCAAAAGGCAACCCAATTTTGTAATCTTCAAAAATCACCATTTCTTTGTCTTCCCCTATCCATCTTATTTTGTTTTCTGTCTATAAAACTAGAGCCCGTCATATTCCTTTATTCTTGTAGCTGTAAATCCAATCACGTTTCCTTGTTTTCAATACCTATCTCTCTCCATAATTTTGGTGTTTCATGTTATTTCTCGACTCATCTACATTGCCTGCTTCTTCACCTGCTTATGATCTATATACACCAATCAAGGTGTTTTTGTTAAACTTGTAAGAACTCGGTAGTCTCTAATTTTGCTTTACTTGTTTAGAAAAATATGGGTTTTGATTGTTTCTATAGCAGTTTATGATGGATCTTGAAGGTGAAGGTGTTACCCCCAAGAGTCCAATCAAGGTAAGACAAGTGGTAATGATTAGTTCTTTTGAATTGTTACTCTCGTCAAAATCTCAGCTTTTTCTTAATTGATTATTTTTTGTTGTTGTTGCAGAAGAAGGAATCATGGAATACAGTGTTGAGTTTAGCTTATCAGAGTTTAGGTGTTGTTTATGGAGATTTGAGTACTTCCCCTTTATATGTATACAAAAGTGCTTTCGCTGAGGATATTCATCACTCTGATACAAATGAAGAGATTTTTGGGGTTTTATCATTTGTGTTCTGGACATTGACATTGATGCCATTACTGAAATATGTATTTATTGTGCTTAGAGCAGATGATAATGGTGAAGGTGGAACCTTTGCTTTATATTCATTGCTCTGCAGGCATGCAAGGGTCAGTTCTTTGCCCAATTGTCAGCTTGCAGATGAGGAATTATCAGAGTACAAAAAAGATGGGATGGCATCAAATAATAGGAGTCTTTTGGGTTCAAGTTTGAAATCAACTTTAGAGAAACACAAAATATTGCAGAGGCTATTGCTTGTATTGGCTTTGATTGGAACTTGCATGGTCATTGGAGATGGGGTTCTCACACCTGCAATTTCTGGTATGTTTTCAAACATAAAATCTGAGTTTTCATTCATTTTTCCTTGGATTTATACTTGAGTAACTGGGAATTTTCTGGGTTTCTGCAGTTTTTTCAGCAATTTCAGGTCTGGAGCTTTCCATGTCCAAGGAACAACATCGATGTAAGTCCTTAAATTAGAAGCCTAATTCTCATGTTTTGATTGCAGCATCGGTGAAACATCGATATTTCGTACCCGCCGCTCATCCAAATCCATATTTTGTTTGATGTGCACGCACAAGAATGATTAAGTGGGTTATCAAAATTGTGATATGTGTCTTGCATTAAAGTGGGGTCCCTCATAAGCTTCCTTGCCTTAACAAAACTCCATTCACCATCAAACTTGATTAAATTATGCTTAAATACATTATGTGGAAAGCCAAGTTGATTAACTTTTTTGTTTGTAAATAGAAGTAAAGGTGAAACATGTGGTTAAGAAAAGAAGTTTTAAATTTATAAATCAGAAAAATGACTATGGAAAAGTGTCAATTTTCATATGTTAATTTGTCGTTATAAGGCCAGAAAAAGGTATGTTTGGTAAAGAAAAAGAGTCGGGATAAACAAAACTACATAGGTTAGTTAATTCGATTCGAATCCTAACTCGTATTTATTATCCATATTAGAATATATATATATATATATATATATGTATGTATTTCATTCATCACCCTATCACGCAGGACTTCCTTTTTAGGAATAGTCAACCTGAAAACATGACTGAAATTTCCCCATAAGAGATTATTCATCATGCATGAAGCACTTTCTAATATATTTCGGTATTTGCTCCGAGTATTTTAAAAAGTATTTATGCTTAACATTCATCTCGTACAGATCTCGTCATGAATATGAAATATGACCCTCAAAAGAGTGACTCGGTTGAGATAGACAGAACCATTTTCTGATTGACTGCCACCACTTAAAATGTGATCAAATCATCTTACTTTTGAATGATATATGAACACTTTGATTTCCCAAAATTTTTACTCTGATTGGATCATATTGTTCTTATTATTATTCCTCTTTATCATGTTTAATTCCTTTTTGAAGTTGGCTTATTCTTTTTTACAAGTGGGCTTTCTTCTGTCTCCTTTACATCCTTTGTTTGCTAGCATTTTCTTTTACGGCTGACATGCACTTGTTTGAGCTTCCTCTCATGGAATCATAATTTTAATAAAAAAACCTAACAAGTTGATGTCAGGTTTAATGCAATTAATTTCAAAAGCTCAAACTCAAAATATTGCTTATGTGCTTTAATATTCTGTTACCTCAGAGTTTATATGATTCTGCAGATGTTGAAGTCCCAGCAGCTTGTGCCATTCTGATATTATTATTTGCCCTCCAACATTATGGGACGAATCGAGTAGGGTTCTTATTTGCGCCAGTGGTGGTAACATGGCTTTTATGCATCAGTGCCATTGGGGTTTACAATATTTTCCGTTGGAATCCCCATGTTTACAAAGCTCTCTCCCCTTATTACATGTACAAGTTCTTGAAGAAGACCCGAAAGGGTGGTTGGATGTCGCTTGGAGGGATCCTCCTTTGTATAACAGGTACAAAATTGTATGAAAATTGTACGAGTATACACCCATATCCAAACATGTCTCGAGCATGGTTGTCGTACATGGGTTCTAATGTTGATCTTATTTTTTCAGGCTCTGAAGCTATGTTTGCTGATCTTGGACACTTTTCACAGTTGTCTATCAAGGTAACTTATATGACATTTCCATGTTTTGTCTCATAAATGCTGATTTTGGTTGTTGTTTCCCTAACTTAGTGCAACTTACCTGCAGATTGCTTTCACCTTCGTTGTTTATCCATCTCTAATCCTTGCATATATGGGACAAGCTGCTTATCTTTCGAGGCATCATATTCTCGAAACTGACTATCGCATCGGATTCTATGTTTCTGTACCAGAGAAAATAAGATGGCCTGTTCTGGTTATAGCTATATTTGCAGCAGTTGTGGGAAGTCAAGCCATTATTACTGGAACATTCTCAATCATCAAACAATGCTCTGCTTTGGGTTGTTTCCCAAGGGTCAAAATCATTCACACTTCATCCAAAATCCATGGCCAGATTTACATCCCAGAGATCAACTGGACTTTAATGCTGTTATGCTTGGCAGTGACTGTTGGTTTTCGAGACACAAAACGGATGGGAAACGCATCAGGTATCATCTTCCATGGATTTTGTTTGCTATTGAGAGTTCATACTCATTATTATCATCAGTTCTCACAGCATTTTCTTATTGCATTCAACAGGTTTGGCCGTTATTACGGTTATGCTGGTTACAACATGTTTAATGTCTCTGGTTATTGTCTTGTGCTGGCATAAAAGTGTTTTCTTAGCGATATTGTTTATATTCTTCTTTGGCTCCATCGAAGCACTGTATTTCTCAGCATCTCTTATCAAGTTCCTTGAAGGGGCATGGGTTCCCATTGCACTTGCATTAATATTTTCAGCCATAATGTATGTTTGGCACTATGGAACACTCAAGAAATACGAGTTTGATGTTCAGAATAAGGTCTCTATCAATTGGCTCCTTGCTCTAGGTCCGACTCTTGGTATTGTTCGGGTCCGAGGGATCGGGCTTATACACACCGAGCTTGTTTCCGGAATTCCTGCTATTTTTTCTCACTTTGTCACCAACCTCCCTGCGTTCCACCAAGTTGTTGTGTTTCTTTGCATTAAATCGGTTCCAGTGCCACATGTGAGTCCTGAGGAAAGGTTCCTAGTAGGAAGAGTTGGTCCGAAGGAATACCGGCTCTATCGATGTATAACACGTTACGGATATCGAGACATTCACAAAGATGATCTTGAGTTTGAGAAAGATCTTATTTGTAGCATTGCTGAATTTATCAGATCAGAGAGACCAGAATGTAGTATTCAGACAATGGACTCAGAAAATGACGAAAAAATGACAGTCATCGGGACATCATCATCGAATTTAGGTGTAAGAATGCATGAAGATGGTGAAGAAGATTCATCTGAAATTGTATGCACTTCAGAGGTAAAGATGACAAAGTCCCCTTCAAGGTTGAGGAAGAGAGTGAGGTTCGTTGTCCCGGAAAGTCCGCAGATTGACATTGACGCGAAAGAGGAATTGCGGGAACTGATGGAAGCAAGAGAGGCTGGAATGGCATTCATTCTGGGCCATTCATATGTAAGAGCAAAGAAAGGATCAAGTTTGATGAAGAAAATTGTGATAAATTTGGGATATGATTTCTTAAGAAGAAACTCTAGAGGACCAACTTATGCCTTGAGCATTCCTCATGCATCGACACTAGAGGTTGGGATGGTCTACCTGGTATAAGATAATTTTATTACGTACTATCGAGATCGGCACTCGACTTGCAAGGTATTGTTCGTTTTCGCCCAAAAGCGTCATGGTTGATGCCACGCGTGTGGAAAAACGGAGGATACCTTGCAGATCAGGTGCTGATATTTACACTTCAGTCTTTGTATTCCATCATTTTCTTTCTTCTGCTCTCGTTGTATATGATAGAACATAGCTTTCTAGAGATGGTAATTTGATTGCAGATTACAAGAGATCATAGTTCATAATTCAGACAGCATTGCATTGATTTCAACATGAAAAATAATGGTTTTCGAATTCAATTTCGACACGTGTATCACATGTGTTTGATATTCCTCTATGAACATATACGGCCCTAGTAAAAACTAAAAATGGCCTCCAAATTCAAGGTCTTTGCCTTTAAACATTCAGCGCACCATAGATGACTATATACCAATGCCCCTGCCCTCCTCGACCGGACTTCACAACATGGCGTGGATGATTTGGAGGTAAAGTACGAGCTTCAA
This sequence comes from Hibiscus syriacus, assembly GCF_006381635.1. Taxonomy (NCBI): domain Eukaryota; kingdom Viridiplantae; phylum Streptophyta; class Magnoliopsida; order Malvales; family Malvaceae; genus Hibiscus; species Hibiscus syriacus. Next base: position 423,515 of record NW_024062828.1, on the reverse strand, counting down.
GGGTGAAAACCAGTAACCAGAAGGTCAAGAAGACAATGAGGACGAAAGGGAGGGTTGATTTGAGTTTCATGGCCATGAAGGAAGAATATATGTTTTCAAAGGGTGCAAAGTATATAATTTAGGTTTGTATATGGATATTGCATGACAGTGGTTTATATAGGAAAAGGAGAGTAAAGTTTGGCCAAAATTTTACTAATTTTGAAAGATAATAAAAAATAACATAAATTAAATCAGAAGAAATAAAAAAACAAACACACAAAATATTTCGTGAAAAAATAACGAACAAATAAGAGAAAATCCATTACATAAAAATAGAATATAGAAGGATTGCGAAATCAAATATATATATATATATATATATATATATATATATATATATACCCATCATCCATTGTCTGCATTATCATAATTGTTTGTCTCTAAATATATAGATGGCTTTTGATTATCATTTTTATCTTTAACCACGTTCAAAGTATAAATAATTAACTCAACTTCAACGAAGTTTTATGAAAATATAATCTCTCATAGATCTTGAACCAATTTACAACTCTATTTATATACTTAATATATGCTGATCTTTATTAGAAGAATCTTTAGGATGTAAATCATTTAATATAGCAATCTCATGAAAATAACATTTAAGTACCAATAATTTATGCAAGTTGAAGATGAATGGATGAGCATATAGTGGAGATAGCATATGATCAAGTCAAATTCATTCACGTCGCTGACATATGCACCAATTATATTATTGTTTTTAGGGTAAACTACATGTTTAGTATTTAAACTATTAATTTTGTTCTTTTGATACCTAAACTTTATCTTTTTCTAAAACTATATCTAACGTTTAGTTTATGTTTTATTTGGTATCACGCCATTAAAAACTTAACGGTGATGTTGACGTGTCACCATAAGGTAATGTCACATCATCATTAAAAAAATTTAAAAATATCACATCAGTAATTTTGTTAATTTTTTAATAGTGTGGTACCAAATTGAAACTTAAACTAAACATTATGTACGATTTTGAAAAAATAAAGTTTCAGTGCAAAAAAAAAAAAATTGAAGTACTGAGCATTTAATTTACCCTTATTTTTATTGGTAACTTTTGGCTCATTCACATCATATATTTGAATTTTGAAATAATTTTTTATGTAGAATATTTAATTAATTGTATTAATTAATTAAAAATTATATTACATTAATATATAAAAGGTAAGGTATACAAATGGTTTTCCGACTATAAAGTGCTACTTTGTTGAGTCATACTATTGAAAGTTATAAAATGGTCACCCAATTATAGAGTGCTACTTTGTTTGGTCCATCGACTATTAAAAGTTATAAAATGATCACCTGACTATTTATATATTTTAAACTTTTCCTTTTACATTAAAAAAATTAACCGTTGTTTGAGCTGGACGTTAACATGATGAGTAGGATATAATAAAATCTGGTACCATAATTGTTTGACTTGTATAATTGTTTGAGATTCTGAGATCAAATTTTATCATATTACAGTCAGTAGGTTAACGTATTACTTAGACGACCAACAATTTTTTTAATAAAAAGGATGAGACTAAAACATATGAATAATCAAGTGACTCCGTTATAACTTTTAATAGTCGACGGACTCAACAAAGTAGTATCTTTAGTCAATGGACAATTTTGTAACTTTTAGTAGTTAAAGGAGTCAACAAAGGAACATCCTATAATCGAGGGACCATTTGCATACTTTACCTTATATAAAATAAGTATTTTTGTTGATAATTTTATTACTTTGATGATTAAATGTTATTAACACCTTATTCCGGATTTAAATTTTACTTTTTAGTTATTTTTAATTATAAAACTATTTTGAACCCATCAAATGATATCAATAGTTAAAAAAGAGTGTTATTTCTTTTAGAAGTCTCGGGTTCAAAAAACTACGTTTGCGTTGTTAATGATTAAAAAGGATTTTGAACAAATAATACTTTGTAGTCACCTTAGACTATATAAAAAGGTTTCAGGTTCGGGTACCTGAGATTACAAGATTGTTTGAACTTTCATTGTAAATGCTTGTAAACCTTTAAAACATGTACTATCTTGTAATCACTTTATGAATTACGGTAATATAATCAGTTAATAATATTAATTACATTAAATTTTAAAATAAAAAAAGATATTAAAATCAAAATTAGATTATAACAAAAAAATATATATATAAACTTTAAAAAATGGATGGAAATCATTGGCACCATAATCACTACAAGGAACCTAAAGTTATTCCATCTCCATCAGTTTGACATCGCCGAGAAAAATGACATTCAACCCCAAAAAAAATCATCAGAAAAATACAATTTCATTGGACCAAAAGAAAAAAAAAATTAAAAGGGAAAAGATAACAGTTGACGTTGGAGTTCAGGTCCTGCAATAATTCAGTGCCACAAATTTCTCTTCTGGATTCCTTTTGCATATTGTAGTTAGAAAATATCTTTCCCATTTTTCTTCTCAAAAAACAGTGAAAAGCAGGAGATTCAGGGATGGCCAGAAGGTACTGTTACAACGAAGTTCTGCCATTAACAGCAATGGCTGGAGTAGAATGCGCAAATGTAGGGTTAAACATTCTATTCAAAGAAGCAACTTCAAAGGGGATGAGCCACTACATCTTCATCACTTACTCTTATGCTCTTGGAGCCCTTCTCCTCCTCCCTTTGTCCTTCTTCTTCTTTCCCAGGTCATCTTTATTTCTTATTTTCATCCAGTTTTCACATATAATCTACCCCATACTAACGAAATTTTGTTTGTTTCTAATGCAGTAGAGCTGTTCTTCCGCCTTTGAAATTCCACCTCGGCGCTAGAATTTTCCTTCTTGGGCTTATTGGGTATTGGTTTACTGTCAATTTTCTCTTCTTATGTGATCATATATATATATATATATATGGCCCATAATTTTAATTTATATTAATTTATTATATATTAATAAATTAAATTAAAAGTAGGGCTCATATATTATAATATATTATTTTTTATATTAATGCAAATGCCCCATAAATATTAGTGTTCAGTTTAAAATTTTTAAACGTTTTCTCATTATAATGCAAGAGGACCATAACGGTTACTATAAATATTAATATATTATTTCTACATTAATACAAGATGACTCATAAATATTAGTGTAAATTAATGCAAGTTGAGTTTAAAATTTTTTGGATGTTCTCATCATAATAACGTTAATGCGAGAGCCAAGAGGGCCTATAACGGTTACTTTTTTTATTTCCTATAAATGATAGGAGAACATTGAAGTAAAATTAATTTATTTCTTATTGTTCTCAATTTTCAATTTCTCATATTTCTCACAATTCACAAACACAATTACTTATCATCAATTGTAGTCATTGAAGATATTTTTAAAATCCTATGTAAGTTCGTGTTTCCAAATTATTTTTCTTTTTATTTTTATATAATTCTAAATTATAGATAAACTTATTTTCTTTTTTGTTTCATAAATTTTGGATATGAAATGTCAAACGTGGATATGCAGATACTTCATCTTCCTTCTAAGTTCAATCATTACAGTGTTGCGAATTTGGCGTATAAATACTTCGATCAAGGATCTTGCCATTTACAGGTGTAATTGTTTTTTTCTACATTAGTTGCATTGTTATATAATGTTTCCTAAAAAGCATTTGTCTGGTAGTGAAAAAAGGAAAAAAAGAAAACAAATAGATGATTTAATAGAATCACAAAAGGGAGCTCTTGATAAATTCTTTAAAAGTGGAGTAGGAGAGTCTTCTAATGAAAATTTAAATGATATTGCTGGGAATTTAAATAATCTTGATAGTTCTTCAAATTGTACCAATCTAGATGTTATTGATGCAAATTACCATGATATCCTAAATCATATAGATGGTGACATTTCTAATTTAAATGTCCATAATCATGCACAAAATGAGTCTAATGTTGAAGATGTTGGGATTGATCAACACTTAGTCCCTGATGTGGACATTTATGATCCTAGAAATTGGGGTAATCTTGATAATAAATCTAAAGATATTTTAGTTGAAAAGGGGCCTATAAGAGAATTGAATTTGAAATTTCCCTTAGCCAATAATTCTAGGCATTTTTCATATGCTTATTTTTCTAAAAAGTTGAGTAATGGAGAGATTAGCGATAGAAAATGGTTGGTCTATTCTAAACATGTGGACAAAGTTTATTGTTTTTGTTGTAAATTGTTTACAAAGCAAAACAATAAGAGTTATTTAGCAAATGATGGATTAAATGATTGGAAGCATCTTAGTGAGAGACTCGAACAACATGAAAATAGTATTGAGCATATGACTAACATGAATATTTGGAGTAAATTAAGAGTGAGATTAAAAACTAATCAAACACTTGATAAAGATTTACAACAAGGAATTTCAAAAGAGAAAGAACGTTGGAGGTAAGTTTTAATAAGAATAGTTTGTGTTGTAAAATGTATTGCTAAAAATAATTTAGCTTTTCGAGGATCTAGTGAGAAAATTTACGATGAGAATAATGGAAACTTTTTAGGATTAATTGAAATGATTGTTGAATTTGATTTACCTATGCAAGACCATATTAGACGTATTCAAAATGAAAATATTCATTATCATTATCTTGGTCATACCATTCAAAATGAACTAATCTCTCTCTTGGCCCATAGTATTAAAACTTCTATTCTAAAGATCATCCTTAAGGCAAAGTATTTATTTGTTATTCTTGATTGTACCCCTGATGTAAGTCATCAAGAACAAATGACTCTAATAGTGCGATGCGTAAATATGTCAAACAACAAAATAAAAATAGAAGAGTACTTTTTAGAGTTCTTGAAAGTGGATGATACATCTAGATTGGGGCTTTTCAATGAATTAGTAAATACATTGCAATCTCTAGAGTTGAACATTGATGATGTGAGGGGCCAAGGATATGACAATGTTTCTATTATGAAAGGAAAACACCAAGGTGTTCAAAAGAGATTACTTGAAATAAATCCTAGAGCTTTATATATGTCATGCGCTTGTCATAATTTTAATCTTTCTCTTTCTGGTATGGCACATTCTTGTGTTAAAGCTATTTCTTTTTTTGGGATTGTGCAACGTATATATTCATTGTTTGCAAGTTCTACCAAAAGGTGGAAAATTTTATGTGATAATGTTCCGGAAACTGTGAAATCTTTATCTGATACTCAATGGGAAACTCGAATTAAAAGTGTCAAAGCTATTAAATGTCATGCTCCTAAAATAAGGTTAGCTTTGTTACAATTATATGAATATTGTGGTAATGATGCAAAAGCAAAAAGTGAAACAGAAAGTTTAGCTAGTGCCTTTAAAAGTTTTGAATTCTTACTTGGATGGTTATTTGGTATGATATTTTATTTACTATCAACACGGTAAGTAAGAAATTACAATCTAAATCAATGTGCATTGATACTACAATAAAGGAGTTGGAAGGTGTAATGTCATATTTTGAAAACTATAGAAATAAGGGGTTCGAAGCTAATATAGATATTTTAAGATTATTTTTTCTCATAATAATTTGTCGGATGTTGATGCAGATGATTTTTTTTTTCTGAAATGAAAGTGTTGCAATTGGCTTTGCCAAATGTATTCATGTCAGCGCTTGAAGTTCTTGAGTTTGTTAAAGCTAGAGATTGTTATCATAATGTTTCAATTGCTTATCGAATCTTATTAACACTGCCGGTAACGGTAGCATCCGCAGAAAGAAGTTTTTCAAAGCTGAAATTATTGAAGAATTACTTGAGGTCAACAATGTCACAATAAAGATTGAATGGGCTAGCTATATTATATATTGAGAAAAATATGTTGGAAAACATTGATGCTGACACTATCATCAATGATTTTGCATCAAGAAATGCTCGAATGCAATGTTTTTTATAAGTATTTATATACTTAAATATGTTTTTGATATTTTTTTATATTGTAATGAATTAATATTTATTTACTTTAATAAAAATTAATTAAAATTTTATAATGCATATTTTTTAATATTCTTTTAAATTAGGGCCCAACTTTTAATTTTATCCTTGGCCAAGAAAAAGTCAGAAGTGACCTTGTATATATATATATATATAATATATTATTTCCCAAAAAGATTTGATATATATATATATATATATATATTATTTCCCAGAAAGATTTGAAGATCTAAGATTGTGATTTCCCTCTGGGGGCAGGTTTTCGGCTCAAGTTTGCGCTTATAAGGGTATAAATCATAGCTCCCCGACTCTTGCTTCTGCAATCCAAAATCTCTCACCAGCTTTTACTTTCATACTTGCTGTTATTTTCAGGTTTCTTCCTTCTTCTAATCCTTAAATCGATAAAACCAAAATCATTTCTATTGAATTCAGCTTGACTTCTATTTGGGTAATAGTCAAATGCATTTTTGGTTTTGTTTTTGGTTCATAAGTTTGAGTTTACTGTGCTTCATATTTAACAATATTGTTTCTGCCTTGAATTTGATACCATAATCAACAAGATTGGAAACAGTAGCCTTGAGAAGCTCCAGCAGTCAAGCTCAAATCATGGGGATCATAGCATCAATTTCGGGTGCATTACTAGTTGTTCTTTACAAAGGCCCCACAGTGTTTTCCTCTCCATCATCATCTCCCGGTTTACTTAAATGGCCCCTGGAATCCTCAGATCCAAATTGGGTCATTGGTGGGATCTTACTTCTTGTTGCCTATATATTGTTTTCAATCTTGCACATTGTTCAGGTAAATCATACTTATCCCGGGACACCCCTGGATCTTCAACAATGTTAAAAACCTTCAAATTAACCGAACTGAACCTAGGGTTTTCGGAAACTTCCCAGACCCAAGTTATGGAGATTGATTCAGCTGAGTTGGTTGTTGCTTTCTTTTTCAACTTATGTGGGACGATTGTAGCTGTACCAGTTTCCTTAATGGCAGAATCTGAGTTGAGTTCTTGGAGGCTAAGGCCTAGTGTTGCAGTTATTGCAGTCCTGTACTCTGTAAGAATTTACTTACTAACTACAATTTGTAACCTATGCATGATGTATATTTAGGCACAGGCATACCGATAAACCCCAATAAATATACGATAAACTTTCAAAAGTGCGAACAAACTTGTATTCGAAACATATTTGTATCGACTACTTACACCAAATCCGACTAATGTGATTTACTGGTATATGATGTTATGGTTTTGTATATTGTGCAGGGTGTCTTTCAATCATGTAGTTCACTTGCGCTCACATGGGGACTTCATTTGAAAGGGCCTGTCTACATTGCAATTTTCAGTCCACTGTCTATAGCCATTGCTGCTTTTTTGAGTGCTATCCTTGGTGATTCTCTGCATCTTGGAAGGTACTCTAAACTCTTTATTTTCATACTTTTCATGTTACCAATGTTGAGCAGAATTAGTTGAGAAGCAATATATATAGGACTACTGACTCTTCATATTGCAGTATTATGGGAGCAACCGTCATATCAATGGGATTTTATGCTGTAATATGGGGAAAGGCAAAAGAACAGAGGACTTGTTCATCTAGTGGTAAGGTTCCTCTGTTGGAAGAGGAAGACAGAGAAGAACAGTTGCAGTGATTCATTAATGGTTTATGAAATTATCAATGGATCATCTGTATCTGTTTTTGTTTTGGATTGAAATTTATAGATGCTAAGCTGATGAACGATCACCATCATTTTAAACAAAATAATATTGGGTCTAATTCCGACATGTTTGGTAACCAAAAAAAACGGATGGAAAAAAACAAAGCAAACAATCAAACAAGGGTGAATGTTGCATCGATATCATCGCTCACGTAGAAGAAAAAGAACCTGAATCCAGAAAAGTAAGACATATACCTAGGGATGACAAATGAATATAATTTTGTAGATTTTGCACGCACCTTGAAATGGGAATGTATATAAGTTTAGTAGATACTGGGTGGGTATGAATGTAAAAAGTCATATATATCGTGAGTAGTATATAGGTGATGGGTTCAAGATTTTACCCTCGTCGCATCCACCTGTCCACTGATTTGGATCATTAATTATGAATTTAGGTATAATTTCGAAGATTATTCTATAAATCTTAAGATTTTATAGGACATGTCTTGTAATTTAACAAAATGTTATGGTATATATTTTTTTAGAATTAAAAACCGGTGTTTTTTTTATATATTTTATATATCAAATTCTAATCTTTAGAACTAGCTTATGTAATCTATGAGGTAGTTTTCTCGCTCGGGTATGATTGGGTACATGTGAGTACGAGATGGGTGGTGGGTATTCAATTAGATAGTGGATGTGGGGTGAATTTGAGATTTTACATGCATAGAAGGGTGTGAATTTAAAAATTTTACTTGTCGTGAGTGGTAAGTAAGTGATGAATACGAAAATATTAAGTGGTATGAGGATGAGAGAATGGGTATCCGCACCCGTCCTACCCGTTTGTAATACCTATGTATACCCCTCAGAATACTTTTTTTTATTGTTAATATTATATAATGAGCAGTCTGTTGAAAAAGAAAGAAAAAATACGATCTTCATGTCACATGATGTGCCGGATTAATATGCACCACGAATCAATTGTTAGAAAATTAATTTAACTTTTTAATAATAAGTTAAATATATGTCAGTTTAATTAATCGAAATATGAATTTAATTCGGTCAAAAATGAATTTAATTGAGTTCATAAACTTACTTTATTAATTAAAAAATTTATCAATATTACTTGTTGACTTTAAGTTATTATCTATGCAAGTCCTTTTAGTTCCTATTGTACTACACATTAAAAGCGTGAAAAATAAAAGATAAAATCTTTGATAAAGGTTATCTAATTATGTTTTATCTCTATTGTACTACACATTCAAAGTGCGAAAAATAAAAGAGAAAATCTTTTATAAAGGTTATCTAATTATGTTTTCTCTCTTTTCTTATTTTATGTGAATTAATATATTTTTATTTTTCAACAACGTAGTATTAAAGTTAGATTATGGAAAAATGTTTGCTTCTATTTCATTATCATCTTCTTGCGAAATACAATTATGATAGTTGATTTGTTCATGTAAAAGCAATTCTTGAATCACAAATTGCTTAGAAGATTGTTTATAGTGAATATAATGTTCCTGGAGATGAAACAACCTTAAATCAAGGTCAAAAGGATACTTTAGAAAAATAATCGAAAGAAGGATCATCATGTTTTTCCATTAATCCATTAATGTTTAGATTTTTTTTGAAAGAAAATGGATACTCATTAAAAATCCCTCTTCATAATCGACATTAAATCATGTTTTAACGAAAAAAATGGAAGGGGAAAAGAATGCCCAAATACTATTATTATAAGTTCCAAACAATATAGTCCTTAAATAACATGACTTATTATTAATAAGTCTATTCAGCAAGTCATATGGCTTAATATTAATAAATTTGTTCATCATATGATATGATTGTTTTTAATTATCATCAATATAATTAAATTAATCCATTACTTTTCCAACAATCGCCTCTTTTTTCTTTTTCAGTGTTTATCTGGACTCCCTTCATAATTGATCAGCAACTACATCAGTTTTTTCTTGAAACATGTTTGTAGTTCACAAGACAATTCCAATCAAACAGATGAAATACAGACTTAGCTATCTCAAAGGGACTCACAATATTGAAAAATATTTCTCTATTATTCATGTGAATAATATTTCAAATGTCTTTTATGCACAATAACAAAAACTCCATCTGACTAACAAACCAACTAATTCGTTAGCCTAACTATCTAAAAAAAATTAGTTACAACACTCCCCCTCAAGTTGGAGGGTGAAAGATATCTTTAACCCCTAACTTAGAAACTAGTTGCTTGTGATGTTGTGAGCCAAGTGCTTTGGTTAGCACATCTGCTAACTGTTCTTCAAAGATAATATGTTCAGTTTTGATCAAGCCTTTCTAGATTTTTTCTCTAATGCGGTAGTTAATTTCTATGTGTTTGGTACACTAATGATAAACATTGTTTGTTCTAATATGAAGTGAAGCTTTGTTGTCACAATAGAGGTACATCAATTGTTAATTTGAGACCCCAAATTCATTCATTAATCCATTCAGCCATAAACCTCAGTTACTACCACAACCATGCTTCTAAACTCAGCTTCTGTTGAGGATCATGCAATTGTAGCTTGCTTCTTTGATTTTCAGGAAATTAAAGAATTTTCAAGCTTGATGCAAAAATTCGATATTGATCTCCTTGTCATAGGGTATGATGCATCCATCAATATCCATTGACCAATATATATTTCTTAATGTACTTAACCTGTAACATCCCATACACAGGGTTAGTGTTCGAATTGTAAAATTTTAGAATGTAGTGACTAAAATTATATAAATTTAAAAGTTTAGAGACTTAAGTGGAATATTTTTAAGTAGGATTGAATAGCAAAGGAGGAATGGAAGGTAAAAATGGTCATTTGACAAGGAAAATAATTTTAAAAAAATTGGTTATGGTTATATTATAACCACATGGAGATTATGGAAGGAAAAATCAAGATTTCCAGAGCTTTCTTCCTCCTTCAGCTGTGAACCCCATTTAGAAAAGGTGAGTGTCATGATTGTTGATCATTTATTAAATTTAAGCTTGGTTTATGTTCTTTAGATAATACTTAATCTTAAGGAAAGCTTAAGTTGTCTTAAAACCAAAAGATGAAAGAGTTAGAAAAGATTTAATATAATAGGTGGTTAAGTGAAATTATGGAAAAGAGTTAGTAAGTGAGTTTCGAGATTAAATTTGACTTGTCATCAGTTAGAATAAGAAGTATAAAGTGTTAGAAATGAAATTAGAACATGTTGGAAATTTAGTAAAATTCTTGGTTTCACGAATTAGGATGATATTTTGAAGATAATGATGTGTTATATGGATATAAGATGGTTTGAGTAAGTGTAGTTAAGTTTAATGGCATGAAAGGAGTTAAAAATGAAAGGTTTAGGTTGGTACTGGTAAATTTTTGGGTTAAATGAGTGAATTATGTGTTAGGTGTATCAGTATTGATTCATCTAGTATCGATACTTCAAAGAGAAACGAGTGATATTTTGGGTATGGGTATCGATACCGATTGAACAATATCGATACCATAAGCCAAAATTGGATAAGTTATTCAAGGAGCATCGATACCTAAAGGGTAGTATCGATACCAAGGGTACCGATACCATTAGGCGAGTATCGATACCATTTTTGAAAAAGAATTCCAGAACCAGGAAAGGGTATCGATACTAAGGAACAATATCTATGCCACAATAAAGGAAGTATCTGTACCATACCTTGGGTACCAATATTACTCAAATTGGAAATTTAAATTAAGTACTTCTTTTAGCTGAGGTTACTATGAACGAATTATAATGCTTAGAATTCTGATATTCATATCAAATGTATAATTGTGTAGATATCGAGCATAAGCAAGTTCTGGAACGATTGAAGAGTTAGAAATGATCAAGAGATGAATAAAAGTTATAGGAGTTGATCGGACTCAGCGAGGCTAAGGTGAGTGCATACTATAGTATAAATATTGTTTTATGTAAACAAGACTTGTGATCAGTCTATTTCCTATGTCTGATTTCATGGTTAAATAGTTATGAACATGTATATGTTATGATCATTATGAGTATATGCATAAGTGAAATATGTTTCTATGTTATGATATATGTTATGTGATCCATGTGAACATAAGATAACAAAAAATAAGCTATATGATATGAGATAAGTGATTATATGCACATATGATATATGTTATGAGATAGAACATATGTGATTACATGAGAAGTGATATAAGTTATATGAGTATATGTATATGTGATGAATTAGTTGACTATATGAACATATAAATGTTTAAGCCAATGTTATGTGATATGAGAGCTATGGGTATAATTGACATGCCAAGAGTCAAGAGTTCTAGGAGGTCCTTCAGGACATATATAAGGTCATTCGGGACAATTTTATATGGCACTCAGTGCAAATTTATATGAGCTGTGGTGACAGTATATGTGCATAACCTCAATGTACTCACAAACCTTAAGTTCTCAATAATGTACATGGACACATAAAAGTTATAAAAATAATTACCTTTATGATAAGATGACATTTTGTTATTCGTTAAATGCATTATTATATATATTATTATTGAGTAGTTATATGGTGATTGTGATTACATACTGAAATGATTGGATTGCATGTTCATGACTTAAGTATTTCATTAGTATACTATATGCCTCACTAAGTCTGTGACTTAGCGTGTGAGTGTTTCACAAGTAGGTACCAAGAAGCAGGAAGATCAGAGTTAGGATCCATCAAGGCAGCATACATTTTACAGAATATCATATCAAAAATAATTCAAACAGTATATCATTTTGTTGTATTATTTATGTTGGCATGTAATCAAGTTTAAATCACACATGCTCTGATCGATTTTGTAATATTTTGATTATACTTATGTAAATTATTTTACTTTAATTTTAATGAAAAGTTTAATTTTTCCATGATTTTGTAAGAGAAAATGTATTTGAAAAGTCAATGTGACACATCAGAATCGTATACGGGTCAGGTACAGGTTGGAGGTGTTATATTTAATGGTATCAGAGCTAATATTTAGCCGATTCTAGGCATAAATCGAAGTTAAGAGTGTCTTTAAAAATATATATGCCAACAAAATAGTGAGAACTTCTGATTTGATAGAGTGATGAGTATGATGTCTTGGTAATAAAATTATATGGTTATGTCTTATTAGATGTCAAAACACGAGAGCTCCGGAAATGAAGCGGAAGATGATAGACCAGAAGGGAGTAGTAATTCACCTGCCCTGGCTAGGCAATGTAAAGAACAAACATCTTCAGGAGTGCTTGTATAAGATCAAGATATGCTCTGCAGGACGTTGGACGTTATTCTGACGTATTTCCAACCTCCTTCTCCCTCAACTCAAAGAATGAATATTGCGAAGGAGTTGAAAGGATTAGGAGCTCCAGAATTCAAGGGTGAATCCAAAGAAGGTCCTGTTACTGCGGACCTTTGGCTTAATGATGTAAAGATAATGCTAGATGGGCTCCACTGTTCTGAGGTGGAGAAGGTAGATAGAGTGGTTTCATTGCTTTGTGGGCAAGCGAGAATATGGTGGACGAATGTAACCATGCAAATGAAAAGTGGCCAAGTGATATGGTCCTTGTTTTTATAAGAATTCAAGCACAAGTATATAGGGGATCAATTTATAAGGCAAATGAAGCAAGATTTTATGAGTCTGAAGCAGTTGAATATCACTGTGTATTAGTACGAGTGTGAGTTTAATAAATTAAGTCGTTTTGCTGCTGAACTTATTTCGACTGAGAATGATGCAAGTGAATGGTTTGTTGAAGGCTTACGTCCGAGATTGAAAGAAATGTTGATTGTTTTGAATTTGTCCTCGTTCCAAGAAAGCAGGTGCTTCATTGAGTTTTGCACCATCAAAGAGGGGAATATATTCTCCAGCCTACCTAATAAAACATTTCAATAAAACAATTCACATAATGAGCAGAAATTTCCATGATCCATATTCGGAAAAATCATATTTTTCTAGTGAAAACAATTATTAAAATATCATGCATTATTCAATCATAATCCATAAATCATCAACCAGTAAATCAAAATTTTCAGTGAAACATATTTCAAATCAGATAAAATAATCGGGTAGCACATAGGGAACATACCTCGTAAAATAGGGACACATGGCAAAACTACTGAGCACCGGCCTTGCCACGCTCTGCTACAGTGCTCGATCCTAATTCATAGCAAACTGAGTTAATATCAAAGTAATATTCCAATCGAGGTATTCTTAAAGTTCAAGGTTCCTACGAGTGACTATTGGCTCATGTGGTCTAGCAGATCAAAAAGAGTTGGGTCGAGCTGGCGAGCGATCAAATAAGTCTCGATTACCTTCAAATAAAAATAATTAATCAATCTCAAGTCTTACTTTAATTATTCTAAAATTAAAACACTTAATTACATAAACATATTTGGGTTTGACAGTCAATTTGGAGGCTTTCGAGTTTGAATTTGGCGAAACGTATTTCAAAATCGGACTTAGGACGTCGAAAAATATAAAATAAGACTTTTCAAAAATTGACTTTTTTGGGCAAAGTCAATGGTCATACCGGTCAAAGGTCTGACCGGATAAAGTTAACGGTTTGAATGGTTAAGGTTAATGGTCAGATCGGTCAATGGTTTGGGTCAGGTCAACCTGGTTCAATTCTGCCTGGACCGGTTCCAGAAATTTCTTGAACCGACAAGAGACCACCACACATACTGCCAGCGTGTGGCGGCACGTGCGGCAATGATAGGGACCATTTTCACCAACCGATTACTCCAAATTCAACTATGGCCTCAATTACATCAAAACCTAATCCAATATCACCAATAAACCAGGCCAAACTATCAACAACAACCAATCGGTAACTTACCTAATAGTGGTCTAAGACGATGTCAACGAGGAACGCAATCGGTCAGGTTTTTCTCGCACGACACCGGTGAATGCAGCGGTGAGGCAAAACAACGTTGGAGGTGGTTGGAATCGTCGAACATTCACTCGGTGATGGGATTTTCTTGGCTCCTCCATGGCGAATGACGGTGATTCACGACGGAATAGGGGTTGGGTTTTGGTCGCCAACCGACATTGAGTCTATTGGTGGTGTCAGAGTGACAAATGGTGGCTAGACAGTGGCGGATTGAGCCAATAACGAGGATCGACAAGGAAGATGAATATTTAGGGTTAAAGATTATGTTTGATTTGGGGGAAATTTAGAGTTAAATTTATCGGGGTAAGTTTATTTTTCACTAAAGTAATAAAAATGATAAATTCGAGTTCAAGTCCTTGAATTTTCTGTAACTTCTTTAAATGGTCTATCAGCTTTAAATATTTTACAATCTAGTCCCTAAATTTCAACCAAATAAATTCTAAATTTTAACCTTCTATTTTATTTCTAATTTTCTATAAATTGGGCTATGACAGGGAAGAAATTGTGGGAAAATGTTGAAAATTTTCCTATGGCTTAGAAATGATATTAGAAGTATTATATGTGATTTGGATCAATTTGGAACATTGAAAGTGAAAAAGGGCTAGTGTTGAGTTAATCTATTGATGGAATCGGCCAAGAGGGGGGTGAATTGGCAATAAAAATTTTGGTGGAAGCTTTTGCAGAAAATTGAAAATAATTGCACAGCGATTTAGAGTGGTTCGACTTTCTCAACCAAAGTCTACGTCCATTACCTTAGCTATCCACACTAAGGATTTCCACAAATTCACTCATTTGTCTTTCTTTTGAGGACAAAAAGTAACCTTACAAACCCTCAAGAATTATACCCCAAATTCTTGAGAACACTCTCTCCCAAATAGAACAATACAAATTTGCAAACTTACAAGGAAATCCTCACAAGGTAGATTGTTTGCACAATTCTAGAACAAAGAAAAGAACTCTAAAAAATGAATACAATTGAGCACAATAAGTGTTCTTGAAAGCAAGATGAATATTGAATGAAAACAAATAGGCTTGAAATGCTCAAACTTGAGGTTTGATGCTTTCTCTTTGATTCTCTCTTGATTCTAGTTACTTGATGTTTCTTGTTGTTGATCAATGGCTTCTAAGCTTACTTAAATACACCTTGAATCACTTTTGAATGATGGGGATCATTAATGAATATAATATAGTCGTTTTAGTGTGAAAACAATTAATTAAAACAGTTGGGAGCGTCAGTGCATCGATGCATACCCATGGTACATCGGTGCATCAGTGTAAAATTCATATATTTTGACTGTTGGACCCTTAGTGCATCGGTGCACTAAGAGTGCATCGATGCATCAAGTGCATTCGATGTTTAAAAATAGCCATAGTGCATCGATGCATGGCTGGTGCATCGATGCATCAAATGCATTCGATGTTTTCATAAAATCTTCAGTGCATCAGTGCATGGTATGTGCATCGATGCATGAAATGCATTCGATGTTCAATTTAATTCATGGTGCATCGATGCATGGATTGGTGCATCGGTGCATCAATCTGAAAATTGATTTTAGGCTTGGGTTCAAAATACTTTGTGAAATTTGTTTCAAAAATATATTAAGTATAAAACACAATTTTACACAATTAGTAAGGTTTGAAATTGATCTTAAAAGACTTGGAGTAATAATTTGATATTCAATTAATTAAATCGAATATACTTAGAAAATCATTTGTAAAATCTTAAAATTCATTTAAATTTAATTTGTTAACGAAACACAAAATATTTTCAACAATCTCCCCCTTTTTGATATAACAAAACATTTGTGTTATTTTAAGATTTTCTAAAAATTAATTTCAATTTAGAAAAATTATTCCCCCTTACTATAACACTTCTCCCTTAAAACATTTTAACACTTAACATTTTCTCCCCCTTTTTGTTAAATCAAAAAGTAAAAATTGATTTGAACAAGGTTTTGAAAAATATAGCCAATTGATTAAATATCTATCTATATATATATATATATATAGCTTAAGCTGCTAAGATCACAATCAAAAGAGAGTTAGCCATTAGTTTCATGATCAATATTCATAAAAATGTGAAATGGTAAATTGGTCATATTGCAACTAAAAAATAACTAATGCATATATTGTAACAAAGCAAAATATATATAATATCTAATAGTCGTCCAACAATCAAAGAAAGATAACCCAAGATGTTTTAACAATTCAAGTTCATCCCAAAAAAAAATAAGTCTATTCATCCATTGAAGGATCGGGAGGAGGAGGAGGGTAACGTGCTCTCATCTCAAGTGAGAGTGCATCCAAACGATCATTCATATCTTGTTGTTGAGCTCCCAAGGTAGAGAGCTGGGACTCAATGAATGTGAAGCACGAATCCATGGACGCATACCGTAAATCAAATGTCTCCAAGAACGAACGAAAATACGGAGGCATTTGTTCTTCTTGTGGAGCAGGTTCCGGTGCAGGCTCGTCATCAGGTACGTGATCATCGATGTCTTGCATAAGTTGTTGAAATTCAGGATCATCTTCATCAGCCAGAGCTGGAGGAGGAGGAGCACGAGAGGAGCTAGGAGCAGCTCATGAGGAACTAGCTCCCAGAGTTTGCTTTCTGGGTCTAAAAACCCATTGACCGGTAACCTCGTCTTGCTTCCAATCCGCTTTCTTCAAGGATGTGAGATTGATTTGATTTTGAAGAGGGATAGGATTGTCAAGAGAAACGTCTAGACCAAGTTTGATAAAGAGGTTACTAATAAGACATCAATAAACTAAATGTTTCGACATGTTTTGAAGGAGCAATGTTTATAACATCAACTAGTTGACTGAAGATAATGTGGGGTAGATTGATTTTGATTTTATTTTTAAGACAATACATCCACCATAAATCCCTAGCACGAAGTGTGGAGTACCTACCTCCGGATGGTCTAAACTACCAAGATATCATCAAATGGAGAAAACGATCGTGATGAGATCGTAGAGTACTAACACTTGAGTTTGAAATATAGGGATATTCCACATTTTCACTTTCATTATATACACCATTATCATCTAACCCAAAACGAAAAGCTATAGTCTCGGGGTCAATATTAATATATTGGCCTAAAAGATAGGATCTAATGGCTATAGTTCCACATTGAGTTTCATTTTGAATACATACCACATTGGAATAGAAAATGCGGACCAATTGTTGATAGACAATGAGTTTAAGTTTAAACAATTTATCAAACTTCCAAGCTTTAAGAATTGGAAGGTATTCGAAATCGATGTCAACCATAGCTTGAAGCGAAGGAATATGCTCTTCATGAATTCTATAAGTTTGGAAAGAGTTTCTGTACCTAGAGTACAATTCATCTCTACGACGCTCAGGCATGTTAAAACAAGATCCTAATAAAGATGAAAGTGGAGGAGGAACGGGATTAAGAGGTTGAGGAATGGGAGGACGTTTTGGTTTGATTGACTCGAAGATGACCTAGGTCGTTTAGGATTTGACATGATTAAAGGAAATTGGAATAAGGAATGTCACCTACAATTTGAAACACATGTATGCATAATCAATCCCAAAACTCAAATGAGTCCTCAATAATTCAAGGTTCTCTAAACCATATCCTAATGGGCATGTTTTGAAAAACTATTTAAGATTAGTATGTGATAATCATAATATAGTTTTCATGAAAACAAAACAATTAAATAAAAAAATCTTAAACTTTTTTTTTTTAAAAATTCGAAATTAAATTTTTTTTTTTGAAAAATTGTTTGTTTTTGACGAAATTGGTAGTAAAATCTAGTTTAGAACCAACAAACAATCAATGTCCGATATAATGTGCATTGTAGAACTAATCAAAACTAGTTCTAAAATCAAAAGTTTGTAAAATAGAGGTTTTTAGAAAAATACCTTGAAAATTCGGATTGAGAGGGATGAAGAGTTGTTTTGCACGATTTAATGATTGAAGCAGATTTGCAAGTTGAAAATCTTGAAGATTCCGACAAAAAATTGTTGATTTTGAGCAAGAATGGAGATTTTAGAGAGAGAGGGACGAACGGTTTGGAGAGAGGGTTTTTAGGTTTTGAGAAAATGAAGAAAATAAGGCATTTTATCCCAAAACCCGACGGATGCATCGATGCATGACCAGGTGCATCGATGCACATTCAAGGTGTGCATCGGTGCACATTCAAAGGGATGTATCGATGCACTAGGCATAGAAATGTCAAAAATCCATTTTAAAACACTCAGAATGCTAAATTAATTAGCTTTAGTGGTATTGGCAACTCAAATATTGAAAATTAATCATGTTCAATCAATAAAATTAATCTTTAAACAACAATTTGAACATAAAATTAATTTTCACCAAATAACATAAACTCCCCTAACTAATAGCAAGAATGCAATAAAAAATTATCATTATAAGCATTTTTCATTTATTCTTAAAATGCTAAAAACTATTTTAAACACTAAGTGAAGCTAGGTCAGTTAAACCTAATTCTCTCCTAAATGTCCAAAATCTTTCTTTGTCTAAAGGTTTTGTAAAGATATCCGCTAATTGGTGCAAAGTATCAACAAATTCTAGAACTACATCTTCCTTAGAGACATGGTCTCTAATGAAGTGATGTCTTATTTCAATGTGCTTAGTTCTAGAGTGTTGGATGGGATTTTTAGTGAGACAAATAGCACTAGTATTGTCACACTTGATAGGAATAGTTCCTACTTCAATTCCATAATCAAAAAGTTGTTGTTTCATCCATAAAACTTGTGCACAACAACTACCGGCTGAAATGTATTCCGCTTCAGTGGTAGATAATGCAACACAATTTTGTTTCTTTGAAAACCAAGAAATCAGCATATTTCCAAGGAATTGGCAAGTACCGGAGGTGCTTTTCCTATCTAATTTGCATCCTCCATAATCCGCATCAGAAAAAGCATGCAAGCTAAAGTTAGAGTCTCTTGGATACCAAAGTCCTAAACTAGGAGTGTCCTTAAGGTATCTAAAGATTCTCTTAACAGCTAGTAAATGTGATTCCTTAGGACATGATTGAAATCTAGCACATAAGCAAACACTAAACATAATGTCCAGTCTACTTGCTGTAACATCCCCAAAAGCCGGATCAGTGACTAAAATGTAAATTTTGGAAACTGTGTGCTCAATTTTGAAATAAGTTAAAAGTGTTGGGATTTAAGTAAAGAATGTTGATGATGGATTGAATAGCATAGATGGATAATTAAAGGGGTAATTTAGTCTTTTCAGATTAAAGGATATTTTGTATTTCCTTTAAATACAGGTGATATACGTGGGTTTTGGGAGAGTTCTGGAAGCCTTCTTCTTGCTTCTTCTTCTTCTTCTCGTAGCTCCAGCTTAAAGGTAAGTTTGATTTTTAACTGTTAATTTCTGGAATTTATAAGTTGGTTTTGAATCTTTGGGGGTTATAAGCTTAAGGAAAGCTTGTATAACTTAAACATCAAGAAGGGAGAATTAGAAAGGAATTTCTATTAAAAGATTAGAAATGAAGTTTTGATATAGAAAGGTTTTTGAAATTCTAAGGATGAATTTGACTTGTCATCAATCTAATTAAGAAGTATAAAGTGTTAGAATTGGAATTAGAACACATTGAAAATTTGGTATGATTTTTTGAATCTCGTATGGAATATAGGATTTTGAGGTTTAAGATGAATAAATGAATATAGATTGGTTTAAGTATGTGTACTAGAGTTAAGAATGAAAGGGGATGATATGAATGTTTGAGAGGAAATGAAGTAATTTTCGGGTTGAAAATATGATTTCTGGCAAGGGGAATCGGTACCCATTCAAGGGGAACCGATACCCCTTCAAACGACAAAATTTCCAGAATGTCATGAGGGAATCGATACCCCCTCAGTAGGGAACCGATTTCCCCTAAAGAAAAAAATGGGAATATTGGTTTAATAAGTTCGTTTAAGTTGCTAGTATCTAATTAAAAGGTGTAGGTATCTAATGATTACCTCGAAATGTACATTTATGTAGATTCTACGCATAAAGAAATTCCGGAACGTTTGGCAAGTAAGATCGATCAAGGGAAAGATAAGAGATTAAAATTGACTAGTGAGGCCAGGTGAGTGCATATTCAATAGTATACGATGTGCGATGGGAATAAGACTTGCGATGAGTCTATTTCCTAAAGTGTTACACATGAATTCATGATTAAAGGCATGAGTGGAATATGCATGTATGTATGCTTGATTATATGGATTGATCTGTTCTTTTATGTGTTGGATGATAAAGTATAAGTAATTCCATAAGAAAGGTTATGCATTATATGAGATATAAACTATGTGATCATAGTAAAATATAATTATTATTATATGATAAGTGAAATAAGCTGGATATTGATCTATAGGATGAAGTGAGAATAGTACACTAACTAGGAGATTTGAACATAAATGATAAGATGAACATATAAGATAAGCTAGATGGGAAAGATTCATATGTTTAAATAAAACTATAACACATGGGTTGTATGATAGAAATTATGAAGTTATATGAGAAGATTATAGGAGTTATGAAATTGAATTAAGTAAACATTATTATATAGAGAAATAATAGAAGTGAGATATGTTATAAGTCTGCCCTAGATGAATATGATACGAAATATAAGAGTGCTATATGATTTATATTAGGATAATCTTGAGGATATATATATATAGATATGAACTGAAATGAAATGAGTTATATGAATACACAATTATGTGATGAAATGGTGGATTACCTGAACATGTGAATATATATATATAATGTCTAAGAGAAGGCATAAGATTAAGATATAAGCAATGTGACTATAATATGTGCTCTCAGTGATATGACTTATAAGTATTTCTATTATAATGTTACATGATATGTTATGTATGTTAAAGGAATTATGTGATGGTATAAGAATTGATATGAAATATATATGTGAAAACAAGTAATGTTATGAGACAAAACCTATGATTATAAGCTACGTGAAAGTGTTCCTATCTGTTATATGAAGTATATCATATGTGAACATATATGATGAGTATGTGTACATGAATAAGGTGATTGGGTGAGAATGATAGAAATATGAAAACATGACATATGTGACATGTGAATTATATGGAATGATCTACGTGTAAGTGAACTACGTGACTATGTGATCATATGAAAAAGCTATGTGATACGTGATATGTGAAAGTGAATTACAAGTTTATGTGAATATTTGAAATGAAATAAATGATAACGCCCATGTTATGTGTCATGAGAGCTAGGGGTATAGTTGGCATGCCAAGAGTCGGGTCTACGAGGTTCTTCGGGACATATGTATTCTTTGGAACATGTGTGAAGTCTGGAAAGACACATACTTGATCCCTAGCATATGTATATGATTCTTAAAGAATTCTATGTGGTCCTTATGGACATTATTATATGGCATTACGTGCAATTCTACGCGGTTCTTCGGGACATATGTATATTCTTTGGAACATGTGTGAAGTCTGGAAAGACACATACTTGATCCCTAGCATATGTATATGATTCTTAAAGAATTCTATGTGGTCCTTATGGACATTATTATGGCACTACGGTGCAATTCTACGCGGTTCTTCGGGACATATGTATATTCTTTGGAACATGTGAAGTCTGGAAAGACACATACTTGATCCCTAGCATATGTATATGATTCTTAAAGAATTCTATGTGGTCCTTATGGACATCATTATGGCACTACGGTGCAATTCTACGGGGCACTTCGGTGCGTTTATACGAGCTGTGGTGACAGCATAGTGCACAACCTCTATAGACTCACATATCGATAGTTCTCACATATGTACATGGGCTAATCCAGAGATATGAACAAATATAAGTTAGTATGAAATGCTATAGAAATGATATGATGTTTGTGTGTATAGTGTTTGATTGAAAAAGTATGTGATTATATGATAAACTGTAAATGATGAATTATGTGTATGTATGTATTTACTGCAATTAATGATTTTTATACGATATGAAAAATGCATGGAATTGCTATAACATGATAGAACAGAACATGCATGTATCAATATATGTTTTAAAGTGCATTAAGTTGTTATGCCTCACTAAGTCTTCGACTTAGCGTGTGATTGTTTCACACGTAGGTTTCGAGAAGAGAGGGATGCGGAGTAAGACAGGTCAGTTTCCTTACCAAAAATCAGATCAGAAATATTGACAAAGTATGTATTTGGTTATGTATAAAGTGTTGGCATGTAATAAGTCATTAAGTACGAGCACTCTGATAAAGTCTTTATTTTGATTTAAATAAAGTTTTAAATTTCCCTGGATTTTTCTTAAGAGTCAAGGTTTGAAAAGTCAATGTGACACTTCGGACTCGTATCCGGGTCGGATACAGGTTGGGGTGTTACACTTGCAGTTAGATAAAGTAGAGATCCAATCATTGACCTATATAATTTAACATCTACACATTTACCTCATTCATCTAAGTCAAGCTTTGTTGAAGAGCTCATTGGAGTGTCACGAGGTTTAGCATTTTCCAGTCCAAACTTCTTGAGCATATCTTTGATGTACTTAGCTTGATTGATGAAGATGCCATCTTTTCTTTGCTTGATTTGGAGTCCCAAGAAAAATGAGAGCTCCCCCATCATGCTCATCTCAAACTCACTTTGCATTAGCTTAGAAAATTCTTGGCAAAGAACATCATTAGTAGAACCAAATATTATATCATCAACATAGATTTGAACTACTAATAAATCTTTACCTTTATGTTTTTAAAACAATGTAGTGTCAACCTTCCCTTTTGAAAAACCTTTTTCAATTAAAAAATTTGACAATCTTTCATACCAAGCTCTAGGAGCTTGTTTTAAACCATAAAGAGCTTTTGTCAATTTAAGAACATGATTCGGAAATTTTGAATCTTCAAAACCTGGAGGTTGTTCCACATACACTTCTTCCTTTATAAAAACCATGTAAAAATGCACTTTTAACATCCATTTGATATAATTTAAATTCATGAAAACATGCAAATGCTAATAACATTCTAATTGCTTCCATTCTAGCTACAGGAGCGTATGTTTCATCATAGTCTATGCCCTCTTCTTGAGTATACCCTTGAGCAACAAGTCTAGCCTTGTTTCTCACTATATTACCACTCTCATCAAGCTTATTTCTAAATACCCATCTAGTACCTACAGTAGATTTATTACTAGGTCTTTCAACTAATGTCCATACTTTACTTCTCTCAAATTGATTTAACTCTTCTTGCATAGCCATAATCCAATGTTCATCATTTAATGCTCTTTAATATTCTTAGGCTCTATGCATGAGATAAATGCAACATAATTACAAATATTTCTAAGAGAAGATTGAGTTGTTACCCCTTTTGATGGATCACCTATAATTTCACCATCCTTGATATAGTTGTACTCTCTTGGATAAGATACTTCCCTTTCTTCAATGGTTGGATTCTCAAGAGGATCATGAGTTTGAATTTATTTCCCGTGCCTTGTAGTAATGCTCCTTTTCCTACAAACATAGATTAATTTCTAATTTTTGGTACCCAAATTCTTTTGGGTCCATATTCATTAGTTTCCAAAATCCTAGTCCCCTTAGGTATCCATTTGTGTAGGATATCCTTATCTTTAGTAGTAATGAGCTCCTTAGGAACCCATATACTTCTAACGATTTTTTCATTAGAGGTTCTTTGGGGACCTCTATAATTGTAGTTTTTAAAACTTTTTCTAACAAAGTTGGATTTTTAATTTTCTCCACTTTCAAAACGTTTTGTTCCAACTTTATCAAAAGAAGCTTTAAGATCATCAATTTTCTTTTGATGATCATCATTGACCTTTGAAAGTAAATTTTGCAAATCTAAATTTTTTCCCAAATGCCATCATATTTCTGAAGAAGGTTCCGATGAAGAAGAACAAGAAGTAGCAAACTTGTGCTTGATGGCATTCGGGGAAGATTCTAAGGTAACCTCTAACTCATTGATGAGGCTCATTGACCTTAGAATCTTCCCCGAATGCCATCAAGCACAAGTTTGCTACTTCTTGTTCCTCTTCATCGGAACCTTCTTCATCGCTCCATGTAGCCACATGAGCCTTGTGCTTATTCTTTGATTGAACCTTCCTCTTTAATTGTGGGCAATCATATTTGACATGCCTTGGCTTTTTGCATTCATAGCAAATGATCGGGTCCTTTTCTTTTGGTTCATTTTTGAGGCCTTCATTTCGTTTGAATTTTCTTCCTCAGTAAGGTCTCATCATTTTTCTGAACCGTTTGGAAAACAATTCCATTTCCTCGTCATCGTCATCTTCATCCAAAGCACTCTCATTTTTGGTGGATTTGAGAGCAACTCCAATGTTTTTCTTCTTCTCCTTCTCCTTTGGTGTCTCTTCAATCTTATCAAGGTCCACCTCATCTTCAAGCATCATTTCATGAGTGAGGAGTGAACCGATTAGCTCTTCAAGAGTTAAGGATGTTAGATCCTTAGACTCGATGATTGTCGTCTTCTTTGATTGCCACAATTTTAGGAGGGAGTAAACTAACTTCCTCACAAGCTTTTCATTTGAAATGATCTCTCCATATGATTTGAGACCATTGACAATCGTTGAAAATCTATCCGTCATAGCTTTGATATCTTCATTTGGTTTCATCCTGAAATTTTTATAGCTATGCGTTAGAATATTAATTTTAGATTTCTTTACCTCATCGGTACCTTCATGAGTGACTTGAAGTTTATCTCATATTTCTTTGGCGGTTGTACAAGATGAAACTCTTCCGTATTCATCTGGTCCAAGAGCACAAAATATGATATGGATGGCTTTGGAGTTGAGCTGGAACATTTTTGTCTCTCCTTCACTCTATAATCTTGGATGAGTGAGAGGCTTGAAGTATCCTTCTTCTACGACATTCCATGCTCCCATGTCACTTGCTTTAATGAAGTACATCATTCTATTCTTCCAATAGGCATAGTTAGCCCCATTGAAGAAATGATGCTTGTTGACGGGCATCGAATCGAGATCGGAGTCGAAGTTTGAAGCGGAGGCCATTGATGACTTTGATTATCGATATAACTCTTCCCGAATCGACTCAAGAGGTGATTAAACCTTCAAATGAATGAGTTAGGCTCTGATACCAATTGTTGAGTTAATCGATTGATGGAATCAACCAAGAGGGGGGTGAATTGACAATAAAAATTTTGGTGGAAGCTTTTGTAGAAAATTGAAAATAATTGCACAGCGATTTAGAGTGGTTCGACTTTCTCAACCAAATTCTACGTCCACTACCTTAGCTATCCACACTAAGGATTTTCCACAAATTCACTAATTTGTCTTTCTTTTGAGGAAAAAGAGTAACCTTACAAAACCTCAAGAATTATACCCTAAATTCTTGAGAACACTCTCTCCCAAAGAGAACAATACAAATTTGCAAACTTACAAGGAAATCCTCACAAGGTAGATTGTTTGAACAATTCTAGAACAAAGAAAAGAACACTAAAAAATGAATACAATTGAGCACAATAAGTGTTCTTGAAAGCAAGATGAATATTGAATGAAAAAAATAGGCTTGAAATGCTCAAACTTGAGGTTTGATGCTTTCTCTTTGATTCTCTCTTGATTCTAGTTGCTTGATGTTTCTTGTTGTTGATCAATGGCTTCTATGCTTGCTTAAATACACCTTGAATCACTTCTGAACATTGGGGATCATTAATGAAGATAATATAGTCGTTTTAGTGTGAAAACAATTAATTAAAACAGTTGGGAGCGTCAGTGCATCGATGCATACCCATGGTGCATCGGTGCATCAGTGTAAAATTCAAATATTTTGACCGTTGGACCCTTAGTGCATCGGTGCACTAAGAGTGCATCGATGCATCAAGTGCATTCGATGTTTCAAAATAGCCAGAGTGCATCGATGCATGGTTGGTGCATCGATGCATCAAATGCATTCGATGTTTTCATAAAATCCTCAGTGCATCGGTGCATGGTATGTGCATCGATGCATGAAATGCATTCAATGTTC
Organism: Hibiscus syriacus; assembly: GCF_006381635.1. NCBI lineage: Eukaryota > Viridiplantae > Streptophyta > Magnoliopsida > Malvales > Malvaceae > Hibiscus > Hibiscus syriacus. The sequence goes on along the minus strand of NW_024062828.1, from coordinate 397,022 downwards.
AATTTAATTCATAGTGCATCGATGCATGGATTGGTGCATCGGTGAATCACTCTGAAAAATTGATTTTAGGCTTGATTTTGGTTCAAAATACTTTGGAAATTTGTTTCAAAAATATATCAAGTATAAAACACAATTTTACACAATTAGTAAGGTTTGAAATTAATCTTAAAAGACTTGGAGTAATAATTTGATATTCAATTAATTAAATCGAATATACTTAGAAAATCATTTGTAAAATCTTAAAATTCATTTAAATTTAATTTGTTATATCGAAACACAAAATGTTTTCAACAGCTAGTTTATAAGTTCTTGGAATTGTGGGATATTATTGTAAGAATGTAATATTTGAAGGGTTCAATGTTGATTTTTGATATTTGTAATGCTGGAAATTAAGTTTGAAAGTTGTTTGGAACCAAATTGCAAATTTGGTAAAAATTATAAGTGGAATTCGAAATGTCTCAACCTTGGGGACTTGTTTGCAAGTTATTAAATGTAGAGGTGTTGTTTGGGGGTAAATTATTGAATGCTGGAAAATTTATTAGTATGCTGAATTTTGAATTAAATATTGAGTTGGGTTGAATTACAAAGTTATAAAGTTAGGTATTTGAAAATCGAAAGTTTAGGAAAGTTTGGGTTGAAATTATAATGTTTTGAATGTTGAAGCATTGATTTGGGTATTTTATTAAAGTGCTTGAATTTTATTAATTAATTTGCAATGATCATAATGGTAAAGGACCATTATGAATTAAATGGAAAGGCTGAGGTGAATTCTAAAAAAAAAGAATTCACAATTTGTGGCTTATTTGTGTAAATTAGCAAAAGATAAAGGGTTAAGGATGAAAATAAATATTCATAGATTTGGAAGAGTATTTTGAGAAGTTGGAAATTATAATGGAAATGTGATTTAGTGTTATATCGATTTAATCTTGATTTTTATTTTATAGAATTGAATGTTAAAATCATATTATGTTAGTACGATACTAATACGTAGTTTGAACATTTTATGTTATTATTTGATATTGTCAGACTACGATAAACCTAGCGATCCGAATGATCCGAAAGAAAATGGCAAAACTCGTGACTAGGATTATTGTATATCAGTTCTGTAGTGAGGCAAATAATGAGTGCAGTTTATTTATTTAATTATTTCAATTGAGGACGACTTGCGATAAGTCAACCTCACATTATTTATTTCAAAGTTATGAATTATGTTTGATTTTGGAATTATATCCGTAATATTTTAATAAGTTTTATGAATGATTTTGGGTATGAACTCCCATGTCATGTTTTACAAATGTGATTTAAATATAATTCTGATTATGATATTATTTTTATCAAATGATTACGAATTGAACTAAAGCTCACTGTATGTTATATTGAGAGTCAAAGGTACAATTGGTATGCCATGAGCTGGAATGATTATATTCTGATTCCGTAATACTGTGGTGTACCAGAGTGTACACTAGTATATATATTCCGATGTGATTGCACTTTGTGTGCATATTGTGATTTCCGATGTGATAGCACTATTTGTGCTTATTTGTTCTGATTCTGATGATAGCCCTGAGATATGTATTGCACACCCTTATCTGACTCATGTACCTTATATTCTCTTAAATATACTTTGGGCTATAAAAATGAAATATGAAAATTCTGAAAAGTGTCTGACTATAAAGGAATGTTGACAGATTATTCTGTCTGATATGACTTATTATGATTTTGTAAAAATCATAAGATGATTCTTTTCAGGTTTATGATAAAGAAACAACATGAGATATCCGATTTGAACGTTTTGTCTGTTTTATTTTAAATAATTTTAAATATTTTGATACTTTATTTATTCTCACCTTTAGTATTATTGTCTCACGAAGTTGTACTTAGCGTGTGATGATTTTCATGCATAAGGTCTGATTGAGATATAATGTTTTGTGAGGAGCCTCTCAAGTGTTTTGTGAAGATCATTCATAATATCAATATCAGTAAGACATCATTGATGTTTCTTTTGACTAGTAGTGGCATGTATAATTATGTTATCAGTCTTCTTTATCATATATGACTAAATGATTTGTAATAGTAAAATTAGAACTGTTTAATTTGACTCGTTATATATTATATATATATATATATATATATAAATGGTACGGAAGTTCAAGTAGATATAAATAGTTTTAAAAGTTGAAAACATGAATGTTTTAAAAGAAACAAATTTTTTAATCAATTGTGAATAGTAAACATCGGTCCATTTGATGTGACATCTATGAGTCGTATTTTTAGATATTTACGGGCTATGAGTGGTACAATAGCAATGAGCTCGAATCCGATGTATTATGCAAAGACGGAACACGTGTATCTCAATGTCCACTTTGTTAGGGAACGAGTATATGCTAATAGTTTGCATGTGAACTACGTACCTGCTGAGCATCAAACAGCAGACGGACTAACTAAGCCCTTGAAAAAATCATATTTTCAGATGTTTCACCAAAAGCTGACAGTGTTGTTGTCGATAAAGGAAGCGAAAAACGGAAGAAACAGGGGGAATATTAGATACGTGATAGTTGGAGCTTAGCTGGAGACTTGCAGTTAGGTTGTTAGGTTGTTAGGGTAGTCTGTTGTATAGTGGTTAGCTGAGCAGTCTACTTACAAAATGGCTGTCCCTTTTTCCCATATGTATGGGGTAAGGGGGAGGTAAGATAGTAGGCTGCCCCCAACACCAGGTTGAGAGCAGCTTCTGTAGGAGACCTCCAAATTATGAAATGCCCTCCGTGGGACTTGATCCCACGACCTCAAGGTTTAGAACCTTGTGCTCTACCAACTGAGCTGGATGGTCATTTCTAAGCAGTCTACTTACACTTACATATAATGAGGTCATCTTCTCATGTATTGTACGTTGCTCGTATATAAAAGTATTATTTCTTGATCAGCTTATTTTGGGTTTCCTAATAACTCCTAATTCAACTATAAAGGTTCAAAACTTTAGAGGTGTTCAAGCGGAAGATCAAATGTAACACTCCTAATTCAACTCACTCATAATTTAAGTTAAAACTGTCACATCAAAAAAGCTAAAACTTAATAAAACTAAGCATGTATTCAATTTACAGATATGCTCAAATCGACATTTGAGGGTTAAATTACAATAAATAGAAAATTGGGTAAATTATATTAATGATCACTTAATTATTGTCTCCATTCACTTTAACCATCAATATTTTAATTTTTTCAGTCATACCATCTAACTATTTATTTATATTCAATCAAGCTAGTTGTCGTTAACATTTTACTGAAATGTTGATGTGATAGTTAACAAAATTGACATAATTATATATGTAACACCCTAATCCCAAAGATTCGAGTGTCACACGGAATCACCGAAGTAATTGATCGTTTTTTTCCCTTTGAAACAATTTACTCAAACCTTTTAAAATAGTAAATCAAATATCAAAATCATGTGTTTTAGTAAAGAGGAGCTCCTTATTTAAAAATTCAATAAATATTTACATAATTAAAATATCACAACTTGACCCAAATTTCAACCAAAACCTCTATATGTGTGTCGAGTCGACATCACTGTACTCTGGTACTCTGTTGAGACTCATCCGAGGATACCATTGTCTCATCACAATCCACGAGACATGTAATATGTAGATGTAAACATTTGAAAGGTTGAGCTAACAAGCTTAGTGAGTATACATCTACTCTGCTATATTTAAGGATTCATAAGCATGCAAATCAAATATAAGCATAAAGGCATCGAACATAATATAAGTCTTCCCTCACTAGTCGTCAATGCTCAAGTATTTCCTCTAGCCTAGAGAGCATCATAAGTCATATTATTCTCATTTTATGAATATCGTGATTATTAACATTCATTTATAACCTAATCAAGTGTGTTATCAATCATCTACTGATTCAATGACTTTGTGTCTTATACTCGTAATTTCTTTACTAATTGTAAGCTATTTCATGGCACTTAGTGTAACAAAATAGTCATCTACAGTACAAAATTTCACCTAGCCTCAAGTATTATAATCAACAAGGATATCAAGCATCAAAATCAATAACAGGCATACTCCTTAGTCACACTTAGGTACACACATAAACACAGATAGGCATCATGGTGTAGTGCAAGATCACACAACATTTGTGACTAGCACCCTCTAGCCTACTGAAGGTACTCTAGATGAGACATGGGTCATACAACATCAAATCTTTATCTAGAAAGGCTCTCGTTGTCAAGTACTTAAGGTGAGATCTGGGTCACACAATATCAATAACATACACCTGTTAGTTTACTTCTCATGAGTATTCAGGACGCCTCCGGGTCACACAACATCAGAGTAACACCTAACTAGAATTTAAGTGCCTTAGCATTGGTTTGGATATATCCGAATATTTCTGATTTTTTTTCAACTATATATTTTTTCTAATAACTATCTATTTAATATTTTTTTAGGGCTCTAACGAATACTTTTGGTTATAAAAATAATTTTCAAAATTAATATTGAATGGATATTTCAAACTATTTTCTCAAGATGTAACACTTATATGACTTATAATAGTATTTATTAGTGTTGTAGAGTTAGGGGTGTAAAAAACTGGTGTTGACTTGAACCCGAGTTTGACATGGTAATTTTGGATTTGAGGCCAACCTGAGAACGACTTGAATCCGAATTGAACCTGATAATGTGATAACCGAACCTGACCTGCATTTGATATGATATGAACTCGAATCTGATATTAACCTAGTAAATAACTGAAATTGCCTAACTTGTTATCAACATGACCTTTAATTGACTCAACCTATGATCTAGCTTGTTATTGAACTAATATGATATTAACTCAACTTGGTATTTACTTGTAAGTTGCAATTGATGAAGTTGTGAGATTATGAATTTATTATATTATAGTGTGATAAATATAATTTTTCACTATTTAAGGTGCATAATTAATTATAATCATTAAATTAATATGTTTACTTTTTATACCTATAAATAATAATTTAAAAATATATTTAAAAATTGTATTAAATTATTAACTTGTGATTGATAAAGTTAATAAAAGATAATTATTCATAATTTAAAATAAATTATTAATTATGATCACTAGATTAATAAATTTAATTATGATATGTATGTAGGATATGCACTATGTACGTATGTATAATTTATTAATGTATGTATCATTATGTATGATATGTATATATTATGCATTAATTTATGATATATATGTATATATATGTATATATCATGTATGTATTATGTATAATTTATTATTTATTAATGCATGTATTATGTATTTATTAGTCCTTAAAAAGAAATTTTTTTTCAAAATTGATTCATAATTATTTATATTTTTTGAAATTTACTCCAAACAATATAAATTACGTCATAAACTTCAAACCCTAGGAATTATATCATAAATTCATAATCTATAAATTTTTGTTTACCAAATTTTCAAATAAATGCAATTTAGTCCATTTTGATATTAATTTCAACGTATATTTTACAATTATTTCAATTTGATCCATGTGTGTTGTTTATTTTATTTTAATTTCACTTTGTAATTTCATGTTTGTTAAATTTCAGTCTTTAAAACTATATTTTTATTCAAAATTGGCCTGTAATTATTTTTATTTTTTGTAATTTACTCTAAACCCTATAAATCACATCGTAAACTTTATTTCGAACCATATAAATTACATCATAATCTCCGAACTACATAAACTTTTGTTCACCAACTTTTTAAATGAATGCAATTTAGTCCATTTTGATATTAATTTAATCTTTACATTTTATAATTTGATATTTGTGTGTTGTTTAATTTATTTAAATTTTAATTTATAATTTCATGTTTGTTCAATTCAATTTTTAAAATTATATTTTTATCCAAAAATGACACATAATTATTTCTATTTTTTGTAATTTACTCAACCCTATAAATCACATCATAAACTTCATTCTAAGCCTTATAAATTATATCATAATCTCCAAACTCTATAAACTTTTGTTCACCAACTTTGTAAATGAATACAATTTAGTCCATTTTATATAAATTTCAACTTTGCATTTTACAATTGTTTCAATTTGACCCATGTGTGTTGTTTAATTTATTTAAATTTTAGTTTGTTCAATTTAGTCCCTAAAATTTTATTTTTATTCAAAATTGACTCATAATTATTTCTATTTTTTGTAATTTAATTCAAACCATATACAATTACAAATTTCCATTGAACGTTCGTGAAAGGCCCAAAATAATTCACCCGAAAATGATTTGACTTGAAGTTCACCCAAAATCAATATTACTCTACCCGAATTTCAATTGTTAATGATGTGACCCTGTCTGAATGAGAACAACCCGAAGTCCATTCTAACCTGAATTAACCTAATTTGGACCCAAACCATTTTGACATGAACTGATAGTGATCTGACTTGAAATTAACCCGACTCGAAATCTCAACTGAATTTGATTTAAAATCAACTTGAAAATGACTCGAACTCTAATCGATCCAGACCCAACTTAATCTGATTCGAACCATTAAATTGACATGACATAGTTCGTATTTGATTTCATTCAACCAAACATGATCCCTGAAACTTGAACAATTACTACAATGTGCATAGCAAGTTTACCTCGCAAGTCATAAAGAAAATGATTGTCAAACTAATCAAAAATGTTTCATGCAAGAAAGCGAAATGGACGGAACTAATTAATTATATATTATATGTCAGGACTGTTGAATCTCAAACTATTTATGAACTTTCTTTTCTGTTCTGTTTTTGCTCATAAACTTTGTTCTCTGTTGGTGAAAGCAAATTTCTTCAATGTTATCCAGAGTTGAACCAAATTGATTAATGGAATATTTCCTTTTTTTTCTTCTTTCATTAGATTATTATGGAACTTCGAATATAATTCCACTTTATAAATTTTACGATTGAAGTTGTAGACTTGTAGTTGGAAAACATTAACGTGTAAATCTTTGAACTAATTGATGTAATTTCTTACGTTATATGATTGGATTGAGTTAAATTAATCAGAACTTTAAAACTTTTTAAATATCTTATTATTGTAAAGATAAATATATGCTGCATAGTTTTCTGCTACCCAGATACCTGATGTTCCCATTTCTTGGTGTAAATCAGCAGTAACTCAAATATATCAGATAAAAAATATTAAAATCTTCACGAAGCATATTTCAGTGCGTGTACAGTGTTGGGTTTCATAAAGGGCAAAAAGATGTCAAATTTCAGTTAGTGCATGCCCACTGCCCAGTTATGAGGGCACTTCATTTTCCCAGTAAACAAAAAACTTTGAGATGCTTTTCCTTTTGTTTTTCGCCAAAATAAATAAGTGGGGATGAAAAAATTATAGCATTAACAAACTCTAGGCAATCTAGAATCTCAAATACAGCTACAAGGAAGCTTCAAAAGGCAACCCAATTTTGTAATCTTCAAAAATCACAATTTCTTTGTCTTCCCCTATCCATCTTATTTTGTTTTCTGTCTATAAAACTAGAGCCCGTCATATTCCTTTATTCTTGTAGCTGTAAATCCAATCACGTTTCCTTGTTTTCAATACCTATCTCTCTCCATAATTTTGGTGTTTCATGTTATTTCTCGACTCATCTACATTGCCTGCTTCTTCACCTGCTTATGATCTATATACACCAATCAAGGTGTTTTTGTTAAACTTGTAAGAACTCGGTAGTCTCTAATTTTGCTTTACTTGTTCAGAAAAATATGGGTTTTGATTGTTTCTATAGCAGTTTATGATGGATCTTGAAGGTGAAGGTGTTACCCCCAAGGGTCCAATCAAGGTAAGACAAGTGGTAATGATTAGTTCTTTTGAATTGTTACTCTCTTCAAAATCTCAGCTTTTTCTTAATTGATTATTTTTTGTTGTTGATGCAGAAGAAGGAATCATGGAAGACAGTGTTGAGTTTAGCTTATCAGAGTTTAGGTGTTGTTTATGGAGATTTGAGTACTTCCCCTTTATATGTATACAAAAGTGCTTTCGCTGAGGATATTCATCACTCTGATACAAATGAAGAGATTTTTGGGGTTTTATCATTTGTGTTCTGGACATTGACATTGATGCCATTACTGAAATATGTATTTATTGTGCTTAGAGCAGATGATAATGGTGAAGGTGGAACCTTTGCTTTATATTCATTGCTCTGCAGGCATGCAAGGGTCAGTTCTTTGCCCAATTGTCAGCTTGCAGATGAGGAATTATCAGAGTACAAAAAAGATGGGATGGCATCAAATAATAGGAGTCTTTTGGGTTCAAGTTTGAAATCAACTTTAGAGAAACACAAAATATTGCAGAGGCTATTGCTTGTATTGGCTTTGATTGGAACTTGCATGGTCATTGGAGATGGGGTTCTCACACCTGCAATTTCTGGTATGTTTTCAAACATAAAATCTGAGTTTTCATTCATTTTTCCTTGGGTTTATACTTGAGTAACTGGGAATTTTCTGGGTTTCTGCAGTTTTTTCAGCAATTTCAGGTCTGGAGCTTTCCATGTCCAAGGAACAACATCGATGTAAGTCCTTAAATTAGAAGCCTAATTCTCATGTTTCGATTGCAGCATCGGTGAAACATCGATATTTCGTACCAGCAGCTCATCCAAATCCATATTTTGTTTGATGTGCACACACAAGAATGATTAAGTGGGTTATTAAAATTGTGATAAGTGTCTTGCATTAAAGTGGGGTCCCTCATAAGCTTCCTTGCCTTAACAAAACTCCATTCACCATCAAACTTGATTAAATTATGCTTAAATACATTATGTGGAAAGCCAAGTTGATTAACTTTTTTGTTTGTAAATAGAAGTAAAGGTGAAACATGTGGTTAAGAAAAGAAGTTTTAAATTTATAAATCAGAAAAATGACTATGGAAAAGTGTCAATTTTCATATGTTAATTTGTCGTTATAAGGCCAGAAAAAGGTATGTTTGGTAAAGAAAAAGAGTCGGGGTAAACAAAACTACATAGGTTAGTTAATTCGATTCGAATCCTAACTCGTATTTTATATCCATATTAGAATATATATATATGTATGTATGTATGTATTTCATTCATCACCCTATCACGCAGGACTTCCTTTTTAGGAATAGTCAACCTGAAAACATGACTGAAATTTCCCCATAAGAGATTATTCATCATGCATGAAGCACTTTCTAATATATTTCGGTATTTGCTCCGAGTATTTTAAAAAGTATTTATGCTTAACATTCATCTCGTACAGATCTCGTCATGAATATGAAATATGACCCTCAAAAGAGTGACTCGGTTGAGATAGACAGAACCATTTTCTGATTGACTGCCACCACTTAAAATGTGATCAAATCATCTTACTTTTGAATGATATATGAACACTTTGATTTCCCAAAATTTTTACTCTGATTGGATCATATTGTTCTTATTATTATTCCTCTTTATCATGTTTAATTCCTTTTTGAAGTTGGCTTATTCTTTTTTACAAGTGGGCTTTCTTCTGTCTCCTTTACATCCTTTGTTTGCTAGCATTTTCTTTTACGGCTGACATGCACTTGTTTGAGCTTCCTCTCATGGAATCATAATTTTAATAAAAAAACCTAACAAGTTGATGCCAGGTTTAATGTAATTAATTTCAAAAGCTCAAACTCAAAATATTGCTTATGTGCTTTAATATTCTGTTACCTCAGAGTTTATATGATTCTGCAGATGTTGAAGTCCCAGCAGCTTGTGCCATTCTGATATTTTTATTTGCCCTCCAACATTATGGGACGAATCGAGTAGGGTTCTTATTTGCGCCAGTGGTGGTAACATGGCTTTTATGCATCAGTGCCATTGGGGTTTACAATATTTTCCGTTGGAATCCCCATGTTTACAAAGCTCTCTCCCCTTATTACATGTACAAGTTCTTGAAGAAGACCCGAAAGGGTAGTTGGATGTCGCTTGGTGGGATCCTCCTTTGTATAACAGGTACAAAATTGTATGAAAATTGTACGAGTATACACCCATATCCAAATGTGTTTCGAGCATGGTTGTCGTACATGGGTTCTAATGTTGATCTTATTGTTTCAACTATAAATACCCTAGCTCATTTAGCTTCAAAATCATCCCAAAATCTTCCAGTTCTCTATCAAGTGTGTTTTGTAAACACCTGTAATTTTTCTCTTTAGTAAAAGATCTGCAGCAGTCCGGAGACATAAGCACAATTGGCTGAACTCCGTTATCAATTTTTCGGGTATTATTTTTCCGCTTTTATTTCGTATTCTCACAAATCTGGCTATAGAGAAATTACTTGTTACTCGTTTATTTCCTAACAACTGGTATCATGAGCTTTTGGTTGTGAATTTTGCCAATTTTTTCTGCGAGGTTACTATTCACGTGAATAGTGAATTTCGTGAATAGTAAAATTTTGTCGGCGATACGAATTTGTCGACGAAGGTGTTATAAGACACGGTGGTTCGCACAAATTGTCAGAAACGATCCGAAGTAGTCAGATTCGAGTGGGAGCGATGGTTGCAGACGAAGGGAAGGTAAAAATTGAAAAGTTCGGTGGTGCGGACTTTGGCTTCTGGAAGATGCAGATCGAAGATTTTCTGTACCAGAAAAATCTATATCAACCCCTCTCAGGAAAACAACCAGAGGGCATGAAGAATGAAGACTGAGCTCTTCTCGACCGACAAGCCCTCGGAGTTATCCGACTGACGTTGTCCCGAAATGTTGCTTTCAACATAGCAAAGGAAAAAGACCACGGCGGGTCTTATGGCAGCTCTCTCCAGTATGTATGAGAAGCCATCGACCTCAAACAAAGTTCATTTGATGAGGCAATTATTCAATTTGCGGATGACGGAAAGGGCATCGGTAGCACAACACCTAAATGAACTCAACACAATCACAACCCAGTTGAGTTCAGTGGAAATTGAATTCGATGATGAAGTTCGAGCTTTAATTCTCTTATCATCTTTACCAGATAGTTGGAATGCTACTGTTACAGCAGTCAGCAGTTCGTCGGGAAATAGCAAATTAAAATTCGACGATGTTCGGGATCTGGAACTAAGCGAAGAAATTCGGCGGAGAGAATCGGGTGAAGCATCAACCTCCTCAGCTTTGCACACAGAGTCCAGAGGGAGAACTTCAGAAAAGAATTCAAATCGTAGCAGATCGAAATCCAGAAGGGGAAAATCAAGAACGGGAGATAAAGATTTTACCTGTTATAATTGTGGCAAGAAGGGTCACTTTAAAAGAGACTGTCGAGCACTAAAGAAAAATACCGGCGCACAAGAATCTGCAAACATGACAGAGGAGACAGGTGATGCCATGATTCTAAGCGTCAACAGTCCGATTGAATCATAGATCTTGGTTTCAGGGGCATCTTTCCACTCCACCCCATGCCGAGAAATCATGAAAAATTATGTTAGTGGTGATTTTGGGAAGGTTCATCTAGCTGATGATGAAACCTTAAAGATCGTCGGAAAAGGAGACATCCGACTAAAGTTGCCAAACCAAACCACCTGGACGCTGAAAGGAGTGAGACATATTCCTGGCCTCAAAAGAAATTTGATTTCTGTAGGACAGCTTGATGGTGAAGGATTTAGCACAACCTTTTCAGGCTGTGAATGGAAGATTACCAAAGGAGCACTCGTCATTGCTCGTGGTAAGAAAACTGGTACTCTCTATATAACATCAAATTTAGAGAATATCATTGTAGTAGCAGATGCTGATGGAAAATCAAACCTATGGCACCAAAGGCTTGGCCATATGAGCGAGAAAGGGATGAAGACACTTTTGTCAAAGGGGAAGCTGCCGGATCTAAAGAATGTAGATGTCGGACTATGCGAGGATTACATCTTTGGCAAACAAAAGAAAGTCAGCTTTGCAAAGATTGGTAAGACACCCAAGGCTAAAAAGTTAGAGTTAGTTCATACTGATGTATGGGGACCATCTCCAGTTCCATCTCTTGCAGGCTCATTATATTATGTCACATTCATCGATGATTCTACAAAGAAGGTGTGGGTTTATTTTCTGAAGAAAAAATCAGAAGTCTTTGATACCTTCAGAAAATGGAAGGCCATGGTGAAAAATGAGACTGGTATGAAAGTCAAGCGGTTGAGGTCTGACAATGGAGGAGAGTACAGAAATAGGAGATTCAGAGATTTTTGCGCAAACAATGGGATCAAGATGGAGACAACAGTTCCCATGACACCGCAGCAGAATGGCGTAGCAGAGCGCATGAACAGAACTCTGAATGAACGTGCCAGAAGCATGAGGATACATGTCGGATTGCCCAAATTTCTATGGGCTGAAGCTATCAACACTGCAGCTTACCTGATCAACCGTGGGCCCTCAGTTCCATTGGATGGCAGAATACCAGAGGAAGTTTGAAGCAAGAAAGAAATAAACATTTCACACTTAAGAGTGTTGGTTGTAATTCTTATGTACACATAGACTCTGCTGAAAGAAGTAAACTTGATGCTAAGTCCAACAAATGTGCCTTTGTTGGTTACGGCGGTGATGAGTTCGGTTACCGGTTTTGGGACTATGAAAATCGAAAGATCATCAGAAGCAGAGACGTCATTTTCAATGAAAATGTGATGTACAAAGACAGGCCAACCGTAGAATCAAGTAATACCGAAGCTGAAACAAAAGAATTTGCTGAGTTCGAGGAGATTTCTGGAAATGATGTTCAGATCAGTCCTGAAGCAGTTCAAGAGGAAGAACCTGACACACCAGAACTAAGACGCTCCTCCATATTCCTTAAACCAACCCGGCGTTATTCGCCTTCTTTGCACTACTTGTTGCTGACTGACAATGGTGAACCAGAGTGCTATGATGAAGCAATGCAAGTGGAGGATTCAGTCAAGTGGGAGTCTTCCATGAAAGATGAGATGGACTTGCTTATGTCAAATCAAACGTGGGAATTAGCTGAATTACCACCAGGCAAGAAAGCGCTTCATAACAAGTGGATTTACAGGATCAAAGAAGAGCACGATGGGAGCAAACGCTATAAAGCTAGATTGGTTGTAAAAGGTTTTCAACAAAAAGAATGTATTGATTATAATGAAATTTTCTCTCCAGTCGTGAAGCTATCTACAATCAGACTGGTATTGAAAATTGTAGCTGCAGAGAATTTACATCTTGAGCAGTTAGATGTAAAGACAACTTTCCTTCATGGTGATTTGGAGGAAGAAATCTATATGAGGCAGCTAGAATGCTTCATAGAGGTAGGCAAGAAAAACCTGGTATGCAGGTTGAAGAAGAGCTTATATGGTTTAAAACAAGCTCCTAGACAGTGGTACAAGAAGTTCGATAGTTTCATGAGTAGCAGTGGTTTTACCAGATACCAAGAAGATCATTGTTGCTACATCAAGAGGTTCGACAATAGCTTCATTATTTTATTGTTATACGTTGATGACATGCTCGTTGCAGGCTCACACATGCAAGAGATTATAAACTTGAAGCAAAAATTGTCAAAGCAATTTGCTATGAAGGATTTGGGCGCTGTAAAGCAGATTCTTGGGATGAGGATCAAGAGAGACACAAAGTCGGGGACTTTGATATTATCACATGCTGAGTACATCAACAAAGTACTCTCCAGATTCAAAATGCAAGATGCTAAACCAGTAAGTACACCTTTAGGTGTTCATTTCAGACTCTCCAAAGAACAGTCACCAAAGACGGAGGAAGAACGTGCACACATGGTGAAGGTGCCGTATGCCTCAGCAATTGGAAGTCTGATGTATGTCATGGTTTGTACCAGACCAGATATTGCTCAAGAAGTGGGAGCTGTTAGCAAGCACATGAATAATCCGGGCAAGGTACATTGGGAAGCAGTCAAATGGATCCTCAGATATCTGCGGGGTACCACAAACAAAACACTTTGTTTCAAAGGTGGAGATACGATACTGACAGGCTATGTAGATGCTGACTTAGCCGGAAATGTTGACATCAGAAGGAGCAATACAGGGTATGTCTATACTCTAGGAGGAACCGCAGTGAGTTGGGTTTCTCAACTACAGAAGATAGTTGCTCTCTCCACAACGGAAGCAGAATATGTCGCTGTTACGGAAGCCAGCAAGGAGATGGTTTGGCTCCAAAGTTTCTTGGAAGAGTTAGGCAAGAAACAAGAAAACAATGTCTTGTATTGGGAGAGTCAAAGTGTTATTCATCTAGCGAAGAATCCGTCTTTTCATTCCAGGACGAAGCACATACAATTGCGATATCATTTTATCCGGTCTCTTCTGGAAGATGGGATTTTGAAACTTGAAAAGATTAGTGGAGCTCAAAATCCGGCAGACATGTTGACAAAGATGGTGACCACAGACAAACTGAAGTTGTGTTCAACTTCAGTTGGCATGCTAAAGTAACAAGACTAGAAAAGCTGCTGCATTGATCGAGGTGTGAAGACAGATTAAAATCAGTCTTCAATTGGGAGATTATTGAAATTCAAAGCAGCAGCCGGCTGCTTGAATTGGGGGGGGTTGCTTATTTTATTATTATTTTGTAATAGGGTTAATTACAAAATTGAATCATTAAACTTTAGGCTATTTACAAAGATTAGTCTCTAAGTTTCAACTATAAATACCCTAGCTCATTTAGCTTCAAAATCATCCCAAAATCTTCCAGTTCTCTATCAAGTGTGTTTTGTAAACACCTGTAATTTTTCTCTTTAGTAAAAGATCTGCAGCAGTCCGGAGACGTAAGCACAATTGGCTGAACTCCGTTATCAATTTTTCGGGTATTATTTTTCCGCTTTTATTTCGTATTCTCACAAATCTGGCTATAGGAAAATTACTTGTTACTCGTTTATTTCCTAACATTCTAATGTTGATCTTATTGTTTCAGGCTCTGAAGCTATGTTTGTTGATCTTGGACACTTTTCACAGTTGTCTATCAAGGTAACTTATATGACATTTCCATGTTTTCTCTCATAAATGCTGATTTTGGTTGTTGTTTCCCTAACTTAGTGCAACTTACCTGCATATTGCTTTCACCTTCGTTGTTTATCCATCTCTAATCCTTGCATATATGGGACAAGCTGCTTATCTTTCGAGGCATCATATTCTCGAAACTGACTATCGCATCGGATTCTATGTTTCTGTACCAGAGAAAATAAGATGGCCTGTTCTGGTTATAGCTATATTTGCAGCAGTTGTGGGAAGTCAAGCCATTATTACTGGAACATTCTCAATCATCAAACAATGCTCTGCTTTGGGTTGTTTCCCAAGGGTCAAAATCATTCACACTTCATCCAAAATCCATGGCCAGATTTACATCCCAGAGATCAACTGGACTTTAATGCTGTTATACTTGGCAGTGACTGTCGGTTTTCGAGACACAAAACGGATGGGAAACGCATCAGGTATCATCTTCCATGGATTTTGTTTTCTATTGAGAGTTCATTCTCATTATTATCATCAGTTCTCACAGCATTTTCTTATTGCATTCAACAGGTTTGGCCGTTATTACGGTTATGCTGGTTACAACATGTTTAATGTCTCTGGTTATTGTCTTGTGCTGGCATAAAAGTGTTTTCTTAGCGATATTGTTTATATTCTTCTTTGGCTCCTTCGAAGCATTGTATTTCTCAGCATCTCTTATCAAGTTCCTTGAAGGGGCACGGGTTCCCATTGCACTTGCATTAATATTTTCAGCCATAATGTATGTTTGGCACTATGGCACACTCAAGAAATACGAGTTTGATGTTCAGAATAAGGTCTCTATCAATTGGCTCCTTGCTCTAGGTCCGACTCTTGGTATTGTTCGGGTCCGAGGGATCGGGCTTATACACACCGAGCTTGTTTCCGGAATTCCTGCTATTTTTTCTCACTTTGTCACCAACCTCCCTGCGTTCCACCAAGTTGTTGTGTTTCTTTGCATTAAATCGGTTCCAGTGCCACATGTGAGTCCTGAGGAAAGGTTCCTAGTAGGAAGAGTTGGTCCGAAGGAATACCGGCTCTATCGATGTATAACACGTTACGGATATCGAGACATTCACAAAGATGATCTTGAGTTTGAGAAAGATCTTATTTGTAGCATTGCTGAATTTATCAGATCAGAGAGACCAGAATGTAGTATTCAGACAATGGACTCAGAAAATGACGAAAAAATGACAGTCATCGGGACATCATCATCGAATTTAGGTGTAAGAATGCATGAAGATGGTGAAGAAGATTCATCTGAAATTGTATGCACTTCAGAGATAAAGATGACAAAGTCCCCTTCAAGGTTGAAGAAGAGAGTGAGGTTCGTTGTCCCAGAAAGTCCGCAGATTGACATTGACGCGAAAGAGGAATTGCGGGAACTGATGGAAGCAAGAGAGGCTGGAATGGCATTCATTCTGGGCCATTCATATGTAAGAGCAAAGAAAGGATCAAGTTTGATGAAGAAAATTGTGATAAATTTGGGATATGATTTCTTAAGAAGAAACTCTAGAGGACCAACTTATGCCTTGAGCATTCCTCATGCATCGACACTAGAGGTTGGGATGGTCTACCTGGTATAAGATAATTTTATTACGTACTATCGAGATCGGCACTCGACTTGCAAGGTATTGTTCGTTTTCGCCCAAAAGCGTCATGGTTGATGCCACGCGTGTGGAAAAACGGAGGATACCTTGCAGATCAGGTGCTGATATTTACACTTCAGTCTTTGTATTCCATCATTTTCTTTCTTCTGCTCTCGTTGTATATGATAGAACATAGCTTTCTAGAGATGGTAATTTGATTGCAGATTACAAGAGATCATAGTTCATAATTCAGACAGCATTGCATTGATTTCAACATGAAAAATAATGGTTTTCGAATTCAATTTCGACACGTGTATCACATGTGTTTGATATATTCCTCTATGAACATATACGGCCCTAGTAAAAACTAAAAATGGCCTCCAAATTCAAGGTCTTTGCCTTTAAACATTCAGCGCACCATAGATGACTATATACCAATGCCCCTGCCCTCCTCGACCGGACTTCACAACATGGCGTGGATGATTTGGAGGTAAAGTACGAGCTTCAAGGGTGAAAACCAGTAACCAGAAGGTCAAGAAGACAATGAGGACGAAAGGGAGGGTTGATTTGAGTTTCATGGCCATGAAGGAAGAATATATGTTTTCAAAGGGTGCAAAGTATATAATTTAGGTTTGTATATGGATATTGCATGACAGTGGTTTATATAGGAAAAGGAGAGTAAAGTTTGGCCAAAATTTTACTAATTTTGAAAGATAATAAAAAATAACATAAATTAAATCAGAAGAAATAAAAAAACAAACACACAAAATATTTCGTGAAAAAATAACGAACAAATAAGAGAAAATCCATTACATAAAAATAGAATATAGAAGGATTGCGAAATCAAAATATATATATATATATATATATATATATATATATATACCCATCATCCATTGTCTGCATTATCATAATTGTTTGTCTCTAAATATATAGATGGCTTTTGATTATCATTTTTATCTTTAACCACGTTCAAAGTATAAATAATTAACTCAACTTCAACGAAGTTTTATGAAAATATAATCTCTCATAGATCTTGAACCAATTTACAACTCTATTTATATACTTAATATATGCTGATCTTTATTAGAAGAATCTTTAGGATGTAAATCATTTAATATAGCAATCTCATGAAAATAACATTTAAGTACCAATAATTTATGCAAGTTGAAGATGAATGGATGAGCATATAGTGGAGATAGCATATGATCAAGTCAAATTCATTCACGTCGCTGACATATGCACCAATTATATTATTGTTTTTAGGGTAAACTACATGTTTAGTATTTAAACTATTAATTTTGTTCTATTTTGATACCTAAACTTTATCTTTTTCTAAAACTATATTTAACGTTTAGTTTATGTTTTATTTGGTATCACGCCATTAAAAACTTAACGGTGATGTTGACGTGTCACCATAAGGTAATGTCACATCATCATTAAAAAAATTTAAAAATATCACATCAGTAATTTTGTTAATTTTTTAATAGTGTGGTACCAAATTGAAACTTAAACTAAACATTATGTACGATTTTGAAAAAATAAAGTTTCAGTGCAAAAATGAAAAAAAATTGAAGTACTGAGCATTTAATTTACCCTTATTTTTATTGGTAACTTTTGGCTCATTCACATCATAATATTTGAATTTTGAAATAATTTTTTATGTAGAATATTTAATTAATTGTATTAATTAATTAAAAATTATATATTACATTAATATATAAAAGGTAAGGTATACAAATGGTTTTCCGACTATAAAGTGCTACTTTGTTGAGTCATACTATTGAAAGTTATAAAATGGTCACCCAATTATAGAGTGCTACTTTGTTTGGTCCATCGACTATTAAAAGTTATAAAATGATCACCTGACTATTTATATATTTTAAACTTTTCCTTTTACATTAAAAAAATTAACCGTTGTTTGAGCTGGACGTTAACATGATGAGTAGGATATAATAAAATCTGGTACCATAATTGTTTGACTTGTATAATTGTTTGAGATTCTGAGATCAAATTTTATCATATTACAGTCAGTAGGTTAACGTATTACTTAGACGACCAATATTTTTTTTAATAAAAAGGATGAGACTAAAACATATGAATAATCAAGTGACTCCGTTATAACTTTTAATAGTGGACGGACTCAACAAAGTAGTATCTTTAGTCAATGGACAATTTTGTAACTTTTAGTAGTTAAAGGAGTCAACAAAGGAACATCCTATAATCGAGGGACCATTTGCATACTTTACCTTATATAAAATAAGTATTTTTGTTGATAATTTTATTACTTTGATGATTAAATGTTATTAACACCTTATTCCGGATTTAAATTTTACTTTTTAGTTATTTTTAATTATAAAACTATTTTGAACCCATCAAATGATATCAATAGTTAAAAAGAGTGTTATTTCTTTTAGAAGTCTCGGGTTCAAAAAACTACGTTTGCGTTGTTAATGATTAAAAAAAGATTTTGAACAAATAATACTTTGTAGTCACCTTAGACTATATAAAAAGGTTTCAGGTTCGGGTACCTGAGATTACAAGATTGTTTGAACTTTCATTGTAAATGCTTGTAAACCTTTAAAACATGTACTATCTTGTAATCACTTTATGAATTACGATAATATAATCAGTTAATAATATTAATTACATTAAATTTTAAAATAAAAAAAGATATTAAAATCAAAATTAGATTATAACAAAATATATATATATAAACTTTAAAAAATGGATGGAAATCATTGGCACCATAATCACTACAAGGAACCTAAAGTTATTCCATCTCCATCAGTTTGACATCGCCGAGAAAAATGACATTCAACCCCAAAAAAAATCATCAGAAAAATACAATTTCATTGGACCAAAAGAAAAAAAAAAAAATTAAAAGGGAAAAGATAACAGTTGACGTTGGAGTTCAGGTCCTGCAATAATTCAGTGCCACAAATTTCTCTTCTGGATTCCTTTTGCATATTGTAGTTAGAAAATATCTTTCCCATTTTTCTTCTCAAAAAACAGTGAAAAACAGGAGATTCAGGGATGGCCAGAAGGTACTGTTACAACGAAGTTCTGCCATTAACAGCAATGGCTGGAGTAGAATGCGCAAATGTAGGGTTAAACATTCTATTCAAAGAAGCAACTTCAAAGGGGATGAGCCACTACATCTTCATCACTTACTCTTATGCTCTTGGAGCCCTTCTCCTCCTCCCTTTGTCCTTCTTCTTCTTTCCCAGGTCATCTTTATTTCTTATTTTCATCCAGTTTTCACATATAATCTACCCCATACTAACGAAATTTTGTTTGTTTCTAATGCAGTAGAGCTGTTCTTCCGCCTTTGAAATTCCACCTCGGCGCTAGAATTTTCCTTCTTGGGCTTATTGGGTATTGGTTTACTGTCAATTTTCTCTTCTTATGTGCTCATATATATACATATTATTTCCCAGAAATATTTGAAGATCTAAGATTGTGATTCCCCTCTGGGGGCAGGTTTTCGGCTCAAGTTTGTGCTTATAAGGGTATAAATCATAGCTCCCCAACTCTTGCTTCTGCAATCCAAAATCTCTCACCAGCGTTTACTTTCATACTTGCTGTTATTTTCAGGTTTCTTCCTTCTTCTAATCCTTAAATCGATAAAACCAAAATCAATACTATTGAATTCAGCTTGACTTCGATTTGGGTAATAGTCAAATGCATTTTGGTTTTGTTTTTGGTTCTTAAGTTTGAGTTTACTGGGCATCATATTTAACAAGATTGTTTCTGCCTTGAATTTGATACCATAATCAATAAGATTGGAAACAGTAGCCTTGAGAAGCTCCAGCAGTCAAGCTAAAATCATGGGGACCATAGCATCAATTTCGGGTGCATTACTAGTTGTTCTTTACAAAGGCCCCACAGTGTTTTCCTCTCCATCATCATCTCCCGGTTTACTTCAATGGCCCCTGGAATCCTCAGATCCAAATTGGGTCACTGGTGGGATCTTACTTCTTGTTGCCTATATGTTGTTTTCAATCTGGTACATTGTTCAGGTAAATCATACTTATCCAGGGACACCCCTGGATCTTCAACAATGTTAAAAACCTTCAAATTAACCGAACTGAACCTAGGGTTTTCGGAAACTTCCCAGACCCAAGTTATGGAGATTTATCCAGCTGAGTTGGTTGTTGCTTTCTTTTACAACTTATGTGGGACGATTGTAGCTGTACCAGTTTCCTTAATGGCTGAATCTGAGTTGAGTTCTTGGAGGCTAAGGCCTAGTGTTGCGGTTATTGCAGTCCTGTACTCGGTAAGAATTTACTTTACTAACTACAATTTGTAACCTATGCATGATGCATATTTAGGCACCGACATACCGAAAAACCCGATAAATATACGATAAACTTTCAAAATCGCGAACAAACTTGTATTCGAAACATATTTGTATCGACTACTTACACCAAATCCGACTAATGTGATTTACTGGTATATGATGTTATGGTTTTGTATATTGTGCAGGGTGTCTTTCAATCTTATAGTTCACTTGCGGTCACATGGGGACTTCATTTGAAAGGGCCAGTCTACGTTGCAATTTTCAGTCCACTGTCTATAGCCATTGCTGCTTTTATGAGTGCTATTTTCCTTGGTGATTCTCTGCATCTTGGAAGGTACCCTAAACTGTTTATTTTCTTCTCAATTTTGAGCAGAATTAGTTGAGAAGCAATATATATATAGGACTATTGACTCTTCATATTGTAGTATTATCGGAGCAACTGTCATATCAATCGGATTTTATGCTGTAATATGGGGAAAGGCAAAAGAACAGGGAAGTACTTGTTCATCTCGTGGTAAGGTTCCTCTGTTGGAAGAGGAAGACAGAGAAGAACAGTTGCAGTGATTCATTAATGGTTTATGAAATTATCAATGGATCATCTGTATTTGTTTTTGTTTTTGGATTGAAATTTATAGCTGCTAAGCTGATGAACGATCATCATCATTTTAAACAAAATAATATTGGGTGTAATTCCGACATGTTTGGTAACGAAAAAAAAAACGAATGGAAAATGTTAGATGGCTATTTGTTAGACTGCTGTTAATACAGCACGTGCATGTAAAGGTGGTTAGTCTGTTAGGTTGGTTAGCTAAGTCAGTTTGTTAGGTGGTTAGTGATTAGCTAAACCATTGTTATAAAAGCAGTGTACCGACTAATATGAAGGCAATGCAATTCTTTACTGTGTATATTCTCTGTCATTCACACTTCCTAACATGGTATCATTCGCCAAAGTCCTGAGAATTTTTGGTTTCATGCTTCTAAACTTTCTTTCTCTCTAGTTCTTCACTCACGGTGCACAATGGGTCTAGTCAGCAAACAGGTGACTCAGTTGCCATGGATACTACAACTTCCCCTTCATCTACCGCCCTCCAATGGCTCTCTCCGCCCCAGACTTTTAACAAGAAACACCCTTTCGTTTACACTCAATGCCAGTCCATCCACGCCCGCTCCATTTTCCCATACCAACACACCCCCGCCGCCCAAATCCGTTTGACCGCTCTGCTCAACATTCCTCAGGAGTTATCCGCCGTTATGTCCGCCAGCCATGTGGAAAGGCGACCACCGTTTTCTGACGAAGGACATTCACATATTTTTCCGTATGGATTTAATTCGTTATGGAGTTCCGAAACGAGGGTAGTCGAGCAGTTTCACATGAACCATCCGATCCCGCCTTATTTGTTCGCTTTTGTGGTTGGGAGCTAGGTTCAAGAGAAGTTGGGCCGAGGACTACGATTTATGCTGAGCGGTGGATAGCCTTTTGGATGCTGCAGTGAAGGAGTTTGCCGGGACGGAGGAGATGATCATGCAAGGGGAGAAGTTGTTTGGAAAATATCCTTGGGAGAGATTCGATTTGCTTGTTCTGCCACCGAGTTTCCCTTATGGCGGAATAGAGAATCCGATGATGATGTTTTTAACCCCAACTGTGATTAAAGGAGATGCTAGTGGCGCGCAGGTGGTGGCTCATGAGCTCGCTCATACTTGGACCTGGAGCTTGATCACTAATCGGAACAACGAACACTTCTGGTTGAATGAGGGATTTACAACATATGCAGAAAGGAGAATTGTTGAAGTTGTGTTCAACTTACTAAGCGGTGATGCGGACCAAATGTTTCAATGATGTTTCTGGTGTTTGGTTTGTTTCACATTCTTGTTATAGAATAGGTTTTTTTTTATAGATTTTTTTTGAATATTGATTCACATCAAAAGTTTACATCGATTCAAGTCGAACAGAGGGAAGCATCGACACTTCCGATTCAAGTCGAACGGAGGGAAGCATCGGCACTTCCGATTCAAATCGAACGGAAGGAAGCATCGGCACTTCCGATTCAAATCGAACGGAAGTAAGCATCGACACTTCCGATTCAAGTCGAACGGGAGGAAGCATCGGCACTTCCGATTCAAGTCGAACGGGAGGAAGCATCGACACTTCCGATTCAAGTGTTCATCTTTTCATCAAGAAAGAAAAGTAGAGGGAATGTTAGATTGTTGTCAAAGAGGAGAAAAGGAAGAGTAGGGGGAATGTTAGATGGCTATTTGTTAGACTGTTGTTAATACAACATGTGCATGTAAAGGTGGTTAGCTAAGTCAGTTTGTTAGGTGGTTAGTGGTTAGCTAAACCATTGTTATAAAAGCAGTGTACCAACTAATATGAAGGCAATGCAATTCTTTACTGTGTATATTCTCTGTCATTCACACTTCCTAATAGAAAAAAACAAAGCAAACAATCAAACAAGGGTGAATGTTGCATCAATATCATCGCTCACGTAAAATAAAAAGAACCTGAATCCAGAAAAGTAAGGCATATACCCAGGGATGACAAATGAATATAATTTTGTAGATTTTGTACGCACCGTTCCAATTGGGATGGGAATGTGTATAAGTTTAGTAGATAGTGGGTGGTATGAATGTAAAATGTTATATCTATCGTGAGTAGTAGGTAGGTGATGGGTTCAAGATTTTACCCTCGTCGCATCCACCCTTCTAATTATTTGGATCATTATGAATTTAGGTATAATTTCAGATATTATTATATAAATCTTAAGATTTTATAGGACATGTCTTGTAATTTAACAAAATGTTATGGTATATACATTTTTAGAATTAAAGACCGTTGTTTTTTCTATATATTTTATATATCAAATTCTAATATTTAGAACTAGTTTATGTAATCTATGAGGTAGCTTTCCCACCCGGGTATGAGTGGGTACATGTGAGTACGAGATGGTGGTGGGTATTCAGTTGGATAGTGGATGTGAGGGTGAATTTGAGAATGTACCTACGTAGACGTGTGTGAATTTAAAAATTTTACTTGTCGTGGGTGGTGAGTAAGTGGTGAATACGAAATTATTAAATAGATTTGAGGATGGGACCCTACCCGTTTGTCATACCTACGTATACCCCTCAAAATACTTTTTGTTTTTGTTAATATTATATAATAAGCAGTCTGTTGAAAAAGAAATAAAAAATACGATCTTCATGTCACATAATGTGCCGGATTAATATGCACCACGAATCAATTGTTAGAAAATAAATTTATTTTTTTAATAATAAGTTAAATATATGTCAGTTTAATTAATCGAAATATGAATTTAATTAAGTTCATAAACTCACTTTATTAATTAAAAAATTTATCGATATTACTTGTTGACTTTAAGTTAGTATCTATGCAAGTCCTTTTAATTCCTATTGTACTACACATTAAAAGCGTAAAAAATAAAAGAGAAGATATTTTAGAAAGGTTATCTAATTATGTTTTCTCTCAATTGTATTACACATTAAAAGTGTGAAAAATAAAAGAGAATCTTTAATAAAGGTTCTCTAATTATGTTTTCTCTCTTTTCTTATTTTATGTGAATTAATATATTTTTATTTTTCAACAACGTAATATTAAAGTTAGATTATAGAAAAACGTTTGCTTCTATTTCATTATCATCTTCTTGCGAAATACAATTATGATAGTTGATTTGTTCATGTAAAAGCAATTCTTAAATCACAAGTTGCTTAAAAGATTGTTTATGGTGAATATAATGTTCCTGGAGATGAAACAGCCTTAAATCAAGGTCAAAAGGATACTTTAGAAAAATAATTGAAAGAAGGATCATCATCATCATGGATTTTTTCAGTAATCCATCAATGTTTAGACTTTTTTTTGAAAAAAATGGAGTCTCATTAAAAATCCCTTTCATAATTGACATTAAATCATGTTTTAACGAAAAAATGGAAGGGGGGAAAAGAATGCCCAACTACTATTATTATAAGTTCCAAACAATATAATCCTTAAATAACATGACTTATTATTAATAATTCTATTCAGCAAGTCGCATGGCTTAATATTAATAAATTTGTTCATCAAATGACATGATTTTTTTTAATTATCATCAATATAATTCAATTAATCCATTATTTTTCCAACAATCGACTCTTTTTTTTCAGTGTTTATTTGATCTCCCTTCATAATTGATCAACAATTACATCAGTTTTTTCTTGAAATGTGTTTGTAGTTCACATGACAGTTCCAATCAAACAGATGAAATAAAGACCTAGCTATCGCAAAGGAACTCACAATATTGAAAACTAATTCTCTGTTATTTATCTCAATAATATTACAAAAGTCTTTTATGTACACTAACAAAAACTCCATCTGACTAACTAACCAACTAATTAGTTAGCCTATAAATAAAATTAGTTACAACGCTCCCCCTCAAGTTGGAGGGTGAAAGATATCTTTAACCCCCAACTTAGAAACTAGTTGCTTGTGATGCTGTGAGCCAAGTACTTTGGTTAGCACATCTGCTAACTGTTCTTCAAAGACGATATGTTCAGTTTTGATCAAGCCTTTCTAGATTTTTTCTCTAATGCGGTAGTCAATTTCTATGTGTTTGGTACACTCATGATAAACATTGTTTGTTGTAATATGAAGTGAAGCTTTGTTGTCACAATAGAGGTACATCAGTTGCTGATGTGAGACCCCAAATTCATTCATTAATCCATTCAGCCATACAACCTCAGTTACTACCACAACCATGCTTCTAAACTCAGCTTCTGTTGAGGATCATGCAACTGTAGCTTGCTTCTTTGACTTTCAGGAAATTAAAGAATTTTCAAGCTTGATGCAAAAATTCGATATTGATCTCATTGTCATAGGGTATGATGCTCAATCTTCGTCACAGTATGCAACAAGCTGGCACTTGTTTGAAGCATCCATCAATATCCCTTGACCAAGATATTTCTTAATGTACTTAACCACCCCCCAAGGATGCTGCTATATGTGATTTCTTAGGGTTTTACATAAACTGACTCAAACGATGGACAACAAAAGTTATGTCTGGTCTAATATGTGTCAAATAAATCAAATGGGCAATGAGTCTTATAATAAAACACTTTTATATTCAAGCAACTCATGCAATTCCCCTTGCTGCACACTCTCATCATATTGTACTAAGGTCAGCTTAATGTTATGTTCCAGTGATGTTGTCACTGGTTTTGCACATTCCATGGCAACTTTCTCAATGAAATTCAATGCATACTAACGCTAATTAATTAGTATCCATTCCTTTTATCTCATTATCCCTAACCAAGGAAAAATATCAACTCTCCCAAGTCTTTCATTATAAAATTCTGATGCAAGATTAACTTCAAATCTTCTATCATGCCTTTGTTGCTTCCAGTAATCAGTAGATCATCCACATAAATGAGCAAAACTACAATCTCAGTACCTTGCCTTTAAGTAAACATTAAGTAATAAAATTAACTTTGCTTGTAACAAGAAGAAATCAATGCTTCAGTGAGTTTCAAAATCCACTGCCTTGATGCATGTTTCAATCCATTTGTAATATGTAGACTTTATGCTTCTCTGGCTGTAAAAACAGTCGATAATCCCATGTAAACTTATTTAGATAAGTCCCCTTGTAAAGACATCTAATTGCAGAAGAGGCCAATTAAAAATGGAAGCCAAGGCAAGTAAAAATTTGACAGTGACCATTTTAGCCACAGGTATGAAGGTCTCCACATAATCCACACATTCTTTTTAGCTATATCCATTTTTTACCAATCTGGCCTTGTGCCGTTCCACCTCACCAAAAGCCTTGTACTTAATCCTATATAGCCATTTGTAGCCAATAGGGACTTTTCAAGGGGGTAGAGAAAACACATACCATGTTTGATTTGACTCAAGAGCTTGATTTCTTTATGCACGACTTGTATCCATTTAGGGTGTTTAATGGCATCTTAAAAAGTAGTAGGTTCAACTAAATGAGGAGAGGAAGAGAGAAGATATTGACTAATATAAGGCAAATCAGAATCTGAAACATGATTAGAAATGACATGCTCAGAAAAAGAAGCACGAGAAAGATGGTGGTTGTTTGAAAAAAAAATTTGGAAATTAGAAAAATTTTAGGGTAAATTAAATATAAAATCATTATGTAAGGACATATTTTATGTTTTAGTAGTAGTTTTGGGGTAAAATTATATATTAATCTTTTTATTAATATTGTCACGCCAAAACGTTAACGGAAATAATAGTGGAGTGACTATTTTGTAATAAATTGATAATGTTAGTGACCAATTTTTTACTTTTGAAACTTCGGTGAGGAAAACAAATACTTACTCAAGCAGTAGTGACCATTTGTATAGTTTACCTAAAAATAATGCGTGTGTGCATGAATAAATTATCTATGTGGTTAAAGAGATGGTTGTTATTTTTGGAGATCTTAAGTTTCAGTACCAAAGACTGTATTTGCAAAGGTGTTTGTGTTTTTATTGTGAAATGGTTGATAATCTTTAAAATAAATATTACCTTGTAATTAGGGTTGTAAATGAGACGAGACAGATCGTGAGCTACTAGAGATCGACTCGGTCAAGGCTCGATAAATACTCAGATCAAATGGACTCGACTCGAGCTCGACTCAAATTCTTATCGAGCCAAAACAAGCTACTTGATACTCGACTCGAAAAGCTCGTGAGCAGCTCGAAAATATAATATATTAAGATATTATTTTTTTAAAATAAATTATTAATAATATTAACATTCATGTGTTGTTTTTTTTAAAAATACAATAAGACTTTTATGTATTTCATGTTCGAGTTTGAGTTTGAGGATTTAATCTAGTTAAGTTTAAGATTTTTTTTTCATTTCGAGCCTTTTAGAGCTACTCACGAGCTTCAGTTCATGATTTCGAGATCGAGTCGAGCTTAAAAATTTTAAACTCGCAAGTTTTTGAGTCGAGTCGAGCTCAGCAATACTCGAGTTCGACTCGGCTCGTTTACACCCCTACTTGTAATCATCCTAGATTAATTAAAAAATAATAATACAAATATATATATATGTGTGTGTCTGTGTGTTTTTTTTTTTAATTTTTGTGATTAATTTGGGATAAGTACAATATAATATTTGTTCTAAGAATATTGTTAACCATTTGACATTAAATGCTCGCATGACATTTATGGTTATCGAACCTGAAACTTCAAGGAATAACAACAAATTTTTTACCACTGAGATTTGGTGGCTCATATAACATTGTTTAAATTTAAATAATACATATTTGCATAAAAATTAATAAATATTATTAATATACTAAAATATGTAGAAAAATATAATAATTCAAAAGAAAAAGGTAGAATAACTTTTTTGGCCTTCCAACTATACTAATATAATCATTTTAACCCTTATACTTTTATTATATCTCTTTTGACTTTTGAGCTTTTGTTTTTATCAAATTGATCCAAACGTGAAGAAACAATAATACCATCATGAAAAAATATATATATAACTGTAAAAAGATAATCGATGTTAATATTTTAATAACGACAAAATTGCTTCTTTTTTTTTTGTTTTAAATTTTTTATGACAATGTAAAAATGACAAAATAGCTAACATAGTTTAAAGGAACTAGGCCTGTAAACGAACCGAACGCACACGAACAGAAGTATGTTCACTTAATAAATAAACTCATTTGAGGTGTTGTTTTGTATAGTCCTCCGAATATTAAAAATTACAAAATAGTTACTCGATTATTCATATGTTCCAAACTCATCGTTTTCTGTTAAAAAATAGTAGTCGTTTGAGCTAGACGTTTACATGCTCACTAGGGTATGATAAAAATATGATATCATAGTTGTTTGTGTTGTATTTTGTGGATAAAGTCTTTGTTTATATTATGTCGTCGAGTGAGTGCTTGAAACATTATGTCATTGAGTCAATGTTTGAAAGCAACAACGGTTCTAGTTGACATCATTAAAATATGATTTTATCATATCACAGTCAGTATATTAACGTCAAACTCAGACATCTATCAATTTTTAACATAAAAGGACGAGTTTGGAACATATGAATAGTCAGTTGACTATTTTGTAACTTTTAATAGTCGAGGGACTCAATAAAGTAACATCATTTAGTTTAGGAACCATTTTGTAATTTTTAAAAGTTGAGAGACTAAAAAGTAGTGACCTATAGCCAGGGGACCATTTGTGTACTTTACCCAAAATTTTAAAGGTTAAAATAATTAAGTTGATAAAGTTGAGGACCAAAGAAAAATTGTAGCCACGGCGAAAGGTTTGGAAAAACAAAATTGTTAATTATGGTGGTGTCATTTTGTGGATCAGTGTTTTGAAAACTAGATCGGATCGATCGGTTTAACTTGTTCAACCATAAACCGTTGTCTAGTCCAGTTTAAACTACACCGGTTGAACTGTTACTAGTGAACCGATCGGAATCGCTGAACCATTCAAACCGGACCGGATGAAAATCGAAAAAAAGGGGGAAAACCAGAAATTTTGTTTTTTTTTTTAAAAAAAATAAACCAAACAACGTCGTTTGTTAAACGAGCCAAGTCGAACTCGAGTATTGCTGAGCTCAACTCGACTCAAACTCACAAACTAAAAATTATCAAGTTCAACTCGAACTCGAAATATAATATTGAAACTTGAACTCGAAAAGGCTTGAACTAAAAAAAATTTAGAAACTCGATTAAAGCCTAAAATTCAAGCTTGATTGAAGTGAAAGAATAGTTCACTCTATGCTCACCAAAAGACTCCATGATTTTGAATGCCAAATTACCTCTATTATTTATAGAAGTTAGTTGGGATGCTCTTCTATGTTTCTTAGCAATGTGGGATTGTTTTGTTTTCATATTTTTACTCTTTAGACTTTTGGATGTTCTTCTATGTTTCTTAGCTATGTGAGATTGTTTTTTTTTAAAAATTAAACCAAATAATATCATTTTGTTATGATTTTTTAGCCCCAAATTTATTTTTTAATTATAGTTATATAATTATATTTCTTATTTAATATGTTTTACCTTAAATATTATGTTGTAGTTAATTTGAATCATTTTGTTTCACTTGATTTTATGGTTTTTAACTTATATATGTTATGACTTGCTTTGAATATGACTTGTGATATACAAAATTATTTTTTATTAAATATTTTTGGTATTTTTATTTAATTTTTTAAATAATTATGACGTTGTTCGATTTAACCAGTGAACCGATAACATGATCGATTCGTTAACCGGTCCAGTTCTGAAAATCATGTTGTGGATAACGTATACGATTAAACATAACCAATGAACAGCTCGGACCTAATTAGATGAGACTTCGCTTACTTAAATGTTTCTAAAATTTTTCAAGGTTTAGCAATGAATGCATATTTAGGTGACAAAAGCAATCAATTTAATGCACCTTCGCCTAATTGTTAAGCTGGAAAAGACGGCACGGCACTACCCATCATTAAGAGGGGTGACCTGAAATATTAAATTAACGAAAAACATCTCATTTTAATATTTGTTTTAATATTTTAAGCAATAATTTCAAAAAAAAAAAATCATTTTATAAAAACTATATGGAAAGTCACAATTTATTTTTATACTTATAAAAATATATTTTGAAATTATATTTTTTGATTTTTTAATTTATGAAATTATTTTATAATTAATTTTTAGTTAATTGTAACTATATTTTTAAAATTAAAATTTTATAATTTTCGGGACAATACTTAATTTTTTTTACAAGGTTGGGTGATTACAATGTAATATATCTACATAGTTTTCTTAGTTAATTTGACAATGAATGGAAACACACTTGCAGACGTAATTGTTCATACAACTGTTTAAACTGGAGACATCAATAGAAAACAATATTCTGAGATCACTTAATGTGTTCTACAATATTTAATTTTTAATATGTATAAAATAATTTATATGGTACAGATTCAATAGTTATAATATGCCACTAAAAATAATATATAATTTATTTATATCAAAAAATAAATATTTTAATCCAATTTTAGGCGCAATAATATGCTTATCATAGCAATAAGTTGAATTTTATATATTTTCTTACAAGTATAATATTATATTTATTAAATTGTAACTTTTAACACACACATATATCTATTAAAAATAAAATAATCATTTTAACAATACATTTGAAGTTCAAAATTGAAAAGAAAATACTCCTAGAAGTATATAAAAATCGAATTAAAAATAATTTAAAAAAATAAAAATACTAAATTGTAACTTTTAACATACACATATATCTATTAAAAATAAAAAAATCATTTTAACAATACATTTGAAGTTCAAAATTGAAAAGAAAATACTCCTAGAAGTATATAAAAATCGAATTAAAAATAATTTAAAAAAAATAAAAATACTTAATATAGAAATGTTCATAGGCCTACTTTATTAATATTTTCTGATTTTCTAATCGAAGTCTTAAACAGTTCTAGAGTATACGTTATTGAGAATATATATATATATATATATTTGTACAAATTCATACTTATATGTAAATATTGGCACAAAATTTTATATTAAGAGATATTTTTTACTCTAAACCCGAATCTAATACTATCCAAACATCATCTTTAAAAAAACTCAATCTAACCGAAACTTTTTATTATAAAAAACTCGAATCAAAATCCGTCGAGTTCGGTTCCTATGACAATCCTAATCGTAACTATGACTGCGACTCGACAATGAATGGCTCATGCGTTAATTATTTTTCATTTTTCCAGAGGAAAGGTAACAAAGGAAACGTGTGATTTCAATATAAACCAAAATATGATAGTTACAAACAAATGTACTATTTTGAATTTTATTTTTGAATTGTTTCTTTTTACAATTTGCTAAATTAATAAGTTTCATTTCCATATAATTTTTTGCACTGACTTGACAAGAAAACTCGTCTTCACATAATTATGGGTAAACTACATGTTTAGTATTAAATTATTACTTTTATTCCATTTTAGTACTTAAACTTTATATTTTTTCAAAATTATGCATAACGTTTAGTTTAAGTTTCATTTTGGTACCCCACCGTTAAAAATCTAACAGCAATGTTGTACATAGCATTTTTACGGGTAAATTACACCATTCATCACCCAATTATCTTCTCCCTTTTATTTTGGTCATTAAAGTTTATTTTTTTTAATTTAATCATTGAACTTTCAGGTTACTCTTATTTTAATCATTCTAACGGATTTTATTTATATATGAAGGATTTATGATTTAGGGTTTGTGGTATGATTTTTGGGTTTGGGTATAATTGTTAATTTATTTTTTATTTTAATTATAAATTAATAAAATAATAAAAATTTCACGTCACAGAAAATATTAGAAAGTTGAGTAATAAAATTTTAAACATTTGTGACCAAAAGAGGATTGAGAAGATAGTTAAGTGATGAATGATATAATTTACCCATTAAAAAGCCACACTTAATAGTTCTTTTAAGTTTTTAGCGACATGATACCAAAATGAAACTTAAACTAAACATTAAATTTAGTTAAAGAAAATAAAGTTTAGTTACCAAAACGGAACAATAGTAATAGTTTAAGTACTAATGTGTAGTTTACTCTATAATTATTCAATGCTTATCACGTGGAGGTGCTCAAATTCATCTATAAATATAGACATTATGCATTACTATAGTTCTTACAACAAATATCTTTCCCACACACAAACAAAAAGCAACCTAGGTTCTCTCCAAAAAAACAATGGCATTTACAAAAATACTTTTCAATAACATATTACATCGTTTCATCTGTAAAGATTTTCACGAAGTTGTTTCCTCCATGACGATAATTGATGCTTTTCTCTTTCTCGTAAATATATTATAATTCATCCCTTGTTATTTCTCTGATATACTTTGTTTAAATTATGATCTACACATATTTAGTTTTTATACATTTTTTGTTAATCAGATTGTGCATTCAGTGGATAAACTGAGAATATGGCCAAAGTTACCAGTTTTCTTAGGGTTATTATATTTGTCTGTTCGTCGACATCTTCACCAGCAGTACAATCTGATCAATGTCGGAAAATCACCGTGCGGAGTTCGATTTAATCCAGAGGATTATCCCTACAGAACAAGTGATGGAAGTTACCATGATCCCTTCAATGAGGGAGCTGGCAGCCAAGGAAGTTTCTTTGGCAGGAACATTATGCCTGTGGATCAAACAGATAAGGTATACACATCAACTTTAGGCTCACAACTGATAAAAATGGAACTATTTCAACTCATTTAATTAAAATAGTAATAAAGACTAAATATGTTATTTATACAAATTCATTTAACTATCGTGTGAGTAATTTCGTTAAAATTAACTATCAATGACTTGGTACGTGAATTACACGGTGTGAAAATTAAAACAATATTATGTTATAGTTGATGAAGCCAGATCCAATGGTTGTGGCTACAAAACTATTGGCACGAACACAATACAAAGATACGGACAAGCAATTCAACATGATTGCAGCTTCTTGGATCCAGTTTATGATCCACGATTGGATCGATCACATGGAGAACACCAACCAGCAGGTTCAACCATAATTATATATACTGCTAATTGGATTTGAACGTGAATATATATATAATTAATTAACATTGTTTTTTGGACAAAGTTGCAGGTTGAGTTGATTGCACCTAAAGAAGTAGCAAACAAATGTCCTCTCAGTTCCTTTAAGTTTTATCCGACAAAGGAGTTTCCGACTGGTTTCTACGATATCCAAACCGGCACCAAGAACATCCGTACACCTTGGTGGTAAGACAATTTTCGATATCCTTGGTGGTAAGACAATTTTCGATATCCTTGGCGGTAATAATTATTATGCATGCATGATTTTCATAATGAAAGGGTGATTTTTGTAGGGATGGAAGTGCAATATATGGAAGCAACAAGGAAAGATTACAAAAGGTGAGAACATTCACAGATGGGAAGTTAAAGATTTCAGAAGATGGCTTACTCCAACACGATGAAGATAGGATCCCCATATCCGGAGATATTCGAAATAGCTGGGATGGCGTCTCTGTATTGCAGGCTCTATTCATTAAAGAACACAATGCTGTTTGTGATGCTATTAAGGTATTCTTTTTAAATGTTCCATCTTTACGTATTGATCATTTTACTAAACATTGTTCTTTGAAATATAAATTTAGAAGGAACTGCCAGATTTGAATGATGAAGAGTTGTACAGACATGCGAGGCTTGTAACTTCTGCTGTGATTGCAAAGATTCATACCATTGATTGGACAGTGGAGCTTCTCAAAACTGATATGTTGCTTGCTGGAATGCGAGCTAACTGGTAAATCCTCTTTTCATTTTTGCGACCTCTATTGTTGGGATTTGACCTCTGTATATAACTTTAACACTGCTAAATTTGTCACAGGTATGGGTTATTGGGAAAGAAATTCAAGAACACATTTGGGCATGTCGGGCATGCCTTATTGGGAGGCTTAGTTGGTCTAAGAAAGCCTGTTAATCATGGTGTTCCTTACTCTTTGACTGAGGAATTTACCAGCGTCTATCGGATGCACCAGCTTTTACCAGACTCCCTTCACCTAAGGAACACCGATGTCGCTCCAGGACCAAACAAATCTCCACCATTGCTCAAGGAGTAAGCTTTACAAGACATTGTTGTCTTCGAGAAAACAATGGCTCCATACTAAATATTTCTTCTTTAACATTGGCTACAAATGCAGTGTTACTATGCCTGATCTAATTGGTCAAAAAGGAGAAAAAACTTTATCACAAATTGGATTCACCAGACAATTTGTTTCAATGGGCCACCAAGCTTGTGGTGGATTGGAGCTTTGGAACTATCCTGCATGGCTTCGAGGCCTCATACCACACGACGTTGATGGCAAAGAGAGGCATGACCATGTGGATTTGGCAGCTCTTGAAAGTAAAAAACCTGTCTTGAACTGCAATCTCTGATCCATGAATTAATTAAACAAAGTAACAAGTACGCGAATATTTATTCCAAATTTGATATCAATGATGTAGTTTACAGGGACAGGGAGAGGAAAGTTGCAAGGTACAATCAATTCCGTAGGGCTTTGCTATTGATACCAATCTCTAAATGGGAAGATTTGACTGAAGACAAGGAAGTCATTGAAGTTCTCAAGGAAGTTTATGGTGATGATGTTGAACAACTGGACTTAATGGTGGGTCTCATGGCAGAGAAGAAGATCAAAGGTTTTTCCATAAGTGAGACAGCTTTCATCATCTTCCTACTGATGGCATCTAGGTATGTAAATTGTACTTATATCCCAATATTTTCTGGGAAAAGTTGAATATGATGAATAGGATGATATAAATATTGCAGGAGGCTGGAAGCAGATAGGTTCTTCACAAGCGATTTCAATGAGAAAACATACACAAAGAAGGGATTTGAATGGGTGAATACAACTGAAAGCTTGAAAGATGTGTTGAATCGTCATTACCCAGAAATTCCAAAGAAATGGATCAATTCAACCAGTGCTTTCTCTGTTTGGGACTCTCCTCCAAATGCTCCCAATCATATCCCTCTATATCTTCGCCTTCCGTCCTCAAATTAACTTGTCAACAACACATAAATTTAATTAAAAATCGCAACCCGACTGTTGTTTTACAGTCATGAATAATTGTATGCTTTTCTTACGTACGTATTGATGAAGTTTATTTGTTCTACTAAACATTGGCTATATTTCATCGTTTCTTAAAATTTGATTGTATTAATATTAGGTTATAAAGATTATTGATGAAAGGCTCACATTCATTCAGTTTAATTCTTCCCGTAATAAACACCATATATTAGATTGTAACGACCGTTAAATTCGACCGTTAAGTAACACGTGTCAGGCTTATAAATTTAATTTTAATTTTTTTATTTTTAAATAAAAAATTAAAGTTAAAGTAAAAACCCAATTTTTTTTATTAAATTTCAAAATAACCCCAAAACTCCAAATCCAAACCCCTTTACCCACGTCGACCATCGATGATGTTGCCCTAGTCGTCGCTCTTTTCCATTGGACACTTCATTTAACCGGAGTTCAATGCACGAAGGGAGGAATCGTCACTTGAATCAATGGAATTGTCACATGTCATCGAAATTATTTAATGGTTACAATCGTCAATTTTCCACTGCAATCATCGTGTAAAGTTTGGGGTTTGGCCGGTGGGGATTCAAGTAGTTGCACACCATTAGGGTTTCGATCGATTGACGACATTGATGGTGACCAATGATGATAAGGGGTTGAAATTAAGGTTTCTGGGATTTTTTTTATAATTTAAGAAAATATTGGGTTTCTTAAAATAATAATTTTAAGTGCTTTTAAATAAAGTTTTATAAGCCTAACACACATCACTTAATAGTAGAATTTAACGTTAGAGACCTAAAAGTGTAACGTTTGAAACTTTGGACATCTATTTTTAACGAAAAGTTCTTTAGATACTTGAAGTTAACTTTGATATAGTCTGAACACCTATTTTTATATTAATCCTTGATTTTATTCTAATAATTGTAAATACACCATATATATATTTATATTTGTATAAAATATAATTGACTCCTTCAAAATTTAATATAGCTAATTTTGGATTTTTTGTCCAAGTTGGCTCTTCATTGATGGAGATTGGTGGGGGTCGTTTCTTGCACTTCCGTGTCCATATGGATATCCACAAGCCTCTCATTCGTTTGATTACCATTCGTTATCGAATGGTTCTTTGATATGTTATTATTATTAATTAATTATATTAAAGTAGCTAATTGTAATGATATACGGCACAAGAGTCCATCTCCACTAAATTATCCAAATTAGCCTTCCGCCTGTAGCACGTTCATTTCTTAAAACATTATCTTTCATTAAAGAGATCTTGAACTGAAAATAAAAATTTCAATTGTGATTCACGTGGATGGTGGTGGGCGGTCCAAAGTAGCTAACTTGTAAATATGTTAAGGAAAAGACCAAGACAAATATTGTTATAAATATGTTAAAATACAATTGTAAAATAAGTAAATCAAGCAACCTACTAAAAAACATAAATGACAAGTGACCGGGTAAAGCCACCGCCACTGCCTGGGACACGAAAACTACTTGCAACTCCTATATACAAAATAGTAACCGCAACAGAAAATTTTGTTTTAACTTCTACCAAATTTTTTATTTATTAAATAAACATAAATTACAAATTAGCAAATTTTAATAGTATTAAATATATAATATTATTTGAAAATCAAAATTTAATTTTATGATTCAAGAAATAAAAAATTAAAATACCATTTATTTAATAGAATAATTAATGGAAATAAAACCATTAATCCAAATATTTGACCATCGGTTAATACTAAAAGAAAAATTGATTCATCTAAATATTAAGTTTTGAGTATTACAATTCATGCGCGCATTATTTTGATAAAGTCTTACATGGCATATTTTTATTCTATTCATTTTCATCCCTACATGCTTCCTTTAATTCTATTTTAACTCTAATATTTATTTTTCTGGCAATTTAATCTAAAATAATTGATTATCGGTGATAATTTCCTTAAAATCATCGTATCAAAAATAGATAAATATAATTTAGGTTATACAAAATACGAAGCTCCAATATTACAAACCAAATAATAATAAATAGTATGACAAAAATAGAGTTATAGATTAAAATACAATGTAAGGTCAATAATGTACTCTAAAAGATAAGCAACTGGGACTCTCACTCGGTGACAGTGCTCCTCAAATTCACACGTAAGAATTTGTAAACAAAAACATAATGCAAAGCTAACGCGCTCAGTGCCGCACAATAATAACTCTACTATAATAAATGCATTTCATAACATAAGCATAACATCAAGTATAGTTGAAGAAGCAAGATCATCCACCCTGTCGAAACGATTTTTAAAAGTATTGTTTCGAATAATTTAATGATCGGTTAACAAAAAAACATGATTCGAGGAGTCGTCACTAACTTTTGATTAGGGTGTGATTGGACACTCAAAAAGTATTTTTTCATTTTAATAAAAAATATTAATTTTAATTAAAAAAACAAATGTACGGTCTGCATTGCCAAAAAGTTGAGTTCGAGAGTCGGTTACGTGTGGGGAATGATTAGCACCCCCATAGAGCCCTAAATCAGTAACTAGTCGATTAATTAGTTGTCTTTGCAATGAAACTTAAGAATTCGAGTCTAATTTAATTTAAGATCCCATAATCATAATATTATGTGAATTTTAGGATGAAACACAATAATATTTAGTTATTTCCAATCGAGAAGAATCGACATCTCATGCCTTAAAGCAGTCGATTCTTACTCCAATCGAAATAAGAAAATATTATAATTACATCCTAAAGTTCATTATTAATTTAAAATAACAACACAAAATAATTTTAAGAAAGAAATCGATAATATCTAATTATTTCCAATCGAGAATGAATGAACTCTCATGCTTTAAAGCATTCATTTATTACTTCGATCGAAATGAAGAGAAATCACTATTTCGTCTTAAAATTCAATATTGATTCGAGAGAAAACAGTAATATCTAATTATTTCCAATCGAGAATAAATGACCTCTCATGCCTTAAAAGAAGTCATTTATTACTCCAATCGAAATGAAGAGATATCACTATTTCATCTTAAAATTCAATATTAATTCGAGAGAAAACCATAATATCTAACTATTTCCAATCGAGAATAAATGACCTCTCATGCCTTTAAGCAGTCATTTATTACTCCAACCGAAATGAAAAGGTTTTCAATATTAATTTGAGTGTTATTTATTTTGAAATCCCATTGAAAAATACATGTAAAAATAGAACAAATTAAAAGCATACATCAAGCAAGTACAATTAATTATTTATTTTACCAACATTTACTGAGAATAAGTATGTTCAATTATTTAAATACATTGAGACGATACCGTAGATTCGATATAACAATCTTTCTCGGTGAACTTAATTAAAAGAACATGACCTTTTTCTCAATCCCCAAATTTTAAAATGGTTCAATTTAATTCATGTTACTTAATGGGATCGACTTTAATTTTAAAACTATCGAAAGTAACTTTCTTACACGTTAAGCGTAATACCCCAATCATCGGGGCAGTGACTAAAGTGTAAGAATTCAAAATTTAGTAGTTTGATTTTGATAAATTGAAATGTTCAAGGATTGATTTGGAATTTTTATTTAGGATCTATTATCAAAGTTTGAAGGATGGAAGGGCAAAATGGTCTTTTTGCATAAAATGAATTTAAAATTCATTTTAAGGTTATTATAACATGTGAGGTAAAAGAAAGAAAAAGAAAAGAAAAGCCTAGAAGCTTTCTTCATCTTCTCTTCTTCATTTCCACCTTGAACTCCATTACTAAGGCGAGTATTCTTGAAGTTGGTTGTTTCTTGCATTTCTGAATTCATTTTGAGTTTTTGGGTGGTATAGAAGCTTAAGAAAGCTTAAAGATAATTAGAAGCTATGAGATTGATGAGTTAATAGTGATTTGGTAAAATGGGTTTTTAAGGGAGTTGATGAAAATTGATTAGTATTTGGATTTTAAAGATATATTTGAATTGTCAAAGGTTTGAATAAGGTGTTTGAGGTTATATAAAGGATTGGGAACATGTTTGAAGAATGAGTGTGATTTTTAGTTTTAAGTGTTATAGTGAAAATTTAGGATGTTAAAGATAATTTAATTGATGTAAGTTGGTTGTGATAAGTGTTATTGAGTTTAAGGGTATGAATAGAGTTAGAAGTATGAGATTTAGGTGAATTTTAGGTCAAATTTGAAATGAAATAAGTGAATTTTGGACAAGGGTATCGGTATTGGAAGAACAATATCGATACTGTAATTAAAGAGGAAATTCCATAATGCAATTTGGGTATCGATATTGAGGTAGATATCGGTACCATAGAAGGGAAGTATTGGTACTAGGTGTAGAGTACCGATAATGTTCAACATGAAATTTTGAATTAGGTGTTTTATTTAGTTTATGTAAATGTTTATTGGTTAACAATTAATTGAGCTCTGATATTCATCTTGGTCATGTTAATGTGTAGATTTCGATAGAAAACTGTCAACACCATTTTTCTCCCAGGCGGGGAAAGACCGATGCCGACTTGGGGGTTTCTCTTTTGAATTTATTTTCTTGAAATGTGAGGAGTCGCCACCAATCATTTAAGGTGCGATTGGGACACCATGAAAATCGGGTGATTTTAGTAAAACATTTTATTTTTATCAAAATATTGAGTTTTAAGGTCTGCGAAAATCCATAAATTAGGTTCGAGAGTCAGTTAAGCGCGGGGAAGGATTAGCACTCCCATAAGCGCCCAAAAATTGGTATATAGTTGATTACCTTATATTTAAAATAATTTTTTTAGTTTGATCTTTATTTAATTTGAAAATCATTACGAATGCAAAGTTAAAAAGGGTATTCGTCTATTAAAGCCGATAACATTCGCCCCTAGCATAAACACGGGAGATAAACTATTGTACACGATAACTGAATATTGCCTCAATTTTAAAAATCATGATGCAGTCTTTGAAAAAGATGTCAACCTATTTCATGAATCACCAGTAGTCACCCTTGAGCATACTTGCGGGAGATGTACCATTAATTCCCTAATAGGTGAATATTGCCTTAGGTTTAAAAATAAAATGTAATCAAACAAATTTTTTATCAATCCTAATTAAGCTAAGGTAAATTAAAGGCTTTCTCCATCCTAAAGTGTCGAATTATGAAAGTTAAAGAACCTAAAGGCACAAACCTAGAAGTGTAGGTTCTAATATTAACCCTATTTGATTATAAACCAATTATTGAATCGAATAACTGATATGGTCCACTGAGCATTTAGGCGAGGGCCAGCTCGTATTATTCCCTAAATTTAAAGACTAATTTGAAATCTAACCTAAAATGGAGTCTTTATTTAACCTATTTAATTATGTCAATCTTAAAGGTCCAATTTAAGTTTGGGGACTAAAGGTCAAAGGGCTAAAACACCGAGTCCTAAAAGACTAAAAGTTTAAGGACCTATATTGAAATTTTTTAAAGTTGAGGACTAAATAATAACCCAAAAAACTAATTATTATCTAAATTATTAAACCTAAAGTATTTTTAGAAAATATTAATTATTGATAAATTTTAGAAAGTCGAGAAATCGATTCGAGTAATCGGGCATCTTATGCAAAAACTCGACTCGAATTGCTCCCTAATTAAACTAGAGTGTCATATCCAGATCGGGTACAGGTCAAGGGTGTGACATTTTTTGGTATCAGAGCTATGATTTAACCAATTTTAGGCTCAAAACTAAGTAAATTGTGTTTTAAAAGGTGTACATGCCAACGAAATATAATTTTTTTTTGATCTGATAGTGTAATGAGTATGTTATCTTTGCTAATATAGTTAAGTGATTATATTTTAATAGATGTTAGACTACGAGGGCTCCCAAAGTGAAACGGGAGATGGAGTTAATGAGGGTAGTGGCAATTCACTTGCCCGAGCTAGGCAAGGTGAAGAACAAGCGCCTCAGGGAGTGCTTGTGTAAGACCAGAGAGTATTTTTCTGGACATTGGACGTGATTCTGACGCGTTTCCAACCGTCTACTCCCCTGGCTCCTAGGATGAATGTTGCTAAAGAGCTAAAAAGTTTAGGATCACCCGAGTTTAAAGGAGAAGCTGAGGAAGGTCCCGTTTCTACGGATCTTTGGCTAAATGACGTGAAAAGTATGCTTGATGGTCTCTATTGTTCTGAAATGAAGAAGTTGGATGGAGTAGTCTCACTGCTACGAGGTCAAGCATGTGCATGGTGGACTAATGTGACGATGAGAGTGCCTATTGATCAAGTAGCGTGGCCATTCTTTCTAGAAGAGTTTAAGAACAAATATATCGATGATCAGTTCATTAGACAAATGAAGCAGGAGTTCATGAATTTGAAGCAAGGGAATCTCACTGTGTATGAGTATGAGTGCGAGTTTAATAATTGATTAAATTTGCAGTTGAATTGGTCCCGACTGAGAAAGATTCATGTGATTGGTTCGTGGAGGTTTTGAGCCCTAGATTGAAGGAGCTGCTAATAGCGTTGAGTCTTTCTTTGTTTCAAGAGGTAGTGAATCTAGCTAAATCCTTGGAATGAGTGCAAAATGAAAGATTTGGGGACCAAAAGACCTAGTTGACCAAGAGAGCGGGTGCCTCATCGAGTGCAACATAATCGAAGAGAAGTCGAGGTTTGGGTTTTTGCCTCAAACTAGATATGAGTTAGCTACATCCTCAGGAAGAGGATCAAATCCTGTGAGAGCTAGGAAAACTCAATCAACAAAATTAGGAGCTGGAAGGCCGAGTCAATGTCAGCATTGTGGCAAAAATCATAGCAGTGTATGTCGAGTAGTCTCCGGAGCATGTTTTAGATGTAGAGACACTGGAAATTTTATCCGGGATTATCCATTAATGACCGGAGAGCCTATACAATCAAAAAGATCCGATACAATATCTCTGAGAGGTAGAGGACAAGG
The DNA here is from genome assembly GCF_006381635.1 of Hibiscus syriacus. Classification (NCBI taxonomy): domain Eukaryota; kingdom Viridiplantae; phylum Streptophyta; class Magnoliopsida; order Malvales; family Malvaceae; genus Hibiscus; species Hibiscus syriacus. Next base: position 354,754 of record NW_024062828.1, on the reverse strand, counting down.
CAAGGGAATGAATGAATTTGAATCGGTAACTCAACCTGAAGTGCGTGCGTCTACTTGGGTATACAACCTTAAGACTAATGTAGATCGTGATGATCCATAGATCATCACAGGTATTTTCCAATTAATTGATAATCCTTTCTTGGTATTAATTGACCCGAGATCAACTTATTCTTATATCAATAGTAAACTAGTGAGAGATTTGGGAATCCAGTTAGAAGCTATAAGTAGTGATGTTATTGTAACTAACCCGTTATGTCATAATGCTCGGGTGAACCAGATTTGTCGAGGGTGTCCTATAAGGATTCATGGACTAAATTTCCTGTTAATATGATGGAATTACTCTTTGAATAGTTCGAGGTTATATTGGGAATAGATTGGTTGTATCGTTACCATGCTAATGTTGATTGTCGATTGAAGCGGGTAATTTTGAGAAGTTGTGATGGATCATAGATAATTTTGTCCAGCGAGAGAATTAATCCATTATCTAATGTGATATCAATAATGTCAGTTAAGAAGCTAATGTTGGAAGGATTTCAAGCTTTTTATCGCCAGTGTGATTGATACTTGAGTCTCGGAGAGGAGATTAGAGGACATTTTGACGGTTAGAGAATTTTCAGATATGTTTCCAGATGAATTACCGGGATTACCTCCATATAGAGAGATTGAATTTCAAATTGAGGTAATGCATGGAATGACACCAATTTCGATGGCTCCTTATAGATTTGTCCCAAAGGAACTGAGGGAGTTAGAGGCTCAGTTGCAAGAGTTATTGGATAAAGGATTTATCAGACCCAGTGTATCATTTTGGGGTGTGCAGTGCTATTTGTAAAGAAGAAAGATGGTTCGATGCGTCTATATATTGATTATCGACAGCTTAACAAAGTGAAAATAAAGAATAAATATCATCTCCCAAGAATCGACAATTTATTTGATCAACTCAAGGGAGCTTCGGTGTTCTCCAAAAATGGATTTGGGCTTTGGCTATGACCAGCTGAAGATATAAGAAGAGGATATTCCAAAAAATGGCTTTTAGGAACTGATATGCCATTATGAGTTTGTGGTAATGTCGTTTGGATTAACTAATGCACCGACAACGTTTATGGATCTTATAAATAGGGTATTTCAACCGTACCTCAGTTAGTTTATTTTCGTCTTTATTGATAATATCTTGGTTTATTCAAAGACGAATGAAGAACATGACGCCCATCTTCGAGTGATTCTTCAGACACTTCGAGATAAGAAGTTTTATGCTAAGTTTTCTAAGTGTGAGTTTTGGTTACTTGAAGTTACATTTCTTGGACATGCAATATCTGCAGAGGGGATTATATTGGATCCTCATAATATTAAAGCCATTATAGATTGGGAAGTTCCAAGAAATGTTTATGAATTATAAAGTTTCTTGGGATTAGCTGGATATTATCAAAGGTTTGTAAGGGACTTTTCTATGATTGTCTCCCATTGACAAAGCTGTTGAGGAAAGATGTGTCATTCATTTGGACGGATAAATGCCAAGAGAGTTTTGAATCCTTAAAGGAGGTTCTAACAGAGGCTCTAGTGGTAGTGCAACAAAAATTGGGCAAGGACTATACAATGTTAGACGCCCGATTATTTTTAAAGGATAGCGGTGCTATGGTAGTTGAATTAAAGTTAAAACCTTTATTGTTGGAGCAAATAAAGGAGTTGCAAAGGAGAGATGAAAAATGTTTAGCAAGAATGGAACAAGTGGAAAAAGGTGAAATCAAATATTTTGAAGTAAACTCTGACGGATGTTTATACTGTAAAGACCAAGTTTGTGTTCCAAGTGATGAAGAGTTGAAGAAAAATATACTTTTTTGAAGCGCATTGTAGTCCGTTGGCTATGTATCCAGGAGGAAACAAGATATATCAAGATTTAAAAGGCTGATACTGGTGGCCAGGTATGAAAAGAGCTATCACAGAGTTTGTTACAAAGTGCTTAACCTGTCAACAAGTAAAAATTGAGCATCAGGCACCTTCAGGTCTTTTAAACCAATTTCCATTCCTCAATGGAAATGGGAGAAAGTTACAATGGATTTTGTAACGGGTTACCATTAACACCAAATAAAAAGGATTATATTTGGGTGATAGTTGATAGATTGACAAAGACATTGTATTTTATTCTTGTTCGAACTAGTTATTCGATGAATAAATATGTTGAATTATATATCAAGGAGATTGTTAGACTTAATAGAGTATTGAGTTCAATAGTATCTGATAGAGATCCAAGGTTCAGGTCAAGGTTTTGGAAGTTTTTACATGAAGCGTTGGGTACTCGATTTAACTTTTGTACATCTTTTCACCCACAGATAAATGGTCAATCTGAGTGGACTATCCAGGTTTTGGAAGATATGCTAAGGGTGTGTGTGATTGATTTCCATGGATTTTGGGAGAAGTATCTGCCGCTCACAGAGTTTGCGTACAATAACAGTTATCAATCGAGCATCAAAATAGAACCGCATGAGGCGTTGTATGGAAGAAAATACAGAACATCGCTTAATTGGTATGAATTAAAAGATCGGTGGAAATTCTTGGTCCTGATTTGATTAAAGAAGTAGAAGAAAAGGTCCAAGTGATCCAATATAATCTTAAAGTGGCAGCAGACAGACAAAAATCCTACGCGGATTTGAAAACAAAGGAGATTGAGTATCAAGTAGGAGATAAAGTGTTTTTGAAAGTCTCTCATTGGAAGAAAGTGATTTTTTTTGGTCGAAAGAGAAAGCTCAGTCCTAGATTCATTGGCACGTATGAGATTATAAAGAGAGTGGGACCTGTGGCATATCAATTAACATTGCAACCAATGGAGAAGATCCACAATATTTTTGATGTTTCGATGCTAAGAAGATATTGATTAGATCTTTCTCACATCATAACACCGGAAGAGATAGAAGTCCAATCTAACCTGACATATGATGAAGAACCAGTGCAGATTTTAGCACATGAAGTCAAACATCTTAGGAACAAGACGATTTCGTTAGTTAAAGTTCTTTGGATAAATCATAAAGTGGAAGATGCGACATGGGAGTGTGAAGAGGACATGGGAAGATAATTTCCTCATCTCTTTGTGCAGTGAAAATTTGAGGATGAATGTTCCTAAGGGGAGAATTGTACTGCCCCAAACATTAAGCCAATGTCTAAAGTGTAAGAATTCAAAATTTAGCGGTTTGATTTTGATAAATTGAAATGTTCAAGGATTAATTTGGAATTTTTGTTTAGGATATATTATCAAAGATTGAAAGATGGAAGGAAAAAAATGATCTTTTGGCATGAAATGAATTTAAAATTCATTTAAAGGTTATTATAACATGTGAGGAAAACAAAGAAAATGAAAAGAAAAGCCTAGAAGCTTTCTTCATCTTCTCTTCTTCATTTCCAAAATGAACTCCATTACTAAGGTGAGTAATCTTAAAGTTGGTTGTTTCTTGTATTTTTGAATTGGTTTTGAGTTTTTGGGTGGTATAGAAGCTTAAGAAAGCTTAAAGATGATTAAAAGCTATGGGATTGGTGAGTTAATGGTGATTTGGTTAAATGGGTTTTTAAGGGAGTTGATGAAAATTGGTTTGTATTTGGATTTTAAAGATATATTTGACTTGTAAAAGGTTTGAATAAAGTGTTTGAGGTATTAGAAAGAATTGAGAACATGTTTGAAGAATGGGTCTGAGTTTTAGTTTTAAGTGTTCTAGTGAAAATTTTGGATGTTAAAGAGAATTTAATTGATGTAAGTTGGTTGTGATAAGTGTTATTAATTTTAAGGGTATGAATGGAGTTAGAAGTATGAGATTTAGGTGAGTTTTGGGTCAATTTCGAAATGAAATAATTGAATTATGGGCAAGTGTATTGATACTGGAAGAACAATACTGATATTTTAAGAATCGGATGAACATAATCGATACTGGGGGTATCGATACCAATAGTAAGGTACCAATACTATAATTGAAGAGGAAATTCTAGAATACAATTTGGGTATCGATACTGAGGTAGAGAAGAGAAGTATCAATACTAGGTGTATAGTACTGATATTGTTCAGCTTGAAATTTTGAATTAGGTTTTTTATTTAGTTTATGTAAATACTGATTGGTTAACAATTAATTGAGTTCCGATATTCATCTTGGTCATGTTAACGTGTAGATTTCGATTGAAAGAAAGTACCGAACGAATCGACATAATAAAGAGATTGGGCGAAAGTGAAAAAGATTTTTCTTAGGGCTTAAGTGAGGGAAAAGTGATAAAGATTTTTCTTAGGGATTATATGAGGCAAATGTGAGTGCTTACTACTTTAATGTGTTGAGTTAATCGATCGAAGAAATAGCCAAGGAGGGAGGTGAATTGTCAATAAAAATTTTGGTGGAAGCTTTCGCAGAAAATAGAAAATAATTGCATAGCGATTTAGGCTGGTTTGACTTTCTCAACCAAAGTCTACGTCCACTACCTTAGCTATCCACACTAAGGATTTTCCAACAAATTCACTAATTTGTTCTTTCTTTTGAGGATAAAGATTAACCTTACAACTCCCTCAAGAATTATACCCCAAATTCTTGAGAACACTCTCACCCAAAGAGAAGAATACAAATTTCGCAAACTTACAAGAAAAACCTCACAAGGTAGATTGTTTGTACAATTCTAAAACAAATAAAGAACACTCAAAGATAAATACAATAGAGCAAAAATGGTGTTATTGAAAGAAAAATGAATATTGAATGAAAATATGCTTGAAAATGCTCAAACGATAAGTTCAAGGCTTTCTCTTTGATTCTCTAGCTTCTCTCCTTAATTTTTGTTGATCAATGGCTTCTAAGCTTGTTTAAATACTCATTGGATCACTTCTGAACGTTGTAGATCATTAGTGGAGTCAATAGAGCCGTTATGGTGTTAAAACAATTAATAAAACAGTTGGGAGCGTATGGTGCATCGATGCATAGCCAAGGTGCATCGGTACACTATGTGTAAAATTCAAATATTTCGACCGTTGGAAGACTTAGTGCATCGGTACACTAGGGGTGCATCGGTGCACTAATTACTTTTGATGTTTCAAATGAGCCTGGAGTGCATCGATGCATGGTTTATGCATCGGTACACAAAATGCATTCAATGTTCAAAATATTCAAGAGTACATCGATGCTTGGCTTGTGCATCAGTACACAAAATGCATTCAAAATGGGTGTGCATCGATGCATCGATGTAGTGCATTGGTACATCACTTTGTAAATTTGATTTTTGGCTTGATTTTGGTTCGAAATACTTTGTGAAAATTGTTTCAAAAATATTTTAAGTATAAAACACAATTTTACACTTTAGTAAGGATTTGAAATTGATCTTTAAAAGACTTGGAGTAATATTTTTGATATTCGATTAATTAAATTGAATAATCATTTGTAAAATCTTAAAATTCATTTGTACTTAATTTGTTATATCGAAACATCAAAATGTTTTAAAAAATCTCCCCCTTTTTGATATAACAAATCACTTGAGTAATTTTAAGATTTTCTTTGAAAATAATTTTGAAAATTACTTCCCCTTACTATAACACATCTTTCTCTCTCTTTTTGTTAAATCAAGAAGACTCTATGAAACGTTTAGTTCAAAACAAGACTCTAAAAATTTAGCCAATTGATTTTAAACTTTAAGCTGCTAAGATCACAATCAAGAGAAAGGTTAGCCATTACTTTCATAAATCAATATTCATAATTAAATGTGTAATGGTAAATTGGTCATATTGCAACTAATATGTAGATGATGCAAAAACTAATAAATATTAAGCTCAAAAAGAAAATTTAAACTAAACCAAATAGATATATATATTAAGTTCAATCATCCAAAACATTAAAGTTTAAACAACCATCATCCATAACAAATTCAAACAATCCAAAACATCAAAATGTTCAATCCAAGCAAAAACAAAAATTTTTGATTTTTTTTATTTCGAAATTCAAAGATCATTTTGAAAAATTATGTGTTTTTGATAAAATTAGTTGTAGAATATAGTTTATAAACATTATATAATCAATACCCAATATATATTTCATCCTAGACTAATCAAAACTAGTCCTAAGTTCAAAAATCAATAAAACAGAGGTTTTTGAAGAAAACAATTATCTTGAAAATTCGGATTTTGTGAGAATGTGATGATTTTTGCACTTGTTTGATGATTCCAATAGGTTTAGAAGTTGAAGAACAGTAGGATTCCGATTATAGATCGAAGGTTTTGAGCAATGTAGATAATAAGGCATTTTTGTGAGAGAAACGACGTGAGAGGTTTTTAAGTTTTAGGTTTGAGAAAATATAAAATTTTAAGAATTTAAACCTAAAACCCGACGAGGGTATCGATGCACAACAGAGTACATCGATGTACAACAGAGTACATCGATGCACATTCAAGGAATGCATCGATGCATCTTCACGATGTATCGATGCATATTCAAGGCATGCATCGGTACACTGTCTAGTGTATCGATGCACAAAGCACAAAATGTCAAAAATCCGTTTTAAACATTTAAAATGCTAAATTAATTAGCTCTAGTGGTATTGGCAACTCATATATTGAAAATTAACTATGTTCAATCAATCAAATCTATCTTTAAACATAACTTGAACATATAATTAATTTTCACTAAGAATCATAAACTCCCCCTAACTAATAACAAAGAATGCAATCAAAAGTGTTATTTATAAGAATTTTCCAAAAGCTAATTAAAAATGCTAAAATTGTTTTAAACACCAAGTGAATATAGGTCAGTTTAACCTAATTCTCTCCTAAGTGTCTAAAATCTTTCTTTATCTAAAGGTTTTGTAAAAATATATGCTAATTGATGCAAAGTATCAACATATTCTAGAACTATATCTTATTTAACAACATGATCTCTAATGAAATGATGCCTAATTTCAATATGCTTAGTTCTAGAGTGTTGGATGGGATTTTTAGTGAGACAAATAGCACTAGTATTGTCACACTTGATAGGTATGATACCTACTTCAATTCTATAATCTAAAAGTTGTTGTTTCATCCATAAAACTTGTGCACAACAACTACCGGCTGAAATATATTCCTCTTCAGTGGTAGATAATGCAACACAATTTTGTTTCTTTGAAAACCATGAAATCATCATATTTCCTAGGAATTGGCAAGTACCGGAGGTGCTTTTCCTATTTATTTTGCATCCTCCATAATCCGCATCAGAGAAGGCATGCAAGCTAAAACTAGAGTCTTTAGGATACCAAAGTCCTAAACTAGGAGCATCCTTAAGGTATCTAAATATTCTCTTAACAACTATTAAATGGGATTCTTTAAGACATGATTGAAATCTAGCACATAAGCAAACACTAAACATAATGTCTGGTCTACTTGCGGTTAGATAAAGCAAAGAGCCAATCATTGACCTATTTAATTTAACATCCACACATTTACCTCTTTTATCTTTGTCAATCTTTGTAGAAGAGCTCATTGGAGTGGCATGAGGTTTCCCATTTTCCAGTCCAAACTTCTTGAGCATATCCTTGACGTACTTAGCTTGATTGATGAAGATGCCATCTTTTCTTTGTTTGATTTGGAGTCCCAAGAAAAATGAGAGCTCCTCCATTATGCTCATCTCGAATTCACTCTGCATTAACTTAGAAAATTCTTGGCAAAGAACATCATTAGTAGAACCAAATATTATATCATCAACATAAATTTGAACTACTAATAAATCTTTACCTTTATGCTTTTAAAAACAGTGTAGTGTCAACCTTCCCTTTTGAAAAACCTTTTTCAATTAAAAAATTTGACAATCTTTCATACCAAACTCTAGGAGCTTGTTTTAAACCATAAAACACTTTTATCAATTTAAAAACATGATCTGGAAATTTTGAATTTTCAAAACCAGGAGGTTGTTCCACATACACTTCTTATTTTATAAAACCATTTAAAAATGCACTTTTAACATCCATTTGATATAATTTAAATTCATTGAAATATGAAAATGCTAATAACATTCTAATTTCTTCCTTCCTAGCTACGGGAGCGTATGTTTCATCATAGTCTATGCCCTCTTCTTGAGTATAGACTTGAGCAAAAAGTCTAGCCTTGTTCCTCATTATATTACCACTTTCATCAAGCTTATTCCTAAATACCCATCTAGTACCTACAGTAGATTTATCACTAGGCCTTTCAACTAATGCCCATACTTTACTTCTCTCAAATTGATTTAACTCTTCTTGCATAGCCATAATCCAATGTTCATCATTTAATGCCTTTTTAATATTTTTAGGTTCTATGCATGAGATAAATGCAACATAATTACAAACATTTCTAAGAGAAGATCGAGTTGTTACCCCTTTGGATGGATCACCTATTATTTCACCATCCATGACATAGTTGTACTTTCTTGGGTAAGAGACTTCCCTTTCTTCAATGGTTGGATTTTAGAGAACATCATGAGTTTCCTCATCTTTTGTTTCTTCATTTGATGATGGTTATCCAACATCATGTCTAACGTCATTTGTGTTTATAATACCTACATCATCATTCACACTAGAATCTTTCCTCGGAAGGGGATTATCATCGAAAACAACATGTATAGACTCTTCTAAAACTAAAGTTCTTTTATTAAATACCCGATATGCTTTAGAATTTAAGGAATAACCCAGAAAAATTCCTTCATCACTTTTAGCATCAAATTTGCCAACATTTTCTTTACTGTTGTTTAAAAAAACACTTATATCCAAAAGAATGAAAATAGCTAATGTTAGGTTTTTGATTTTTTGAAAAGTTCATATGGAGTTTTCTTCAAAATTGGCCTAATCATTACTCGATTAATAACATAACAAGCGGTATTTGTGGCTTCCGCCCATAAATATTTTGGCAAATTATTTTCATAAAACATGGTTCTAACCATTTCTTCTAAAGTTCAATTTTTTCTCTTAGCAATTCCATTTTGTTTAGGGGTTCTAGGTGCTGAAAAATTATGGTAATACTATTAGAATTACAAAACTCAGTAAATCCAAGATTTTCAAATTCAGTACCATGATCACTCCTAACACTAGTTATGAAGTAACCTTTTTCATTTTGGATTACGTTTGAAAACGTGATGAATTTTTCTAATGCTTCATCTTTAGTACTTAAAAATAGAACCCAAGTATATCTAGAATAGTCATCTACCAAGACAAATGCGTATTGTTTTTCACCCAAGCTAGTAGTCCTAGATGACCCAAAAAGATATATATATGGATCAATTGTAATACTATACTAGTTGATACATCATTAATGGACTTAAAGGAAGCTTTTGTATGTTTTCCTTTAGCACAACCATCACAAATTTTATTATTATCAAATTTTACCTTTGGCAACCCTCGAACTAAATCTCCTTGAATTAATCGTTGTAAAACACTCATGCTAGCATGTCCTAGTCTCCTATGCCATATCCAATTATCATGTTCATCCTTAGTAACTAGGCATTAATTAGTAATATTTATAGAATCTAAATGCACCATGTATATGTTCCCTATTCTATGACCAACAAGCATAATCCGATTAGATGCAATGTCAATGAATTTACAACCATTAGTATCAAACATGACATTGTATTCCTTATCACATAATTGACTAATACTCAATAGATTATGCTTTAATCCATTCACATATAAAACATTTTTAATTTGTATGGAAGAGGTATTACCTATAGTACATATACCTTCAATGTGACCTTTTGAATTATCACCAAAAGTCACCACTCCTTTATTTTTGGAGTTAAGCTCTATAAACCGACTTTTGTCTTCGGTCATTTGTCTTGAGTATCCACTATCAAGGTACCATGAGTTTGAATTTGTTTCTCGTGCCTTGTAGCAATGCTCATTTCCCTACAAACATAGATTAATTTTTGATTTTTGGTACCCAATTTCTTTTGGGTCCATATTCATTAGTCTACAAAATTCTAGTCCCCTTAGGTATCCATTTATGTAGGATATCCTTATCTTTAGTAGTAATGAGTTCTTTAGGAACCCATATACTTCTAATTTTTTTTCCATTAGAGGTTTTTCGGGGACCTATATGATTGTAGTTTTTAAAACTTTTTCTAACAAAGTTAATTTTTGAACTTTCTCCTTTTTCAAAAACGTTTTAGATCAACTTTATTAAAAGAAGCTTTAAGATCATCAATTTTCTTTTGATGATCGTCATTTACTCTTGAAAGTAAGTTATGCAAATCAATATTTTTCTTTTCAAATTTATCTAATTTGATTTGCAATTCTTTGATCTTACTTTCAAGATCATATTTGGTTTTAGACATAAGGCTATTTTCATTTTTCAATTTTGAAATATCATTTTTGTATTTTGAAAATAAATTCTTATAATCTGAAGCCAACCCATTATAATCCTCTAATAACTCATCATAAGATAAATCATCTGAATCAAATGAGTTAAAGGTTGCTTGAGAGTTTTCCCCGATGGCCATCAAGCACAAGTTTGTAATTTCTTGTTCCTCTTCATCAGAACCTTCTTCATTGCTCCATGTAGCCATATGAGCCTTGTGCTTATTCTTTGATTGACCATTTTTCTTCTATTGTGGGCAATCATATTTGACATGCTCCATCTTTTTGCATTCATAGCAATTGATAGGGTATTTCTCCTTCGGTTCATTTTTGAAGCCTTCGTTTCGTTTGAATTTTCTTCTTCAGTTGGGCCTCATTAACTTTCTGAACCGTTTGACAAATAATTCCATTTCTTAGTCATCGTCATCTTCATCTGAATCACTCTAATCTCTTGTAGATTTGAGAATAACTCCAACGTTCTTCTTCTTTTATGTCTCCTTATTTTGCTCGTTAATATTCTCGAGGTCTACCTCATCTTGAAGCATAATTTCATGAGTGAGGAGTGAACCAATTAAATTTTTGAGAGTTAAAGACTTTAGGTTCTTAGCCTCGATGATTGACGTATTCTTTGATTGCCAAGATTTTGAAAGAGAGTAAACTAACTTCCTCACAAGATTTTCGTTTGGAATGATCTCTCCATGTGATTTGAGGCCATTAACAATCGTGGAAAATATATCCGTCATAGCTTTGATGTCTTCATCCGGTTTCATCCTGAAATTTTCATATGTATGAGTTAGAAGACTAATTTTAGATTCTTTTACCTCATCTGTGCCTTCATGAGTGACTTGAAGTTTATCTCATATCTCCTTGGTGGTTGTACAAGATGAAACTCTCCCGTATTACTCTCCCGTATTCATCTGGTCCTAGAGCACAAAAAATAATGTGGATAACCTTTGAGTTGAGCTGGAACATTTTTATCTCTGCTTCACTCCACAATCTTGAATGAGTTGAAGGAATGAAGTATCCATCTTCTATGATATTCCATTCTCCCATGTCATTTGCTTGAATCAAATATCTCATTCTATTCTTCCAATAAGCATAATTAGCTCTATTGAAGAAAGGAGGCTTGTTGATAGTCATAGAATCAAGACCGAAGTCGGAGTTTGAAATGAAGGCCATTGATGACTTGAATATCGATATAACTCTTACTGAATCGACTCAAGAGGCAATTGAACCTTAAAATGAGCGAGGCTCTGATACCAAAGTCTACGTCCACTACCTTAGCTATCCACACTAAGGATTTTCCAACAAATTCACTCATTTGTTCTTTCTTTTGAGGACAAAGAGTAACCTTACAACTCCCTCAAGAATTATACCCCAAATTCTTGAGAACACTCTCTCCCAAAAAGAAGAATATACATTTCGCAAACTTACAAGAAAAACCTCACAAGGTAGATTGTTTGCACAATTATAAAACAAAGAAAGAACACTCAAAGATAAATACAATAGTGCACAAATGGTTTTCTTGAAAGCAAAATGAATATTGAATGAAAATAGGCTTGAAAATGCTCAAACGATAAGTTCAAGGCTTTCTCTTTGATTCTCCAACTTCTCTCCTTAATTGTTGTTGATCAATGGCTCCTAAGCTTGTTTAAATACTCATTGGATCACTTTTGAATGTTGGGGATCATTAGTGGATTCAATAGAGCCGTTATGGTGTGAAAACAATTAATAAAACAGTTGGGAGCGTATGGTGCATCGATGCATAGCCAAGGTGCATCGGTACAATATGTGTAAAATTCAAATATTTCGACCGTTGGAAGACTTAGTGCATCGGTACACTAGGGGTGCATCGGTGCACTAATTACATTTGATGTTTCAAATGAGCCTGGATTGCATCGATGCATGGTTTGTGCATCGGTACACAAAATGCATTCGATGTTCAAAATATTCAAGAGTGCATCGATGCATGACTTGTGCATCAGTACACAAAATGCATTCGAAATGGGTGTGCATCGATGCATCGATGTAGTGCATCGATGCATCACTTTGTAAATTTGATTTTTGGCTCGATTTTGGTTCGAAATACTTTGTGAAAATTGTTTCAAAAATATTTTAAGTATAAAACACAATTTTACACTTTAGTAAGGATTTGAAATTGATCTTTAAAAGACTTGGAGTAATATTTTTGATATTCGAATAATTAAATCAAATAATCATTTGTAAAATCTTAAAATTCATTTTTACTTAATTTGTTATATCGAAACATCAAAATATTTTCAACATAATGTATTAAGACGAGGGAGGAAGACTTGTGATGAGTCGACTTCCAATGAATTTTAACTAGATTAGAATTTTGAATAATTATTTATATTAATTTTAGGGTTTTACTTAAATTGTATTTCAAAAGCATTGTTTTGATTTCATTACTATGAGTATATGTTCTACGTGAATAAATGATGATTTGAATAATGCTATGTGAAATACTTAAATGGTTAAAGTCCAAAGTATGTGCTATAAGAATTAGAGGTATATTTGGCATGCCAAGAGTCGAGGGACTCTACGCGGTCATTCAGGATAATCCTATGCGGTCATTCAGGACAATCCTATGCGGTCATTCGGGACAATTTTATGCGGTTATTCAGGAAAAATCTATGTGGCACTTTAGTGTATAATCTACGTGGTACTTCGTTGAAAAATTCTACGCGGCAGTTTCGACTACAATTACAGTGCACAACCTCAAAGGACTCACATACCTTGAGTTCTCAGTGATATGCGTTGGACTATTTAAACAAATCAATATGAATTGAACAGTGCATAACAATATATGTTATTTTTATGAAATATATATTGTTTTTCGTATTCAATGTTTCTCTTAAAATATTTATGAAAATGTTTTAATGTTTTATTTTGCTCATTTATGCCTCACTAAGTCAAAGACTTAGCGTGTATGTTTTTTCACACGTAGGTTCAAATAAGTTAGCAAAATAAAGCTAGGTCAGGGCATCTTACATTTGAAGAAGATCAGACATATTTGAACAGTAGATGATTTTTGTTAGTTTGAAATTTTGTTGGCATGTATTATAAATGTATTACAAATGTTTAAATTGCAAATGCTCTGATCTGTTTTGTAACTATACTAATTAAGGTTTATGTAAATATATTAAATATTTGTTTTCATTATCTAATTTTAATTTCAATTTTAACTCGTGTTAATGAGGTCTTCGCCACTAAAATAAAGGTAAAAAATCAAATTTTAGTTGGATTTTCAAAGAGTCAAAGTGTTGAAAAGTTAATGTTACACCTCAGATTCGTATCCAGGTCGGGTACGGGTCAGGGGTGTGACATTAAGACAATCACTTTACAACAATATTAAAATGAACGAATATTACCCTTAGTGAAATTATTTTGATTCGAATCAAGAAATGCTTGTGAGGGTATCATGTAAATTAATATAGAACAAAACTAATTAGTGAATAAAATAAAATAACATAAAAGTAACATTCAAAAATTAAAATAAAACAACATGCAAATATGACTAAAATATAAACCAAGAAATCATCATGTAAAAAATTAAAACAAAATAAAGTGAAAAAGTGACTAAAATGAACATTTTAATATTAAGTGTTAAAATTACAAAGGATACACATAAATAAAACATTGGGACCAGGTTAAAATAAAATAAAATTGCATGGTTAAATTAAATTAAGTAAAAAATAGATCATAGGTCGAAATATAAAACATGTTGAAAATACAGGGACTATTTCATAATTATTCCTTTTTTATGAGCCTAAAAAATCTTTTAAAGAAAAATGGGTAAATTACTAAATCAATAAAGCGACATTTAAAAAAAATTAAATCATCACTACACGCTAAACTATAGGGACTAAACATAAAATAACCCAAAAAACATAGCATGCATAAGAAATGTGTAAATAATAATTTCAGTCCTTACAGGTGACCAATATGCAAAAAACACGCTAAACTATAGGGGACTAAACAGAAAATAATCCAAAAAATACAAAGCATGCACAAAAATAGATAAATAGTAAGTTTGGTCCCTACAGATGACTAACATGTAAAAACACGGCTAAACTAGGAGGACCTAGGTGTGATTTTCCCCTAAAGTCTTCCTATATAACTCATTTTATCTATTTTTTTATTTCAAATCGAAAAACCAAAAAAAACTCAAAAAACCTCTCCACTCTCTCTTTTTCACTTCGGTCGGTCCCTCTCCGACTGCCTCACCACGACTCCGACCGTTGTCTCACCGTCGTTTCAGCCGTCACACACGACTGTCGAAACACCTAAATCGAACCTCAAAGTCTCTAAACTCTCTGATATATGTTCTTAGGCCTGGATCCAATGCTAAAAACCACCTAAAAAGACCCCTAAGACCCCAAAGGGAGAAAGCCATTTTCTTTACAATAGTGTTCAGGTTTTATAACCTTTGATGATTTTTTACATATTTCTCTTCCTTTCTTTTCAATAAAATGAAATCATTATTGTTTGTGTGTATAGGGTTGCTCGTTTTAGAGGTTAAAGTGGCGTGTTGGTGCAGCAGAGCTACTGGCGTGTTGGAGCAACAGAGCTACTGGCGCATGGTTGATGGAAAAGGCGGTGGCAGGGGACTGGTGTAGCATGACATCGGAAGATCTGATTTTCTTGATCTAGACTGTTGGATGGGGTCCAGATCGGGCGATCCATGATGAGTGGTGTCTGGAACTAAGGGTAAAACCCTAGCTGGGGATTAATATGGGCCAGTATTTCTTTACCATATCCAACGGCTGTGATCGTGCAGTGCTAGAGGAAGAGAGGAGAGTCAGGTTTTGTCTGGGCTTGGTTCTGTTGGAGTCTGAGTTTGGGTCGGAGCCCAATTTGGGGCCTTTTAGATTTATAATTTGGACCCGTAATGATAATAATAATAATAATAATAATGGTGCCGAAAATGGGTGTTAACAGCTGCCCATCTTTGCCCATTCTTGTGTTAACAAGCATAGGGCAAAGACGAAGAGACAATGAGTTTTCGCCCGGTCAAATTTGTATTTAGAAGTCTAACATTCTCTCAAATAAGACTGGAAATAAACATCTCAAGTGAGATGTAACCCCCACAGACTGATAAGGGTAACCAGATCCGATCCGGGGTGTCACATTTGGGCCACCGGAGCGACCCATTGTAAAAATAGCGGAAAATTTAAAACTTTTCATAAAACTTGTAAACTCATAAAATCATTTATGAGTACTAAATAAAAGTTATCACTATTTAAAAATAAAACAGATTTCCAGACTCGTATATAAATCAAAATACAATTACATGCCCCCTAATCACATGTAACATACTCTGCAACAACGCCGGAAGAACTCCCTTACTGAAGTTGATAGATGCACTGGTACAATTCTTTTAACTTGAAAAGGTGAGTAATAGAGTGAGCTTTGGAAAGCTCAGTAATACAGAACTACCAGATGATGCTGATGAACGTGCAGATACAAATAAATATATATTTCCTTATTATTTCCGAACATTTACAGATTTTTATGCCGAGCAAAGATCCTACTGATATTTCAGGTGGTAACGGACAATGAGCTTTCAGTTCAGAGAAATATTTCAGATGACTAGGTTCAGGAGATCAGAATAGGTTATCTAGTGTGTTCCCAAAAACCATGTAACTTTTCAGATCTTTTTAAAACATATATATATATGCCCCCATACGTCACGAACAAAATGTGTAGGTTCCCCAGAACCATACAACCCCGTCACGAACAGTAAGGCCCTTAGCACAAAGCCGATGAGCCTGCAAGTATGGCCCTGAGCACAAAGCCAAGGAGCCTCCAAGTAATCTTCCTCCAACAATACCCCCAAATAAAACATGTTCCGCTCGTAAACGGATATATCAAAAATCAAAACATAATTCAAGTCAAGTATCATATCAGAATCCAGGTCATGTATAAGATTAGAATCCATGTCAATATCAAATCAGAATCCAGGTCAGGTATCATAACAGAATTCAAATCAGAAATTAGATAAAATATTCATGTAATTAGGGAATACAACAGAGTTTACAAGTATTATTTAGAGGTAATGTATCAGGTAGAGAAACACAGTTCTTCAGTATGTCGATAGAATGTTGGAATTTAGAATCACTATTGGAAGAGTTCATTAACTGACAGAATCATCAGTTATTCAGAATGTGAATTGAGCTGATAAGGAAGAAACGAATATTCGAAACATTTACGATTTGTGTATCAAACAACTCCCAGAACTGATACTTATCGACTGGTCAATTCATTACCCTTCCAGGGTATTTACTCTTTAATACCAAAAATTCTTGTCCAGAGATCATCTTCGAAATCATCGTTGAATAGATCTTTCAATGTCTTTATTTCATTTTCACGCTTCCACAATATCATGTAATGCTGAAGTACTTGATTATTTTAATCATAACCCATCGTAATTGTACACTATGTAAACTCATCAGAATTTCCAGACTTAACCAAATCACTTACTAAATCCTCAGTCATTGAGGTTACCTAGTTCATTTAGCAGTCATGTCCATTCCAGTTACTTTAGGATTTTTCAGAGTAATTCAAGCGTTCCTGAATTTCAGATACATTTTGTACTTCCATTCCAATCAATTTGGTCTTCGTGGTTGATTTGTCGAACAAACGTCCAATTCTTAGTACTGAATAGGATCTAGAGCTGAGCTGAATACTTCCAAAATTTATCATCGAGCCAAACTTGAGAAGACGAACACATGTTGCAGTAATATCTATGCTATTTAGGTATTGATATAGCTTTAGGGTTGATCTACTCACTTAAATTATTTTCCATTACCTTTAAAGGTAGTCTAATACCTATGCTTTTTTAGATTCCTTAATTAATCCAAGATATTTACTTAATTTAGGCCATAAGGTTATTTTGGTGTTCAGTTTTATTCTATTCATTTCAGAGTTCGAGGATATCCAATCATTCTTGAGCTTGGTGATATTCTTGGGTCATTTCCATTATAGGGGTATTTTGGTCATTTTACAAATTCAGTGTATTTCAATCATTTCCTTCCGTCTGATCTTACTATTAAATTCAATCTTATCATTTATTTCAGTCATTTCGAACAATTCTGACAACAGAACAACCCCGACAAATTGTTCTTCAGGTATTTACTCATAACTCGGATATTTCTAGGTCAAGTGCCTTCTCAGATTTTACAAACGGAATATCAGGAATTTTCCTGCACTAAGTCAGGATCTTAACTATTAAATCCGTACTTAATCGAGTTAAGTACGAATCCTCTAAGTATTTTCTCATTCAGAGTCAACTCATACTATTCTACCTCTTAAAGGCATTTTCGTAATTTCTTAACCAGATAATTTCGATATTAGCTCTTAATGAAAATAATATAATTTAGAGATCCTATGATTAATTGCTTTCTTGAACACTCTCTGATCTTGAAACAGTTCTCTTAACAGACTTCTAGTATCCTTCACAAACTCTCCTAGGATTAAAACCGATTATCCATAATTTCCAAATAAAACTAACATTTCTTATGCACATCAGTAGTTATATCGGATCAATATATCTTTTCAGAGTTATTAACCAACTTTCATGGACAATTCTTATTATCCTACAACATAAGGGTATTTTCGTAATTTTACCCTACCAGAATATTCTCATAATTTCCCATCCAAGTACTTTTAACATTTAACCTTTGATGATATAAAATATAATTTACAAATCCATGTCTGATTTCTTTATCACTAATCACAAACTTGTAATTTAATTCTAACAAATTTTCAATCTCTTATATTGGTCTTTCGATCCATATTCAGTTACCGAATTTCTACCACATTCATATCGAGTGTATAAATTAACCAACTCCACAAAAGTGACCAACATTATCTTATTCATGCATTTACCAATATTAACATGTTCCATAAAGCACAACGAGGTAGTAAAGTATTACCTCGATTTTTGTGCAATACTGATCGACCATAAAAATTCCATTCGAACGTATTTGATCTTCAATTCAACTTCCAATAATTCCTCAGATACATATCAACATAAATTATATAAAAAACGGAGCTTAATTACGATAAATGGATCGAATCGGGTGATAAATAAGTTAAAAATAGCTTACCGGGTTCGAATTTGGAGAAACGGACTTCGGATTCGAATTCAGGACGTCGAAAGCACAAAATATGACTTTTCAAAAATTTGGAATTTTTGGTCAAAATCAAAGTCAACGGGTTTGACTACCAATTTCGAGGCCTTCTGATCTGAATTTCAAAAAACGGACTGCGGAATCGGATTTGGAACGTCGAAAAATGTTAGGATAGGTATACTCGGTCAAAGTCAAAGGTCGTTTAATGCCCGGTCAAAGCCGGTCAAAGTTTTTGTCAACAGTGGTCAATGGTTAAGGGGACGGGTCAACGGGTTAGGTAGGGTCAACGGGTCCGGGGAAAGGGTTGGGTCAGGTCGGGTTATGACCGGTCAAAACAAGAGCAAAATCGGTCAAACCAGTCATTTTTTCTTCCCCACGCGCAGTGGCGGCGCGTGGCGGTACGTGAATAGTGCTAAATTCCCGAAAAAATTCCTAAAAATTATTTTAAGCGATTTCGAGATACTTAAAACTCGGTTCAAATTTTTGAACGGCAGAGAGCTCGATTTCAACGAATCAGAAACTTTGACCGCTTCATCTCCTCACGTGCCGCCGTCGACGGAGACCAAGGATGACACCGGCGGACTCGGAACGTTGCAAGGAACACGATGGTGTGGGAGGTGTCGTAAACGGATGCTCGGATCATCGTGAATCGATGAAAAACCAACTGAAATTGGGTTATTACCGATGATACTTCCGATTGAAATTAACGACGAACGACGACAATTCATGACGAAAGGTTTGAGGGGTTTTGTTCCTCGCTTGACAACGAACACGTTGGTGGTTTCGGCTCGTCGATCGGAGATTGGACGGCGAGTAGATCGGAGTTGAAAGTTGGGTTGTTGGGGAAGGGAAACTGGAAAAATGTCTGGAAATTGACGAGAGGAAGAGTTTATAATTCTCTCCTATAGAAAATTGGCTAAATTAATAGTTTAGCCACTGAATTTCTTGCACTTCTTAAAATGGTCTGCCAACTTTACGATTTTATAATTTAATCCCCAATTTCTTCCAAAAATACCAATTAAATTCACCACTTTATAGTTTCTTAAATTTAGGCCATAAATTGGGGTGTTACAATTCTCTCATCCTTAAAAGAATTTCGTCCTCGAAATTCACTCATATCACATAATTGCAGAAATAAAACTTCCATCAGTTCTCTCATATCTTTAAGTAACTTTTACAAAAGTACGAATCCTCCACTAATCCTTAACCAGCTGAGCATACATTCTTATCATAAATTTTCCTTATTTCAATAAAAGAATCCGAACGAAATTTCCCTTGAGTAATCAATTCAGTCTTTGTCATGAGAATAGGCTCATAGAGTAGTAGCATATCTCAAATTCATTTCCGGAGTCGAGTCAGAATTTCTCAAATGAATAACTCTCACATGGCTCGTGAGGTATTTAGAGCGTTTAGACTGATGCTACCGGTATTCCATTTTGTACAAGTATAGCCTTAACGGATAGAAATTTCGGTTCGCTCGTTACAGATAGAGACTCAACCTTAGAGTTTTGGCTCAGAGAAGTACAATTGTAGTCTAGGGGCATGTATTGATCAATCATCTTTTGAAATTCGACCGATCGGTCTATCTTGAAAAATTTTGACACAAACCATAGCTCTGATACCACTAAATGTAACCCCCACAGACCGATAAGGGTAACCATATTCGATCTGGGGTGTCACATTTGGGCCACCGGAGCGACCCACTGTAAATATAGTTAAAAATTTAAAACTTTTCTTAAAACTTGTAAACTCATAAAATCATTTATGAGTACTAAATAAAAGTTATCACTATTTAAAAAAAACAGATTTCCAGACTCGTATATAAATCAAAATACAATTACATGCCCCCTAATCACATGTACCATACTCTGCAACAACGCCGAAAGAACTCCCTTACTGAAGTCGATAGATGCACTGGTACAATTCTTTTAACCTGAAAAGGTGAGTAATAGAGTGAGCTTTGGAAAGCTCAGTAATACAGAACTACCAGATGATGCTGATGAACGTACATATACAGATAAATATATATTTCCTTATTGGTTCTGAACATTTACAGATTTTTATGCTGAGCAGAGATCCTACTGATATTTTAGGTGGTAACGGACAATGAGCTTTCAGTTCAAAGAAATATTTCAGATGACTGAGTTTAGGAGATCATAATAGGTTATCTAGTGTGTTCCCAGAAACCATGTAACTTTTCAGATCTTTTTAATATATATATATATATATATACCCCCATCAGTCACGAACAAAATGTGTAGGTTCCCCAGAACCATACAACCCCGTCACGAACAGTAAGGCCCTTAGCACAAAGCAGAGGAGCCTGCAAGTAAGGCCCTGAGCACAAAGCCAAGGAGCTTCCAAGTAATCTTCCTCCAACAATACCCCCAAATAAAACATGTTCCGTCCGTAAACGGATATATCAAAAATCAAAACATAATTCAAGTCAAGTATCATTTCAGAATCCAGGTCATGTATCAGATCAGAATCCATGTCAATATCAGATCAGAATCCAAGTCAGGTATCATAACAGAATTCAAATAAGAAATCAGATAAAATATTCAAGTAATTAGGGAACATACCAGAGTTTATAGGTATTATTTAGAGG
Source organism: Hibiscus syriacus (assembly GCF_006381635.1). NCBI lineage: Eukaryota > Viridiplantae > Streptophyta > Magnoliopsida > Malvales > Malvaceae > Hibiscus > Hibiscus syriacus. Next base: position 333,694 of record NW_024062828.1, on the reverse strand, counting down.
TACTGTATCAGGCAGAGAAACACAGTTCTTCAGTATGTGGATAGAATGTTGGAATTTAGAATCACTATTGGAATAGTTCATTAACTGACATAATCATCAGTTATTCAGAATGTGAATTGAGCTAATAATGAAGAAATGAATATTCGAAACATTTACGATTTGTGTCGATCGATCAGAATATCAAACAACTCCCAGAACTGATACTTATCGACTGGTCAATTCATTACCCTTCCAGGGTATTTACTCTTTAATACCAAAAATTCTTGTCCAAAGATCATCTTCGGAATCATCGTTGAATAGATCTTTCAATGTCTTTATTTCATTTTCACGCTTCCACAATATCATGTAATGCTGACGTACTTGATTATTTTAATCATAACCCATCGTAATTGTACACTATGTAAACTCATCAGAATTTCCAGACTTATCCAAATCACTTACTAAATCCTCAGTCATTGAGGTTACCTAGTTCGTTTAGCAGTCATGTCCATTCTAGTTACTTTAGGATTTTTTAGAGTAATTCAAACGTTCCTGAATTTCAGATGCATGTTGTACTTCCATTCCATTAAATTTGGTCTTCTTGGTTGATTTGTCGAACAAACGTCCAATTCTTAGTACTGAATACGATCTAGAGCTGAGCTGAGCTGAATACTTCCAAAATTTATCATCAAGCCAAACTTGAGAAGACGAACACATGTTGCAGTAATATCTATGCCATTCAGGTATTGACATAGCTTTAGGGTTGATCTACTCACTTAAATTGTTTTCCATTACCTTTAAAGGTAGTCCAATACCTATGCTTCCTTGGATTCCTTAATTAATCCAAGACATTTACTTAATTTAGGCCATAAGGCTATTTTGGTGTTCAGTTTTATTCCATTTATTTCAGAGTTCGAGGATATCTAATCATTCTTGAGCTTGGTGATATTCTTGGGTCATTTCTATTATAGGGGTATTTTGGTCATTTTACAAATTCAATGTATTTCAATCATTTCCTTCCGTCTGATCTTACTATTAAATTCAATCTTATCATTTATTTCAGTCATTTCGAATAATTCTGACAACAAAACAACCCCGACAAATTATTCTTCAGGTATTTACTCATAACTTGGATATTTCTGGGTCAAGTGCCTTCTCAGATTATACAAACGGAATATCAGGAATTTTCCTGCACTAAGTCAGGATCTTAACTATTAAATCCGTACTTAATCGAGTTAAGTACGAATCCTCTAAGTATTTTCTCATTCAGAGTCAACTCAGACTATTCTACATCTTAAGGGCATTTCTGTAATTTCTTAACAAGATAATTTCGATATTAGCTCTTAACGAAAATAATATAATTTAGAGATCCTATGATTAATTGCTTTCTTGAACACTCTCTGATCTTGAAACGGTTCTCTTAACAGACTTCTAGTATCCTTCACAAACTCTCCTAGGATTAAAACCGGTTATCTATAATTTCCAAATAAAACTAACATTTCTTATGCACATCAGTAGTTATATCGGATCAATATGTCTTTTCAGAGTTATTAACCAACTTCCAGGGACAATTTTTGTCATCCTACAACATAAGGGTATTTTCATAATTTTACCCTACCAGAATATTCTCATAATTTCTCATCCAAGTACTTTTAACATTTAACCTTTGATGATATAAAATATAATTTACAAATCCATGTCTGATTTCTTTATCACTAATCACAAACTTGTAATTTAATTCTAACAATCTTTCAATCTCTTATATTGGTCATTCGATCCATATTCAGTTACCGAATTTCTACCACATTCATATCGAGTGTATAAATTAACCAACTCCACAAAAGTGACCAACATTATCTTATTCATGCATTTACCAATATTAACATGTTCCATAAAGCACAAAGAGGTAGTAAAGTATTACCTCGATTTTCATGCAATACTGATCCAACATAAAAATTCCATTCGAACGCATTTGATCTTCAATTCAACTTCCAATAATTCCTCAGATACATATCAACATAAATTATATAAAAAAACGAAGCTTAATTACGATAAACGGATCGAATCGGGTGATAAATAAGTGAAAAACAGCTTACCGGATTCAAATTTGGCGAAACGGACTTCGGATTCGGATTCAGGATGTCGAAAGCACAAAATATAACTTTTCAAAAATTTGGAATTTTCGGTAAAAATCAAAGTCAACGGGTTTGACTGCCAAATTCGAGGCCTTCGGGTCTGAATTTCGAAAAACGGACTGTGGAATCAGATTTGGAACGTCGAAAAATGTCAGGATAGGTATACTCGGTCAAAGTCAAAGGTCGTTTAATGCCCGGTCAAAGCCAGTCAAAGTTTTGGTCAACAGTGGTCATCGCCGGTCAACGGTCAACGGGTCGGGGGAACGGGTCGGGTCGGGTTATGACCGGTCAAAACAAGAGCAAAACCGGTCAAACCGGTCATTTTTTCTTCCCCACGCGCAGTGGCGGCGCGTGAACAGTGCTAAATTCCCGGAAAAATTCCTAAAAATTATTTTAAGCGATTTCGAGATACTTACAAAGCTCGGTTCAAATTTTTGAACGGCAGAGAGCTTGATTTTAACGAATCGAAAACTTTGACCGCTTTACCTCCTCGCGTACCGCCGTCGACGGAGACCAAGGATGACACTGACAGACTCGGAACGATGCAAGGAACACGATGGTGCGGGAGGTGTCGTAAACGGATGCTCGGATCGTCGTGAATCGATGAAAAACCAACTGAAATTGGGTTATTACCAACGATAATTCCGATTGAAATTAAAGACGAATGGCGACGATTCATGACAAAGGTTTGAGGGGTTTTGTTCCTTGCTCGACAACGAACACGATGGTGGTTTTGGCTCGTCGATCGGAGGTCGGCCGACAAGTAGATCAGAGTTGAAAGTTGGGTTGTTGGGGAAGGGAAACTGGAAAAATGTCTGGAAATTGACGGGGGGAAGAGTTTATAATTCTCTCCTATAGAAAATTGGCTAAATTAATAGTTTAGCTACTGAATTTCCTGTACTTCTTAAAATGGTCTGCCAACTTTACGATTTTATAATTTACTCCCAAATTTCTTCCAAAAATACCAATTAATTTAACCACTTTATAATTTCTTAAATTTAGGTTATAAATTGGGGTGTTACATGAGATCTTTGAAGATGGAGTCTGAAAAAGAGATATGTTCCGTTATTTCTTTAGAGTAGATCAAATATGGAAACGTTGACTCATTTCACTGTTCTTCAGGGAAGATTGAATCGAGGCAGACTTGTTCCACTGCTACTCAAGGAATATCAAATCTCGAAAGAGGGGATTTGTTCCACTACTTTCTCAAGGAAAATCAGATCTGGAGATGTTGATTCATTTCACTGTTCTTTAGGGAAGATTGAATCGAGGCAGACTTGTTCCACTACTACTCGGGGAAGATCAAGTCTAAAAAGAGGGGATATGTTTCGCTGTTTCTTCAGGGACAATCAAATATGGAGCATTGATTCATTTCACTATTCTTCAGGGAAGATTGAATCGAGTTTGATTTACTTCTCTTGTCTTCAAGAATATTAAATGTAAAAATTAAACATTTAGTATATGTTTGAGGATTTGAAAACATCATACCTTAAAGTTTTAGGAGGATGATTTTTGGAAATTTATTTTTCTTATGGAAGCTTGTCTCGCAGCCACCAAATATGAGAATCTAAATTGATTACTTTTATATTGGGTCTCGACGTCTCCAACCTATCCTCTTAGAAAACTTGTGAGTACTCAATTCCATTTATCCTAATCATGCATTTTATGAATGTCATGATCCTCTTTATGCCTAAAATGTGTGCAATGATGCAATTTTAGGGTATTTTATTTTTCAAATGAGAATTCTTTTTTATTGACCGCCTTGTAAATCAATCAAATCTCGGACACAAAAAGCAACATCAACTCGTCCCGACTGAAAATTCTGGTTAAACACTCTTCGGTTAAAAAAGACTTTGATTCTCTTTATTCCTGAACCTAGGCATTAATCATGAACACCTTCTTGATCAGTGAAAAACATCTTGGATTATCCCTGTTTGCTGAGATTTTATGTGTAGCCCAAGGTTTTAACTTTCTGTAACCCATCATCATGTAAGCCTCATGCTAAAGCCATTTTCAGCTTCATATCACTTGTACTTTTCCAAAACTTTTTGTACAATAATACACAATGATCTCAAGTTTCCCAAGTTAATTTGCAAGTTTTTATTTTCAAATTAGGATGCTTGCGACATGGTTTTTACAAGAAAAATACCTATTTTTATTTATATAAATGTAAAGAGTTTATACATGGAAAAATTTTAACTGGCAAAATCAAAAGAAAATAAAGTAGGTATCCTCATATATCAATAGTACGAATGCTTTTTGATCGCTTGTGAATGTATATGCTAAAACAAGCAAATCTGTGCAAGTGTACACAATCAATGCAAGTAATATAGTAGTGAGTGAGTATCGTCTCCATAGGGATTGGAAGGATTTTAAAAGATTGCTACAGCTAGGAATAAGTGTCACTAACTAATCCTAAGTATCTAAATCTAATGATATAAACAAGAAATATATACAATGGCAAATGGTATAAACAGATCGAGAAAAGTATGACCGAGGCAAGAAAAATATGCAAAGGTAAACAAATAAAAGTTGTCAAGGCTAAAGTTATCAAAACTCTATAAATAAACTGGAAACCTCACACAATCAGACTTTTAACGGGGCACTTAGGTTGGTTTTGCCATGGAGAGAAGTTATTTCATGCTAAGAATGATTTTGTATGCTATGCTTAGGCTGCCCGATAGGATTACTGAGTATTCTTAGATGGTTGCTATGGCAATACTACTCGACGTGAGCTACAACCCTTGGTTTGTCAGACTGTTGTTGTAGCAATACCCCTCAGCGTGAACTATAGTCGTTGTCTATCCTACTTAAGCGTTTATCCCTTTTAGTCGATTGAAACCCTCTTCTTATCTCTAAGGTAGACAAGTTAGAACATCACCATCTCGGATCCATTTCATTGCTCACGTAGATCTATCTTAATTTCATCGAATCTAAGAATCAATATCTAGAAAAACGATAATCTCTCGAAAGCTCTTACAAGGTCTAGAAATATTTTGCCTAGGCACCAGGCAATCTCTTGAAAGCTCTTACAAGGTCTAGAAATATTTTGCCTAGGCACCAGGCAATCTCTTGAAGCTCTTACAGTGTCAAGGAAAAAGGTTAAAACAGTGAACAAAACAACACTTAACAAAAAACATACTTAATCATTCATTAACGATGAAATAAAATATCATCCAAGCAATCCCAACACCAAATAAAACATTTATGGTGTGGTTAACCTCATCCCAAAAATATTCATTAAGTACAAGCCCTTAGAAAAATAAAACATGAAGAACAAGAGGAAGAAAAACTCCCAAAACATAGCTCTGTCATGACATCAAACCACCACCATGACTGCTCCAGCGCACCAGCCTATCTCGAGGGTCTGGCCGTCGCCCTGACGAAGCCTGGCTCTGGAGGGCACCAAGGACGGACGAGTGGGGGAGGTGGAAAAACGGACGCCGCGACCGCGTTTTTCCAAACCTGGGGAATTTTCTCTATATGATTCTTCCATATCTCATTCTTCTCTTTTTGGCGCCTGTGACTAGGTATTTATAATGGGAATTTTCCTAGGGTTTCATATCATTAAATGCCCTCTAAATAACTGTTTTTTCTTATCTAGCTATAAATGGAAAGGCGGCTGGCTGTTGTCAGACTTTTGGGGGATTTCTTGCACGTGAGGTCAATTAGGCAACTGGCAGGTGACGTCAGCAGTTCGTCAGATTCGCGTTAGACTTGCAAGATTTTCCTTGCCATGGCAAGGAACATATGTTCTTCAATGTCTTCGTCTTTTGTGTTCCATTGGCCCTATCAAATTAATTTGTTTCGGCAAATAAATTCTTCCTTAGTCATTTTCTACATCATAATCAACAAACAACCTTTCTCATCAGCAGCATCAATTTAATCAAATAAACTTTGCCTTGGCAAAACTTATCCACCACATGAAAATATGTCCTAAATGCAACTATATGCAGTTAAAATGCTATGTCAATGGCTTTTAGACAATCAATAACTTAAGTAAAAAGACCTAAACTATAGTCTTTTTACGGAGTTATCACACCCCCAAACTTAAGCTATTGCTTGTCCTCAAGCAGTGGATAATAAGCAGTTGAGAAATAAGTTGTCATGGCAAAGAAAAAAAATTAAGACAATCAAGTGGTTTAAAATATCAGCCCTTAGCAAAAAGTTTAGCCGCAACATGGTAGACTGTACGAGAAGTCAAGTACATTTCCTAGGTCAGGATTCTTTGTCGGTGTGTGTGCGTGATTGTATAGAAGTTTATGCTTTAACGTAGTTAGAAAACTCATAAGTAAGTTCTTCTGTTTTGGCAAGGCATCAAATTATTCATCAAGCATAGTTTCACTCCTATTTTTTTCAACATGTAACTTCAACTTTTTTTTGCATACTTCAGTCAGCTCATCACACTACCATCCCACACTCTAAGTGAAAGGGAACATACCTTCCACCCCCGAGCTAGTCAAGTAGAGTTTTTTTACAGTGCTTCGAGGGGAGTCAGCCATTCACATCTACCATCCCACACTCTAAGTGAAAGGGAGCATACCTTCCACCCCTGAGCTAGTCAGGTAGAGTCATCCCATGACTGCTTTCATTTTCTCATATGCCGAGGCAACCATTTATTTAAGGGATTTTTCCAGGTCATGCCATTGCAGAGAGGAGTGTCCCTCTACATTTATGCCGAGACATTTATTTTTAATTCACACAATTCAAAACATTAAAGAGTTCAATTTAGCCTTTCAAACATTTAATGCCACGACGCACAAAAAGTTTTTTCCTAAAAAATTTCTAAGAACCTTAAGCAGAGAAAACATACAATCGTGTTCAAAGAGTCACAAAGAATCAAGTCATAAGGTCGGTTCTAGCCTTCAACGGTCATGTAAAATAATTCTGGCCTAGGTAATAAAATTTGCTTTCATCATTGGGCATCATCAACCTTTTCCAACAACTATCCTAATGAAACTTATGTCATGTAAACAAATATTTCAACCAATTATTATAAAAAAAACTAAGTATGGAGTACAACACCTCCCCCAAACTTGAGAGATGCATTGTCCTCAATGCATGAAGACTAAACTAGAGATGAAATGTAATGCAAGGTACCTTGACTAACATCTACTTTGATGGTGGTAGGGTTGTTTTGCGTAGATTACTCAGGTGGAGATGTCCAAACGTGATTTTTTATTCTCTTCAGGTGATGCTTGATCAGAGGTGTTGCAATTTGCCTTGGCATTTGTGCAGATGGGTGGACATCATCAATAATGTCATCGTTTGTACCAACACCAATTGAGTATTCTTTCTAATTGGGTGCAGTATCCACAGGGGCTTTACTCTTGTCCATATGCTTGGGAGCATGTTCTTATAAAAAAAACAAATATTAAAAGTAAATAAAGAAATAAAGCAAAGAAAAAAAACATACAAACAATAATAATAATAATTTTGCCATGACAAAAATAAAATAAAGACGGTTGAAGGGGTGCAAACTCTAAACATCCTGAAATGATATGGTAGTTTTGTCGCGTTCTATCGGATCACCAGTATATACCAAAATTCCCCACACATATAACAGTTCCACCTTCAAAATATTTTGCCTTAGCAGTTCGTATCTTTCACATCTGAATTGTAGGACCTTTACAGTAGTCCTTTCTCCTTTAAAGTGCTCTCCGTATTAAGCTAAATCGTATCGGAGTAGGATCTCTTCGTTATGCTTCTTTAATCATTGAGGCAATGGTGGAGGGGGCCTGACTTCATATGTTGCAGGTGGGGGTAAAACTTTTGTCGTGGCAATAAATTTTCCACCATCAGCAGGATGACTTGTTAAACCCTCGTTATTTTCCTTCTCCATAGGCAATTCTTCTTGTACAATAAGTTCAGCTTGACCTTCAAATTCTTCTAGTACAGTGCCGCGGTGAATATTTTCTTTATTCTTTCCCCCTAACTTGTCTTCTTGATTGAGCTGGGTACCACTCCTCATTGTAAGCACACTGCATTACTCATTTTCGTGAGGCTTAGTGACCTTAGAATCACTAGGGAGACTTCCTTGTAGGCGAGCGTGTAACGCCGTGGCAATTTGGCTCACTTGGTTCTCCAATACTCTCAAAGATGAGCTATGACTTTGTAATAAAGTTGTCTGACAGTATGCCTTGTCTTTTAATTGTTGAAGAGTGTTCGTGCAACAAGGCTTTAGTTGAAGTCATGAAATCTTTTGTCGAGGTCATAAAATCTTGTAGTGAAGCTTTGAGGGAATTATAATTTGGGAAAGATGCTGAACCCTTATTAATATTTTGCCAGGGCATCTGCTGATGCTAAAAATTTGTAAGTTCAAAAATACTTTGTTGTGGCATGTTAAGGTTGCATGCATGGTTGTTGTTGGTCCCTTGATTACCCCATAAAAAATTTGGATGTTGTCGCCATCCAGGATTATATGTATTAGAGTAGGGGTTGTTGTTGATTCTATTAAAACTGCCCACGAAATTGATGGACTCCAGGTTTTCTAGGCATTCACTTTCATGATGGTTGCCATGGCAAAAATTACATGCTGAGCTGGTTACCTTAACTTCCTTCACCTCGTTGATACGCTGCAAATTTTTCAACATAATTGTTATGACAGAAAGTTAGGCAGACCCTGAATCCTTGGCATCAAGTTCAAATGCCTTAGACATTTTCCTTCCAGTTCCAGGCCTTTCAGACGGGAATTGATAATCGTTACTGGCTATCCTATCAAGGATATCAAAGGCTTCATCGGGTGATTTGTCAAGCAGAGTACCATTCATCGAGGCATCCAATATCATGCAAGTGGGTGCGTTGACTCCATTGTAGAACATCACAACTTGAGTCCAATCGTGGAATCCATGATTGGTGCACTTATAAAGCAAACTTTGTATCGGTCCCAACACTCATACATAGACTCTTGATCGCTTTGGCAAAAAGATACCATGGCATTCCTGAGATAGTTTTTCATATTGGGTGGATTATGCCATAGCAAAAATTGGTTGCACAAATCTACCCAAGACCTTATCGAGCCGGAAGATAGTCCATTAAAACATGCCCTGGCATGATCTTTAAAAGAATATGGAAATAACTTCAATTTCAGCACATCTTCATGCACACCTTGTTGTCAAAAAGAGTCATAGACCTCCAACAATGCTCGAACATGTTGCCTTGCATCCTCATGGGGAGCTCCACCAAACTGTCCCATCAAGTCCAACATGTCAAACATAACCAGTTTGAGCTCGAAGTGGTCTGCTTGAATCATGGGAGCTATAATAGCAGGCTTAAGGCCATCCAAGGTGGGAGCTAAGTGATCTCTAATAGTTCGTGGTCTTGCAACATTCGTCGCATTTTTATTTGTCGTGACCTTTAATTCTTCAAGTTCCTTCACTTCATTTTGAACTTCGTATATAGCTTTTTGAGCTCCTTGAACAAAATTTTTTTGATAGAAATTTTTTCAATCCCAGGTTCAAAATGAGATAATGGTTCCTTGGGACTTTATAAAACTTTTAAAAACACCAATTGCTAATCCCCGACAACGGTGCCAAAAACTTGATCGCTTGTGAATGTATATGCTAAGGCAAGCAAATCTGTGCAAGTGTACACAATCGATCCAAGTAATATAGTAGTGAGTGAGTATCGTCTTCATAGGGATTATAAGGATTTTAAAAGATTGCTACAGCTAGGAATATGTGTCACTAACTAATCCTAAGTATCTAAGTCTAATGATATAAACAAGGAAGATATGCAATGACAAATGGTATAAATAGATCGAGAAAAGTATGGTCGAGGCAAGACAAATATGCAAAGGTAAACAAATAAAAGTTGGCAAGGCTAAAGTTATCAAAACTCTATAAATAAACTGGAAACCTCACACAATCAGACTTCTAACGGGGCACTTAGGTTGGTTGTGCTATGGTGAAAAGTTATTTCATGCTAAGAATGATGTGGTATACTATGCTTAGGTTGCCCGACAGGATTACTGAGTATTCTTAGACAGTTGCTATGACAATACTACTTGGCGTGAGCTACAACCCTTGGTTTGTTAAACTATTGTTGTGGCAATACCCCTCAGTATAGACTATAGTCGTTGTCTATCATGCTTAAGCGTTTATCTCTTTTAGTCGATTAAAACCCTCTCCTTATCTCTAAGGTAGATAATTTAGAACATAATCATCCCGTATCCATTCCATTGTTCACGTAGATTTATCTTAATTCTCTCGAATCTAAGAATCAATATCTAGAAAAATGGCAATCTCTTGAAAGCTCTTACAAGGTCTAGAAATATTTTACCTAGGCACCAGACAATCTCTCAAAGCTCTTACAGTGTCAAGGCAAAAGGTTAAAACAATGAACAAAACAACACTTAACAAAAAACATACTTAATCATTCATTAACGATAAAATAAAATATCATCCAAGCAATCCCAACACCAAATAAAATAGTTTATGGTGTGGTTAACATCAACCCAAAAATATTCATTAAGTACAAGCCCTTCGAAAAATAAAACATGAAGAATAAGAGGAAGAAAAACTCCAGAACAGAGCTCTGTTGTGACATCAGACCACCACCATGACTGCTCCAGCGCACCAACCTCTCTCGAGGATCTGGCCGCCACCCCGATGAAGCCTGACTATGGAGGGAACCAAGGACGGACGAGTGGGGACGGTGGAAAAACAGACAATGCGACCGCCTTTTTCCAAACCTGGAGAATTTTCTTTGTATGATTCTCCCATCTCCTTCTTCTCTTTTTGGTGGCTGTGACTGGGTATTTATAATGGGAATTTTCCTAGGGTTTCACATCATTAAATGCCCCCTAAATAACCATTTTTTCTTGTCTCGCTATAAATGGAAAGGCGGGTGGCTGTTGTCAGACTTTTGGGGGATTTCTTGCACGTGATGTCAATCAGGCAACTGGCATGTGACATCAGCAGTTCATCATATTTGCGTCAGAGTTGCAAGATTTTCCTTGCCTTGGTAAGGAAAATATGTTCTTCACTGTCATCATCTTCTGTGTTTCATTAGCCCTATCAAATTAATTTGTTTCAGAAAATTAATTCTTCCTCAGTCATTTCCTACATCTTAATCAACAAACAACATTTCTCATCAGCAGCATCAGTTTAATCAAATAAACTTCACCTTGGCAAAACGTATCCACCACATGAAAATATGTCCTAAATGCAACTATATGCAGTTAAAATGCTATGTTAATGACTTTTAGACAATAAATAACTTAAGTAAAATACCTAAAATATAGTTTTTTACAGAGTTATCACTTTTGAACTGGCACGCCTCAGAATGACTCGAGTGTAGTTTCTATTAAAGGATCTTGAGAATTGTGACAATACGCAAGGGTGTAAAGTTCCCTCTATACTACTAAATTCCCAAAATGTTAGATATTGTAAACCAATATTTGAATCACACGTGTTCTTCATTTCTTTTCTGGTTATCCAAGCCTTTTCAATCTCTAGTCCTAACCTTGACCACTATTTGATGCCACTATTCAAGTCTTCAAAGATAATTCAGAACCTCCACCATGCACGAATTCGGAATTTGAATAATTCTCAAGTCGCCCTTTGCGGGCTTTCAGCTTGAGATCTCTTTTGGTTTCAAGACACTCTTTACGGGTTTTCATCTTGAACCCCATTTTATTTATTCTTTTTTCTTTTTCTTTCTTTCTTTTTCTTTTCTTTATAATCATTTTTTATTTTTATTTTTTTCTTTTTCATTTCCTTTTATTCTTTCTTCGGGTGAAGTATTTATTGACAGTGTCAGAATTCACAGGGTTAGGTAACTATTGTCAATCCATCTTGGTGAGGATCAAAGCTCATCCGAAAAAGGCCTTCTTCACAACATAGGGTCCCTCATTAATTTACCTCTGAAGTCTTTTTGAATTGGCAAAATCTTTTTAAGTACCAGATATCATTCCTAAAACTCTCGTAGGTAAACCTTTTTATCATGTGCCCTCATCATACGTTCCTGGTACATTTTCCCAAGACAAATAGTTTTTAATATTTTTTCCTCTGTCAGATTCAGTTGGTCATACATAGCTTGTACCATTCTGCTTCATCTAATTTAACTTCTGAGAACACTCAAAGTGATGTAATTTCTATTTCGATGGGTAACACAACTTCCATTCCATAGGCTAAAGAAAATAGAGTTACCCTAGTTGATGTCCTTACTGAAGTTCGATAGGAAAATAGAGTAAATAATAACTTCTCATTCCAGTCTTTATAAGTCTCAATCATTTTCTCTATGAGCCTCTTGATGTTCTTATTGGCTGCCTCTACTACTTACATATTGCTTATTTGGAACTGCTTGCATACTGATTCCATCATCTTATTGTTTAAATTCAAGGAATTATTAGTGATGATCCTTTATAGTAGCCCATATCGACAAATAATCTCTTTTTTTAAGAACTTGTAGACTATTGACTGAGTGAAATTTGCATAGGAAATCACTTCTACCCACTTGGTGAAATAGTCTATTGCCACCAAAATGAAATGATGACCATTTGAACCTTTGGGCAAAATTTGCCCAATGACATCCATGCCATACATAGAGAATGGCCACGAAGCAGCCATCATGTGTAATGGATGAGGAGGGGTATAAAGATCATCTCTATAAATCTGGCACTTGTGACATTTTCTGAAATAATCGATACAATCAGTTTCCATGGTCGACCAATAATACCCAAATCTCATTATTTGTCTAGCCATTGCATGTCCTTGCAGCCATTCTTCGAATAGTTTTTTTGTCATTCTCAGTTGTTTACTCAGGATAACTTTGATATATAATCTATTGCAAGATATCATAATACTAGGGATTTTCATCCTCTTTCTCTTCTATGCTATAGCACTGGGTTGGATACTCATAAGCATGCGTCTCAATGGAAATCATATTTGAATGCTTATTAATTTTAAAGGTTGCTGTCAAAGTGGCTAGAGCATTTGCTATTTGATTCTATTCTCTGAGGAGGTAATGGAATGCCACTTCTTTAAACTCTTTGATAGGATCTAGGATCAACTTACGGTATTCAACTAACTTGGGATCTTTCATTTCCCATTCACCTCTAAGTTGATAAATTACCAGAGCTGGATCCCCATACACTTTGAGTGTTTTACTTTATGCTTAATGGCAACTTTGAGACCCAAAATACATGCTTCATACCCAACCATGTTGTTTTTACAATCAAAATACAACCGACTGGGGAAAGGATAGTGTTCTCCACTAGGTGAGACCAAAAGTGCCCCAATCCCATGTCCCAAGGCATTCGAAGCACCATCAAAATTCAACTTCCAATGTTCATCAGTGGAAGTAACTGCCGTTTTAGGTGAAATAGCCATAAGTTTTCATTTGGGAAATTGAAGATCAGCAACTCCTATTCTTCAGAAGACCTGCTTGCAATAAAATATGCTATAGCACTTCCTTTAACTAATTTTTGGCTCATATATTGGATGTAAAACTCAGACAATAAAATCTTCCAACGAGGCAATCTTTCAGATAAAACAGGCACACCTATTAGATATTTCAAAGGATCAAGCCTAAAAATCAACCAAGTAGTGTAATACACCCCAACGAATTCTCGAAGATTGACAAGTAAAGAATTAAGGGTTTTCTTGAGATAGGTGGAATTAAGACTGATGTATTGGACAAATGTCACTTTATTACTTCAAAAGCTTCTTGGCAATCATAACTCCATACCCCTAGGTTATTTTTATGGAGAAGGCGAAAAATAGGATCACACTTCTTGGTTAATTGTGAAATAAACATAACGATGTAGTTTAATCTCCCCCGGAATCCTCAAACTTTTTTTATGTTTACGGTGGTGGCAAATTCTGAATAGCTTTGACTCTTTCTGGGTCTACTTCAATCCCTTTTTTTGCTCACTATAAATCCCAAAAGCTTCCCAGACGTCAACCCAATAGTGCACTTGTTTGGATTGAGTTTTAGATGGCATTTTCTCAATCTTTGGAAGAGTTTCCTCAAATTCTCCATGTGTTCCTCCTCTGTCTTGGCCTTAACAATCATATCATCAACATAGACTTCTATTTCTTTATGAACCATGTCATGAAACAATGTTACAACAACTCTCTCGTATGTTTCCCCTATATTCTTTAGCCCAAACGACATCACCTTGTAGCAAAACATGCCCCATATTGTGACAAATGTAGTCTTTTCCTTATCTTTTGGATGCATTTTTATTTGACTGTAACCCAAAAACCCATCCATGAACGAGAACAGGGAATTTCCAACAGTATTGTCCATCAGGTTATCTATGTGTGGCAAAGGAAAATTATCTTTCGAGCTCGCCCTATTAAGATCTCTATAGTCAACGTACATGCGAACTTTCCCATCATTCGTTGGAACTGGGACGATATTTGTCACCCACGCAGTATACTTGGATACTTTAAGGAATCCAACATCGAATTGTTTCTTTACTTTCTTTAATTTTAAGAGCTTAAAGATTGGCCCATAGTATAGAAGTGTCGATACCAGGGTAGGGGTACCGATACTATTGAGGCTGAAATTTAAAGATAGGATGAAATTGTTATAAAAATCTAAATAATAGTACTTGTGAGTATTATTAAAGTATAAATGCTAGAGAATATACTAACATTTGGTATGATATGTGTCTTTAATGGATGTTTGAGTAGATCGTAACGAAACTCTCATGTTAAGCAAGAACAAGGGCAAAGATAAAGTTGCCAAGTAGCTGAACATCCTTAAAGTATACGACCGAGGCATACCAGGTGAGTGCATTTATTATGTACATTAAGAGTTATAAATGTATGTTGTTAAAGTTATATGCTGCAATTGTACATCAGTACTATGTGTACTATAGGCACTATGTGTGTAACCCATAGAATTCATCATATGTTGATGAACGACTATATAGGCACTATGTGTGCAACCCACGAAATTCATCATATGTTGACGAACGACCATATAGGCACTTTGTGTGCAACCCATGAAATTCATCATATATTGATAAACGACCGTATAGGCACTATGTGTGCAACCCACGAAATTCATCATATGTTTATGAACGATCGTATATGCACTATGTGTGCAACCCATTGAATTCATCATATGTTGATGAACGACCGTATAGGCAGTATGTATGCAACCCACGGAAAGATATAATATGTTTATGAACGACCATATCGACACTACATATGCATCTCAATGAAATGATCATGACTGGAAATTAATTAATTAGTATTTGTTAGTTATGAAATAATGATGTATTGATCTCATCTTACTAGTATTATTACCTCACTAAGTAAATACTTAACATGTGTTTATTTCACACGTAGGTTTTATCAAGCCGAGTAAGGAGTACATATGACATCACAAATCGGAAATCACCTCATTAGTAACTATATGATAGTTATGTCTATTTTGATATTATTAGTCGGCATGTAATAGAATTCTGATAACGCTCTACAAAGTTTTTGGTTTATAATGATGTAAAAAGGATAAAATCTTAGAATGATAACTTTTGTTATATACTGAAGTTTAATGAATGTTTTATTAATATATTCATAAAATGTTTTATGAAAAGAAACAAAATTTTATGGGTTTTCTAAAAAGGAAATGTCTTTAAAGTAATGTGACATTTGTATCTCATGTATGGAAAGGTATACGATATATGAGTGTTACAACATTCCTCATCATTATCATAACCCCCTATTTTCCTTTGACATATGGGTAGCTCAAAATCAATCTCCGAGTTAGTGTCACTAGCATTCATACAAATGATATCGGAGGTCCTAAAAGAATAACGAATAAGAGGATATATATACATATACACATACAGGAGAATATATCCCATATCAAAACATGGGAGAATGTTTGAATTAATAGGAATGCATCTTTCATTGAACATTTAAAAATAAGTAAATTAACCCTTTACAAAAGATCACCTATTGCCCTGGGTTTTAGAAAATAGGGAAAGTTTTTGTGCATTACTCTTAAAAAGTTTTGTAAACTACAGGTAATTCCTCTGTAGTCCAATTGCTTAGTACGAAGTTTGGTGGTGCATGATAGATGTATCTAGCTCTTTCTTCTTCAGCCTCATCACCTGATATCACATTGTTGCCTAAATCTTCCAACGCATTCTCAATAATTGGTTCCTTAGCTGACAAGCCTCCTTAAAACATATGGTCTCCGGACATGAATATGTCACACAGTGGTGGAAAAGTCATAGGCTCCCACTTAATATCTTCTCCAGCTAACCTTGCTCTCCATCTTTCCAGCTCTACTGAGTACCTATCAGCTTCTCTTTCAAGTTCGGGTCATATCCCAGGCCAAAGCGGACTCTTTTGATAGTAGTAAAAATTGGATTAACAGATCCCTGTAGGTGGCTCCCTAGCACTTTTCCAGCCTTGGCTCCCTATCCAGAGTTATATTCAATTCCATTATGGTACATTTAGACAATCTAGGCTATTATATCTTCTTCCCCTCAGCCATGCAAGTGGTATTAACAAACTTTAGGGATCTGAATGAACATTCAACATCTTGTTCCTCCACTTCAACATAAGGGGAAACGGTAGATACAAAAGCAATAATGTATTCCTCGGCATTAATACATACCAGTTTCCCCTCAATTACAAACTTAAGCTTCTGATGCAGCGTGAATGGCACGACCCCTACTTGGTGGATCCAAGGCCTTCCTAATAGGCAATTGTAGGTCAGTATAATGTATATGACAAGGAACTCAACCTCATAAGTTGATGGGCCTACAGCTAAAGAAATATATATCTTCACCAGTACTTCCCTTTTCGTTCCGTCAAAAGCTCGAACGACGCTCTAGCAATTCTTCATGTACGTACTATCGACAAAAAACTTCTTCAGGGTAACTAATGGCATTACATTTAGTGCAGAGCCGCTGTCAACTAGCACTCGAGATAACACATGCCCCTTGCACCTGATGGTAATGTGAAAAGCTTTGTTATTGCCAACCATCCCGCATGGGATCTCATCATCGAAAAAAAAGATAAAATTATCGACATGGATATTAGCAACCATTCGATCTATGTTTACCGTAGGTACATCCTTCGGCACGAAAGTCCAATTCAAGACTTTCAACAAAGCATTCTGGCGTGTCTCAGAGTTTAGTAAAAGATGAATGATCGAGATGTGAGCAGGTAGCTTGTGTAGCTCTTCAACGATGTTATACTCGCTATGCTTCAAAAATTTCAGGAACTCCACAGCCTCATTTTTTATCATCGGCTCGTTAATGACTAGCTCATCCTCTTTTAGCAATAATTCAACCTTCTTCCCTTTATCAGTGCAAGTTCTTTTCTCGAGTTCTTTGGTCTGATTGGGAGAATAACATCTCCCACTTCTTGTGAAATGGCCTACCTCGTATCTCCAAGGAACATGTTTATTGTCCTTATAGGGGAAAGAAGACGGGGGTATGATTACTACCTTAGGAGTTACTCCCTCTGCCACACGAGTTTTTGCCGTGATAACTAGAGGATAGTTGGCATTATAAACTTCCTTGAAAGAACCCTTGGATGTACAAATCTCTGCTTCTTCTTCTTCAATATCTTCCTTGTAAAATTCCATCTCTTTTTTATCTATCATTCTTTCCACCACAGCTCGAAACTCAGAACAATCTTGTATGGCATGATCCTCAAAGTTATATATTAATATGCATACTTACTCAAGGCTAACAGGATTGCCTTGTTCATCTGCCCCCATACCCAATGCATGGGTGACTTCACCTCACTCACCCTGTTCATAAACTTCTTTCTTCTTTCCTTAGAAATTTCATTGATCCCTGCACCCGCATGGTTCGACAGTGGGTTCTGAGCCACATTTGGTTGCTCATTATCACCAAAGATGATGATGTTCTTCTGCCTTAATCTTTGGAAAATCTTCTTAAAGGCAATGAAATTTCTATTGAATGCCCTGAAACCCCTGCGTGATACTTACATTGGGCATTAACGTCATACTATTTATGGTAGGGAGGTTGCATCGGTGATGTGTGGTAAGGTGACACCACATGCTTATCATATAAAATTTGAAATAACTCTTTGTATGACATGGGGATCAGGTCAAATTAAAGCATTTCCCTTTCTTGCCATGGTTCACTTACCCCTTGTATGGCAGAGTTTTGCGTAGATGATCCTGTGAATTGAAGTAGAGACACGGTAATGTTATTGGAGTCATACTTCGTCACATTACTAACCTCATTATCATTTCTTTTCACTGACAGTTTCCTACTAGATTCTCCTCTGTCAAGCCTCCCACTCTTGATTACCATTTTGATCATCTCTCTTGCTGTAACCAAATCAGGAAAGCTCTTGGATGAGTTTCCTATGAGGTGGCTAATGAAGGGAGATATCATAGTGTTTACAAATATCATGTTGTTTTCCTCTTCTTCAATTAGAGGATGAACTTGTACAACCACATCCCTTTACCTCTGAGTATATTGTCTGAAGATTTCGTTAGATTTCTTCTACATGCTCTGCAACATGATTCGATTATGCCTTATATCTTTCATGTGTTTATATTGCTCTAGAAAAGCTTTAGCCAAATCCTTCCAGGATTTAATTTAAGCCTTGCTCAAGTGATTGTACCAACGGATGGTTGAACCTACTAGACTCATCTTAAAGTAGTGGATCAACAGTTGATCATCCCGCACATAGCCGATCATTTTCTGCAGAAAATAGTAATTTATGCAGAGGGACATCTCGTGCAATCAAATTTTTAAAATCTAGAATTTTAAACTTAGGAGGCAGCACTAAATCAGGAACCAAACTTAACTCTTTGGCATCATTCCCATACATGCTAGTGTCTTGTTTCATAACCCTGATTTTATTTTCCAGTTGTTTCCATTTCTCTTACTCTGCTCTTTTTTGTCGTCCTCATTAAAATCTAGATATCTTCAACATGTGTGAGTTTACAAAGGTATCAAGTAAGTTTATGTGTATTTTTATGGCTGAGCAGTCGCTGCATGTTGTGTTGTAACATGTGGTGGTGTAAAGCCAGGAGGATATAAGGGTTCTTCAGAGGAACCAATAGTAGGAGCCTTTCCACGATCAGCTCGTGGTTTGAAGACTAAGGGATACATAGGTTCCTCGATAGTAGCACTGATAATCAGTCTCTTCACGACTTGTATTCTTTCCATGTAACAAGCCTACCAGTTTTTCTATTATATCATTCTGAGCTTTCAACATTTTTTCTCGCATCTCCTCTTGAGCTTTCCTGAAACTCTCCTGCATTTTGAGCCGAGTCTTCTTAATTTGGGCAACTCATCTATTGCCTTTTTTCGAGTATGGTACAGATGTTTAGAAGTTTTCAGTATTCTTTCATACAATCTTTTTATTAATATTGATATTTTATTAATGAATATGAAAAATATGACTATTAATGAATAAAATGCAATGTGAAAAGTAAATGCAATGTAGATGCAAAAATGCAATGTGTTGATTCTGAAACGACACCTTAGAACAAATTTTTTATATTAGAAACAAAGTTTGGTTACAAGGCTTAAACATATCACAGATAAATCTGAGCTATCTCTCCTAATTGTTGCATGTACCCCTAGTAAATCCTCTGAGTTTTTTTAGTCTTGGGTTTCAATCCTTCTCTTACAGCATCAACTTCATGTGATAAGTCAACCAAATACTTAGCCACTCCTTGAGCATGTTCCACGTAGCTTGCGATGAGGTCATCCCTTTGCTTAACTCTCCACTGAGCATGTTCCCAATTATGGTTGCAATGTATAATTCCTTCATAGAGGACTATCGATAGTTCACTTGCCCTTCTCTAAAATTCTTGAACCATAACCTCAAGTTAATTCACATGCTTCTTCAAGTTTTCAACTTTCGCACAGTTTGAACTGCTTTCTCGACTTCATTACCATCACAAAGTTATCTCTAAACTCAAGACTCTACCCTTCAATTTCTCGTTCTGGGCCCGACTCTCTTTTAGTTGCTGCTCTAATGAACTCATGTCCCTTGAAAGTAGCTTCACCTGATATCTACTCTGCTTAAGCTCTTCGTTGGTTTCCCCAACTTTTCTCTTTAAACTCATTACTACCTGTCTCCATTCAGTAGGTGATTTACTTGAGCTGGTTTCCGTCTAAGCTTTTGCCATTCATTGGTATGATAACTGGAGATCATCAAAATCCAATATGAGTTATTTTTCTACTTTTTCAACTCGGTCAGCTCGTCCCTTTTGGATATCAATTTCTAAACTTTTTTGTACATCTCATCCTTCATTCTCTGTAACATTTCCTTTCACTGTTTCTTTTTGTGCTCAAAATCATGTCTGACTAATTCTAATGGATATGGAATCACTCTGAGATGTTCTTCCATAGTCTGAGTATTTTCTGGATTGACCATATGGATATTATCATTAACTCTGTTGCTTCTCCATTTCTCGTACTCTTGTGACAGCTTTAAGTCGAAGGTAAAGAGATTTACTCTACGAGTATGCCTCCACGCATTAAAAACCCCTTTGACTTTACTCTTGCACTGCTTTTATTTGAATTAATGTGAATTCCAACCCAGATAAATCCTAAGTTGTCGGAATGAACTGTCTCAACCCATACTGCTTGGAAACCAGTAAATGAGCATATCCTAGAGAAATGTTCCACGAAGCACGCCATAATATACCACTGTCTCAGATATCATTGAAAATGACCATCCATTTCTCTTTACTGAAACCCTAGCCATTTTCAAGAAAGAAAATCCTTCAAAGGTGAAACCCCTAATAAGAAGACTCAACTGAGTGCCCTCTCGATGTGTTTGAAGTGACTAAGGATCCAGACTAGCAATAGTGGTGTACACCCTATGAAGCATCCTTCTCCTTTTCTTATTCAAGAATTCAAGGAATGGAACGTTTCTGCCAAAATAGTCGAAACATGATCCACATGTCTTTCCAATCTCTCGAACAAGTCAACCCCTAATATAAAACATTCCCCAAAACCTTCGGGAATATTACTAGCCCATAAATGTCGAAAGTAAACAAGTCAATCTTCTTTCTCCTATCTGGATGATAGTCAATTATTTCTCTTAGAGTGGTCCAGGTAATGTACTCGCTATCTCCTTTCTTCTTGATGCTTCTTACAACTAACTATTCACTCATTTCGGTCATCAAAAGTAATTTCTTCTTAAAAGAATGAGTATTTCGTGGCTTCGTGTACACCTTGTCTACTTGAAACCTCACCCACCGATTTAAGGAATAATACTCCTATATAGTAGGTGTTATGTCCACTCGACCAAAAGTAAAGCAACTGTAAGCGGGATTCTAGAACTGCACAAGAGCCCTAAATAAATTTCGATCAATCAGAACATATAATAGATACAAGATGTCACCAGAGTTGATAAAACAACTGCTTATCAGATTTTTCTCATTTCCCCTAAATTTCATTTAGCTCACTCAGGTCGTTTTGAGGACATTGTTAAACGTGTACCCAATCAGATTTGACACGTACCCATTCTGTAAGTTATCTTCATTTGTTAGCTGGGACTACTCAGACCATCTCAAAACATTTGCATTGTCTTCTACCTCTTTTAGAATCATTCGTTCCATATTACTAGCCTTCTATATGGACACCGAAAACGGATCAACACCATGGAATGAATAGTGCAATATAAAAATGAAAACAAAATAAATTAAAAGGAAAAGAGAAAATTAGTCAGTGATCATAAAGAAATTAATCGAATAATTTATAATTTATCGATAAAACCTACCCCACATGCTGGCTACCCAATCATGATTTAGTATATCCTACCCGAACATGATTTTTACCCATATGCTTTGTTTATAGAAAATCCTAACCTCATGACATCTAGTTCGCATGCTTATTCGAAAAATAAACCTAACCGCATGATCTCTAGTTCCCATACATTTTACACTACAAAAATTAAAAGGCTCAAAAAGGTTTTTCCTTGTATACTCTCCTCACGGGATTCTTAAGATATAGGTAAGGCTCTACCTGGGTTCTAAGTTCACTATATGTTGGGTTTGGCTCTAAAATAAGAGGTTCCTGAATTGTCCTTGTCGGTTCCCCCTTGGGCTACCAAACCCTCAATCCTAGCCCATCATAAACTTTTAGATCAAGTTCAATTCAAGGGGACACACCTCCTTATGTCCATACGAAGGTGAAAACCATCACAAGTACCATAAGGTGTGAGCTCCATGAGTGATTCACTATCATGTAATGTCAGGATTTGGGGAAGCTCAAATCGATAACCGAAAGGGTTTGCAAAGAGGGCAGAACGATTTTTGTGTTTATGGAATAAGGAGATTGAAAGATAAAGAATTGCACAGTGATTTATAGTGGTTCGACTTCTCAACCAAGTCTACATCCACTACCTTAGCTCCTCACCAAGGATTTTCCAATAAATTCACTGATTTGTTCTTTCTTTTTCAAGGACAAAGAGATAACCTTTACAACTCCCTAGTTTTTCAATGGCTAAACTAGAACTTTTCCCTAGCTTTTACAAGGGCTTAGATAGAACCTTTCCCCTTTACAAAATGATAAAAGTAAACAAACAAACCTCTCTAAGGTAGGTTTTTACAAGAATTAAGATCACTAGAACAATATTTACAAGAGACAATGAAAATAAGAGTGAAAAACTTCTTCTCTTGTGTTTGAATGCTTGGATAGTTGTTCTCTTATTTATTTAAGTGTACTCGGCTTGTATTTGTAGCTTGGAATGTGTTTAAAGTCATATATAGCCGTTAGGGATGTTTTAGAGCCGTTTGAGGATGAATTTTCTACAAAACAAGGTTGTCCATAATAGGGGGTGTCGGTACCCCTTCAAGGGGTACCGATACTACCTTTGTTAAATTCAAATTAAACTAGCCGTTGTAGCTAGGGGGTATGGATACCCCTGCAGGGGTATCAGTACCCAGGGTATGGATACCTATAGGGGTATCGGTGCCCTTTTTGCATTCGATGTTTGAGCAGTCATAGGGGTATTGATACCCAAGCAGGGGTATCGGTACCTAGAGTATGGATACCCTTTGAAGGGGAATCGGCACCCTTTTGCATTTTTGCTCAAATTCAAATTTAATAAACTTTGAATTATTTTTGAAACCTTTTGAAAACTTTGAATAAATTCAGTTCAAGTCCAAAACTATTTTTCCATAATTGTTATATCAAAACTTAATTCAACAATCTCCCCCTTTTTGATATAACAAAACATTTGAAAAATTATTTTTGGCAAAACTCCCCCTTAATAAAATGTTTAATGAAAAAGATATACATTGTTTACAAAAGTATACCAATTGTTAAAAAGATGTCAATTGTTACCAATTGTTGGAAAATATATGAAAAAGTTAAGCTCCCCCCTTTTTTTTTATTAAGAAACTGAATTTTTCAAACCAAACTTCTCCCCCTTTTTGTTATATCAAAAATAATTCAATCTTTGAAGTTCTAAAATAACATTGGAGAGTAAGTGATAAATTTGACATTTAAAATTTATTTGAAAAATCAAAGCCCCCCCTCAATAAGTGTATTCCAAACAAAAGTTAGCTCTAAAAACTTGACACTTGAACAAAATTGAATTTCAACAAAGAATAATAAACATGCTAGTAGCATATGAAATTCAATATATCCAAGTCTAAAATTCTTTATGCAATATCAATTGTTGAAAATAAGTGCATATCCATAAAGTTTTCTAAAAATGTTATGCATTTGAAAAAAAATTGATATCAATTGTTAGAGAAATATCATTTACTTTTTAAATCATATGCATAAACATTTAAATTTAGGTCAAAAATTTAAAATTTGTAAAATCAAAGTATTTAAAAAGTTGATATCAATTGTTAGAGAGATATCATTTGCATTTAAAACCAATTTTAACCAAAATTTCTTATGATGAACTAAAAATTATGAAAAATCATTTAAACTTTAAAATGTTCATTATAGCAATTGTTTTCAACATACATGAGATTAAAAACAATACATAATTATTTAAAATCAAAACTCATGCATGCTTAAACCAAAATGAGCAACCAAATAATCAAAATCAAAAGCATTAAGCTTAGAGGTTACACATTCCTTTTTCATGTGTGGCTAGAGCATCTTGATTTTCGTCATCTTCATCACCATTTCTCCCACACACCTACAAGAGACATTTAAGTAGATTTTGGTATCCAAATTTCTTTGGATCCTTGAACGTTAGTTTTAATGTCCCTTGTTCCCTTAGGAACCCATACTTGTCTAATTTTAAAACGTTTTCCTTTCTTCAAAGGACTAGTAAGTTTCTTGTGACCATGAAAATGACAATGTGAGGATTTTTTCATTTCTAAACATAATAGGTTGTTTTTAGAAATTAATTCTTTTTCTTTTGTTAAGCTTTCAAGCTTGACTTTTAAATCAAACTTTACTTTTTCTAAATCATTTATTTTGATTTTTGAAAGTTCTAAATCATTTTGCAAAATTTCATTTTTATTTTCAAAATCAACTCTAGCTTTCAAAATCGATTTATTTTCAATTTTGAGTTTTGAAATTAATTTCGTATATTTTGAATTCATGGTCTCAAATCCCAAATACAACCTATTATAAGCATCTTGTAACTCGACAAAAGTAAATGAATTAAATTCATTTGAGTTAGAAGATACCTCGAATTCTTCATGAGTGGCCATGAGGCATAGGTTGACTACTTCATCTTCATCATTGGAATAATCTTCATCACTCCAAGATGCAACAAATGCCTTCTTCTTGCTTGACCGCTTTTTCTTTAGAAGAGGACATTCATATTTGACATGTCCCTTTATTTGACAATTGAAGCACACCGGATGACTCTTCTTCTTCTTCTTCTTCGTTGATTCATGTTTCACTTCCTTGGAAATCATGAATCTCTTGAGTTCCTTCAAGAGCTTGACCATATCATCTTGTTGTTCATCATCGTCTTCATCCACCTCATCACTTGAATCTTGATAGCTTTCATTGGTGAACTTGAAGACAATGCTTACCTCCTTTTTTTCTTGTTTTTCTTCTCTTCACCTTCTTCCTTTTCCTTCAACATCATCTCATGAGTGAGAAGGGAACCAATTAGCTCGCCGAGAGTGAGAGACTTTAAGTCTCTAGCTTCGATAATGGTTGTCTTCTTCGATTGCCAATACTTTGAAAGAGAGTATATCATCTTCCTCACAAGCATCTCATTAGGGATTACTTCTCCAAATCCCCTAAGACAGTTGACGATCACGAAAAATCTATCCGTCATAGCTTTGATGTCTTCATCGGGTTTCATCTTGAAGTTCTCGTAGCTATGGTTGAGAAGACTTTTCTTTGATTCCCTCACTTCGTTGGTTCCTTCATGAGTGACTTGGAGCTTATCCCAAATCTCTTTGGCACTTGAACAAGATGAAATTCTTCCATATTTATTTGGGCCTAAAGCATAAAAGAGAATATGCATAGTCGTTGCAATATGCTGGAACTTTTTCTTTTCTTAATTACTGCAATCATTTCAATCATCTATCTCACCGGGTGGAGTGGAGTAACCATTCATGATTGAGTTCCAAGCTCCTAGATTGTAGGCTCGAATAAAGAATATCATTTTATTCTTCCAATGTGCATAATTTTGCTCCATTGAAGAAGGGTGGCTTGTTGACCGGTTATGAATCCATAATAGGTGAATCTTCATTGTAGTAATCACCGGAGGTTGAAGCCATCTTTTTGTCGATTACGTTGGAAATCGGTAGAGCTTCTTCAAGGATCGTCTCAATGTGGTTAAGCCTTCTAACGAGTTAAACTCTGATACCAATTGTTAGGATTTACAGAAGCTCGAATCGACAACTGAAAGAGCTTGTAAAAAGGGGTCGGAATGGTTTTTGTGTTTAGGGAGTAAGGAGATTGAAAGATAAAGAATTGCACATCGATTTATAGTGGTTTGACTTCTCAACCAAGTCTACATCCACTACCTTAGCTCCTCACCAAGGATTTTCCAACAAATTCACTAATTTGTTCTTTCTTTTTCAAGGACAAAGAGATAACCTTTACAAATCCCTAGTTTTTCAATAGCTAAACTATAACCTTTCCTAAGCTTTTACATGGGCTTAGCAAGAACCTTTCCCCTTTACAAAAGGATAAAAGAAGTAAAAAAATAAACCTTTCTAAGGTAGGTGTTTACAAGAATTAAGCTCACTAGAACAATATTTATAAGAGAAAATGAAAATAAGAATGAAAAACTTCTTCTCTTGTGTTTGAATGCTTGGATAGTTGTTCTCTTACCTCTTTAAGTGTCCTCAGCTTGTATTTATAGCTTGGAATGGGTTTGAAGTCATATCTAGCCATTGGGGATGTTTTGGAGCTATTTGGGGATAATTTGTTCTGCAAAACAAGGTTATCCATAACAGGGGGTATCGATACCCTTTCAAGGGGTATCGATACCCTTTCAAGGGGTATCGGTACTACCTTTGTTAAATTCAAATTAAACTAGCCGTTGATAGTCGTTGCAGCCAGGGGGTATCGGTACCCGGGGTATGGATACCCATAGGGGTATCGGTACCCTTTTTGTATTCGATGTTTGGGCAGTTATAGGGGTATTGATACCCAGGCAGGGGTATCGGTACCTAGTGTATGGATACCCTTTGAAAGGGTATCGGTACCCTTTTGCATTTTTGCTCAAATTCGAATTTAATGGACTTTGAATTATTTTTTAAAACTTTGAATAAATTTAATTCAAGTCCAAAAATATTTTTCCATAATTGTTATATCAAAACTTAGTTCAACATGTAAGAAGGTGAAAACCAAACGAAGGAGTAGTTTCTCACTCCCAGTTAAATAGGATGGAGCGGGGTTTTACCTCATGTTATGTAGATGCAGTTGTGCAGTGTGTGAGGAAAAGCGAAAACAAATCAAGCAAAACCAAATAGAAATCTTAAAATCTTGAACATTTATTTACTCTGAAAATACCAACAAACAAATCAGTACAACTATTTAGTGGTTGATCAAAACATAAAATTTATTTAACCCAAACAAGGGATAAAAAATTAAATTAAAACGAATTCAGAATTCTCATTACAAAGACAATTAATTAATCGACTAATGGCATTACTATCTAAAAAAGTCTCCATCGGAGTCGGTAAGTTGTCAAAACGATTTTTAAAAGTCTCATTTCAAATAATTTGATGATCGGTTAACAATAAAACGTGATTTGAGGAGTCGCCACCAAACTTTGATTAGGGTGTGATTGGGAACCCAAAAGTATTTTTCATTTTAATAAAAATATTAATTTTAATTAAAACAACAAATGTGCGGTCTGCATTGCCAAAAATTTGAGTTCGGAAGTTGGTTACGTGTGGGGAAGGATTAGCACCCCCACAACACCCTAAATTGGTACCTAGTTGATTAATTAGTTGTCTTTGCAATAAAACTTAAGAATTCAAGTCTAATTTAATTTAAGATCACATACTCATAATATTATATGAACTTTAGGACGAAACACGATAATATTTAATTATTTCTTATCGAGAAGAATCGATCTCTCATGCCTTAAAGCATTCGATTCTTACTCCAATCGAAATAAGGAAATATTATAATTACATCCTAAAGTTCATTATTAATTCAAAATAACAACACAAAATAATTTTAAGAAAGAAATCGATAATATCTAATTATTTCCAATCGAGAATAAATGACCTTTCATGCCTTAAAGAAGTCATTTATTACTACGATCGAAATGAAGAGATATCATTATTTCATCTTAAAATTCAATATTTATTCGAGAGAAAATGATAATATCTAATTATTTCCAATCGAAAATAAATGACCTCTCATGCCTTAAAGCAATCATTTATTACTCCAATCGAAATGAAGAGATGTCACTATTTCGTCTTAAAATTCAATATTGATTCGAGAGAAAACCATAATATTTAATTATTTCTAATCGAGAATAAATGATCTCTCATGCCTTTAACCAGTCGTTTATTACTCCAACCGAAATGAAAATATATTACTATTTTCAACATTAATTCGAGTGTTATTTATTTTGAAATCTCATTGAAAAATACATGCAAAAATAAAACAAATTAAAAGCATACATCAAGCAAGTACAATTAATTATTTATTTTACCAACATTTAATGAGAATAAGGATGTTAAATTATTTAACTACATCGAGACGATACCTTAGATTTGATCTAACAATATTTTCTCGGTGGACTTAATTAAAAGAACATGACCTTTTTATCAATTCCCAAATTTTAAAATAGATTCAATTTAATTTGTGTCAGTTAATGGGATAGACTTTCATTTTAAAACCATCGAAAGTAACTCTCTTATACATTAAGATAGTCACTTTAAGACAATATTAAAATGAACGAATATTACCCCTAGTCAAATTATTTTGATTCGAGTCATGAAATGCTTATGAGAGTATCATGCAAATTAATATAGAACAAAACTAATTAGTGACTAAAATAAAATAACATAAAAGCAACATGCAAAAATTAAAATAAAACAACATGTAAATAGGACTAAAATATAAACTAATAAATCATCATGTCAAAAATTAAAAGAAAATAAAATGCAAAAGTGACTAAAATGAACATTTTTAATAGTAAGAGCTAAAATTACAAAGGATAAAAATAAATAAAACATGGGGACCAAATTAGAATAAAATAAAATTGCATGGTTAAATTAAATTAAGTAAAAAAAACAAATCATAGGTCGAAATATAAAACATGTTGAAACTATAGGGACCATTTCATAATTATTCCTTTTTAAGAGCCTAAAACATGCTTTTAAAGAAAAATGGGTAAATTACTAAATCAGTCCAGAAGCATTTAAAAAAATTAAATCATCACTACACATAACCAAAATGTAAAAACACACCTAAATAAGGGGGACTAAAAGCAAATAACCCAAAAATACGTAGTATGCATAAGAAACGAGTAAATAGAAATTCCAATATTTACAGGTGACCAACATGAAAAAACATGCTAAACTATGGGGGACTAAACAACTAATAATCCAAAAAATACAAATCATGCTAAAAAATGGACAAATATCAAGTTTGATCATTAGAGATGACTAACATGCAAAAATACGGCTAAACTTGGAGGACCTAAGCATTATTTCCCCCTAAATTTTTCCTATATAACTCATTTTGTCTCTTTTTTTTCATTTCAAACTGAAAAATTAAAAAAAAACTCAAAAAACCTCTCCCCTCTATTCTTCCCTTTGATCGGTCCTTCTCCGGCCACCTTACCACGACTCTGGGCGTTGCCTGACCGTCGTCCTGGATGCCACACACGACGTTCAAAACACCTAAACCGATCCTAAAGTCTCTAAACTCTCCGATATATCTTCCTAGGCCTAGATCCAAGGTTAAAACCACCTAAAAGGACCCCTAAAGACCCCAAAAAATCTTAACCCTTCGATTTTCGTACTCTCCGACCTCCTCAAAGACGAACCGGCTCTCCGATTCGACTCCCCTATCTATGGTAATCGTGGATCTACCCTTCCTCTTCTCATTTGTGTTTCATGCGAGCCTTTCTATTTTATTTTATTACTTTGTGTTTCAAAACTGAAGAATACAAGAAAAAAATACCTTGAAGTTTCTGTTTTTTATTACTTCTGAAAACCAAAGGGAGAGAGCCCTTTTCTTTAAAACAATGTTTGTGTTTTATAACCCTTGATGATCTTTTTACATATTTCTCTTTCTTTCTTTTTAATAAAATGAAATCGTTATTGTTTACGTGTCTGGGGTTGCTTGTTGTAGAGCTTGGAGTGGCGTGTTGGAGCAGCAGGGATACTAGCACGTGGTTGGTGGAAATGATGGTTGCAGGGGACTGGTGTAGCAAGGTGATGGAAGATCTTATTTACTTGATATGGACCGTTGGATGGGTTCTAGATCGGATGATCCATGATGAATAGCGGCTGGAGCTAAGGGTAAAACCCTAACTGGTGATTAATTTGGGCAGTTGGATCTCTCCTAAATCCAACGGCTGTGATCGTGCGGTGTCAGGGGAAGAAAAGAGAGTTAGGGTTTTTTCTGGGCTTGGTTTTATTGGGCTCCAAGTTTGGGCCAGATGGCCCTTTGTAATTGAGCCCAATTTTGGTGCCCGTTGTATTTGTAATTTGAGCCTCCAATAATAATAAAATATAATAATTAATAATAATAGTAATAATAACGGTGCCGAAAACGAGTGTCGACACACCCAATGTAAATCAATATACATACACATAAGCATCATGATGTAATTCGATGTCACAAAGTCTCGGGAGCACACATCCCTCTAGCCTACTAACATCGATACTTTTGATGAGATCTGGGTCATTCTAGCATCAGAAACGTGTATATATTCCCCATCCCCACAAATGCCAAGTATCTTGGGAGAGGCCTAGGTCACCATAACAACAAGTATGCACACCCTACTAGCCTACTCCACTAGAGTATCTCCGATGAAGTCCAGGTCACACATCATTAGAACATACATCTAGCTAGCATACCTTATGTTCCACAACAGAACTCTTGAAAAATTTAGATAACCCACCAAACAAGATAGATGATCATCGTACACAACTAACTCGGGTGTCCTTATTGTTTTCTCGAGTATCAAACAAAGGCATAATTTTTATGGAAACTCTCGTCATAACAATTAGGCATAATAAGAAAATTATCTCAGCATTTGCACAAATGGTCACTTTGGCCCATATTATTTTTTAGAGCATTTTAGCCCCCAATGTTTTAATATTTGGTCAAAATACCCTTTGACGGAAGGAAACAGTTAGTTGACTAATGACTAACACATGTTGTTGATATGTCATTTCCACATGTGCTTTAATTGTTTATGTGGTACATGCCATGTCATCACTTTGGGTGATGCGGCACATGCCTGTCAGCTATTAAGCTCATTTGAAAATTCCACATAAGCAACATGGGTTGACCGTTAGTCAACTAACGGTTTCCTTCCAATAGGAGATATTTTGACCAAAAATTGAAATGTTATGGGCTAAAATGCTCAAAAAAGAATATGGGCTAAAGTGACCATTTGTACAAATATTAGAGGTAATTTTATCATTATGCTTAATAATTATTATGCTTATAAATAATATATTAATAAGTTCTCATTATTAAACCTTATTATACACTCAGAAGTGCTATAAAAGCCCTTTTTACTTGAGCCTTGCTCATTTGAGAAGTTCAGAATCTAACCCTCATTGTTGGTATTGATACTCAAACATGAGTATCAATATCAATACAAAACATAGGAGTATTGATACTCAGACATGAGTTTTGGTACGTGTTTTTGAACTATATTTTGATATAACAATTAAGGCAAATTGTTTTGGGCTTGAATTGAATTTATTCAAAGCTTTCAAAAATTTTCAAAAATAATTCAAAGTCCTTAAAGTTTGGAATTGAGCACAAAATATGTTTTTGTACAAGTAGTATCGATACTGTTCTTAATATCATGTATGAGTTCAACATGCAAGAGTTTTGATTTTAAATGATTATGCATTTTTTTAATCTCATGTATGTTGAAAAGTTCTTTATGATGAACATTTTAAATTTTTTAATGATTTTTCATAATTTTTAGTTCATCATAATGAATTTTGGTCAAAATTGATTTTCAATGCAAATGATAATATCTCTCTAACAATTGATATCAACTTTTCAAATGCTTTAATTTTACAAATTTTAAACTTTTGACCTTGATTTTTTCAAATGTTTATGCATATGATTTAAAATGTAAATGATATCTCTCTAACAATTGATATCAAAATTTTCAAATGCATAACATTCTTGGAAAGAAGCTTTATGCATATGCACTTAATTTCAACAATTGGTATTGCATAAAATATTTTAGACTTTGATATATTGAATTTCATGTGCTACTAACATTTTTTTACTCTTTGTTGAAATTCAATTTTGTTTAAGTGCCAAGTTTTTAAAGTCAATTTTTTTTTTGGAATGCACTTTTTGAGGGGGAGCTTTGATTTTTCAAATGATTTTAATGTAAAAATTACCACTTACTCTCCAAAGTTATTTTTAAACTTTAAAGTTGAATTCTTTTTTATCTAATAAAAAGGGGGAGAAGTATGGTTTGAAAAATTCAATCTCTTAATGAAAAAGGGGAGTTTTGCCAAAAACAAATTTTCAAATGTTTTGTAATATCAAAAAGGGGGAAATTGTTGAACTATATTTTGATATAACAATTAAGGAAAAATGTTTTTGGACTTGAATTGAATTTATTCAAAGCTTTCAAAGTTTTTCAAAAATAATTCAAAGTCCTTAAAGCTTAGAATTGAGCACAAAATACGTTTTTGTACAAGTAGTACCGATATTGTTCTTACAGTATCGATATGAACAAGTACCGATATTGTTCATATGGTACTGATACCAAAGGTAAGGGAAATATCGATACTCACTAGGTAGTATTGATACTACCAGCTTTGCTCAAATTCCAGAATGCAAAAATGGTATTGATACCCAAAGGGGTACCGATACTACTTTGTATAGTAGTATTGATACCATAGGCATAGTATCGATACCATCAGGCCCCAATGACTAGTAAAAACTAGTTGATTTAAATATAAACAAAGGTAGTACTGATACTCCCTTTACGAGTACCGATACCCCTTGGTCTGGGCAGTTTTATTTTATACAAAAATTGATCCCCCAACGGCTCCAAACCACTTCCAACGGCTAGAAACAGCCACAACAACATTCCAACACATAAATACAAGTTGAGGACACTTGAATAAGGTTAGAACACCTATCCAAGCAAACAAACACAAGAGAAGAGCTTTTCACTCTTTATTTCAATTCTCTTGTAAATATTTTGTTCTTGTGAGATAAATTCTTGTAAGCACCTTCCTTTTTAGAGGTTTTATTTGTTTACATTCTTTTTCCATGTAAAGGGTTTTTAGTTCTATCTTAGCCAATTTAAAAGATAGGGAGTTGTAAAGGTTATCTCTTTGTCCTTGAAAAAAAAAAGAAAAAATTAGTGAATTTGTTAGAAAATCCTTAGCGAGGAGCTAAGGTAGTGGATGTAGACTTTGTTGATAAGTCGAACCACTTTAAATCATTGTTCCATATTTTTCTATCTTTTTCTCTCCTTACTCCCAAATCAAATTATTGTCAATTAACTCCTTTTCACTTTTTCGGTTGTTCAATTGAGCCTCTTCGATCCTAACACGTATATATGTGTATCAATACACATACATGTGTATAAATATTAAGTCTAGGAGTATCGCTACTATCATTGAGTATCAGTATTAATCCTAGCTTCAATTATTCCAAAAATCATATAGGTATTGATACTCCCATTTGAGTATCAGTACCTACCTCTTGGTTATCAATACTCATGAAGTATCGATACCATAATTAGCTTCATTGTTATTTTAACAACTGTCAGTATCGATACTCCCACTCAAGTATTGGTACTCACATATTCAGTATCGATACCCACTTTGAGTATCACTAATCTTAGCCTCGATGTTTGAATAAAATATATCAATTTTGATACCACTTAATTGGTATCAAAATTTGATGAATAATATCGATACTCCTTGAACGTGGTATCGTCACTACCCTTTCGAACTACCAAGAATTTACCTAACATTCAACTAGTATTGATACTAGTTCATATGATATCGATACTCAACCCTAAAAATGCTTTGTTTTCCTAAAAATCACTTCCAAACTCGTCCTAAACACTTGTTTGAAGGTCTAAGATAATTATCAAAGCTTATTGAAGTAGTTTATGATCTTATACATTATTTTTTGCATATTTATAACGTCTAAATATTCCTATTTAATCCATAAGAACCAATACCACAAAAGATGCTTCAAACACCATAAAAGCATACAAACTACATTTCTATAGAACACGAGTAAGGAAGAGTTAGAAATGTGTTACCTTCAGCTCACAAACAACAAGAACTTATTTGTTAAACCTTCCACTACTTTATCCCTTGTTCTTTCTCTTTAAAGACTCTCCTACCTCTTTCATTAATTAAATACCATAAAAATGTTTCCAACATTAATATGGTGATTATTACTTGTAAAGCTACAAGATTTATATATAAAAATCAAAAGAAAACACCTAGAGGAAGATCTTGGAGCTTAAATCCTCTCAAACCTTCAACAATCTCAAGACCATCATTGAAGAAGTGGTGAGATTTTCTTGAAGTTCAT
Source organism: Hibiscus syriacus (assembly GCF_006381635.1). Lineage (NCBI taxonomy): Eukaryota > Viridiplantae > Streptophyta > Magnoliopsida > Malvales > Malvaceae > Hibiscus > Hibiscus syriacus. The sequence goes on along the minus strand of NW_024062828.1, from coordinate 299,467 downwards.
GATCATGGATAATGAATCTTACCTTCTAACATCCTCAACCCGATCTGAAAGTTAAACTAGAATCGAAGATGTCATATTGGATCACCAAAGTGATCCATCAAATCATAAAACACGACGTACACAAGAAAATTTTAAAAAAACATACAAGATTTGAAATATAAAAACTACAAAAGAGGATCTCCTTATTTAAAAACTAAATAAATAAGCAAAATAATTTATTCATAACTGACTCGAATAAAATCTCAACCTCTACATGACCATCTGAGTCCTCATCATTGTACTCCACTACTCTCACTAAGACTCATTCAATAATATCAGTGTCTCATTACGATCCACGAAACTTGTAATCAACAAATGTAATTAATTCGAAGGATGAGCTAACAAGCTCAGTGAGTAGACATCTACTCTATTATATAATCTTGAGTTTCATAAAAATAAGCATGATATCCAATTATGAACTCACAGCCAATTATGAACTCATCTTTTTCCAATTACATAATATGAGTGTCTATTTATAGGCTTTCAGAAAAATCTAAAAGAAAACCCTAGTATCTTTTATATTAATATTAGATACATAAAACAGAAAATAAATCTTAAAATAATAATTTTTAATTACCCTAAATAAATAAAGGAAAGTCTAAAGTTGAATTTAATTATAAATAATAAATAAAATAATTAAAAATTTATAATAAATTAAAATTCTCGTGTTAGACCCTTATTCAATTTTTTAAACGTGTTGTCTTCTTTAAAATAAGTATATCTTGAGTTCTCGATGTCCCGTTGAAGTGTTTCAAAATATTTTGAAAAAGCTAACTAAAAGCCAATCTAGTTTCAAGAAGATATCATGCCTTGGAAATTCTAGGATCTCGTCCAAAAATTTGTTGCAAGTCAACTGATGTATCAAGCTTCCAAATCAGCGTCAATAAAAATGTTATGACCTTGAAAAGGGCATGCCAGATGAAAATTGGGTATAACAATATCAATGGCACCAATACTCAAAGATTATTCCATATTTCAAGCCTTGCTTAACCCTAATGGAGTATCAATATATTTTTGTAGTATTAATTCCCAATTTAAAGTATTGATACCAAGAATCTATAATTAGTTTTTTAAAAAATTCGAAGGTTATTTTGATATCATTATCTTATGTATGGTATCAATACCATAGCGCAATCTTTGATAAGTTAATGTTTAGATATCAGCGGACATGTATTGTCATTAGTATTAATCAGTTAATTTTCAAAAAGGTACTAAATTGTGTAATGTAAGAATGTATGTTTATCTGATTTAGTTTTGTTTTGACTCCTATTGAATTCTAATTAGTCAATGTGATATTGTTGGCTCAGTTTTTGTCTAGATCATATTAAGGGTGTTTCAATCATTTTATTTGAATCAAGACTCGATCAATACTAAATCTATTAATCTATTTGATCCATCAATTGACCCGACCTATTGATCAGTCAAACTCATTGACTAACCCTAGATAATTTTTATTCTATTAATTTTTATCCATACACACTTCCTTTAATTCTATTCTAACCCTAAATAATTTCTATTTTTTTGTCATTTAATCTCAAATTATCGGCCACGGGTGACAACTTTCTTAAAGTAGTCACTACATATGGTGACAACTTTCTAATACAAAAGAAATCTTCTACTTTAATACACTAAAAGATAACTTTAGATAAAATCTTAATTAGATATTGTCAACTTTGTAAAGTATTACATGTAGTTCGTTAAATATTTTTAAGGGTAAATTACATTATTGCTCACTAAGCTTTACTTTATCTCCTATTTCGCTCACTATACTTTTAATTTTTCCAATTTACTCATTGAACTTTTGAATTGCTCTCGTTTTGGTCACTACACATTATTTTATTATTATTTTGGTATGACATGACATTTTTATTATTATTAAAATATAAAAATAATTTAAAATAAATAATAAAATAATATTTTGACTTCTCCACCATTTACAACATCACCACCACCCCCGTCACCGTCGACCTTCGGAACTGACAACAGTTTGATCTCAAATTGTATTGAGAGACTTCCTTTGACACACTAAATATGAATATGGTGGTTGTTTCACCGAAAATTATCCCAAAACCTGTGAATCTCTACTGAAACATTTCGGTTTCCTCACTTTCGATCTCCTATTCATGGAATTCATAGCATGTTCAGACAAAATGAAGACCGGATTCAAACTCAGGAGGTTGAGACGAAGTGACCCATGAAATCTGGGATCGAACGACCACCATCTACGATGGTCAACGACAGTCGATATTTCAATTTTCTCACTTTTTATTAGATTCAGAGCATGTACCAACAAAATGTAAGTCAGATTAAGACTTAGGGGGTCAAGACAAAGCATCTGATGTAATCTAGGATCGAAGAACCACCATTACGACTGTCGACGAATAATGAATGTCTACCTTTTGTTTTTATTTTATATTTTAAATTATTTTTATATTAGATAATAATAATAAACGCTATTTTATGCCATAATAATAATAAAATAATTTAGAGTGACAAAAATAAGAGCAATTCGAAAGTTCAATGAGTAAATTAGAAAAATTAAAAATACAGTGAAAGAAATATGGGAGAGAGTAAAGTTGTGTAGTTTACCCTTTTTTAAAATCGAGCATGAGGGCTGTTGTAAGGAGGCTGGCGACTCCTAGGTACTGTGTTTAAATTCAAATAATATATATTGTTAATATCAAAAACAATAATACATATGGTTAATATATACTAAAAATGAATAAAAATATAATAATTTTAAAGGAAAATGTATAGTAACTTTTTTGGCTCTTCAACTATATTAGTTTAATCATCTTAATCCTCAAATTTTTAAAAATTTATTTTAATTTTGGAACTTTTATTTCCTTTATTAAATTAACCTGAATATAATAAAATAAAAATAACATCATCGTTCAATCAAAATAATAATAACATCATCAAAAAGATAATTGGTGTTTGTATTTTGATATAGACGAAATTATTATATTTTAACTTTTAATTTTTTATGATAAGATAAAAATGACAAAATAGCTAACATGGGTAGAAAATGACAAAAAAGATCTTATACCAAACAAAAAAAGAGTTAATTGTATCATACGTCTTCAAAGTATAACTCTCATTTTAAATTGGTCTTTAAACTTTTGAATATTATAATTTCATCCCTAAACTATGATTATCATTTTAAATTAGTCCTTAAACTTTTGAATATTCTAATTTCATCCCAAAAATATGACTCATTGTAAATTGGTCCCCAAAATTTTGAATCTTCCAATTTCATCCCCAAATTCATCCAAATATATAAACAATTTCAACCATATTTCACCCTAAATTTTATTTTTTTTCAAACATAAAATAATATAACTTGGCCTAACAATTTTATTAACAAAAGATGTGATTAGTATATACATATAATTAGGGATAAAATTAAAATGTTTAAAAGGTTTAGGGACAAAGTTAGTATGAAGATCATAGTTTGGGATAAAACTAAAATATTTAAAAATTTAAGAACTAATTTAAAATGATAACCATAATTTAAACATGAAATTGAAATATTTAAAAGTTTAGGGATTAATTTACACTATATGTCATAATTTAAAGACGTAGGATCCTTTAACTCAAAGAAAAATTATAGCGCCGGCGGTGAAAGGTTTGGATAAGAATTGTTAATTGTGGTGGTGTAATTTTGTAGATAACCTACCAAATACTATGACTTAGATGCGATAGCAATGAATGACGCGTTAATTATTTTTCCTTTTTTTTTCCAGAGGAAAACATATAAACCAAATTATAATATGTATACACAGTTGTACTATTTTGAATTTTATTTTCTAAAATGTCCTTCTTCTTTTTCTTTTTAAAAATTAATAAGTTTCCATAAAATTGTGTGGATTGAGTTTGACCAAAGAATCTTCCTTCAATGCTTTTCACATGTACTATTTTGAATATTATTTTCTAAAATGTCTTTTTTTTTACAATTTGCAAATTAATAAGTTTCCATAAAATTGTGTGCATTGAGCTTGGAATCTTCCTTCAATGCTTTTCACGTGTACTATTTTGAATATTATTTTCTAAAATATCTTCTTTTTTTTTGCAATTTGCAAATTAATAAATTTCCATAAAATTGTGTGTATTGAGTATCTGCTGTGGCGGTTAAAATACAGTTAAAAATTAGCGTGACTGATTAAATAGGTGATCAATTAAAAGTGCTACCGTAAATGTTATATATTTTCACTGAAAATGTTATTTGTGCTGATAATAATAATGGTAATAACCGGGAATATTATCGTCATATGTAAAATGCATCAAAAAATATTGACTTTAACATAACCGATTAATTACTGGAAACATTGTCAACCATAATAACATAACAAGTAGAGCTTATTTAATGTAATAGGTAGCGTCTGTTTAAAGTTGATAGGGCCTTAGAAATCTGACGATAAAAAAATAGGTTAATAACTTAATTTGTTATCAATATTATCAACATATTAAGTAGCGCCTAAAATATTACCAAAGTTTAAGTTGATGGTACCTTAGAAATCCGACGATAACAAAAAAAAAAGTTAATTACTTATTTTGTTATTAATACTATTAACATATTAGGTAGCGCCTAAAATATTAAAGTTGTGTTTAATGATATCGGTATGATTTAATATATTATGTATCTTTGGATGACAATTATTTTTAAAATAAATATCGATACTACTATATTTTGATGGTCGATACTTTAGCAAATATCAATATCATCTATGATGTTCGATATTTTATCATTTTAGAAACTTGTTAATTTGAAGAAGAAAAAAATTGAAATGTTAAGATTGAAAGTGACTTATTTACAAAATTTCATTAAAACATCTTTGTAAAAATATCGATACTTAGTGTATATGTAGTAGTACGTATTCAAAAATGTTATTAATACCATATATCGATACTTTAGAATTTAGATTTTTTATGACTGTTATCTAGACTTTAGCATTTGAAAAAAGTGATGAATGTTATAATATCGATAATTAATATATGATGTATCAATATTTTTAAAAAAGTTGATGAATTACACCCCTACATCAACCTACAAGTATCAATAATTTTGAATTTAAAAAAAAATTCAAACGGTTAAGTTGTATATATTTTACCATTTATATTATTAACTTTTAAACAAACTGGTAGATAGTTTAACGTAATAGATAATGCTTATTTAACGCAATAGGTAACACCTATTTTACATAATAGGTAGCGCCTATTTTATTTTATTGTTTACATTATTACTAACCTTTAAACAAACCGGTACCTAGTTTAATGTAATAGGTAGCGCTTATTCAACATAATAGGTAGCACCTATTTAAGATAATAGGTGTCGTCTGTTTTATTTTACCATTTATATTATTAGTAACCTTCAAATAAACCGGTATGTAGTTTAACATAATAAGCAACACCTATTTTATTTTAATCAATTATGTTTTAAATATAAGTATCGATACATACAGTATAGGTATAGATATTTTTTCAGTACAATAGTTGGACATAGCTTACTATCGAAACAATATCTATACTTTTAGAGTAAGTATGGATATAGAAGCTATGCAATTTATGTTTCAAATTTTTTTAATAATTTTTGATGTTTTCCACCTACAACATTAATTTAATAATTTCATTTACAAAAAAATTATTTGATTATTTAGATTTTTTTATAAAATATTATTTAAAATTTAAATTTAACAATTTTAACTAAAGATAATAATACATATATAATATCTATGTTTATTATTTTTAATTTAATAATAATATATACCATAACATAAAAATAAGTCATTAGACTCTTATAATTACTAAATTAATATCTTAAAACTCACTCAAAAGGTAATCCTAAATTAATATTTTCCATGGTGAAGTAAGTATGGATACTTATATATATATATATCGATACCTATCGATAATAATAGTTTACCGGTTACCAATTTTTTTAATATTTCTTCATGTTTTTTACCTACAATATTATGAGTCTATCAACATTTCCGGTAATGATTTACTGAATTTGTTAATTATCTTATTAAATTTCCGGTCACACAATTTCTTAGCTTTATATTACTCCGCCTTTCCTTAGACATTCCCTCTAAAATGTCTTTTTTTTCCCATTTGCAAATTAATAAGTTTCCATAAAATTGTGTGAACTGAGTTTGACCAAAGAATTTTCCTTCAATTCTTTTCACTTGTTATTCTCAAATTATACTTTTTCTTCTCAATTTCATCTATAAATATAGGCATATGCATGACCATTGTTCTTACAAAAAAATATATTTTCAAAAAAAAAAGCCTAGATTCTCTCAAAAAAATAATGGCATTCATGAAAACATTTTTCAATAACATATTACATCGTTTCATCCATAGAGATTTTCATGAAGTTGTCTCCTCCATGACGATAACTGATGCTTTTTTCTTCCTTGTAAATATATTATATTACAACCCTTATTGTTTCTTTCATATATATTTTGCTTAGATATTCAAATTATGATCATACGTGTATTTTTATTGCATCGTTTTTTATGTAAGTACGATTGATTATTTAGTTGTTTGATTTTAAATTTGAAATTACTGAACTTGTTCTTTTTTTGTTAATCAGATTGTGCATTCAGTGGATAAACTAGGGATATGGTCACGATTACCGGTTATTTTAGGATTATTGTATCTGGCTATTCGTCGACATCTTCACCAGCAGTACAATCTTATTAATGTTGGAAAATCACCGTCTGGAGTTCGGTTTAGTTCAGGGGATTATCCCTACAGAACAAGTGATGGAAGTTACAATGATCCCTTCAATGAGGGAGCTGGAAGCCAAGGAAGTTTCTTTGGCAGGAACATTATGCCTGTTGATCAAACAGATAAGGTATACACGTTAACTTTAAGCTCACAACTATATATATATATATATTGATTAAGATTTGAAAATTTAAATAATACTATTTTGTAGTTAATGAAGCCAGATCCAATGGTTGTGGCTACAAAACTGTTGGCACGAACACAGTACAAAGACACGGGAAAGCAGTTCAACATGATTGCAGCTTCTTGGATCCAGTTTATGATCCACGATTGGATCGATCACATGGAGAACACCAACCAGCAGGTTCAACCATAATTATACTTGGATTTGAACGTATATATATATATATAATTAACTTTGATTTTTGGACAAAGTTGCAGGTTGAGTTGATTGCACCTAAAGAAGTAGCAAACAAATGTCCTCTCAGTTCCTTCAAGTTTTATCCGACAAAGCAGTTTCCAACTGGTTTCTACGATATCCAAACCGGCACCAAGAACATCCGTACACCTTGGTGGTAAGAACATTTTCGATATCCTTAGCGGTAATAATTATTATGCATGCATGATTTCATAATTAAAGGGTGATTTTTGTAGGGATGGAAGTGTAATTTATGGCAGCAATAAGGAAAGATTACAAAAGGTGAGAACTTTTACAGATGGAAAGTTAAAGATTTCAGAAGATGGTTTACTGCAACACGATGAAGATGGGATCCCCATATCTGGAGATATTCGAAATAGCTGGGCTGGCGTCTCTGCATTGCAGGCTTTATTCATTAAAGAACACAATGCTGTTTGTGATGCTCTCAAGGTATTTTTTTAAATTCCATCTTTACATGATGAGAATTTTACTAAACATTATTATTTGAAATATAATTTTAGAAGGAACATCCGGATTTGAATGATGAAGAGTTGTTCCGACACGCGAGGCTTGTAACTTCTGCTGTGATTGCTAAGATCCATACCATTGATTGGACAGTGGAGCTTCTCAAAACTGATATGTTGCTTGCTGGAATGCGAGCTAACTGGTAATTCCTTTTTCATTCTAGTGACCTGTATTGTTGGGATTTGGCCTCTATATATAACTTTAACGCTGCCACAGGTATGGGTTATTGGGAAAGAAATTCAAGGACTCATTTGGGCACGTTGGGGATGCCTCATTGGGAGGTTTAGTTGGTCTAAGAAAGCCTGTTAATCATGGCGTTCCTTACTCTTTGACTGAGGAATTTACCAGCGTCTATCGGATGCACCAGCTTTTACCAGACTCCCTTCACCTAAGGAACACCAATGTCGCTCCAGGACCAAACAAAACTCCACCATTGCTTAAGGAGTAAGCTTTATAAGACATTGTTGTCTTCTAGAAAACAATGGCTCCATACTAAATATTTATCTCAAATCTCTATTCTGCAAATGCAGGGTTCCTATGCCTGATCTGATTGGTCATAAAGGAGAAAAAACTTTATCACAAATTGGTTTCACCAGGCAATTTGTTTCAATGGGCCATCAAGCTTGTGGTGGATTGGAGCTTTGGAACTATCCTGCATGGCTTCGAGACCTTATAACACATGATGTGGATGGCAAAGACAGGCCTGACCATGTGGATTTGGCAGCTCTTGAAAGTAAAAGACTTGTCTTGAACCGGAAATCTATGATCCATGAATTCACTAAACAAACACATGAAAATTTAATCAAATTTTGAAATCAATGATGCAGTTTACAGGGACAGGGAGAGGAAAGTTGCAAGGTACAATCAATTCCGTAGGGCTTTGCTATTGATACCAATCTCTAAATGGGAAGATTTGACTGAAGACAAGGAAGTCATTGAAGTTCTCAAGGAAGTTTATGGTGATGATGTTGAACAATTGGACATAATGGTGGGTCTCATGGCAGAGAAGAAGATCAAAGGTTTTGCCATAAGTGAGACAGCTTTCATCATCTTCCTACTGATGGCATCTAGGTATTTAAATTGTACTTATATCCCAATATTTTCTGGGAAAAGTTGAATATGATGAATTGGATGATATAAATATTGCAGGAGGCTGGAAGCAGATAGGTTCTTCACAAGCGAATTCAATGAGGAAATATACACAAAGAGGGGATTTGAATGGGTGAATACAACTGAAAGCTTGAAAGATGTGTTGAAACGTCATTACCCAGAAATTCCAAAGAAATGGATGAACTCAACCAGTGCTTTCTCGGTTTGGGACTCTCCTCCAAATGCTCCCAATCCTATCCCTCTATACCTTCGCCTTCCATCCTCGAATTAACTCGTCATCAGCACATGAGTTCAATTACTAATCGCAACCCGACTGATGTTTTACAGTCATGAATAATTGTTTTCTTTTCTACCTTATGTACTGGTAAACTATTCATCAATAAAAGTTTATTGGTTCAGCTAAACATTGACTATATTTCATCGTCTCTTAAATTTTGATTTTATTAATATTTGGTCATAAATGAGCCAATCTCAAATAAAAAAAGCTTTTTTATTCGCATTCCTTCACTATTTTTTTTATGATAAAGGAAAGCTCAAACGCCTAAACTATTCCTCTTTCAAAATCTCATGTAATTTCACAGGAGGTGTGTATATCTTGCGGCATCCAGCAACCTCGCCTTAAGCCAGTTTCGCCAATCTCTGCTTGTTGTTGGTATTTGGGTTTCTTTACCTTCATCCATTAATCTTTTATCATTTGTATTTAGTTTTCTCTTTTTTGCACATGAAGGTTGCTCTCCTCGATAGCTCGAGGTGGATAAGATGACGAGCACGAGATTTAAAGCTTATTTCACTTATGGTCTTTACTCAATGAGTATGGAGTTAAGAGTCTATGATATCCTCACGGTTAAGGATTATTTTTACGTGTTTTTGAAAGATTTACCAAGTTTGTCAACTGATCACGATGTGGAGTTTAACAACGAAGTGTATCATGATATTTATCTGGTGTTCATCATACCATACCACATGGAACCTAAAGAGCTCCGCATGAAACTTGAGTTTAAGGAGTTGAAGGTACAATCGCAAGAGTGTCAAGATAAAGGATTTATTTGCCCTAATATTTCGACTTAGGGAGCTTAAATGTTTTTTTATAAAAAAGAAAGATGGTATGATATGTCTATGTATCAGTTGTTGTCAACCGAATAAATTGATCTAGATTGCTTAAAATTGATGATCTATTTAATCAATTTTGTGGAGCAACTGTATTTTCTAAGATTGATTTGAGATCATGTTATTACTAGTTGAATGTGAAAGAGTTGAATGTTCTTAAGAGAATGTTCAAAACAGTATTATAAGTTTCTGGTAATTCCATTTGGGTTGACAAATGTTCCTACTATTTTTATGGATTTGATGAATAGAGTATTTCACCCGTATTTAGATTAGATGGTGGTTTTCATCGATGATATCCTTGTTTATTCTCGTTTCGAGGAAGATCATGACTCACACATTCGAGTCATTTCCGTTTATTTTACCGGAGAAGTATCTTTATACAAAATTTAACAAGTCTGAATATATCATTTGCAAGAAGTAATGTTTTTGAGATATATAATACTAGCGAACGGGATATGTGTCGATTCAAAGAAGATTTAAGTCATTTTTGGAGTGTAAGACTTCAAAAAGTGTTGTTGAGGTTCTTAGTATCCTTGTTTTAGCCAGATATTACCATAAATTTAAGGGCATTTCTAAAATTTTATCTACTCCGGGGTATTTTAATGATTTATCCATCCCAAGGGTACTTTAGTCATTTAAACATTTAAGAGTGGAACGAAGCAAATGTAGCAATTTATGGTATAGTTAATATGGTAAATAAAGTCCTTGGTGACTATGGTGCTTGTAAAATATAGATTGTTTGTTTTAGGCATTTACTTAATGATTCTATATTGCTTCGAACCTTGGACATGGAACATTTTCTAAATTTTGGATGGATTTTATGATGAGTTATTATGATTGTTGATTAGCATGAAGGTAGGTGAAGTATGTTGAGCATGTTAATTGAATAATTTAAGTGATTTCACGGATGATGCCATGATTAATTGAGTGTTGTCATGAAGTAATATTATTTTTTAACTTGTCAGTTGCAGCATGATTATGACAATTGCATGTTGGTATGCCTAGATTGGGTAAATTGATCATATATGTCAAATTCCGTCTTAGTATATACCATTATGTCCAAAATGACCAATAATGCAAAATCTTGAATTACAAGCATGTTAAGGTACATTTTTTATTGATGCAATGTACATATTGTTGGATAAATTATTAAATGAATTGATGCTATTTATAGTTAATTAATAATAAGTCATGTCACTAGATGAATGGACTTAATTGTTGGTTTAAAGTTGCATCTATTCAATCATATCTATTCAACAATTCTCTTCATGAAAAGATTAAATCCTTTCATGAAAAGGTTAAGCACTTTTCATCAAAAGAATAAGTCCTTTAATTGAAAGATTAGGTCCTTTCATCGAAAGGTCTTAACCCTTCAATTCATCTCATCCTCTATATATAGGCTACTTAAGGCACAATTCTAAGACACAACACAACATAAGTTACTAAGACAACTTTGAGACACATATCACAAAGTTGAATTATGATAACACTTAGAAAGTTCCTTCCAAATTCGTTCTTTCCGGTGATAAAGAAATGCAAGATTGTGTTCGACTGATCACTACGGCTGTGCTTACTGTTGTGATCATTTGTTGTTGTATCCTGGGAGACCGACGTCCAACGTTACTCAAAGCACCGAGGTGAGGACAAATCTGTCTTAAGGAAACTGTTCATACAGGCCTCAACAAAAATACTTCTTCGGTTTATCATACTCTACTCATCCGATTCCGTGTCTACATACGAGTAAACAAATCATGTTCCTTTATTTTAATTTTTAATTTATTTTTGCTTCGTTCGATTATGTAATAATATTTATTTATTATTATTATTTTATCTCAGATTAACCTTTTTTCTAACAATCTTAAGACATATTCTTTCATAATTTTTTTTAATCCAAGGGGAAATCGATTCTTTGAGTTTAATCCTAACTATGTACTAATGAAGCATCATTGGAAAACCACCAAATTGAGAAACCTGTGCCAAAGTAAAGTTCTCAATTGATTCCAAAAGTTGTTTGACGTGTTCAAAGCAAGTTGGACACAATATTGGGTTCTCACTAACCTTTATGTGTGATGAGACATTTCTATGTTGATTTGTCTGCAAGTTTTTGAAGTAGAATTACCATGTGATAAGCGTGATAAGGAAGACACAACGTTAATAAAGGAATTCAAATATGTAGCTTATGGAATCTTGACTTACGGGGCGCACTTTGAACCCACATGTTGGTTCAAATGACTACGATTAAGAAATTAATTGTTTTATTAAATTTCCACCATTCAACAGAAATTAGTTCTGTTTCGATAATTAATTTATTAAATTCTCGTCGTTCAATAGAAAGTGGTTTTATTTTGGGTTTTAATCCCATTGTCCAACAGAAATTGGTTTTGTTTCGGATTTTAGTTTTACTAAATCCTAACGTTTAACGAATTCAACAAAAATATTGTTGATTGTGAATTTATGTTTCGGGATTTTAATTTTACTAAATTCCCTCCGTCTAATAGAAATTACTCAATTGTTGGGTTTTAGTTTCGACTAAAATTCGTTGCGATAAATAAGGTACCGAACGAAATTATGATATGTCTGTGAACAAAAATCGGGCCTATAATTCTGTTTCAGGATTTTAATCCTGTTGTTCAACAAAATTTATTTGATTTACTGTTGATAACAGAAATCGTTTGGAGGTAACAACATTGTTACAAATTTTGTTTTAGAATTTTAATTTCTAATTAAAATTTGTTGTTTAACAGAAACAAATGGTAAAATAAATTGAATTAATTTTCAATTTATTGTTGGAATATTTATAAATTTTGGTTACGTGTTTTAAACGAAACAATGGTAACCCCACTGATTCACCTAACTCGTGATTTGAAATGTTGATTTATATTCAGACTTTTAATAAAATTCAACGATGTCAGTGGTTGTGAGCCACAACGAGAAACATGTGAAATTCATATATAAAATTTCAAGACATGGCTGAATATGGTCAAATATAGGATGATCATCCTATTCATAGAGAGGATGAGATAGACATTGTTGTCATTAAATCTTGAAAGCATTCTAAGTTTCAATGTCGGAATTACTTCTTGAATGGATTGTCAGATACACTATATGAAGTGTATAGTGTCCATAAGATTGCTAAAGAATTATGAATGACATTTGACCATGTTCTAAGTTGTCATATAACTGTGGAGGAAGTTATTTTATCAACAAATTACCCTTAAATAAGGTAACTTACAAGAAAATAGGAGACACCATATGAGTTATGGAAATGTAAAAAACTTTCCTACAACTACATCTACATCAAAGTGTGGGGGTGCCTTGTATAAGTATAATGGTAAGTCGAGACACATACGTCGTCGACATAATATCATTAAACAATTGATCTCAACTAGAGTTATCTATATTGAGTTTTTAAGATCGAAAGATAACATTGTGGATCCGCTAAACAATGAGTTGAATCGAGATCAAGTTGATAAACATCGAAAGGAATGTGACTAAAGGCCATTAATATTTAAGGCGCCATGTGAAGGAAAACCCAACTTAGTTGACTGGAGATCCCAAGATCTAAGTTCAATGGGACAACCTACTTGCATAGACATTGTGAGGTCACTGTGGGGGTTCTTATCCCCAAGTCTATTCCTATGATGAAAACAATGACTAAAAAGTGGAAAAGGTTAAGCAATGCTTTTAATGACACTATGTGTTTTGGTGAGCCGAACAACATAAGTCACCTATGTGAGAGTGAAGTGGAGCCGCTTCAAAGAGACTATTGAGGCATAGTTCTCTAAACTCTTGCAAAACCAGGAGATGTCCACGGCTATATGGACATAAACATGAGAACCAAATTATTGTCAGTGAAATATTTGTGTGAGGTATGTAATCGCTTACACAAACAGTAGGACAGTTCAAGGACATCACGTCTACTGGACAGCCAGTAAGGTAAACATATTTTCACAAGGGAAGGTTCAAAGGGAGACGCCTACCTATCCTATGCAAATATCGAACGTATAATCTATCACCATATCGAGCCAGTGTTTGAACCATCAAGTTCATTCATGTGGGGGATTGTTGGAAAAATTATTAAATGAATTGATGTTATTTACAGCTAATTAATAATAAGTCATGTCACTTGATGAATGGACTTAATTTTTGGTTTAAAGTTGCATCCATTCAATCATATCTATTCAACAATTCTCTTCATGAAAAGATGAAATCCTTTCATGAAAAGGTTAAGCACTTTTCATCAAAAGGATAAGTAATTTAATTGAAAGATTAAGTCCTTTCATCGAAAGGTCTTAACCCTTCAATTCATCTCATCCTCTATATATAGGCTACTTAAGGCACAATTCTAAGACACAACACAACACAAGTTACTAAGACAACTTTGAGACACAATTCACAAAGTTGAATTATGATAACACTTAGAAAGTTCCTTCCAAATTTGTTCTTTCTGGTGATAGAGAAAGGCAAGATTGTGTTCGACTGATCACTACGGTCGTGCTTACTGTTGTGATCATTTGTTGTTGTATCCTGGGAGACCGACGTCCAATGTTACTCAAAGCACCGAGGAGAGGACGAATCTGTCTTAAGGAAACTGTTCATACATGCCTCAACAAAAATCTTTCTTCGGTTTATCATACTCTACTCATCTGATTCTGTGTCTACATATGAGTAAACAAATCATGTTCCTCTATTTTAATTCTTTATTTATTTTGTTTCGTTCGATTATATAATAATATTTATTTATTATTATTATTTTATCTCAGATTAACCTTTTTTTTAACACATATTGTATGATAAAATGTTGTTCTTGATGTCTAAAGTATGCTCTTAAATGGTCATTGGAACAAGGTACCATTAAGAGTTGATTAAATGTCCTATGATGCATTTTTAAGTCTTAAAATGAAAGATCATATGTAAAGAATCGATCTCTAGTTTGAGGGGACCAGTCCAATGGCTACTATCAGAAAAAGATTCAATCCATTTGCATGAAGGATCGATCCCTTTATAAAAAAGATTGATCCCTTTTGTAAAATGATTGATTCTATATGAAAAAGGATTGATCCATTAGATTGGGCTCGCATGAAACTCTTCTAAAATTGCAATTTTAAGTCCTTGGATGATATTTTGGAACATGGCTTTATAAAATAAATTGTTTACAAAATTTTTACCTGATATTTGGACTTGAAATTGAGTATCAACACGATTTCAATTTGAGTTGAGTTTTCAAAAGTAATTTTATTAGTAGTTTTATTTCATTTTTAAACTGAAAAATTAGGAAAATCAAGTAAATCCTAAAATTTAACAACAAAATTCAATTTAGTCCCTAAAACTGGTTATGTGCTTAATTAAGGGTCTATTTGATGTACGATTATTCTGAAATTTGCACTGTTTTGAAATGATTTGAATTTTAGTTCAATTTTTTAGCATTTTTACATGTAATGTTTTAAAAAGACGAAAATACCCTTAAAGCATGTAACCCATTTTAAATGAAATTTTGTATAAATGAACTTTCGATCAGCATACTACGTTGGTGCATACTTTCTCTATGTGATATATGTTTTATTTGGTTGTACGCATGTATAAAATGAAAATTTTTAATAGTGTTCGTGTACTAGGTCACTTTAACAACTAATGTAACATTCTATATTTGGGTCAGATAATCTCGATCGAATATTGAGTGTTACACACTTAAAGAAATGGAAACTTAATCAATCTAATTTAATTCAAGTGGTAAATTTTTTTAATTTCATGCAATTTCACTCTATCATGTTGTTTTTGTGTGATTCTATGACTTTTAAACATGACTAAGTTTCATCATAACGATTTGATGCAACTAATATGGGGAAGTTGATATTGTACGAGTTGCATATTTATATTCTAATATGTTTGTATTTATGATTTTAATCTTAAATTTATAATTTTTTTTGATTTCGTGAAATCATGTTCTTTATGCTTTAATTGCCCAAATATGATTTTTTTAGAATAAGATGTTTTGTGTAGCATAAAAGTGTAATGATGCATGTTTAGGACTTCTAGAGCCTTTTGTGTTATAGACCTTCAATATGCGAATCAATGGACTAATTTGACCAATATTGAAAATTTACATAATTTGATGTTACAAGTCGAAGCATATCATATTTCTTTAAGTCATTAAAATTCATTTCATACAATTCAAATGACTTTGATTGTATTAAATTCGAATCAAATGTCTCATAAAAAGAAAATGTAACCTTAAGAAAAAGATCAATCTCTTACATTTTAAAAAAAAAGACCGATCCTTTGGTAAAAGATATCATTGTCTTTTCATGAATGGTCGACACCTTTCGGCTATTATTGACCGAGTGGGCTATTTTAAGGCTAAATCACGCGTATATCACTCTCCGATCTCCTTTTGTTGAAATAAAACTCTTAAAATCATGAAAAAAAAACATATCCTATTTGAAATTCATCCAAAATACTTCAATTAAAGATAATATTTAGGGTTTTTTAGCAGAATTCATCTACGTTTATTCCTAAAGTTGATTCAATCATTGTTTTTGGAGAATTAAGAACTTTTGGGTACGTATTCAAAAACTCTAAAATTTTCAATTCATGTTTTCTTTCAAAAATTGGTTTAATTAGATGGATATAAAGACTTATAAATTGTTAAATTGTTTATTTTTATGTATGGAGTACTACCCATCATCCAATTTTGTAAGAATCCTTTATTTTTATTGTACACCTACTAGGTGTTTGATAAAATTCATCAACCAAAATTTTCCCACATCGTTCAATCTGGCCATATCTTATTTTTAAGCTAAAATTTCATTTTTAATTCTTCTAAAAATCAACTTCAGTATCCCTAAACATCAATTTTCATCCTAAGCAAGTTTTATCCATCAAAAAATTCTTTTTTTCAAAAATGCTTGAACAAAAATCAATGGCCAGTAAGGGTAAAGGAGTTTTCGATGATCCCCTTCTTCCTTCCAATTCCTTGGACATGTATTTCGAAATTCCAATGCATCTGAATATTTTAGAACATATTTTGCTTCATGTTTAATCAAAGAACCAAGATTAATAGATTTTACATTTTTGTTAAAATTAGGATTTCCATACATTCCTAAACTTGAAGATATTTAATTAATGGATTTTCTAAAATTTAAAGGTCCTACTTTTCCCACTTTGGTTCAATTATTTTATTCAAATGTCCACATGTCTTCCTTTAAATCTTTGGATGACACAATTTATCGGGCCATTAAATCTTTTGCTATGGGTAGATCCTTAAATATCATCGAGGACCTTATCCATGATTCAAACAAAAATGATCATTTTTAGATGGAGATGCATGTAATAAAAAACCAAGCTACCTGGTTGAGTCTTTTCGATAAGTTCTATCACTTGATTATGTCTCACGTTCTTTGCCCGTGAGACATGAAGTACTCTATTGTTTGTGATCTTGACTATTGGTGGATGATTACATCATGATGGGTCCAAGCTATATTTGCCAAATACAATCTTCAATGACATTGTGAGTATCATCAAGGCAAAATTGCATCTGGATTTGGTATACGGTACAAACCTTAGTCACATTTTTAGGAATCTTGATGTTGATATCTCATATGAGCCCAGGGTTGACCCTATTATTAAGGCAATCATTAAATGCGCTTCCATGGAGAAATTGGAATACAGCGAACCACCTGAATTTTCCATGAATTGGGTTCGAGTTCGAGCAAAAGAAATAGAGCTAGAGCATGATGATGGTGACGATCATGGAGAGGACAAGTATATGGACGAGGCTCTATGTGGCCATGAGGATGAATGTGATCAACCTTAACATCTACAGCTTGATTCTTGCAATGCAACGATCTATCTTTACACCCACGTTGACACATATTTTGATGAGATCGAAGCTCGTCGGGCTTCCCTTATTGATGAGGTTTAAGTGATCCAACGTCAGCTTGACAGACTTAGCTTTCCATTTTTACCTTCATCATCATCTTAGTTCATGCATTATCATATCTGTGTTTAGACTTTTTTACATTTTATTTTGAACTCTTGGTTTATGTGTTTGGGATGATTCTTTATTTATTATTTAACGTTGGTACTTTGGATATAATATGAATATAATTTTAAGTACCTTTGATTATTATGACGTTTTTATGTTTATCTTATATTCTACACTTTAATTTATTTACTTTATTCTTTATTGTTATATTACACCAATAAATTGTTGAGTTATTTTTTATATAACGAAAGGAAAAGAAGTATAGATAAAAAATTATTTTTTAAAGTAAAGTTGGAAACTTAAATAATTGTCTTAAATTTGATATATGCACGACACTTCATAGGACAAAAGAAGATGGACAGAATCTTACACTTGGTCCAATCACACGGGTCAAGTCTAAACTTCTGAAAGAAAAGCTTCAAGTTGTGGTTCTAGCCTTCGTTAGCAAGGGACTTCATGCTTATATGAAGATTGAAGAATTCAATGAAGGAAATTTATTACTCATTCCTGCTACATCTACTTGGATCTCAACAACTCAAGTTGAAACAACTTCAGGATCAATTAATGACACAACCTGAGATAATCCTAAAAATATCTTTAAAATCCCTTAAAGGATAAATTTCTAAATATTACAAAATTTTAATATTTTATTGATTATTTGTAATATAATTTAAATGCATCATCTTTTAGAATTAGATTGATTATTTTATTAGGAATTAAGATTAAGTTAAAACATTATTCCTAGCTTATTATTATTTTATTAGGAATTAGGATATACTCGAAACATTATCTTTTATTCATTAGTCATGTTACAACAAGGACTTATCACTCTATATAAAGGAGGCTTCTCCCACCATTATAATCACATCTTTTCTTGAATATAATACAACAAGAGTTTGTTTTTGCAAGTGTTGATTTCCTTGTGCCTTCGAAGCATTCTTTATCATTAAGTTCTTTCAAATTCTTCGTGAAAGAGATCTTCACACTCCGGTTTGCCTTCTCATTGCGATTAGGAGGGCTGGTTAGAGCCGATTATCGAGTTTGCCTAGTCAAATGCGGTTAGGAGGGTTTGTGGGATATCTATCTATCAATCATCATCATCATTATCATCATCGAATCACCATTCTTGCCCATCACCAACAAAACCCTAACTTGGCTAAGTTATTCCTATCATCATCATCATATTATTATTATTATTATTATTATTATTATTATTATTATTATTCCTTATCTTTATTTTATCTTATTGTTTTAATTTTATTCTTCTTATTCAATTTCTAATAAACCCTAAAAACCTTAATTACCATTACCCCTCCATCATATCTTTCCCCTTCAATATTTGATCGAGTCTAAATCTTTCTAGGTTTGATTCTTTAAGAAAAGCAACGTTCATAACTCCGCTGCCATTACAAGTGGATTCACATAATGATGGCTTTGATGTAAATTGCTTGGTAATTAGGCAAAACCTAAGCATACAAGCAGTGGATGACTCGGATGTACAAAAAACAAACATCTTTCACACAAGATGTTAGATAAAAGATGAGACATACTCTTTGATCATCGATAATGGAAATTGTGTTAAAGTGATAAGTAGTTATGTGGTGGACACACTTAATTTGCCTTGTCAACGACATCCAAAGCCATATTGTTTACAATATCTCAAAGTGAATGATAAACTAAAAGTCACTAAGCAATGTCTTGTTAATTTGAAGATGGGCAAGTATTGTGATGATGTGTGGTCTGATGTTCTTCCGATGCAAGCATCTCACACTCTTCTAGGAAGACCATGGCTATGCAACAATGATGTTATCTACTATGGTAAAACGAACAAGTATTCTTTAAACATACATGGCAAACCTTACAGTCTTAGGCTGATGTTACCAAAAGATATTCTATTAGATCAAAATAGAATTTGTGAGGAGGTTGAGAATTTCAAAAAAGAGGCAAAAAAAAAAGAGGTCATAACTCATAAAAGCCAAAAAAATGACCTAAGGGACGTGAGAAGGTGAGTAAACATAGTTGTGAGAAAAAAAGAGTGTCATGAAACATTTATGTGAGAACAAAAGAATTGAGAGAGACCTTTTGTCAAAACAAGTTGTGTATCCTCATCCATTTCAAAAACTCAGTTTTTTCGATTTCTAATAATCTCACAAGTTTGCCTAGTGTATTTTTTTCGCTTTTGCAGGATTTTGTTGATGTTTTGATTGACCCTCCAGATTGTTTACCACCTACAAGAGGAATTGAACATCAAATTGACTTCATTTAGAGCTCATCGATTCCTAATCGTCCTGTTTATCATTGTAATCCTGAGGAAACAAAGGAGTTGGAATGACAAGTAGAGACATTGTTACAAAAAGGCTACATCCATGAAAGCCTTAGTCCTTGTGCAGTTCCAGTCATCTTAGTTCCAAAGAAAGATGGCACATTTCAAATGTGTGTAGATTGTTGTCCTATCAACAGAATAATAATCAAGTATAGGCACCCTATTCCATGCCTAGATGATATGTTAGATAAACTTCATGGAGCATGTATCTTCACAAAGATAGACTTGAAAAGCGGTTACCATCAAATATGAATGAAAGAAGGTGACGAATGGAAGACAACTTTCAAGATCAAGTTCGGATTATACGAATGACTCGTTATGCCTTTTGGATTCATAAACATCCCAAGCACATTCATGAGACTAACGAACCACATCTTAAAAAAGTTTATAGGTAAGTATGTTGTCATTTACTTTGATGATATTATTATCTACACATCCTCTCTCAATTCTTATGTCATTCATGTTTGATCAGTTCTTCGAAGAGAACTCTTATATGCTAACATAGACAAGTGCGTGTTTTTAGTGATAAGCTTATGTTTTTAGGCTTTATAATAAGTGCACAGGGAATCCATGTCGATGAAAAAAAGGTGAAAGCAATAAAAGAATGGCCCACGCCATCTTCTATAACTGATGTAAGATTATTTCATGGTTAGCAAGCTTCTATCATTGCTTTATCAAAGATTTTTTTACCATTACTTCACCTTTAACTCAAATCATAAAAAACGGTTAAATTCAAATGAGATTCACCACAAAAAGAAGCCTTTAAACTTTTAAAAGGTAAGTTATGTTCTGCATCTATCCTTCGTCCTCCCGATTTTTCTAACACCTTTGAACTAGAACGTGATGCTTCAGGTATAGATATAGGCGCAGTTCTCATGTAAGAAAAACAACCTATTGCTTACTTTAGTGAAAAGTTAAATGTTGCATAATTGAATTACTCCACCTATGAAAAAGAAATTCTAGCATTAGTTCATGCACTCGAAGTGTGGCAACACTATCTTCTTCCTAAAAAGTTTTTCATACATATGGATCATGAATCATTGAAGTGGTTAAACAGACAAGTTAAGTTAAACAAACGGAACATGCTCGATGCATTATCTCGAATGTACACATTCATTACTTAAATGCATGCTACTATTATAGGTTTTGAACATGTTAAAGAACTTTACTTTACCGACCCTGACTTTTCTGAGATTTACACCCACTATTTAACAGATGATTTTAACAAGTTTTATCTTGTTGATGGATTCATTTTTCAACTAAACAGGTTGTGTATCCCATAAGGCTCACTGAGAGAGTTCTTAGTTCATGAATCGCATTCAAGAGGATTAATGGGTCACTTCAGTGTTAACAAGACACTCGACATGGTCATAGAACATTTCTTTTGGCCTCACATGAGGAAAACCATGGAAAATGTATGTGTTTCATGCATCACGTGCAGACAAGCCAAATCTAAAGTAAATCCTAACGGTTTCTACACTCATTTTCCAATTTTCTCCTCGCCTTGGATTGATTTTTCGATGGACTTTATTCTTAGCTTACCTCGCACCACGAAAGGGCGAGATAGTTTTTTTGTAGTTGTGAAAAGGTTTTCAAAAATGGCATACTTCATTCCATATCATAAAACAGATGGGCCACACACATTGCTGATCTATTCTTCCGAGAGGTAGTATGACTTCATGGCATCCCTCGCACTATCTGATCGAGATACAAAATTCATAAGTCACTTTTGGAATGTATTATGAGGTAAGATAGGTACGGAACTTCTGTACTCCACCACTTGTCATCCTCAAACCTATGAACAAACCGAGGTAATAAACCATATTCTAGGTTCTTTACTTAGAGCTGTTATAGGTAAGAACACTTGTAACTGGGAATTTGTTGAATTTGCTTACAACATATCATTTCATTCCACTAAAGGTTATTCTTCATTTGAGATAGTTTATGGTTTTAATCCACTAACTACTTTGGATCTCATTTCTTTTCCTTTAGATCACATTACAAGCATCGATGGAGAAAAGAAAGTAGAGATGGTCAAGGATATTCGTGCCAAAGCTTAACAAAGGATGGAGAAAAAATAAGAAATAGTTGAAAACAGAGTTAACAAAGGTCAGCGCCATGTTGTATTTGAACCAGGTGACTAGGTTTGGATCCACATGAGAAAGGAAATGTTTTCAAAGCAAAGGAAATCTAATCTTGATCTGAGTGGTGATGGACCATTCAAAGTCCTTGAGTGAATCAATGACAATGCTTACCACATTGATCTTCCATGTGAGTATGACGTAAGTGCATCCTTTAATGTTTCTGATCTATCTCCTTTTGATATTTTAGATTCGTGGACAAATCCTTTTAAGGAGGGGAGATGAAACATGCATGACACTTCAGAGGACAAAATAAGATGAACTAACTCTTCCACTTGGTCCAATCACACGGTCCAAGTCTAAATTTTTGAAAGCAAGCTTCAAGTTATGGTTAAAGTCTTCGTTTGCAAGGGATTTCATGCTCACATGGAGATTGAAGAATTCAATGAAGGAAATTAATTACTCATTCCTACTACATTTACTTGGATCTCAACAACTCATATTGAAACAACTTCAAGATCAATTAATGATACAATCAGAGATAATCCTGAAAATATCTTTAAAATCCCTTAAAGGATCAATTTCTAAATATTACAATTTTTTAATATTTTATTGATTATTTGTAATATGATTTAAATGCATTATCTTTTAGAATTAGATTGATTATTTTATTAGGAATTAAGATTAAGTTAAAACATTATTCCTACTTTATTATTATTTTATTAGGAATTAGGATAGACTCAAAACATTATCTTTTATTCATTAGTCATGTTACAACAAGGACTTCTCACCCTATATAAAGGAGGTTTCTCCCACCATTGTAATCACATCTTTTCTTGAATATAATATAACAAGAGTTCGTTTTTGCAAGTGTTGATTGCCTTGTGCCTTCGAAGTATTCTTCATCTTTAAGTTCTTTCAAGTTCTTTGTGAGGGAGATATTCACACTCTGGTTTGCCTTCTCATTACGATTAGAAGGGCTGGTTAGAGCCGATTATCAAGTTTTCCTAGTCAATTACGGCTAGGAGGGTTTGTAGGATAATTATCTATCAATCATCATCATCATCGAATTACCATTCTTGTCCATCACCAACAAAACCCTAACTTGGCCAAGTTATTCCTATCATATTATTATTATTATTATTATTATTATTATTATTATTATTTTCTTTATCTTTATTTTATCTTTATTTTTTTTATTTTATTCTTCTTATTCAATTTCCAGCAAACCCTAAAAACCTTAATTACCACTACCCCTCCATCTCTTTCCCCTTCATTCTTTGATCCAGTCTAGATCTTTCTAGGTTTGATTCTTCAACGAAGAGCAATGTTCATAACTCCATTGCCATTCTTTATCAAAAAAATTTCAAATCATTTCACTAATTAAAAATTTATTTACTAAGGGGGTCATTTATCAAAAATAATTTTTTAAAAGAGTTTTGTTATATAAAAATGAGAGATTTTTAAATTTATATTTTGATATAATAAATAATTATAAAAATGATATTAAATTTAATCAAATTTGTCAAATACTTAAAAGTAATTCAAAGTCCAAACAAAAAATTAAAAATAAGTTTTAAATATGTTTCAAACTTAGCCAAATCTTTTTAAATTCATTCACGATCATTTTTAAATATCTTTCCTCGAAAGATAGATCTTTTAGATAGAATCGAGCAAAAATTGAAAGAAGGATCTCTCGTGACAAAAATGCTCTGTATCTTTATAGATAATGACTCTATCTTATCCCTAATGACTTAACGACTAGCACTCATATAGAAGATATGAAAATAAGCTCAAAGAATCTTTATAACATGAAGAAAGATTATTGAAAGCATATATCAAGATTAAGAAGTTTAGTTGATTATTTTTCATTGTATAACACTTGCGAACTTTATTGTCAATGTTGTTCAAATAATTTTTGGGTGAGTGTTTAATTTGTGTAAGTATACTTGCCTAATATTTTCTTTTGTTTACTAAAATTATAATTACTATGTACAAGATAATGTATACAAGATTTTGAGTATAAATCTTGAGAGAAATTACTAGGTTACATCTTATCTTTAAAGGTAAGTAAATCTAGTGGATTTGAGAAACCTTTAGTGTGAGTAGTTAAAGTGGTTGATGTATATATGGTTTAGAAGTTGAACCACTATAAATTATTTTGTAAATTTTTTTATCTTTTGAGTGCTTCCACCAAAAAACTTTAAAGAGTCAATTCACCCATTCACCCTACATCTTGATATATTTTGATTGATTAATCGAGCTAAAATATATAAATTTTAAATTATTTATTTATTTGATAAATGCATATTTATTTATTTTTTGGATATTTTTATGGGCTTAAGTGGATTCGAGAAACCTTTAGTATGAGTAGCTAAAGTGGTGGATGTAGATATGGTTTAGAAGTCAAACCAATATAAATTATTTTGAAATTTTTTTTATCTTTTGAGTGCTTCCAAAAACACTTTAAAGAGTCAATTTACCCATTCACCCTACATCTTGATATATTTTGATTGATCAATCGAGCTAACATATATAAATTTTAAGTTATTTATATATTTGATCCATACATATTTATTTATCTTTCGAATATTTTTATGGGCTTAATGGATAATTTTACTCTTGTAATCGGTCAAAATTAATAATATTATTCTATCCTTTTTAATTTTATTAATTTAGCCTTCAAACTTTGTAGTTTACATCAATGTTATCTATAATACCCCAAAATTTAATTAAAAGAGAATTGAGGATCAAATTATAATTTTTAAAAGTTTACAGCTCAGTTTTGGAACATGTGGAAGTTCAGGAACTTAACTCTGAATTTTACCATTTATTCTGGTCAGTGAAAAATAAACCCACGATCGAGCAAGCAAAACCCCAATTATCCCCAAATTATATACCAGTTCGTCTCCCACCCAATCGGCCTTATAATCTTCACCGTACGGCCACCGTTCGATCCTCTACTACCTTGTTCCACTCGTCATCGACCGGAGACTAAGATCCAAGCCCCGTTGAATCACGAATCAATGTCAATCGGTGCGAATCAGCGCTTAAAGCTCCGTTGAATCCCTAGTCTCGTCGCTCTATTTTTTCGCGAAATTCGGCTGCCTCACTTATCCCCTCACCGCCGCATCGTCGTAGTTTTCTCGGCAGACTGTCATTGGGTAAGTTCGATTCTATTTCCAGTTATTTGGTATGATTGATGGTTGTTTGTGGTGAAATTTTTGGTTGCAAATGATGTGTAGATCCTCTCGAAAGAATCGACCATCACCCCGAGGCCGTCGTTACTGCCACTCGCCTCTGCGTGCACGTGGGCTTCTTCCCTTGCCCTGGAAACCTTCTAGAACCGATCCAGTCGGTCTGGACCGGCCTGAATCTGCCAACCCGGTCTCAACATGGTCTATTTAACCCGACCAAGTCAACTCGAACTGAGTCAACTCGTCCAAGTCAACCCGTTGACTTTGACTTGTTGCCTTTAACTCGTTGACTTTGACCATGAATTTGACCAAAAAGTAAAAAATTTTGAAAAGTTATTTTTTATGTTTTTCAACATCTTGAGTCTAAATGCAAAGTCTGTTTTGCCAAATTCACACTTGGTAAGCCATTTTTCAATGTTTTATCTTCGGATTCAAATTGGTTTTTTTGATTAAGTTCATTTTCTAACGTAAATTCATTTGATATGTATCCGAAAAATTATTAGACGTTGGATTCAAGTTCGAGAGTGATCGAATAGAGTTTAAATGTTCAATTGGTAGAGCACAAAAATCAAGGTAATATTTTATTACCTCTTTGCATGTTTTATGAAACATGTTGATAATGGATAAATGCATGGATGTATATGATTGGTCTATTATGCATGTTTGGTTATGGATGGACTCAAACCAAATACGGTTTAATTGATAAATTGGTTAAGAATCGATTGAATTACATAAAAGAATTGAAAGACTGATAAGAAATGATTTCAAGTAAAGTGATTAGTCTGAAGAGAAAATAACCTCATAATCTCTAAATTCTATTTATCATCGCTAAAAGCTTTAAAACTGAAATTACCTGAGTATAAAATTACAAAATTGCCCTTATGAGGTAAAAATGGCTCGGACTGACCTGAGAGTGAAAGTACCTTAAGAATTTGTATTTTAATTCGATAAATCATTGTTTCATCTGTTAAATTCTCGATTTACTCGTATAGTCACTGATAAGCATATCCTAACATTTGAGAAGGTACAAGACCTATAATTGTTGATTTATCAACAAGCACTTAATGACTAAAATATTGGAAGTGCTATTCATGTTTGAATTATTCAGAAAAAATGAATTAAATGGAAACGTTGGATGGAAGGAAATGATTGGAATACTCTTGAATTGTAATTTGACCAAAATGCCCTTGCACTGCTAAAAGACCAAGATTACCCCTAAAAGCGAAAAAATAACGCTGAAACGGATATATCTGAACCAAATTACCAGAAAAAGGTACATATGTTTGGATTGATCATAATTACTGAAATATCCAGAGCTATGAAATAACAAAAATAACCTCCAATGTTCAAATGACAAAAATACCCTAAACTCTAAATGAACCAGAATACCTTGAAGTCTAAGATGATTGAATTAACCTCGATTGTTGAAGCGACCCATTTTTCTGACGATTTAAAATAAGTGGATATTGTTACAATCCATGAATAAATTAAACACCACCGAAATATTTGTTCAACGATGATTCAGAAGATGATAAGTTCGGCTAGTGATATCAGTATTAAAGTGTGAATATTCTTGAAGTGCATCGGTCACTGAAGTTATTTTCTCATTTTAAAAAGATATGTATCTTTTCACTTATTTTGGTTGTAATACACTAGACATCCTATTTCGATCTCATGAACTTGGTCCTCTGAATATTTCCTCTGAACTGAAATCTTCATGTCTTTTACTCGAAGAAATATCAGTGGAACCTCAGCTCATCCTGAAAACCTGTAGACGTCTGAATCAATAAGTAAAATTTGTATGCTTGTTTATTATCTGGATGTCCTTCACCATCACTTGGTAGTTCTGTATTACTAAGCTTCCCAAAGCTCACTCTTTTACTCTTCATTTCAGGTTAAAAAAATTGATCCAGTACCGCTATTGATTTCTGTAATGGGAGTTCCATTGGCTTGGGTTGAAAAGTACAGTACAAGTTTAATTAGGGGGCATGCATGCCACATTTTATTTTTATAATGAGTATGAACTTATATGATTTTAATTACGTTTGTAATATATGAATGATTTTCTGAACTAGTATTTTATTTATAACTTATTTATGATTTTACACGTTTTAACATGAATTTTAAATTGTCATTGGATTTTTATTGTGGGTCGCTCCGGTGGCACTAATGTGACACCTCAGATAGAATTGTGTCACCCGCATCGGCATGTGGGTGTTACACCGTTGGATCAACGAAACTTGTCATTGATTGTTACAGTACTCACATAGTGATCTACATGAGTGATGACATGATAAAAGAAATTAATTAATATTTTAACAAGTTCGATCACTTAATTGATTTTTAAACAAAAAATTATAATCAATAAATTATTAAAATATTAAAATATAAAAGAAATATTAAAATATTTATTCTATAATGTTAAGGGTAAAATACAAGTATATTAACTAAATTATAGGAGTTATTTTATTTTGGTCACTTAATTAAAAAGTTATAAATCACATCATTTAAATAATATTAATTAAATTATTAATTAATTTTTTAACTGTAATTAAATAATCTAATTAACATCATTTTTAGTTTGCTGATGAAATTTTTTGATCACCCTTATAATTTAGTGATTTTCAACAAAATCCCCCTTAATAGCTTTTTCTATATTAAATTTTAACTTTGAAATTGCCAAAGGAAATTATACTTCTCTCTTATTGTCTGGTTGTTTGAGAAAACCACAAAAATCCCCCATTTTTTCCTCCTTTGGCTTTCAGAGCACCAAAACCTGGGTATCTTTCATTTCCCGTGTTCTTTCGGGGGTTTTGAATCCTTTTCCCTTTCTTGATCATAAAGTTCAATTTTTCATCACCTGGGTACTCTTAGATCTCCATTCAAAATTTGGGTTTCTTTTTCCCCCCCAAATTTTCAATGTCACAAGGCTTTTCGATTGCGCTTTACTTCGACCCAGCACTTGAAAACCAATTGTTGAAAGCTTGGAATATTTTGGCTCGTCGGCAAATCAGCACTCAGTTAATTGAAATTGAGTCCAGACCTCACATTACCCTTTTCTCAAGCCCTTTTCTTGACCCTGCCAGGCTTGAATCTGTCGTAAAGTCATTTGTTTCAAAGCAAGAACCTTTAGCTCTATCTTTATCCTCCATTGGGACTTTCCCAAATGGAAAAAATCTTCTTTTTCTTGCACCAGCTCCAACAATACCCCTTCTACTGTTCCAGGCTCAGTTATGTGAGGCTATTAAAAAGGAAGGGATTGAAATTGGAGAAAAGTTCAAAGCTGACGCTTGGATTCCCTATTGTGCTGTAGCTCAAGAGGTGTCAAAAACAAGAATGGCGGAGGCATTCTGTGTATTGAGAGAGCTGAAATTACCTGTTTCTGGGTATGCAATGGATATTGGATTGGTGGAGTTTTCACCTGTTCGTGAACATTTCTCGTTTGGATTTGGAAATACAGTAGAGGCATGAAATCTGAAGGTCGTTAATGACAACGTTAGTTCTTGCTTTTTTGTTGCAATTTCAGAATCTGCTTACATATGTCGTTAATGTAGGTTTTATAATTTAATTATGAATGATTGATGCTCGATTGAAACCTTTTTTTTTCTTGTTCAGAGTATGTTATAGCATTAAATAATCAAGGTTCTCCATTGACTTAGGATAAAAAGGGATTGCCTTTAACTTCTTGTCAATCTTATATCCATTTCTTTATGTTTAGATGACTTGTGACTATTGTAAGGAATCTCGTCACTTTAATGAGTTTTTAGTTGTCTCTATTGCATAATCTCTTCTATATGAGTATCGCTTCTGACATTAATGAGTATATATTTAACCTTGATGTAACTATATTATGTACTGGATTTGGCGAAAATTTATTTGTATCTTGGCTTTTATTGGCGTGCTATCTTGGTTTAGATGTCTGAAAACATGTGGTTATATACATATATTCACCGCCAAACATTATAATTTGGATTTCAGAAGTTATAAAGAGCAGCATGGAATTTGATTGTGTTATTTACCATTTGATAATTGTGACAAAATGATGGTTTTACTGCTGCATGTGAATGCTAAAGTATCTAATCAGTCTTTAAAACAATCTTGTGTTCTAC
Source organism: Hibiscus syriacus (assembly GCF_006381635.1). Taxonomy (NCBI): domain Eukaryota; kingdom Viridiplantae; phylum Streptophyta; class Magnoliopsida; order Malvales; family Malvaceae; genus Hibiscus; species Hibiscus syriacus. The sequence continues at coordinate 269,842 of NW_024062828.1, read as the reverse complement.
TTAGCATGTGTTCTTTATTTGTACTAGAATCATTATATGAGATTTTTGTTTATCGACATCTATGCTTTTTGCCTGGATCTATTGGTCTTTTGATTCTATATATTGGAAATGCTTAGTTAGATAATCGTATGTTGCATGATCTTTGCTTTTTGATGTGAAATCAAAACAAAAGACCATCTTAATTGGCTTTGGGTGCTTAAGAGTTTTCAGTTTTGATGTTTAACATTATGAATTGAGGATTTAACAAGATTGCATCTAATATATTGCTTTTAGCGTCTTAGGTTAGAATTTTAACCATTCATACATGTTAGGAGTTCATTTGTCTATGTCATCACTATGTCGTTTGTCCGCTATAGTGTACATATTGATAAATCCTTTTATTTGGCCAAGCAAAGAAGATAAACCCGAGCCAAAGATACACCTTTTCTTACAAGATTTATTGAATGATTTTGTAATCTTGTTCAGTATTAATTAGAAGTTTAGAGCTGAGTTTAACTTCTGATGTATAGCCATGATGATATGTCTCGTTGGCTACATACACGTTGTGGGATCCTGAACTTATGCATATCTCACCCAACAACTGCAGCTAACACGCTTTTAATGGAAATGTATTCGAATAGCGTGGAGTGACTTGCAGTGTGATACAATTTGCTATGGATAGATTGTCTGACTCTTAGATATTTTAGTTCCTTTCCTTCTTGAAAGTGTTCATGGATTAGAGAATCAAGTCTTTCACATTTTCTCTTAACCTGTCTCTCATTGCAAGATTTTGATGTTATTTTGTTTATGTTTTTGCATTCCATGATTTGAAGAAACTAATAATTGCGTGTTGTGTTTTTTTCTCATCGTTTCCCTTAATGTTTTTGTTAAATCGATTCTTTTCTGACATTGTCTTGGACCTGGACCATCTTGATAATCATTTTCAAGTTCCTTGGGAGTTTTGCATTGTTTTCTTACTTGGATTAATGCCCCACCCATACCATGTTTACACCCAAGTTGCAAGAGTTTTGTCATTATTGCTGTTATATTTTCCAGGTTCCGACTAGTAGGAGATATAACTACAAATCGGTTCGATTTGAGACTATATATTGGCGATACGGGAGCGAGATGTTGGGACTCGAATTTCAGACCTATTAAATGTCACCTTTCAAGGATGACTACATGAAGCAAGTGAAATAAGTTTTGGGTTCATAGTTGATGATGATACAATTTCTTGGTCAGTATTACAAATATTTTGGTCTCTAGACAATGGAGAAGCAGGGAAAAGCTCTTCGAATTTGGAATGTCTGGAATTGTCAAACTTCATGAAGTAGGAGAAACTCCACTTTTTGTTTGAAGTTGATAGTTTCAAAAGAGTTGAATATTGCTTCTGTTTCCATTACTTGACAGCTATTAAATTACAATGAAACTATATATTACTTTATTGAATTGAAATGAATAAAAAATGGAGATCAAATTATTAGATGTAAATATATCATGTATATGATCCCTAACTACTTTGGATGTAAAAGCCATTTCACTATGAAGCTTCTCTTATCAGTACCGCCATAAAAAAATCATTCCACACATCAATGGGACCTGGCAAGCACCAATGAACACAGTCATTATAACCCTTCATCCATTTATTTCCCCAGAACTCACCAGGGTGACCATCTGGTCTCATCATCATCGCTCTCGTTACGTCCAAAACCCCAAACCTTTTCCTGAGCTTACCACCTTTCTTCCTCGCCTTTTCAATCTCTTCCATTTGCAGGCTCCTCAGTTCCCATTCCGGGCCGCTCATGTTTATCTCTGATTCACTCAAAGGGCTTGTCCTGTTACATCTTCCCCCTGTGTTCCATCCCCCATCCTCAAAATGTGCTGGCGAAAATGTCCGGACTAAGGTGACCTTTGCTTTGCAGTTCTTGCAATTGTTGATGTGCGTCAATGCAGATCGAAGTGCCAACTTCAGGGCGAACCCAACACCGTAATCTGTCACGTTCGGGGAATTGCAGTATACACAGGCAACAACACCGGTGCTATTGTGTAGGTAAATCTGTCGAAAGAACCAATGTGCATCCGAGATTATGACATAGTCTAGAATAGGAAGCTCTTTGCTCCATCCTTCGTCGATTTTGTTGAGGTATATATTGAAAGTGCCAGATAATGAACCATTGATCATTCTTTCTTCATCGTGAACAAGGAATTTGGTCCAAAGGTTGATAAGAGTGAAATCATGATTAGGAAAATACCAAATCCGGTTTCTGTCTTCTGAATCTTTGTACTGATCTATGGGAGTTTCAACCTGCAAAAGATTTGCAGTTTGATTTTAAAATCATGAACTGTTGGTACTGAAATCCTAGTTCCAATGATCATAAACTCCATGTCAATATGAACAACTAAATTAATCTCATGGATTTTATAACAATAACTCTTGAAATCTGTAAATAATATTGTTCTTTACTAATTAGTTTTTTTCTTTGAAGGATTCTTTACTAATTGATTAAATTGCTGAATCAGTGACATTGTCTTTCAGAAAAAGGAAAAAAGAAAAGCATTTTGAGCCTTTTAACAAGGATGCTTCATCTTCCATAATTCTAACTTCAAATGCACTGAAAATTCTCTGAATGTCCAATTTGGTACTTTGTTTTCATACATTTAAAGGAATCAAACCTCAATCAGGGAAAACAATTTATGTTCCAGTGAAATTGTCAGCGTGAAAATTATGATGTTTTTAAAAGAACAGAGAAATAAATAAACGAACCTTTGAGAGGAGGCAAAGAAGAGATTCAACGTGGTTCCTAGCAACAGAGTCGCCAACGAATCCAAGTTTCTTCCCTTTAACAAATTCCAGGAATGTTTTGGGATCAAACCTTGGAAGAACACATTTATCAGGTTTCCATCTCCAATTCAGAAAATCTCTGTCGCTTCTCCCATGGCGGAAACAGTTCTTTGAATCCGGAATTGAGGTGCAACTAGAGTTTGTATATCGAGAACCATGGGGGTCCGGCACCCAATGGCCCTTGAACAAATCACACTTCTTCAAAATCCCATTATCATAACCTAAACAAAATCACCAAAAAAGCATAACAAAAATCAGAATCATACAGAATTCTACAGGATGAAAAACTGAAAAATTCTGGGTTTACCTCGAAAACTATTACTAGGATGAGGTTTGAACAAAGGAAGCTTTTGATCAAGGGCGTGTTTGGAGATGGGATTCAAATGGTTAATAGAATAAAAGATGAAGGGTACGAAAATGACAGTCACAAGAACAAAAGACATGAAAAATGGAGAAAGCCTCCCCTTGTTCAGGCATCTCTCTCGCAAAAAATAATGAAAAGATGATGATGAAGAAGAAGAAGAATACTTCATGTCTTTATTTCTTCATGTAAACACCAAATTAGAAGAAGACACAAAGGTCTTTTTTGATGATTTTATGAATTGTCTGTCTGAAGAAGAATGTTCTCTTTTTTTCTTTCTTTTTTATCAAAATAATGAAGATGAAGCAATGGAGATTCTGCATTAATTATAGAAACAAACTTCCCTAAGTAACAATATTATTATTATTATATTGTTGTTGTAAAGAAAATAGTATTAACTGTTTAATATTTATTAAATGATATATATTAATGCATTATTATTTTTAATATGTGCAAATGATATTACAAAAAAAATTATTAATATGGGAGGAGTACAATATAATATATATTCAAAGATAATTCTACTATATGACATTAAACACATATTTTTAATATTCATAGTACTCGTATCTAAAACCTCAATAAATACAAATAATTATTTTATTTTCCAGATCGCTTGGTCTGTACTATTACAAATATTGATACGGTAATAGCTGTAATGGTGTGATAGGAGGTCAAAATGAAATTGCCTTTTATGGGATGGGAAATTGGTAGCCATTGGATCATACACGTGGCATCATATTACAGAGTGCATGTGAATTTCGTTTTGTGGGTCTTCAATCTTTAACCCGTTTTCCCGGCGCCAATCCTTTGGAATATTTTCCACGTAAAATTAATAATGTGGATTTTAAAAAGGCATAATGCCAAAAATAGCCCTCAATGTTTATTAAATTAGTCATTTTGCCCCCTATTCTTTTCTTTGAGCATTCTTTGCCCCCAAAGTTCCCACTATAGATTAAAACCATTAGTTAACACACAATTAACGTTTCAATATAAGAGCCTTTTTTAACCTAAAATGAAACGTTGAGGGCTAAAATGTCCTAGAAAAAAAGAATAAGAGATAAAGTGATTATTCTGTCAAATATTACGGGCATTTTTGTCCTAAAATGAAATTTTGGGGGCCAAAACACTCCATAAAATAGAATAGGGATAAATGATCATTTTGGTAAATGTTGGGGGCTAATTTTGGTATTATGCCTTTTAAAAACTTATTGCCTAATTGTTTTTTAGTAATTTGAGGTGATTATAAGTTAGTGTTTGTTCGAAATTTTTTAATTTTTTAATATTGAATGTTCATGCACCCTTGCAAACATCATGTCCAAACCTGAGACTTCGAAAAATAACAACCATCTCTTTAACCGTTAATATACGCCTAATTGAATTTAGATACATTTAATTATATTTATATAATTGTAATATATTTAAGTAATAACCATAATATGTGTGTCATGTTGAATTTAGTGTAATTAGAGTCTTTTAGTTATACTTTTTAATTTTTGAGGTTTTATGAAATAATGATTTTATTCTTATTATTAATAATAGAATAATCCAAATTTTAAAAATATATTTTCGAAAATATGAATCATCTTATTACTCTTATTTTATAAATTCAAAATCTTCAATGACAATGAAAACTGTAAAAATTTTAAATTTATAACATTATTATAAAACAATAATATTAATTTATATATATATTTTTTAAAAAAATTTAAACTTTTTTCATGCATATCTTATTCTTTTCAACGCACATGGTAATTGTGAATATATCTAGTAAACATCAACAAATTTTTCAATTTTTTCTTAGGGGAATTTTATTTTCTTCCACTTTTGCTGCTCCTTAAATCAGCTACTAAAAATTCTATCACACCCTCATGAGTGAAAATAATAATTTAAATTAATAAAATTCACCAAAAATAATTATATTTTTAAATAATTAAATTAAATAATTAATTAATTTTTAACAATAATCATTTATTGATTAATAAAAATTACCAAAAATAATTATATTTTTAAATAATTAAATTAAATAAATAATTATTTTTAACGATAATCATTTATTGATATATAAAAGATAAATCACTGGTAGTATTTATTTGGAGAAATGCGGTATTTATTATTTATTATCTATTTATTTTAGGGTTTATTTCGGGGTTGGTTGGATTGTTTCTTGTTAAAAATTTAAGTGAAAAGAATGAAGGAAAATGCATATTGTACTGAGAATATTTAGGATTTATTTTGGATTTGGTTTAGGGAATTATTGATAGAATATTAATGTTTAAAGTGTTTTGTTTTGGATGTAATGAAAGATACATTATAACTTTCATGACTGTTATTATACAAATTTAATAGTTTTTTTTATCAGTTTTTATAGACTCAAATAGTCAAGCTCAACTCAAATATTGTGTAGCATAAGTCATCTATTTATCCATCCATCTATCTCGAAGGCTTATAATACTCATTACAGTGTAAAAATAATGAGTATACTCAATCCTAAGGCATGTCTTACCTGTCTAAAGATCTCAAAAAATTGGTCAATAAATCTATTTTACTTATGTAAAGTCTGATTTGGTGTGCATCATTTTTATATTTCATACATAAAATTTTAATTTCATATTCGGTTATCATTGATAATTTATATCATATTTATATAACATGCTTTCATATTCATATATGTCGCTAATGAATGCTAGATTTATTTCATACATGTTCATATCAATTTCATATAGGTTTTGTTCAAAACTTGTACATCAAAATAGAACACTCCATTCATGTTGAAATTTCATATTTGAAAACACAATGCATACACTTAATAAATTGAAATGACTGAAATTAAATGAATGAAGGATCTCATTTACACTTAGAACTTAATTTAGGCGATTAAATTAACCTTAAGCACTCTGTAGACACTTATTTTCGTCCGGGACTTCAAGGGTCTTTATTACATTATATAGTATATATGATAATATATATATATATATATATAGTAATTTCAAAAATATATAATATATATAGTTTTTGAAACATATATAATATAGTTTTTGAAAACATATAAATATATATTATATAGTTTTTAATACATACATATTATTAGTATTAATATTTTATTTTCCGTTTTCTTATCTTTTTTTAATTTCATTTAATTTAATTTTTTTTTATTTAGGTGCAATAAAAGAGTTCAAAAGTCCAGAGGAAAGGTCAAAATCCGGGAAACATAGTAACAAGCCCACCTGACCCAGTGGACCAACTGCCAATCCCAACAAGGAAGCCCATCTGCCTGACCCAGAAGAGGTTAGGGTTACATGAACCTTAAAGTAATAGGAGCACCGTAAGCTTGGCGAAGAAAACGGTACATGCTAAACCAAAAGTAAATCATGGCAAAATCGAGAACAACTATTTCCCGTACGTGAAGCAACAACCCGAATGAATCGACAAATAAGGAAACAACCCCGAGATACTCAGAAATAACCACCGGCGGGAGGGGCTATATAAACCCGAGAACTATCGAAGTGAAGAGTACATCGTCTGAGCAACCAAAGCAAAAACAAACAATCGAAACAACAAAAATGAAGCAGAAAAAGCATTCAAAATAACAAGAAAAATAGAAAAAAAAGATATATCAAGGATCCGGTTTTGGGACTGCACTAAGGAAAGCATGGTCGCGGAAAGCTAAAGGTCGCTGAATATCGTAAAGGCTCATCGGAAAAGGTAAACCCGAGACTTTCGTTACTAGATCTACGCCGGTAGGGATATGTTTTGGGTGTTTGGGCTTTAGTTTTTTTGGGGCGTTGAGAGGAAGCTTTGGGGGTAGGTTTGTAGTTTTTTGGCCACCGGTGGTGGTGGCCGGAGTGACAGTCGACGGTGGCCCGGGTAGCGAGGATGTGGCCGGCCATAGGCCGGTTGGGGGTTTGGGTTGAGAGAATTTTGTGTAAATAGGAGAGTGTTTTTTAAAAATGGGGGATGAAGTATTTGTTTTGGGAATTTTTGACTATTTATAGGGAGGACCGAAGGGTAATTAGTAATATTTTAAAGTATTTCTACAATCCCTATAATTCTGATGCATAATTTATTTTAAATTAATTCAATTTAATCCCCATTTATTTTTCTTATATTTTACAAATTGACCCCTAACTTTGTTTTATTTTACTTGCATCTGGGGACAGGTAAGAGAGTAAGACCAAAATTGATTTTTGGTTATTTTTTAAAGAGAAAATTGTAAGTTTATATTATAATTTATCCTTTCGATCATTGTTATTTACCTTTGATTATTATTTTTCAAATAAACAGTTGTACTGATGTTTTTAATGATTTCAGCTTTTTTAAAAAAAGCATTCATCTCAGGCTCTATTCCTGAGCTCCAAACCCCTTTTTAAGTGAGGGGGAAAATGACACCTTCGTGGGAATTTATTCTCCGTATAGGCCTAGCAAGTAACCTTCGGGATTCATATACCTTATGTCTTCGTGTGAATTTATTTTTCGTACAGACATAAGGGAAAGTGTCATCTCGAGTTTAACTCGGTTCACATGAGCCTGTGATATGCTTAGGTCTGAGGGTCTAGCAGGCCTAAGGGGGCACCCACAAGGAGAACTCGAGTACCTCTTTTAGAACCAAACGTGATGTTGCAAGGAATTAAGGCCAACCCCGAAACTTCATTTCAAAACCTATGATGTTTGATTTATCTCCTGCTTTATTTTTGTTCAAAGCATGTGAATTAAAAATGTATGCGGTTAGGATTTGTTCAAGAAAATAAAATGTGGGATAAAGATCATGTCCGGGTAGGAATAAAAAGCATATGGGGTAAATATCACGTGGGATAGGAATTTGTATTATTATTTTGATTATTATTCCTATTTTTCTAACTTATTTCTTTTCATTTTTGTTTTATTTCCATTTTTTTTTCATTTGCATCATTAAAAGAGGTGTTGATCCGCAAAGTGTTCGTTAAAAATTAAACAATTTGCATTAATGGAAAAAGGGGTTATAATGTAAGAGGTCAAAAATGCAGAAGTACAACTATTGTCAGAAAAGACAAAAAAGGAAAAAGGGGATAGTCTTGCATAACTATTTGTCAGACTTGGTTGGTTATGCTTCTATCAGCCTTAAAAAGAATGATACTCACGAATTTCAGAACATTTGAGACAGTTGTAAAACTGATAGAAAACAAAAGTTTTGCCAGTGATACGGTGATATCACACACTTGCTTTATGTCAAGATAGATGAACTCCCAATTCGAGCCCTGATGAATTTTGGAATATGGGATACATCTATTTTACATTCAATCAAGAAGACATGGTGCCCACAATTAAAGAGTACACTATCCTGTTACATTGCGAAGGAATCAGAATGAACCAGGTATTCATCAAATACATCAAGAGTTAGCCTTTAAAAAATGGGTTAGCAAAGGTTGCAGGTGTAATACCCCAAATGGTAGGTTAGTGACTATTTTAAAAGAATTTAAAATTTTGGGGGTTTAATTTAATAAATGTTAAAGTATAAAGAATGATTTGAGTAAGAACAATTAGTAAGAAAAAGATAATTGAAAGGGAATTTTGGTCCTTTGGAATGAAATAAAATTAAAACTTATTTTTTTAAAGAATAGGGATTTAAGAAAAAGGGGAAAGTTAAAAATTTAGCTAAGTTACTTACTCCTCTTCTTCTTCTTCCCGTGGGTTGTACTCTTGATAACTCCGTAAAAGGCCACATTTTGGGACCTTTTAACTTAAGTTATTGAATGTCTAAAGCCTTATTTAGGACCATATAGATGCATTTAGAAGCATTTAGTTGCATGTGGTGAAGATCGGTTTGCCGTGGCATTTTATTTTTACAGCGGTGCTGCTTTATGGGAAAGGTACTTGTCTAATGATGTGCAGGTATTGAAAGCAAGGTAAAGAGGAAAGAAAATGCCGTGACATAAGGAGATTGCTGAATTAAATAAAAATGCCAAGTTCTACTGGCATTTCGAAACCGCACAAGGTGAAAGAATATATTTTTCTAGCCAGCTGTCCCCGACTCTCTGTGCCCTCTGCTCGAGAAATCCACCTCGAAGATATGCCTGAAGGAATCGGTGCTGCAATTGTCGGTTCTGCTGACGACACCGTCTGACCCTGCAGATATTGTCTGTCCTTAGGTGTCTGCGACGGGATTATGCCGGTCCATCAGCCAGCTACCCAGGCTACATTATAGCCTGTTCTGCTCGGCTCCCAAGCACTTGAAAATGGTTTTTGGGGTTTTATAGGATAGTTAACACCAAATCCTAAGATTTGTTTTCCCCTATAAATAGAGGATGAAGCCACATTGAAGAAGACTTTGGTTCCACCCAGATTTGAGCTTAAAAGTTAAAGAGAGAAGGTCTCACTTTTCTCAGTCAATCCTACTTACCGTGGCATTTGAAAAGCCGAAGGGAGTGGCGTTCTAAGCATTCGACAGGAGCTAGTTTGCTAAGAGCAGTTCTTGGTGGCCGAGGAAGGCATTTGGCAATGCACGTTGAAGGCTTTTTCTCCTCCCCTTAGTTTTTGCTTTCATATTTTGTTATTGGGTTGTAAGGAACGAATGAAACTTGCTTTGTGCTTGTTTATTTCAAACCCCACCATGAACTAATCCTATTTGGTGGGAGTTCGCTTGGATGTTTAAGTTTTTATGCAATGAATGGTTGATTTTCTATGCTTTATTCTGTTTTGTTTGTGAAACTTAATGCCTTAAGGTTGTAGGAGCTACGAGAGTAGCATTTCCTTAGGAAAGCTTGAGGGTTCGAGAGAATGCCTTGGCAATTTATCCTTAGTGTTCGAGAGAAACTATGGAGGAAATACATAAACAACGGGTTCTAGAGAGTAACTAGGCCTAGTCCACCTTAGAGATAAGGATAGGACTTCATTCGACTAAAAGGAGTTATTCTTGAATGATAGGTTAGATGTTAGTGCTGCCGCAAAAAGGTATTGCCAAGACATATCCTGTCATCTGGACCAATAGGATCACTGCAGGGGTTTATGCCAACCGGTTTTGCCAGGGCATTTTTAATCTGTCAAGTCCCTTACTAGAGATAGCATAGGGCACCTCAGTAGACTCTGTCGGGTAGGATAAGCATAGAAGAAATACCATTAAGGGAAATATACTTAGATTTTCCTAGTGTCTCCTATCACTCATTCCCATATCAGCTTGTCATGTGAGAAAGCTAAAGTCCTATATATATATATATATATATATATATATATATATATATATATATATATATATATATATATATATCAAATCAAGTATTTGCATTTTATTTTGCCTTGACATTTCTATTTGTTCCCACGCATTACAATTTCATTTGCCACGACATATTCAATTATTACCACACTACCATCTTTTCATTTCCACATCAGTCATTCCATTTTGCCACATCACTAACTTTACTTAGGTGACAAAGTAAAGTGCCTTGACAAACCTATTTGATTTCCCTAATTCCCTGTGGAGACGATACTAAACTTATCACTTTATTACTTGTTCGATTGTGTATACTTGCACACATATCCACACTCATTTTATAGTACCCACCCATTAGAACCGATTGATCCTGAAATCGAGAGGCTTTTTAGACAAAGAAGACGCGCTCAACGTGTAAACATGTACTAACTCGAAAATCAAGGCTTTGGTTATGAGGAGGATCAGAATGTCGGGGAAAATTTAAATGCTGGGAATGCAGCCAGACCTCGTATCATTCGGGATCACTTAAACTCGATCTTAGATGATTTAAATCCTGGAATAGTGGCCCCAGAAATTCAGGCAGCCCACTTCGAGCTCAAACTTGTCATGTTCAATATGTTAAATTCAATAGGATAGTTTGGGGGCATGCCAAATGAAGATGCCAGGTAGTATATTCATAACTTCTTGGAGGTGTGCGATTCTTTTCGCCAACAAGGGGTGCATGAAGATGTTATGAAATTAAAGTTGTTTTCGTACTCCCTGCGTAACCGAGAATGGGCGTGGTTGAGTGGCGTTCCAGCGGGTTTAATGGAGTCGATACAAGGCATTGCTTCGCAAGTACTCAAACCATGGTTTTCAAGATTGGACACAAGTGGTGATGTTCTATAATGGAGTAAACGCACCCACGAGGATGATGCTAGATGGCTCGACAAATGGGACGTTACTTGACAAATCACCAACAGAGGCATTTGACATTATGGATAAGATTGCCACTAATGATTATCAGTTTCCATCCACAAGGCTTGGAGTTGGGCGAAAATCTCATGGAACTTTCGAGCTAGATTCTAAGGATAACGTGTCTGCCCAACTTGCTGCTATCACCAACATGTTGAAGAATTTGCAAAGGCCAAGTGAGGTGAGAGAAGTGAAGGCAGCTCATTCAGCATGTTTATTATGCCACGACAATCAAAATGAGAGTGACTGCGTAACAAATTAAGAATCCATCAACTTTGTAGGCAACTTTAATCGAGGTAACAATAACCCTTATTCTAACACATATAATCCTGGATGGCGTCAACATCCAAACTTTTCACGAGGAAATCAAGGGAACAACAATGCTCATCAACCAGCTCGGCAGCAGAATTTCAATGACTCCCAAGGTTATCAATCGAATATGCCATGGCATAATTCTAATAAGGGAGGGCCATCTTCATCAAACAAAAGTTCTTTGGAAGCCACAATGCAAGAGTTTATTGCAACCACAAAAACAATGTTGCAAGACCATGCAACCTCCATCAAAAATCAAGGAGACCTGCATCAAAGCCATAGTTCGTCACTAAGGGCGTTGGAAAGTCAAGTTGGTCAAATTGCCGTGACATTGCAAGAACGCAAACCATGAAATTTTCCAAGTGACACTGAAGTCACCAAACCTCATGGCAAGGAGAACTGCAGTGTGCTAACTCTCCGAAGTGGTACACAAATTAATGTTGAAGATAAGTTTGGAGGAAGACTAAAGGATGATTCACCCCCTATAACCAGGCAAGCTGATCAAGAAGTGCACGAAAAAGCACCAGTGGAAGAGGAAAAGGATGAGGAGTTGTCAAGTAAAGAAACTGAGGGGGCAAATAAAAATGCGAAGACAACTTCTATTCGTACCCCGTCAGTACAAGAAGCCAGACCCCCACCTCTGTTTCCACAAAGATTGAAGAAGCATAACGAAGATATCCAATTCAGAAAATTTGTTAACATTCTGAGTCAACTTCAAATCAATGTTCCTTTTCTAGAGGCTATGAAACAAATGCCGACATATGCCAAATTTCTCAAGGAAATTGTTACTAAGAAGAGAAAGGTTGAGCAGTATGAAACAATTGTCACGGCAAAAGAATTTTGCTCTTCCTTAAGTAAGCTGCCACTAAAGAGACATGATCCAGGTAGTTTTATCATCCCATGTTTGATAGGAGACAAATTTTTTGGGAAAGCATTATGTGACCTTGGCTCAAGTGTGAACTTGATGCCTAAGTCAATATTCATAAAGCTTGGGATAGGAAATGTGAGACCAACCTCGGTCATCTTGCAATTAGCCGATCGTTCGCACGTTCGACCAGAGGGGAGAATTGAAGATGACATCGTCCGGGTTGACAAGTTCGTTTTTCCTGTCGATTTTTTGATTATGGACTGTGAGGTCGACGCCACAGCACCCATCATCTTGGGGAGACCCTTCCTAGCTACTGGTCGTATTCTCATCGACTGTGAGAGGGGTGAGCTAACCATGCGAGTGGCCAATCAACATGTCACTGTAAATGTTTTCTGATCACTCAAGTACATGGATGATTCTGAAGAATGCTAGAGCATTTTTGAAGTAGATACAATAATTGCAAAAGAAGCAAATCAATTTTGCCATGACAATTTCATTCAACTAGATGATAATGAGAGGCTATTGAAAGACTTAAAGGCCGAAGAGCCTAATGATTTATCCAAGGAACAACAGGCTAGCTTTCTCAAGGCTAGCTCAGGTACGCGTTTTGAACCTTTGAATTTCGAGGAATTTGTTCCTCCCAAGCCCTCATTACAACATGCTCCTACCCTAAAACTTAAGAAATTGCCACAACATCTTAAATATGCTTATCTGGGTAGTGATGAAACTTTACCTGTGATTATTTCCTCTGCCCTCACTCTTATCCAAGAATCGAGTTTGTTAAGTGTTTTGTCACAGCATAAGAAAGCGTTAGGCTGGACGATGGCAGATCTCAAGGGAATAAGTCCAACAATCTGCATGGACAAAATCCTGCTGAAAGAATGCCATGGCAAATCCATAAAGCCACAGTGCAGACTAAATCCAATCATGAAGCAAGTTGTAATGAAAGAAATTCTTAAATGGCTTGACGCTGGAGTGATTTACCCCATTTCGGATAGTTCTTGGTTGAGTCGCATTCAATTTGTGCCTAAAAATGGAGGCACGACCATGGTGACAAGCGAGGACAATGAATAGATACCTACTCGTACGATCACCGACTGGCGAATTTGTATGGACTACCGCAAGCTTAACAAGGCCACCAAGAAGGATCACCTCCCTTTGTCATTCATCGATCAAATGCTGGATTGACTTACTGGCAAAGCATTTTATTATTTCTTGGACGATTATTTGGGGTATAACCAGATTGCCATCGCCCCAGAGGACCAATAGAAGACCATATTCACGTGCCTCTATGGCACATATGCTTTTCGAAGAATGCCTTTTGGACTCTGTAATGCCCCGACAACTTTTCAGCGCTGCATGCAAGCCATATTCTCTGACATGGTTGATGACTTTCTTGAAATTTTCATGGTTGATTTTTTGTTTCTGGTGACGACTTTCAAAAATGCCTTGGCAATTTGGAAAAGGTACTGAAGCGATGTGAGGAGGCTGATCTCGTGCTAAATTGGGAAAAATGCCACTTCATGGTAAGAGAATGCATTGTTCTAGGACATAAAATCTCATCAAAGGTCATTGAGGTAGATAAGGCCAAGATCGAGGTGATCGAGAAGCTTCCCCCACCAAATTCTGTCAAGGGCATTCGGAGTTTCCTTGGGCATGATGGGTTTTATAGACGATTCATCAAGGACTTCTCCACACTATCCAAGCCCTTATGCACCCTGGTGCAACAGAACCAACCATTCGTGTTCGATCAGAAATTTCATGGCGCATTCAAAGAGCTGAAGCAAAGACTTAACTCTGCAACGATCGTAGTTCCCCCAGATTGGACGGCCCCGTTTGAATTAATTTGCGATGTAATTGATTTTGCCCTGAGAGCTGTGCTTGGGCAACGTAGAGGTAAAATCTTTCATGTCATATATTTTGCCAGCCGTACCTTAAATGATGCACAATTAAATTACACAACCACTGAGAAAGAATTACTTGCCGTGGTATTTGCATTTGACAAGTTTAGATCATACTTGATAGGCACCAAAGTTATAGTTCACACTGATCATTCAGCTATAAAATACTTAGTGAACAAGAAAGATGCCAAGCCTAGACTGATTAGGTGGATATTACTCTTGTAAGAGTTCGACTTAGAGGTAATCGATAGGAAAGGTACTGAAAATCAGACTGCAGACCACTTATCTAGGCTAGAGAACATTTCATAATGCCATGACATTTTTGATATTAAAGAAGAATTCCCTGACGAGAAAATTTTATATGCCACGGTAATTCCGTGGTGCGCTGATCTTGTTAATTTTCTTGTTAGTGGTGTTTTTCCTTATGAACTAAACAACCAAGTCAAAAAGAGGTTTCTGCATGATACCAAGTTCTATTTTTGGGACGAGCCTTACTTGTTCAAGCAACGTGCTGATCAAATGATTTGACGGTGCGTCCCTGAAGAAGATCAAAGTGATATCTTACACCATTACCACAGAAAAACATGTGGAGGGCATTTTGGAGGTTTGAGGACTGGTGTAAAAGTCTTTTAATCGGGCTTCTATTGGCCATCGCTATTTAAAGATGCCCACGAATTTTGCAAAGCGTACGAAAGATGCCAGCGCACTGGAAACATTTCCAGAGGACACAGAATGCCACTGTAAAATATTCTGGAGATAAAACTTTTTTATGTTTGGGGTATTGATTTCATGGGACCATTCCCATCTTCCTTTCAAGACTTATACATTTTGCTTGCGGTGGACTATGTTTCAAAGTGGGTTGAAGCAATTGCTACGCCAATGAACGATTTAAGACGGTGCTTAAATTCCTTCACAAAAACATATTCACTTGATTTGGAGTCCCAAGAGCCATCATCATCGATGAGGGCACTCATTTTTACAACAAGCTGATTGATAAGGCATTACAAAAATATGGAGTACGATATAAGATTTCCACGACATATCACCCGCAGACAAATGGGCAAGCTGAAGTGTCCAATCGAGAAGTCAATCAAATCCTTGAGAAGGTGGTGAACCCTCGAAGGAAAGACTGGTCCCCCAAGCTCGATGAAGCATTATGGGCCTATAGGACGGCATTCAAAACACCTCTAGGAATGTCACCTTTCAAGATGGTATATGGAAAGCCTCCCACCTACCAGTTGAACTAGAACACAAGGCATACTGGGCAATCAAGAAGCTTAACTTCAACGAGCAACGAGCAACTTGTTGGGGAGAAACGATTTCTTAATCTAAATGAAATGGAGGAGTTTCGAACACAAACATATGAAAATACCAAGCTCTACAAGGAAAAAACCAAAAAGGGGAATGACAAAATGCTTTTGCCACGACATTTTCATGTGGGCCAGAAAATACTGCTTTTCAACTCAAGGCTCAAGCTCTTCCCTGACAAACTGAAGTCACGTTGGTCGGGACCATTCGAAATCCATTATGTTTACCCATACGATGCTGTTGATATCAAGAACATGGAAGATGGATCCATCTTTAAAGTCAATGGCTAGCGCCTACAGGCCTACCAGGGAATCCCACCTGCACATGACAAGTAGGCGCTGCTCTTGCACGACGTCGACACTGGTCCGGCATTTTAAGGATACCGTGGCATTTTAATTTTACTTCTGTACATAAATTATTCTTGTCTTGCAGTTATTTTAATATTTCTTTTTTTAATTAATTATTTTTATTGTATTGTTGCAAGGGTTAACCCACATGGAGAGCACGTGAGTTGTATGGAAGAAGCTTGGGAACAATTTGGGCGGCAAACTTGAATAGTAAAAGAAGGGAACTTTTTCACTTTTCACTTTTGCTTAAGATTAAAAAAAAAATCATTCTTCCTTTTTGTTTTCTTCCCGCCTAGACCCCACATTCTTATTTAATATTGCCCCACAAAAATCTTTCTTTTGTCTTATATTCTTTTCACTTTTACTTTCTTTTATCTATTTCTTTCCTCCATTTGACCGAACCTCCATAGCCTACCACGCCAAGTTTTTTCCAGTTCTTTTGTTTTGTCTTCTCACGATGGTTCGATCATGACCCCCACCACCACCCTCACCACCACGATTTGTAGATGATGCCACCCGCGAATGGTTCCAACTATCAAGAATCGGTGAGTCTTTTTTGAGTTAGGGTTTGTCTTCTCTGAGGAGAAGGATGCTGACTTAGGGAGCGAGGTGCTCGATGTGGTCACCACACATAAATGGAAAAAATTTGCCAAGCACCCCGCTGCCGACAACGCAACCATAGTGAAGGAGTTTTATTCAAACATCACCGGGCCAAATCAACATGCCGTGGTGGTTCGCAGAATTTCTATTCGTTTTACTTTTTCTGCCATTAATAGATACTTTAAACTGTAGGTTGTTGATGACCACCACACTAGTTTTGCACAAGAAGCTGACAACGAAACTTACCAAGGCATCCTGGAAGACCTTTGTCTTCCCGATACTCAATGGAACGGGCAAAAAATGAGCAGAAGAATCGTGGACCGGGAGAGACTACTTCCACAAGTGAAGTTGTGGAATCATTTCATGAAGCACAAACTCTTACCCACTTCCCACAACACCACCATGTCCTGCCAGCGGATGCTCTTGCTGCATTCAATCATATTTGGGCAAGCCATTGATGTAGGGAAAATTATCGTGGAATAGGCTCATTTGTGCCTGAAGCAACCTGCTAGTGCCCTGGTATCACCAAAGCAAAAATCCCTCTGTTGTTGGGTTACAAGGAAGCCAAAGGGAAGGAAAAAGAGGCAATCACATCTCGCGATACACCATTTCCACATGCCAGGGAAACTTCAACCGCCCTGGAGCAAGCAGTTCAGCGCACTCAAGAGCATGTCGGGCAGCTGTCCGGCAAACTGATGACATATTTTGCTTATGCCAAACGTCGAGATGAATTTCTCTCCAGCGCCTTGATGGAGTTTCTCCCGCACACAAACTTTACTATTCCTGTCTTGCCTGACATACTCGTGCCAATAAATGAGGATGCCGAGGCATCTCCAGAAGCACCCCACCCTACTTCAGCTACTGCTCAACACTAATCTAGTAAAGACAGTCACCAGCCCGCTGAAGTGGATGATCCAGTTGACCTTGATCCAGTCCATGTTGTGTCACCAGACGTAGAGTGAGAAGCCAACCTCCAACTCGCCAATGTCCTAGAACCACCATAATTCGTTGAACCCCTGGCGACTGAACATCCTCATATGTCGCAACCTGCCGCGTCTATGGAAGAAGCACACCCTGAAGTACCACAGTCCACTGAGTCAACCGTGGAGTCACAATCCGAGATGCCACGGAAAGCTCCTTTGCGTAGGAGCCGATGTCGCCTTAGGAAGGCATCTCAACACCAGAAGCCCCCACTCCCAACCGTTCCAGAAGGACCTAGCACTCCTCCAGCCGCACCTGCATCTGACTCCGAACATTCTAACCCCGCCAAGCTAATAAAGCACACTCGTCGCGTCACCGCTGCACTACCACACGCTTAAAGCCAAGGTACTTTGCATTGCATTGCATTTCATAGCATGTAGTTTCATTTTCCTTCATTTTAGTAAGCATTGAGGACAATGCTTCTCTCAAGTTTGGGGGAAGTAGGGTTCTCACATTTCTCGTATCATTGTATGATAGTAACAGTAAATTAAAAATGCCATGACATTAGTAATTGCCTGAATACTTTTCTGGAATTAGTTAAGGATGCCCAATGATGATGAATTTGATGGCTAGGATAGAATGTACATGACTGGTTAAGGATGACAGAACCAACCTTAGGGCTTATTTCTTTGAAATTCTTGAATACACGATTGTATGCTTTACATGCTTGAGGAATTTAGGAATTTTTTATAAGATAATTCTTAAAATGTCGTGGCATAAAATTTTGACTGTTGAAAGCCCCGTTTATTTGCTTAAAAAATATAATTTGAAGTTATGAATAAATGCCTAGGCATATCTGTAGAAGGACACTCTGCTATGCTATGGCATATGAGTGAATGAAAGATGTCATAGGATGACTCTATCTTACTAGCTCGGGGGTGAAAGGTATACTTCATTTCACCTAGAGTGTGGGATGATAGAGTGATAGGCTGACTCCCCCCGTAGCAGAACTAATAAAAGAAAAGAAAGGCAAGGTGGGAGCTGATTGAGACAATGTTATGGCAAATTAAGAAAGCTTGCGTAGAAAATTTTTAAGTTTGTTAAGCATGGACTGGATACAAACACGCGTACACCCACACAAAGGATCTTGTCATATGGGACAATACTAGATTTCTCAACCTAGTCTAACATGTTGAAGCCATATGTGCTGAGGGCTGAAATTTTATCCCATAAACTATTCTTCTTCTGAATTTGTCATGGTATTTTTGTTTTGCTTATTGCTATCCATTGCTTGAGGACAAACAATAGCTTAAGTTTGGGGGTGTGATAACTCCGTAAAAGACCATATTTTGGGACCTTTTAACTTAAGTTATTAAATATCTAAAGCCTCATTTAGGACCATATAGATGCATTTAGAAGCATTTAGTTGCATGTGGTGAAGATCGTTTTGCCGTGGTATTTTATTTTTACAGCGGTACTGCTTTATGGGAAAGGTACTTGTCTGATTATGTGCATGTATTGAAAGCAAGGTAAAGAGGAAAGAAAATGTCGTGACATAAGGAGATTGCTGAGTTAAATAAAAATGCCAAGTTTGACTGTCATTTCGAAAGTGCACAAGGTGAAAGAAGATATTTTTCCAGCCAACTGTCCCCGACTCTCCGTGCCCTTTGCCCGAGAAATCCACCTCGAAGATATGCCTGGAGGAATCGGCGCTGCAACCGCCGGCTCTGCTGATGAGACCGTCTGACCCTGCAGATCTTGTCTGTCCTTGGACGCCTGCGACGGGATTATACCGGTCCATCAGCCAGTTACCCAGGCAGCATCATAGCCTGTTCTGCTCGGCTCTCAAGTACTTAACCATGGTTTTTGGGGTTTCCTAGGATAGTTAACACCAAATCCTAAGTTTTGTTTTCCCCTATAAATAGAGGATGAAGCCGTATTAAAGAAGACTTTGGTTTCACCCAGATTTGAGCTTAAAAAGTTAGAGAGAGAAGGTCTCATTTTTCTCAGTCAATCCTACTTACCATGGTATTTCTCCTTGAAAAGACAAAGGGAGTGGCGTTCTAAGCATCCAAGAGGAGCTAGTTCGCTAGGAGCAGTTCTTGGTGGCCAAGGAAGGCATTTGGCAGTGCACGTTGAAGGCTTTTTCTCCTCCCCTTAGTTCTTTCTTTCATATTTTATTTTTGGGTTGTAAGGAACGAATGAAACTTGCTTTGTACATGTTTATTTCGAGAACCCCACCATGAACTAATCCTATTTGGTGGGAGTTTGCTTGGATGTTTAAGTTTTTATTGCAATGAATGGTTGATTTTCTATGCTTTATTCTGTTTTGTTTGTGAAACTTAATGCCTTAAGGTTGTAGGAGCTACGAGAGTAGCCTTTCCTTAGGAGAGCTTAAGGGTTCAAGAGAATGCCTTGGCAATTTATCCTTAGTGTTCGAGAGAAACTAGGTAGGAAATACATAAACAACGGGTTCTAGAGAGTAACTAGGCCTAGTCCACCTTAGATATAAGGATATGACTTCATTCGACTAAAATGAGTTTTTCTTGAACGATAGGTTAGATGTTAGTGCTGCCGCAAAAAGGTATTACCATGACATATCCTGTTATCTAGACCAATAGGATCACTGCAGGGGTTTACGCCAACCGGTTTTGTCAGAGAACTTTTAATCTGTCGAGTCCCTTACTAGAGATAGTATAGGGCACCTCAGTAGACTCTGTCGGGTAGGATAAGCATAGAAGAAATACCATTCAGGGAAATATACTTAGATTTTCCTAGTGACTCCTATTACTCATTCCCATATCATCTTGTCGTGTGAGAAAGCTTAAGTTATATATATATATCAAATCAAGTATTTGCATTTTATTTTTCCTTGACATTTCTATTTGTTCCCACGCATTACAATTTCATTTTCCACGACATATCCAATTACTACCACACCACCATCATTCCATTTCCACATCAGTCATTCCATTTTGCCACAGCATTATCATTTGTATATACCATCACTAACTTTACTTAGGTGACAAAGTAAAGTGCCTTGACAAACCTATTTGATTTCCCCAATTCCATGTGGAGACGATACTCAACTTATCACTTTATTACTTGTTCGATTGTGTATACTTGCACACATATCTGCACTCATTTTATAGTACCCACAAGAGCGGACAACTCTCATCCATAGCAAAAGGTAAACTTCATTCAACGTTCTTCCTTCTGATTCTGGTTTGCTATTTTAACATTAAGTGATATGTAAACCTAAAGAAGGGTTAAAGAATATTAAAACTAAGAGGTGGAAGCTTTATTTGAGATTTAGGAAAATGGGTTTTTGAATGATATATTGATATATTAGTTTTTATTAAGGTTTATTAGTATATTTGACTTGTCACAAGAGTGAATAAGAGATTAGAAGCATTGGATATGATTAAAAACATGTTACAAAAAGTGGTATGATTCTTGAGTTGAGATGTTCTTCAGAAATTTTAGAAGTTATAAGAGGCTAAATGAAGGAAATTTTGTTGGGTTAAGTAAAGAAGAGTTTAATAGTACTATTAGAGGTAAAAGTAAGAGATTTAAGGGAAAAGTTAGTAAAAATCGGGCTGAAAAATGGTAAATCTTGGTAGGGGTATTGGTACTGGAAGAACAACATCGATACTATAGGTTTAAATGGGTACAAATACGATGAACAATATCTGTACTAATACAATTAGTATCGATAATGATGGGGTATCGATACTGATGGGGTATCGATACTCAAAGGAAAGTATTGATACCATGGATTCCAGAATGCTAAAATGGTATCGATACTGAAAGGGAGTATTGATACCATAGTATAGTAGTATCGATACTGAGAGAAAGGTATTGATACCATTAATTACATAATATGGAAATGGGATCGATAGTAAAAGGGGGTATCGGTACCATAGTATTGAAGTATCGATACAATGGCAGGGGTACTGATACTAATAAGCCTGGAATTATAAGATAGGATGAAATTGTTATAGAAATTGAAATAATAGTACTTTTTAGTATTATTAAAGTATAAATGTTAGGGAATATACTGACATTTGGTATGGTATGTGTCTTTAATTGATGCATGTGTAGATCATAACCAAGCTCCTGAATTTAGCAAGAACAAGGGCAAAGAAAAAGTTAATGAGTTTCCAGACATCATTACATTTTATTAGCGAGGATTATCAGGTGAATACATTTATTGTATTTATTTGAGAGAAAGAAGTTTTGCAATGAGTTAAATTATAAGGTTTCAATTTAATGTATGTTTTACAGTATTTAATATATTTTTTATGCATATGAAAAAGCGTGAAAGGATGCCATAAATGAAATGCATAATGGTGCATTAGAGGCATGAAAGAAAGGATGTCATAAATGAAATGCATAACAGTGCATTAAAGGCATGAAAGGATTCCATAAATGAAATGCATAATGGTGTATTAAAGGCATGAAAGGATGCCATAAATGTAATGTATAATGGTGCATTAAAGGCATTAAAGGATGTGACAAATGAAAATAATGAATAATTACTAAAGAATAATGGGGAAAATGTACATAAAGAAAGGTAAACTGGACATACTAAGAATGTTTATGATGATAGTATGAAAGAAATATGGTTTAGATAATAGGGACTAATCTAATCCTTATGGATGATACAAATTATTTCAAAACTAAATAATCATGATATACTTATGTATACATTAATGTTTCTTTACAATATTATGTCTTACTAAGTAAATGATTAATGTGTGTTGATTTCACGCGTAGTTGAAGGCAAATATTAGTTGAGTAAGGAGTGCAGTAGTAGCAGTAGCTATCATCAATTAAGGTTGACTCATCGGTAAAAATAGGACAATCCAGTTTATTTTGAAAAACTTATTTGACATGTAATTAAAGTATGAAAAATGCTCTGAATTGTATTTAAGTAGAACTTCGT
Source organism: Hibiscus syriacus (assembly GCF_006381635.1). Lineage (NCBI taxonomy): Eukaryota > Viridiplantae > Streptophyta > Magnoliopsida > Malvales > Malvaceae > Hibiscus > Hibiscus syriacus. The sequence goes on along the minus strand of NW_024062828.1, from coordinate 247,318 downwards.
AACATATTCCAACTAATGTTTTGTTGTACATAGAACAAATGTCATGTCTTAAGAAATCTGAAAACAAAATTTTATGAGTTTTTCAAATGAGGAAATATTGAAAAAAAAATGATGTGACATATGTATCTCGTGTACGGCAAGAAAGGTATACTGAAGATGGGTGTTACAATAGGGGTTAATGAAAAGTGGGTAATTGAGTGGATTCAACACAAAGACAAAGAAGAAGGAATTGCTTGGACTCACATCAAACAATTAATGAGGAATCATCCTGATGAGTGGAAGATGATCAATTTTTTCACATTGGGTATCTACGACTTGATTATTTTCCGAAAAACTTTGGGATACATTGAGGCAGCTGTGGTGGGATTATTCAAACATCTGCCAAAGCGAGTGAAACCTGCACCAGCATTACTTGATGAAACTTTCCGCTCACTAAACCATTGTAGAAAGACTGGTGGATGACGTTTTATAGGATGCACATAGCTGCTTCAGGTTTGGATCCATAGTCTTTTTTGGAAAACTGATGGAATTTATTATTGTTGATTCAATACGGTATATTCACCATTGGAGGAATTCCTTACGAAAAATGGCGAGAATGCGTCCCTAAGGAAAAATAGACGAAGGTATTTATGCATCTCCAAGACAAAGACATCGTATTAAGAGCACCTTGGCTGACTCATAGTGACATTCTGTATCGGTGTGGAGATTAAGGAATAATAATGTTACTTAGGATGTGGGGAGGAGTCAGTTATTCTCCGCTTTTAGTACTTCGATAGTATGGAGCATATCAGTTTGTTCCAGTCACACATGAGATACCTAGATCCAAGTTCGCATATCATAAAGATAATTACAAGAAGAAAGTTAAAGATATAATTGAATCATAGAAGAAGATATTTCATACAGATGTTGTGGCTTCTGAAGACATGCTTATTCTAGACTATATGGAATGGAGGAAGTCGAGAAAAAATAACATTGTTCCCATACCAAATCACGAGGACACTCGGACCATTGAAGAACATCTTAAACCAATTCCATCTGAGCTGGAAATAGAAAAGAAGGAATTTAAAGCTGAAAAAGAGGAATAGAAAAAAGATTGAGAGAATTAGAAGCTGAAAATTTCCAATGGAAGCTAGACGTCGATACTCAAAAGGACCAAGCAGATAAATTAGAAAATGAATAGAAGAAAGTATTTTTTGAGTTAGAAGATTTGAGAAAAGGATATCAAGAATAGGTTTAGAAAAGTACCAGCTTGAAAAGATCTTCTGAGTATTGGAAAGATGAATTCGATAGCCTAAAAAGGAAATTTGAAGGACAAAACGATAGGGAAGCAATGAAAAATCAGTTAAGAGCTTCCCAAAGACAATTATAAAAAAGCCAGCACTAAAACAAGTGGTTAAAGACTAAGGTAACTGATCTGGAAAAGTCTCTTCAAAGGTAACATGAACAGGATGGCAAAACTATAGCTGAACTGGAGGTCATCGTGGATAAATTCAAGAAGCAGGCAATTGAACTCCAAATAGTTCCCTTTGACGGAGGGCACCAATGGCATTTCATTTGGGAACAGGCTCAGTAGAGGGTAAAAGCTAGAGATGAAGTCATTCAGGACTTCCTAGAGTAGGTACAGAAGGCAGCACGCCACTTGCATAGTTTGGCAAGAGAAGTCGGGGGTGGTTCGACAAGGTATTCAACCAGTAACAGAAGAAACAAGAAGACTTGTCAACCTATTAGAATCCATTTAGGGTCCAGAAGATCTAGTTAGAATATACCTTTGAATTGTTTTTGATCTCTTAGAAATAACACTTTTGTCTCAATAAAGACTATTTATGATAACATACACGTTTTGGATCAATGCCTCGAAAATTTCATGCATAATGTATTTTTTCATTTTTTTCATTTTCATTTCTTTACATTAAAATTAACTAATAGAAAATATCTCATAAAAAAGGAACATACACTGGACACACCTCATCAAGCAGCAGACACATCTCATCCTCACAATACCCATACAAAGAAAAAGAAGATGGAAGCAAAGATTGCTCAATTTAAGGAAAACATGTTGAGACTGCAAAAAGAGCTTGAGGAGAAAATAAGCCAGAATCAACAAAATACCTTGGATTCCATCACTGGGAACCAAGATTCATTGGTTGACCAGACTGTTGTCAGGTTGTTTGGCCTGAATCAAATGAATGCTCCTGGGCAGGGGCATCTGAAGGGGTGGTTGTACCACCTACTACAGAGTTGGTTATTTCACCTGGAATCTTGCCAGGACTTCAAGGGGATTTATCTGCTATAAAAGCACAAGCCTCTATAACCAACCTTAAAAAAATCTAGATGATTACAGTATTTTAGATTTTGATGAGGAATCCAAAATGAAGAAAATGGAGGAAAAAATCAAGTAGTTGGAAGATCAAATGAAGACAGTTAGAGGAGAGGATAGTTATATGAAGTTGATACTCTGGAACTAAGTTTGGTCTCATATTTGATTCTTCCTCGTAAGTTTAAAGTCTCAGATTTCAAGAAGTTTGGTGGGAATAGTTGCCTCTGAGTTTGCATCACCATGTTCTGTCAAAAGATTACAGGATATTTCAGGAATGGCTAGCTCTTGATTCACTGCTTCTAGGAGAGTCTGACAGGTTCAACCATCTGATGGTACAATCAACTGAATCGTTCTCACATCAGAACGTGGAAAGATCTTGTAAATGACACGAAACCAGATCGAGTTATGCTACAAACATGTAAATGACATGAAACCATATCGTGTTATGCTACAAACATGTAAATGACATGAAACCAGATCGTGTTATGCTACAAAGTATGGAGAAGAAGCACAATGAAAGTTTCAGGCAGTATGCACATCAATTGAGGGATTTAGCCGCGCAGGTTCATCTACCTCTGGATGAGAAAGAAACAAGGAAGCTCTTCGTACACACTTTGAAGGCTCCCTTGTTTGGGCATCTGGTTGCAATTACATATAGGAACTTTTCTGATTTGGTCATGGCTAGAGAGATAATGGAAACGACCATAAAGCAAGGAAAGATAGAAGGAAGTGAGTCAAGTAAAGTACCTCCCATAAAGAAGAGAGAATGAAAGATCAACAACATCAACACTTATAACACCAGAAAAAGTGTTACGATCTCTAAATTAAAACCAACTACAATTGTATCGTCAAGTACTTCTAGATAAGATTTGAGGGAACCAAGGAAAGAAAGAGAAAATGATCATTTCGATCTTATTCTCATGACATATAAGGAGCTTTATCAATATCTTTTTGACACACATGTGGTGTCACCTTATCCAGTGGAACCTCTAAAGCCTCATACCCTAGGTGGTATGATGAAAACGCACATTATGAGTATCATGGGGGTGTTCCGAGCATGCTATTAAGAACTACCTCGCTTTTAAGAGAATTGTTCATATAATGCGCAATAGGAACTTGATTCATTTTAACAATTTAGAATCACCCAATATTGCACAGAACCCTCTACCTAATCACCAAGAAAATGGGGTAAATGCAATCACTGAGGAGAAAGGCAAGAAGGTTAGTACTAGAGTTTCTGAAGTGAAGCCACCTCTGGTTTGGGTATGGAGGTAAATGATAAATGCGGGATTTCTTGCACCGCACCCTAGCACATCAGATTGCAAAGATGATAGTCATTGATGTTATCACAACAAGAACAAACATGATGTGCAAAAATATGTCGAACTTAGAGCCTTGATCCAGGTAATGATGAACAAAAGAGAGCTAGAATTCTACGAGGAAAGCAAGGACACTCCAGAAGAGGATGTTTGTGCATCTAGAGATGTATTTAAAAGGGTATACGGTGCAGGCTTTCCGTTGATAATTACCCTAAAGGAAAGGATAGTAGATAAGGCATCAGCAAAGGTAGTGATAGTAGCACCAAAATATTTCGTTTATAAAGACAACAAACAAGTGCCTTGGAAATATGAATGCCAAATGAGATATGTAAAAAAAGATATCAATGAAGTGGGGCATTCAATTGGGAAATGCTACTCCCAAGAATCTAACTTACCATAGAGAATGCTTGATCCATTCAAAGGGGATGAATCAGTAGTGAACGAGCCAATAAAAGAAGAAGAAGGGGTGGTATTCTTAAAGTTTCTAAAGCACAACGAATATAGCTTCATGGAATAACTACATAGCTAACTAGCTCCCATTTCAATACTGGCTTTACTACTAAGTTTGGAGGCACACAAGGAGGCACTATTAAGCGTCTTGAATTAGACATTTGTTCCAAAAGACGTATCAATCAATAAGTTGGACAGACTTGTTAATAATATCTAAGCTAATAATCTTATCTCATTTTCTGATAATGATATCTCATTCGGGGGAAGAGGTCAGGCCAAAGTATTACACATTATCACTCATTGTAAGGGGTATGCTTTACCGAGTGTACTAATCAACAATGGTTACGCACTTAATGTAATGCCTTTGGTCACCCTTAAAAGGCTACCAATGGATACCTCCCACATGAGAACATACCAAAGTATAGTTCGAGCATTTGATGGGACAAAAATAGAGGTTCTTGGCAAAATTAAAATATCATTAACCATTGGGCCTATCACTTATAACATAGAATTCTTGGTGATGGACATTATGCCTTCATATAATTGCCTTTTAGGAAGGCAATGGATTCATCAAGATGGGGCAGTACCATCAACACTACACTAAAAAGTCAAGTTTGTTATTAACGGGGATCTTGTAATCATCAATGCTGAAGAAGACATAGTAACAAGCGTAACCACCAATTCCCTTTACATTGATGTGAACGAGAAAGCCCTAGAGTGTTCATTTCGCTCACTAGAGTTTGTCAATGCAATATTCGTAGATGAAGGGAGTAAGATTTCCTAGCCTAGACTCTCTTAATGCACCAAGTTGGCAATCAAGCAGACTTTGGGGAAAGGTACAAGGTTATGAAGAAGGTTCGGGAGCTCTCTACAATTAAGAATCATCCATTTTTGTCTATTGCCAAACTGGATCAGTTTGGGCTTGGATATCAAGGCAGTCATCAGCAAAATAGGAATAAGATTCAGAGGTGCCAAGAAAAAAGAAATACAAGATTGACTGGGTAAGAAATTCAATAGGAACCAATGGTTTTTCCACCTCTTCACAATACATTTAGGTCTGGTGGTTATGTTTTGAAGAGAAACAATGTTGGCCTTACCTGATCTGGAGAAAGCTCTAAAAAACTTGAATATCAATGCCATAACAATGGATGACGCTGAGGTTGTTGATAGATCTAGAATCCGTCTATTACCATAGGGATTCGTGCTTAACAACTGGATTGGTGAAGAATTACATGTGGGTTTCAAATCTCTTTCACATGAATACTCAAAATTTCCCTATTCACTTATACCCGGGGTAATAGGTGATCTTTGTAAGGGTTGATGAACTATTTTATTTATTTTTCAATAAAAGATGCAATTTTCCTTTCTATAAAACATTTTTTCCTTTCATTTCTTCTTTCATATATACATAATATATTTGTTTCTAAGTTCTATGTGGGATATTTTTCCTCTCGTATATATATATATATTTCTTCTTTCCCTCTTTTCCTTTTAGGTATTTGGATACTAATGATATGAATAATAATGATTTTGACCAAGAGATCAATTTTGAGTAGCTCAAGTGTCTAGGGGAAATTGATGAATGTGACAATGAAGAATAGTGCAACTTAACTTTCGAGTTATTAAGAATGGTGGAAAAGGAAGAAAAGCAAATATTACCCCACAAAGAGAAAATTGAAGTTTTGAATTTAGGCACTAAAGAAAAAAAGGAAGTTCAAAATGGCACAACACTTTCGTCTAAAATAAGGCAAAGCTTGATAGACTTACTCCAGGAGTACAAGGACATGTTTGCATGGTCGTACCAAATCATACATGGACTAGACACGGATATGGTATTCTATAAACTACCAATCAAGCCTGAATGCAAACCCATATAGCAGAAACTAAGGAGGATGACGCCTGAAATGCTCCTTAAGATAAAAGAAGAAGTCCAGAATCATTTTGATGTTGGCTTTCTTCAATTAGCAAAGTATCTAGAGTGGGTGGCTAATATAGTATCAATGCCAAATAATGATAGAAAAGCATGCATGTGTGTTGACTATCGAGACCTCAATAAAGCAAGTCCTAAAGACAATTCCCTGTTGCCGCACATAGATACTTTGGTGGATAACATAGCAGGAAATTTATTTTTCTCATTCATGGATGGTTTCTCAGGATACGACTAAATTAAAATGCATCCAGATGATATGGAGAAAACCACATTTGTCACAATGTATGGAACATTTTGTTACAAGGTAACGCTGTTCTGATTAAATAATGTTAGGATAACATACCAAAGAGCCATGGTAACCTTGTTCCATGACATGATGCATAAGGAGATTGAAGTTTATGTTGATGATATGATTGTCAAATCTCAAACTGAAGATGAATATATCGAATCTGAGGAAACTCTTCCAAAGACTAAGAAAATTTCAATTGAAACTGAACCCAAACAAATGCACCTTCAGGGTAACGTCTAGTAAACTGTTGGGCTTCGTTATTAGCAGAAAGGACATTGAGGTTGATCCAGACAAAGTCAAAGGCATCCATAATTTACCTCTCTATGAACACAGAAAGAAGTTCAGGGTTTCTTGGGTAGACTAAATTACATTGCTCGTTTGATATCTCAATTGACAGATAAATGCGATATGATTTTCTTTCTTCTTCAAAAGAATAGCTTTTGGGCATGGAATGTTGATTGACAACTCACATTCGATAAAAATATAGGAGTATTTGTCTCGCACTTATATTCTAATGTTTCTCATTTTGGGCAAACCCTTGTTTCTATATCTGTTTATCTTTGAGAATTCAATGGGATGTGTTTTGGGTCAACATGATGAATATGGGAGAAAGGAAAGAGCCATTTACTACCTTAGCAAGAAGTTTACTGATTGCGAGGCTAGATATCCACCCATTGAAAAGGTTTGATGCACTTTAGTCTGGGCTACATGAAGGCTCAGGCAATACATGCTATATCATATCACTTGGTTAATCTCCAAGTTGGATCCGTTAAAATTCATGATGCTTGTACCTGCTCTCTCTGGAAGGCTAGCCCGATGATATATGTTATTATCAGAATTTGACATTGAGTACATGAGTCAAAAGGTTATAAAGGGAAGTGTCATATTTAACTTCTTAGCAAGTAGAACTTTTGAAAATTATGAACCATTGGACTTTGACTTCCGAGATGAAGACTTGATGGCCATATCTTTAAAAGAATCAAGAACTATCACCTGTGATTCCTAGAAAATGTATTTCAACGGTGTTTTAAATGCATTAGGATATGGTATTGGGGCTATCTTGGTCTCACCCAAAGGAAACCATTACCCATTCACTAGCAGATTGAACTTTGATTGCACTAACAACATGATAGAATATGAAGCTTGTGTTTTAGGGATCCAAACTGCCATTGGATAGAACATAAAGACTATGCAGGTGTATGGGATTTTACCTTAGTGATTTATCAACTCTGAGGAGAATAGGAAACAAAAGATACCAAACTGGTGGAGTACAGAAAGCTCATTTTGGATCTACTTAAGAAGTTCAATGAAGTTACTTTTCATTACATTCTTAGAGAACAGAATCAGATGGCAGATGCTTTAGCTACTTTGGTAGTGTCATTTATGACTGGTGGGAAGTCTGACATGATGGCAATTGACATGCAATCATATGAGTACTTGACTCATTGTTATCACATCAAAGAAGTAACAGAAAAAAAACCCATGGTACCATGACATTTTGCAGTACATCAAAAATCAAAGCTATACAGAAAAAGCTACTGAAAATGAAAAAAGAACAATCAGAAGAATGGTAAAAATATATGTATTTGATGGAGAAATATTATACAAGAAAAGTCATGACCAAGTCTTGTTACGATGCGTGGATGCAAAAGAGGCAAAGATGATCCTAAAAGAAGTGCATAACAAAGTGTGTGGAACTCATGCAAATGGTCGTATGATGGCAAGACAAGTCATGAGATGCGGATACTTTTGGTCTACATTGGAAAGTGATTACATCAACTATACCAGACGATGTCATAAATACCAAGTCTAGGGGGATAAAATAAATGTCTCACCTCATCCTCTTCATGTGATGACGACTCCTTAGCCTTTTTCTATGTGGGGCATGGATATTATCGGAAAGATCCATCCAAAAGCTTCAAATGGTCATCAGTTTATCCTTGTGACAATCGACTACTTTACCAAATGGGTGGAAGTTGCATCATACGCTAACGTAACTCAATCCACTAATTGTAAATTCTTGAAAAATAAGATCATATGTCGATATGGTTTATCAGAAATGATCATTACCTATAATGAAACCAACTTAAACAAAAGAATGATGGACATTGCATGTGAATAATTCAACATAAAGCATCACAACTCTACTGCTTATCGACCAAAGATGAATGGAGCGGTAGAGGTAGCAAACAAAAATATCAAGAAATTTATGGAGAAAATGACTGAGGCATATAAAAACTGGCATGAAAAGTTACATTTTTCCTTGTTTTCTTATCGAACTTCGGTATGGAATTCGACTGGGGCAACCCCATTTTTATTAGCATATGGGAAGGAGGTTATGTTTCCCATTGAGGTGGAAATCCCATAACTCTGAGTTTTGTCAGAAGTAAAGCTGGATGACGCAGAATGGGCACAAAATCGATACGATCAATTGAACTTAACATATGAGAATACGTTGAAAGCCATTCACCATGGTTGACTCTACCAAAAATGAATGATTCGAGCACACAATAAGAAGGTGAGCCCAAGAGTATTCCATGAAGGAGATCTCGTGCTAAAAAAGATTTGGCCAGTTCAAAATGATTTCAAAGGAAAATGGATGAAAATTGGGAAGGACCTTATGTCGTGAAAAAGGCATTCTCCGAAGGAACATTAATCTTGACCGAAATAAACGGGCCAAAACTACCTAATCTAGTTAACTCTGATGCAGTCAAAAGATACTTCGCTTAATGGACGCCCTAAGTCGAATATTTAAAAAAAAGGAAAATGTTTAAAGTGAAAAGCTAAAATGGCACTCTAAATTAGGGAAAAAAAAGGTGGGTCCAAGGTGAAAACCCGCAAAGGGTGTCTTGAAACCAAGGGAGGATCCAAGTTGAAAACCCGAAAGGGCGGCTTGGGTAATAATCCAGGACTCGCAAACGGAAAGGTCCTTGAATCAAGGCAATAAAGCATCATGACATCCAACTATTCGGAGACTTAATAATTTGGGAGAAACTTTGCACTCTTTCAAGCATTGTCATAATCTTCGAAGTCCTATTGACAAAAGCTATACTCAAAGTCATATAACGGTGTTCCAGTTCAAAGGCGTCTACATTATCGAAATCTGGGGCAATTATTTGTCCTTTTGAATATATTCTCTTTTTAGAATGTTTGCCATGTATTTTATTTTTATTCCTCATAAATAAATATGGCCCTTTGTCCGAGAGAAATCAATTTCTTAGGATCTTGCATTGAATTTAAATAAAACTATTTATTCACTTTGGAAAATATCATTGTGTATTATTGTACAAAGACTTTTTGGTAAGTACATGTGTTTGCAAGCTGATAAGAGGTTCTTGCACAATGCTTGACATGGATATTAGTTTCGAAACTCACTAAGAAGTAAAAACGACATTGATTAAAGAACAAAATCAAATTTACAGAAGAAAATCAAGACTCCTTTGTAAAACAAAAATTTCCAAGAGGGTATCTATTTAAAATCTGTTAAGGATAAAAAAATCAAGAACCAACAATCAGATAATCAGGATTGGCAAGAGTCAAGAAACCAAGAATGACAGATAGAGATTAAGATTTCTCTCTAAAGCATAAAATCCTAAAATGAAAAATTTTGCATATGCATTTTAGTCATACTTAAGAACATTGCATCTGTAGCATTGCACACATGGGTACAATTTTGCAGATCTTTGTCAGAGTCAATTTCAATTTCATAATAGAAGATACTGAACTTGAAGAACACTCAGCTTATCGAAGCGGGATTTAACTTCACAATGAAGATATTCGGCTCAGGAGAACATTCAATTTGGACTCAACTTCACGACGAAGAATGATATCGTGCCCAAGAGATCAACTCAACTTCACAACGAAGGAGTTATCCACAACATAGTTCAACCCAATGACGAATAACTATTTCTCAACTTAGGTCGTCAAGTCAAATGTCAACTTCATGATGAAGGATATTGGACTAGAAGAAGACCCTAGATAAACTACGGTTTATCTTAACTCAACAGCAAGAAGCCACATTCCAATGCATATTTCGAGCTTAATTTCAATTTCACAGTGAAAGATATCATGCTCGAAGCATCTAAGATTGATCGACTTCACGACGAATGGGTCAACCATAATTTCAACTTCATGACGAATGATATCGTGCTCAAATTCATCCAAGATCGACTCAACTTCATGATGAAGGAGTCATCCGTAATTCAGCTCAACAACAGGGAGCCATTTTTTGTCAGAGTTTTCAAGTCGAATTTTAACTCCGCGACGGAGGATATTTGATAAAAGAGACGATTAGAACATTAAGTCGGATTTCAATTGAAATAAAAGATATCAGAATCACATGAGCAAATTCTCTCCTGGAATCCCTTCATACATAACGAAAATTTGTGTCCTTTTATCTTTCTCCTATTTTTTGTTACATAATAAATGAGCAAAGAGGGGCAGTTGTAAACACTTATTTTTGTTCGAGACTTCAAGGGTCTTTATTACATTATATAATATATATGATATATATATATATATATATATATATATATATATATATATATATAGTAATTTAAAAAATATATCATATATAATGTAGTTTTTGAAAACATATTTTTGAAAACATATAATATATAGTTTTTTAAAACGATTTTTTTAAAACATATATAATATAGTTTTTGAAAACATAGTATTTTGAAAACATATATATGGTTTTTGAAAATGGTTTTTGAAAACGTATATAATATATAATCTTTGAAAACATATTATATTGTTTTTGAAATATAATATATATTATATAGTTTTTAATACATACATATTTTTAGTATCAGTATATGTATTTTATTTTTAGTTTCCTTATATATATTTTTACTTTTATTTCATTTTATTTATTTATTTATTTATTTTTATTTAGGTCCAATAAAAGAGTCCAAAAGTCCAAAGGAAAGGTCCAAATCCGGGAAACACAACAAGAGGCCCATCTGACGCAGTTGACCAGCTGGCAAGCCCAGCAAAAGAAGCCCATCTGCCTGACCCAACAGAGGTTAGGGTTATATAAAACCTAAAGTAATAGGAACATTACAAGACTGGCAGCCGACCAACGCATAACGGTCGGCGAAAAAAATGATACATGCTAAACTAAAAGCAAATCACATCAAAATTAAGAACAACTATTTCTCGTATGTGAAGCAACAACCCGAACGAATCAGGAAACAAGGAACCCCCCCCCCCGAGATAATCTTAAATAACCACTGGCGGGAGGGGATATATAAACCCGAGAACTATCTAAGTGAGGAGGACAACGCTTGAGCAACCAAAGTAACCAAGAAAATAAAGCAAAAGCAAGCAATTGAAACAAAAAATGAAGCAAAAAACATTCGAAATAGCAAGAAAAATATAAAAAAAAATATCAAGGATTCCGTTTTAGGACTGCACAAAGGAAAACACGGTCGCGGAAAGCTAAAGGTCACTGAAAATCATAGAGGCTCATAGAAAAAGGTAAACTCGAGACTTTCATTACTAGATCTATGCCGGTGGGGATATTTTTTGGATGTTTGGGCTTCGATTTTTGGTTTAGGCCGTTGAGAGGAAGCTTTGGGGGTAGGTTTCTAGTTTTACGACCACCGATGATGGCCGGAGCGGTGGTCAACGGTGGCCCAGGCGACGAGGATGTTGTCGGCCATAGGTTGGTTAGGGGCTTGGGGGATGAAATGATTTTAGAAATGGGTTTTTTAGAAATGGGGGATGAATTGATTTTTTTGGATTTTTGGCTATTTATAGGGAGGACCAAAGGTAATTAGTAAAATTTTAAATTATTTATGCAGTCTCTATAATTTTGATGTGTAATTCATTTTGGTCATCTGTTTTAAATTTACCCTTGAATTTTAAATTAATTCAATTTAATCTATGTTTATATTTCTTATATTTTTAAAATTTACCCCCTAACTTTTTTTCTTGTAGGTTGTAATTAACATCAATTTGATCCTTGATTTTTAATTCTTTTTAGTTTTATCCGTTATTTAATTTGAATTTTCTTTTAATTCTTTTATTTATTTAATATTTTTATTTTTAACATTAATTTGATTTATTTTTAGGACAATTTTATAATTCATCAAATGTAAGTAATTCATATCAAACTTTTAAATTTTAATTTAACTTTTAATTTTTTCAATTAAGACAATCGGGAAATCAAATTGGTACCGAAAGGACAGTACAAAGGTGCTAATCCTTCCTTGATTGTAATCGACTCCTGAATCTGATTAATTTCTGGTAAAACGCATATCAGGTAAATGGTAAGGTTAGGTGTCCGATCAACCTAATTTAAAATGATCGGTGGCAGCTCTAACACATAAATTCAAGTCGGAACCCGATCCCGAGACCAATAAAAGAACGGTTACGACACACTCAATTTACACCTTGGTTGTAAATGAGCGTAATGACCCAGGATACTCATCAAATCTTTTTCGATGAACTACCATAAGGCTCTTAAAGTATGACACAAAATTAAGTGACCAATTATGTTACATGTTTCATAGGTATTAAAATGTCATGAAAATAAAGGTATAAATATCATAAATTGTATTTTTAATTTGATGAATGGAAGAATTATAAATATTAAATACTTATAAACTTATTTAATATTCAGTTTATATAAATAAGTAGTGATTTCCTAGAAATAGATTTAACTTGTATTACTCTTGTTCCCATCAGAGAGTTTTTACGACAAGAGCAAACTTATCTTCTTGGAAGATCACAACCATCTTCTCGATGATCTCCATCAGTGAATGTAGGTACTCTTCCGCAATCTAATATTCTATTCTCGATGATTTGACATGATTAGATCTTGGATTTAGATTTCATATTTATTATGATATGGTTCTATCATGCTTTTTCTTTCTGAAAGGTGAAATATGACTCCAAGAATTTAAATACACCTCAAATGATACAAAAAATGTAATTACTAATAGTCAAAGAACATATTTGAAAACCTCTGAATCAAAGTAGACAATCTAAGTTCCTCACAAACTAAAATATTGACTAGAATCATTGAAACACTTTAAACTATTCTAAATCTAAATATATTGATTAGATATGATTTAGAACACCTAAAAATGACATTTAGGATCATTTTCAACCTTCAAATTAACTGAAAACTTAGAAATCTATTTTTTGAAAAAATATTTTTTGAAATATGAAAAAGAAAGAGAAATTGAAATAATTTTCAATATATATTTTTGAGAAAAAAAGTGTTTGGGATTTTTTGAAATACATATGAGATTTTCTACTTATGAAAAATGAATTAGAATTGAAAAGAATTAAAGGTTTAGTGTATAAAACGTGTGTAGAAAATGTGATGAACATTAAATTTGTGTAATAAGGCACGAAAATCAGAGACTTTGGTAGTAAAAAAAATGTTATTATTCCTGGAGTCCTCGTGCTCGAGCACTAGTAATTTTAGGGGTACGAGCTTCGATGTGAAATGGTTGATAGTTATCTTTGAATAGATACTACCTTGTACTTACCTTTGATTAATAAAAAAATAGAATAAGTGTTATAACAAACTTTTGGAATTTTAAGGTATAGTTAGTCACCTTTGAAGACGTTGATTTCTTGATTCTTTTATAAAACAATTTATTTATCTTAATTAAAAAATTTAATAATTTTCTACAATTCTAATTTTAAGAAACTCCACTTCATTTTAAATTTTAAAATCATATTTTTTAATCAATTTTCAAATTAAACTTATTTTAGCAAAATTCATCTGATTTACAAAAAAAATCATTTTAATTCAAAAGTTATTTTTCAGAAACTAGAAAAATTTGAATCAACTAACGAAATACTTACATGATACCACTAACCTGAATTTTGGGTGTTACGTTAATCTACTTACTTATCTTATTTGACATTTTTTTAATTTTTATCAAATAAAAAAATAATATAATTATTATACATTTAAAAATCAAATATTTAAAAATATTTAAATGATTTATCGAACACACCCTAACTTGCTAAAAAAACAAAATTTAGTTTTCTTATTCACATATTAATTCATAAGTTTTCCAAGTCAATTTAATTTCCATACCCAACTAGTTAATAGATATATTATTATATCTATAATAAACATTTTAAACAAATAATATTTATTTAATATTTCATTTAAATAATATTTTAATTACCTATTAAATAAATTTCTCAAAATATATATGTGGGGAGGCTCTTTCTAGTAATGATATCAAATTTGAATCCAAATATAGATGTGGGTATACGGGCTACCACCCGTTTAGTCCGCGGGTTTTGACGGTGCGGGCTTAAACGGAGCGGTTTAAAAAGCCCGCAATCATAAATAGTTTTGAATTTTAAGGCCCGTGGCCCGTCCGTTTAACCCGCGGCCCGTTAAATAAAAATAATTTTAAATACTTTAAATGCAATAAAAAATAATGTTCTAACTTGCTACACCTTTAAAAATGATCCAGTAACTTGAAAAGGAAGGTAGCACCGTCAAAATAATAAATAATATTTAAATTTTATTTTAAATAGCCGGAAATGATTATAAAATAATATTTTTTTTAATTTTTTAATGATTAATATATATATAACGATATAATTACTTAAGCTCAAATAAAAAAAATATTCACTTATATCACTAAATTGAAAAACAAATAAAACAATAACCACATTATACTTTTATAAAACACGATTATTCAAGGCTATAATATGAAGACACAGAAATGTCTGCAAGCAGAAATTCAAACAGAAAAATTCAACAAAGTTAAACATTATACAAATCTAACAATTTTTCTTTTGTAAAAGCCTTTAAAAGTTGAAAAAGTATGTTTTCAATTTTTTCTTTTACTTTTCTTTCTTATTTTTAATCCAAATATTACATGTCATGTGATATATTATTAAAATATCACGTGACTTTTTATAATTAAAGAACGAAATGGATAACATACTTCATGAAAAAAAATAAAGGTCAAAATTAAATAAAAAATCTTTAAATACCAAAGTGATAATGATGTAAATTTAATAAGACTAAAATACTATATAAATCTTTTAACTTTTATTTTTTAAAATAAGAATAATTTGATACATTGTAAATGAAAAAAAAATCAAACAACGATAGAATTATGACAAATGCCCTAATAAATTTAAGAACTACAATGGTTATAAGTAACATCATATTTATAGGTAATTTATTTTCTTTTTCTATAAAATTCTTTAAGTTTATTTTCTCTAAAATTTTATAAATTTTAAATTAAACGGGCTATTGCGAGCTTCGCGGGCTACCCGCGGTTATACCCATTAAACCCGCGGGTTTAACGGTCTGGGCTAAAAAGCCCGTAATTTAAACGAGCTTCAGTTTTTTATGTTCAAAACCCACATGGGTCGCGGGTTAAATGGGTAGCCCGCAGACCTTAGCCCATATTCCCACCTGTATCCAAATAGCTACTAAAACTACTTATATATAAAAAAAAGTTTTTATCAAATTTTAGTATTTTCCCATGAAAATTGAGTTATTTTTTATTCACCATGTGATTGTTTATATATACTATAAAAGATGTGAGCAGTGCACTCTTATAATGGATTTTATTATTCACTTACATAATGTAAAATTCTTTGAGTTTTACATAAATTTTAGATCGTTGAATGAGTAAAAATAGATGACTAAAATTAATTACTTTTTTTCTAGTAAGTATCTTCTAATTTTCTCATTTCCTACCGTTTTTACTAAGGTCACCAATGTGTTTAATATGCAGCTTCTTCCACTTTCTTTTCTTTTAATTATTTTTCAATAATTAAAATATTGTGCTTTGGGTTGGTCAAATCAACATTAAATTTGAAATTTTCATTTTTTTTGCAGTTAGATTACCAAAATAATTTATCTCATTAGATCCTTGTTTAGCCCCACCTTATAAGAGTTTTCTTTTAAATCTAAATTTTAATTATTGGGATTTTGTGGAAATGATTTAAAGAGTTATCTTTTTTGTATTTTAACGCACTTCTTTATGGTTAAGTGAAAAAAAAAAGATTTGAATTATTACTAATTTAAGGTCCTAAATATGGGGCCGGGTGAACATGAAAGCAAAGGGAAAGAGCCAAAACTATCATCCATTATACAATGATCAAATGTTTACCGACATTCTTTTATTAAGGCAAAGTCAAGCTTTCCAAAAGGTGATTTTGCAAGATCAATGTGAATCATTTTTAAAACAGGGGTCAATAATAAAAATTGTTTCATAAAAAAGTTTTTAATTGCATGAACTAAGTGGTTTCTGTAGTAAAATAATTGTTATTATTCTTTTAGGTTCTGGGTTCGAACATCATGAATGTCAAAGATTTGAATATTTAATGTTAAATGAGTAAGAATTATCTTTGAACAAAATACTGCATTATATTTATCCCATATTAATAAAAAAAAGTTTTTAATTCGGATAAGTTCACTTGTTTCAAATATATATTTTTTAAAAGGTTCAATGAGGAATAGTAGAAAATAGTAAATGTTTCAACCAATGGTTGTTTTCATCCATGATGCATGGTGAACCGACGGTTACGAAAACAACAAATTTACATTTTTCATGATTGTTTCAACCTATTGAATTACCTCAATAAAAAATAGAAAATATCACAACAAATTTTGTGATTGAATAACATTGTCACCAATGAAATATGATTCTATATAGGTGATCGTTGATAGATTTTCTAATTCGAGTCATTACACTCTAGTTCAAACAAATTTTTACATGTATAAACTTGTAAAATTGTATATCAAAGAGGTAGTGAGACTACACGGAGTCTCTATTTCTATTATCTTAGACCAAGATCCTCACTTTGTATCTCATTTCTGAAGACTTTTATATGAGGTCTTAGACACTCGAATGCATCATAGTACCGTTTTTCATCCATAATTGGATGGAAAATTTGCAAATGACCACTCAGGTCATAGAGGATATGTTTCATGCTTATATGATCTTTTCAGAGGGCATATATGAGAAACCTCTATTATTAGTCGAATTTGTTTATAATTATAGATATCAATCCTCGATTCATAGATGTTATATTTTATTGTAATAGTCTGAATTATGAGAGAATAATTCCTTAGGTCCCGATATAATTTGGGATGTTAAAGATAAAGTTACCTTGATTCGTGATCATTGAAAGGTTTCTTTTGATAGACAATAATCCTATAGGGATCTGAAGCATATAGATATCAATAAAGTTTTTATTAAAGTATCTCTATGAAAGAAAGTTATT
Organism: Hibiscus syriacus; assembly: GCF_006381635.1. Taxonomy (NCBI): domain Eukaryota; kingdom Viridiplantae; phylum Streptophyta; class Magnoliopsida; order Malvales; family Malvaceae; genus Hibiscus; species Hibiscus syriacus. The sequence goes on along the minus strand of NW_024062828.1, from coordinate 229,778 downwards.
TGGTTCGGCTAGAAAGGAAAGTTGAATTCAAGATTTATTGACCTGTATGAAGTGATTGAAAGCATCGATTAGGTGGCTTATCAATTCGTTCTGCCTCTCGATTTGAGTTAGATTCAGGATGTCTTTCACTTATTGATGCTTCATAGGTACCGATCGGGTTCTTTTCACATCAATCAACATGCGTCTATAGAGATTCTTTCACACTTGGCCTATGAGAAAGAACAGGTTTAAATTTTGGCCCGTGAAATTAAAGAGCTTCGGAACAAGAAAATTTTACCTGCGGTATATAAAGAAATCGATTTGAAAATACTATAAAAAATTAAAATTTCATAATATTTTGGGTAAAGTATATAAATAATCCCCAAACTTTTAGCACGCTTGCAATTTGATCACCTAACTTTTGAAACTTGCATTATAGTCATCGAACTTTTATTTCGTTTTCAATTCTGCCTCTGCCGTCACCCACTGTTAGTGGGCTCTAACACCACGTTACTAGCCCCATTTTTAGCTCGATACAAGTATCTTTTACCCCATTTCAACAGTGAGCATGCTTTTCTTCTTCCCCAAATTTGAAATCATAAACCCTAAAAATCAAATTTTTCTTTCTTCAATTTGTTTTTATCAACAATTGCTAGCAATGGAGATACCACCAACTGCAATTCCACTATGTTATTACGGATTATCTATTACCGTTCGCACAACTTGGACAAATAATAATGTTGGCAGGAGATTCTTTGGGTGCGTTAATTATGGGCGTTCATTTAAAAGAAATTGTAATTTTTTATTTGGTATGATCCACCAATGAATCCACATTCATGTTCTATTATCATTGGTTTGCTAAGGAAGATGAGAGCCATGAAGAGGAGAAGAAGGATTGAGCGAGTGGTTTGGGTGATATGTTTGGGGGTTTTGTTGTTTTTACTTATGTTGGATTAAGAAAGGGCTTAAGCAAAGGATTCTTAATTGATTATGTTGGGAAGAAGGATTAAAAAAGAATTTGAAGTTCATCATGTAATTGAACTGGTTATGAACATGAATTTGAGGTTCATCAATTTGCTTATATTTTTTTTATGTTTGTGTGTTTATTTTTCCTTATGCTTGTTTATGAACATGAATTTGAAGTATTTATGAACAAAAATTTGAGGTTAATCAATTTGCCATCATGAATTTGAAATATTTTTTCTTATTTAGTTGGAACAAAAAATAATACAAAATAAAATATGAAATAACTTCTTGATTAAATATAAAAAAACAACAAATTGTAGAAGTAACATAACAATGTATAGTGTTGTACATTCAACCATTTTTTTTGTAAATTCATCAAAATATCACCATATATCGTGTATAAGTTTTTGGCAGCCATATTATACTGACTAAACCTAGACAAAAAAAATGACACAAAAGATAGCAGCTATCAAGAAGTATAAAACTGTCATATCATGGTTTCAAACTGCCAAAAAGTTTGAAAACCAAAAACATCAATTAGTCTTTGGTTTGAAATTGCTAATTGATTCTTGAGAACTTTGCATAACCATATTTTTAAATGGAGCAGGTGATTGTAGCATCCATCTAACAACTTGATTTGCAGTTGGTTCTCATTCAGATGGTGTGAGTTGCCTTCCTACCGCCTTTTTTATCTTCTTCCTTGGCTCAGTAAATGTGGATTGACTTGGCACTTGGACAATTACAGGCCTCCGAATCTGTAATAAGGAAGAAGACCATATAAGGTGTAGCTGTAAATTTATGCATCACATTTATGAACATGATATAAATCAAAAGCTTGAAAACCAACTTAAAATCAATAGAAAATTTCAACTAGACATTATATATAAAATAGGTAGAACATGCTTAGTTAAGAATGCATATATTTTCCAGTTAATTAAAATATCTATAATGAATCACTAAATAAAACACATAACCACTATTGTTGAAAACATTTTGATGTTTTGATATAAAAAATTAAATTAAATGAATTTTAAGATTTTACAAAAGATTTTTTATAACTATATTCGACTTAATTAATCGAATATCAATTTATTACTCCAAGTCTTTCAAGATCAATTTCAAACCTTACTAAATGTGTAAAATTGTTTTTATACTTAATATATTTTTGAAACAATTTTCACAAAGTATTTTGAACCAAAATCAAGCCTAAAATCAATTTTTCAAAGTGATGCACCATACATCGATGCACCATGGAATAAATTGAACATCGAATGCATTTCATGCATCGATGCACTCAGGGTTTTATGAAAACATCGAATGCATTTTATGCATCGATTCATCTCTTAGTGCACCGATGCACTAAGGGTCCAACGGTTAAAATATTTGAATGTTACACTTGATGCACCGATGCACCTAGTGTATGCATTGATACACTGACGCTCCCAACTGATTTTATTAATTATTTTCACACTTAAACTGCTCTATTGACTCCACTAATCATCCCCAACGTTCAGAATCAATTGAAGGAGTATTTAAACAAGCTTAGAAGCCATTGATCAAAACAAGAAACAACAAGCAACTAGAATCAAGAGAGAATCAAACTCATTGTTTGAGCACTTCAAGCCTATTTTTCATTCAATATTCATTTTGCTTTCAAGAACACTACTTTTACTCAATTGTATTCATTTTTGAGTGTTCTTTTCTATGTTCTAGAATTGTGTAAACATATTACCTTGTAAGGTTTTCCTTGTAAGTTTGCAAATTTGTGTATTTCTCTTTGAAAAAGAGTGTGCTCAAGAATTGGGGTATAATTCTTGAGGGAGTTGTAAGGTTACTCTTTGTCCTCAAAGGAAAGAATAAATTAGTGAATTTGTTGGAAAATCCTTAGTGTGGATAGCTAAGGTAGTGGACGTAGACTTTGGTTGAGAAAGTCGAACCACTCTAAATTGTTGTGCAATTTCTTTCAATTTTCTGCAAAAGCTTCTACCAATTTTTTAAATTGCCAATTCACCCCCTCTTGGCCGATTCCGTCGATCGATTAACTCAACAATTGGTATCAGAGCCTCACTCATTTGAAGGTTTAATCGCCTCTTGAGTCGATTCGGGAAGAGTTACATAGATTTTCAAAGTCATCAATGGTCGGTACTTCAAACTCCGACTTCGGTCTCGATTCATTGCCCATTAGCATGCCTCCTTTCTTCAATGGAGCTAATTATGTTTATTGGAAGAATATGATGATGTATTTCATTCAAACAAGTAAAATGGGAGCATGGAATATCATAGAAGATGGATACATCAAACCCTCTACTCACCTAAGGTTGTGGAGTGAATGAGAGACAAGAATGTTCCAGCTCAGCTCCAAAGCTATCCATGTTATCTTTTGTACTCTTGGACCAGATGAATACGGGAGAGTTTCATCTTTCACAACCGCCAAGGAGATATGGGACAAACTACAAGTCACTCATGAAGGCACAAACTACAAGTCACTCATGAAAATTTCAGGATGAAACCAAATGAAGATATCAAAGCTATGACGGATAGATTCTCAACGATTGTCAGTGGTCTCAAATCATATGGAGAGATCATTCCAAACGAAAGCTTGTGAGGGAATTAGTTTACTCACTTTCAAAATTATGGCAATCCAAGAAGACGGAAATCATCGAGGCTAAGAACCTAAAGTTCTTAACTCTTGAAGAGCAATCGATTCCCTCCTCACTCATGAAATGATACTTAAAGATGAGGTGGACCTCGATAAGATTGACGAGATACCAAAGGAGAAGGAGAAGAAGGAAAACATTGGAGTTGCTCTCAAATCCACAAAAAGTCGGGGCATGTCAAATATGATTGCCCATAATTGAAGAAAAAGGGTCAATCAAAGAATAAGTACAAGGCTCATGTAGCTATATGGAGCGATGAAGAAGGTTCCGATGAAGAGGAACAAGAAGTAACAAACTTGTGCTTGATGGCATTCAGGGAAGATTCTAAGGTAACCTCAAACTCATTTGAATTAGATGATTTATCTTATGATGAGTTATTAGAGGAATATAATGGGTTGGCTTCGGATTATGAGAAATTGTTTTTAAAATATAAAAATGATGTTTCAAAATTGAAAAATGAAAATAAGCTCATATCCAAGACCAAAAATGATTTTGAAAGTAAAATTAGTGATTTGCAAATCAAACTAGAAGAGTTTGAAAATAAAAATTTAGATTTGCAAAATTTAATTTCAAAGGTCAATGATGATCATCAAAAGAAAATTGATGGTCTTAAAACATCTTTTGATAAAGTTGGAACAAAACGTTTTGAAAAAGGGGAAAATTCAAAAACCAACTTTGTTAGAAAAAGTTTTAAAAACTACAATCATAGATGTCCCCGAAGAACCTCTAATACAAAAATCGTTAGAAGTATATGGGTTCCTAAAGGGCTCATTACTACTAAAGAAAAGGATATCCTACACAAATGGATACCTAAGGGGACTAGGATTTTGGAAACGAATGAATATGGACCCAAAAGAATTTGGGTACCAAAAATCAAAAATTAATCTATGTTTGTAGGAAAAGGAGCATTGCTACAAGGCACGGGAAACAAATTCAAACTCATGGTACCTTGATAGTGGATGCTCAAGACATATGACCGGAGAAAAAAGTCGGTTCATAGAGCTCAACGCCAAAAATGGAGGAGAAGTGACTTTTGGTGATGATTCAAAAGGTCACATTAAAGTTATAGGTACTATAGGTAATACCTCTTCCATACAAATTAAGAATGTTTTATATGTGAATGGATTAAAGCATAATCTATTGAGTATTAGTCAATTGTGTGATAAGGGATTCAATTTTATGTTTGATATTAATGGTTGTAAAGTCATTGACATTTCATCTAATCGGATTATGCTTGTTGGTCATAGAATAGGAAACATATACATGGTGCATTTAGACTCTATTGATATGACTAATTTATGCCTATTTGCTAAGGATGAGCATGATAGTTGGTTATGGCATATGAGACTAGGACATGCTAGTATGACTGTTTTGCAACGGCTAATTCAAGGAAATTTAGTTCGAGGGTTGCCTAAACTAAAATTTGATAATGATAAAATATGTGATGCTTGTGCTAAAGGAAAACAAAAGCGAGTTTCTTTTAAATCCATTAATGATGTATCAACTAGTAGAGTATTACAATTGATCCATATAGATCTTTTTGGGTCAACTAGAACTACTAGCTTGGGTGGAAAACAATATGCATTTGTCTTGATAGATGACTATTCTAGATATACTTGTGTTCTATTTTTAATTACTAAAGATGAAGCATTAGAACATTTCATCACATTTTCAAAAATAATCCAAAATGAAAAAGGTTACTCTATAACTAGTGTTAGGAGTGATCATGACACTGAATTTGAAAATCTTGGATTTACTGAGTTTTGTAATTCTAATGGTATTAGCCATAATTTTTCAGCACCTAGAACCCCTCAACAAAATGGAGTTGTTGAGAGGAAAAATCAAACTTTAGAAGAAATGGCTAGAACCATGCTTTGTGAAAACAATTTGCCAAAATATTTTTGGGCGAAAGCCACAAATACCGCTTGTTATATTGTAAATCGAGTAATGATTAGGCCAAATTTAAAGAAAACTCCATATGAAATTTTCAAAAATAAAAAGCCTAACATTAGATATTTTCATCATTTTGGATGTAAATGTTTTATTTTAAACAATAGTAAAGAAAACCTTGGCAATTTTGTTGCTAAAAGTGATGAAGGAATTTTTCTGGGTTATTCCTTAAATTCTAAAGCTTATCGAGTATTTAATAAAAGAACTTTAGTTGTAGAATAGTCTATACATGTTGTTTTCGATGATAATCCCCTTCCGAGGAAGGATTCTTATGTGAATGAGGATGTAGGCATTATAAATATAAATGACGTTGGACATGATGTTGGAGAACCATCATCAAAGGAAGAAACGAAAGATGAGAAAACTCAAGATCCTCTCGAGAATCCAACCATTGAAGAAAGGGAAGTATCTTACCCAATGGAATACAACTATGTCAAGAATGGGGAGATTATAGGTGATCCATCCAAAGGGGTAACAACTCGATCTTCTCTTAGAAATATTTATAATTATGTTGCATTTATCTCATGCATAGAGCCTAAGAATATTAAAGAAGCATTAAATGATGAACATTGGATTATGGCTATGCAAAAAGAGTTAAATCAATTTGAGAGAAGTAAAGTATGGACATTAGTTGAAAGGCATAGTAATAAATCTACTGTAGGAACTAGATGGGTATTTAGGAATAAGCTTGATGAAAGTGATAATATAGTGAGAAACAAGGCTAGACTTGTTTATCAAGGGTATACTCAAGAAGAGGGCATAGACTATGATGAAACATACGCTCCGGTAGCTAGGATGGAAGCAATTAGAATGTTATTAGCATTTGCATTTTTTCATGAATTTAAATTATATCAAATGGATGTTAAAAGTGCATTTTTAAATGGTTTTATAAAAGAAGAAGTGTATGTGGAACAACCTCCTGGTTTTGAAGATTTAAAATTTCCAAATCATGTTCTTAAATTGACAAAAAGCACTTTATGGTTTAAAACAAGCCCCTAGAGCTTGTATGAAAGATTGTCAAAATTTTTAATTGAAAAAGGTTTTTCCAAAGGGAAGGTTGACACTACATTGTTTTTAAAGCATAAAGGTAAAGATTTATTAGTAGTTCAAATTTATGTTGATGATATAATATTTGGTTCTACTAATGTTGTTCTTTGCCAAGAATTTTCTAAGCTAATGCAAAATGAATTCGAGATGAGCATGATGGGGGAGCTCTCATTTTTCTTGGGACTCCAAATCAAGCAAAGAAAAGATGGCATCTTCATCAATCAAGCTAAGTACATCAAAGATATGCTCAAGAAGTTTGGACTGGAAAATGGGAAACCTCATGACACTCCAATGAGCTCATCAACAAAGCTTGACATAGATGAAGGAGGTAAATGTGTGGATGTTAAATTATATAGGTCAATGATCGGTTCTTTGCTTTATCTAACTCTAAGTAGACCAGACATTATGTTTAGTGTTTGTTTAGGTGCTAGATTTCAATCATGCCCTAAGGAATCACATTTACTAGCTGTTAAGAGAATCTTTAGATACCTTAAGGACACTCCTAGTTTAGGACTTTGGTATCCTAGAGACTCTAGCTTTAGCTTGCATGCCTTTTCTGATGCGGATTATGGAGGATGCAAATTAGATGGGAAAAGCACCTCCGGTACTTGCCAATTCCTTGGAAATATATTGATTTCTTGGTTTTCAAAGAAACAAAATTGTGTTGCATTATCTACCACTGAAGCGGAATACATTTCAGACAGTAGTTGTTGTGCACAAGTTTTATGGATGAAACAACAACTTTTTTATTATGGAATTGAAGTAGGTACCATTCCTATCAAGTGTGACAATACTAGTTCTATTTTGTCTCACTAAATATCCCATCCAACACTCTAGAACTAAGCACATTGAAATAAGACATCACTTCATTAGAGACCATGTCACTAAGGAAAATGTAGTTCTAGAATTTGTTGATACTTTGCACCAATTAGCAGATATCTTTACAAAACCTTTAGACAAAGAAAGATTTTGGACACTTAGGAGAGAATTAGGTTTAACTGACCTATCTTCACTTAGTGTTTAAAATAATTTTAGCACTTTTAAAAAAATGTTTATAATAATATTTTTTTATTGCATTCTTTACTATTAGTTAGGGGGAGTTTATTTTCTTTGGTGAAAATTAATGTTATGTTCAAATGTAGTTTAAGGATTAAATTGATTGATTGAACATGATTAATTTTCAATATATGAGTTGCCAATACCACTAGAGCTAATTAATTTAGCATTTTGAGTGTTTAAAACGGATTTTTGACATTTTTGTGCTTAATGCATTGATACACCTAACAGTGCATCGATGCATCCCCTTGAATGTGCATCGATACACCATGAAGGTGCACCGATGCACGCCTTGAATGTGCATCGATGCACAAGGCCATGCATCGATGCATCCATCGGGTTTTGGTTAAAAAAACCTGGTTCTTTTCTTTGTTTCAAAACCCTCAAAACACTCCCTTGACGCCTCTCTCTCTCTAATTTCTCCTCTTACTCAAAATAAACGAAAATTTGTCAGAATCTTTGAGCTTTTCGTCTCTATATCCTGCTACTATCATTAAATCGTGCAACACAACATCTCATTCTCATCAATCCGAAATTTTCACGGTATTTTTCTAAAAATACTTCTAGTTTATCATATTTTGATCTTAGGACTAGTTTTAATTAGTTCTAGGATGAACATTATATCGGGCATTGATTGTTTGATGATTTCAAACTAGATTTTACAACCAATTTCATCAAAAACTCACAAATTTTCAAAGAATTTTTTAATTTTTGAAATTAAAAAAAATCGAAAATATGAATTTAATTTTAAAATTTGATGTTTTTTATTTAATTATGTTGTTTTCATGAAAACTATACATATTATGATTTTTCAAAAATTATTTTCAAATAGTTTTCAAAACCTTGCCCATTAGGATTCAGTTTAGAGAACCTTGAAATATTGAGGACTCAATTGAGTTTTGGGATTGATTATTGTGCATACATGTGTTTCAAATTGCAGGTTTCATTCCTTATTCCGATACCTTAACCATGTCCAATCCTAAACGTCCTAGGACTTCATCAATTCGTTCAACCTGACCTCTTAATTCCGTTCCTCCTCCACCTAATAGTCTTATAGGATCCTGTTTGAATATGCCTGAACGTCGTAGAGACGACTTGTATCATAGATACATGGTGTCTTTCCAATCTTATAGAATCCGGGAAGAGCGTATTCCTTCTCTTCAAGTCATGATAGATATTGACTTCGAATACCTTCCGATTCTTAAAACATAGAAGTTTGATAAAATGTTTCATCTCAAACCTATCGTCTATCATCAGTTAGTCCGCATTTTGTACTCTAATGCGGTATGCATTCAAAACCAAACTTAATGTGGGACTATAGCAATTAGATCCTATCTTTTAGGCCAATATATTAATATTGACCCCGAGACTATAATTTTCCATTTTGGGCTAGATGATGATGGGTTATATAATGAGAATAAAATTGTGGAATATCCCTATATTCCAAACTCTAGTGTTAGTACTCTACGATCTCATCACGATCGTTTTCTTCATTTGATGATCTCTTGGTGGTTTAGACCATCCGGAGGTAGGTACTCCACTCTTCATGCTAGGGATTTATGGTGGATGCACTGTATCAAGAATAAGAACAAAATAAATCTGCCCCACATTATATTTAGTCAACTAGTGGATATCATAAACATTGTTCCTTCAAAACATGTCGAAACATTAGTTTATGGATGTCTTATTACTAACCTTTTTATCAAACTCGGTCTAAACGTCTCTCTCGACAATCACATTCCTCTCCAAAACCCAATCAATCTCATTTCATTGAAGAAAGCGGATTGGAAACAAGATGAGGAAATCGGTCTTTGGGTCTTTCGACCCGGTAAGCAAACTCCAGGAGCGAGTTCTTCACGAGCTGCTCGTAGCTACTCTCATGCTCCTCCTCCTCCTCCAGCAATGGCTGCAGACGATGATCCAAAATTTCAGTAGCTTATGCAAGATATTGACGATCACGTACCAGATGATGAGCCTGCACTGGAACAAGCTCCACAAGAGGATCAAGTGCCTCCATATTTTCGTTCATTTTTGGAGACATTTGATCTACGATATGCTTTCATCGAATCCCACTTGATTGCTACCCATGAAGTGGTAAATCATCGCTTAGACACTTTGGAAGCTCGACAGATGGAGTTTCAAAGGGAGATTCTTGCACGTATGGATGCTCTTACTCTTGAGATGCAAGCACGATTTCCTCCTCCTCCTCCCGATCCTTCTATGGACGAGTAGACTTTGTTTTGTTTTTGGAACAACTTAGAACTTTAATTGTTAAAACATTTTGAATGCTTTGGGATTGTTTTCTTTAGTTTGATGTTTGTTTGGATTTATGATTTACATGTTTGGATATTTAAGCTTATTATTTATATTTGGTTTGGTTTTAACGTTCAATTTGAGCTTAATGTTTATTAATTTTTGCATCATTAGACATATATGACCAATTATCCTTTACATGTTTATGAATATTGTTTATGAAAACTAATGGCTAATCTCTCTTTTGATTGTGATCTTGGCAGCTTAATCTTATTTGCTTATAATCAATTGGCTATATTTTTCAAAACCTTGTTTAAAACATTTCAGAGTCTTTTTGATTTAACAAAAAGGGGGAGAAGTGTTAGAGTAAGGGGGAGTAATTTCAAACTTGATTTCAAAATTTATTTTCAAAATCTTAAAATTACACAAATGTTTTGTTATATCAAAAAGGGGGAGATTGTTGAAAATAAATTTTGAAATCAAGTTTGAAATTACTCTCCCTTACTCTAACACTTCTCCCCTTTAGCACTTTTACAAAAGATTACTAAATGTGTAAAATTGTGTTTTATACTTAATATATTTTTGAAACAATTTTCACAAAGTATTTTGAACCAAAATCAAGCCTCAAATCAATTTTTCAAAGTGATGCACCGATGCATGCATCGATGCACTATGGAATAAATTGAACATCGAATGCATTTCACGCATTGATGCACATACCATGCATCGATGCACTCAGGGTTTTATAAAAACATCAAATGCATTTGATGCATCGATGCATGGTTGGGGCATCGATGTTCAATCAATCAATTTAATCCTTAAACTACATTTGAACATAAAATTAATTTTCACCAAAGAACATAAACTCCCCCTAACTAATAGCAAAGAATGCAATAAAAAATATTATTATAAGCATTTTTTATTTATTTTTAAGAGTTCTAAAATTATTTTAAACACTAAGTGAAGATAGGTCAGTTAAACCTAATTCTCTCCTAAGTGTCCAAAATCTTTCTTTGTCTAAAGGTTTTGTAAAGATATCCACTATTTGGTGCAAAGTATCAACAAATTCTAGAACTACATCTTCCTTAGTGACATGGTCTCTAATGAAGTGATGTCTTATTTCAATGTGCTTAGTTCAAGAGTGTTGGATGGGATTTTTAGTACGACAAATAACACTAGTATTGTCACACTTGATAGGAATGGTACCTACTTCAATTCCATAATCAAAAAGTTGTTGTTTCATCCATAAAACTTGTGCATAACAACTATCGGCTGAAATGTATTCCGCTTCAGTGGTAGATAATGCAACACAATTTTGTTTCTTTGAAAACCAAGAAATCAACATATTTCCAAGGAATTGGCAAGTACCATAGGTGTTTTTTCTATCTAATTTGCATCCTCCATAATCCGCATCAGAAAAGGTATGCAAGCTAAAGCTAGAGCCTCTAGGACACCAAAGTCCTAAACTAGGAGTGTCCTTAAGGTATCTAAAGATTCTCTTAACAGCTAGTAAATATGATTCCTTAGAGCATGATTGAAATCTAGCATATAAGAAAACACTAAACATAATGTACGGTCTACTTGTAGTTAGATAAAGCAAAGAACCAATCATTGACCTATATAATTTAACATCCACACATTTACCACCTTCATCTATGTCAAGCTTTGTTGATGAGCTCATTGGAGTGTCATGAGGTTTCCCATTTTCTAGTCCAAACTTCTTGAGCATATCTTTGACGTACTTAGCTTGATTGATGAAGATGTCATCTTTTTTTTTGCTTGATTTAGAGTCCCAAGAAAAATGAGAGCTCCCCCATCATGCTCATCTCGAATTCACTTTGCATTAGCTTAGAAAATTCTTGGCAAAGAACATCATTAATAGAACCAAATATTATATCATCAATATAAATTTGAACTACTAATAAATCTTTACCTTTATGCTGTAAAAACAATGTAGTGTCAACCTTCCCTTTGGAAAAACATTTTTCAATTAAAAAATTTGACAATCTTTCATACCAAGCTCTAGGGGCTTGTTTTAAACCATAAAGTGTTTTTGTCAATTTAAGAACATGATTTGGAAATTTTAAATTTTCAAAACCAGGAGGTTGTTCCACATACACTTCTTCTTTTATAAAACCATTTAAAAATGCACTTTTAACATCCATTTGATATAATTTAAATTCATGAAAACATGCAAATGCTAATAGCATTCTAATTTCTTCCATCCTAGCTACGGGAGCGTATGTTTCATCATAGTCTATGCCCTCTTCTTTAGTATACCCTTAAGCAACTAGTTTAGTCTTTTTTCTCACTATATTACCACTTTCATCAAGCTTATTCCTAAATACCCATATAGTACCTACAATAGATTTATTACTAGGCCTTTCAACTAATGTCCATACTTTACTTCTCTCAAATTGATTTAACTCTTCTTGCATAGCCATAATCCAATGTTCATCATTTAATGCTTCTTTAATATTCTTAGGCTCTATGCATGAGATAAATGCAACATAGTTACAAATATTTCTAAGAGAAGATCGAGTTGTTACCCCTTTGGATGGATCACCTATAATCTCACCATCCTTGATATAGTTGTATTCCCTTGGGTAAGATACTTCCCTTTCTTCAATGGTTCTTGAGTTTCCTCATCTTTCGTTTCATCCTTTGATGATGGTTCTCAAACGTCATGTCTAACGTCATTTATATTTATAATGTCTACATCATCATTCACACAAGAATCCTTCCTCGGAAGGGGATTATCATCGAAAACAACATGTATAGACTCTTCTACAACTAAAGTTCTTTTATTAAATACTCGATAAGCTTTAGAATTTAAGGAATAACCCAGAAAATTTCCTTCATCACTTTTAGCTTCAAATTTGCCAAGGTTTTATTTACCATTGTTTAAAACAAAACATTTACATCCAAAAATGATAAAAATAGCTAATGTTAGGCTTTTTATTTTTTGAAAATTTTATATGGAGTTTTCTTTAAAATCAGCCTAATCATTACTCGATTTACAACATAACAAGCGGTATTTGTGGCTTCCGCCCAAAAATATTTTGGCAAATTGTTTTCACAAAGCATGGTTCTAGCCATTTCTTCTAAAGTTCAATTTTTTCTCTCAATAACTCCATTTTGTTGAGGGGTTCTAGGTGCTGAAAAATTATGGCTAATACCATTAGAATTACAAAACTCAATAAATCCAAGATTTTCAAATTCAGTGTCATGATCACTCATAACACTAGTTATAGAGTAACCTTTTTCATTTTGGATTATTTTTGAAAATGAAATGAAATGTTCTAATGCTTCATCTTTAGTACTTAAAAATAGAACCCAAGTATATTTAGAATAGTCATCTACCAAGACAAATGCATATTGTTTTCCACCCAAGCTAGTAGTTCTAGTTGGCCCAAAAAGATCTATATGGATCAATTGTAATACTCTACTAGTTGATACATCATTAATGGATTTAAAAGAAACTCGCTTTTGTTTTCCTTTAGCACAAGCATCACAGATTTTATCATTATCAAATTTTACTTTACGCAACCCTCGACCTAATTTCCTTGAATTAACCATTGCAAAACACTCATAATAGCATGTCCTAGTCTCCTATGCCATAACCAACTATCATGCTCATCCTTAGCAACTAGGCATAAATTAGTCATATCAATAGAGTCTAAATGCACCATGTATATGTTTCCTATTCTATGACCAACAAGCATAATTCGATTAGATGCAATGTCAATGACTTTACAACCATTAATATCAAGTATGACATTTAATCCCTTATCACACAATTGACTAATACTCAATAGATTATGCTTTAATACATTCACATATAAAACAATATTAATTTGTATGGAAGAGGTATTACCTATAGTACCTAAACCTTCAATGTGACCTTTTGAATCATCACCAAAAGTCATTTCTCCTCCATTTTTGGCGTTGAGCTCTATGAACCGGCTTTTGTCTCCGGTCATATGTCTTTACCATCCACTATCAAGGTACCATGAGTTTGAATTTGTTTCTCGTGCCTTGTAGCAATGCTTCTTTTCCTACAAACATAGAATAATTTTTTATTTTTGGTACCCAAATTCTTTTGGGTCCATATTCATTAGTTTCCAAAATCCTAGTCCCCTTAGGTATCCATTTGTGTAGGATATCATTATCTTTAGAAGTAATGAGTCCTTTAGGAACCCATATACTTCTAAAGATTTTTCCATTAGAGGTTCTTCAGGGACCTCTATGATTGTAGTTTTTAAAACTTTTTCTAACAAAGTTGGTTTTTGAATTTTCCCCTTTTTCAAAACGTTCTGTTCCAACTTTATCAAAAGAAGTTTTAAGATCATCAATTTTCTTTTGATGATCATCATTGACCTTTGAAAGTAAATTTTGCAAATCTAAATTTTTCTTTTCAAACTCTTCTAGTTTGATTTGCAAATCACTAATTTTACTTTCAAAATCATTGTTGGTCTTGGATATGAGCTTATTTTCATTTTTCAATTTTGAAACATCATTTTTATATTTTAAAAATAATTTCTCATAATCTGAAACCAACCCATTATATTCCTCTAATAACTCATCATAAGATAAATCAGCTAATTCAAATGAGTTAGAGGTTACCTTAGAATCTTCCCTGAATATCATCAAGCACAAGTTTACTACTTCTTGTTCCTCTTCATCGAAACCTTCTTCATCGCTCCATGTAGCCATATGAGCCTCGTGCTTATTCTTTGATTGACCCTTTCTCTTCAATTATGGGCAATCTATTTGACATGCCCCGACTTTTTGCATTTATAGAAAATGATAGGGTCCTTCTCTTTTGGTTAATTTTTGAGGCCTTCATTTCATTTGAATTTTCTTCCTCGGTACGGTCTCATCATTTTTCTGAATCGTTTGGCAAACAATGTCATTTCCTCGTCATCGTCATCTTCATCCGAATCACTCTCATCTTTTATGGATTTGAGAGTAACTCCAATTTTTTTCTTCTTCTCCTTCTCCTTTGGTGTCTCGTCAATCTTATCGAGGTCCACCTCATCTTCGAGAAGCATTTCATGAGTGAGGAGGGAACCGATTAGCTCTTCAAGAGTTAAGGACTTTAGGTTCTTAGCCTCGATGATTGTCGTCTTCTTGGATTGCCAAAAGTGAGTAAACTAATTTTCTCACAAGCTTTTCGTTTGGAATGATCTCTTCATATGATTTGAGACCATTGACAATCGTTGAGAATCTATCCGTCATAGTTTTAATATCTTCATTTGGTTTCATCCTGAAATTTTCATAGCTATGTGTTAGAAGATTAATTTTAGATTCTTTTACCTCGTCTGTGCCTTCATGAGTGACTTGTAGTTTGTCCCATATCTCCTTAGCGGTTGTGCAAGATGAAACTCTCACGTATTCATCTGGTCCAAGAGCACAAAAGATAATATGGATAGCTTTGGAGTTGAGCTGGAACATTCTTGTCTCTCCTTCACTCCACAACTTTGGGTGAGTGGAGGGTTTAATATATCCATCTTCTATGATATTCCATGCTCCTATGTCACTTACTTGAATGAAATGCATCATCTTGTTCTTCCAATAAGCATAATTAGCTCCATTGAAGAAAGGAGGTTTGTTAACAGGCAATGAATCGAGACCAAAGTCGGAGTTTGAAGTGTCGACCATTGATGACTTTGAAAATCAATGTAACTCTTCCCGAATCGACTCAAAAGGTGATTAAACCTTCAAATAAGTGAGGCTCTGATACCAATTGTTGAGTTAATCGATCGACGGAATCGGCCAAGAGGGGGGTGAATTGACAGTTTAAAAAATTGGTGGAAGCTTTTGCAGAAAATTGAAAGAAATTGCACAGCGATTTAGAGTGGTTCGACTTTCTCAACCAAAGTCTACGTCCACTACCTTAACTATCCACACTAAGGATTTTCCAATAAATTCACTAATTTGTTCTTTCTTTTGAGGACAAAGAGTAACTTTACAACTCCCTCAAGAATTATACCCCAATTATTGAGCACACTCTTTTTCAAAGAGAAATACACAAATTTGCAAACTAACAAGGAAAACCTCACAAGCCAATATGTTTTCACAATTCTAGAACAAAGAAAAGAACACTAAAAAATGAATACAATTGAGTACAAGTAGGTTTCTTGAAAGAAAAATGAATATTGAATGAAAAATTGGCTTGAAGTGCTCAAACAATGAGTTTGATGCTTTCTCTTTGATTATCTCTTGATTCTAGTTGCTTGTTGTTTCTTGTTTTGATCAATGGCTTTTAAGCTTGTACTCGATTGTTTGAGCACTTCAAGCGTAAAATTGAAGAGAAAACAACAAGAACAAATTCAAATATTCAAGTGCATATTTTTCAAATATTTTGAAAAATAAGCTTGTACTCAATTGTTTGAGCACTTCAAGCGTACAATTGATCACTTCAGTATTTAAACAATCTTAGAAGCCATTGATCAAAACAAGAAACAAAAAGCAAATAGAATCAAGAGAGAATCAAAGAGAAATCATCAAACTCATTGTTTGAGCACTTCAAGCTTATTTTTCATTCAATATTCATTTTGCTTTCAAGAACAATACTTGTACTCAATTGTATTCATTTTTTAGTGTTCTTTTCTTTGTTCTAGAATTGTGCAAACATATTGCCTTGTGAGGTTTTCATTATAAGTTTGTAAATTTGTGTATTTCTCTTTGAAAAATAGTGTGCTCAAGAATTGGGGTATAATTCTTGAGGGGGTTGTAAGGTTACTCTTTGTCCTCAAAAGAAAGAAGAAATTAGTGAATTTGTTGGAAAATCATTAGTGTGGATAGCTAAGGTAGTGGACGTAGACTTTGGTTGAGAAAGTCGAACCACTCTAAATCGCTGTGCAATTTCTTTCAATTTTCTGCAAAAGCTTCCACCAATTTTTTAAATTGTCAATTCACACCCCCTTGGTCGATTCCGTCGATCGAATAACTCAACAACTATCATCCTCTATATCATTCACTTCAAATCTCAACTAAGCAAATGAAAGAAAATAAAGAACATCTACATTTCATAAATGTGTGCATTATAAGTTAGAGGAAATAATAGATAAAGTAATATTGAGTCTAATAAATAGTCACAGAGAGTTTTGGTACTCTAGTAGCTGTTGGATATAGAGGTAGAGAAATTGTTGGTGGGGCAGTTGGTGGTGCAGCAGTTGAAGATGATCGATATGTTGGAGGTTGACCAGTTTAAAATGATCGATTTGCTGGATGTGCTGGAGTTGAAGTTGCTCGATATGCTATTGTTAAAGGTGTTGGAGTAGTTTCAGATGGCCTAGTGGGACTTGTTGGAAGTGTAAGAGGTGCACTTGTTATAGGTATTGTAAAAAGTGGTGTGTTGAGCCTCGAATTGCCTCTCACCTGACGTCTACATGCCCTTATATTGTGGTATGTTTTACCACATTTCTTGCACTTAATTTATAGGGTCCTTTGCCCCCTAGGACCACTTTCTGATTCATTAGCAATCTTTCTCCTTTGTTTCTTAGGTCTACCAGGTGCCCCCTCTGAACTGAAGGAAGTATTGGCTCTATTGATGGGATTGGTTCCCACTGATTTATTCCTCTGATAAGGTAGATAAAATTGGAGTAGATTTGGATTTGAGTTGACCTATGATAGTAGTTCTCAACATAGTTCTCTGGCCTCTCTTGAATTAATAGCATCACTGAGACAACATGTGAACATGGGATCCTTGTTGACAAAAAAATATTTTAGCTAAAAACAATAAATATGTAGTAGTAATTGCATACTAAAGTAATACTTGTAAGATCTCATTTCCTACAAGAACAATCTTTAGCTTCTAGATCTACCACAAGTTAATCAGATGAGCCAAATGCAACTTCATATCTTGGACCCCCAACATGTGATGGCCAACACTTTTATGACAAATTAAACACCAAAAATCAGTATACAACTTGTCAATTTAAGACATAATAAACCAGTATACATAACAACATGTCAAATACCTAATAACTTACCAAATTAATGTGCCTACCTTCTTTTGAATTTTAGGACACAATAAACCAGTATGCTTCTGAATTGATTCTCCCTTTTGAATATTAGGTTTTGTAATGGATGTTGTGGGAATTGATGAAAATGATTGCATTTATCCCATAGCAGTGGCTTCTGTTGAATCTGAAAATCGAGATAGTTGGAAATAGTCCCTACAATTACTGCCAAATGACTTGGACATAGTTAGTTCTCATCATGTGACATTTATGTCTAATAAACAAAAGGTGTAAACACTTTTGACTTTGTATAAGCACTGTTTTTTTTTTACAAGTTGTAATATTTTTTATTCAAACTGATCTAAATTATGTATTGTATTTTGACAGGGACTTGTTGACTCTATTCTTGAATTATTTCCTAATGTTGAATACAAAACTTATGTTAGGCATTTATATTCTAATTTCAAGAATGTTGAGGGCTATAAAGGAAAAGCATTGAAAGATGCTGTATGGAAAGCGACAAGGGTAACTATTGTATGGGAAAATAAAAATAGTGTCTGAATAAAAAACAGTCCCTGTCAAAATATAATACATAATTTAGATCAGTCTAAATAAAAAAATATTACAACTTGTTAAAAAAACAATGCTTATACAAAGTCAAAAGTGTTTATACCTTTTGTTTATCATACATAAATGTCACATGATGAGAATTAACTATATCCAAGTCATTTGACAGTAATTGTAGGGACTATTGCCAACTATCTCGATTTTCAGATTCAACAAAAGCCACTGCTATGGGATAAATGCAATCATTTGCATCAATTCCCACATCATCCATTACAAAATCTAAAATTCAAAAGGGAGAATCAATTCAGAAGTATACTGGTTTATTGTGTCCTAAAATTCAAAAGAATGTGGACACATTAATTGGGCAAGCTATTAGGTATTTGACATGTTGTTATGTATATGGATTTATTGTATCTTAAATTGACAAGTTGTGTACTGATTTATTGTGTTTAATTTATCTTAAAGGTGTTGGCCATCACATGCTGGGGTTCAAGATATGAAGTTGTCTTTGGCTCATCCGATCAACATGTGGTATATCTAGAAGTTAAAGATTGTTCTTGTAGGAAATGAGGTCTTACATTTATTACTTTAGCATGAAATTACTGCTACATATTTATTGTTTCTATATAAAAAAATTGTCAACAGGGATCTCATGTTGTCTTAGTGATGCTATTAATTCAAGAGAGGCCAGAGAACTATGCTGAGAAATGCTATCATAGGTCAACTCAAATCCAACTCTACTCCAATTTTATCTACCCTGTCAGAGAAACAAATAAGTGGAAACCAATCCCATCAATGGAGCCAGTACTTTCTGTAGTTCAAAGGAGGCCACCTGGTAGACCTAAGAAACAAAGGAGAAAGGTTGTTGATGAATCAAAAAGTGGTCCTAGTAGAGGGCAAAGGACCCTAGAAATTAAGTGCAATAAATGTAGTAAAGCAGGCCATAATATAAGGACATGTAAAGGTCAGGTGAGAGGCAATTCGAGGCTCAACACACCACTTTTTGCAACACCTAAAGCAAGTGCACCTCTCACATCTCCAACAAGTCCCACTAGGTCATCTAAAACTGCTCCAGTACCTTTAACAACAACACATCGAGTAACTTCAACTCCAACACGTCCAATAAATAGATTATTTTAAACTGGTCAACCTCCAACACATCGATCATCGTCAACTACTCCACCATTATATCCAACAGCTACTAAAGTACTAAAACTCTCTGTGAGTATTTATTAGACTCAATATTACTTTATTTATTATTTCCTCTAACTTATAATGCATACATTTCTAAAATGTGAAGATTCTTTATTTTCTTTCATTTGCTTAGTTGAGATTTGAAGTGAATGATATAAAGGATGATAGTGGTTATGTCTTTTATTTAGTGATTTTTCTATAAAAACATATAAACATTTACTTATCTAGAATAGTTCATATAAAGTAATATAATATTAATATTCAACTTTCTATTAATGTACGTTTGACGTAATAATAATATATATTGTACTTTAAAAAAATCGAGTTCAAATCTTTGCTGACAGTGTTAGAAAGAGTAATTAAAATTTTTTAATATGGATAGTATGAACATTATTATTGTATTGCATAATTTAAGTAGATATTATTTTTTATTTGAACTTTTATTTATCTTTCTAATATCAATTTTAGATTTGTACTGATTATTTCTTATATATTAACTAAACATATTCGGCATATTTTATATAGAATGTCTAATTGAAATTTTCTATTGATTTTAAGTTGTTTTTCAAGCTTTTGATTTATATCAGGTTCATAAATGTGATGCATAAATTTATAGCTACACCTTATGTGGTCTTCTTCCTTATTACAAATACGGAGGCCTGCAACTGTCTAAGTGCCAAGTCAGTCCACATTTACTGGGCCAAGGAAGAAGATTAAAAAGGCAACTCGCACCATCTGAACAACAACCAAATGCATATCAAGTTGTTAGATGGATGTTGCAATCACCTGCTCCATCTAAAAATATGGTTATGCAGAGTTCTCAAAAATCAATTAATAGTTTACAACCAAAGACTAATTGATGTTTTTGGTTTTCATACTTTTTGATAGTTTGAAACCATGATATGGCAGTTTCATACTTCTTGATGGTTGCTATTTTTTGTTTCATTTTTTGTCTAGGTTTTTTCAGTATGATATGACTACCAAAAACTTAACCTAGGATATATGGTGACATTTTGATGTATTTATAGAAAAATGGTTGAATGTACAACATTATACATTGTTATGTTACTTCTACAATTTGTTGTTTTTTTTATATTTAATCAATAATTTTATTTTGTATTATTTTTTGTTCCAACTAAATAAGAAAAAATATTTCAAATTCATGATGGAAAATTGATGAACCTCAAATTTTTTTTTTCATAAATACTTCAAAATCATGTTCATAAACAAGCATAAGAAAAAATAAACACACAAACATAAAAAATATAAGCAAATTAATGAACCTCAAATTCATGTTCATAACCAGTTCAATTACATGCTGAACTTCAAATTCCTTTTTTAATCATTCTTCCCAACATAATCAATAACATCAAAACATTCCCAAAAAGAATCCCTTGCTTAAGCCTTTCTTAACCCAACATAAGTAAAAACAACAAATCACCCAAACAACTCGCTTAATCCTTCTTCTCCTCTCTATGGCTCTCATTTTCCTTAGCAAACCAATGATAACAGAACATGAATGTGGATTCATTGGTGGATCATCCTAAATAAAAAAATTGCAATTTCTTTAAAATGAATGCCCATAGTTAACTCACCCAAAGAATCTCCTGCCAGTATTATTATTCGTCCAAGTTGTGCGAACGCTAGCTGATATTCCGCAATAACATATTGGAAGTGCAGTTTGTGGTCTCTCTATTGGTGTCTCCATTGCTAGAAATTATTGATAAAAATATATTGAAAATTTGACTTTTAGGGTGTATGATTTCAAATTTGGGGAAGAATAAAAGCAGATTGACTGCTGAAACGGGTTAAAGGATATTTGTATTGAGCTGAAAACGAGACTAGTAATGTGGCGTTAGAGCCCACTAACGGTGGGTGACGACAGGGACAGAAATGAAAGTGAAATAAAAGTTTGATGACTATAATGCAAGTTTCAAAAGTTAGGTGATCAAATTACAAGTACCCTAAAAGTTTGGGGTCTATTTATATATTTTACCCTTAAAATAATAGATAAAATTTAAATATATACATCTAAATATAAAATAATAATTTAACTAAATTTATGATTTTATTGACAAAAGTCATACTCTTGATTTTAATTAACATTCAATGTCTAATAAGTCTTACAGAAAATCTCTATTAAAAAACTTATTTATCAAAATTAGGTATATAATGCGGATGTATTTGAATTAATCCAGACGAAGGATTTAAACTTATTCGTCTTTAAACTTAGAGGGGGGAAACATAAAAGAAAAATAGATGAAAATAAAAGAAGCATGGGGCATTGGAGCCATCAACTTTAACTGCAACCGCATTTGTTGTCCCATCATATACTTATCAACAGCTGAGATTTCATCGCATTCATAAAAATTCTTGGATCCCTTCGCCCATGGCGGACTTCCCGTGATTAGTGGTGACACCAACTTCACTTAAAATATTATCCCCTTCCGTCTCCTACTTCTCATTTTTCACTCTAATTCTATAACTCTTTCTCAATCAATGGCGCCGCCGCTGCTTCTGCTTCTTTTCTTCTTTCTCTCCCCCACTGCATTGATTTCTGAATCAAGGTTGAGCATGGATTACTACTCCAAAAGCTGTCCAAGTTTCAACCAAATTATGCAAGAAAATATTACCAACAAGCAAATCACCAGCCCCACGACAGGTGCAGGAACACTCCGTCTTTTGTTCGACGACTGTCTCCCGAATGGCTGTGATGGCTCCATCCTCATCTCTTCCACACCATTCAACAAAGCCGAATGTGACGCCGACATCAACTTGTCCCTCCCCGGAGATCCTTTCGACCTCATTGTCCGAGCCAAGACAGCTCTTGAACTCTCATGTCCCAACACAGTCTCCTGCTCCGACATCCTGGCGGTGGCTGCACGTGACGTAGTCGTCATGCTCGGCGGCCCCTACTATAACGTCTATCTGGGCCGGAACGATTCGACATCTTCACAAGCTTCTTCAATAGAAGGGAAACTGCCTAAACCCAACATGAAAATGTCATAAATGATCCATCTTTTTTGCAACATTTCATTTTAGGTTAAAAAACTAGTATTTGATGTATTAATTATATATTAACTAATGATTTTCAACTGTAGAGAAAACTTTTTATTCTTAAGTAAAACATTAAGGGTTAAAATACTCTTAAAAAAAGAATATGGATTAAAATGATTGTTTTGAAAAACGTTTAAGGTTAAAATGTAAAAAAATGAAAAAAAGAACTAAAATGATTATTTTAATAAAACAAATAAGGGATATTTTTAGTATTATGCCCTTTTTTTTATCATGTGCTCAAGCTGATTGTTCTTTCTGTTGGAATGCCATAGCCCACCAAAGTTGTCTCATTCTTTAGCTCATCAATTAAAGCCAGCTCATTTACGTCTATGTATTTCTTGAAAATATTTTATATTTTTTAAACTCTTCTATGACATGCTCCAAAATGTTTAAAAGATTTTTTTTTTAATTATTAAATTTTGTGTTAACCAATATTTATATGAAATTTTGTTTTTTAATGAGTTAAACATGACCTATCCAAATCTAAATAAACTTATTTCCAACTGACTATATTTAAATCCATCTGGTCTTAAACGAATAATAACCACGACAAATAATATGTACAATATATAGCCAAGATAAATATGATTACAGTATATTTGTAAGATTACGTAATGTATCAAAATTAATATGACACATTTAATATAAAATTAAATGATGTGTGAAAAAAATGCTTCAAATAAAAATTATATTTAGAATATTTACATAAAAGTATATATCAATCATTGTCTTTTCCAACATAAAATTATACTCCTTCTAACATAAATTTATAAGTCAATAACTTCTCCGACATAAAATTATACATCAATCACTTCACTTCTCCAACGTAGAGATGGGAGCTAAGGGAGCTGCAAATGAATGGTTTTTCAGCCATTTTAATTACTAAAATTTTAGAAAATCACGTACGCATAAAATACAGATATCAAACACACAAAAATATTAAAATAAGGACTCTGAGATTTACCTTATTAAACAAAAAGAATTCACTAAGGTGTAAACTAGGCATGATTTAGATTAGTTGTATATATGAAAGGACGCATATGGATACATAGAATAACTAATCAAATGATATCCAACTCTTCTTTATTCAATTCATATCAGAAAAACTTCAAAATATTAAATATATCGTATGGTATTCAAACATGCATCGCCCCAAACATACCACACGTAAAATGATTAACCCCCAAATCGTTAACCTTTGGGGATCTAAATTTCTCTTCATCATTTACTCGATTCATGTACTTATATAAAAACTGAACTGTTTGATGCAGAAGAGTGGAAAAACACAAACACAAATATGAAATATAAAGGCAATATCATAAGATTTCTTTTATTTTCTGGATTTAATTGTACTTCTTATTACCTATCCTATAAGTGTTTTAGTATAAGCACAAAGAAAGAAATTAAGGGAAATATTGTATAAAAGGAACAAGACTGATCTGATAGCATGTGTACAGTGTATAGATTGATTGTTTCTGTCAAGTTATTATTTATGTCAAGCTCGTGAATCATGATGTGATGAGTTTAATTAATCATGAGATCAAAGACCAAAATGGTATACTTTTAGGTTTTTTGATTAAAAAAATTGATACAATATAGGGTTGAACTTTGAAACCCTAAAACAATAACACACAAAAAAACCTACAGTTTCATTTATGATTAACATGATAGATCTGTTGTTTTAGGCATAAAAAACCACTGGGATACATACATACATACATATGATGAAACTTTAGATCAAGAAAAGATCAGGTTGTATAAATCGCAGAAAGTACGTTAAAGAGAAGTTCATATATAGAAAAGAGAGATCTCTTACAGAAAACAGATAAAACACACAAGTTCTTCCAGTTCCTAGTTGTCTTCAATAACACAACAAGAAAAGCAGAAAGACCATACGAAAACTTAAAAGATAAAAGCTAGTACTAAATTTGCTTCGATGGAAGCAAATCTTTCGGACCAAGATGCTTGATTCCCCCCAAAAAAAGACTTGGAAAATCTAGAAGAGAAAAGACCCATCACTCAAAACCAAGAGAAAAGCATAGAGGTTGAAAGAAAAAGCCCTCCTTTTGCTCTTCTTCTCCTCCACTTGAAAACAACATCACCTTTGCTTCTTTAGCTGCCTCTGATTTATTCTTTTCTTCCTTTTCTTCTTCCTTTTGGTTTGATGAAATGATGACAGGCTTTGAAGAATGTGAAGAAGGTAATGATCATAAAGGCAGGTGAGGTGGTGTAGTGGGATCAATGATGGCGATGGAGAGGATACACAGAAAGAGGACTTCACCATCATTGCTGTTGGGTTGAGAGAGAGAAAAAAAGTGAGAAAATTTGAGGTTTTTTGTGCTGTTCTTCCTTTTGTCAGATGAGAGAAAAGAAAGGAAGAGATCATAAAACCCAAAGAGCCCCCCCTCTATGCTATAAAATAGCCATCAAAGTTCTTAGCATTTATTTTATTCTACTCTAACCCTACATTTAAGTAGCCTATATATACTTGATAAAAAAACTTATATATAATTACTTTTAGGGTAAATAATATTTTATTGAGACAAACGTTACAAAATCTATTAAAGAAGGTACAAGGGTTTCACTTTCACACATTTGTGATAAAATTACCTAAAAATGCTCGGAAAATAAAATTGTCTCATTCAAATATTAGAAAAATAATTTTATTATATAGGGTTTTAGTTATAATATTTTATTAAAGATGTTTAAACCACTCAACCATTTTAAAAAAAGACACATGGATTATTCGATGGTCTTTCCCAAATGCATACATCCTCAAAAATTGTTTATGTTATGGTTCGAACGATATCTTCTAAAAGATGCCGAAAAATCTGGATGTCTTCCAAAAATCCTCAAATAATTCAAACATCTTTTATAGTGTATGATAACAATAGTCATAGATAAAACAATAATTTTTTCAACTCCTTATATGAGGAAATCATTTTTTCCATAACATTATGTAAGAAATTTCACCTACATTTGTAGAACTCTAATTTTAGTGTCAAAACATAATTGAAATTAAGATATAAAAATAAAATATGCTTTATGCCATCATATTCTTTGTAAATTTAAAATTTAATTTTCCTATTTCTATTTTTAAACTTTTTTAATTTCAATTATTAATATTGTTAAATTTCTAATTGAAGTTAAATTTATTTACATTTTAAAATAAAAATATTAATTTGAAAACCATATAGTAAAATTAGCATTATAACTACATGAATTTAACAAAAAAATTCATGATATCAAATTTTAGTTTTTAAAAAATGAAAAAAATAAATAAATAAAATTATTAAAAATAAAATTAACAAATCAAATTTTAAATACACAAAGAGTAAGGAAACTTGGAGTATATTTTATTTTTAAATTTTATAATTAAATTAATCGTTAGAAGACCTTTAGTTTTGTTTTAAATTGTTTTTATTTAAAGATTCTTAAAATATTTAAAAGTAAATAAATAATATAATTTTGGTATTTAACTCTATTTATGGCCTTAAGAAAACTCTATTTGTGGAATTTTTAAATATTTTTCTTGATATCTTTATTGTATATCTTAAGAAAAAAATTTGGAACTTGAGGTTGTTCCTAATAATAATAATACATATCCTAAATTTTGAACCTGAATTTTCCTTAACAACATATTACTTGCTAATTTCTTTTATATTAATAATAGTATGCTTTTAAATTGACATTTTTATTTAAAATTTTTAAATAAGTAAAGAGCATCCGCGCATTTGAATAAATAAATAATTTGTAGATAAATTTAGATTATATCTTTAAATATTTTTTGTTATCGGAATATATTAAAAACAAAATTTTATTACTTAGATACATTTATTTCTGATTATTTTCTGAATACGACACTTTTTTGAAAATACGTTTTCTATTGCAGTTTTCTATTGCCGATGTAATAAAGGTGTTCCTTGTAGAAAAGGTCTTTTATAAATTTGACTACAACCTTGAAAGGTGTGTTTTGTAAAAACGCCTTTTTACACTAAAATCATGGTTGATTTTTCTTACGTTAATAGATTTTTTAATAGTATGAGATAATTATAAAATAATATAGATTTATATTTTTTTAGTTATTAATAATGTACATACATCATACAGTTATAGTTATTTGAACTCAAGACCTTAAGGAAGAACAATACTCCTTTTAACCACTCATATTACTCAATAGATTTTATGTTAATGATTTAGATATTTGGTTTTAGGATGGTTTAAGTTTTTATGATTTAGGATTCTTAACTAGGATGGTTTATATTTTTTGGATTAAGAATTTTAGGGCAAACGATTTAGGATTTTTTTAAGATTTATGTTTTTGTTAGGGTTTAAAGATTTTAGGAATTAAGATTTTTATGGTTTAGATTGAATTTTATGTTATGTTATGTTAGAGTGGTTTAGAGTTCTTATTTAGGTGATTGAATTTAAGATTATTTGTTTACTATTAAAAAAATATTAGGAGATGAAAGTTATTATATATGTTTATTTATGTTAAGGTTAGGGTTATGTAAGATTGGGTGATGAAAGTTATTAGATATATGATTATTATGTTAAAGTTAAGAGATTAAGAAATCGTGCTATGTGAATGTATTGTAAAATGAAATTATTTGAAAAAACATATTATAGATGAAAAAGAACAAAATATAATAGCACACGATTATGGTTTACTATTAAAAATATTAAAAAAGATGAATATTTTTCTTCAAGTGACTTGAGTTTTATAATGCTTGCATTTTTTAGATTCTCTGATTTTCTTTATGATATCCATAGCACTATGAATTTTGGTGGATTTTGGACAACCTAGAGTGAACTTACACAACATGAGATCTGGTAAAATTATAGGCTAACTTTGAACTTCGTTCCATTATTTTTCTTTACAATATGAGGGAAACTCTTATTCGTCTATATTGAACAATTGTGTTACTTGATATACAAGATCAACATATATTTTTTAATTGATCCTACAAGTCATAAGTGGTCTCTAACAAGACATTATGATTACCTAAGTTAAATGAAAAACTCATGAACCAAGAGAACCTTAACGTAGTTTATATCGTAATCCTTTATCTCATGATATTTTGATAGAATATAATTGTTCGCGTTTTGTGAGTACTAAATATGGACGCGAAGTATGTGCATGTATACACAATCGAACAAGTAATACAGTGATGAGTAGGTGTCGTATCCACAGGGATTGGAGGAAATTTATAAGTTCAATAAAAGCAAATAATTATTTAATCTAAGTGTAGTTAGTGTGATGGTATGTACTAATGAGAGTGCTAGTGCTGAGGTAAAATAAAATGTATGTTGGTGGGGGTAGAATGATAGTGTGATGTGGAAGCAAATGGAGATGTCGTGGCAAAATGGATTGTGTGTAGAGTAATCAAATGAGAATGTAAAGTCAAAACAAAATGTAAATAATGGATTTGAACATAATGACTTGACAATCCTCACACAACAAGTTAATATGAGAATGAATGATAGGAGTCACTTAGAGAACTTAAGTCCATATTCTCAGGATGGTCTTGCTTCTATGTCTTACTTGCCTGACAGAGTTTATGAAAATTCCCTAAGCTATCTCAACTCAAGGGACTCAACAGGATGAGAATGCCATGACAATACCTCTCGGTGTTAGCAGGTGCAGGGATCCTATTGGTTCAGAACAACAGAATATGTCAAGGCAATACTACTCAGCGTCAGCACTAACATCTAACCTCTCGACCGAGAACTACTCTTTTTAGTCGATTGAAATCCTATCCTTATGTCTAAGGGTGGATTAGATATAGTTATTATCTAAAACCCTTTGTTTATGTTGATCCTCCTTAGTTTCTCTCGAGCACTAAAGATAAGCTACTTAGTTTCTCTTTAACACTAAGTATTTTCCTAAGGAATGGCTACTCTCATATCTCCTACAACCTTAAGTCATTAAGCACTATAAACAAAACAAATAAAAACATAGAAAAATGATAGCCATCCATTAAAGAAAAAAACTTAAACATTCATAGTGAACTCCTACCTCATAAAGCTAGTTAATGGTGGGGTTAGAATAATCCATGAAATAAATCATAAAATTCATCCGTTACTTACAACCCGAATGTGATAAGTGAGAAAGAACAGTAAAGGGATGAAGGAAAAGCCTTCGACATGCACTGTCGGAGCTCCCCTCGGCCACCATAAACCGCCTTAACTTGCTAGCTCCTCTCGGACGCATAGCTTGCCACTCCCTCGAACTTGTTAATAGAGAAATACCACAAAAAATATGAAGGGAAAGAAAAAGAGGAAACTTTTTCTTCCATCCGTCTCTTCTCTTTAAGTTTGAACTCGAATGTTTCAAAATCAAGTCCCCTTAAATATGGTGTCCTCATATCCTATTTATAGTAAGAAATAAACCTAGGGATTTGAGTCAAAGTTCTCATGGTACCCTAAGGTTCATTCCATTCACGTGAGGGGTGGTACAGAGGTGGCAGTGGTCCTCTCCTAGGTGGTTGCAGCAGAGAGCACTTGTAGAGAAGTACAACTAGCTTTAATAAAAATTTATTCATTTGTCTTTTCTGCCCATAAATGTCATCTGAGTTGTCGCGGTATTCATATTCTGCTCAACATTTCCAATTTGTCGCAGCAATTCTCCTTGCACATCCTTGCTCCCAAATCTTGCACATCATTAAACAACACACTTTCCCCATAACGCAGCTCCGTTTTCCAAAATAAAATGCCACAATAAAAATTTTCCACCGCATGTAACCTTTTTACGGAGTTATCACAATCAATAAATTAAGTAAAAAGACCCTAAATACAACCTTTTTACGGAGTTATCACACCCCCAAACTTAAGCTATTGTTTGTCCTCAAGCAATGGATAGTAGTAAGCAAAATAAAAATACCATGGAAAGTTCAAGTTCAAGGTAGTCATATGAGATAAAATTTTGGCCCTCAGGATAGTATGCTTCAACACGCTAGAGTAGTTTGAGAAATCAAGTATTGTTCCCTAAGACAAGATTCTTTGCGTGTGTGTGCGTGATTGTATCTAGTCAA
The DNA here is from genome assembly GCF_006381635.1 of Hibiscus syriacus. NCBI lineage: Eukaryota > Viridiplantae > Streptophyta > Magnoliopsida > Malvales > Malvaceae > Hibiscus > Hibiscus syriacus. The sequence goes on along the minus strand of NW_024062828.1, from coordinate 200,048 downwards.
TGCTTAACAAATCTAGAAAATTTATATGTAAGCTCTATTGTCTTGCCATGGCATTTATTAGTCACTTAAATGCAATTTTACTCCCACAATGTTTTCTTTTTCTTATTTTTTTTAAACTGCTATGAGGGGTGTCACCTCATCACCCCTACCATCCCACACTCTAGGTGAAAGGGAGCATACCTTCCACCCCCGAGATAGTCAGGTAGAGTCATTCCATGACTACTTTCATTCACTCATATGTCGTGGCTACCATTTATTTAAATGCAGTATCCAGACAATGTCATGGCATAGCAAAGTGTCCCTATACAGTTATGCTGAAGCATTTATTCACAATTTCATTTTTTATCACAATTATTTTTTCATTTTTAGAAACATGTGGGGTTTTCATCATTTACGGTCATTGTTAAAGTTTTATGCCAAACATGCAAGAGTTCTCTTATAAAAAAACTTTAAATTCCTTAAGCATGGAAAACATACAATCGTGTATCAAAAGTTACAAAGAAGAAAGTCCTAGAGTTGGTTATATCATCCTCTTCAATCATGTACATCCAATTCTAGCCATAAAGAGTTCATCTTCATCAAGCATCATTAATTTATTCCAAAAAACTAAATTGAACACTTACTAATGTCATGACATATTTATTCTACTAATACTATCATGCAATGATTTAATAAGAACCCTACCTCCCCAAACTTGAGAGAATAATGTCCTCAATGCTTGATAAAAACTAAGTTTAAACTAAACAATATGCTATGCCTTAACTAATTATGGTGGTGGTGTTGTGGTGGTTGTGTGACATGGGTGCTTGCGCAATGGTGTGAGGTTAGAGTGTTCAGAGTCCGATAGTGGTGCAGTCCAAATGTGATTGGTTGTCTTCTTCAAGCGATTCTTGGCCAGAAGTGTTGCAATTTATCGTGGAATTTGTGTAGATGGATGGACATCATCAGCAATGTCATTATTTGTGCCAACACTAATCTTCTTTCTAAGTGGGTGCAACTATCATAGGGGCTTTACCCTTGTTCACATGTTTGACAGTTTGTTCTTTCGAAAACATCTTGAATTGTTATGTCACACACATATAACAGTTTCACCTTCAAAATATTTTACCCTGACATTTTTTATTTTTCACATATGAATTGTAGGACCTTTGCAGTGGTTCTCTCTTCTTCAAAGTGCTTTAGCATGAAGCTGAATGATAGTGGAATGGATCTCTTTTTGCTCCTCTTTTTTGTGGTAACTTTTAATCATTTGGGAAGCAAATTCTTTGAAGAGGTAAGGGTCATCCCAATGACAGTAGCTACCATTGTGTATGATCTTGTTCTTTCCCTTACTATTCAAGTAAGGAAGTAAAACACCATTAACGAGAAAATTGACAATGTCAGCATACTACAAAATTACCGGGAAAATAATAACTTCTCATAAGGGAATTTTATTTATTAATCTTCATTTCACTCTTTAATTCTTTCAGAATTTCTACCCTAGACAGATGGGTAGTTACTTGGGGTTTTGGATGAGTAAATTTAATGAAATCTAAAGGTTCAAATTTGTACCTGTTCTTCCTATGAGTAAGTTAGACTGATTCATCTCCTTTGGAATATCCTCGAGCTCCTCTTCATTTTCTTCATCAAGTTTCAAGTGATTATCAGTGCATAAAAATTTGTTACGAAAAAATTCTGCAACTTTCCTTTGGTCATCAACTTCTGCTGATGGGGACTTTTCTTTTGCCGTGATAAAATTTGTCTTGTCTTCATTGGTTGCCCTCTTCGAACCCTCATCCTTGTTTTCCATCGAATGTGAATCTTCTTGCATCTTCAGATCTTCGTGCACAATCTCATGACTGGGCTCTCCGAGTGTCTCCCTCCAAACTTAATATCTTTATAGATTTTGGTACCACTCCTTAAGGTGAATATACCACAATGCTTCCTGTCTTGAGCCTTAATGAATTTAGTATCATTGAATAGACTTCCCTGTGGGTGAGAATGTAAAGCCGTGATAATTTTTCCAACCTGACCCTCCAAGGCCTTCAAAGATGAGTTGTGGCTTTGAAGCAAAGCTCATTGACTGTGTAATAAGGATCCTTAGTTTTTTATGGATGTAGCATGGTCTTGTAGTATGGCCTTCGTGGTTGCTATAAAATTTTGAATCGTGGCCTCCAAAGAACTTGTGTTGGATGAAGATGGTACTCCATTGTTAGTATTATGCCATGGAATATTCGTTTCAGAACCTTGAGTGTCAAAAAAATTCTACTGCCTAGGGGCTGACTAGCATTGTAGGTTCATTGATTTCCCAAGAGAAGTTTGGATACTGACGCCATCCAGGATTGTAGGTGTTAGAATATGGGTTGTTATTGCCTCGATTGTAGTTTCCTACATAGTTAATGGATTCTTGATTGGTAGGACACTCACTCTCATGGTGATTGCCATGGCATAGAAGACATGTTGAGTTGGTTGTCTGCACTTATTTCATCTCACTTGGTCGTTGTAGATTCTTCAGCATATAGGTGATGGCAGAAAGTTAGACGGACACAGAATCCTTAGTATCTAACTAGAATGTCCCTGGTGCTTTTAACTCACCTCCAAGCCTTGAAGATGAGAATTGATAATCATCGTTAGCAATCCTATACATGATGTCAAATGCCTCTACAGGTGATTTATTGAGCAATGTCTCATTTTCTGAGGCTTCTACCATCATCCTCGTGGACGCATTGACTCCATTATAGAACATTAATACTTGAGTCTAATCTTGAAAACCGTGATTAGAACATTTATGAAGCAATCCTTTATATCGATCCCAACATTCATACGTTGATTCGTCATCATATTGACGAAGAAAGTAATGTCATTCCTCAGTTGGGTGTTTATGTTCAGTGGATTATACTATAGTAAAAAACTTTTGTATAGATTAATCCAAGACTTTATCGAGCCAGAAGGTACTCCATTAAGTCATGCCCTGGCGTGATCTTTCAAAGAATATGGAATTAGCTTCAATTTTAGCGTATCTTGTTATCGAAATGAATCACAGAGCTCCAAAAAATGCTTGAACATGTTGCCTTTCATCGTCATGAGGAGCACCACCAGACTGTCCAATCAAGTCCAACTTATCGAACATAATCTATTTGAGCTAAAAATGGGTTGCCTGAATCATGGGAGCTACAATAGTAGGTTTTAGGTCGTTCAAGGTAGGGTTTAAATGATCTCGAATAGCACGAGGCCTAGTTGCATTCCCAACATTTAGAATTGCCTCAACATTCTAATCTTCCTCTTTACCAATTTTTTTATTCCCAATTTGATACATGTTTGCTTGAGCACGTCTCCTTTGACTAAAAAGCCTCTCAATCTCAGGTTCATTTGGTTCTAATAGCTTGTCAAAATGTCTTCTAGTCATACACCAAGAAAAACCTGAAAAAGACAAGTAAAATAACAAGTAAAACTATACAAAAAAAATGAAAAAGTAAAATAAAAATTCTATAGCAAAACTAATTAACTTCTAGTTGTTAATCCCAGCCAACGGTACCAAAAACTTATCCGCGTTTTGTGAGTAATAAATATTGACGCGAAGTATGTGCAACTATACACAATCGAACAAGTAATACAGTGATGAGTGAGTGTCATATCCACAGGGATTGGAGAAAATTTATAAGTTCAATCAAAGCAAATAACTACTTAATCTAAGTATAGTTAGTGTGATAGTATGTACTACTGAGAGTGCTCAGGAAAATGAAATGTGTTAGGATTTGCGGAAGCTTGAATCGACAGCCGAAAGAGTTCGCCAAGAGGGGCCGGGACGGTTCTTGTGTTTAGGGAGTAAGAAGATTGAAAGATAGAAAATTTGCACAATGATTTATAGTGGTTTGACTTCTCAACCAAGTCTACATCCACTACCTTAGCTCCTCACCAAGGATTTTCCAACCAATTCACTAATTTGTTCTTTATTTTTACAGGACAAAGAGATAACCTTTACAACTCCCTAGTTTTTCACGGGCTAAACTAGAACATTATCCCTAGCTTTTCAAGGGCTCAGCTATAACCTTTCCTTTTACAAAAGGATAAAAGAATTAAACAAGAAAACCTCTCAAAGGTAGGGTTTTTACAAAATTTAAGCTCACAAGAACACAATACTTACAAGAGAATAGAAAAATAAGATTGAAAAACTCTTCTCTTGTGTTTGAGTACTTGGATAGGTGTTCTCTATCTTCTTCAAGTGTCCTCGGCTTGTATTTATAGCGTGGAATATGTTTGAAGTCATATATAGCCGTTGGGGATGTTTTTGGAGTCGTTTGGGGATTCTTTTTCTATAAAAATAGATTGCCCATAACATGAGGTATCGATACCCCTTCATAGGGTATCGATACACCTTCATTAAATTCAAATTAAACTAGTCGTTGCAACTAGTGTATGGATACACTACAGAGTGTATCGGTACACTAATTACATTCAGTGTTTGAGCAGTCATAGGGGTATAGATACATTGCAGGGTGTATCGGTACACCAATGTATGGATACACTGCACAGTGTATCGGTACACTTTAGCATTTTTGCTCAAATCAGAATTTAATGGACTTTGAATTATTTTTGAAACCTTTTTAAAACTTTGAATAAATTCAATTCAAGTCCAAAAACATTTTGCCTTAAATTTGTTATATCGAAACATAATTCAACAATCTCCCCTTTTTGATATAACAAAACATTTGAAAATTTGTTTTTGGCAAAACTCACCCTTAATAAAAAATTTAATGAAAAAGATATCAATTGTTACCAATTGTTGGAAAATATATGAAAATGTTAAGCTCCCCCCTTTTTCATTAAAAAAAATTGAATTTTTCAAACCAAATTTCTCCCCCTTTTTGTTATATCAAAAAAAATTCAATCTTTGAAGTTCAAAATAACTTTGGAGAGTAAGTAGTAAATTTGAAATTTAAAAATCATTTGAAAAATCAAAGCTCCCCCTCAATAAGTGCATTCCAAACAAAATTTAGCTTTAAAAACTTGACACTTAAACAAAATTGAATTTCAACAAAGAATAACAAACATGTTAGTAGCACATGAAATTTAATATATCCAAGTCTAAAATCCTTTATGCAATATCAATTATTGAAATTAAGTGCATATGCATAAAGCCTTCCAAAAATGTTATGCATTTGAAAACTTTGATATCAATTGTTATCATTTTTATTTCGACCACATGCATAAACATTCAAATTTAGGTCAAAAATTTAAAATTTGTAAAATCAAAGTATTTGAAAAATTGATATCAATTGTTAGATAGATATCATTTGCATTTAAAATCAATTTTGACCAAAATTTTATTATGATGAACTAAAAATTCTGTAAAATCATTAAAACTTTAAAATGATCATCATAAAACCTTTTTAACATGCATGAGATTAAAACAATAATGCATAATCATTTAAAACAAAAACTCATGCATGATTAAAATCAAATGAGCAACCAAATAACCAAAATTAAAAGAATTAAGCTTAGAGGTTACCTATTCCTTTTTCATTGTGTGGCTAGAGCATCTTGATTTCTTTATATTCATCACGTCTGCTCCCACACACCTACAAGAGACATTTATTTCGATTTTGGTATCCAAATTGCTTTGGATTCTTGAACGTTAGTTTCAATGCCCCTTGCTCCTTTCGGAACCCATACTTGTCTAATTTTAAAATGTTTTCCTTTCTTCAAAGGACAAGTATGTTCCTTATGACTATGATAATGGCAATGTGAGCATTTTTCCATTATGAAACTAGATGAATTATTTAAAATGATTTCTTTTTCTTTTGTTAAGCATTCAAGCTTAACTTTTACATCAAAACATTCTTTTTCAAAACTTTCAATTTTTATTTTTTAAAGCTTTAAATCATTTTTCAACATTTCATTTTGATTTTAAAAATCAATTTTAGCTTTCAAAAGAAAATCGTTTTCAAATTTTAATTTTGAAATAATTTTCTTATATTTGGAGTTCATGGTCTCAAACTCCAAAAATAATTCATTGAATGCATCTTGTAACTCATTAAAAGAATAAGAATTTAATTCATTTGAGTTAAAAGATACCTCGGGCTCTTCATGAGCCATTAGGGACACCACCTTTGTTGGTTCTTCTTTCATGTTTCCATGAAGCTTTTCGAGCTTATTCCAAAGCTCCTTGGCACTTGAAAAAGAAGAAACTCTTTCATATATATCTGGACCAAATGCACAAAACAACATGTGTATGGCCTTAACATTAAGTTGAGCTTTCCTTCGTTCTTGGTCACTCCACTTCTTTTCCTTCTTCTTTGGAGAAGAGTAGTCGTTCTTGATTATCTCTCATGCATCAAAATCATTGGATTGTATGAATAACTTCATTAATTTCTTCCAATGACGGTAGTTTGTTTCATTTAAGTATGGAGGCTTGTCGATCGGTTGAGACTCTTCTATGTGGAACGAGCCAGAGGTGGAAGACATCTTCTCAGTTGTGTCGGGAGTTGGTAGAGCATCTTCTAGGATCATCTCAAGGATGTTAAGCCTTCTAACGATTTAAGCTCTGATACCAATTGTTAGGATTTGTGGAAGTTTGAATCGACAACCAAAAGAGTTCGCTAAGAGGGGTCGGGACGGTTCTAGTGTTTAGGGAGTAAGGAGATTGAAAGATAAAAAAATTGCACAATGATTTATAGTGGTTCGACTTCTCAACCAAGTTTACATCCACTACCTTAGCTCCTCACCAAGGATTTTCCAACAAATTCACTAATTTGTTCTTTCTTTTTACAGGACAAAGAGATAACCTTTACAACTCCCTAGTTTTTCACGGGCTAAACTAGAACCTTATCCCTAGTTTTTCAAGGGATCAGCTAGAACCTTTCATTTTATAAAAGGATAAAAGAAGTAAAAAATAAAACCTCTTAAAGATAGGGTGTTTACAAAATTTAAGCTCACAAGAACACAATACTTACAAGAGAATAGAAAAATAAGATTGAAAAACTCTTCTATTGTGTTTGAATACTTGGATAGGTGCTCTCTTTCTTCTTCAAGTGTCCTCATCTTGTATTTATAGCTTAGAATATGTTTGAAGTCATATATAGCCATTGGGGATGTTTTGGAGCCATTTGGGGATGGTGTTTCTGTAAAATATAGGTTGCCCATAACATGGGGTATCGATACCCCTTCATAGGGTATCGGTACACCTTCATTAAATTCAAATTAAACTAGCCGTTGTAGCCAGTGTATGGATACACTGTAGAGTGTATCGGTACACTAATTACATTCGGTGTTTGAGCAGTCATAGGGGTATGGATATAATGCAGGGTGTATCGGTACACCAGTGTATGGATACACTGCAGAGTGTATCGGTACACTTTAACATTTTTTCTCAAATCTAAATTTAATAGACTTTGAATTATTTTTGAAACATTTTTAAAAATTTGAATAAATTCAATTCAAATCCAAAAACATTTTTCCTTAAATTTTTTATATCGAAACATAATTCAAAAAAATGTATATTGGTGGGAATAGAATGATAGTGTGATATGGAAGTAAATGGAGATATCGTAGAAAAATAGATTGTGTGTAGAGTAATCAAATAAGAATATAAAGGCAAAACAAAATGTAAACACTGGATTTGAATAGAATGACTTGACAACAAACTACTACGGGAATGAATATAGGAGTCACTTAAGAAACTTAAGTCTATCTTCTCTAGATGGTCTTGCTTCTTTGTCTTACTTACCCGACAGAGTTTACGAAAATGCCCTATGCTATATCAAGTCAAGGGACTCGACAGGTTGAGAATTCCATGACAATACCTCTTGGCACTAACAAGTGTAGGGATCCTATTGGTTCAAATAAACAGAATATGTCATGGTAATACCACTCAGCGTTAGCACTAACATCTAACCTCTCGACTGAGCACTACTCCTTTTAGTTGATTGAAATCCTAGCCTTATGTATAGGGGTGTATTAGGTCAAGTTACTATCTAAAACCCTTTGTATATGTTGATCCTCCTTAGTTTCTCTCGAACATTAAAGATAAGCTACTTAGTTTCTTTCGAACACTAAGTATTTTTTCCTAAGGAATGGCTACTCTCATAGCTCCTACAACCTTAATTCATTAAGAACCATAAACAAAACAAATATAAACACATAAAAAGGATAACCATCTATTAAAGAAAAAAACTTAAACATCTATAGTGAACTCCTATTAAATAAAGCTAGTTCATGGTGGGGTTTGAATAATCCATGAAATAAATCATAAAATATATTCATTCCTTACAACCTGAATGTGATAAGTAAGAAAGAATAACAAAGTGATGGAGGAAAAGCCTTCGACGTGCACTACCAGAGCTCCCATCGGCCACCACAAACCACCTTAGCTTGCTAGCTTCTCTCAGACGCCTAGCTTGCCACTCCCTCGAGCTTGTTAATAGAGGAACACCACGAAAAATATGAAGGTGAAGAAAAAGGGGAAACTTTTTATTCTAATCGCCTTTTCTCTCTAAATTTTTAACTCAAATGTTTCAAAATCAAGTCCCCTTAAATATGGTGACATCATATCCTTTTTATAGTGGAGAATAAACCTAGGGATTTGTGTCAAAATGCTCATGCTAACCTAAGGTTCATTCCCTTCACATAAGGGGTGGTACAAAGGTGGCAGTGGTTTCTTTTTAGGTGGTTATAACAGAGAGCACGTGTAGGCAAATACAGGTGACTTTAATAAAAATATCTTCTTTTGTCTTTTATGCTCAGAAATGCCATCTGATTTGCCGTGATATTTGCATTCTGCTCAGTATTTCCAATTTTTCGAGGCAATTCTCCTTGCACATCCTTGCTCCTAAATCATGCACATCATTAAACAACACACCTTCCTTGTAATGCAGCTCCGTTTTCCAAAATAAAATGTCACGCCAAAATATATCCATCACATGCAGCTATATGGTCCTAAATGCATCTATATGATCCTATATGAGCTTTTAGACAATCAATAACTTAAGTGAAAAGGCCATAAATACAACCTTTTTACGGAGTTATCAATAATGCATTAAAAATGTCAACCTTGTATCATTCTATATTCAGTTTCTCAATGCCCCAGTTGAACTGACTAAACAAATGATATCGATAAGAGGGATAAATTTTTATCTTAATCACTCACTTTCCACTACATTATTCTTGTCACGTTCAAACATAACCTTTATAATCTTTCGACTAAAGACAACATTCAATTTGGTCAAAACATAATAATCATCATGTTGAGAACTGTAGTAATTTCAAGTATAAGGATTTAATTATATAAATGTTTGAAATTAATATATTTTTATTTACAATGTATTAACAATATTTATATTTTAATATTTTTTATCATTACAATAAATTAGAAATTTAGTTTTAAGAAAGTATTCAATTGAGATTATGTTACTAATCACGTTAAGTGATATATTTTAATGTTCGTTAACTTATAACTATTATAATATTTTTTTTAAATATTATTATAATAATTTTTAATTCATTTCATTTCATTTTTGTTATTAGTCCATAATTTAATAATATTTTCCTTTAATTATTATAGTATTTCGCATAAATTCAAACAATTATGGAGTTTATTGAAAAAACGCCACTATAGGTAAACACTATTACGACGTTTGTATAAAATCGCCGCTAAAGTTCTAATATGTTACGGCGTTTATTAAAAAAGCCACTATAGGTGAACCCTATTACGGCATTTGTATAAAAACCCACTAAAGTTCTAATTTGTTGCGGTATTTATTGAAAAATGCCACTATAGGTGAACCATATTGTGGCGTTTGTATAAAAACCCACTAAAGTACTAATCTGTTGCGGCGTTTATTGAAAAAACGCCACTATAGATGGATCTATTGAGGCGTTTGTATAAAAATGTCACTAAAGTACTACTCTGTTGCGGCGTTTGTCGAAAAAACGCCACTATAAATGAACCCTATTATGATGTTTGTAAAGAAACATCGCTAAAGTTACCATTTTGTGACGTTGGAATGTAAACGCCGCTATATGTTTAAAGTTAGTGGTGTTTACTCTCAAAACGGCACTTAAGAACAGTTTTATTGTAGTGATCTCAAATTGTGTCGATAATATTTGTTCTCAATAAATACATATGAATTTGATTTGAATCTCATTCATATTCACCTCATGGATATCTATCAAACTTCATACCAATTTTATTTTATTATTGTTCTCATAATAATAATCAATTAAGAATATTTAAAATAATTAACAATATTATTCAAGGATATTAAAATAAAAAAAACATGCAAATGATAATAATAGAATCCAATAATCAAAATATTACGTATATACAATAAATCTAGAGCACTAATGCAAACATAATTAACATATATAGTAATAATAACTTTGACGGGTGTTTTTACCGGGGATAAGATTGTTGTGTAAATGATATAAGAATCTCAGCAATGATGAACTTAATTGATCCCATGTACAACATGGATAGGATTTGTTGTATATGTTCTTTATCGGATATTTTTGTCCTTTTTTTTGATACACAAACCATTTAATTAAATCTGTCATTGTGTTGAGACATTAATGATAAACATATTTATCGTTATTATCTTGTTTGACTTAGAAATGAATAAAATTATGTATACTACAACCATTGCGAGCTCTTTGGTGGGAGCTCTAATTCTTATATATAACTCTTCATTAGTGGAAGATGAGTTAACTCCACTGAATTCTAAATTAGCATATAAAAAAATTTCGATGTGTACATTGCCTTAGCTCCTAATGTTACATATATGGTGGAGGTTCATATTGCGCTTGGTTTATATTGCTTCCACCATCTCCTATAACGCTTCATGCCATGTTTGTGGGAAACTCATCACCATCAACCTCAGGCTCACAAAATGATGGATAGAGCAAGTGGTTTGACAATCGCCTTTGTCAGGTACAGAAGTAAGGATGAAGCAAACAAAGTGGTTTTATGTGCTGACGGCAGGATGATGGATGGTTTTAAGATTAAAGTTTTCCATGATAGAGCGTTAGCAGGAAATATTAACAGAGGGGAAGCTGGTAGAGGTTTCACAAAGGTTTGGAAGCCTTCTTTAAGGGATTCCAGATCATTCAAGGAAGCTCTTCGAGGTGTGACGGGAGATGTTGGTAAGCCTAAAGAGAAAGAAGAATGTAATCATTCTTTTAAAATTTGTGGATAAGAACGTATGGTTCATGTCAATATTGCAGAAGAGAGAGATCTTAGCTTTTCTTCTTTTACGGATTTAGTAAGTAGGAATATTGTCATTCCTAAGTAGGAGGTATCGTGGAGAGAGTGCAGCCTGGTTGGTAAAATAAAAAATATATATAATGAAGATTTCATTCAAACAGCCTTTAGAGTTGAAGGTGTGGATGTCAAGGTTAGCTTATGGCATGACTTGCTGGTGATTATTCAATTGAGAAATAAAAGTGATCGGCAGGAATACTGGGCAAAAAGAGAAGATTGTATTCGGCTTTGGTTTGATGAACTAGAATTATTGGAAGGCTATGAGAATAGAGTCAAAATCAAAGTTTGGGTTATCCTTAAGGATGTTCCTCTTTTAGTTTGGAGTGTCAAGTTCTTTAAGGATATTGGTAGTCTGTGGGGTAGAGTTATTTCGATCGATGAGGAAACTATCAATCGGGACAGGTTTGACGTTGCAAGAATTCTGCTGGAAGTACAGTTTGGATCAGTCGTTCCTGACAAAACTTCCATTATCTTTAATGGTCGTATTTATACCATTAAAATTCAGACTGAAGTTCAGGAGGAGGTTCGAGCTTTCATAGACTGTTCAAGGCTTCTTGTTGTGCCAATTGAAGAAGTGTCCTCCCTTAAAGGACTAGATGAGGTATGTTCGGTTAATACTCGTGTTGGAAAAAAGTCCAAATTTTCAGACGTCATTACAAAATGTGTTAATTCTCCTGCTGGTAACTCCTCTAACCCAGCAAGGATGAAGGTTAATCGGGCAAGTGCTAAACCCCCTTCAAAAATCAAAATCGCAATTAGAAAGAAGATGTGCTCGAAAGCAAGGGTCGGTGTGCAATATTCGAGAAGCGGCTTGATTAAATGTGGAATCCTTGGCGAAGGAAACTCGGGTGGAAATTTGGGTTCAGTAAACGAAGCGGAGGCATCCCTAGATATTGGCGAGGCAATGGGTATGGAGTTCTCTGGATTGAGACAGATCGTAATTCAGAGATTAGAATCAATCGGGTTTTCCGGTTAGTCTTGATTCTGCTCTGTATTGATTTTAACTGTGCGTATTTAATTATATGGAATCGGGTCTATCGGTATTATCTTGGAACGTTAGAGGCTTGGGTAGAAGCGAAAAAGTTAGAGACATCTCTAGGGTTATTGTTTCGAACAAAGAAAATGTGGTTTTCTTACATGAATAAATTTTTTTAGGTATTACTGCTTCTGTTCAAATAAGGTTAAAGGGTTCATTTTTTTATGAATGGTTTTTGCTCCGGCCGAAGGTCTTTCAGGTGGGCTCATATCCATGTGGGATCATAATGTGTTTAATGTGAGTAGTACAACTGTTCTTAGGAGAATCGTTGCTCTTAAAGGAAGGTTAGTTTTGAACAATAGGGAGATTGGACTTATCAACGTCTACGACCCTAATGTTCAAGGTGAAAAAATTGATTTTTTTAAGCAATTGATTAATATCATCTCTAATCTGAATATCCCAGTTATAGTGGGCTGATTTTAATGCTATTAGGGTGGATTCTGAAAGATTATGGGTCCATGATCATTCAGTTTCCATGAGAATTTTTGAAGAGTTTATTTCTGCATGTGATCTTATTGAAGTTCCAAATTCGGGCAGTCTATATACTTGGTTCAGGGGAGGTATGAATGTTGCTGCAAGTAGGCCTGACAGATTCTTGATTTCAAATGAAATAGCTAGCATGTTCCCTCATTTGTTGCAATTTACTCTTCCTAGGAATTTATCCGACCACAAACATGTTTTACTTAAAGAAAAGAGGGTAAGAACATTCCATAGGCATTTCAAATGGTTTAATCATTGGGCGGATGACCCCATTCTGTTCGATTCTATTAAGGGGGTATATAATTCTAACATCAGCATTGGTTTGAATCAAATTTTGATGTTGGTCAAGACTGCTACTAAGGAACGTGAGAGAGAAGTTAGAATCAATAATCTTGATTCTGTGGAGGAGATTGGTAAAAGGATTGATTCTTTAGAAAATAGGTGCATTTCGGATCCTACTAATATTTCAGTCCAGTATGAGATTGTAAATTCGAAAGCTAAATTATGGGCGGTTTTGAGGAAGGAAGGAAGAAAGAGAATGGCTACAAAAATCCAGGCTAAAGTGGTTTAAAGAGGGCAACAAAAATACAAAATATTTCCAGCTTATTGCTGCTTCTTGAGTCTGAAATAATCAAATTTCCAAACTAAAGGTTCATAATTCAATTTTCAAGAATCAGGCTGGAATTCAACAAGCTTTTGTTAATTATTTCCGGGTCGGTTATAATGACGTGAATACACTTCCTCTTAAGAGATTTGACGTTCCTTTCAAGCGATTAAATGTTGCCACTAGAAGGTTTATTGAAAGTATAATTTGTTGAAGATGAGGTTTGGCTTACAATTAAGTCGTCTGATGGTTCAAGAGATCCGGGGCTAGATGGGTTCAATTTGGAATTCTTTAAGAGGTTTTAGAAGTATATCAAGGGTGAAGTCATGAATTTCATGAATGATTTTTTCTGGGTTAGAATCGAAGACTATTCTTTTAATAAATCTTTCATTGATCTTATCCCAAAGAAAGGCGAGGCAATTAATCCTGAAGATTACAGACCAGTTTCATTGGTGGGTAGTATGTACAAGATCGTGGCTCGTGTTTTGGCTAAGAGGATGGCAAGTTGTCTTCAAGAAGTGGTTGGTGAGAACCAGTTCACTTTCATTGTCGGTAAATAGATTGCAGTCTGTTCTTTGATTGCGAATGAGTTAATCGACGATCTGTTCAAAAGAAAGAAAAAAGTAGTATTGTTAAAGGCTAATTTCAGCAAAGCCTATGATATTGTAGATTGGTCTTTTTTGAATCTGATTCTTAAGAAAGTGGGCTTCGGTAGAAGATGGAGGAAATGGGTTAATTTTGGATTTCGACCCCTACAATTGTTATGCTAGTCAATGGGTGTCCTTCTAATAGTTTTTCAATCAAAAGGGGTCTCAGGCAAGGCTGTCCATTGTCGCCTTTAATATTGTGGGTGAGGCTTTAAGTGGATTGATCAAGAAATTGATTGATATAGGTCTTTGTCGTGGGGTTGAAGTATGTTTTGGAGGCGTAGCTTTTTCCCATATTCAATTTGCGGATAACCTTTTCATTTTCTCGGAAGCAAATGAATCGATGATTATTAATACTAATCATGTACTGAAAATTTTCGAATTGGCAGCGGGTCTGAAGTTAAATAAGAAAAAGACCATGATTCTCGGCATAAATGTGGATGATAGCCAAGTAAGGAGTTGAGCCGATTCGATCTATTGCGGTTGGGCAAAGCTTCCGACGACTTATCTGGGTTTTCCGCTTAGTCATAAGAAGAATTCTAAGTCTCTATGGCAGCCCATTTTGGACAGAGTTAGATCTCGGCTTCAAAGTTGGAAAGGTAAACTTCTATCTTTCGGAGGTAGGCTAACGTTGATTAAATCAGTTTTGGCTAATTTGCCTGTGTATTATATATCATTATTTCAAATTTCGAAGTCCATAGCGTGATGATTAATAAGTGTATAGCAAATTTCTTATGGAACGTTAAGTTGGATAAGAGTATTCATTGGATTAAGTGGGAGAGCTTATGTGGCCCTAAATCATATGGGGGTTTGGGTATTTATGATGATAATATTAGGAACCGCGCTTTGCTCAATAAATTGATTTGACGATTTAGTGAGGACAATGATTCTTTATAGAGGAAACTAGTAGTGGCTAAGTACAACTACGATAACAATTCAATTCTTCAAATAACTGTTAATGTTAGAAATTCTTCGTGGGTGTAGCATAACATTGTTAATCCGGTCATTTACAGTGAGATTGATTTCCTTTCTAAAGTGAGGTGCGTGATGGGTAATGGGAATAAAATTGATTTTTGGTCGGATCACTGGACAGAATTTGATTCTCTAAAATCAACTTTTCCCAGAACTTTTAGTATGCCGATTAAAAAATCAGGTAAGATCAGTGAGTTTGGACTTCGAGTTCATGGAGTTTGGGAATGGAGGATTGAATTGAGAAGAAGTCTTTTTGAATGGGAAAAGAAAATGTGGACAGATTTTATTCAGGTTCTGAATAGAGTTGTGAGTTGTCTTTCTTGCCTAGACAGATTAATTTGGTTAGGTTCTGCTGATGGCATGTACATCCCCAAATCTTATTACTCAAAATTGGCTTCTATGGGCAAAGTTAAAGATCCAATGTGGAGTTTGGTTTGGTCTAAAGTTGCTCATCCTAAAGTTTCCGCTTTTGTATGGAAAGCACTCCATCAAAGGTTGCCGGTAATGTTAGAGTTGATAAAGCGAGGAGTTAATTGCATCGAAAATTCACACTGCTTGTTTTGTAACCTTGAACCAGAATCTATTAATCATGTTCTGTGCCATTGCGAGGTAGTTTGACAACGTTGGTCTAGTGTGTGGAAAATAAATTTGGTTTTTCCGATGAATGTTAAACAAGTAATTGAGTTATGGTTTGCTCAAAAAGTAAAGAGAAGATTGCGGGGATTATGGCAGCTGGGTTTCTTTGGTATGATCTGGATAATCTGGTTATGTAGAAATAAAACAAGGTTTAATGGTGCCTCTTTTTCAGTTGATAAGATCTTTAATATTGCTTTGTTTTATATTGGGGTTTGGGCACACTATTCATGACCGTCGTTGATTCCATATGTTCAAGACTTTGTTCGTAGCCCGGAATCTATTGTTCTTTGTTGTGGTTCTTAGACAGTTTTGTCACAGAATAATTATTGTTGTTTGTAGAATCAAAATAGAGTAAAAACTCTAATTGATTGAGAAGAAGAAAAACTCTTTAGAATAATCTCACAAAATTGCAAAAGGGAAGAACTCTTAAGAAAACTTTCAAATGCTTATAATTAAGCTTTAATTGTTGGATGATAAAACTCAAATACAAGTAGGGTATTTATAGGTTACAAGAAACAATCTAAACCACTCATTAAAATAAGCACTAAATAATCTAAATCATTGAAATTAAAACATGAGAAAAATACTTAATTTTCACCTAACTAAATTAATGTAAGCAATGACATCAAAACTAAATTGATGTAAGCAATGACATCAAATTAATTTAGGTGTGAACTTATTTAGGCTAATATTGAATTTTCAACACTCCCCCTCAATGTTAGCCTCCATTCTTTGAATCACGCCATGCTGACGACGGAAATGTTCAAACTTTCCAACACTCAAGCTTTTTGTAAACAAGTCAGCAATTTGCTCATCTATCTTGATTTGCCTCATCTCAATCTCTTCTTGCAAAACTTTTTCCCTAACAAAGTGGTAATGTACTTCCACATGTTTAGTTCTTACATGAAACACAGGATTCTCCGCCAGCCGAATTGCCTATTGGTTGTCACAATACAAAGAAATTGCATAATCTACTGGTTGATGTAGATTATTCATCAACTGTATCAACCATGTACTCTCTTGAGCTACCATTGTTGTTGCTCGATACTCAGCTTCAGTGGTTGACAATGATACCGTTGGTTGTCTTTTGCTACACCAAGAAATTGTTCCGGAGCCAAGCTTAAACACATATCCAGTTGTTGATCTCCTGGTGTCATGATCTCATGCATAATCAACATCACAATAACCAACTAACTTGCAGTCTTCACCTTTCTTGTACAAAAGACTATAGTCAATTGTATTCTTCACACATCTCAGTATTCGTCGAACTGCTTCCAAATGAGGCTTCTTTGGATTTTGCATATACCGACTCATCACATCAACTGCATAAGAAATGTCCGGTCGGGTCAAGGTTAAGTAGATCAGACTACCTACCAATTATCGATACATTGTTGCATCTTCAAAATCTTTTCCTTCATGTGCACACATTTTGATATTTGGTTCCATTGGCGTTGAAGTTGACTTGCATTCGAGCATTCCAAACCTCTTCAACAAATCTTTAGCATATTTCTGTTGACATAGAAATATTCCTTCGTGTGTGTGATCAACCTCTAGACCAAGGAAGTGCTTAAGTTGTCCAAGTTCCTTCATCTGGAAACGAACTGATAAATTCTCCTTCGTCTGAAGAATTTATGCCTCATCATCACCGGTTATGATTAAGTCATCCACGTACACTAGCACGATAGCTACCTTACCTTCATTGGCTTTGACAAACAAGCTAGAATCTGTAGGTGTTACTGAATAACCACTTTTCGTTAGAAATTCAGCAATCTTACCATACCATGCCCTAGGTGCTTATTTCAATCCGTAGAGTGCTTTTCGTTGCTTACACACATATTCAGGATGATCTTGACTCTGAAAACCCATTGGTTGGGTCATGTAGATCTCTCGATCTAGTTCTCCATGAAGAAAAGCATTCTTCACATCCATCTGCTACAAGTTCCAGTCTTGTTGGTTGCAAGTGCAAGTAAGACTCGTACGGTTGTAAGTTTCGCCACTGGACTAAATGTTTCATCATAGTCTAGTTCATACTGTTGAGAGAAACCACGAGCTACCAATCGCGCTTTGTACCTCTCGATTGACCCATCTGGACGGCGCTTTATCTTGTAAACCCATTTGCAAGATATGGGTTTCACATCTTTTATCTTAGGTACAATATCCCAAGTTTGATTTTGCTGAAGTGCATCGATCTCTTCTTTCATAGCTGTCATCCACTCAGATCTCTTCGAACGTCTTAGGCTCCGTTGCTTCTTCAATTATGGCTGCATTGGCATGTTTGGGATTTGGCCTTCGTATTCTTGTTGACATTCGGAGTTGAGATTATGGAATTGATTCTTCTGTTTCACTAGGCCCACCTTCTTCGTTTGGTTGTTGATACACGCCAGTTTGCCAAGGATTCTGAGTCACTCTTTGTTCGACATCATCGCCATTTGGATCTTCTGATTCATCTGAACTTGTTTGGAGTTGAACAGCATGCTCCCCCATCTTTTGTTGTAGCTTGTCTCTAAATTCTCTCGAATCTGACAACACCCCCTTCTCTAAGGACCACCAAGAAGATGCTTCATCAAATACCATATTTCGTGACGTGTATCATCTTCCACTAATTAGATCACAACATTTCCACCCCTTTCTCTGGCTGCCATATCCCACAAATATACATCTAACAGCTTTCTTGTCAAATTTGCTCCATAAATGATCAGGAACAAACACATAACATACACAGCCAAATACTCAAAAGTAGCTAACTGTATGTTTTATGTTCCATAGTTTCTCAAAGGGTGAAACAAATCCTAACCTTGGTTGAGGAAGTCTGTTGATCACAAAGGCTGCAGTCCTCATTGCTTCAGCCCAAAACCTTCCAGGTACATTCTTTGCATGTAGCATACTTCGACAAATTTCTGCAAGATGCCGATTTTTTCTTTCCGCTACACCATTCTGTTGTGGCGTGTTGGCACAAGTGTACTGATGACGTATTCGGCATTCCCTTAGGTATTGAGAGAACTCGTTTGATCTATATTCTCCTCTGTTGTCTGTGCGCAAGCAACATATCTTCTTTTCCACTTCTCCTTCAGCTGAGTCTCTGAACTCTTTAAACTTTGAGAAAGTATCAGATTTTTCTTTCATAAAGAAAACCCACACATACCTGGAGAAGTCATCAATGAATGTTACCATGTACCACATACCGCTAATTGATTGTTGCTTAACTGGTCCGAACACATCAGAGTGAACCAACTCCAATGGTTCTTTTGCTTTACCATACTGGCATCCCGCACAGACCATATCTGTTCTCACGTCTAGTTGAGGAAGCCCCTTAAGCATCGACTTTTTCACCATCATACTTAACTTGGAATAGCTAACGTGACCTAACCGCATGTGCCATAGATATGATGACTCATTTTTCCTTGTCCTGTCTATATATGCAGACTCTGCTGACATCACGTAAATTAATTCCAAACGTCGTCCCTCCATTGTTGGTGTTTCTGAGATTTTGACGTCACGATAAACCTTCACGTCTTGGGGACCAAATAAGACATAATGGTCTGATGATGTTAGTTGAGCCACAGATAGCAAATTTTTCTTCATTCCTGGGACATGGTAAACATCTTGGAGTTGCACCTGGTTAGTATTATATCGAGGCGTAACTACTGTCTTACCGATGTGAGTTATCGGTAACCTTGAGTTGTCAGCTGTCACCACCACACGACCTCCATTATACTCAGACAGGTTTTGCAACTTCTGTTTGTCACCCGTCATATGATTTGAGCTGCCAGAATCTACGATCCAATCATTCTTGTAGTCAATATGTTCTGGTGTTGTTACCGTGAGAGCTAATTCTTCTTCCTCCGTAGCAAATAACGCTTCAGCATCCCAACCATCTTCACTATTCTCCTTCGAACAAGAAGTAGCAGTATTACTTTCAACAGGCTTTTTCTTGGTCCAACAGTCTTTTGCCATGTGACCCATCTTCCCGCAGTTATAACACTTGTCATCGAACTTTCTACTATTACCGCGATTCTTAGATGCTCCCCCTGAATGAGGGCCTCCCTTTCCTTGGTAATTTTTCACCTTGTCACCATCCTTTTTAGATCCACTGCCAGTATACCGCTGAAAAGTGCCTCTGCTTTTGCTGGTGTAAAGCGCTTCCTCTTCACCCTTCAGCGAGACTCCTCCCATTTGCTTGGCCATGGCTTCTTGATCTGCAAGCAAATTTTCAAACTCAACAAGCGATGGTTGTGTCGGCCATCCCTATACAGCAGCAACAAACCCTCGATATTCGGGTCTCAAACCATGGACAATTATTCTTTTTATCCTGGCTTCCCCAATAGCAGTTGTCGGATCTAATTCTGAAATTTCGCGACATATCGACTTTACCTTGTGAAAGTATTGGGAAACCGCCATGTCGCGTTGCGCCATTGATAGAAGTTCATTCTCGAGAACTTGCAATTTTGTATCGTTCCTCTTCGAAAAGAGTGTAACAAAAGTGTCCCATGCTTCCTTTGGTGTTTTAGCATCCCGAATGTGCTCCAACATTTCTTCTTCAATTGTGGTCTTTAAAGCAAACATTGCTTTGCCTGCTTTAATTTTCCACTTTCGTAAGATTCCATTGGCATCTTCTGTCGCCGGTTGTGTAACTTCACCACCACTGAAAACCTCCCAAAGGTCTTGACCTTGTAAGTATGACTCCATACATGTTGCCCACGTGTTGTAGTTTTTATTGTTGAGCTTCTTGATTCCTCCAACTACTTGAAGATCACCCATCTTAACGGCAAGGCTTTGACTACACCGAACAAACTTGAGTACCAAATGTGCAGAGTACTAAATTACTCTAAACACAAAGAAGCTCCACAAGGTTTGTAATAACCCCGACAATAGCTCAAGAAATATTTTCTGATGTGGAAGATCAGTTAAAAACTACAGCCACAGAGCATACTCAGAATTTCAAGAGACCTTAAAAACGTGGCTCGGATACCAATTGTAGAATCAAAATAGAGTAAAAACTCTAATTGATTGAGAAGAAGAAAAACTCTTTAGAATAATCTCACAAAATTGCAAAAGGGAAGAACTCTTAAGAAAGCTTTCAAATGCTTATAATTAAGCTTTGATTGTTGGATGATAAAACTCAAATACAAGTAGGGTATTTATAGGTTACAATAAACAATCTAAACCACTCATTAAAATAAGCACTAAATAATCTAAACCATTGAAATTAAAACATGAGAAAAATACTTAATTTTCACCTAACTAAATTAATGTAAGCAATGACATCAAAACTAAATTGATGTAAGCAATGACATTAAATTAATTTAGGTGTGAACTTATTTAGGCTAATATTGAATTTTCAACATTGTTCACCTTATACTGCTTGCTATTGTTTTGACTTTCAGCTGGTTCGGCATTTGCGTTTTTTTTCTGTTTCAAAATCATAGGTTTCAGCCGAGTTTCCAGTGTTATTTGTATGGCAGGTTCTATGTTTGTCAAGGAGTTCTGTTTTTCTAGTTTGTGAACTGGTTTTAGGGTTTGGAATGTGTCTATTTCTGATGTATTACCATAATTGTATCTGATCTTTTCTACCTCAAGGCATATTCTTTTTCCTCCAACTAGGTTTAGGGAGATTTTTTAACGAGGTCTATGAGGTAGTGTACTTTGTTATTTCTTCAATACAAGGTACCCTATTTCAAAACGACAACAACAACAACATACTTTCCTTAATTTTTTGGTAACTAAATATCCTAATTAACTTTTACTTTCTAAATCATACTGTTTTTATTTTTATCTTTTCAAATATTCACTCAAATTTCCCAAACATTCCATATTTTCACTCTTTTTTTTTATCAACTTTCTAAACTTTCTTTCCGAAATTTTCACTCAAATTTCTTTCATTTTCGTTCATCTTTTTCCAGTAAGATACGATATCATTTATTTGACATTTAATTGTTTGATTTTGCCTTGAAGATCAAACTTAGGGCCTCCTTCGTATGGTTTCCAAAATCAGTGGAAATTTTACGTGAATTTACATTTTAAATCTTGTGGTTTTCATTCTTAATTTTAAGAGCTTTGATTCTAAATGATTTCTAATTTAGATTGATGATTTGTAATTTAGATTGATGATTTCTAATGCTTTAATACTTTGAGATTTAATTCTAAAAATGTAGATTAAGATTGATGATTTCTAATTTAGATTGATGATTTCTAATGGTTTAATACTTTGAGATTTAATTCTAAAAATGTAGATTAAGATTGATGATTTTCCTTGTCTGTTCTTTTATTTATATTTCGATTTTGATGTTGTTTTTCCGGAAATCAAATCTTGATTGAATTAGGAAGTGATTGATGTTAAATCTGATTATTGAAAGTTGTAATTGGTAGTTCTTGACGTGATTAATTGGACATTTAGGTTTTTGCGCTAGAGGTATAAGGATTTGAAGATAATGATTCGATATAGATTCGCAGTGATAAGTGATGATTTTCAGAGTGTTGTATTTGTGATAGATTTTCAACAAAGTCAAATGATTCTTGTGTATTATAATGTGTTCTGGAAGCCTCAGATTCGCGCAAAGCAAAGAGGAAGACGATAGCGGGCTGAAGCAAATGAATTAAAGGTGATCGATGACCAATTTGGAATGAGGGGGCATTTAGTGGAAAATCGCTCGTAGAATTCTGCATTTATTCGAAATGACGTTGAGAAATTCAGCTGGGTGATTAAGGTTGTGTTTACTTGTAATTTTAAGGTTTGGTAACTATTCATATACCTTACAGATTTTAATGCCCAAATTCAAGTTATAGTCTTCTTGTTATCAAAACTCATTTATGACCCAATTACCAAATTTTCATTTACAGCCAAACCATAACTCATATAACCCATTAAATAAAATAAAATAAAATAAAAATATTAAAACCTAAAATTTAACAGCCAAACAAGCCTAGTTATTAAAAAACCCTAGCTCCAAATGTGAACAACAACAACAGTTCCAACAGCCCCTACCCACGTGAGAAGCTGATTGGTGGTCCCAAGCACCGAGCCTCCAGTAGAGCTCCACGACAGCATGTGCACAGCAATGGGCTCGTATCCTCATCAGCAGCCACATCAACCCTATGCCACATCAGAACCAATATGCAAGCAAGAGACAAACAACAGATTTTTAGTTCATTTTTTCTGTAACTTAATACATAAACAAAAAAATCCAGTGTAAGAAAGGGGGCCTTTTTGTCCTATTCGAAAAGAACAGTAGTAAAAAATTCTGTTGGGGGTTCTTTTTCCACTATTGGAAAGAACCGATTTTTGTAAAAAATTTGGCCGAGTGAAAGGAGGTATGACTAGAGGGGTGGGGTGTTGCTTCGGGTTTGCTCAGGTGACCACATCGGTCACCTTGCTCGTGGCCTCGTTCGGAGGCAGAGAGGAGTGCAGGTGAGCGACTGTCGGTGGCCTTGTTGCTAGGAGGTGCGTCGCAGGCTATACGAGTAAATCACCCACAAGTCCCTAGGGTTTATGCGTGTTTGATTGCATTTTGCTTTTAAAATAAGACAATGTTCATTTATTAGAGGTAGTAGTGTATCTCCCGCTTTTTCTCGGAGGTGATTGCTATCAATTCCAAAAGTAAATCAACATCATTTTCAAAATCCCACATCATGATTTTAAAATTGACAATGTAATGTTCGTTTATTGTGATTGATAACGAAGTTTCTACTTTTGCTAGGGGTGGTCGTTATCGATATTCGTGAATCGACATCCTTTTTAAAATACGCATACATAATATTTTAAATTAAAAAAATTGGAACTCAAAATTTTCATTTTTAAAATATAGGGTAATCGACTAGATATCAATTTTGGGTGTTGTGGGTGCTAATCCTTCCCCACACGTAATTGAGTTATAAACCTAATTTCTGATTTCGCATACCAAAACTTGGTATTTTTTAGTAAAATAAAATGTTTTATTAAAATTACATGTTTTTAGGTGTTCCAATCTCACCTTAAAAATGATTGGTGGTGACTCCCATATTTTCATCAAAACCTTTTCATTTTATCTTCAAAAACGTCGGATCGGTCTTCCTTTTGAAAATCGGTTACGACAACTTGGTGACTTCTCTGGGTACTTTTGTTTTCTAGAACAAAAGGAGAGTTGAGCCATGAGTTGATTACCTTATATTTTAAGGGTTGGAAATTTTGAGTTCGAGTTTATTTAATTTACGATTCATTATTTTTTTTAAAAGATCCAAAAAATATTTTCTCTTTGATTAATGCTTTCACCTGTTTGAATATAAATATGATTGTTGCATATCATAGCTTTATACCCAAGCTTTGTCTCGTTTCACCTAAGTAGTAGGAAACGCCACACCACTGAGGAATATTGTTTTTCCTTGTGTAGGTTCGACAGAGTACCTCTGGAAATCATTATTTATATCTGTCAAGATATTGTTTTCCTTGATAGTCATTTAGTGATGTGATCCCCTGGATTGAATTTGATCTGAAAAGTCTGTAATGGGCCAAGATCAAAGTCCTTACTTACCATAGCAGGTTGCAAGGAAAGTTTGGGAACCCTTTCTAGAATCAAACATCATGTAGAGAATTTAGTTAGCTCACCCCAGAACCATGTAGATATCTTGAGAGAATTAGAATGTATGTGGTTAGGGTTTTAAATTTCTTTGTGTGTTTTATTTACTATATTTATCGTTGATTTATCAGTTGAATTTAATCATTTCATATTTTTCTAACACACGTTTCCTTTGATTATTATTTTAGTTTTACTAATCTTTCATCCCTTTGGGTTTGTCTATTTGTTTTACATTATTTGTTCATAAACCTGGTGTTAATCCCATGGTAATTATCAAATGAAAGGCTTTTAAAACCACAACACCACATGAAGGGGTAGATAAAATTAATTTTTATTTGCTTTAACGTTTTGAGACGTTGTGTGTTCTTTGAAAATTGATTTAAGATAATTACCTTAGAATTAACTCATGTTTCATACATGACATATCATAGAAGATATTGATTCCCGAGTTAATAGTCATATTATAAGGCTTACAATACGATAATTTCACTGAAAGATATAGAATAGAACATCGAAAACATATCAATGGTCTAGAAGGGTGCTCTAGGAAGCAGCTGAAAAAGGTAGATCAAGTTGGAATACATGAAGCTCAAACGATGCAGTTGATCAAGTTGTTGATACAACTAACCGAAAGAAGTAATATATTTGAAGTCGTCAAACAATAACAAAAGCAAACACGAGACAGTGGTTGATGCTTGTTGCATATGGTTGTCAATAAGCACATTCTTGGGGAAAAGAAGTCGAAGCCTTTGGAGTCGTACATAAAACCAAAGATAAAAGAAGAATATTTCCTTGCATATTCGATCGAAAAAATATGAAGTCAAGCAATGTGACGTGATTTGTAGTTTTCTTATGCCTCAGTATATTGAGACATTGTGTGTTCTTTGGAAGTTGTTTTATGACAACTACTTTGGAATCAACACCTTCGTTGCATTTGTATTTACATCTTTGCATCATTATATTTGTATTTGTATTTGTATTTTCATTTTGTTTGTTTCAAACTTTTCAACATGTATTCAATCATGAAAATTTGGGAGTAATTCATGGATTATTTCATGACATAAATTTTGAAAGCAAAATGGAGCCAACTTAGTCTTCCTAGAGAAATGTAAGAGCCCTGAATGAGATTTTAGAACGTGCCAACAAGATTGAGAAGCTCCAAGAACAACTTATCAAAAATCAATAAGAAATGACTGATTAAGCAAGGAAATTTCAACACGAGTCAAGAGAGAAAATGTTTAAATTGATGCATATGATGATTGTTTTGATCCATTGAGAGAAGCCACCAAATGATCATGTTGTAAGGCCTTTGAATGAGACTCTAAATGCTAGTTTTGGGTCCAAAATAATGCCAATAGAGGATCAAGAACCTATTAAAGAACAAGGTAAGTCAAGCCAGCTCTAGAAATTAGATGTGGTCCCAAAAGGTATCATTGGATTGACAATGAATGAAGAAGCAATGAGAGATGAAGGTTTCCATATGAAAGATGGGCCTTACTCGAAAAAAGGGTCATAGAAGAAGCCCAAACACTAGTCAAAAAAGCCAAAAGGGGTCAAACTCTTCCACAATGGCCATCGAACAAGAAATGATCATATAAAGAGATTCATTGGATAAATCAAACTTATACCTTAGGATGTTAAACTAAGGTTTCTAGTAACCTTGAAGGAAAAATTCAAGATCCTCTAGAGTAAATGATTCAAAGGTGCAAGACGGAGAAATAAAACGTCATAATTCAATGCCTAGAAATCTCTTCTGCAAAAGAGATTAATGTAGCCAAATCTAGTGTAGGCTACATAGCGAAAGAGGATAAGAATGGAAATCCAAGCGAGAAGATGGATGTAATCTGAGATTAGCCCATAGGATTAGAAATGAATTGGTCAGATGCAACCCCTAAAATATCTCATGCACCCACGCCATCAAGAGCAACAGCAACATATGATCAAATTTCAAGCAATATTGTATTCTCCAGGGGAAATCGTTTTGGAACCAAGTTTGGGCCCAATTTTCATCATGGAAAGAAATAGTTGAAAAAGCAAAAAGAGGCGAGAAATGCCAGTCTGAAAATAGAGGATAATCCTTTGGAGCATATGAAGAATATTTTACCAGTTTCGAAAAGTTAATGTTGAACCAAAACTGGTAGAGACAATCGATGAAGAATAGTTAGACATCAGTGTGATATCTGAAGATGATGGGGTTGAAAAATCTGTGGCTAAAATCTGACCATGTTTCCCTAAAGAAGGACTGAACAATTGGACTATAGAGGATCTTCATGTAGTTTTTAGATAAAAAAATAAAGTAATACTCAGAATTAGCCCTTATGCTTTTGCCCGTGAGGATTAAGGAATCTTTTCTGAGGGTTGTTATGTTAATTTTACTTTTTTCTGCAATCGAATATGCTTTCTTTCATTTATCAAGTGGCAATAATTTTATACATTTTCACATTCTTTATCATTCTTTACATTTTTATTATTTTTTACATTTTTATTCTTTCAATCATTCTATACAAATATCTATGACTCTTCCAAATGTATATATTTGTTCTATATTTTCTTTGCAAGTGTCCCAATCATTAATAGCATGAATATTTCTGAATTTTAATCATTAAACAAATTTTGAGCGGCCTGTGTTTAGTAGAAATCTATGAGTACAAAAATGAGGTAAAATGTGATATTTTTAACAAATTATTAAGGCTAATAGAAAAGAAAAATAACCAGGTCTTATCTCGTAAAGAAGAAGTCGAGATTCCAAACCTATGATGGATGAAAAATAAAGAGATATAGATTGACACTACTTTGATGCACCAAACAAGACAAGAGTTGATAAAGTTGCTTCAAGATTTCAAGGCTCTTTTTCTGGTCGTGTCAAAACATGCTAGGATTGAATATGTATGAAGTAGTGCACAAGTCCCAAATAGACCATTAATCATGTATCTGACAGTCTTTGAAAATTCATTGAGAAGCGTGTTGGGGTTGAGTCTGAAATGAAGGAAAGAGTCATATATTGTCTGAGAAAGAAGTTCACTGATTGTGAGATCTGATACCAGCCAATCCAAAAGTCATGATGTGCTTAAGTATGGGCTATCCGAATGCTCAAACAATACATGTCATAACATACAACTTGTTCAGTATCCAGACTCGATCCACAAGGATTCTTGATATAGTCACAAATATTGACTAAAAGAATGACTCGATAGTAAATGTTGTTATCAAAATCTGACATTGTGCATGCGAGTCAAAAGGCGATAAAAGGGAGTGTCATAGCATATATTCTTTCAAGTTGTGTCTCCGATGATGACGAGTAATTGGACTATAATTTCTCCAAATGAGGATTTAATGCGTATCTCAAATGAAGAGGATGTTGTTTAAAAAGATGAATCATGGAAGCTTTATCTTGATAGGGCATCTAATACTTTGGGATGAGAACTTGGGGCAGTGGTGATTGCTTTAGAAAATGTATGTTACCTTTTTACAAACAGGCCAGAGTTTTTTTCGCACTAACAATATGGTATAATGTGAGGTTTGCACCATGAGAATGAGAGTAGCCATGGACAATAAAAATATAGGTGTTGAAAGCATGTTTAAGTTCCTCGTCAGTAGTTTGTCAACTATAGGATAGTGATAATTGTCACAAGAAATGCTCTTCCATCATGTATGAATGTCAAGCTTCAATATGTGCTTAAATAGAGGGCAATACCTTTTGTCTTAGGTATTGGAATAAATGTAGACTTACTCATCGAAGCTAAGATCTCATTATGTCAAGTCTTGATGAAAGTAAAAATGGGACGAAGTTAAATAGGCATAAGGTCGATATGATCAATTAAACCTCATTGAAGAAAAGAGGTTAAAAGGCTATATACCTTGGACAGATATGTTAGAAAAAGATGGCATGAGCTTCTGATAGGGAAGATCGTCCAGTAGAATTCTGAGAGGGTGATCTAGTGATTGAAAAGATCTTGCTAGTTCATAAAGATTTTTGTGAGAAATGGACGCCCAACTAGGAAAGGACTATACGTTATCGATGAGGTCTTTTTCGAATGAGTGTTATTTTTTACAGAGATAGATGAAGATGAATTGAATGATATGATAAATTCATATTTGGGTTAAAAATGCTACATTTGGAGAAAAGAAAAGGAGAGAAAAAGAATAATAAAAGAATAATAAAAAAAAGAAAAGAAAATGTTAGGATTGATAAAGCTCAATTCAAAACCGAAAATGAGCCAAGAGGGGTGAATTGTCAAATTGTGTTTAGGGAGTAAGGAGAAAGAAAATATAGACAATTTTGCACAACGATTTATAGTGGTTTGATTTTTCAATCAAGTCTACATCCACTACCTAAGCTCCTCACTTAGGATTTTCCAACAAATCCACTAATTTGTTCTTTCTTTTTCAAGGATCAAGAGTAACCTTTACAAACTCTCTATCTTTTTAAAGGCTTAGCTAGAACCAAAACCCTTTTACAAAAGTAAAAAGATGTAAACAAATAAACCTCTAAAAAGGAAGGTGTTTACAAATTAAAGCTCTCAAAAGCACAATTATTTACAAGAGAAAGGAAATAAAGAGTGAAAAGCTCTTCTCTTGTATTTGATTGCTTAGATAGGTGTTCTAACCATTCTTCAAGTGTATTGAACTTGTATTTATATGTTGGAATGTGTTTGTGGCCGTTTCTAGCCGTTGGGAGTGATTTGGAGCCGTTGGGGTTGTTTTCTCTGCAAAATAAAATTGCCTAGGATAGAGGGTATCGGTACTCCTATAGAGAGTATCGGTATTACCTTTGTAATATTTAAATAAAACTTGTCATTGGTCCTGACGGTATCAATATATCCTTCATGGTATCAATACTACTATGTAAAGTAGTATTGGTACCCCTTTGGGTATCAGTACATATTTTGCATTCTAGAATTTCAGCAAACTGACAGTATCGATACTACCTTGAGAGTATCGAAAATTCTATCACCTAGGGTATCGTTACCACATGAACAATATCGGTATTGTTCATATAGTATCAATATTGTAAGAACAGTATCAGTACTTCGTACGTGAAAATCAGTTTTGTGATCAAATTCAGTTTTAATGGACTTTGAATTATTTTTGAAAAACTTTGAAAACTTTGTATAAATTCAATTCAAGTCCAAAAACATTTTGTCTTAATTTGTTATATCAAAATATTATAAAACATGGTTAAACAATCTCCCCCTTTTTGATATAACAAAACATTTGAAAATTTGTTTTTGGCAAAACTCCCTCTTAATAAACATTTAAAGAAAAACAGACATATTTTGAAAAATATTAAAGCTCCCCCTTTTTCGTTGAGAAATTGAATTTTTCAAACCATACTTTTTCCCCTTTTTGTTATATAAAAAATAATTCAACTTTAAGGTTCAAAAATAATAATGGAGAGTAAGTGGTAAATGTTATCATAAAATCATTTGACAAATCAAAAGCTCCCCCTTAATAAAAGCATTCCAAACAAATATTTGACTTTTAAAAGCTTGATACTTAAAAAAATTAAATTTCAACAAAGATAAACAAACATATTAGTAGAATATGAAATTCAATATATCCAAGTCTAATATACTTTATGCAATACCAATTGTTGAAATTAAGTGCATGTGCATAAAGCTATCCAAAAATGTTATGCATTTGAAAATTTTGATATCAATTGTTAGAGAGATATCATTTGTATTTTAAACCACATGCATAAACATTTAAATTTAGGTCAAAAATTAAAATGTGTAAAATCAAAGCATTTGAAAAATTGATATCAATTGCTAGAGAGATATATTTTGCATTAAAAATCATTTTTGACCAAAATTCATTATGATGAACTAAAAAATTATGAAAAATAATTAAAACTTTAAAATGTTTATCATAATACACTTTTCAACATACATGAGATAGAAAACATAAAATGATTTAAAATAAAAAAAACCTCATGCATGCTTAAATCAAATGAGAAACCAATTAATCAAAACAAAAGCATTAAGCATAGAGGTTACCCATTCCTTTTCAAGTGTAGCTAGAGCATTTGAGTATCTCCACTTTCATCGTCATTGCTCCCACAAACCTACAAGAGACATTTAGTAGATTTTGGTATCCAAATTGTTTTAGATCCTTGAACGTTAGTTTCAATTCCCCTTGTTCCCTTAGGAACCCATACTTGTATAATTTTAAAAGGTTTTATTTTCTTTATAGGAAAAGCATGTTCCATATGACCATGAAAATGGCAATGTGAGCATTTTGGCATTTTTAAACAGAATGAGTTGTTTTTAGAAATTAATTATTTTTATTTTATTAAGCTCTCAAGCTTAACTTTCAAATCAAAAATTTCTTTTTCTAAATCATTGGTTTTGACTTTTGAAAGATCTAAATCATTTTTCAAAGATTCATTTTGTTTTTAAAAATCAACTTTTGCTTTCAAAACCATATCATTTTCAACTTTAAGTTTTGAAATTAATTTCTTATATTTGGAATTCATGGTCTCAAATTCCATAAGAAACTTGTAACTCATCAAAAGAATAAGAATCTAATTCACTGGAGTTAGAAGTTACCATTGAATCTTCATTAATGGCCATGATACATATGTTGTCTACTTCATCTTCATCATCGGAGTCATCTTCATCACTCCAAGCCACCACAAATGCTTTCTTTTTATTTGATCCATTCTTCTTTAGGAGTGGACAATCATACTTGACATGCCCCATTCTTTAACAATTAAATCACACCTGGGGACTCTTCTTTTTGCTTGATTCATGCATCACTTCCTTGGAAGTCATGAATCTCTTGAATCTTTTGAAGAGCTTAGTCATCTCTTCTTCTTCACTATCATCTTCATCTACCTCTTCATTTGATTCTTGATTGCTCTCATTGGTGGATTTAAAGGTGATGCCTACATCATTCTTCTTGTTCTTCTTTTCTTCATCTTCTTCTTCTTTATTTACCATCAACTCATGAGTAATAAGAGAATTGACAAGCTAATCAAGAGTGAGTGATTTGAGGTTCTTAGCTTTGATAATCATTATCTTCCTTGATTGTCAAGATTTTGGAAAAGAGTAGAACATCTTCCTTACAAGCTTCTCATTAGGGATTACTTCTCTAAATCCCTTGAGATCGTTGACAATCACGGAAAATCTATATGTCATAGCTTTGATGTCTTCATCCGGTTTCATCTTGAAAATCTCATAACTATAGTTGAGAAGACTGATTTTGGTTTCCATTAATTCATTGGTTTTTCATGAATGACTTGGAGCTTGTCCCAAATCTCCTTGGCATTAGAACAAGAGGAGACTCTTCCATATTTATCCAGGCCTAATGCACAAAAGAGGATGTTCATAGCCTTAGCATTGAGTTGGAACTTCTTCTTCTCTCCATTACTCCAATCATACATCTCACCAGTTGGAATGGAGTATCATTTAATGATTGAATTCCAAGCTCCTAGATTATTGGCTTGAATGAAGAGCATCATCATATTCTTCCAATAGGCATGATTTTCTCCATTGAAATAAGGTGGCTTGTTAACCGGTTGAGAGTCTTCAATGTAGTAAGAGTCGGAGGTCAAAGCCATCTTCTTATTGATCATGTTGAAAAATGGTAGAGCTTCTTCAATGATCGTCTCAAGGATGTGAATCCTTCTAAAGATTCAAGCTCTGATACCAAATGTTAGGATTTATGAAGCTCAATTGACAACCAAAAATGAGCCAATAGGGGTGAATCATCAAATTGTGTTTAGGGAGTAAGGAGAAAAAAAGAGACAATTTTGCATAATGATTTATAGTGGTTCGACTTTTCAACCAAGTCTACATTCACTACCTAAGCTCCTCACTTAGGATTTTCCAAGAAATCACTAATTTGTTCTTTCTTTTTTAAGGATCAAGAGTAACATTTTACAAACTCCCTAGCTTTTCAAATGATTAGTTAGAACCAAAATTCCTTTACAAAAGGAAAACTGTGTAAACAAAGAAACCTATAAAAAGGAATGTGTTTACAAATTAAAGCTCACAAAAACACAACTATTTACAAGAGAAAGGAAATAAAGAGTGAAAAGTTCTTCTCTTGTGTTTGATTACGTGGATAGGTCTTCTAACCATTCTTCAAGTGTCTTGAATTTGTATTTATATGTTGAAATGTGTTTATGGTCGTTTTTAGCTGTTGGGAATGAATTTGAGTCGTTGGGGATGTTTTCTATGTAAAATAAAATTATCCAGAACAAAGGGTATTGATACTCCTAGAGCGAGTATCGATAATACCTTTGTAATATTTAAATAAAACTAATCATTACTAGTTGTTGGGCCTGATGGTATCGATAATATCTTTCATGGTATCGATAATACTATGTAAAGTAGTATTGGTACCTCTTTGGGTATCGTTACCTATTTTGCATTCTGGAATTTGAGCAAACTGGTAGTATCGGTACTACCTTGAGAGTATCGATACTTCTATTACCTAGGATATCAGTACCACATGAATAGTATTGGTACTGTTCATATAGTATCGATAATGTAAGAATAGTATCGGTACTTCGTACGTGAAAAATCAGTTTTCTGCTCAAATTCACTTTTAATGAACTTTGAATTATTTTTGAAAAAAATTGAATAAATTCAATTCAAGTCTAAAAATATTTTGCCTTAATTTATTATATCAAAATATTATAAAATATGGTTCAACAGAAAAGAAAAAAAGAAAAAAAAAAGAGAAAAAGTGAAGGGGGTTCAAGACGAGAATCCATAAAAATTGTCTTGGAACCAAAGGAAATTTGAGTTGAAAACCCGAAAGGGCTACTCAAATGCATTTTGATATTAGACATCTGGCAAGTAAACCATTCTCAAGAGTCTGATACTTTGGTATAAGCTTCATATCTGCAAAAAATTGTGGCAACATTTGAAGTCTTTTAGACAAAAGCTTACCTCTATGCTTCGGGGTTATATCTACTTGATTGGTTTGGAAAGTTTGATGTTTTGAGAGGAGCTTCACATCTACAGACATTTTGGCAACATTTGCATTCTTTTAGACAAAAGCTTAAATAATTCCTTCAAATTATATCAAGTTGATTGGTTCAAGAACATTCATGTTATTGATGCTTGAGGCATCTGACTTTATTTCTTGATTTTTATTCTTTCTATGATTTCCAAAACTTTATAAAAATTCTAATTTTCTCATTTCAAGCCCCAATTTTGTTCATTTACAAGCATCTTATAAGTAGATTAACATAGTTCAAAGAAAATAAAATAAAATATTTCTTCGTTTACTTTGAACTAATCTTTTAAATGCAGGGAATCCAAAGTAGCCCAAAACCTTTGCACTCGAGTTTATTTGTTAAAGAGTGTATGTTTAGGAAATATATGCGAGCTAAATTTATATCTACTTAACATTTTTCCAAGATGTTATGATCTCTTGAGAATGAAGAGATCCTTGAAGGTGATGAAGCTTATTTTGCCTCAAATGAAAGTGATGAAAGGGAAAATGAGGCATTCTCCGATCCTTGGAACAATAAAGTCTGAAAGATCAGAAGACTCAATAGTAAAACTTTGTACACTTCTTTGTGACATCATTGGTAATCGATCAAGAGCAGACAATCACCTTAATAAGAAGGGGCATGTATTGTCTTGGGATCTTTTAGTATATCAAGTCATAACAAATGTTCAGGGAATTCTTATATTAGACGTGTTGATCACTTGTTTGAGTAAGTTTCAAAGTAAGAAGTTTTGATAATGATGTTCAAGAGCTTCATAGGTACCCACATTGGGGCATGACCAAATACCTAGATCATGTTAGGATAACAAGATTCAAATCAAGAATGTATTGAGAATGAACTCTTTTGCTTGGATTATCAGGGGCAGAAGATGGAAACAAAAAGATCTTACTTTGAAAAACAAACCTTTCATGATTCAATGGGTAGAAGAGTCCTAAGAAAACAACTCTGATAGAGTAGACGGTTCCAAGATAAGAAAGGCGTCAAGTTCATATATATGGTCGCAAAAAGAATTCAAGAGAGGGAACGTTTCTTCTGAGATTTTAATAAAGAAATAAAAATAAATGAGAGAGAAGACATGACGACATAAACCGATCAGATTACTCTACAGAAAATGTCAGCTTGAACTAACAAGTTGCCACGCCAATATTGGCGTAGGCTCTAGACAATATTGATTAAGTGAAGGAAGATCGAGTTCTCCAATTTGAAGTTAAAAGAAAACTGAAACCACATTTTTGCATCTATGAGAACATCATTTGCACAAGAAAAATGCATTACATTTAGATACATTTAATCACTTTCATATCCTCATAAATAGGTGCATAATTCTTTATAGATCTTCCAATGAGAGAAAAATATTTGTGATATCAAGATCTCGATAAGAGAAACTCAAAATTCAAATCTCAAATGAATGAAATCATGTTCAGAGTGGCAGAACCTAAAAAATATATGAGCCCGATCTACAAAAGAATCATCGCCTTGAAGTGGGGCTTGTTACCCGACCACTAAGTTATTTTTACATAATTTTCATAAAAAATGAGAAAGTGATTTTCAAAGTTTCTCATTTCAGATTTTCAGAAAACGAAATTTTTGAAAAGTAAGAAAGAGATTTCCAAAGTTTCTTACCTAGTAGACTATTTCCAAAATTTGTAAGTCCTTCGGGCCATCAGTAAATCTTTCGAGCATGATGATTATATCTTTCGAATCATTTGTCAATCTTTCAAGCAGAATGATAAGTTCTTTGTGCTATCTATAAGACCTTTGAGCATGATGTTTCATATGATGTTTGTAAAAAATGAGAAAGTCATTTTCAAAGTTTCTCATTTAATCTTTCCAAAAATGAAATGTTTGGAAAGAATTAAAAGTTAGCATAGATTTTTTCACAGTTATGTGTTGAAGAAGAAGTTTTCAACAAAGAATTAATCCACAACTTCATTTTTAAAAGAAGTGGATCTCATCAAAGATTCAAGAACCTTCGGGTCAATATCTTCAGGTACTTCGAACACAATTGACACTGACATATATAATTTTTATAGATTGGATTCTATCACATAAGAAGGTGAATCAACATTCCCTTTTTGCTGGATT
This sequence comes from Hibiscus syriacus, assembly GCF_006381635.1. Taxonomy (NCBI): domain Eukaryota; kingdom Viridiplantae; phylum Streptophyta; class Magnoliopsida; order Malvales; family Malvaceae; genus Hibiscus; species Hibiscus syriacus. The sequence goes on along the minus strand of NW_024062828.1, from coordinate 164,838 downwards.
TCATCACATAAGGAGTTGGATCAACATCACTTTGTTGCTCGATTCTATCACAGAATGAGGTATATCAGCAACGACATTTTGTTTGATTTCATCAAAGAATGAGTGGATCAACATTGCCATTTCCCTCAAATCTATCAGATAAGGAGTTGGATTAGAATCGCCTTTTTGCTTGATTTTATCACAGAATGAGGTAAATCAGCATCGACATTTTGTTTAATTCCATCACAGAAAGAGGTGGATCAACATTGTCATTTTGCTCAAATCCATCGCATAAAGAGTTGGATCAGCGTCACCTTTTGCTTGATTATATCACAGAATTATATAAATACATTGACATTATGTTCGATTCCATCACAGAATGAGGTGGATCAACATTGTCAGTTTTTTTCTAGATTTTATCACATAAGGAGGTGGATCAATACAATCGAAGGAAAAGAAGTTTATATGTGAGAGCTTGTTCGACGCCAACATGACCTTTATGGAAGAATCTGTTGTTTATACAGGGGAACTCACACAATCTTTCAAAAAGAAAAGAGCGAAACCTTTTGATTTTCTCTTATAGAGGATTTAATTGTCAAAGATTAATTTTTTTAGTTGATAAAAAAAGGATAAAAAAAGAAAAAAGAAAACGAGAAAAATAAAAATAAAAAGGGGAAGAAAAAAAAAAAAAAAGATGAAAAAATGAAAATGAAGAAAGAGAGAAAAAAAGAAAATAATAAATGATAAAAACAAATCCTCAGAGGTGTTGATTAATGGTGATTGTCTTTTGTAGGCTTATCATTCGAGGGATTGAGGTAAACTGAACGAGAATATTTTCAGATGAATATAGACAAATCATTCGGTTGAAAGATGGGAAACAATTCAGTAAAACATTAAAGAGTTATATTGGCGCCAGAAAGATTGAGATGTAATATGAAAGATAGAGATGCAATCATAACAGACAAAATTAGGCCATTATTTGTCTTTGTCATGTTATTGTTCCTATAATAACAAGCAAAGAGGGGCAATCGTAATACCCTAATTTTGCCTGGAAAATTCGAATCAAATGAAGAGTGATTTGGAACGAGGGGACATTTAGTGGAAAATCGCTTGTGGAATTCTACATTTATTCGAAATGACGTTGAGAAATTCAACTGGGAGATTTAGGTTGTGTTTATTTATAATTTTAGGGTTTGGTAACCATTCATATACCTTACAGATTTTAAAGCCCAAATTCAAGTTATAGCCTTTTTGTTATCAAAACTCATTTATGACCCAATTACAAAATTTCCATATGCCCACTTACAGCCAAATCGTAACCCATATAACCCATTAAAAAAACAAAAATATTGAAACCCAAAATTTAACAGCCCAACAAGCCTAGTTATCAAAAAACCTAGCCCCAAATGTGAACAACAGTAATAGTTCCAGCAGTCTTTGTCCACGTAAGAATGGTCCCAAGCGTCGTGCCTCCATTAGAGCTCCACGACAGCATGTGCACAGCAATAGGCCCGTATCTTCATCAGCAGCCACGACAGCCCTCATGCCACATTAGAACCAATATGCAAGTAATAGACAAAAACAATTTTTAGTTCATTTTTTCTGTAACTTAAGTTGATATATAGAAAAAAGGGAGCCTTTTTCTCCTATTGGAAAGAATCGAGCTTTGTAAAAAAGGGTTACCCCCTCGTTTTTCTTCCTTTTGGTTCCATGTACAAGAACAACAAAAAACAAATCAATACAAATCAAAAACATTTCTCCAACAAGTAACAAAAGGATTTAAAAAAAAATAAAGTTTTAAAGGTATTTCGATTTTTTGCTTAGCCCCTTTTCTATTTTTTGGGTGCATGAATATGAATGAAATAAAGAGAGTGAAGCACCTTTACCTTAGGAGGTGCTCCGCCGGTTCCTTGGAAGTGCTCCGTCGGCTGCTATGTAGTTTTGGGAGGATAATGTTTGAGAGAAAAGATGAAGGAGCATTTTTTAGGGTTAAATCTTTTTTACTTGAAATAGAAACGATTGTTTTATTTTAAGCTTTAGGAGTAAATCACCCACAAGTACCTAGGGTTTAGGCAACTTTTACTTTTTAATCTTTTTTTGTGGTAAAATCACTCTTAACCCCTCTAACTTTCCACGTATATTTACATTTTAGTCACTAGGTTTAGGCTAAATTATAGACAAGTCCCTCAACTTTAGACATGTGTTTATGTTTTGGTCCCCATGCTTTTCTGTTGTTATTTTTTTATTATGATTTTGATCCTTTGTTTTGATTTATTTTAATATGGTCACTAATTTATGCTTTTATTTATTTGTTTATTTTGATTTGACCTGATTTTTTTATTTTATTGCACTTTAATCATTGTTTAATTTATTTATTGCTAATATTCGATTCGATTTTGTGGTGACTCGATCACGGGTATAATCCGCATTGTTACGATTCGGACTTTACTAATTTCTAACAACTAACTTCTAACTTTTCTAACCAATAACCGTTAATTTTTAATTTTATCTTCGAATCATGGTACAACCTTGCGATGATCAGTCGTGGGGTACGACTCGTATTATTTACAGTATGGGTTAAATATTAAAATTAACACTAACATTCTATTTTTATTGTTCTTTTTTATTTCTGTTATTTAATTTTTTATGTATTTTAAATTTGTTCCCTTTATTTTCTTTATTTTATTTCAGTCCTTAAATTTCACTACATTAATTTTTTGCCTTTTATTTTTGCGCTTTATTTTTCAGCATTTATATTTCAGTCCTTTAGATTCTAGATTTTAATTTTCTAAATTGTTTTAATTTAAGCTTTACTTTCTGATTTATTATATTTTGGTCCTTTATTTAATGCTCTTTAGTTTTGAAAATGTTTTTTTAATTTATTTTAATTTAGTCCTTTTACATTTGTTAATTGCTTTTAATTTTACATTTAATTTCAAGTTCCTTTTAATCTAGTCCTAGAATTTTAGATTTTAAATTAAACCTTTTGATTTAGTTTTTTAATATTTCAGTCCTAATCTAAATTACTTAGATGTTAGGTTTAGTCCTTTTAATTTAGGGAAATTTTTAATTTGGTCCTCGTTTTTGCTCAGGGTTCCATTTTAATTATTCAAATCAAATAATTGGTTAAAATTAACTAGGTTAACAATTAGAGTCTCTATTTTAGGCTTAACTTCACACTTAATCCTTAAATTTAAGGGAATTTTTAATTTGGTCTTCTCTTTTGCTCGAGTTTGTATTTTAATTATTTGAGTCATAATTGATTAAAATTAGTTAGGTTAATAATTAGAACCTCTACCATAGGCTTAATTTCATAATTAGTCCTTGAATTTAGGAGAATTTTTTATTTGGTCCTTGCTTACGCTTGAGGTTCTATTTTGACTATTTGATTCAATAATTTATTAAAAATGATTTGGATTAATATTAGAGCTTACATTTTAAGTCAATCCTTAGATTCTTCAAATTTCATAATTTGACACTTTAAGCTAGAGGGAATCCTTAATTAATTCACTTAATAAAATTAGGTTCCATAACCGATTGTTTGATTGCATTTTGCTGTTAAAATAAAGCAATGTTCATTTATTAGGGGGTTAATAGTGTATCTCCCTCTTTTGTTCGGGGGTGACCATTATCAATTTCCAAAGTAAACCAACATCCTTTTCAAAATCTCACATTATGATTTTAAAATTGACAAGACAATGTTCGTTTATTGTGATTGATAACGAAGCTTCCGCTTTTGCGTGGGGTGGTCGTTATCGATCATCGTGAATCGACATCTTTTTAAAATACGCATACATAATGAATTTTAAATTAAATAAAATTTTGAACTCAAAATTTTTAATTTTAAAATATAGGGTCATCGACTAGGTACCAATTTTGGGCACTGTGGGGGTGCTAATTTTTCCCCACGCGTAATTGACTCTCGCACCTAATTTATGATTTCGCAGACCAAAACTTTGTATTTTTTTAGTAAAATAAAATGTTTTATTAAAATTACATGGTTTTAGGTGTTCCAATTTTAGCTTAAAAATGATTTGTGATGACTCTCATCTTTTCATCAAAACCTTTTTATTTTATCTTCAAAAACGTCAGTTCGGTCTTCCCTCCGAAAATCGGTTATGAAAATATGTTACACCCTCAACTCAATCTGGTCGGAAATCGAATTGTCGATGTTATATTAACCAATCAAAAACATAATCAATATTTTTTTAATTTAATTTGGTTACTGAATAACTAATCGATTAATTAAATTATAATTTTCAGGACTAAATTACATATATAATCTTGATTTATTTGGATCACTGTTGACAATAATCACACAAATCAACGTCCTTAAATATTATATTAAAATTAATAAATTATTTTTTCAGTTAATTTGAATTAAAAAAGGCCCTTAAATATTGCCTTTTGTATATCCATCCTGTGAAATGTAAATTTTTGGTGATATTAACGCCCTTGACATTGCAAACAAACCAAGAATAATCATAATGTTTTTGTACAGAGTGAAAGTGAGGTGATCCCATAGAAATGAACTGTTCTACTTTTATCTTCATTTACATGAATTAAATTCTCTCAGCTGTACACTGCAGATATGTTACAGTAAACATTTGGAGATATTATCCGAAATAAGAAAGATGGGAGGGGCTGGATTTCAAATACCAATCCCCTTTTTTCCCAATGTTCAAATACTGTCATTCTTGGACCTGTTCACCTCAATCCTTATTACGCAGCAATGAGAATGCATGAATCCGGAAGTTATTTCGTCTTTAATATTTATAAATTTATTAATTTAGTCATAATTTAATTTAATTACAATAAATTTAATCTTCAATTAGATATAACACATATCAGTATCTCGTTAGAAGATATTTTCTTGATTTTAATTTATTTAATTTAATATTTTTCCTTCACGTGTCACCACCTTATTGATGGAAAATATATTAGAAAGTGCGCGCCTGAGCCACTCAGCCAATGCCCACAATTCGTATCTTTTTACAACATATTTTATATATTTTAGTAAGCATGATTCTGATTTGATTCTCGTTGCTCCTCTGCTATTCTCTATTTCTTCTCTTTTTGGGTTCCAAAACTCTCCAAAAATTGTTGTTCTCTGCTCTTTTTATGATTTTTTATCCGAAAAAAGTTCTTTTTTTTTTAATTTGCTCTACATCTTATATGGAGGAAAAGATCCTCCCTTTCGTTTGCTGTGTTGGATGCTGATCATAAAAAAGATCCCATTTTCATATTTTCTTTTGTTGTTTCAGTTGCTGAGGGGAGGAAATCTACCTTCTTTTTTTTTTTTTTTGCTGATATCCTTCTTGGTTTTTAGTATGACTGTAAATGAGACGAGACATATCACAAGTTACTGGATATCGATTCTGTCAATGCTCGATAAATACTCAGATCGAATAGACTCAACTCGAGTTTTTAACGAATCAAAACGAGCTAATTTATATTCGACTTAAAAAACTCGTAAACAGCTCGAAAATATAATATATTAATATTTTATTTAAAAAAATAAATTATTAATAATATTAACATTTATGTATTAATTTTTTTAAAATATAGTAAGATTTTCATGTATATAAGGTTTAAGTTCAAGTTTGAATTTGAGGGTTTAATCGAGTTAAATTTAAGATTTTTTTTTATTTCGATATTTTTCGAATCGCTCATGAGCTTCAATTCAGGATTTCGAGTTCGAATCAAATTTAAAAATTTTAAATTCACGAATTTTTGAATCGAGTCGAGTTCCATTTCAAAATTTTTGAGTTGAACTTAACAATACTCGAGTTTCAATTCAAGATTTCGAGTCGACTCAGCTCGTTTATATCTTTAGATTTTAGTCTTGCATGTGAGAATCGCGGGAAAGATTGCACCTCTTTGACACTTTGTGGCAATCGATACCTCTACTCCCTGCCACTGTCACGTCAAAGGAAGCAACAATGGTGGCACCATGGCGCGTGAATCTAGACATTTGACTACCTCGAATTGTAGATGGACCGTTGTATCGTTGACCGGATCCAACAGCTGAAAACATGCGGCGTTGGAGCTTGATGAGGCAAGCTAGGGTTTGGGAATATTGGGCTTTGCAACTTTATAATGGTTTTGGGCTTCGTGTAGTTACTCGAGCCTGCAAACAAAAACCAAAATGAGTTAAATATAATATGTATTATGTTATAATTATAAGCATTACCTATATATAATAATAATAATAATATAACCATTGCAATGCATATTTATAATAATAACAATAATATATACATGCGTTTATATATATACATATAATTATACTCGCATAGGAAAAAATGTAAGCCACCATGCCAATAATAGCACATATACGTGTGTATATATAGACGCACATAATTAATGGTAATAACTAATAACTAACCTATATTAATAACAATATATATATAAATATATCTAAAATATTTAACTAACTAATGATAATTAATAATGATATATGCATATATATATATATATATACATACATATACATATATATAATATAAATCAATATATATAATATATTTATAATATATAACACACGCAGACACCATCCTAGATACATATTATACATGCAAGACCCCATAGAATACGCACGCTATATATGTAACTAAGTAAAGCCCAATAATTTTTTGTTTTTAAACTAATTAATAATATATATAAACACAAACAAAACTCGAATGAAACCTTGGATAAAATGAACATCTACAATTAGTTTTCGCTAAGTCATTAAAAGATGCGACCACAAACACAGTTAAGTCCGCTAGTCTGATGTAATAACCTGTAAAATTTTCAAATTTGTCCCTAAAAAATGCATGTTTATATGCACAAAAATGACAAAATGCTAGATTCATGATGGCCAGGTTGCATGAAACATATTAACTAAGTAGCACTGTGGAAGATGCATGTGGTTACTCCACTACGGGCAAAAGGATTAAAGGAAACAGTATAACCGTACATGATAACTCAAAAAGGAAAGGGAAAAAAACACCAAAAGCAATGTCAAAAATCCTATATTCATATGAAATGCATTAAAAAAGATATATTATAAACATGCAAAAGAAAAATATTACAAACTGTTTGGATCAGAAAGAGAACAAGAGCAATGGACAGCACTGAAAGCATAAGCTATCATAAATTCAAGGTCACCAATCACAGTACTTGGATTTGAATATCAGCATCAATTTCTTACTGTAAAGCATGCAAAACATTATGCAAGTAAATGTCTAGATGAAACTAATCTTAGCTTAATTCAGCTTCAGGTCACTTCGGCGAACTGTTTCTGCACATTATTAATATACGGAGAGATATGAGACATGAATTTTATTAGGATGAAAAGAAAGAAACATTCCCCCAATGGTCTGGGGCTCATTCTACATGAATAGGCTAGTTGAAAAGTGCTGCTCATCTAGTGAAACATATATTCATTCCCATTTACACTATCATAATGTTTCCTACATCCAGGACACCGCCCATCCACTTCAAGAATCCTTTTGTGACAGAAGAGGCAGAGCCGAAATCCACATGTGCAAGGGAGAAAACTAGAGTCTGTGGCATCCATGTCCTCATAGCAGATAGGGCATGATGAAGGGTGAGACATAATATTCCTCTGTTCCCAGGTGATAGCCCCATTGCCATTACACCAATCTATTTCAAAGAAATATCATGCTGTTTTGAAAGTCTGGGAAGACTTTGAGGACATGAAACATCATCAGGTCTCCATGCTCTACAAATTCTGGGAAGACCTCGAGGACGCGAAACATCATCAGGTCTCCAAGCTCGACAATTTGTCAGTGAACCATAAACTGGTTGCCTAATCTCTGAATTTGACTGATCTATTCCTTGGTCCTTGAACTGTTGGCCAGCACCAGCTGATTCCACCATTGTTTCGGATTTAGCAGGAGAGTTAATGGCTGAGTCATGTTGATTTTCATCTGCACTCAAGGCATCTGCAACATCCTCCCAATTGTCTAGGCAACCATCTTTATCTTCCTCACTGCCACTTCCAGAACAAGAACCACTGCTACAGTCACAGCAACTAGGCACACTAGTAGCTTCCTTTGAGTCATTATTACCCAGATCAGTTTGAATGGAGAAGTTCAAAGATTCCACATCACTGTCATGGATGCTCATGTCTTCACTTTCCTCTTCCCTCAAACTTGTTTGCAAATTACGCAATGATTTGTTTCGCTCGTCAGAATTCATTGTGGAGAATGGAGGAGACCCAGCACTCCTATTCAAATCCACCTTGCAGTCCTTGTTCTTTACTGCATTTACAACCCGACTCCATTATGAACTCAACAGATGAATTTACGAAAAATACAGTAACTCAGTACATTTTGCCAATCCAATCCAAACCCAAAAGCCAGCTTATCTTTTTCATCCCCTAAATAAGATAAAGATCACTTATTTCAAATTAAATCCTAGATCCTACCAATGAATTTACCTTGGGTCAGAAGCTTTCTGCTTTTATCATAACTCTGTCCGTATGGTTCTATGTATGCATTGATATTCACAATGTGCATCGCCAATACCTCCAATACTATACATATATATATTAAATGCTTAAGAATAAAAGAAATAAATAACTCAACAAAACTATGTCGATTAATGGAATTAATTTGATTTTTGAAAACACGAAAGAATAAATCCTAACAATAAGTATTTGAATACTCAATTTCTTTTCCCATCACATGTCCTCACCGCACCTTCCGATATAAGCAATTAATTCCTAACAATTTTTTCTCTAAAAAATGCTATGTCATTGAGTTCGTTGTGAAAGGAAAAAACAGTAAATCTTTCTATTGAAAAAAATAACATTCAAAAGAAAACAATATAATAATTGAAATTAAAAACAACACAGAAAAAGGATGTTACCTTGAGATAGCCATTATTCACGCCTAGTATCGCGCTTCGACTGCTTCAATTTTGCCAAACTATTTGTCTATATCCCAAAAAAAGATCTCAAAATATGAAACTAATCTACATTTTCTCGAGAAACAATCAGAAATCATTAAAAAAAAGAGAAAAAGGAAATTTACTCACTCTCTTCTTCTTAGAAGAGCAAGGCAGAGATGCACTGTAGGTAAAATCGGAACCCATTGTGAGAAATTGAGAAATAATTTAAGGGTGCTCGGAAAATTTGAAAACTCTTTACCGGAAAAGAGATTATCACCGGCAGATAAAATAGCCGAGTACCGGATAGAACGAAAATTAAAAGGCTGAAAATGGTAGAGAGAGAGAGAGAAAGAGAGGGAAACTCTACTTAAATTATATTAATTGGGACTTGGTGAAATTTATTTCCTTCAATTTATAGGATTGTCTGCTTACTATAATGCCCTTCAATTTTGATTTTTTTACCAAATATTTTATGTTTTTTTAGAAAAAGAAAGAAAGAATTCTTTATTATTTACTTAAGCTTTAAATAATGGTAAACTATTCTTTTAAATTTGTACCCAAAAAAAATATTCTTTTAAATAAATGAAATTTTATATTTATAAATTAAACAATCCCACTTACTGTTAGAATGGCTTTTGTAATTTTATAAAAAAAATAGAATAAATTACACAAATAGTCAATAAACTATATTGAAATAATTTTGGAAAGTTACAAATTTTTTATTAATTTTTTAAATAATTATAAAATAATCATTAAATTTTATCAAATTATTATAAAAAAATATTTAAATTTATTAAGTTGTTATAAAATAATCCTTAGACTTATTAAAAGTTATTATTTTATAGCATATAATAATTATTTATAATATTTAAATAAATATAATGATCATTTTGTAACTTTTAAACTTTATCGATAAAAAAATATCATTTTAGTATTATTTAGTGATAATTTATATATTTTATTTAATTTTGTATAAGATAAGGTACATCAATCGTTGTTAAACTATGTTCAAATGATTGTTCTCGTATATGAAATAATTTGATACATTTAATGATTAAGATAATCATTTAAACGTAATTAAGTAACTTTTAATATATTTTATCCTTTTATAATATCTATATTTTAATTATTTAATTTTTGATTATATTAATTGAATTAACCTTATCATACACATAAAATTTAAATTAATTAATTTTTAAGAATGTAAAATCAAGTAATCGTTTAGGTTTCAGTCGGATCTTGTCAGGTCGAGTAAAATCAGTTACAAGTCAAGTCAGTTCAATTTGATGCTTCGACTCGGATTAAGTGGGGTCCAGTTCAAATCATGTTGGGTCATTTTCAGGTTGATTTGACACTATGTTCGGTTCGAGTTCAGGTCGAGTTACTTTCAGTTTGTATCAATGTCAGTTCAGGTCTGAAGCAGTTAAAAACCATGTTAATTCAGGTTCGGATGGACTTCAGGTGGATCTCATTCAGATCAGGTCACATCATTGGCAGATAAAATTCAAGTAGGATCTTTATCAAATACGTATTGAGTTCAGATCGGGTAAATTTTTATTTTTGGATTAATTATTTTTCTTCTTTCGCGAACGTTGAATTACAATTTGTGATTGTATATGATTTATAGTAAATTACTAAGAATATAAATAATCATGGATCAATTTTATAAAAAATATAAATTTAAGGACTAAATTGAACAATTATGAAATTACAAATAAAAATTTAAATAAATTAAACAACACGCATTATTGAGGACCAAATCAAAATAATTTTAAAATGTGAGGTTGAAATTAATGTAGAAAATGACTAAATTATACCCATTTAAAAAGTTATGGACTAATTACAAAAATATAAATAAGAAATAAGAATGTGTCAAATTCAAATGAAACTATAAATTTAATGATTAAATTGAATAAATATGAAAATGAACAAATTAAAATTTACATAAAGTAAAGAACACAAAAGAATAAAATCAAAATAATTGTAAAACGTAAAGCAAATATGAAAAATAGAGTAAATTGTATTTATTTCAAAAGTTAAAGAAAAAAAAATTAAAACAAGCAAATCTGAAAAATAAAGTAAATTGCATTTATTTCAAAAGTTAAAAGAAAAAATTAAAACAATTATAATATATATATATATATATATATATATATATATATATAATGTATAATTTATATTTACATATTTATATAATGTATATAAACTATGTAGTGTATATATGAACTATATATAAACTATATAATATACTATATATAAAGTATATAATTTATATACTTTATATAATTATATTAATAAACTATATAGTTCATTAGTATATTTAGTATATATAAATTATATATTATATAGTTCATTAGTATATATAAACTATATAGTATATAGTTCATTAGTGTATAGTTCATATAGTTCATTAGTTTATATAAACTATATAGTTCATTAGTATATATAAACTATATAGTATATAGTTCATTAGTATATATAAACTATATAGTATATTATTCATTGGTATATATAAATTATATATTATATAGTTCATTAGCATATATAAACTATATAGTATATAATTCATTAGTATATAGTTCATATAGTTCATTAGTATATATAAACTAAATATTATATAGTTCATTAGTATATATAAACTATATATTATATAGTTCATTAGTATATATAAACTATATATTAATTTATTAATATAAACATATATATTAATTGAAAGAATTAAAAAGTATATAAGGATCAAATTGAACAAATTTAAAATATGAAGCTTAAATTAATAAATTGCATCATTAAATTTGGACTAAATTGAACAAATTTAAAACTAGGGTACAACGCTACAATGCCAAATAAAGTTAAAAAACACACGGGCCAAAACCCAAACCCGGATTTGGTTAGACTCATATATAAGCCAAAATTTTCCGATTTCAGCCATTTTCCTTTTTTTTCATTTTGTGATTTTGCTCTCTCTCTCTAACTCTCCGCTTCTCTCAAAATTCTCTTATTTTTCTCTAGAAATTCATCCGTGTTCATCCTTTGTCTATCCATGTTCATCCCAAAAACCCTCATTTGATCTTCACAAGCACCAAAACCTAAATCATTTCCTTTTTTCAATCAAACACCCAAAATTTAAACTGTTGTTAATCCGTGTTCATCACAAAAACCTTTATTTGATCTTCAAAAACACCAAAACCCAAACCCATTCATATTTTTCTTGATCAAACACCCAAAAATGCAAGCCTTGTTCATTTGTGTTCATCATTGTTCTTCCCCCAAACTATTCTTTGATCCTTATAAACACCCAAAACTTAAAACCAACCTATTTTTTTGATCAAACGCAAACCCAAACATCAGTTCATCCATGTTTATCCCAAAACCCTTCTTTGATCTATACAAACACTGAAAACCAAAACCCAAACTATTTTTTAGATCAAACCCACAAATGTTCATCTTCTCTAACCCAAACCCTAACCGAGTCTCTTCACTTTCTATCTCTATTCATCTTCTCTAATCCCAAACCCAAACCTAACCTCTTCATTTTTATCTCTATTTATCTTCTCTAACCCTAAACCTAAATCAAGTCTCTTTATCTTTTATCTCTATTCATCTTCTCTAACCCCAAACTCAAATTGAGCCTCTTTATTTCTATCTCTATTTATCTTCTCTAACCCTAAACCCAAATCGAGCCTCTTTATTTCTATCTCTATTTATCTTCTCTAACCCTAAACCCAAATCGAGCCTCTTTATATTTTGTCTCTATTCATCTTCTCTAACCCTAACCCTTATTTTTCATAATGTTCTTCTTTTTCTTTTGTACATCTTCTCTAACCCTAACCGATAATGTTCACCATCTTCTTCCTCTCTCTCTGCTCATCTTCTGTAACCCTAGATCTAACCAAGATTGTTACAAACTATTCAAAACCTTTATTTTTTTTCTACGATTTCATGGATAGTTTGTCTTACGAGTTGAATTATCAAGGTATTTTTCATTTCTTTTTTTTATTTTTATTTTAATATTCGAATTAATATATTCCTCATTTGTTTTTTCGGAGAAACCCCAACATATCAGAATGAATAACATTCTGAAAAAGATAAATTGTTCATTCTTATTTTTGTATATGCTTTATATATATATTTAAAAATTTTAATTTTGTGTACTAATCCTAGTTTTTTTTACAAGGTGATGTATATGATCTATTATCTGAAGCAGTTGATGTCGATAAATCCTCTAAGAGGAAGGCTACATGTTCAGCCGAGTTTGGGAGAAGAACTTCTCCTATTTGGGAACATTACACCTTCATCAAATGTGTCGATAGTTTTGTTTATGCCGAGTGTAAGCATTGCAAAATTAAAATATATAAATTTGATTCTTATATTGGTACATCTAACCCTAGAAGACATACTAAGAAATGTGAACCTTATAAGGAATATATTGTTGAAAATCTTGCTTTGGTAAGTTCTTTTGATCAAAACAAATACTGTGAATTGTTTGCTGAGGCTATTATGTGTCATGGTTATGCATATAGTATTGTTGAGCATGAAAAACTTAGTGATTTGAATCATTACCTTAATTATTATGTTAAGGATATATCTAGGTATATTGTTACTAAGTTTGCATGTTGGAGCATGAAAAGCATAAAAAAATGCTATTTGATTCAATACATTCTGTTTAAAGTCGTGTTTGTTTTACATGTGATGGTTGGTCTGCCTGCACTTCACGTTCTTATTTTCTCTTATTGCTCATTATGTTGATAATAACTGGAAACTTTAGTCTAAAATACTTAATTTTTCATCGTTTTCCTCATCCTCATTATGGTAAGTCAATCTTTAAGTTTGTTAAAAAGATGATATGTGAGTGGGGTCTTGAAAAAAAAACCATTTACCATTACACTTGATAATGCTTCTGCAAATGATAAAATGGTTAAGAAATTGAAAGATGATTTGAATGTCATTTCTCTTCTTCCCTGCAATGGTAAGTACTTCAATATAAGGTGTGATGCTCATATTTTGAACTTGATAGTTAAAAAAGGTTTGAAGGTAATTGATTCTTATGTTATTAAATTGCGTGAGATTGTTAATTTCTTTGATTCTTCTGACTCTCGACTTTGTGCCTTTGAATTAGCTGTTAAAGATTGTGATTCTTCTTTCTCTGGTAAGTTAGTATTAGATGTTCCTACTCGATGAAATTCTACTTACTTGATGATTCATAGAGCACTTGAGACTAGATTAGCAATTAACTTGTTTGTTAATAGGAAAATGAGTTGGATATCATTATTGATCATGAGTGGAAATTGTTCAAACAATATGTGATTTTCTTGAGCCTTTTATGAAATTACTACTCTGTTATCTGGTTTTAAGTATCCCACTTCTAACTTGTATTTGGCTAACGTTGTTACAATTGAAAAATTGTTGTGTGATGAACATAATGATTCTTATAAAGGTATTTCTGCAATGGCAGTTCCCATGCTTGAACTATATGAGAAATATTGGTATGATCACTCAATGATTCTGTCTTTTGCTATTTTACTTTATCCTTGATATAAATTACAACTTATGAAGGAGTTGTAAAATATTATTTATGTTGAGGATGAGGTTTAACGGAGGGTAAGTCTCATTTATAATGAGTTTATTGAGTTATATGTATTTTATTCAAAAAATGCACCTTGTAGTTCTTCTTCTTCTTCTTCTTCTTCTATCCAAAGTAACACATTCTTAGACAGAAGTGACTCAAATTCCAATCGACCTCGAACATATAGAAAATCAGATCTATTTTAGGTTAGTTATTATAACTTCGAGTTGCATTTTATCTTATTTATTTCCTATTTTCATTTACTAATTTTTGTCTTTTATTTTTCATAATTTTGATGGCAATTTAGCTGCTTCAAGGAGTGGATGATCCGATGTTGACTCTTACATCAATTTGCCTCTTGTCCCTCATACTGGAGAATCTAACTTTGATATTTGGAGTATTGAAAAATCAAAGTATTTCATATCCGATACTTTCTTGCATGGCGAGATATATATTGACTATTCCAATTACTTCAGTTGCATCTGAATCGTTTTTATTATGAGGGTCGAATTTTGAACAAATTAAGAGTTAAACTCTTACCTAAAAATGTTAAGATTTTTTCAACAACCCTTAATTAGTTGTATGGTTTTGAGTTAGAGGATAAGGATGGAGAATATCTTACTGTGGTTAATGAGTCTTCTATGTAAAGGTATGCCAAATTATTTTATTTTTTATGTCAATGTCATTAATATTTCAAATTGTTTATTAATTATTTTCATTTTCATTTTCATTTTAATTTGTTAGGGTGTTTAACAATAAGTGAAACCATTGAAATTGGAGATTCTGTCTTGTTTCTTCCCTTTACAGGTAACTTCTATATACTAGTGACTTATTATATTTATTATGTTTAAGAGTAACTGAAACCATTCTTTACTAATGCTTCTGTTTTTTGTAGGGTACCTTGCAAGTTACAACAAGCATCATTCTAAATGATTCTTGTTGTTTTTCCCCTGATTCCGCTTGATATTGTTTCTGTTATTATAAACTATGTTGAATGCTTGATTCTGAAAGGGTTTTATAAAGTCGGAAATGTTTGGCACTATTGGCCATCGTATTTCCTTTGGCTTTACCACTAACTGCATGCTTATTTAATGTAGAAATGTTGGTTGTTACTACCTGTTGGCCGTTGCTGCATGCTGTCTGTTGTTGCCTTGTAATTTATTTTGTTGGTTCGACTTAAATAAATTGTTGTAACTTGTCATTTTTTTTATATTGTTACTCATGTTAAATTATGTTGGTGACTTTAAAGCTGAAAAGTTGCTCGTAATTTAACAATGTTAGCAGCATGTAGATATTTTGATACAAAAGCTCGATGAAGAAATTTCTTGTTGCAAAGTTGGGCTTTTAGCCTTATAAAACTTTTGTTATAAGATCTGAGAGATTAAAAAACACCTTGTTTTTGTTCATTTATTGTATTCAACTGTAATAAATCAAATATTATTCAAATTTTAGATCAAATGTTATTTACATTATCAATATCAATTAAATTCATCTTTTATATTATGTTTTATATATGTTATAATTGTTAGATAAAATTTCTTTACATAAATTAAACTATATAATTTACATTAAAATAATTTTATTAGTCATGTTCAATGCCAATAAATTATTCTAACTTGTAATCATTATAATTAATTTAATTAATAATGTTGAATACATAAATTACTTAATAAAATAAAATTAATGATTATATTGAATATTTATAACATAAGAATCATAATTAATATAATAAGTCTATTTATTAATTTAATTATCATAATTAATATTTTATTATAAAATTTAAAAAGTAATCATATTAATTAATATGATTTATTATAAACTCAAAATCTCACAATTTTATTAAAATCTTATAATTTCATCAGTGGTAATATATAAGTCAAGTAATGTCAAGTCAGGTAAATGTCAGATCAGGTCAATAACAAGTCGGATCATTTACATGTCAGGTTGAAAACATGTCAGGTTCATAACAAGTAAGGTTGAAAACAAGTCGAGTAATACTAATTATTTACCAAGTCAATCTCGGGTTCGGGTTGATATCAATCGAATGTAGCTCGGGTTTGGGTATCATATTTTCGATTTAATTCGGGTTCAGGTCGTTCTCAGGTCGGGTTCAAATCCACAATTTCCAGGTCCAACTCGGGTTCAGGTCAACATCAGTTCCGACTCAAGTCGGTTCCAGATCGCCACAGCGCATGTCAAAAACAGTTTTGACTCGAGTCGATTTCAGTCAGTTTTACAGGTCGGGTCAACTTTTTACACTCTTATTTAATATCACGAAACATCAAATTAGAACATTCTTTTTATCAATATAAATTTAACAATTGAAATTTTTATATAAAACTAATTATTTTTTTTCATAATCTTGATATTTGACATACATATTTACAAATGCAGAAAATAAAAATATCAATCCTACAAGAATCTATTAAAAATGTAAAACTATTTTACCTAACAAATAAGACCATGAAAATAAAATAAACTTATAAAAGTAAAAACTAAATTGAGATAAGTTTTTCTTTTATAATATAGACTAGAAAGAAAGGATTTTTTAAATTAAATAAATTAATTTAAATTAAATTTTATTAAAATTAAAAAATGATAATTATTTATTTACATTTTATGCATTATAAATTTATATATAAATATTAAAAAATATTTAAATTTTAAAAGATATTCTAAGATGTAAAAACAATGAATAAAAAACATTTTAGCAAGTTTATTTTCTTTTTTATTTTAACTAAGTAAATATATGTAAATTGTTTCCTCTACAACTAAGGGCACATTACATAGCAGTAATTAAAGTTGTTTATCGAGAAAGAAATCATCATAATCAATTTATCAAACAATTATCCAAATAAGTACAGAAAAAGATTATTTGGTTAAACAGTAAAAATGAAGAGAAAATTTTGTTATAATTCATGTAAGAGATCAAGAGAATAAAATAAAGTACTTCAATTAAATACATTTTTCTTCATTTCCCTCGATTTTCTTTGTAAAAAAAAAGATGTTTTAACATGAAACAATGTATATTTAACTCCAGTAATGTACGTTTATTTATGCTTATTATTGTTATCGTTAACTTAATAAATATTATGGGTTAATCAAGTTTTAATGAAAAAGGACGAGTTGTACGAATCAATTTACCTCAGTGTTTAAAAGAATCGTTATCGTTTTCAGAAGTCATGGGTTCGTGCACCATCAATTGCAAATGTGAGTGTGCATTCATTGTTAAATAGTGTAGAGTATTTAGAACAAATATTACTTTGTAATTACCTTAGCTTAATAAAAAAAGGATGAGTTTAGAACATAATAAATAATCGGGTGATTATTTTATAATTTTTAATAGTCAAGAGACTCAATAAAATAACTCTTTATAGTTGGGGATCATTTTGTAAGTTTTAATATTTAAGGACTCAACAAAACAATATTATATAGTCGGGATCATTTGTATATTTTATCCTAAAATATATTTTTATTTAAGCAACAATTAATATTCTTATAATAATATTTTCTAATTTTCATATTATTTTTATATTAGACTATTAAAACTAATTATCGGATCAAACACGCATTTTTAACTAAATATAACTTCAAAATATTTTTATCGAAATAAAACACATTCACAAATAATTATCGATATGACGTTTAATTGGCAAAAGTGTTTTCTATAGAAAGCACTTATTACATACTTAAAAGACTATTCTTATAGGAGGCGTCCTTTATACCCTAAAAGCTATCATGATTTCACAATTGGATTAATGGTTTAGGGTATTATTATTTTTATTAAATTTAGGCTTAGAGTTTAAAAAATATTAAAGTTTTTCATTTTTTGCATTAAGTCCTTAAATTATTTTTGGTTAAAATAAATACTTAATATTTAATTTTTTATACACTCACATATTATATTACTAATCTTGTAGTTCTAATCCTCAATTTAAATTGATGAAAAATCTTACTCACCACTATAGTAAACAACATGTTTCATAGTTAATTTATTTTAATTTAAACTAGTCATTCAACTTATATAAAAAGATCATATTGATTTGATCAAATATTATTATTTTTAATAGAGACCATAAAATAAATATGAGCCTAAGCCAGTTACACATGATTTGATCAAAAAGTTAAAAGATCGAATCTAGAAAAATCTAAACCTGAAAAGATTCGAATTGAAAAGATCTTAAACCTAAAATAGTTTAAATCTGAAAAACATTAAGCCCGAAATCCACATGAAACCTAGTCGAATTTAGTACCTAACTTTTGAGCTCATCATTTTTATTGTGTTTAATTCACATTATTTTAATTTTTGATTCTTGAAACATAAGTTTACATTGGATAATTTAATTCCAAATTTAGCTTATTTAAATATAAAAATATTTATATGTTATCAACTAATATTTAAAGAAATTAGAAAAAAGCTAAAAACTTGTGCAAATATGATTTTAATGAGAAAGTAAAAAATATATAATTTAATAAGCATAAATCCATAGTCTAATTATATTTCTTAGTTTAATTAATGAATTCTTAACTAATTATTTTAAATAAATAAATCTTTCAGTCAAATAAACTATTATAATTCAGCCAAATCAACTTCAAACTAATAAAATAATTCCTTTGTTCTGAAAAGAAAAAGAAATAAAGTCACAGAAAATAATACAATGAGTTGATGTTTGGTGGCTGTCTTTTGGTCAAAGAAATTTGCAAACTAAAAAAGGGTCAGGAGCTTTGATTATTGGAAAAGAAAATTTGATATCCCCATAAACATTTCTATTTTTAAGTCAACGATACTTTTCGCAAATTGAAAAGGATAAATTACATTAATGGTCTTTCAACTATAGGACATTGCTTTATTGAGTCTCGTACTATTAAAACTTACAAAATAGTCATCTAATTATTCTTAATGTTTCAAACTCATCCTCTTTTATTAGAAAATTATCGATAGTTTGAGCTTGAAGTTAAAACTGATAAAGTACATAAATAGTCTTCCAACTATAGGGCACTATTTTGTTTAAGTGCTCCGACTATTAAAAGTTATAAAATGGTCACCAAACAATCGTTTTTAGCTCGAGTCTCCGTTTACATTATGTAAACCTGCTAACTAGCTTAGTGGCATAATATAAACGAATACTCGATCCACAAAATAAAATTCAAACGTTTCTAGAATCAGATTTTATCATATCACAATCAACAAATTTACGTCAAGCTCAGGCGACATCAATTTTTTAATGAAAAATGATGAATTTGGAATATATGAATAGTCAAGTGACTATTTTATAAGTTTTAGTAGTTGAGAACTCGAAAAAGTAATATCCTATAGTTGAGGGATCATTTCTATACTTTACCATTGAAAAATATAGAGAGAGAAAGTATAAAAGTCTGGGTTAAATGTTGGAACAGACTGAATTTTCAATTTGGACGTTTTCTTAACGTTTTTACTTTACGGATTTTCTCACTAATCAAAACAAACAATCAAATCAATGATATTGTTTAGTAATTTCTCTCAAGACATATATCCTTCTCCTTAGACCATTCCACGCGCAAATTTACTTCCTTCAAAGTCATTGTCTCGCTCCAACAAGAAGAAAAGTCAATATTTATCATCACCAGTTTTCCTTATCTAAATCACAAACAAAACTCTGGGTTTTCTCCTTTCTTTTGTTGGTGATAAACAATGAAGAGATGTTTTTCCAGCTTCCTAGTTTTGGCTTGGATGCTTCTCCCATGTCTTGTCTTGTCAGCTGTAACTGAGAACGATATGAGGTGCCTTGAAGGAGTCCAGAGTTCACTACACGACCCAGATGACAAAATAAGCAGTTGGAATTTTCACAACAATTCCATTGGTTTTATATGCAATTTTGTTGGAGTTACATGTTTGGAACCAAAGGGAAAAACCGGCTGTTAAGTCTTGAACTTCGTCACATGAGACTTTCGGGTCACTTACCTCAATCTTTGGAGTACTGTAGGAGTTTGCTTCGGATCTGTCGGCCAACAATCTTTCTGGTAATATCCCTCCTCAGATATGTTCTTGGTTACCTTATTTAGTAACCCTCGACTTGTCCAGCAATGATCTGTCAGGTCCTATCCCTTCTGAATTATCAAATTGTGCTTACTTGAACAATTTGGTACTGTCCAACAATAGACTCTCAGGGCCAGTTCCATACCAATTATCTGGCTTAGCTAGGCTGAAGAGGTTTCAGTAGCAAATAATGATCTTACCGGTGCTATTCCTTCAGCTTTTGAGGGGCATGATAAGGCAGATTTTGCTGGGAATGGTGGTCTTTGTGGAGGTCCTCTTGGAAGCTGTGGGGGTTTGAGTAGGAGGAATTTAGCCATTATAATTGCAGATGGGTTTTAGGTGCTGCAGTTTCGATGATGTATGGGTTTGGGGTCTGGTGGTGGCACCATTTGAGAAGGGTGAGGCTGAGGAAAAATGGTGTTTTTGGAAGGGATGGTGACGGTGGTTGGCTGAGAGGTTGAGGGCTCACAAGCTGAATCAAGTTTCATTGTTTCAGCAGTCACTTGTGAAAGTTAAGTTGGCTGATTTAATGGCTGCCACAAACAATTTCAAACAATTTCAGTGCTGAAAGCATCATAGTTTCCTACTAGGACTGGAACTGCTTACACAAATTTGGCACCCCTTTTGGGATTTTGCATTGCAGGGGATGAAAACCTCTTGGTCTATAAGCATAGTCTAAGGGACTCTATATTCCTTGCTACACGGTAGTGTTGCAGCTTTAGATTGGCCAACTCGGTTTCAGATTGGTTGGGTTCAGCCAAGGGTCTTGCTTGGCTACACCATGGTTGCAGGCCTCCGTTTCTGCAACAGAACATGAGCTCCAAAGTGATTCTTCTCGATGAGGATTTGATGCCAGGATAATGGCCTTCGGATTGGCAGAGCTTTTGAATACCTCAGACATTAATGAGACTAATTTCATGAAAGAGGATTTAGGTGAACTTGGTTACGTTGCTCCTGAGTATTCAGCCACTATGGTAGCTTCACTTAAAGGGGATGAATTCGGATTCGGAGTCGTGCTTCTTGAATTGGTAACTAGGCAAAATCCCCTGGAAGTTAACGCAGGTGGTAAGAAGGATTCAAAGGGAATTTGGTGGATTGGATTAATCATCTCTCAAACTCCGGCAGAACCAAAGACGCTATCGATGTCACTCTTCGTGGAAAAGGACACGATGAGGACTATTGCAGTTCCTCAAAATAGCATTAAACTGTGTCAACCCTCTGTCGAAGGAACGATGGTCAATGTACCAGGTTTACGAGTCATTGAAAAGAATGGCTGAAGAAAATGGTTCCTCGGAAGAATTTGATGATTTCCCACTGATTTTTTTATGAATCAATGTAGCCTTATAGAGTAAAACTGGGAGAAATCTACGGAACATGGTAATGCATACAAGCTTATACATATATATTTGTTATAAATAGCTTATAGTTGTTTAATGCAAATAAGCTTAGTTAAGTTTTGGGTTGTTAAATCATCAAGAAATCTTCTTCAATCCTTGTTTTGTAATGAATTTGATTCTGGTTCTTGATCATAGTGCTCATAAAAGTTCTTTTTAGACAATTTGATATCTGTATTCTATCTCTTAAACCCATTCCCCTTCTATCTCTTCACCACCAAAGTGTTTCCAGCAGTAACAGGCAAATGGGGATAGTGCTACTACAGATAAGGCAAATGGCGATCTGTAATGGTTAAGGCTTTGGGCTTGTATTTTCATCTCTTTGTTTAGATTTAAGGGGTTTCCATTGGTTCAGAAGAAATTAAGAAAAGAAAGGATGACGAGTAGGGGCGTTCAAAATTCGGTTTTAACCGAATTAACCGACCGAACCGAACTAATTCGGTTAATTGGGTCGGCCACCGAATTAGTTCGGTCGGGAAACGGTTAAGGTTTTTTTGGATATTCGGTTAATGGTTAATTCGGTTCGAAATCGGTTAATTAACCGAATTAACTGAAATAAAATTTTAAATTTTAAATATATTATATATAGCATATGGGTTCAGCCCAAACCATTTAAAATCCAATAACTTTTAAACCTAAATCAATATTAATTAATTAAAAAATTTATATAAAATTTTTATTTTATAATTATATTATTTAAATTAATTGTAAACTATTTTTTTGAATTAAAAATATTATATATATTATATATAACATATGGGCTCAGCCCAAACCATTTAAAACCCAATTAATAATTTAAGATTCAATAACTTTTAAACCTAAATCAATTAATTAATTAAAAATTTATATAAAATTTTTATTTTATAATTATATATTTAAATTAATTATAAACTGTTTTTTGAATTATAAATATTTAATTTTTATATAAATTAGAAAATTTTAAAAAAATTTCGGTTAATTCGAAAATTAACCGAAATTTATTCGGTTTGGTTAATATTTTCGAAAAAAAATTCGATTCGGTTAACGGTTAAAGAAAAAAAAAAGTTCGGTTAATTCGAAAATGGTAGTTCGGTCGGTTCGGCCACCGAATTAACCGAATGAACACCCCTAATGACGAGAGAGAATAATTTTATAGATTGACTGGACTGGTCATGATTATTTTTTTGGTTTGGGATAGAATTAAAAAATAGTCCCTAATTAAAAAAAAAGTAAGAAATATGCAATATAAAATTTCTATTGGAATTTTTTATTAAATTAAACAAAACAATTGATTACCATATAAAAATATCAAAAATTATTTAAGCATATAAATACTTATAAAAATATTGCATTCGATTTCTTGATACAAATCATTGATAATAGTGTCAACATAATGTTTCCCAATATATTTTTCTCAATATATAACATAGTTTGGAAATAAAAGAACGATTATTTAAAATTTAGAAATATATAAAATTAAAAGAAATAATTTGGAACACGATCTTACCTAAAATTTAAGAATAATCTTCAGTATGATTCAAGCACCACAATTGATGATAAACAATTGTGATTCTGTTTGCGAGAATAGTAATTAAAAAGTAAAAGTAATAATTTTCAGAAGAATTGTGAAATATGGAAGAGAAAAGAAGCAGACTTGTAACACCCTAACCCGTACCCGACCCGAATAAGAATTTGATGTGTCACATGACTTTTCAAACATTGATTCATAAAAATAAGGAAAATTGTAACTTTTATTCATATTAATAAGGTAAAACTCTTTAACTTAAAATAAATATAAGTTTCACATTCATACTTAATAAAAGTCTTTACTTATTTACATAAATACAAAAGTATGAGTTTACAAAAATATATCACAACATTTCAAATTAAACGTGTAGTACATGCCAACAATTATAAAATTACATAAAACCTACATTCAATTGTCTTGATCTGATCTTCAAGGGAGTATGCTATCCTCAACAAACTCAATCTTTAGATTTCTTGAAACTTACGCGTGAGGAAATAATACGCTAAGTCGATGACTTAGTGAGGCAAATACTAAAGAGTACTAACTCTACAAACGAAATCTTATTTATTTTATCTAAACATTAAGAATTCCAAATTGTTTTCCATAACAAGAAGGTATACTTTTTTATATTATACGAGACGAAATTAAAACGTATAAGAATTGATTTTAGTGACAAAAATAGAAATTTACAAATCTAGGATGACTACGCGAGAGGTTTGACCCGTGCGCGAAATTACAGATATACCCCTGCCCAAAACGGCGTCGTTGGGAGGGTATATAAGACAAATGGCTGGCCCGTAGGGCCAGCATCCTCATTTCCTCTCCGCTTCGTCTCTCTCTAACCGAGAGAGTTTAAAAACTCTCTCGCCTCTCTCTAACCGAGAGAGTTTCCGGCAGTCGCCGGACACCGTACCTGTCGGTCTTCCACCGCGGCCACCACACCGGTGGCCGGGTTTTTCCTAAATACCCAATAACCTCCTAACCCTATTAAGCCGAATCCGGCGTTAGTTTCCCCTAAAAAACTCCCGATCGGAGTAGATCTGAGAAATACCTTCGGGTATTTCAAATAGTTTAGTCGGCCTGTAGCGTCTTCGATCACCGGTGGCTTCCTTGGTAAGCTTTCCTTTCTTTTTGGTTTCTGTTTGGTCTGGTTGTTGTTGCTGTTCGTATCTATCTCTTTTTGTTCTCTTCGTCTGTTTTTCTGTTGTTCTCCGTTGCTCTCTGTGGCTGTTTCTTTCTTGCAGGTGGGGTGCTTTTATAGCCACCACCGAGGCTCTTGTTGGACCGGTTCCAGAGATGAAAGGCCCGGTGAGTCACCATAGCTATGGTGGTGACTCACCATAGGGCTCAACGTGGGTAGCTTCGTGACGTTCTGGAGTGGCAGCAGCTATTGGACAACCTGGACTCATCGGAGGCGGCTGGAAACATCTAGAAACGGCTGGCTGCTAGGGTTAAAAACCCTAGGGTTTTCCATCTGGAACCCTTTTGGGCCGTTGGATCTTGCCAGATCCAACGGCTGATGATGTTGACGGCGGCTGGGGGCTAGGGTTTGAAAACCTAGCTGAAACCCTAAATCAATTTAGGGTTTCCATTTGGGTATGGGTCGGTTTCTGGTTGGGCATGGTTTTGGGCTTGTAAATGGCTTCCAGTTTTGTAATTATTTATTAAATAATAATATATATATATTAATAATAATAATAAATAATAATAATAATAATAATAATTATAATAATAATAATACTAATACTAATAATAATACTATAAATATAATAATAATTTTAATAATAATAATTTAAATGAAAAAAAATTGATGTCTACACAGACACTTAATAAACTTATAAAGTCCATTATTTTATTTACAGTTTTTTTAATTTCTATAAAAAAAATAAGGGAAAATATTATACTAACATATTTTGTAATTTATGAACCATGGGCGAACGCCCCTTCTTCCCTAGCCCAAGGTCTACCTAGTAGATTGAAGAAGAAGAAATTTCATTAGAAAGGTTGATAATTTCATTTAGTCTTAGTACAACGTTATATTTTATTTACAGTCTATTAGGGTGTAAAAACTTACCCGATCTGAAAATTGATGAAATAAACTCGAGTGTAAATTTCTTGTGGTCCGAGGTGATGATAATCTGCAATCGATTCGAATTCGAATTAATATTAACATGAACCTGAGTAATTAAGTCACATAAATATCAATGTGAATGCTTTGACTAAAATTGATGTCTCTAAAGATAAACTCTAATTGATAATGAGTTTAGATCACGATCGAAGCGTGGTTGACCAATAACTTGCAAAGATAAAAATTTTCTAGAAAAGTGAAGTATTCAGACATGGAGTTGTACTCCTAAAGGTGAGAAGCTCGTGACGTATAGATGATTTTTTGTGGGAAAGAGAAATGAAAAGGAAGATTATGAGATATAAACACATTTGGTTGCAAGTATTTTCACAATACATGACATTGATTACTCATAGACTTATTCTCCTATGGTAGATGTAACTATTTGAGATTTTTTATTATTCTCGTAAAAAAAGAGAATTTATCATCGTCCAATGGATGTTGTTATCACAGCCTATTTATATGACTCACTTAATAGTGAATTTACATGAGATTTCTAGAAGGCTTCAAACTGCCAAAAATCGTTAATTTAGTTGAAGAAGAAGAAATTTCATTAAGAAAGGTTGATAATTTCATTTAGTCTTAGTACAACGTTTATATTTATTTACAGTCTATTAGGGTGTAAAAAACTTACCCGATCTGAAAAATTGATGAATAAACTCGAGTGTAAATTCTTGTGGTCCGAGGTGATGATAATCTGTAATCGATTCGATTCGAATTAATATTAAACATGAACCTGAGTAATTAAGTCACATAATATCAAATGTGAATGCTTTGACTAAAATTTGATGTCTCTAAAAGATAACTCTAATGATAATGATTTAGAGCACGATCGAAGCGTGGTTGACCAATAACTGCAAAGATAAAAATTTTCTAGAAAAGTGAAGTATTCACATGTAGTTGTACTCCTAAAGGTGAGAAGCTCGTGACGTATAGATGATTTTTGTGGGAAAGAGAAATGAAAAGGAAGATTATGAGATATAAACACATTGGTTGCAAGTATTTTCAAAATACATGACATTGATTACTCATAGACTTTTCTCCTACGGTAGATGTAACTATTTTGAGATTTTTTATTATTCTCGTAATAAAAAGAGAATTTATCATTCGTCCAATGGATGTTGTTATCACAGCCTTATATGACTCACTTAATAGTGAATTTACATGAGATTTCTAGAAGGCTTCAAACTGCCAAAATCGTTAATTAGGTCCTCGAGAACATTACTCAATCAAATTAAATTTTATGGATTAAATTTTTTTAACGCATGTGATATAATCACCTCGATGAATATTGTTGAAGGAAGAATATAAGAATAATCTTATTCCCAATATATTTTCTTCAAGAAGTTTGGATCAGATAATTATTGTATACGTTGATAATTTATATATCATTGGGATCCTAAAAAATATTTGTAATGATGAATACTTAAAAATATCCAAATGAAGACCTTAAAAGAAAAGATTTTGTCTTAGATCATTTTAAGCACCTAAAAATTGGAATCATTATGCACCGATCAACAATATACTAAAGATGGTAAATATTTATATGCACAACGCACATTCGTTGAGCACCCCAATGATTATATCATTTGATGAAAAAAAGGACCCTTTTTACCTATGAGAAAAGGGTGAAGATCTTCTTAGTCTAAAAGTATCATACTTATGTGCCATTGATGCACTAATGTACCTGGTTAGTCATACACGATTTGACATATCATTTGTTGTCAATTTATTAGATTCAACTTATCCAATCAGAAATATTAGAATGATCAAGCATATATTGTTACCTTCAAAGTACTTATTTGATCCTCATAATACCGATTAAAATGGTTATGTTTTCGCATATGATGGTTCTGTAATTTTTGGCGATCAATTAATAAAGATATGTCACTTCTTTTAATCATGTTGAGATTTTGGTTATTCATGAAATTAGTTGTGAAGTGTGTGGCTAAAGATTGTAATTCATCAAATTTGAAAAGACGATGGTTTATGCTTAGGAAAAAGAAGCTACAATAGTTTACATGAAGATAATACAACTTGTATCATCCAACTTAAAGCAAGATAAATAAAAAGTGACAAACACACCTCGTATCACCAATATTTTCTTTACTCATGATCCACAAAGAGTTGAGACATGATCTTCAACAAAATCGATCAAGTGAAAAATTGATAGACTTATTTATTAAGTACTTCCTATGCTACATTTAAGAAGTTAATTTTAATATTAATTGTGTCATCTTAAAGATCTTCAGTGATGCATATAAGAGGGGGAGTAATAAACATTGTACTCTTTTTCTCTTAATCAATGTTTTTCATATTAGGTTTTCCTTATAAGATTTTAATGAGGCAACATGTTATGTGTATTTGTAGACACTTATTTCCGTCCATGGTCTTTATTATATTATATATCATAGTATATATAACCATGTAATATATAGTTTTTAAAATAACTTTAAAAACGTATAATATATAGTTTTTAAAAAATATTTTGAAAACGTATAATATATAGTTTTAAAAAAATATTTTTGAAAACATAATATATAGTTTTAAAATAAATTGAAACATATAAATATAGTTTTACAAAAATATTTTTGAAAACGTATAATATATAGTTTTTTTAAATATTTGAAAACGTATAATATATAGTTTTTAAAAATACTTTGAAAACATGTAATATATAGTTTTTAAAATGACTTTGAAACCATATACAAATAATGGTTTTGAAAACATTTAAAAAACGTATATAATATAGTTTTTAGTTGTTATTATATTATTTATTTATTATGTATTTATTTTATTTATTTTTCAGGTCCAAATCAAAGGCAGGGTCGAGGTCCAACCGGGTCCAATAGTCTAAAGGGCCCAGTAAAGAACCCAACCGGGTGGGCAAACCAGACCCATCAAGCCCACCCGGTGAGCCCAACAAAGCTAGGGTTCAATAATTAGCAAAGGACACGCACGGTTCACAGTCGTTAGATCGAGGATAGATCAACGGCCTGATAAAGACAACTAGGGTTTCAACCCTAGTACCAACGCCACAAGGAGTAACAACCATTGGATGTGGTCAAAATGATACAATGGCATATCAGAAACCGAAAGGTCCCCCAGTCAAACAACGACTACGCACCAATGAAACAACCAAAATCGAGAAAGTGTCAAAAATCGTCATGCAAAGGAACCCCGACTAAATCAAACTGTAACATCCCGTTTACCCGATCAACAACAACTTTCTTAAGCCCGAGTAAATTAGAGACGAGGGAAACAACCCCGTTAAAGTTAGAAGCAACCCCATCGAGTGGTTATATAAATACCATGCCGGACACATCAGAAAGAGAGGGAGAGTAAGCCAAGAAATTCGAGGAAAATAGAGAGGAAATCGAAGAAGAAAAATAACATCACAACAAAGAAAAGCAAAGCGTTAACATCGAAGAAACTAGCACCAAATACCAAAAACGAAGCATAACAAAGCCCAAAACATTCGGTATACTACAAAACAAAAAGCATAAAAACAAGCCTTAAACCTCGGTTCTGCTAGGCGGAGGAAAGCACGATTGTGGGGAAACGAAGGTCACCGGAAAACAAAGGAGCTCGACAGAAAAAGGTAAAACCTAAAATTTATTTTCAGATCTACGCCGTTTGGGGACTTTACAAGGAATTTGGGGTTTGGTTTCAGTGTGGGTCATGAGGGGAATATTTTAGGGTAGTTTTAGGATTTCCAGCCACCGGTGGTGGTGGTGGTCGGAGCGACAGTCGGGCAAGGTGTCGGGCTAGAGCGGTGCCTGCCATTCGGTCGAGTAATGAGAGAGTTGAGAGAGTTGGGGGTTTGGTTTAGGGGAAGAGGTGAGAAATGAGAAATTTGTTAATTTTGGCGTATTTATAAGGGATGGTACTTGTAAATATGAAATAGTTAAATTATTTCCACAGTCTCTGATACTTGATGTATAATTCATTTTAGTCACCTGTATAAATTGGACTTTGATATTGAATTATTTCGATTTAATCCTTGATTATTTCTAATATTTTGCAATTTAACCCCTAATTTTGATCCTCTTAAATCTCATTTATTCATTCATTTTTTCTCTGTTGATTTGACATGTCCTTTTTTTATATTTTTAACGCTTTTTTTTCTTAATATTTTTATATTATTTATTACTTTGAAATTCAATATTTTCTTCATTTTATTATTGTTTTTATTTATTTTTTCACTTTCAACAGTGTTTTTAACCTTTTTCTTATTTGATTTATTTAATATTTATCTTCCAATCTAACATTTTGACTTTTAGGGGCAATTTTAATTGATCAAAGGTAGGTAATTCGAATCAAATCTTTAAATTTCAATTTAACTTTTAATTTTCGCAATTAAGACAACTGAGAAATTAAATTGGTACCGAAAGGGCAGTACAAGGTGCTAATCCTTCCTTGACTGTAATCGACTCCTGAATCCGAATATTTCTGGAAAACGTAGATCAGGTAAGATGGTAAATTAAGGTGTTCGATAAACCTTTTTTTAGATAAATGATTGGTGGCGGCTCTAACACATTTTTTAAGTTGAACCCATTTCGGGCCCACATGAGGACGGTACGATGCTTGGCGACTCTACTGGGGACAGATAAGTGGGTCAGGCCAAAATAATTTCCGGTGTCTTCTTAAGATAAAATTGTGAGTTTAAATTTTTATCCATTTGATTCTTATTATTTTTATCTTTGATTATTTTTTAATAAATAGTTGTAATGATTTTTTTAATGATTTCAGCTTTTCAAAATTTTCCATGCAATATACCCGAGCTCCAAACCTTTTCGTAAGTGGAGGTGAAAGTGACGCCTTCGTGGGAATTTGTTCTCCGTACAGGCCTAGCAAGTACCTTTGGATTCCTATACCTTAGGTCTTCGTGTGAATTTATTCTTTGTACAAACATAAGGGAATGTGTCCTCTTGAGTTTAAATTGGTCCACATAAGCTTGTAATGGGCTTAGGACTGAGGGTTTGGTAAACCCAAGGGGACACCAGATAAGAGAACTCGGGTACCTTTTCAGAATATAAACCGGGAGACTGCAAGGAATTAGAGCCCACCTCAAAACTCCATTTCAAAACCTAGGATGCTTGAGTTATTTCCTATTTTTTCTGTTCAAAGCATGCGAACTAGAAATATATGCGGTTAGGATTTGCTCAAAATTAACATGCGGGATAGAAAACATGTCCGGGTAAGAATAAAAGCATGTGGGTTAGATATTATGTGGGGTAGGAATTTTTATTTTCATTATTATAACTATTTTTATCTTACTAACTTGTTTCCCTTTCATTTTTTGTTTTCTTTTATCATTGCATCATTTAAAGAGGTGTTAATCCACAAAAAGTATTTGTTAACACAAATAATTTGTATTATAGACAAAGGGGTTGTACTAATAGAGGTGAAAAATCCAGAGGTCCGGCTATGGTCAGAGAAGACTTAAAGAAAAGGGAGACAGTCTGTAAGGTGATTATATGTTAGATCTGGTTTGTTATGCTTTCTCAGCCTCAAACAAAACAATGTTCAAGAGTTGTAGAGCATTTGGGATATCTGGAAAAATGACTAGAAATAGAGATTTTTTAGTGGTATGGTGACATCACGCTTCTACTCTATGTCAAGATAGACGAGCCCCTAATTCGAGTCTTAGTACAATTTTAGAATCCGGGGTACAATTGTTTTACATTCAATCAAGAAGACATAGTGCCCACAATTGAAGAGTATACTACTTTAATATATTGTGAAGGAATTAGAATGGATTGGATCTACATCGAGTACATCAAAAGTCAACCTTTCAAGAATAGGTTGGCAAAGGTTTCAGGGGTAGATGAAAAGTGGGCAACTGATTGGATTCATCACAAAGGTAAAGGAGTAGGAATTGCTTGGACCAATATAAAGCAATTAATGAAGAATCATCCAGATGAATGGAAGGTGATAGACCTTTTTGCACTAGGTCTCTACGGCTTGGTTATCTTCCCAAAAACTTAGGGATACATCGAGGCGGTTATGGTAGAACTGTTCGAATAACTACCTAAGCAAGTGAACCCTTCGCCAGCAATATTAGCTGAAACTTTCGTTCACTAAACCATTTCAAAAGACTGGGTGAGGAAGATTTATAGGGTACACACAGCTTCTTCAGGTCTGGATCCATAGTCACTTCTGGAAGACAGACGGGATTTCTTATCGTCGATTCAGCACCACTTACTCTCATTTGGGGGAATTCCTTACACTAAAGTGGAAAGAATACATCCTAAAAAAATGGGTAAAGGTATTCACACACCTTCAAGATAAGGACATTGTCTGGAGAGCCCCTTGGTTAACCCATAGTGATATCTTTTATCGATGTGGAGACTCGGGAATCAAAATGTTGCTTGAATTATGGGGATGAGTTGGATATTCTCCACTTTTGGCACTTCGGAAATATAGGGCACGTCAGTTTGTCCCAACTTCACATGGAATATTTGGGTCAGAATTCTTAGAGATATGGTCACTTTTGGCACTTCGGCAATATAGGGCACGCCACTTTTGGCACTTCGGCAATATAGGGCACGCCAGAGATATGGTCATTCGAGACTTCTTAGAGCAAGTATAGAAAGTAGCACATCACTTGCACGGTTTGGAGAGAGAAGCTGGAGTGGTCTGACAAGGTATTCAGCCAGTGACATATGAAGGAAAAATACTTGTCAACATGTTAGAAGTCATTCGGGGTCTAGAGGACTTAGTCAGAATGTACCTTTGAGATGTTTTTAGTCACTTAATAAATAACACTTATGTCTCAATAAAGATTATTTATAATAATAGACACATTTTTGGATCAGTGCCTCGAAAATTTCATGCATCATGCATTTTTATGTACTTTGCATTTGTTATTTTTCTCTTCATTTCTTTACATTCACATTAACTAACAGAAAATGTATCATAAAAAAAAGAACAAACAGTAACATACCACCCCAGGCATTGGACACAGCTCATCCTCATAATACCATTCAAAGAAGAAGAAAATGGAAACTAAGGTTGCTCAACTCGAATAAAACATGCTGAGATTACAAAGGGAGCTTGAAGAAAAAATAAGTTAGAATAATCAAAGCACTCTGGAATCAATCACGAAAAGCCAAGAATCTTTAGTTGATTAAATCATCGTAAAATTATCTGGCTTGAATTAGACACACACTCCCGGGGTAGACATTTGAAGGAGTAATTGTGCCACCTACCCCGTAGGTGGTTATCTCACCGGGAATCCTACCAGGACTTCAAGAGGACTCATTCACTGCCAAAGCAAAAGCATCTTCTTCTGTAAAAGTACAGACTTCTGTATCAAATCCTCAGAATAATTCGAATGACTACCATGTACCATATTTTGATGAAGACGACAAAGAAAAGAAAATAGACGAAAAAATCAAGCAGTTGGAAGACCAAATGAAGACGGTTAAAGGGGACATCGACTATTATGGAGTTGATGCTTTGGAGTTAAGCATAGTCCCATATTTGATTATTCCTCCAAAATTTAAAGTCCTAGACTTCGAAAAGTTCGATGAGAACAGTTGTCCTTCAGCTCACATTACCATGTTCTATCGAAAGATGACATGATACGTTGGAAATGACCAACTCCTGATTCATTGCTTCCAGGAGAGTTTGGCCGGTTCAGCTATCAGGTGGTACAATCAGTTGAACCGCTCGCACATCCGGACAAGGAAAGATCTCACCAAGTCATTCTTGGAACAGTACAAGCACGTAAATGATATGAGACCAGATCGTGTTATGCTACAGGGCATGAAAAAGAAACATAACAAAGGTTTTTTACAGTATGCACAACGATTGAGAGATTTGGTTGTACAATTTCATCCACCCTTGGATGAAAAAGAGACAAGGAAGTTATTCGTACATACCTTGAAGGCCCTTTACTTCGGGTATTTAGTTGCCATTATGCCTGAAAACTTCTATGATTTGGTTATGGTCGGGGAGATGGTGGAAACAACCATTAAGAAAGGAAAATTTGAAGGAGGTGAGTCTAATAGAAGACATCCTATAAAGAAAAGAGAAGGAGTTATCAATAACGTCAATGCTTTCAATACTAGCAAAGGTGTTACGATCTCCAATTCAAAACCAATCACAACTGTACCGTCAGATACTTCTAAACAAGACTTAGGGGAATGAAGGAAAGAAAGAGAGAATGAACATTTCAATCTTATTCCCATGACTTATAAGGAACTCTATCAACATCTCTTCGACACGCACGTGGTGTCACCTTATCCAGTGAAACCTTTAAATCCACCATACCTCAAGTGGTATAATGGAAATGCACATTTTTAATATCATTGTGGAGTTCCAGGGCATGCCATCGAAAATTGCCTCACCTTCAAAAGAATCGTGCAACGGATGCGCAACAGGAACTGGATTCATTTCAATAATTCAAATTCACCAAACGTTGCACAAAACCCTCTGTCTAACCACCAAGAAAGCGAAGTTAATGAAATTGTCAAGGAGAGGGGCAAGAGGGTCAAAACTAGTGTTTCTGAAATAAAGTCTCCACTAGTCTGGGTATGGAGGCAGATGGTAAAAGCATGATTTTTTGCACCATATTCTAACACATCAGAATGTGAAGATGGTAACAATTATTGTTACCACAATGAAGAAGGACATGATGTGCAAGAATGTTCACAATTTAAAGCTTTGATCCAGCTCATGATAGATAGGAAGAAGTTGGAATTCTACGAGGAAATCAAGGACGCTCCAGAAGCAGATATTTTGTGGGACTAGAGATTCATATGAAAAATGATATAGTGCGGGCCGTCCTTTAGTAATCACCCTAAAGCAAAAGCAACAGATAAAGTACCAACAAAGGTAATGATAGTGGAACCAAGACCTTTCCCTTACAAAGATAACAAACATGTGCCTTGGAAGTATGAATGTCAAATAAGCACTTTAAATGAAGATGTCAACGAAGTGGGGCATATTGTTGGGAAGTACTACTCCCAAAAGTCTAACTTACCCCACAGACTACTTGAACCATTCAAAGAGGATGTACTAGCAGTAAATCAGCCAATAAAGGAAGAAGATGTTATAGAGTTCGTGAAATTTCTAAAACACATTGAGTACAACATCATGGAACAATTACATAGCTTACCAACACGTATTTCATTGTTGGCATTGTTGCTAAGTTAGGAGGCACACAAAGAAACACTTCTGAAAGTCCTAAATCATACATGTATGCCAAAAGAAATACATGTCTTTCCTATTGTTAAGCTAGATCAGTTCGGACTTAGATTTCAACCCAGTCATCAACAGAGTAAAAAAAGATTCAGAAGTTCCAAGACAGAAGAAGACAAGATTGACTGGAGAGGAAATTAAAGGAGAGTCGATGTCTTTTCATCTTCTTCATAGCATATTTAGGTTTGGTGGTTATACTTTAGAGGAAGAATCAATGATGGCCTTACCAGATACAGAAGAAGCTATAAAAGACTTGAGCATCAATACTATAACAACGGATGACATTGACGACATTGATAGGACAGGATCCCTCCGTTACCACATGGGTTTGTGCTTAACAACTAGTCTGCTGAAGAACTACCTGTGGTTTTCAAATCTCTTTCACAATAATACTCAGTCTTTCCCTATTTGCCTATACCCGGGGCAATATGTGATCTTTTGTAAGGGGTAATAAATTATTTTTATTCATATTTCAATAAAATATGCAGTTTCTTTTTCGACAAACATTTCTTTCTTCTTATTTTTTCCTTTCTTTCGTATTTGATTTTTTTCATTTCCGTGTGGGATACCTTCCTCTCACATATACACATTTCTCTTCTCCTTTCCCTTTCAGGTTCCCAGATATTAAGGATGCAGATATTGATGATACTGACCCGAAGGTGGATTTTGAGAAGCTCAGTTGTCTTGGGGAAATTGATGAACGTGACAATGAAGAAAAATACAGCTTACGTTCCAAATTATTAAGAATGGTGGAGAAAGAAGACAAACAAATATTATCACATGAGGAGAAAATTGAGGTTTTGAATTTGGGCACAGAAGAGGAAAAAGAATGAGTTAAAATTGCATGACACTTTCATCGAAACAAGGCAAAACTTGATAGACTTGCTTCAGGAGTACAAAGACGTGTTTGCATGGTCATATCAAGACATGCCTGGTCTAGACACGAATATAGTAGTCCACAAACTTCTCATCAAACTATAATGCAAACCCATACAACAAAAGCTAAGGAGGATGAGACCTGAAATGCTTCTCAAAATAAAAAAAGAAGTTAAGAAGCAGTTCGATACTGGCTTTCTTCAAGTGGCCAAGCATCCGGAATAGGTGGCTAACATATTGTCGGTGCCGAAGAAGAATAGAAAAGTGTGCACGTGCGTTGAATACCGAGACCTTAATAAGGCAAGTCCTAAAGATAACTTCCCCTTACCGCATATAGATACTCTTGTGGATAACACGGCGAGAAATGCTTTATTCTCATTCATGGACAGATTCTCAGGATACAACCAGATTAAAATGCTTTATTCTCATTCATGGACAAATGTGACCCAAGTTTCTGTTTTCTTCGAAAGAACAATTCTGGAACATGGGATGAGGAATGTCATATTGCATTCGAGAAAATAAAAGAGTATTTGTCTCGCACTCATGTCTTAATGTCTCCCATCTCGGGAAAACCTCTATTTCTTTATTTATCCATCTTTGAGAATTCAATGGGATCTATCATGGGCCAACATAATGAGTCTGGAAGAAAAGAACGAGTCATTTACTACCTAAGCAAGAAGTTCACCTAGTGCGAGGTTAGATATCCACCTATTGAAGAAGTTTGACGCGCTTTAGTATAAGCTACACGAAAGCTAATATAATACATGTTGTACCACATCACTTGATTGATTTCCAAGTTAGATCCGCTAAAATATATGATGAGTGTGCCTGCTCTCTCTGGAAGGTTAGCCTAATGGCAGATGCTATTATTAGAATTTGACATTGAATACGTGAACCAAAAGGCTAGAAAGGGAAATGCCATATCAGACTTCTTGGCAAGCAAAGCTTCTGAAAATTATGAGCCACTAGACTTTGATTTCCCAGATGAAGACTTGATGGTCATATCTTTAGAAGAAACAAGTACTTCCACATGTGATTCCTGGAAAATGCATTTTGATGGTGCGTCAAATGCATTAGAACACGACATTAGGGCTATATTGGTTTTACCTGAAGGAAATCATTACTCGTTCACTAGCAAATTAAACTTTGATTGTACTAATAACATGACAAAGTATGAAGCTTGTGTTTTAGGGATTCAAGCTACTATTGGACAGAATATAAAGACTTTACAGGTATATGGAGATTCTGCCTTAGTGATCTATCAACTCTGAGAAGAGTGGGAGACAAAAGATGTCAAGTTGGTGGAATACAGAAAGCTCATATTGGATCTACTTGAAAATTTTGACGAAGTCACTTTCCACTATATGCCTAGAGAAGAAAACCAAATAGATGATGCCTTAGCTACCATGGCAGTATCATTCAAAGCTGGCGACGAATCTAAAATGATACCAATTGACATGCAGTCATATGAGTACCCGACTCATTGTTACCAAATCGAAGAGATAAAAGACACCAAATATTGGTACCACGATATTCTGCAATACATTAAGAATCAAAGTTATCCAGAAGAAGCCACCAAAATTGACAATAGAACAACCAGAGGATGACAGCTGGATATGTTCTTAACGGAGAAATCTTATACAAGAAAAGCCATGATCAAGTCTTGCTAAGATGTGTAGATGCAGAATTGGCAAAAATTATATTGGAGGAAATACATGACAGAGTTTGTGGAACTCATACAAATGGACATATGATGACAAGACAAGTTATTAGATGCAAATACTTTTGGTCCACATTGGAGGGTAACTGTATCAACTATACTAGAAGATGTCATAAGTGCCAAATCTATGGGGATAAAATAAATATTCTGCCTCACCCTCTTCACGTGATGACGACATTGTGACCCTTTTCTATGTGGGGCATGGATGTCATTGGACAAATCCATCCAAAAGCTTCAAATGGTCATCAGTTCATTCTTGTAGAAATTGACTATTTTACCAAATGGGTGGAAACTGCATCATATGCCAGAGTCACTCAGTCCATTATTTGTAAGTTCTTGAAAAGGGAGATCATATGTCAGAGATGAATGAAGCAGTAGAAGAAGAAAACAAAAATATCAAGAAAATAGGGGGAGAAAACAACTGAAACATACAAGGATTGGCATGAAAAGTTACCTTTTGCTTTGTTTTCTTATCGAACTTCGGTATGAACTTCGACTGGGGCAACCCCATTTTCATTAGCATATAGGATAGAGACAGTGTTGACC
The DNA here is from genome assembly GCF_006381635.1 of Hibiscus syriacus. NCBI lineage: Eukaryota > Viridiplantae > Streptophyta > Magnoliopsida > Malvales > Malvaceae > Hibiscus > Hibiscus syriacus. The sequence goes on along the minus strand of NW_024062828.1, from coordinate 127,001 downwards.
ATTGAGGTGGAGATCTTATCACTCTGAGTTTTGTCAGAAGTTAAACTGGATGATGCAGAATGGGTACTAACTCGATATGATCAATTGAACCTAATAGAATAAAAAAGGTTGAAAGCCATTCACCATGGTCAACTTTACCAAAGACGAATGATCTGAGCACACAACAAGAAGGTGCACCCAAGAGTAATCCATGAGGGAGATCTTGTAATTAAAAAGATTTGGCCAATCCAAAAAGACTTCAGAGGAAAGTGGATGTCAAATTGGGAATAACCTTATGTCGTAAAAAGTCTTTCTCCTAAGGAGCGCTGATCTTGACTGAAATGGATGACTACCTAATCCTGTTAATTTTGACACAGTTAAGAAGTATTTCGCTTAAGGTGAAAACTCGAAAGGGCCCTGAGTTGAAGTTTTAAAAAAAACATTTAGAGTGAAAACCTGAAAGGACGCTCTAAATTAAAAAGAAAAAAAACAAAACAAATAGTGGGTCCAAGATGAAAACCCACAAAGGGCAACTTGAAACCAATGAAGGATCCAAATTAAAAACCCGAAAGGGCGATTTGGATAATGATCTGAGGTTCGCGCACGGGAAGGTACCGGATCAGGGCAATAAAACATCATGGCATCCAAGTCTACATGAAATTTAGTCATTTGAGAGGAACTATGCAATCTTCCAAACATTGTCACATCTTTCAAGTCCCCTTAACAAAAGCTACACTTAAAAGTCACTTAACAATGCATCAGTTCAAAAGCGTATGTATTATCAAGATTTAAGGCATGTACTGTTGAACTACATTTTGATATAACAATTAAGGCAAAATGTTTTTGGACTTGAATTAAATTTATTCAAAGTTTTCAAAAATAATTCAAAGTCCATTTAATAGTGGAATTGAGCACAAAATGATTTTCTGTACAATAAGTATCGATATTTCTTACAGTATCGATACCTCATGAACAGTACCGATAATGTTCATATGGTACAGATACCAAAGGTAAGGGAAGTATCGATACTCACTAGGTAGTATCGATATTACCAGCATTGTTCAAATTCCATAATGTAAAAATGGTACTGATACTCAAAGGGGTATCGATACTACTTTGTATAGTAATATCATACTATAGGTATAATATCGATACCATCAGGCCCCAACAAATAGTAACATCTAGTTAATTTAAATATAACAAAGGTAGGTATCGATACTCCCTTTAGGAGTACCGATACCCTCTATTTTGGAAAACTTTATTTTGCACGAAAATTGATCCCCAATGGCTCTAAAACACTCCCAACAGCTAGAAACGACCACAACAACATTCCAACATATAAATACAAGTTGAGGACACCTGAATAAGGGTTAGAAAACACTTATCTAAGCAACCAAACACAAGAGAAATTTTTTTTATTCTTAATTTCGTTTCTCTTGTATATATTGTCTTCAAGAGATTGCCTTCAAGTCCATCAATGAGAGATATCAAGATTCAAGTGAAGAGGTGGATGAAGACGATGATGAAGAAGAAGAGATGAAGAAGAAGATATGGCCAAGCTCTTCAAAAATTTCAAGAGATTCATGACTTCCAAGGAAAGTGAAGCATGAATCGATCAAGAAGAAGAGTCCCCCTGTGTGCTTCAATTGTCAAAGAACGGGGCATGTCAAGTATGAATGCCCTCTCCTAAAGAAGAATGGATCATCCAAGAAAAAGACATTTGTGGTGGCTTTGAGTGATGAAGATGACTCCCATGATGAAGATGAAGTAGTCAACCTATGCTTCATGGCCATCGAAGGAGATTCAATGGTATCTTCTAACTCCAATTATTAAAATTCATATTCTTTTTATGTGTTACAAGATGCTTATAATGAGTTATATTTGGAATTTGAGACCATGAATTCCAAATATAAGAAATTAATTTCAAAACTCAAAGTTGAAAATTATTTGGAAAATTGATTTTAAAAATCAAAATGAAATTTTGAAAAATGATTTAGAGTTTTCAAAAGTCAAATCAATGATTTAGAGAAAGAAAAATTTGATTTGAAAAGTTAAGTTTGAAAGCTTAACAAAAGAAAAATAATTAATTTCTCAAAACAACTCATTATGTTTAAAAATGGCAAATTGCTCACATTGTCATTTTTATGGTCATTTAGAACAACTTGTCCCATAAAGAAAATAAAATCTTTTAAAATTAGACAAGTATGAGTTCCTAATGGAACAAGGGACATCGAAACTAACGTCCAAGGATCCAAAGAAATTTGGATACAAAATCCAAATAAATATCTCTTGTAGGTGTGTGGGAGCAATGGTGATGAAAGTGAAGATATTCAAATGCTCTAGCTACACTGAAAAAGGAATGGGCAACCTCTAAGCTTAATGCTTTTGATTTTGATTATTTGGTTGCTCATTTAGTTTTAAGCATGCATGAGTTTATATCTTAAATGGCTATGTTTTTTTTTTCATCTCATGTATATTGAAAAAGTTTTATGATGAACATTTTAAAAATTTTAATGATTTTTCATAATTTTTCGTTCATCATAATGAATTTTGGTCAAAATTGATTTTCAATGCAAATGATATATCTCTAACAATTGATATCAACTTTTTAAATGCTTTGTTTTTACAAATTTTAATTTTTTTTTACCTAAATTTAAATGTTTATGCATGCGTTTTAAATGTTAAAGATATCTCTCTAACAATTGATATCAACTTTTTAAATGCTTTGTTTTTACAAATTTTAATTTTTTGACCTAAATTTAAATGTTTATGCATGTGTTTTAAATGTTAAAGATATCTCTCTAACAATTGATATCAAATTCTTCAAATGCATAACATTTTTGAAAGCTTTATGCACATGTACTTAATTTCAATTATTGGTATTGCATAAAGTATTGTAGATTTGGATATATTGAATTTCATGTGCTACTAAATGTTTGTTACTCTTTGTTGAAATTCAATTTTGTTTAAGTGTCAATATTTGAAAGCTATTTTGTTTGGAATACACTTTTTGAGGGGGAGCTTTTGATTTTTCAAATGATTTTATGATAAAATTTAACACTTATTCTCCAAAGTTATTTTAGAACTTTAAAGTTGAATTATTTTTTATATAACAAAAAGGGGGAGAAATATGTGTTTGAAAAATTCAATTTCTTAATGAAAAAGGGGGAGCTGAATATTTTCACATATTTTCCAACAAATGATATCTTTTTCATTAAACATTTTATTAAGGGGGAGTTTTGCCAAAAACAAATTTTCAAATGTTTTGTTATATCAAAAAGGGGGAGATTGTTGAACTATATTTTGATATAACAATTAAGGCAAAATGTTTGTGGACTTGAATTAAATTTATTCAAAGTTTTCAAAAATAATTCAAAGTCCATTTAAAAGTGGAATTGAGCACAAAATGATTTTTTGTATAAGAAGTATAGATAATGTTCTTACAGTATCGATACCTCATGAACAGTACTGATATTGTTCATATGGTACCGATACCAAAGGTAAGGGAAGTACCAATACTCACTAGGTAGTATCGAATACTACCATCATTGCTCAAGTTCCAGAATGCAAAAATGGTATCGATACCCAAAGGGGTACCGATACTACTTTGTATAGTAGTATTGATACTATAGGCATAGTTTCGATACCATCATACCCCAATGGCTAGTTAATTTAAATATAAAAAAGGTAGTATCGAAACTCCCTTTAGGAGTATCAATACCCTCTATTCTGGACAGATTTATTTTCCACGAAAATTGATCCCCAACAGCTCCAAAACACTCCCAACGGCTAGAAACGGCCACAACAACATTCCAACCTATAAATACAAGTTGAGGACACTTGAAGAAGGATTAGAAAACACCTATCCAAGTAATCAAACACAAGAGAAGAGTTTTGTATTCTTATTTTCATTTCTCTTGTAAATATTGTGTTTGTGTGAGATTAATTCCTTGTAGACACCTACCTTTGAGAGGTTTATTTGTTTATTTCTTTTTATCATTTTGTAAAGGGGTTTTGGTTCTATCTTAGCCAATTCAAAAGATACGGAATTGTAAAGGTTACTCTTGATCCTTGAAAAAGAACTAACCAATTAGTGGATTTGTTAGAAAATCCTAAGTGAGGAGCTTAGGTAGTGGATGTAGACTTAGTTGAGAAGTCGAACCACTATAAATCTTTGTGTTCATTGTCTTATCTTTTTTCTCTCATTACACTCTAAACACATTTTTATCAATTCACCCCTTTTGCAACTCTTTCGGTTGTTCAATTGAGCCTCTTCAAATCCTAACATGTACTTGTTTTCCTGTATATCTTGACTTTTCGGAATGTTTGCCATGTATTCATTTTCATCCTCATAAATAAATATTGTCATTTCTCAAAATGAAAAGTAATTCTTTTTAAGCATCTACCATTGAAATTAAATAAGAATAATTTATTCATTTTTCGTAAAATATTATTGCGTATTAATGCACAAAGATTTCCTAAAATACAGGTGTTCGGAAGCTAATAAAGGTTCTTGCACCATACTCGAAAGAATGACCTGAATGCTATAAATAAAAAGGCATTGATTAAATCAAGACTATAAGTAAAACTTTTTTTTGCAAGTTGCCAGAGTGTATATCAGATCAGAGCCCGTTGAAGAGTCCAAGATCAAGGATCAGAAATACAATATTGACAAGAATCAAGAGTCATCCAGAATGACAGCAAGATATTGAGATTTCTCTCTAAACACTAAAATAACATATGTTGCATATGCATTTTAGGTATGCATAGAACATTGCATCCATAACATCGCATGTATGCATAATTTTGTAGATTTGTTTCGGAGTCAATTTCAACTTCACAATAAGGAATATCGAACTAAAAAAAAGCTCAAGATTAAAAACAATACGGCCTGTCCAACTTGGATTTCAACTTCACGATGAAGGATATCCTGCTCAAGGAAAATATATTCAACCTGGACTCAACTTCACGACGAAAGAGTCACCCACGATTTCAACTTCACGAAGAAGTATGTCATGCCCAACAGATCGACTTAACTTCACAAAGAATGAGTCATCTTCAACAATAAGGAACTATCTCTCAACTAAGGTCATCTAGTCAAATTCCAACTTCACGAAGAAGGGTATTGGGCTTGAAGGAGACGGTGATGATTTCTCCTCCTACCCTATACATCGAGCTAGATTTCAACTTTGCAGCGAAGGATGTCATGCTCAACTAACTCAACTTTAGGACGAAGGGGTCAACAACAATTTCAAATTCATAACGAAGGATATTGTTTTCAAAAACATCTCAAGATCCACTCAACTTTACAATGAATGAGTCATACAACTCCACGGTAAGAAACCATTTCCTATTGTTAAGTTGAATTTCAACTCCGCGACGGAGGATATTAGATAAAAGAATCGACTGCAACATTGAGATCGACAATAACCTTGTTTGCAAGCCCCGAACAAAAATTTGTGTCCTTTTATCTTTACCCAATTTCTTGTTTCACGATAAATGGGCAAAAAGGGGCAGCTGTAGACACTTATTTCCGTTCGGGGTCTTTATTATATTATATAGCATAGTATATATAACCATGTAATATATAGTTTTTAAAATAACTTTGAAAACATATAATATATAGTTTTTCAAAAATATTTTTGAAAACATATAATATATAGTTTTTAAAAAATATTTTTGAAAACGTATAATATGTAGTTTTTAAAATAACTTTGAAAACGTATAATATATAGTTTTTAAAAAAATATTTTTGAAAACGTATAATATATAGTTTTTTAAATATTTTTGAAAACGTATAATATATAGTTTTTAAAAATACTTTTGAAAACTTATAATATATAAATTTTTAAAAACGACTTTGAAAACATATACAATATAATGGTTTTGAAAACATTTAAAAAACTTATATAATATAGTTTTTCATTGTTATTATATTATTTATTATTTTTATTTATTTATTTTATTAATTTTTCAGGTCCAAATCAAAGGCATAGTCCAAGTCCAACAGTCCAAAGAGCCCAGTAAGGAACCCAAGAGGGTGGGTAAGCCTGACCCATCAAGCCAACCCGGTGAGCCCAACAAAGCTAGGCTTTGAATAATTAGCAAAGGGCGCCGCACGGTTCACAGTCATTAGATCGAAGATAGATCAAGACCCATATTGAAGATAGATAGAGTTTCAACCTTAGTACCAGCGCCGTACAGGAGTAACAGCCGTTGGATCTGGTTCAAATGATCCAAAGGCATATCGAGAAACCTTAAATGTACCCACCGACCGAACAACGGGCATGCACCAACAAAACAACCAAAATTGAGAAAAGCACCAAAAATTGACTAAGCAAAGGAACCCCGGCTAAATCGGGACTGCACCATCCCGTTTAGCCGGTCAACAACAACTTCCTTAAGCCCGAGTAAATCGGAGACAAGGGAAACAACCCGTCAAAGTCAGAAATAACCCCATCGGGGGCTATATAAATACCACGCCGGACACAGCAGAAAGAGAGGGAGAGCAAGCCAAGAAATCCGAGCAAAATAGAGAGGAAAAATCGAAGAAAAATAACAATCACAACAAAGAAAAGCAAAGCGTTAGCATCGGAGAAACTAAACACCAAAATGCCAAAAACAAAGCATTAACAAAGCCCAAAACCGTTCGATATACTTCTAAAAACCCATAAAAACACCCATAAAAAACCAATCCTTAAGCCTCAGTTCTGCTAGGCGGAGGAAAGTACGGTTGCGGGGAAACCAAAAGTCGCTGGAAAACGAAGGAGCTCGTTGGAAAAAGGTAAAACCTGAAATTTATTTTTTAGATCTACGTTGTTTGGGGACTTTACAAGGAATTTAGGGTTTGTTTCGGTATTGGGTTGTTGAGGGGAATGTTTTAGGGTAGTTTTACGATTTCCGGCCCCGGTGGTGGTGGTCGGAGTGGCGGCCGAGCGGCGGTGCGAGGATAGAGCGGTGGTCGGCCATTCGACCGAGTAGTGAGAGAGTTGAGAGAGTTTGGGGGTTTGGTTTAGGGGAAGGGGTGAGAAATGAAAAATTTTGTTAATTTTGGGGTATTTATAAGGGTGGGCTACTTTGTAAATATGAAATAGTTAAATTATTTTCACGTCTGATACTTTGATATGTAATTCATTTTAGTCACCTGTTATAAATTGGCCTTTGAATCTTGAATTAATCCTTGTTATATTTCTAATATTTTGTAATTTAACCCCCCTAATTTCAATCTTCATTTATTATTTTTTTCTTTTGATTTTGATTCTTCATTTTTTATTTTAACGCATTTTTTTTTTTTTTTTATTATTATTTTGAAAATTAATATTTTCTTCATTTTATTTTATTTTGTTTTTATTTTTATTTTTCTCTTTCAACATAATTTTTTAACCTTTTTTCCTTCTTTGGTTTATTTAATATTTATCTTTCAATCTAACATTTTTGAATTTTTAGGGGCAATTTTAATCGATCAAATGTAGGTAATTCGGATCAAATCTTTAAATTTCAATTTAACTTTTAATTTTCGCAATTAAGACAACCATGAAATTAAATTGGTACCGAAAGGGCAGTACAAGGGTGCTAATCCTTGACTGTAATCGACTCCCGAATCCGATATATTTCTGGAAAAACGTAGATCAGGTAAAATGGTAAATTAAGATGTTCGATCAACTTTTTTTTTTAAATAAATGATCGGTGGCGGCTCTAACATATTTATTTAAGTCGAAGCTCAATTCCAGACCCACCCTAAGACGGTTACGAAAGTCTTAAAGATATTTGTACTCTTTCTTTCACTAAGATTTTTCCCCCACATGATTTTAATTTTAATAAGATTTTAACGAGGCATATTATATTTATACATATCCAAAGAGGAGTGTTTTGAGTGTTTATTTATGTGGATGTCAATCATGAGTAGAACTTTATGTATAAGATAATATTTTTATGTACTTTATTATTATGTCTTTAATATTTTTAATATTAAAGTTCTATATTACATCTACTACTTATGGCTATAAATATAAACGTTGAACAATTAATCTGAATATATTCACATTGAAAAAGCAATACAAAATTCTTTCTTTTCTCGTACGTCTACTTATTTTATTTTACAACACAATTTTAATTATTAAAATGAATAAATAATATTTTTATAGGACAAAGAGCATAAAAAAGTAATTATTTATGGGTTTATTAAAGGATTGACTTAAATGTTGTTTTTTAATAGTCTCAGATGATCACAATATAGTATATGTCCATAATTTTTTGGGGGTAATATATGTCAAATAGCACTCATCTTTATGCTCGGGATCGAAAATGCCACTTACGTTTCAATTTTGCCAATTTTAGCACGGACGTTTATGTTTCACTTCATTTTTGCCACTCCACCGTTAATTCGTTAACGACACGATGACATGGCATGGATGGGCCGTGACGGTGATGACATGGATGCCTTACCAAAACGACGTTGTTTCAACACAACTATTTTGATGCTCAATAAAGACAAAACGACGTCGTTTTTCTTGAAAAAGTTATTGAAATATTATGCAACTAGAGGGATTTGAACCCCAAACCCCTTAAAATTAAACTAAATGCTTAACCATTGAACTACATTATATATTTTCTGTTATATTTTCTATAAAAGTTATAAAATGGACCAATTCCTTCAAGCTTTAACAACCTAAAACGCTTGAAACGACTCGAAATCCAACGAAACTATATTTCCTGTGAGTTTCCTGATATGGGTTCACTTAGAAAGCTTTACTTTCTCGACGCTAGCGATAACAAAGTATTCGGCCAAGTCCCATCAACGTTTCCAGTATCTCTCGTCGAGCTCTCGATGAGGAACAATATCCTAGACAACATCGACAATATTATGTTCTTACAAGTTCTAAATCCCTCTAATCATTCCCTCTACTGATACCAGTTCCTCTTTGTCTACCAACAACATCAATTTCATCCATAAATACAATACATGGGGCATTCTCCTTGGCCTTCTTGAAAAGATCACGAACTCGAGAGGCACCGACACCAACAAACATTTCAACAAACTCTGAACATGAAATGGAGAACAATGGCACACTAGCTTCACCAGCAATTACCTTGGCGAGAAGAGTCTTTCCGGTTCCAAGAGGACAAATGAGAAGAACACCTTTATAGATACGAGCCCCGACTACAATAAACCTCTCTGGCTTCTTCAAGAACTCGACAACCTCCATGAAGTCCTGCTTCGCTTCATCAACTCTAGCAACATCATCAAATGTCATGCCATTGTTAGGCTCCATCTGAAACTTTGATTAAAATTGACCAAAGGCAAGGGGGAAGCCAGGACCACCCGGTCCACCCATTCCTCCAGATGATCTCCTCGAAAGAAGGAATAACCCTCCAATCAAGATTTAGTGGGAATGCGAGATTGCCAATCATGTTAAACAATAGTGAACCAGATTCTTCTTAAGCATTATGAGCAGCAAAGTCAATGTTCTTTTCCCTAAACTTCTGAAGAAGCTCTTGGCTGAATCCTAGAAGCTGCACATGGACTCGGTGAACACGGTTTCCCAACTCAGGAGAGACAACCTCCATGATAGATATCGTGCCATTTTCATACAAATCCACTTTTTAACCCTGTCATTGTCCAAATACTCCAAAAAAACTAGAGTAGGACATTCTCGAGGAATAAACCCCTTGTTCATTGGCATTTGCTTTCCCATTTCATAGTAAAGCCAAAACTCTAATTCCAACACTTCCAAGTAACGACCGTAAGAATTCCATTCTTCCTTCATGTTGTTTAGGTTTTAAAGATCCCTTTACAAGGACACCGTTCGATCTCCTACCCAGCGAAGAGATGCTAGGGTAAATACAATATGCTTTCCAGATAAGTCTCTACTCAACTTTGATTTTGTTATGTGGGTAGACAAACCCTTGTTTCATCTTCGAGGAGCTTCTCCATTGATTCCCCCTCATAGATGTTCAACACCAACTTAAAAATTGTACTGGAAACAAAGCCTACGAGGCAAAGCAAGAAGAAACCAAAGAAAATTAAGAAGACAAGAAGGTACGCTATAAGACTTTCGTCATCGGAGAGCGAATCGCCAGCGAGGTTGTCGAGCTTCTTGCAGCGGATGATACCGTGCACAGTGGACGACAGAGTGAGGGAGAGTTTTGTGGTGGTGAAGAAATGGGAGTTTTGTGGTGGCGAATCTCCAACTTTTCTCAGGTAATACAGATGCTACGTGGACTAAATAACTTTGAAAAAGCCGTTCATGTCATCGCCGTCACGACATTGGCATGCCATGTCATCGTGCCGTCAACGGATTAACGGCGGAGTGGCAAAATTGAAGTGAAACATAAACGTCCGTGCTAAAATTGGCAAAATTGAAACGTCAGTTCCATTTTTGACCCCGAGCATAAAGATGAGTGGTATTTGACATAGATTACCCTTTTTTGTCAATTGACAACGCACCTTACAGACATAACTGCTCAAACTCAGATCCTATAGAAAGAACAACATTCAGTTTTATCCTTGATGTCACTTAATGGGTTATCGACTTCTTATTCAATGAGTTATTAACTTCCTACGAAAGGTCATATGTGTACTCTTTCTTCCATTAAGATTTTTTTCATAGGATTTTTATCTTATTAATATTTTAAAGAGGCACATTATATTTATACATATCTATGTATAAGTTAAGATTTTGATGTACTTTTTTATTATGTCTTCAATATTCATTAGTATTAAAGTTATATATTACATCTATCATTTTTGGTTATAAATATAGAGGTTGAAGAATTAATATCAATATTTTCACATTGAGAAAACAATAAAAATCTTTCTTTTCCCATACATCTACTTTATTTATTTATTTTACAACACAACTTTAATTATTAAAATAAATAAATAATATTTTTATAGGACAAAGAACATAAAAAGGTAATTATTTATGGGTTTATTAAAGGATTGACTTAAATGTTGTTTTAAATAGTCTAAGATGATCATAATATAATATATATTCATATTTTTTAATTAATTGAAACACATATTTTATAGACACAACTGTCAAACTCAAATCCTGTAAAAAAAACAACATTTACGTTTATCATTAATGTCACTCAATAGGTTATTGACTCCTTACTCAATGAGTTCTTAACTTCCTACGCGAGGCCAATGATAATAAAAGTAAAAAAAACTGACACCCCTAAAGTTTTAAAAAAAATTCATTACACACGATAAAGATTGAAATTTTTTAACTAAATCGTTTTAGAAAATTTTATGAAACTTTGGAAAAAAAATAATAGTTTAATCAAACTCCATCACAATTGTTAAAAAATTTCATTAAACCTTCTAAAGTTTTTAAATTAAATATATCCTTAATTTTTTTATTAAACTCTCAATATTTAAAAAAAGGTAAATTTCATAAATATCACTGATGTTTGAGTAAATTTTTGTTTTCTCTATTAAAGTTTCAAAACTAACGAATTGATAACTAATATAATTTATTTATAACAAACTAGTCACTCACCGTTAACCTTGTTATCGAAGATAACATAATATAGATATAACACTTTATAGACTTTGACTTCAACAAAAATATATTTGTAATAAATCCTTCTCTCTTTTTCTACATTTCTTTCTCTTCTTTATCTTTTATCATCTTCCAAATAATCATTGGTTTTCACATCATGAAAATATATGTTTTCCTTCAATGGGTAGCTTGAGTGTCATCAATAATCGTTTGGAAAATCCTAAGGATCCATCGAATTCTGCAAATGATTTATGCATATTGAATTTAGTTTCAGACCTACATCTGCAAAACAGAAAGAAAAAAACTTTTCTGTATCAATTCCAGACGTAATCAAAACAACATTACCATTTTTGTATAGGAAAAGGAGGGAGCTTGTCTCAACAACTTAGATTGCATGGTTTTCTTCATTTAATTAATGTTTCTTTTAAGGTTCATAACAATGGCAATTGCTGGCAATGCAACCAATTGATCAATCGTGCACACCTATCCACTTCTTAGAAATACAAATAAAAAACCTCTATAGCCCTTTTCCTAGTTTGATCTTCACTTGATCGGCAGCTTGACCTCAGTTTTCCCACCATTCCGGAAGCTCATTGTTCCTACCCTCAGTTCAGGCGGCTCAAAAGCGACTTGAATCCATTGATTCAAGGGCCTTTTTAACTTTCGTGCACAAAGATACAAATTGCTTGTTTGTCATGAGTAGGAAAATCAACGGTTATTTGGAAGATGGTGAAAGATAAAGAAGAGAAAGAAAGGGGGAAAATGAGAGGGAGGGGTTTATTAAAAAAATATTCTTTTTGAAGTCAAAGTGTGGATAACGTGATCATAAAGTATCACATCAGTATTATGTTATCTTGAGTAATGGCGATTAATGACGATTGGTCAATTTATTATAATTTGATAATATTAGTATTATAAATTGATAAGATTAACGACTAATCAAATTAATGATATTTTCCCGTAGTTGTAGGGTATTCTGATAGAACAGATCTTCCTCTTTAGACTTTTCCACTCATGGTACGCGCTAATTTACTCGCTTCAAACTTCAAAGTCATTGTCTCACTCTATGCGTCCAACAACAAGAATAATCAAATGTACACTGCTTCGTCGTCTAAATCACAAATAAAACTCTGGGTTTTCTTGTTTCTTTTGTTGGTGATAAACAATGAAGGGATATTTTTCCAGCTTCCTGGTTTTGGCTTGGATGCTTCTCCCGTGGCTTGTTTTGTCAGCTGTAACTGAGAACGATATGAGGTGCCTTAAAGGAGTCCATAGTTCGCTACACGACCCAGATGACAAAATAAGCAGTTGGAATTTCCACAACAATTCCGTTGCTTTTATATGCAATTCTGTTGGAGTTACATGTTGGAACCAAAGGGAAAGCCGGCTGTTTAGTCTTGAACTTCGTGACATGAAACTTTCGGGACACTTGCCTCAATCTTTGGAGTACTGTGGGAGTTTGCAGACTTTGGATCTGTCGGCCAACAATCTTTCTGGTAATATCCCTCCTCAGATATGTTCTTGGTTACCTTATTTAGTAACCCTCAATTTATCCAGCAATGATCTGTCAGGTCCTATACCTCCTGAATTATCAAATTGTGCTTACTTGAACAATTTGGTATTGTCCAATAATAGACTCTCAGGGCCAGTTCCATACCAATTATATGGCTTAACTAGGCTGAAGAGGTTTTCAGTAGCAAATAATCATCTTACCGGTGTTATTCCTTCAGCTTTTGAGGGACATGATAAGGCAGATTTTTCTGGGAATAGAGGTCTTTGCGGGGGTCCTCTTGAAAATTGTAGGGGTACAAGTAGGAGGAATTTAACCATTATAGCTGCAGCTGGGTTTATTTACTTTTTTTTCCTCTTCTTTTTTATAAATCTGGGACCTCAAGGTTATCGGGACCTTAACTGGGTTGTAGGTGCTGTAGTTTCAATGTGGTTTGGGTTTGGGGTCTGGTGTTGGCACCATTTGAGATGGGTGATGCTGAGGAGAAAAGGGTTTATCGGAGGGGATGGTGACGGTGGTTGGGCGGAGAGGTTGAGAGCACACAGATAGACTCAAGTTTCATTGTTTCAGAAGCCACTTGTGAAACTTAAGTTGGCTGATTTAGTGGCTGCCACAAACGGTTTCAGTGCTGAAAACATCATGGTTTCCACTAGGACTGGAACTACTTACCAAGCATTGCTTCCTGATGGATCGGCCCTCCTGATCAAGAGACTCACGAGTTGTAGGATCAGGGAGAAGCAGTTTTGTTCGGAGATGAATCGATTAGGCCAGCTTAGGCATCCAAATGCAACACCCCTTCTGGGATTTTGTATTGCAGGGGATGAAAAGCTGTTAGTTTATAAGCACATGTCTAATGGGACTTTACATTCGTTATTACATGGTAGTATTGCAGCTGTAGATTGGCCAACTCGGTTTCGGATCGGTTTAGGTGCAGCCAGGGGTCTTGCTTGGCTGCACCATAGTTTCTGGCCTCCGTTTATGCAGCAGAACATCAGCTCCAATCTGATTCTTCTCGACGAGGACTTCAATGCCAGGATAATGGACTTCGGAGTGGCAGGGCTTATGAACACCCCAGATGTTTTGGGTGAATTTGGCTATGTAGCTCCAGAGTATTCAACCACTCCTGTAGGTTCACTTCAAGGGGATGTATTTGGATTCGGAGTCGTGCTTCTCGAATTGATAACTAGGCAAAAACCCCTGGAAATTAATGCCGGTGATGAAGAAGGATACACATCCAAGGGTAACTTGGTGGAATGGATAAATAATCTCTCAAACTCCGGAAGAATCAAAGACGCTATCGATGAAACTCTCTGCGGAAAAAGGCACAATGAAGAGATGTTGCATTTCCTCGAAATAGCATTAAACTGTGTCAATCGTCGGCCGAAAATCCGATGGTCAATGTACCAGGTTTACAAGTCATTGAAAAACATGGCTGAAGTAAATGGTTTCGCAGAAGAATTTGATGATCTCCCACTGAGTTTTTAGTGAATCAATGTAGCCTTGTGAGGAAAATTAAGACAAATCTGCAGATTGTGGTGATGCATACAAAATTAAATATTTGTTAAAATACTTTATAGTTGTTGAACTTTAGGTTCTTAAATCTTCAAAGAAAACTTCTTCTCTGACCTTTGTTTTACAATGAAAGTAGAGACTGGTTCTTGAACTTAAAATTAAGGCAAGTAGACAAAAATGAATTTTCTTGTATAGTTTCACTTTAACATGAAAAACTGGTAACGAGGAAAGTTGATAGACATATCGAGGGATCGATTTCAAAAACCTGCTTTGTTTGGAAACAAAGTCCACTTCACCATATCGCAACTCAATTATCTGTATATACAGCTATTAATGCTTAACCATCACCCTTCATAGAACCCGGAAATTGCCCCCGAAAGGCCGCTTTCTAGGAGCATACGTTACAGCTCTTTCTACAATACCCAGGAGAGGCATCCGTACCCACCATGTAATTAGGGTTCCTTTTGCATTCACCGGCCTTCGCCCAGGCAGGACAGCTCTCATTCTCATCAACACAATCCCCCATTGAAGATCGCCTTCTCGATTTACTAAAGGCCCTCACATGGATCCACTTTGTTGCTGACCATTTCTCACCCTTTATCACTGGGCAACTTCCATGCAAACTCTTTTTGTCTGTGGTTGCATCGGGATGCAGACTGAAGAACAGTAATGCATCCCCTTTTCGTGGTTTCACTGCAAGTATTGGCAGTACAGTTGTGTCAAATACCAAAAGCTATATGGTTGGGTTCTAGTAAATCAATTAAATAAGAACAAGATATGGCAGGTTGGCAGTTAAATAGTAGTATCTGCGGAATTCATTGGAATAGCCAATCGAAGTTGTCGGACCATATACCATACCCGTAATTAAATGATTCATGATGATTCGGATACTTGTTCTCCGTTTAACTGAGATTTTATTACTTAGAATCAAGACAAAGTTTCATTATCACGTTCATGTGCTCTAAAATAACTTTAAATCTCCAAGGGTAATAAATTACACCTGCAAATCCGTTTTTCGCACAATCTGACCAGCTTTCATCCTTGATCTGAGTACGTTTTCCCTGCAGAAGGAAAATAGAGAGCGCTGAACTAATAAAATGGAAATGTAACAATGTTATAAACCAAGAAATCGTTAAAAACAGACAGAGACAAGATTTCACATCCAAATGCTTACATCTGCATTTGGAAACACAGTTTCCCCACCACTCTCAACATCAGACAAATACATCAATACAGTGGCAATACGATGACCACCCAGCTGTTGGTTAGCCTTGTCATGAAAATAGTCGAAATGTGGCTCATACTTCTGACCATGCTCATAGTGTAGTATTTGTATGGACTCTCCATTCTCTGTTTGCAATGCCGATAAGAAAAAGGTCTGGCCACATGGATCAAGAAGTCATAGAGTAACAACAAAGAAGCAAAAAAACATACCTTTTGGAAGGAAGGTCCATGCCGCAATCCATGCTTCAATATCAGCAACTACTTCATCCTTTCATCCTGCAAGTGAGAAACAAAAGACATAACACAAGCCTTTTAAGTTCATAAGGCAGCACATAAAAAATGCATATCAAACAATAAGCATAGACTAAACAATCTCTAAACTAAATGAACACATAAGAAACACTTGCATGCATGCACCTGTGACATTAATTTTAAGGCATTGATTTGATAAGGTATAAATGAGCGAGAGACGATATGGCTAACTCATATGTAATAAGCTTTTCAACTGTTCTTAGATGAGGAAACTAATTCTTTTGGTAAAGAAACAAGCCCTGAGATTATGTTTGACTGAATCATGATGGAAAAAGAAGAATCATACAATGCATCAACTATCACCCAAAAATTGGCTAATTAAGAAGACAGTAAAAGCAGAATATAATTTCTTACAGAACATCAATAAAGAATGCCTGACAATTCTGCCATTAAAAGGTTCAAAAGTCAAAATTATTTTTGCAAACTTTTAGTTAATATGATCAAATTTGTCAATACCAAATGCAAGTTCTATAAAAACAGAGCATACTTGAATTATTGTTACCGATTTTATAGCATCCAATGGAGGGGGGAAGGGAACACTGAAAGACTATGAATCTTTTATCTATTCTAGAAAGCTAGATGGTTCATCCGTTATTCAGAAACTACAGCAAGATTTCATTGCATGAAACTACATACTTTCAGTTTAGCCCAACAAAAAATAGTACAAGGAAATCAAATTCAAGTGAAATATCAATTTATTACCATAAAAAAGAAAAGAAATATCAATTCAGTTTACTTCTATCTATAATTATAGTCGTAAATTCACCATTTGAACATGGACATAGTAGAAAATTAACAGCGGCACCGCACTCTAATATAAAAAAAAAAATTCCAATTGATTCACAGATTCAAGCTAAAAAACAAAGAAAAAAGGGTAATTTAATTATATACCTGAGCTTTCCTCAGAAACATGCCGGAGCTGGTTCGAACTTCACTTTCGTCGCTTTTACCTGATTCATTATCTGCCACCATTGATTTCTTTAAATTATCCTTAGCCTGAAATTGATATGATTCTGTTTTTAAAATGAAATAATAAACAAAAATATATATTAAAAATATTGTCGCTTACCAGAGTAATAAGGTGATCACATTCTTCACTCGTCAAAAATCCTTGGTAAATGAAAGCCCTGCAAAAACGGGGGGGGGGGGGAAATTAATCGTACATTTCCCAATTTTGAATAAATTAAACTGAGAAAATAATAAATGTAAAAAAAAGGAACCCGGGGGGGGGCGGAGAGGAATGAAATATACCTAGGATGCCATGAGAGTTGAGTAACATGAGTGGGATCAAACGGAACCGACGAAGATCCTGTCTTCATTTTAATAACCGATCCATTAATCTCAGCCGAAGTCAAATGCAAATGAAGGAAAATGAGAGGAGAGAATCCGAGAAAATGCCGAGAATCCATGGGAAAATGAAATTGGGATTGATTTTTTTGGTTTTCTTTCATTAAGTACTTAATTATGTTCTATTTAAGTGGGAAATCCATGGGGAAGGCTTCTTTCTGTTGTCGTTAAGTAAAAATGTCAAAACCATAAAAATGAATCCGGACGCTTCACAGAAAATAAATGAAAACCATGTGTTTTTCACTTTCCAACTTATATAATGGCATAATACCAAAATTAGCCTCTATTCTATTTTTTTTGGAGCATTTTAGCCCTAATATTTTATTTTAAGACAAAAAAATCCCTAACATTTGACAATTGATCCCTTATTTTTTTTTCTAGGACATTTTCACACTCAACGTTTCATTTTAAGTTAAAAAAAATTCCTATTTTCGAGTGTTAATAGTGTATTAACTAATGATTTTCATATATAGTATTTTTGTCCTAAAATGAAACGTTAAGGGTCAAAATATTAAAAAAAAGAATACGTGCAAAAATGATCATTTTGATAAATATTGGAGGCTATTTTTAGTATTATGTCTTATATAATTTTCCAAATTTTGGATTAAAAAATTAAATATATATATATATATATATTGGAAAATGGAACATTTTGTATGTTAATAATCATACAAAACAAAGACACAGACATGAGCCTCGTTAAAAAATTTGTCTAAACCTATAGGAGGAAAAAGAGTGCACCATGAATATTTCGGAAATACATTCAACTTTCAAGCCAAAAACAGCCCTCCACAGCAAGCTTCACAAAACATAAACTAACACCCCAAAGAACCGAAAACAACCCCCTAACAAACATAAGCAACGCTCAGTACAAACATAATACAAATCTGCCCTATACAACTAACCAAACACCGTGTACAGAGTCTCATGGAAATTGGTCAAGATCAAGGCCATTAAAAACAAAAGACAAACACCCCAGGCCAATTACACGACCCCCAAACAGCCCTCAAAACCAACTTCGCTCCACGAACTATCAAACACCCAAAATAAACTGCCTGCAACATAGAGAGGGACAAAAGCAACTCAAACACGCTTTCAGCCAATCACCTGGACGGTAGGACTGCACAGCGAACCACTTACACACCAGTAAGCACACTCGATTTCTGAAAACTTCACATTGACATAAACAAGGCAAATCCAATGGATAGCTTCCACCACGACCAGAAAACAGACGAAATAAAACTTCACTTTATAGAAAACAAATACTCAAAAGATGCACCACAAGGAACCACACGAGAAATGGCTTCCATAAGAGAAGCGCTCCACAACCGAACACTCGTAACATAACAACAGCTAAACACGAGTAATGATCATCTCCAACAAAATACTTCACCATCAGAAAAACAGAACCACACACTACACGCTAGGACAACATCCTTGGACAACGAACAAACTCCCCAACAAAAGGAACAAGGTTAGGCCACTTTGCATTACCCCAAGACCCAATTCTAAGTAGAGTCGTCTCAAAAAGAAGATTTTCAAAGCAAGAATTTTTATTGAAAACAACATCGTTACGACAGAGTCATATAGACCATATTATCCCAAAAAAGCCAAATTCCAAATAGGTTTAAATACTTTTTTGATCGGTTGATAGTTCCATAACAAAAGGAGGCTTCCCACATTACCCGAAATAACACCGGAAAGGTTCCAAATTGAACACCACCTCAGCCAGAGCCTCCATGCCACCCTACAATGACATAACAGATGCTCTGGGGTTTCCTGCTCAACACGACACAAGACACAAACACAAGAATCAATATTAGGAACTCCTCTTAGATAGTTCTGTTAACGAGGGAATTCTTTGAAGGAAAAGTTTCCACACGAATGTTCCACCTTAGGTGGGGCAAGATTCGCCCACACCAACTTCCAAACAAAATCCTTCTCCACACCATCCCATACCATACTCTTGCAGTAATTTTTTGGAGAGTACAGCCCCGAAGAGTCACCCTTCTAAACCAGGCAGTCGGCTACAAAACAGCTAGTTGATGCTCTATTTAGAACATTCATAAAATCATCCCAAAGACTATGCTCCCAAACAAAAAAAATCCTTCTAATCTCGACATTCCAAGACCAAGAATCATTAACTTTGGAACTGAATTTACAAACCTTACCAGACTTCTTTATTGCAATGGCGAAAATTCTCGGGAAAGCCAAACTCAACGACGAGACTTCAGTCCAATTATCCTCCCAAAAATCGATGGACCTACCATCCCCTAACCCACATCTAATATTATTTCTAAAACTGTCACATTGGACAATGGAGCTGATATATTTTTCCACACTCAAGAGGCTTTTCTCGGATGCACGAACCACGGAAATGGGGACGATTGGTCAAAACCGTACTTGGCAACCACAACCTTCCTCCACAAACAATCCGGCTCGAATTAAATCTCCATAGCCATTTGTTTAATAAAGAACGATTCCTTGTCCGAACATCAAACAATCCCAAACCCCCTTGCAATCTCAGTGCACACACTCTATCCCATTTCACCCAGTGAATAGCTTTCCCAGAGGATGCACCCCATAAAAAACTTGCAATCAGTGAATTTAACTTTGAAGCCATCGATGAAGGCAATTGAAACAAAGATAGGTAGAATACTGGTAAATTATAAAGAACATATTTAATCAAAGTGATCCGAGCTCCAAAGGAGAGAAACTTCCCTTTCCACCCTTCCAATCTTGAGTGGAACTTATCAACAATAGGCTTCCATAAGTCGGAATAGTTTTTAAATTGTCCCAACGGGAAGCCTAAATATTTCGTAGGAAATCTATCCCACTCGCACCTTATAGTAGCTACCCATTCCATGACGAGACTATCTTCAATGTACACCCCATATAATTTTTACTTATTCCAATTGAGCCTTAACCCAGAAGCCACTTCGAACACTCTTAACAATCTCTTTATATTTCTTACCATCTCCAAATCCACTTCAGATAATATTACCAAATCATCTGCAAATTGAAGATGGGAGACTCGCATCTCAGAAGAACCCACCACAACGCCTTTAATCAAACCAGACTCAGCAGCTTTGTTTAGCAGACCACTCAACGCCTCACCCATCAAATTAAACAACAGAGGAGAGAGGGGGCACCCTTGTCTTAACCCTTTCCTAAAGTTGAAACTGCTAGATGGAGAACCATTTACTAAGATCGAAATTGACGCTGTTGAAATACGCAAATTATTCCACTATCGCCACTTTCACCCAAAACCCATCTTTTTTATGATAAAATTCAGAAAACTCCAACCCTAAGCTTTACTGAAATCGGCCTAAAAAATAACCGCTTCTCCTTTCCTTTTAAATAAATCATCTAAAATCTCATTGGCTATGAGGGAACAATCAGTAATTTGTTTCCCCGCAATGAATGTGAATTGGTTTTCGCCCACCACTTCCTTTATACAACCGATAATCTCTTTCAAATGACCCTGGCCATAAGCTTATACAGACTACTCACTAACCAAATAGGTCTGTAATCTTCACAACACTCGGGAGCAATCTTTTTCGGAATGAGAGGAATGAATGATTGATTGAAACATTCATCATTCAAATTACCCCTGTGAAAATCCTCAAAGAAATTCACAATATCCTCTTTTAGGATGTGCCAGAACTTCTGATAGAATTCATGGTTGAACCCATCCGGCCCTGGCGCCCGAGACCCGTCAGCTGACTTCAACGCACACCAGATTTCATCCTCGGTAAAAGGGGCTTCGATAGCTTTTCTTGATGCTACCTGTAACTTCTTGACTTGAACTCCCCATCTTCTATTAGGAATCAAACTAAATGAATTATAGCTCTCCCTGAAGTAGTTAGCAAAAACCATCGAGATTTTCTTCGGCTCATTCACCAAACAATTCCCAACTCGAATGGCGGAAATATTATTTGACTTACCTCGAATGGAAGCAGTAAGGTGGAAAAACTTTGAGTTTCGGTCTCCCTCCTTGAACCACTTTAATCTGGATTTTTGCAACTATTCCCTTTCCTTTCTACGATACCTTGACCATAATTCAGATTTGAGTGAGCGGAACTCTGCCAGTATTCTACTGGGGTTGTTAGATACTATCACTGAAGATTCGAGGGCCTCAATTCTACTTCTATTTCTGAGATAGATGCTGATTCTTTTAACTTTACTTCTTTAACCCACGATTTCGGCACACTTTTTATCTCAGTCAGAAATCAACCAAAACCTTGACTTTTGCACCTGCTCTTCACAGATTTTACCAGCTTGAGGTAACCTTGATAATCGGCCCAACGAGAGAACCATTTAAAGGTTCCTTTGCTTCGGATCACCCTTTCTTCTTTAAGATAACGGGTTGTGATTGGATACAGTTCTCGACAATATAGATTGGATTAAATTTGGAATTCTCACTAAGACCTCAGGGGAAAGAAGAAATCTATCCAATATGGTGGCACTAGTCGATGAACCCCCTCTAAACCAAGTAAATAATCCTCCACTCTCCAGATACCGGAAGGTCGACCAGTTCTCTATTCCGAATGAACTCACCAAAGTTGGACATCGAACAAGCATTAGCAGTTGCACCAATCTTTTCCTCTGCCACTTTCACTGTATTAAAATCCCCACCAGTTATCACTGGCAACCCCGCATTCACGATGAAATCACTAAGCTTGTCAAAAAATGCTTTCCTTTCATTATAGTCATTTGGTGTGTAAACATTTACCACCATCAACTTCAACTTAAACAAAGGTAAGCATCCTTGTAAAGCCAAAAACCTCCTGTCAATGATCTTCTTGTCCACAAAAAAATATCCCATAAAGCAAATAGGCCACCCGAGGCCCCCTCCGATGGAACAATTGCCAAATCACTGCCCTGCCTCCCCAGCAGCCTTTTACACAAACTCGGTTTTACTACGACAAGCTTTGATTCTTGAAGGATAATTTTAACTCTACACGCCGAGATTTTTCTAGAAGTAGCCCTCACTTTTTCGGCCTTTCCCAATCCTCTAACGTTCCACGTAACTATAGAAAGACTCATAAAAACATGATAATTCACACACGATAGACACTTCGTACCTGAGAAACTCATCTACAATCTTCAGTCTCGATTTCCACTAGTCTACTTGCAACCGCTTCAACCGGCGCCTTAAATTCTACTCCAAGAACTCTTCCTACTTCCAAAATTGCATCAACTTCGCCATCTACCTCCTCACATTTATTCGAAGCAGTTGCTGCTACAGTTTGAGAACTTACTTTATCTCCCACAACTTCCACACTTGGACCACCATTTTTCTCTTAAAGCTGAAATCGCCCTCTTTTATTGCCCTTGCTCGACGGATTATTTTTCGGACGACTATAACTCCATATGCTCCTGCCATGTACTCCATTCAAGCTCCTTTTCAACCCTCTTTTAGACATATTTCGATCTGTACTCTGCCCAGGTGAAAAAAGGATTTGTATCCCGAGCCACTGATTCACCAGACGAAACTAAATGTTTTCCACCATATTAATTGGCACTAATTGTAATCTGGACCCATTAGAAATTGCAGGATCCACTTTACAACTCCTTTTATACAATTCATTTACCGAGAGTTCACACTCTTTCCCTACCAAACAATTGTTTGGCCCACTACCACACACAATAGGCACCTCGTGAAGCCCATAACTATTTAAAGGCACATTCACTTCAAAAGGAGAATTCCCTTTGAGCACGTGTAAATTTAACTCAAGCACATTATTCTCAACCTCACACTTGGCCCCACCCTTAAATTGAAAGGAAAGATTGTCTTCTAGATGGTCACATTCCATAACTGCACCTGAAAAATCTGGAATACCAACCGCATCTGTGCCTTCTTCTCCGACCTCCATGTCAAACGACGAACTGCCATCAATGAATTTTCAGTCACCCTCAAACTCCTCAGTGTGAACTAAAATTGATGAAACTCGACCGTTTACAATGATAGAAATTCTGTTTGAATCACAGACTCCCTCTGGACATAAACCAACACTCTCGCAACGTCGAAAATATTTCGATTAATAGTTTCATTGTCAATCTTTATAACCCTACCCCATCTACTGCAAAGTTCTTCAAAGAATTTAGTATCCCATTTTTGCAGAGGAACTTCACGCACCACCACCCAAACCTTAATCCACCTATTATCATCGAAACCCTCAAGCAACTCCAACTCTTCGAACCATACTTTCATTACTTCTTCTCCAGCACCTCAAAAGCTATGACTTATCTGAGAATTGTAAAACGGCCAAAAAGCCATACCATGGGCACACTTTGACATCGAAACCTTCAGATCTTAATCCATCTTGCACAATCTTACCGTTGTACATTCCTTTGATCTGACCAACGAGACACTGACTCCTTCAGCTCATCTTTGATTTTAAAATACATATATGTTTATCACTTTTTTTCATGCAGCACGACTGAAATCTCTGATTCATCTTCTACCACCCTTACATTCACAGCATCCTTACTTCCACAACAGAGCCTATCTTCTACCACAGCTTTTTCATCGACCATCATACTACCTTTGGGCATTGCTCCTAACAGTGCTTCCTTGAAGGATCTAGAATCCTTAAGAACGAGCTTTTTCTCCAAACCTTATGGTTAATGCACCAGAGTCTATAATGATAATACATGCTTCTTTGGAATAATATTTCTACTCAAACCTATTAGAAGAATAAAGTCTTGAAGATTCAAAATATATTTATTCGGTAAGCATAATGTGAATAAATCATTAAACGACTATTTGCCTTTTCATTGCGACTAGGAGGGTTCGATAGGACATGTATCCATCTATTTTCCACAAATCCATCCACACCATCAATCATCTTTACCGTTCACTTTCATAAGAGATCTTTTGATTTCTTTATTATCCTACTTTATTTTCAATTTTTTTATCTTTTGTTTATCTTGTTCTAATCTTGTTTCTTACCTTGTTTCCAACACCTAAAAGAAACTCTAAAAGACCTTAGTTGATGTCATCACCTTCGCTATTCATCTCTTTGTTCTTCGTCGAGTCTAGAGTTTTCTGAGTTTGATTTTTTAACAAGAGCAACGTTCATTAACCCTCTCCGCTTCCCTATCACCTTAGTACACTGATTGGCTTTTTTCCTCACAACAACGCCCATGTTCTTGTCTTTAAAATCCCTAATGATACAATCGTCAACTAGTCTACCATCCCTTTCTCAACTGCACGAATAGTTTCATACATCTTTTCGAATCTCACAAAAGCAAAGGTCGACTTTTTCAGTTTTCTCCTTATGTTCCTATATGCTATAAACACATCCATGACTTTTCCATACTCCTGAAAGACTTCTCTTAGTGTTGAAAGATGTACCCTCTTACTCACATTGTCAATGAAAATTGAATATCCACTGCTCCGACGGCTGTTGAAACGTTAATCCTATGTTGAGGCTCTCCAGCTTCAATGATTGTTGAAACGCCGCTCTTGCACCGACTCTTCTCATTCCCTCGTCTAATTAGATCCATTAGTAATACCGCAATTTCAATTAATACAAAAAAAGGTTTTGCTTAAATTTAATTATAAAAACATAGTATCTTTGTTTAAGGATATGTTGGTTATAAATATATTACATGAAAAATAAAAGAGTAAACTACGAATTTAGTCACCTATTTATTCGTAGTTTCATTTTGATCATTCAATTCTTTTTTTCTCAAAATCATACCTAAAGTTACGTTTTTATTTTAGTCACCCGTCTTTAAAAAATAAACATGACTACTGCATGGTAATTCTTTTATATTTTTCAATGATTGTGTGTCATTTCCTGATGGTGACACGTTAACATTATTGTTAATTTTCTAACGGATAATGACCAAAATGAAATCAAAATGTAACATTATGTATGATTTTAAATCGTTGGATGACCAAAACAAAACCGCAAGAATGAAGAGTGACTAAATATGTAGTTTGACCAAAATAAAATTAAATATAAAAATTAGCCCATTTAGGATATAAATCATATTTGAATTTTAATTTTGAGGTCCAAAGTCTGATATACTTTCTATATCGACACTAGTTTATATCATTATGTATAGAATAATATCGATATTACTAATAGTTTTATGATCTTATTAACATGTTGTAACACCCTCAGACCGATGCGAGTGACCCGATCCGATTTGAGGTGTCACATTAGGGCCACCGGAGCAACCCACAATAAAAATCCGGAAAAATTAGGATTTCTGTTAAAACACGTGAAATCATAAACCAATTTGTAATTAAAATATAAGTTCAGAAAACCATTCATATATTACAAACCAAATTAAAATCATACAAATTTCATATTCAGTATAAAAATCAAATGACTTACATGCCCCCTAATTACACTTGTACCATACTCTTCAACCCAAGCCAAAAGAACTCCCACTACAAATGTCAATAGCTACGTTGGATCAAATCTTCTAACCTGAAATGGTGAGTCAAAGAGTGAGCTTTGGGAAGCTCGTAATACGGAACTACCAAGTGATGCTGAAAGACATGCATATAAATGGAAAAGCATAATTTTTCCTTACTAATTCAGACGTCTACAAGTTTCCGAAATGAGCTAAGGTTCCGTTGATATTTCTTCGAATAAAATATAGGAAGCTTACAGTTCAAGGAAAATTTCAGAGGACCAGGTTCAGGAGATCGAAATAGGATGTCTTGTGTGTTCCAACCAAAATCCAGTGAAAAGTTACAAATATTTTTAAAACAATAACAATTTAAAACGTATTTTTAATACCATAATAAAACCCTCCAACCGAACACCAATATACAGTTCCCCAAAACTGCATCCATAAGGACTTACCTAGGTCATTAGGCATAGGTGTCAATCTAAGGGAGCACCTGGAGTCCATAAGGTCTTACCCTAGCCAAAGCTAGATGCCCACCTGAGGGGTATGCCCTCAGGTCCATAAGGACTTTCCCAAATCACATAGCAGAGGTGCTACCCTAAGGGAGTACCTTAGGGTTCATAAGGTATTATCATTAGGCCCATTGAGCCTAAGAGCCCACCCAAGGGTTGCCTTAGATCCATAAAGAGTTACCAACTGATCGATAATGAACCTATATAAGGAATTATCAACTGATCGATAATGAACCTATATAAGGAATTAACAACCTGTAGAGACTTGATACCAGATCCTAGAGTACCCCGGAGAAATTAGTTTTCAAACAATATATTATGGTAGTAGAGAAATCAGAGCTCATACATATCAATTAAGTAGAAACAATATCCAAAGATCATGAATCAGATAGGTAGGCTTAAAACTTCAGTAACTCAGAAATCTATGTAAAACATATTTCAAAACAGATAAAACAATCATTTGCACATGATATTTCAAACATATATTTAAAACAGGTAAATGGCACACAAGGAACACACTAGAGGATCCAATTATTTTTCGAAGGTACTTGGTAATTATCCAACAAGGTAAACATGAAACTTTGTCAACTGATCGAACTTGAGTAATGAGATCCCTTTTTAAAAAGTTGGATTACTAACAGACTGATCAATAATTAGGAAAGTGATACATTAGTATCTTATAATATTCGGATATAACCCTAGGATGTGTCAAAACTGCTACATCAGAATTATTTAAGATTCAAATATTCCCGTGGTGATTCCGTAAATCATGCACATGTAAGGGCATTATAGTCATTTAAATTCCTGAGAAATTTTGTTAATTTGGTTTAATAAAGGCAAGCAGTTATTTACAATATTTTAGATTTCAAGTGTCTTAGCCAGCTTCTAACTCCATTTGAACTGATAAGATCCCAATAATGTGGTATTTACTGAGTTTACGGGTAGAGTAGTCTCACGAATATTCATTTTTAGTACTAATTGCGCCATAGAGTTCAGTTGAGCTAAGCTGAAAACTTTCAGAATTATCATTGATCGAACCTCGAGGAGATGAACATGTATTCAATCATTCTATGACTTGAGGGTATCTTAGGTCATTTACCCTATAGGGGCATTTTGGTCATTTTACATTTCAAGGGCATTATAGTCCTTTCTTTCGTCTAGTATTTCTATTTCATTCAATTTTTCGAATAATTCAAACATGAATATACTTCTAATGTTTTAGTCTTTAGGTGCTTACTAATAAATCAATAATTATAGGTCTTGTACTTTGTCGAATGTTAGAATCCGATTATTAGTAACTATCCGAGCATGTAAGGAATTTAACAGATAAAATAGTAGTTTATTGAATTAAATACAAATTCTCAAGGTATTTTCATTCTCAGAGTCAGTCCAGGCCATTTTTACCTCATAGGGGCAATCTCGTAATTTTATAACCATAGAATTTCGGTATTAAAACTTTTAACAATGAAAAATAGAATTTATAAATTCTGAGGCTATTTATTTTCCGGATGATCTCTAAACTTGAAATTATTTCTTATCAATCTTCAAATTTCTTATACGAGCCAAAAGAGATTTTTACCCCATTCGGATCGAGTTTAGAAATAATTAACTATACAGATGAGACCAAACATATTCATCCATGTATTTACCGATACCAACATTTTCCATAAAGCATGCATAAGGTAATAATGTATTACCCGATTTTTGTGCTCCACTGATTGAACATTTAAACTCCATTCGATCACTCTCGAACTTGAATCCAACATCCGATAATATCTCGGATACATATATGTTGAACAATGTTTTATAATATTTTGATATAAAAAATTATGGTAAATTTTTTGGACTTGATTGAATTTATTCAAAGTTTTCAAAAATAATTCAAAGTCTATTAAACTAGAATTTGAGCACAAAACTATTTTTCTGGGTACATAATACGATACTATTCTTACAATATCAATACTACATTAACAGTATCGATATTGTTCATGTGGTACCGATACCAAAGGTAAGAGAAGTATCGATACTCTCTAGGTAGTATCAATACTACCAGTGTTTTCCAAATTGCTCAAATTCCATAATGCAAAATAGGTATCGATACTCAAAGGGGTACCGATACCATGAAGCATAGTATCGATATTGTTCAAGCCTAACAGTCTTTAACGTATAGTTTATTTAAATATTATAAAGGAAGTACCAATACTCATTAAGAGAGTACCAATACTCCTGTCCTGGGCAATTTTATTTTGCAAAAATTAATCCATAACCGCTCCAAATTATCCCCAACGGCTAGAAACGACCACAAACTCATTCCAACATATAAAAACAATTTGAGGACACTTGAAGAAAGTTACCAACACCTATCCAAGCAATCAAACACGAGAAATTTTTTTCAAGTTTATTTTCTTTCTCTTGTAAATATTTGTGTTTTGAGCTTAATTGTATATCCTTAGGTTTTGCTTTTGTGAGCTTAAATCTTGTAAACACCCATCCTTTTGTGAGGTTTTCTTGTTTACACATTTTATACCTTTGTAAAATGGGAGTGGTTCTATCTTAGCCATTGAAAAGATAGGGATTTGTAAAGATTATCTTTTTGTCCTTGAAAAAGAAACAACAAATTAGTGAATTTGTGTAAAACCCATAACCCGTATAATTATACCTATACAGATTATAGATGTCACTCGAATTTCTAAAACCATTTTCAATTCTAGAACGATTTAAAATTTATTTTCTTAAAATGGTAACGGATATTATAAAAATATCATATCATATAATTTATATTTCGCTACAACAAATTTAATTCAAAAGATTTTTTTATGAATAGTGTACAGTGTACTGATGCACTGCTACAATACGTGAACAGTGCATCGATGCACCAAATTTCAATTATAACTGCTATAGTAATTTCAGCATTATACAAAACTCATAAAATTGCCATTTTGTTTCCAAATTTGTTCAACAAAGCAATTAAAACATTAATAGTTACATGCCACTAATAAATTCAACATTACATCTTAGGATGTCTTACTGATATAGAAATATACTTCTTGATGCTTGATGTCGCTTTGCACTCCTTATTCCATTACTGGCTTTTTACCTACGCGTGAAAATCATCACACGCTAAGTATATACTTAGTGAGGCAATTAAAACAATATACAGTGCAATACAATTCATGCATGAATTTCAATGTCCAAATCAAAATGCCATAAAATCATGTTACATACATGTGCAATATCTTACCATTTAATACCATAAGCTCATAAGATTATTTTACCCATACACTTACCATTTATCCATAAGTTCGTAAGCTTATTTTACCAATACACTTGCCATTATTCCATAACCATATACCATAGACAATAGCCCAATATACAACCCTGAGGACCCTAGGTACACGAGTCAAATATAAGCACAATAGTGCTAATCTATATGACACACAAGGTCGTGTCACTATAATTCGTATGACACATAAGGTCGTGTCCACCGTCTGTACTAGGTATCTTAAGTACAGTTTCGTATGGCACATAAGGTCGTACCCACCATATACACTAGGTATCCTTTAGTGTATCCCGTATGCAGCTTACTGTTGGACTCTATTGGCATTCCAACTATACCTGTCCCTCAATAACTGACTTGGGCATATAATCTATTTTATTTGATCCATCCATGGAAAAGTATATTATCATAATTTAGCATTGGGCAATTCATACCCGAAATAACATTCATGGTAAAATATCACAATTTTCATAATCAATGCATTATATTTTCAACCTTTGACATTTTTTAAAATATGTCAAATATATGGTCAATGACATAAATATCATGTCAACATAAACAAGGTCGATATATCGCAAGTCTTCCTATTATGTATAAAACATCCATGTATAATGGCATGCATGTATTGCACTCACCTTGACACTTTATAATTTTTCCAAATATTTGTGCCTCACTATTGTCCACAATAAACCATTTTCTATTTGACTTGCTTCGATCATAAATCAATTACGATCTGTATAATTAAAAAATTCATAACAATACATATGTTAGTTTTATACTAACATAAACATATCCCAAGATAGCTCCATAATATATTTGAAACTTATTATCTATCAAAATACTTATCTCTTAATAATTCCTTTTAACATTGGAACCAACTTTTCCAATTTACAAAAAATGGTCCTTTACCATTTTATCACTTACATTCTTAATACCAATAATTCCAGCCTTAAATTTATTTCCATTCAAATGCTTTTACAAAAGCATAATTACATTTAAGTACCCCAACTATACAAATGTTGTACTTAATTCACAAATCTTTTCAAACTTCCAAAATAGTCATTTTTCACATATAACACTCATTTAAATTCCCAATCAACAATTTCCAGCATAATACAAAATTATACAACACTTATACAACAATCCCTCAGTTTTCCACAATTTACGAATTGATCTCCAACTTTTCAAAAATTATGAAATGGTCCTCAAAATTTTCTAATACTTGTAGAATACTTCCTTCATCATTTCCAAGCCATATATAATTTTTTCATAATTTTTCTCACTCACACAATCCATGGCCAAAACTTAAAGAACAAGTTCTAGAAAGATTTAACATGTTCTAATCATCATACAAGCCTGAATATGAATCAACTGTTTCACAAACATCAAGATCTATCATCAATTTCATGATCCCTTTTTATGAACACAACCTATAAAATTTGGGATCTTTGCACACCAATAAGATTATCATGCAATATTGGTACCAAATGATAGCGTTTTTCGTATATAACAATTTTCTTTTACAACTTACTCAAAATCCTAAGTAAATTGCTTGAAAATTGAGTTGAAGTTTTCTCTTACCTTAGGAGAAAACCCACGGCAAGCTTGGATGAGGAAGAAGCTGAAAATGCTCCACCATTATTGATAGTCTAATATTAAATAATCCATCACATGGCATAATATTACATAATGGCATTTTTTTATTCAAATCAATAAGAAATTCCATATTTACCATTAATGAATCTCCATATTCACCATAAAACCTATACACCTCATCCTTATCATCTTTCAAAGTCAAAGATGAATTATTTTGACTTTGATTTACGAAAATTCCCATGAATTTTCAAAAATTGTGTTTTAGTCACTATATTCCACTGTTTTGGTTAAATATGAAAAATCGCACATTTCCAAACCAAATTTCTCTAATCCAAAATATTACAATAATATTTTCAACCAATTTATAACATCCTTCAATTTTTGTAAAATTCCAACTCAATATGAAATTACCGATTCCTTATCGGCTTTAACCCTTTCTCATTTTTCTTTACTAAAATTCCAAATCCAAAATATGATTTCCACAAAACCCCACTCTCAAGAGTAAACTATCTATTTATAGAATAAAATTCTTTTTAGGAACTTCATCACTTAATTCCCTAAATTTTTCCAAGTTTATACTTTGACCATCAAACTTTCAAAAGTTACATTTTTGTCACTACCCAAAATTTGGGGTATTACAAGTTGTTAGAAAATTCTTAGTGAGGAGCCAAGGTAGTGGATAGAATTTGTTGAGAATCAAACCACTATAAATCTTTGTGCATCAATTTTCTCATTCGTAATTCTCCTTAATCCCTAATTTTTTTCTCAAATCCACTTCAACCCCTCTTTGCAAATAATTCGATTGATCAATTTGAGTTTCATCGTAATCATAAAATTGGTATCAAAGCTTGACTCATTAGAAGGTTTAACAACCTTGAGATGATCCTTGAAGAAGTTCTATCTATTTTTGAAGCAACGTGAATATGGCTTCCACCTTCAGTTCATTCCACATGGAAGACTCCCAACCGATCGACAATCCTCCATATTTCAATGGAGTCAACTACCCTCATTGGAAGAAATTAATGAATCTATTCATCCAATCTAATGATTTTGATGTATAAGAGATGATCAAGAATGGTTACTCTTCTCTAAAGAAGAAGACAAGGAGTGGAGTGCCCAAGAAAAGAAGAAAGCTTAACAAAATGCTAAGGCTATACACATGTTGTTTTGTACATTTGGTTCATATGTCTATGAAGGAGTTTCTTCTTGTTTAAATGTCAAGGAGCTTTGGAATAAGCTCAAAGAGATTCATGGAAACAAGAAAGAAGAACCAACAAAGGCGGTGTGCTTAATGGCTCTTGAAAAGCCCGAGGTATCTTCTAACTCTAGTGAATCTAATTCATATTCTTTTAATGAGTTACAAGATGCATACCATGAATTTCAAATATAAGAAAATTATTTCAAATTTTAAAGTTGAAAACGATTTTCTTTTGAAAGCAAAAATGGATTTTGAAAATCAAAATGAAATTTTGAAAAAAGATTTAGAGCTTTCAAAAGTAAAAATTTGATTTGATATAAAAGTTAAGCTTGAATGCTTAAAATAAAAGGGAATCATTTTAAATAATTCATCTAATTTCATAATGACAAAATGCTCACATTGTTATTATCATGGTCATAAGGAACATACTTGTCCTTTAAATAAAGGAAAACATTTTAAAATTAAACAAGTATGGATTCCTAAGGGAAAAAGTGACATTGAAACTAATGTTCAAGGATCTAAAGCAATTTGGATACCAAAATCCAAATAAATGTATCTTGTAGGTGTGTGGAAACAATGGTGATGAAAGTAAAGATACTCAAATGCTCTAGCCACACTTGATATGGAATGCGTAACCTCTAAGCTTATTTTAATTATCTTGCATAATTGGTTGCTTATTTGATTTAAGCATGCATGAGTTTTGATTTTAAATAATTTTATGTTTTCTATATCATGTATATTAAAAAGAATTGTGATGAACATTTTATAAAGTTTTAATGATTTTTCAAAATTGTTTGTTCATCATAATGAATTTTGGTCAAAATTGGTTTTAATGCTTTTTTTTATAATTTTTTTTAATTTTTGACCTTAATGTAAATGTTTATGCATGTGATTTATTGCAAATGATATATCTCTAACAATTGATATCAATTTTTCAAATGCATAATATTTTTGGATAGCTTTATCCACATGCACTTAAATACAAAAATTGGTATTGCATAAAGTATATTAGACTTGGATATATTGAATTT
Source organism: Hibiscus syriacus (assembly GCF_006381635.1). NCBI lineage: Eukaryota > Viridiplantae > Streptophyta > Magnoliopsida > Malvales > Malvaceae > Hibiscus > Hibiscus syriacus. Next base: position 93,617 of record NW_024062828.1, on the reverse strand, counting down.
CATATGTTACTAACATGTTTGTTCATCATTGTTGAAATTCAATGTCTTTTAAGTGTCAAACTTTTAAAGTTAAATTTTTTTGGAATTCATTTATTGAGGGGAAGCTTTGATTTTTCAAATGATTTTATGCTAAAAGTTACCACTTACTCTCCATTGTTATTTTTAACTTTAAATTTGAATTATTTTTTATATAACAAAAATGGGGAGAAATATGAGTTTGAAAAATTCAATTTCAAGAATGAAAAAGGGAGAGCTTTAATATTTCCAAATATTGCTTTTTCATTAAATGTTTTATTAAAAGGGAATTTTACCAAAACAAATTTTCAAATGTTGTTATATAAAAAAGGGGAGATTGTTGAACATTGTTTTATAATATTTTGATATAAAATATTATAGAAAAATGTTTTTGGACTTAATTGAATTTGTTCAAAGTTTTTAAAAATAATTCAAAGTCCATTAAACTAAAATTTGAGCACAAAACTGTTTTTTGAGTATGTAGTATCGATATTGTTCTTACAGTACCGATACTACATGAACAGTATCGATATTGTTTATGTGGTATCGATACCAAAGGTAAAGAAGTATTGATACTCTCTAGGTAGTATCAGTACTACCAGTGTTTCCAAATTGCTCAAATTCCAGAATGCAAAATAGGTACCGATATTCAAAGGGGTACCGAACTACTTTACACAGTGGTATCGATATAATGAAGCATTGTATCGATATTGGTCAAGCCCAACGGTATTTAACGGCTAGTTTATTTAAATATTATAAAGGAAATATTGATACTCATTAAGAGAGTATCGATACTCCTTGTCCTGGGCAGCTTTATTTTACAGAAAATTAATCCACAACCACTCTAAATCATCCCCAACGGCTAGAAACGACCACAAACTCATTTCAAAATATAAAAACAAGTTGAGGACACTTGAAGAAGGTCATCGACAACTATCCAAGTAATCAAACACAAGAGAAAAGTTTTTCGAGCTTTATTTTCTTTCTCTTATAAATATTTATCTTTCGAGTTTAATTGTATATCTTAGGTTTTGTTTTTGTGAGCTTAAATCTTGTGAACACCCTTCCTTTTGTGAGGTTTTCTTGTTTACACATTTGATACCTTTGTAAAAGGGGAGTGGTTCTATCTTAGCCATTGAAAAGATAGGGATTTGTAAAGATTATCTCTTTGTCCTTGAACAATAAAGAACAAATTAGTGAATTTGTTAGAAAATCCTAAGTGGGGAGCTAAGGTAGTGGATATAGACTTGGTTGAGAACTCAAACCACTATAAATCTTTGTGCATCAATTTTCTTATTCTTAATTCTCCTTAATCCTTAAATTTTTCTCAAATCCACTTCAACACCTCTTGGAAAATCAATCGGTTGATCAATTGAGCTTCATCGTAATCCCAACAATATAAACATAAATTACATCGAAAATAGGGCTTAATTGTGGAAAACATCGAATCGAAATATAAAATGTTGAAAAATAGCTTATCGGTTTGAATATGAGAAACGAACTTCGAATTCAACTCATAATTCAAAACATAAAATATGAATTTTCAGATATTTTGACTTTTTGGTCAAAGTCAACAGTCAACGGTCAGACTGGTCAATGGTTAGATCGATCAACAGTCAGACCGGTTCGGGTCGACTAGACCCTATTCAGACCAGGTCAGGCCGATTCGGTCCACCCGAACCGGTTCTAGAAGGTTTCCTTGGTTGGGGAAGAGCTTCACGCGTGCTAGCCGGCGCATGAGACAACGGCAAGGGGCAGTCGGTCGGTTAATTATTCTAGTGTATCAATACATCATTTCCAACCAAAATTAAACCCAACAATCAACCAAAGCCATGGAAATTAACCAAAAATTAAAAACGAGCTTACCAATGCCGATGATTGGTGAAAATGATGACGATGGGCGATGAACCCGATCGGGTTTTGCTTGGAATCATGCGAGGGTGATGATAGCGAGGGCGGTGTGGTGAGTCGGCCACTAGATTGGCCAAAATCATGGAATAACTGAGGTGAAAGAGTGGGTTTTTGGCGGCTCTTTGCGGTGAGATATTCGATGAACAACACCGACTTTCGAAAATGGGTTTGAGAGGTTTTGATCGTCGGTCGAAATGAGTCAGATGTGAATGGCAGCGTACTCCATAAGTGGTCGGATAACGAGGAATCGAGGTGGAATGAGATGGCTACTAGGGATTAGGGTTTTGTGAAATTTAGGGTTTTAAATTTAATTTAAGGTTTAAAAAACCCGGGAAAATTTTCAAATATATTTTTAATTAATTTACTCTCAAATAGTGACCTAGGGTAGATGGCTAAGGCATGGGTAACCATCCCCTAGGTCACAGGTTCAAGTGTCTCCTGCTACCTAATTTCCATTTTTTCATGATCAGAAGAATGGAAAATTCAGGGCTATGTCCCTGAACTTCCCAGAATTTTTAAACCAACCCAATTGTTTTCAAAATTCACCAGTTTGGTCCATAAATTAATTTTTAAATCTTTAATTTATTATTATTATTATTATTATTATTATTATTATTATTATTATTATTATTATTATTATAAAATAGGGTGTGACAATTCTCCCCCTAAAAGAAATTTTTGTCCTCGAAATTTACCTGAAGCAAACAAATGCGGAAACTGAGTCTTCATTTATTTCTCTGCCTCACATGTATCTTTTACAAAAATACTATTCCTCTACTAAGTCTTACCCAGCTGAGTATACATTCCTATCATAACCATTCCTTACCAATTCTCTGAATCGGAACATTATTCTCCTCGTATAACCAATCGGACCTTAATTACCAATACTTAATCAAAATATTACTTGCTTAACTTCAATACAACATACATATATAACTGATTTCTTTCATACTTGATGGAATCACCTCGAGCTTACTTCTTTACCAAGTACCCAAACATTTTCCTTTAATCATACACTGATTAAATCATCGAGGTACAAAGCTCAACACCTATTGGGTTTCAATCTCCTGTAATTAGAACAAGAATGATTCTATAAATTCTTCAATTACATTCATCAATGCAAAACTTTAGCGGGAAACACCTTGTCATTGCTTGGACCAATTACCTTGTTCTTCAGTCCACTTGGGTAGTAGTTCTTAATCTCGAAACTTTACTTAGAAAGTTAGATTATGAGCTTATCATCACAGAACGTTTGGGAAGTAGCAAAACTCATATTTAGGTCAAAATTTTCAACCAGTAACTCGTACGTTACTCGTGAAGCGATTTTCAGAATCTCAACAAATGTTAACGATATTCTTTTCCATCACATATCAAACCTTAATGAAAACAATTACTTATATATTTCAAAATGTGATTTAACATCATATTTCTGACTCAGAAGAGTATGGTCATAATATAGGGGCACGTACAGACCATACACCTTATGACAGTCGATCGGCTGGTTTATCAAGAAAAACTCGACTCAACCTAATATCTGATACCACTAAATGTAACACCCTCAGACCGATGCGGGTGACCTAATCGATCTGAGGTATCACATTAGGGTCATCGGAGCAACTCATAATAAAAATCCAGGAAAAATTAGGATTTATGTTAAAACATGTAAAATCATAAAACAATTTGTAATTAAAATAAAATTTTAGAAAACCATTCATATATTACAAATCGAATTAAAATCATACAAATTTCATATTCAGTATAAAAATCAAATGTGACCTACATTCCCCTAATTACACTTGTATCGTATTCTTCAACCCAAGCCAAAGGAACTCCCACTACAGATGTCAATAGATGTGTTGGATCAAATCTTTTAACCTAAAATAGTGAGTCAAAGAGTGAGATTTGGGAAGCTCATTAATACGAAACTATCAAGTGATGCTGAAGGACATGCATATAAATGGAAAGTCATAAATTTTTCTTTATTTATTCAGATGTCTACAGGTTTTCAGAATGAGCTGAGGTTCCACTGATATTTCTTCGAGTAAAAGACAGGAAGCTTACAATTCAAAGGAAAAGTTCAAAGGACCAAGTTCAGGAGATCATAATAGGATGTCTATTGTGTTCCAACTAAAATCCAGTGAAAATGAACATGTCTTTTTAAAACAGTAACCGTTTAAAACTTATTTTTAAGACCACAGTAAATACCTCCAACCGAACATTAATATGCAGTTCCCCAGAACTACATCCATAAGGACTTACCCTAGGCCCATTGGGCATAGGTGTCAATATAAGGGAGCATCTTGGGTCTATAAGGTCTTACCCTATCCAAAAGGTAGGATCCCACCTGAGAGGTGTGTCCTCAGGTCCATAAGAACTTACAAAAGCACATAGTAGAGGTGTCACCTTAAGGGAGTACCTTAGGGTCCATAAGTCTTACCATTCGGCCTATTGGGCCTTAGAGCCTACCCAAGGGTCGCCTTAGATCCATAAGGAATTACCAGTTGATCGGTAATGAACATATATAAAGAATTACCAGCCGATCGGTGTTAAACATGTATAAGAAATTACCAGCTTGATCAGAGTTGAACCTATATAAGGAATTACTAGCTTGATCAGAGCTAAACCTGCATAGACTTCATACCAGATCCAGAGTTCCCCGAAGAAATTAGTTTTTAGACAATATATTACGGTAGCAAAGAAATCAAAGTTTAGGTATATCAATTTAGTAGAAACAATATCTAGAGATCATAAATAGACAGTCATGCTTAAAACTTCAGTAACTCAGAAATCTCGGTAAAACACATTTCAAAACAGATAAAACAATCATGTGCACACGATATTTCAAACATACATTTAAAACAGGTATATGGCACACAAGGAACACACTAGAGGATCTAGTTATTTTCCGAAGGTACATGGTAATTATTCGATGAGGTAAATATGAAACTTTGTCAATTGATCGAACTTGAGTAATGTGATCCCTTTTTAAGAAGTTTGATTACTAACTGATTGATCAATCATTAGGCAAATGACACATTAGTATCGTATAATATTCAGATATAACCCTAGGATGTGTTAGAAACTGCTACATCATAATTATTTAAGATTAAAATATTATTGTGGTGATTCCGTAAATCATACACACATAAGGGCATTATAGTCATTTAAATTCCTAAAAATTTTGTTAATTCAGTTTAATAAAGGCAAGCAGTGATTTACAATATTTCAGATTTCAAGTGTCTTAACCAGCTTCCAAATCCAGTCGAACTGGTCAGATCCCAATAATACGGTACTTACCAAGTTTGCAGGTAGAGTAGTCTCACAAATATTCATTTCTTAGTTCTAATTCCGCCATATAGTTGAGTTAAGCTGAGCTATTCACTTTCAGAATTATCATGGATCGAACCTAGAGGAGACGAACATGTATTCAGTTATTCCATGACTTGGGGGTATCTTAGGTCATTTACCCTCCAGGGGTATTTTGGTCATTTTATAGTTCAAGGGTATTCCATTCCTTTTCTTTCGTCCAATCTTTCTATTTAATTCATTTTTTCTGAATAATTCAAACATGAATAGTACTTTCGATGTTTTAGTCTTTAGGTGCTTACTGATAAATCAATAATTATAGGTCTTGTACCTTATCGAATGTTAAGATCCGGTTATCAGTGACAATCCGAGCGTATCAGGAATTTAACCTTATAGGGGTAATTTTGTAATTTCTTAACTAGATAATTTCAGTATTAAAGCTTTTAACAAGGACAAGTAGAATTTAGAGATTCTGAGGTTATTTCTTTTATGGATGATCTCTAAACTAGAAAGTATTCCTTATCAATCTTCTAATTTCTTATACAAGTCATCAGAGTTTTATTAAGTTACCAACTTTTTACCGTATTTGGATCGAGTTTAGAAATAATTAACTATACATATGAGACCAGACATGTTCATATATGCATTTACCAATACCAACAAGTTCCATAAAACATGCATAAGGTGGTAATGCATTACCTCGATTTTTTTACTCCACCGATCAAACATTTAAACTCAATTTGATCACTCTCAAACTTGAATCCAACGTCCAATACTATCTCGGATACTTATAAACATAAATTACATCAGAAACGAGGCTTAATTACGAAAAACGGATCGAATCAGAATGTAAAATACTGAAAATAGCTTACCTTGTTTGAATTTGGGGAAACGAACTTCGAATTCAAACTCAAGACGTCGAAAACATAAAATATGACTTTTATGAAAATTTAACATTTTTGGTCAAATTCAACGGTCAGATCGATCAACAGCCAACGATCATATCAGTCAACAATTAGATAGGTTCGGGTCGAGCAGACGACCCGATTCAGACCGTGTCAGGCCGGTTTGGTTCACTAAACCAGTTCCAGAAGGTTTCCTTGGATGGGGAAGAGCCCCACGTGCGCTCGGCGACGCCTGGCGGCGTGTGCGACGACGACAAGGGGCGGGTCGATCGGTCGATTACTTCGGTGCATCAACACATCATTTCCAACCAAAATTAAACCCAACAATCACCCAAAACCATGACAATTATCCAAAAATTAAAACTAAGCTTACCAACACCGGCAATTGGTGAAAACGTTGACGATGGGTGACGAACCCGATCTGGTTTTGCTCGAAATCACACAAGGTTGATGAGCCGAACACCGGATCGACTGAAATCGAGGAATAACCAAGGTGATGGAGTGGGTTTTCGGTGACTCTTTGCAGTGAGATCTTCGGCGAACGATGCTTACTTTCGACAATGGATTTGAGGGGTTTTGATCGTCGATTGATGGCGAGTCAAATGCGGGTGGTGGCACGATCCATAAGTAGTCGGACGACGAGAAATCGAGGTGGAAGGCGACGATTACCAAGGATTTAGGTTTTGGGAAATTTGGGGTTTAAAAAACCTAGGCCAAAAATATCAAATATATTTTTCATGATCAAAAGAATGAGAAAATTCAGGGCTAAGTCCCTCAACTTCCCTGAATTTTGAAACCAACCCAGTTGTTTTCAAATTCACCATTTTGGTCCCTAAATTAATTTTTAAATCTATTATTATTATTATTATTATTATTATTATTATTATTATTATTATTATTATTATTATTATTATTATTATTATATAGGGTGTGACACTTGTAGTATATAAGAGAATGTCCAGTTAAATTTAAATATGAGACATTAGCTTCCTATATGTTAATAATACTATAAAGAGAGTAAACTTATTATTTTCCAAGTCGGACTAAACGGTAACATTGAGTTGGGCTAAAGTGTGAGATTCGAATTTATAGATTTAGGCCTTAATTAGTGACCTTAATGGTGTAAGGATATTATGGTTGACCTTAGTGGCGTGATTATGATAGACCTTGACTTAGTAGTGTAAGCACAGACGTTTGTGTAGGGGCGGATAATGAATTAAACATACTTAATATAATGAATTGTATAGTGGAACTCTAATACTATATAAAGATGTGAGCTTAGTGACAATCAGGAAAATAATATGGACACTCGATGATATATTAATACGGCCTTAGTGGCGATATTTATCATACACGTGTATACTATTACGTCCTTGGTGATGCAATCTCGATGGATACAAGGATGAATTTACGTGGAAGCTGTGAGGGGCAAATGCCTCTCCACTTTGATGGTTTAATTGGTTTTAGGTCACTAATATTTTTGAAATTATTACAATTAAGCCTTTGTCTCTTCCAAAATCTATTGGTTTAATTATATTTTAGGACCCTTTCAATTTTAAAATGAAATTTTAACTTCTAATTTTTCTGGTTTAAGTACTCTTTAAGACGGTTTAATTTTAAAATTAGTAAAGTTAAACCATAACTCCTTTAAATTTTGTGGTTTATTCAATTTTAAAGACCTTATTTATTTCAAAGTTAAACAACTTACCCCCTCATAGTTCAATCCTAACTCTAGCCCTGAATGAATATTCTGAGATCATCTATATTTATATACTTGATGCTAGATGAGGTCGAGAGATGGCATATTGATACGCGTACATACTATATTGTCTAGAGGGCCTAATGATAATAGTTCATGGCTAGAACCTGAGTTGTAAATCAAGGAAAGCATGAGACTAGTTAGAGAAGCATGTCATTCTTGATATATGATCATGAATATACTTATTGCCATTTTATATTCTTCTATGCATATATTTATGACACTCATGATATAATCTTAGTATTAACGATATAATATTGAGCATGTGAAACTCAACTATTTGGATGTTTCCGTTCGTAAGTTAATTGACTCAGTGGTTCGTGGAGCACTATAATCATAGGATTAGCGATTGCTTTTAGGATACAATTCTAAATATTGTAGTGGACTTGCATATCTATAGGACTTTTACAAAAATTCAGTCTATAGGACTTATTTATTTTGAAGTTATTCACACACGTTAATTTAAATATTTTATGAGACTTGATGGAATTCAAATATTTAAAGATAAAGTATTTTAATAAAAATTGTATAGTTGTGGTCATTTCAGTGGCCCAATATAACACCTTGAACTCATACGAATTTAGGGCATTACATATTTGGGCACCAATATAAACCCTACGTCCAAAAATTAATCCTAAAGACTTCGATTTTGGCATAATCCTTCATTATCATTTTCTTTTTTTAAAAAAAATGAAAATTCTAGGTCCCAAAAATTATTTGCAAACACCTTTGACTTCAAGCTCATTTATTCGAAATTGAAATCAAATTGTCAACTCCTAAAAATTGATTTTCATTTATTTTTAGTGATTGTTATGAGGAGTTGCAAACCCACCCCGGCACGCCCCTGTTGCCGTACCTAACCTTTGATATTTGTTTCCGTCAAACAAATGTTCCCAAGAAGTGAAAAGAGTGGACATGTGCTTTGTTGAAACCAAATTTAAAATAATATATATTTAAGGGCTCTAAGAGCACTTCTTTAATGGACAGCCATGATTCAAGGCATCTTTTCTTGAGAACAATTCAAACTTTTTTATAACTGAAACATGGGTATTTAAAGTCTAAGTAATAAACAAACTTGGAAACCAATGGTTTTAAACTGTCTGAGAACCAGGAGCTTTTCCAGAGTTGAACTTTAAGAACACAATTCAGATAAAGAACCCAATAGAGATTCCAACAACACAAACACATTGTCAGTTTTTGTTATTTCTATATGTCTAAATTATGTCTGGAATCACTCTTCTCATTCTTTTCTAATCACTGCCAACCCTCTTTTCCTACTATGTTAATCCAACCATTTGTATTTTTCAAGTATTCGTATTCGAGCAGAGGGTCATGTTTAAGAAAAATGAAGAAAGGGAAAAGCCTGGATTTTGGAAAAGAGTGCGTTTCCTGGACAAATAAAGCAAATATAAGAAACAAAATGAAACAATGCAGCAACGTAGGCATCAAACCGTTAACAACAAAGCCTTTACAATGACTTGTCTCTTGTCATGTTTCAGATTCTTTAGCAACAGTTGATTAGCAGATAAAGTTTATACGAAGGAGTGAAAATGGAAAAGGGCTTAAAAAGCTCCACAAATGGAGGTCCCCAAATGAGAGACTCTTCCATACTACAGAGATCAAAAGGTATGAATGAAGGACAAGTCACTGCAAAAGTTGCTTCAATTTTTGTCCATGTATTTCGAAAGGAATTCATGTTTCGAGTCGCGCCAACTGTTACTTTTGATGGAAAAAGGCATGTCACATGGCAAAAAGGAAATACAGATTTCATTGAGAACATGATACATCAACAATCTAAGCTAACCATTATTTCATAAAAACTCAAAATCTAAGTAAGGACCAGATGACCTGTCTGAGTCTGTGGTTCCCTTATCATTTGGAGGCACTGAAGACTTAAATGCTCGGTTTAGCAATGTGATATCGATGGGTTTAGGGATGTCTGGAGGATGCGTGGTGCGGATAAGAGCCCAGTTAACACTTTCGAAGAAAGGGTGTTGCTTGATCTCAGTGGCACCTCTTTTGAAGCCTAATCTCTTTTGAGGATCCTTCACAAGCAGACCCCTGATTAAATCCTTTGCAGCAAAACTGATTGAACATCCCTCTGTAAATTTTAGGGACTGACCAACCACATTGAACAATGTTTCCCGATTGTCATTTCCCTTGAATGGCGTTCGTCCCTGTAGTAATTCATACAAGAAAATACCAAATGTCCACCAATCAACAGCACTCCCATGACCATCTCCTCGTATAATCTCAGGAGCTAAATATTCATGTGTCCCAACAAATGACATGGAGTGGGCGTTTGTTGGTTCTGCAATAAGTACAGGAAATGAATCTGAATTCACCAAATTTGTTCTTTCACTCTTCACCTTCCTTGATTTAGAACTAAGAAACCTAGGCTTAAAGCAAGATGGCTGCAAACAAGCAGGTTCTACGCATACCGGTAATTTGCACGCTGGATCAATGCAGGCTGGTTGAATGCAGTATGAAGCGATTCTACACGATGCCTCGGAACACGACTGAACAAGAGTAGGATTGACTAAACATCGCAATGACAAATCAAAATCTGATAGCATAATGTGGCCATCTTCCCTCACCAATACATTTTCAGGCTTTAAATCCCTATACACCACCCCCATCATGTGTAGATACTCAAGGGCTAGAAGGACTTCTGAAGCATAAAACCTGCAAGAAGATAGAAATTGATATTTTCAATCACATGAATTCAGAATATATCCACTCCAAACTATGGTTCAATAAAAATTATCCTTATAGTTGAAAGTCCTTAAATAACATTCCCTTAACTAGTACTATAAACAATAAGACAGAAACATATTAGTTAAACCTTAAAAGATAGAAACGAACCGTGCCGCGGGTTCGGTAAAATGCTTGCCCGGCTGCCGTTGCCGGAGAATATGAAGATCACCACCACTGCAAAACTCCATCAGCAAACAAGAAAACTTCTCGGTCTCAAAATGCGAATAAAGGGTGGGTAAAAATGGATGATCTAATAACCTCAATATCTCTCTCTCAGTCTGTGCTCTCATCAATTTCTTCCTCCCAGCTAACATCCCTTTATCCATAACCTTCATTGCAAACAAACATCCCATCCCTCTTAACTCAGCTAAATAAACACTCCCTATATCTCCACACCCTAACTTTTTCAACAACCTGAAATGAGCTAACCCCAAGTCCCCATCTTTGCCCTTAACATGCTGTATCGCATCCCATCTTCTATCATTTCCTTTATGAGGTTTCGATGTACAAAAACTCCTAAAACTACTCTTTTCACTCTCTTCACAGTCACTACTTTCCGCATTCTTACTAACACTACTACACAAACTAATGCTAAACTGTTCTTATTGACGCTAACATCTTGAAAACTGCCACTGCTGCTACTTCCGTTATTGCTACAACTAATAAGAGAATCAGACCCAGAAATGCTAACATTGTTATTATTCAAACAAAGGTCTTTGAGAGTGTTTGTGACTCGAAAAGCTTCAAGCTTTTCGTTTTTGGGAGGCTGTTCATCCATGTCTGAAACGAGAAACCTGTTTGATGAAATGCCCGAAAGTAAACAATGAATATCAGGGGTTTAAAAAAACAATGCAGAGCCTATCGGTCAAGGGAAATCTGGGGGTGATGTGACCGAGGCAGTCAAAGAAGGAGAGGGAGACGCGGGCTTAAACATGGGGAGTTGGAAACGATAAAAAAATTTGAACAGTTCCAAATTTCAAACAGTAAGGGTAAGAAATTAAAGAATATATATATGTATAAGAAGGTGGTAACTGGTAAGGGTTTTTGTTGTCTTGTTAATTTTTTTTTATAAACCCAAGGTTAGAGTTGGGTTATTGAGTCTTTTTCTCTTACAGTCCCAGAATATGTTACAGCTTATGGACAAAACAATGAGGCACAGAGAGAGAGAGAGAGAGAAAGAGAGAGACTTTGGAGCTGCGGGTGGAGGACCCAATTCACGGGGAGGATAACAAAATCTATTCAAAATTTCAGAAACGAAAGGATTAAAAATAATGGCATTTGAAACACCACCAATACCGTTAAAGGAAGAGCTCGGAGAATCACCAATTAATCCGGGTTAGCAAAATTTTATTAAATGAATCATTCTTATCACGTATTTATAGATTCATCCACTCAAAATTATTTATGGTACTATCTTTTTCCTGTCGTTTTTTTCTAATGATAAATTTTATTTTTTTCTCTTAAATGTAAATGTAAAAGTAGATGGTTACTTGAGAAATTAATTGTGAATTCATTAGTTTCATAAAAGAAAAACAGCGAGGTGTATGGTTTTTAATGATTGACACTGTAGATAACATGATGAGTAAAATTTATATAAAATGATTTTTTTATTTTAAGATATTTTAATTCTTATATTTGAGAATTTTAAATTAGACGTGGTATACCAAAACATACCATTAATATCACACATCGTATCGATGCACATCACTAATTAAATTGTTCTTATTAAATAAAGGGTAAAGTACACTAGATACTACTAACCTTTAAGCGTCAGCTCGTTTATACCATCTAACTTTTAATATTGTCAATTTAAGCACTAAGGTTTAATTTTACGTTCAATTATATCACTCCGTCGTTAATGACTTAACGGGATGATGGCATGACAATCGTGCACCATGACATTACCGATATGAATACCTCTCCAAAACGACGTTGTTTGCTTAAGAAAAAATATTGAAATATTGCGCTCGGGGTATTTGAACTCTATAACCCATGGTAGTAAAAGTTAAAGCTTAACCTAACCATTGGGCGAGCTTGAATTCTTACTTTATTATTATAAAATTTCTAAAAATTTAAAATTTCAATTAAGATTAATTCTAAAATTTTAAATAACTTACGGATTAAAAATAAAATTTTCAATTATATTTTTCTCTCTTATTCTTCTTCATTTTGATCTGCATACCCATTTTTTTTATTCATTCACAGGTCAGTTAATGTCAAATGCTCCAAACAAATCTGTTCAAAATTTGATCCATCGGGAGCCCCTACTCGTCGTAACAACCGCTGCAAATAGATCATCGATTCTCTGTTTTGTCTTAATTCCCCAGGAAAGTCGAGGGAAAGCCTCTTGTTAGACCCCAAGAAAAATGGAGAAGATTCTTTTTCGACTCTTGTAGAAAGCCCAACGCTAAAGAAGATTTGTCGAAAATCGAAGAAAATGAAGAAGAATAAAGTGATGCTAAGATTTTTGAATCTTCTTCTTGTTCATCACCGCCAAAAAATGCTTTGCTTTTAGCATGTTGTTGATCTTCTTCATACATCTCTTCTTCTTCGACTTGTAGGCTTTAGGAGTTACCTTTAGCTAGCCATGGAACAAATGAAGAAATAGAGCAAGAAAACAGAGTATTTAAAGAAAAAGAAGAGAAATGTTATTTAGAGAGAGAGTCCATTTGCGAAAACAGATTCCAAATGGTTTCGACAATCGATGAAAACTTAGTTTTGCTCTATTTCGGCCGTCGCCTGTGTCGCCGTCGAACTTCTCCTTCCTACTTCCTATTTCTGTCGCTAATTAAAGGAGAACTAAACAAATAAATTTGTGATTTAGGATTGTAAATTAAGATTTTATATGAAATAAAAAAGGGTTAAAATGCCAACAAGATCCTACTTGGATTAAATGATTTTAATGAGAATAACAACGGCCAGAGTTGTCATGTCATCATCCCGTTAAGTCATTATTGGTGGAGTGGTATAATTGTATCCTAAAATAATCGTTAGTGTTAAAGTTGACAAAATTAAAATTCAATGATATAAACAAGTAAACGCTTAAAGTTTGATAGTAGTTGGTGCAGTTTACCCTTAAATAAATAATAAAAATTATAATGATCAATCTACTATTAATCTTTTATTATAATTTAATTTTAATTTTAATAGAAAAATAATTAAATCTTATTTAATTATTAAAAAGTATAATTTATATGAATTTATAATTACAATCCAATAACCATCAAGACTCACCATCAACAATCATCGTGGAATGACTAACACCAACCTTTCACTCAAACTTCACACTAATCTAATCTTGTCAATTTATTAAATATACTGTAGCTTTACTCACGGAGTTGATTCAAATGGTAAGTAATTTAGTATCGTTTAAACAGATTTTAAATTTGAGATCTTGTGCATATAAAAAATACCTGATGGGAGACTTATCCATCAAAATCATGTATATGACATGGATTAATTAAAACCCTAAAGGAGGAGGAGAACAACTAAAAAAAATCACATTAGCCCTATGCTTTCTCCAAAGGCTAACTTTTTTGCCATATTATAGCACTTACCTTAGTAGCAGAGAACTAACAAATTTAACATCATTCATATTACGATATAATAGGTTCTATATATGTTTGATGTATTTCCTTTTATTTTTAAATTTCTGAATGAAAAATAAAATATATTGAAATTATTATAGTAAAATCGTATTTTGGATACTTTTAAAAGAATAAAATATATAGATTTAATTTAATATAAATTTGATTTTAAAATAGTTTTATTTTAATAAAAAAAATAAAAAATTAAAGAGAGGAACGGGAAGAATAAGTCAGGCGTATATTAACGTATTATAATAACAAAGAAGAATATTAGATCTATCTTGAAGGATGGCCGAGTGGTCTAAGGATCCAGACCCAAGTTCTGGTCTTCGAAAGAGGGCATATTATTGTTGGCATTGTTTCAATCCCTTCCATCCAAATTTAGGGTTACTTTCTGATCAAATGACTATAAAAATAAAACTGTAATAATATGGTTGAATTTATTTCAATGATTACTTGTATTTGTTGAAGATATGAAAGTATAATAGTACAATCTTGTGCTGAAGGTATAAAAGTATAATAACATAATCTTGTAAAGAGGAAGAAAATATATTAATGCACTTGAAATATAATACTTTGTTTCATCACTTACAATTCTTTATCTATGAATTGTAAGTGATTATTAGAGTAGTCAAAACTATTCATTTCACATTTTCATCATACATGATCATATCTATTCATCATAAATAGGCATATCCACTCTTGATGAATAGTCACATACATATTACACTTATTCGTAGAATATCATGTTTAAATCATAATATTCAACACTCTCTTTTAATTTGAACATTTCTTCGTCACGCCTAGCTTTTCACACATTCTTCGAAAATAGGCATATCCACTCTTGATGAATAGTCACATACATATTACACTTATTCGTAGAATATCATGTTTAAATCATAATATTCAACACTCTCTTTTAATTTGAACATTTCTTCGCCACGCCTAGCTTTTCACACATTCTTCGAAAATCTTTAAACTTGAGAGGTTTTGTAAAAATATTTACAACTTGATCTTGAGTCTTTATAAACTTGAGCTACACTTCTTTTTTGATAATATGTTCTCTAATAAAATGATATTTGATGTCAATATGTTTGCTTCAATCATGGAACATTGAATTCTTTGCAAGTGCTTTGTGCAAACTTGTTATCAATGCAAATTTTAGTAGGTCATTTTTGTGGCAAGTAAAGTTCTTTCACTAATCTTTTTAGTCAAGTGGCATGACAAGTACAAGAAGTTGTTGCACATATTCAACCTCACATGTGGGAAGAGTTATAATGAGTTACCTCTTTGAACTCTAAGAGATGCAACAATCTCCCAAGAAAAACACAAATCTAGAGGTACATGGGTTTTTCTATCATCAATGTATCCGAAAAATCACTATCACAAAATCTCCTAAGCTGAAAGTCGTGATAATACATGTAAAATAGCCCAAAATCAGTAGTACCTTTTAGATAGTAAAGAATCTTTTTTTAACAACTTTTATGTGAGTTGACTTAGGAGCTTCCATGTAACGACTCACTACACCAACCACTGTTGAGTTAATCGATCGACGGAATTAGCCAAGAGGGGGGTGAATTGGCAATTAAAAATTCGGTGGAAGCTTTTGCAGAAAATTGAAAAGATTTGCACAGCGATTTAGAGTGGTTCGACTTTCTCAATCAAAGTCTACGTCCACTACCTTAGCTATCCACACTAAGGATTTTCCAACAAATTCACTAATTTGTTCTTTCTTTTGAGGCCAAAGAGATAACCTTACAACACCCTCAAGAATATACCCCAATTCTTGAGAACACTCTTTTCCCAAAGAGAAGATTACAAATTTGCAAACTTACAAGGAAAACCTCACAAGGTAAGATGTTTGCACAATTCTAGAACAAGAAAAGAACACTCAAAGATAATTACAAATGAGCACAAATGGTGTTCTTGAAAGGAAAATTGGCTTGATTTGCACAAACTTGATGTTTGATGCTTTCTCTCTTGTTTCTCTATGATTTCTCATTGATCAAGGGCTTCAGAACTTGTTTAAATACACCTTGAATCACTTCTGAACGTTGGGGATGATTAGTGAAGATCATATAGCCGTTTTAGTGTGAAAACAATTAATAAAACAGTTTGGAGCGTGGGGGGAATCGGTTCCCCTCATAAGGAATCGGTTCCCTAAGTGTAAAATTCAAATATTTCGACCATGAAACAGGGGGGAATCGGTACCCCCTATGGGGGAATCGGTTTCCTCCGAGCATTCTGGAAATCTCGGAGCCAAACCATTCAGGGGAGAATCGGTACCCCCTTGGGGGGGAATCGGTTCCCTCTGAGCAATCTGGAATTTTTGGCTTTGAAATGGTTCGAAATACTTTGAAAGATTATTTTGAAATTGTTTTAAGATTAAAACTTAATTTTACACTTAAGTAAGGATTAAAAATGATTTTTGAAATATTTTGAGTAATGTTTTGATATTCGAATAATTATATCGAATATACTTAGAAAATCATTTTGGAAAATCTTAAAATTCGTTTAACTTAATTTGTTATATCGAAATATCAAAAATTTTTCAACAATCTCCCCCTTTTTGATATAACAAAACATTTTAGTAATTTTAAGATTTTGAAATCAAAGTTTTGAAATTACTCCCCCTTACTTTAACACTTCTCCCATTTATCATTTTAAAAACACACTTAAAACACACTTTTCTCCCCCTTTTTGTTAAATCAAAAAGATTCAAATAAACGTGAAAAATATGTAGCCAATTGATTAGGTATATGTATGCATAAGCTGCTAAGATAACAATCAAGAGAACCGTTAGCCATTAGTTCCATAATCAATATTCATAAACAATGTGATATGGTAAAATTGGTCATATTGCTAATAATAATGTAAATGATGCAATAATGAATAAATCACACCAAACATATAAGTTCACACCATCCATAAATTCAAACATTCCAAAATATTCAAAATGTTAAAACAATAAGTTTGGAAAACAAAGTAAAACATTTAATCACATATCCGGATCAGGAGGAGGAAAACGAGCTCGCATAACGGCCATTTCGTTAGTGAGGTCATTAATACGTGCGTTGGTTGCTTCATTATTTGCACGCATTTCCCGAAGAATTTCTAATTGTTGAGCTCCCATTGTGGATAAATGTGACTCTATAGAATTAAAGCACGAATCCATGGTCGCATATCGGTAATCAAATGTCTCCATAAAAGATTGAAAATATGGAGGCATTTGAGTCGATTGTTGTACTTGCTCTTCGGGCAGCTCCTCGGGCTGCTCAGGTTCATCTTCAGCTTCATCGATGTCTCGCATTAATTGCTCAAGCTCGAGATCTTCGTCAGCTTCGGGTGAAGCTTGTGAAGAACTAGCTCCCGGAGTAGTTGCAGAAGATCGAACCCATTCCCCGGTTTCCTTATCCTTAATCCATCCCGCTCTCGTTAAGGAAAGAAGGTTAATTTGTTTCTTAAGAGGAAAAACGGCATCTAGACCGACTCTAAGCCTAGCTTTGGAAAACAGATTACTCAAAATACAACCGTAAACGAGAGATGAACAAAGTTTTTTTATTAGGAACAAGATTTACGGTTTCAACAATTTCAGCAAAAATAATCTGAGGTAGGTTGATTTTAATATTGTTTTCGAAACAATGTAACCACCAAAGATCTAAGGCTCTAAGAGTAGAATAACGACCTCCAGATGGTCGAAACCACCAAGAAATCATTAGATGAAGAAAACATTCATGAAGGTCTAGGACACTTGCACTATCCCTTCTTTTATAACGAGATCCTAAAACCTGTTTTTCATTTGAAATCCCTTCATTATCTAATCCGAATGTATTGGCTATGTAAGCCGAGTCAATATATAAGAATTGTCCTAGAAGGTAGGAACGAATTCCTATGGTTTCTGTTTCAGTTTGGTCTTTAACACAAACGACAATAGAATAGAAAATACAAACAAGTTGATGGTAAACGATGGGTTCAAGGTCAAAGAGTTTATCAAATTTCCACTCTTGTAAAAGAGGAAGATATTTAAAATTGATAGCTAACATAGCTTGACGAGAAAGAATACGTTCTTCCCGGATTTTGTAAGAGTCGAAATATTGATAATACTAAAAACGATGATTTCTAGGACCAGGATGATTGAAACACGAATTTTGGATAGTCAAATTAGGATCAATAGGATTAGGATTAGAAATTGGAATAGGTGGAGGATTTGGAGGTGGATTTGGTGTGAACGACTAGATGAAGACCTAGCACGTTTAGTATTAGACATGGTGAAGGAAATCGGAATAGATTGGATAACCTGCAATTTTAAAAAAACAAATGTATGCAATTCAATTAATCCCAAAACTCAATTGAGTCCTCAATATTTCAAGGTTCTCTAAATCAATCCTAATGGGCAAAGTTTTTGAAAAACTTTTGAAAAATATCGTTTTGAGAAACAATATATGTATAGTTTTCATAACAACAACATAATTTAATCAAAACACAATGATTTGAAAAACAACAATTTTTTTTTAATTTTGAAAATTTAAAATTTTTGGAAAATTTTTGTGTTTTTGATGAAATTAGTTGTAACATCTAGTTTAATCACTAAACAATCAATGCCCGATCACTATTTCAACCTAGAACTAATTAAAACTAATCTTATGTTCAAAAATCAATGAAATAGAGAGTTTAGAAAAATTTACCTTGAAAGATGAAGATTGAGGGGATTTAGATGTTGTTTGCATGATTTTAATGATGATTGCAAGTTTAGGAGATGATATTTGAAGTGTTTTCCGATTAAAATCAATGATTTGAGGAAAGAATGGAGATTTGAGTGTTTGAGGGTGAGAAACGGCGGAATAGATTTTGGGGTTTTGGGGTGTTCTTGCCCGATTTTAACAGAACCCCAGGGGGTATCGATTCCCCTATGGGGGGAATCGGTTCCCTCATGGGGGGATCGATTCCCTCTGCACCAAAATGCTAAAATCCGACTTTTAAGCACATAAAATGCTAAATTAATCTTCTCTAGTGGTATAGGCAACTCATATATTGAAAAATAATTATGTTCAAACAATTAAATTAATCTTTAATCAATATTTGAACATAAAGTTAATTTTTCATCAAGAATCATAAACTCCCCCTAATTAATAGAAATGAATGCAATCAAAAATTACTATTATGAGCATTTTTAGTATTTATTAAAAGTGCTGAATTATTTTAAACACTAAGTGAAGATAGGTCAGTTAAACCTAATTCTCTCCTAAGTGTCCAAAACCTTTCCTTATCTAAGGGTTTTGTAAAAATATCCGCTAATTGATGCAAAGTATCAACAAATTCTAGAATTACATCTTCCTTAGTGACATGGTCTCTAATGAAGTGATGTCTAATTTCAATATGTTTAGTTCTATAGTGTTGGATGGGATTTTTAGTGAGACAAATAGCACTAGTATTGTCACACTTGATAGGAATAGTACCTACTTCAATTCCATAATCAAAAAGTTGTTGTTTCATCCATAAAACTTGTGCACAACAACTACCGGCTGAAATATATTCCGCTTCAGTGGTAGATAATGCAACACAATTTTGTTTCTTTGAAAACCAAGAAATCAGCATATTTCCAAGGAATTGGCAAGTACCGGAGGTGCTTTTCCTATCTATTTTACATCCTCCATAATCCGCATCAGAAAAAGCATGCAAGCTAAAGCTAGAGTCTCTAGGATACCAAAGTCCTAAACTAGGAGTGTCCTTAAGGTATCTAAAGATTTCTTAACAGCTAGTAAATGTGATTCCTTAGGACATGATTGAAATCTAGCACATAAGCAAACACTAAACATAATATCCGGTCTACTTGCAGTTAGATAAAGCAAAGAGCCAATCATTGACCTATATAATTTAACATTTACACATTTACCTCCTTCATCTAAGTCAAGCTTTGTTGAAGAGCTCATTGGAGTGTCATGAGGTTTCCCATTTTCCAGTCCAAACTTCTTGAGCATATCTTTGACGTACTTAGCTTGATTAATGAAGATGCCATCTTTTCTTTGCTTGATTTGGAGTCCCAAGAAAATGAGAGCCCCCCATCATGCTCATCTCAAACTCACTTTGCATTAGCTTAGAAAATTCTTGGCAAAGAATATCATTAGTAGAACCAAATATTATATCATCAACATAAATTTGAACTACTAATAAATCTTTACCTTTATGCTTTAAAAACAATGTAGTGTCAACCTTTCCTTTTGAAAAACCTTTTTCAATTAAAAATTTGACAATCTTTCATACCAAGCTCTAGGAGCTTGTTTTAAACCATAAAGAGCTTTTGTCAATTTAAGAACATGATCTGGAAATTTTGAATCTTCAAAACCTGGAGGTTGTTCCACATACACTTCTTCTTTTATAAAACCATTTAAAAATGCACTTTTAACATCCATTTGATATAATTTAAATTCATGAAAACATGCAAATGCTAATAACATTCTAATTGCTTCCATCCTAGCTACGGGAGCATATGTTTCATCATAGTCTATGCCCTCTTCTTGAGTATACCCTTGAGAACAAGTCTAGCCTTGTTTCTCACTATATTACCACTCTCATCAAGCTTATTCCTAAATACCCATCTAGTACCTACAGTAGATTTATTACTAGCCTTTCAACTAATGTCCATACTTTACTTCTCTCAAATTGATTTAACTCTTCTTGCATAGCCATAATCCAATGTTCATCATTTAATGCTTCTTTAATATTCTTAGGCTCTATGCATGAGATAAATGCAACATAATTACAAATATTTCTAAGAGAAGATCGAGTCGTTACCCCTTTTGATGGATCACCTATAATTTCACCATCCTTGACATAGTTGTACTCTCTTGGATAAGATACTTCCCTTTCTTCAATGGTTGGATTCTCAAGAGGATCATGAGTTTCCTCATTTTTCGTTTCTTCCTTTGATGATGGTTCTCCAACTTCATGTCTAACATCATTTGTATTTATAACACCTACATCATCATTCACACAAGAATCCTTCCTTGGAAGGGGATTATCATCGAAAACAACATGTATAGACTCTTCTACAACTAAAGTTCTTTTATTAAATACTCGATAAGCTTTAGAATTTAAAGAGTAACCCAGAAAAATTCCTTCATCACTTTTAGCATCAAATTTGCAATGGTTTTCTTTACCGTTGTTTAAAACAAAACATTTACATCCAAAAGGATGGAAATAGCTAATGTTAGGCTTTTTATTTTTGAAAATTTCTATGGAGTTTTCTTTAAAATTGGCCTAATCATTACTCGATTAACAACATAACAAGCAGTATTTGTGGCTTCCGCCCAAAAATATTTTGGCAAATTATTTTCACAAAGCATGGTTCTAGCCATTTCTTCTAAAGTTCGATTTTTCCTCTCAACAACTCCATTTTGTTGAGGGGTGCTGAAAAATTATGACTAATACCATTAGAATTACAAAATCCAATAAATCCAAGATTTTTAAATTCAGTGTCATGATCACTCCTAACACTAGTTATAGAGTAACCCTTTTCATTTTGGATTATTTTTGAAAATATGATGAACTGTTTTAATGCTTCATCTTCAGTACTTAAAAATAGAACCCAAGTATATCTAGAATAGTCATCTACCAAGACAAATGCATATTATTTTCCACCCAAGCTAGTAGTCCTAGTTGGCCCAAAAAGATCTATGTGGATCAATTGTAATACTCTACTAGTTGATACGTCATTAATGGATTTAAAAGAAACTCACTTTTGTTTTCCTTTAGCACAAGCATCACAGATTTTATCATTATCAAATTTAAGCTTAGGCAACCCTCGAACTAAATCACCTTGAATTAGCCGTTGCAAAACACTCATACTAGCATGTCCTAGTCTCCTATGCCATAACCAACTATCATGTTCAACCTTAGCAACTAGGCACAAATTAGTCATATCAATAGAATATAAATGCACCATGTATATGTTTCCTATTCTATGACCAACAAGCATAATCAAAGTAGATGCAATGTCAATCAATTTTGCAAACACTTAATTTAAAAATAAGACATTGTATCTTTTGTCAAATTCATCTAATCAAATTATGCTTTAATCCATTCACATACAAAACATTATACAATGTTGATAATCGAGATTAAGAGAACATGCATAAAGTTTTTGAAAATGTTATGCATTAAAACTTTATAATATTTTAAAAAAATATATGCATAATCATTAAGAAAAATTTAAGGTCAAAATTTTGCAAAACCAAATTTCTTGAAAAATCGATATCAATTGTTAAAGAGATATCAATTACATTTTAAAAACAATTTTGACCAAAAATTAATATGATGAACTAGAGTTTATAAAACATTACCAAAAATTATTATGTTCATCATACAATATTTTTCAACATACATGAGACAAAACATAATCATTTAGAATTATTTAACATTTAAAACCTCATGCATGCATAGAATAAATGAGCAACCAAATAAAAAAACATTAAGTTTAGAGGTTACCCATTCCTTTTTCATGTGTGGCTAGAGCATCTTGAATATCATCAACTTTATCACCATTGCTCCCACACACCTACAAGAGACATTTAAGTAGATTTTGGTATCCAAATTGCTTTGGATCCTTGAACATTAGTTTCAATGCCTCTTGTTCCTTTTGGAACCCATACTTGTCTAATTTTAAATCGTTTTCCTTTCTTTAAAGGACAAGTATGTTCCTTATGACCATGATAATGACAATGTGAACATATTGTCATTATTGAACTAGATGAATTATTTAAAATGATCTCTTTTTCTTTTGTTAAACATTCAAGCTTATCTTTTAAATTGAAAATTTCTTTTTCAATACTTTCAAATTTCATTTTTGAGAGTTCTAAATCCTTCTTCAAGATTTCATTTTGATTTTCAAAATCCATTTTCATTTCTAGAATAAGTTTGTTTAATTTGAAAATTTCTTTTTCAAAGTTTTCAGATTTTATTTTTGAAAGCTCTAACTCATTTCTCAACATTTCATTTTGATTTTCCAAGTCTGTTTTAGCTTTCAAAAGAAGATCATTTTTAACAATAAATTTAGAAATCAATTTATTGTATTTGGAGTTCATGGTCTCAAACTCCGAAAATAATTTATCATAAGCATCTTTTAACTCATTAAAAGATTTTGAATTTGATATATTTGAGTTAGAAGATACCTTTGGCTCTGTGAGAGCTAATAGAGACATCACTTTTATTGGTTCTTCTTCTTCCTTGTCTCTATAGATCTCCTCAAGCTTATCCCACATTTCCTTGGCACTTGAACAAGAAGAAACTCCTTTATATACATTAGGATCAATTGCACAACACAACATGTGCATAACCTTTGAGTTTTGTTGAGCTTCCTTTCGTTCTTGAGTACTCCACTTCTTTACCTTCTTAGTAGGAGATGAATATCCTTTCTTGATTATCATCCAAGCTTCCATATCGAATGCTTTGATGAATATCATCATACACCTCTTCCAATAACGATAATTTGTTCCATTGAAGTATGGAGGCACGTCAATTGGTCTGGATTCTTCCATGGAGAATGAACCGGAAGTGGACGCCATCTTTATCGATTTAACTCTTCCCGGATCGACTCAAGAGGCGATTAAACCTTCAAATGAGTTAGGCTCTGATACCAATTGTTGAGTTAATCGATCGACGGAATTAGCCAAGAGGGGGTGAATTGGCAATTAAAAATTCGGTGGAAGCTTTTGCAGAAAATTGAAAAGATTTGCACAGCGATTTAGAGTGGTTCGACTTTCTCAATCAAAGTCTACGTCCACTACCTTAGCTATCCACACTAAGGATTTTCCAACAAATTCACTAATTTGTTCTTTCTTTTGAGACCAAAGAGATAACCTTACAACACCCTCAAGAATATACCCCAATTCTTGAGAACACTCTTTTCCCAAAGAGAAGATTACAAATTTGCAAACTTACAAGGAAAACCTCACAAGGTAAGATGTTTGCACAATTCTAGAACAAGAAAAGAACACTCAAAGATAATTACAAATGAGCACAAATAGTGTTCTTGAAAGCAAAATGAATATTGAAAGGAAAATTGGCTTGATTTGCACAAACTTGATGTTTGATGCTTTCTCTCTTGTTTCTCTATGATTTCTCATTGATCAAGGGCTTCAGAACTTGTTTAAATACACCTTGAATCACTTCTGAACGTTGGGGATGATTAGTGAAGATCATATAGCCGTTTTAGTGTGAAAACAATTAATAAAACAGTTTGGAGCGTGGGGGAATCGGTTCCCCTCATAGGGAATCGGTTCCCTAAGTGTAAAATTCAAATATTTCGACCGTTGAACAGGGGGAATCGGTTCCCTCCGAGCATTCTGAAAATCTCGGAGCCAAACTATTAAGGGGGAATCGGTTCCCTTTGAGCAATCTAGAATTTTTGGCTTTGAAATGGTTCGAAATACTTTGAAAGATTATTTTGAAATTGTTTTAAGATTAAAACTTAATTTTACACTTAAATAAGGATTAAAAATGATTTTTGAAATATTTTGAGTAATGTTTTGATATTCGAATAATTATATCGAATATACTTAGAAAATCATTTTGGAAAATCTTAAAATTCATTTAACTTAATTTGTTATATCGAAATATCAAAATATTTTCAACAACCACAAATAAGGTATTGTGTCTCGTACAAGTCAAGTATCTCAAACTTCTCACAAGACTTTTTGAAAAGAGCTGGATCTTTTTTATTCCATCATTGAAATTTGACAACTTTACTCCACACTCCATCGGAGTATCAACATAATTATTGTAATAACCTATTTTGATCTGTCCCATTTTCATTATAATATTATACTAAGTAAACACCAAATAAATCCAAGTCCATTATCAAAACCAAGCCCAAAGTTAAATGTCCAAATATCCATTAAATCCATTTACAACTTAAAACCTGAAGCTCAAACCTAGTTACATTTAACCCTAAACCTGGCTAGCCCAACAAGCCCAAATATTTGACAATGAAAGAGCTGCTGTCGCCGTCATATGTAGCCCTTTAGATTCCAACAGCCATATTGGCCCTCGGGTGTAAGTCACGCTCCGGTTGTCTCCTATCTACGTTAGCAACCCTCATGCAACAGGTGGTCCCAAGCCCTCAAGAGCCTCCACGCTTGCAAACTCACGCCCCTTTCTCTCCATATCAACATTAGTAACAGTGGTTCTCGATTGATTCAAGCCCCGTTAGCAGTCATCATGCACAAAAATACAAAGCAAAAAATAAGTTGTAATGACTCAAATAAAAGCCCCCTATTAGTTTGATGCATTTCCTTTTGCTTTTAAAGTTCGAAATGAAAAATAAATAGCATTGAAATTATGATGATAGGAAAATTATCTTTTGAAAAATTAAAAAATGAAAAAAAGAATGAAAATTGTATGGATTTAATTTAATAGAACTTTTATTTTTATAAAAGAAAAAAAATTAAAAGAGAGAAACGGGGGAATAAATCAGAGATTTATAAAAAATAAATTAGCAAATTAAAAATTAGTGTTCCATTGTCAGGATGGTCGAGTGGTTTAAGACGCCAGACTCAAGTTTTGGTCTTCGAAAGAGGGTGTGGGTTCAAATCCCACTTCTCACAATTAAGTAATATTTTATGTTTTATTTTAAAGGGTAAACTAAAAGTTTGAGTAATTTTTTTTATTTTAAATATGTAATTTTTTCCTCAAATTTTAAAAAATAATAAATTGGTAAGTAACAATATTGATTTATAATAAATAAATTACTTGATATTAACGGTAATTACCAAGTAACATAAAGTTGATGTGACACATTTAGAGGGTTGATTTGATGCCGTTCAACCATACTAGTATCATTAGTGATTTGACTAAACTGACACCTCAAAATTTTTCATTTCTAACACCCTTTGACAAATAGTTCCCGAAATAGCACATTTTTCGCTGAGGTGGCACAAAAGAGCATCCCCGGGGACGTGTTTTACCTGGTTTTTGCTGACTGGGATGCCACGCGTGTAAGGCGCATCCCCGGGGATGCGTTTTATATGGGATCTGCTGAATCGGATGCCACGTGGATAAGGCGCATCCCTGGGACGCGCTTTCACCGCTATGCCTTAGAAATAATAGGTACTGACATGAATAGTTCTACGGGGGATATGAGTGACATAATAGGGCAATGATAACATATTCTCTGACAAAATAAAGGAAGGCGCGCCCCCGGGAACGCGCTTTCACCACTTTGGGTACTGACATTAATAGTTCCCGAGGGACATGAGTGGCATAACAGGGTAATGATAACATAGCCCCCGAGGGACATGAGTGACATAATAGGGTAATGATAACATATTCTCTGACAAAATAATGGAAGACGCGCCCCCAGGAACGCGCTTTCACCACTTTGGGTACTGACATGAATAGTGTCCCCGAGGGACATGAGTGACATAATAGGGCAATGATAACATATCCCTCGAGGGACATGAGTGACATAATAGGGTAATGATAACATATTCTCTGACAAAATAATGGAAGGCGCCCCCCCGGGAACGCACTTTCACCACTTTGGGTACTGACATGAATAGTGCCCCGAGGGACATGCGTGGCATAATAGGGTAATGATAACATAGCCCCCGAGGGACATGAGTGACATAATAGGGCAATGATAACATATTTTCTGACAAAATAATGCAAGACGCGCCCCCGGGAACGCGCTTTCACCACTTTGGGTACTGACATGAATAATGCCCCGAGGGACCTGAGTGACATAATAGGGTAATGATAACATAGCACCCGAGGGACATGAGTGACATAATAGGGCAATGATAACATATTCTCTGACAAAATAATGGAAGGCGCCCCCCGGGAGCGCGCTTTTACCACTTTGGGTACTGACATGAATAGTGCCCTCGAGGGACATGAGTGACATAATAGGGTAATGATAACATGGCCCCCGAGGGACATGAGTGATAATATGACAATGATAACATATTCTCTGACAAAATAATGGAAGGCGCCCCCGGGAACGCGCCTTCACGTGAATAGTACCTCGTTATAGACATTATTATATGCAACGTATTATGGACTTTCAAAACAAACTTCAGTTCACAAGCTTTCAAATTCTCAAACTCTAAATTTCTTAAAAAATCTCAATCCTCTATTCTCTGAAAATGAGTTGTCTTTCTGCTGTTGTTTTGTATGATGAGAAATTAAGGAAACTGAAAAGGGGGTTGTTTTTGAGTCAGATCATTATATCCCCTTAACCTTGAAGAGAAACATCACTCTTGAAGAGTTAATCACAAAAATTTCGTTAAAGATTCGTGTAGCTGGCCAGAGAAGACTATCTTCACTTCAGTATAGATTTTCTACTGAACTTTTTCCATTCACGTATACATCATTTCATCTTTCCAACGATGATAATGTTTCTATGATGGTTAATGCTCATATGGGGAGTTCACAATCTCTTATTGAAATGTATGCCACTTTTATTGAAGTTCATGCTTCTCGTGGTCTCTCATATTCCTCTCACTTTGGCATTGCATATCAAGCTGATCAAGTTTATAGCCTGACACAATTGATCTGTAATGATTTCACATCATTAATGGCGAATCCAACGCCAGATGCTATGCCATCAAGTTCAATAGGAAGATATTCACCATCAACTGCTTATGATCTCAACCCACGTGGCTTCACTAATAATCCATATGGCAACATCTCTCTACTTCAAGGGGTAGACATTCATCTGCTAATGTTTTCGACTTACATATGAAAATGCCATCAAGACGACAGTCTATTCACATCTTACATGATACAATGACCTCAAGTTCAAGGGGAGGACACGCAAGCGGGAACTTATTTGACCTCAACATTGGATTATCGGAGGAACTCTCATCTCCACCAGAAGAACCTCTTAGGGAGCCAGGTGCAGATGGTGCTAAACGGGATTATTCGTTGAACCTGACTCACCACAGTTTAACGTATATTATGATGAGAGGATGACGTTCCGATAAATACAACACTAGCCGAACTTCTTGCACATATGTATGGTGCTGATTATGATGCAATGTACGAGCTTGAATTTCCTGATCTTCTTGATGTTGGCAACTATGGACTTCAGTCATTAGTCAACGACGGTAATTTACATATTGGAATGGAGTTCGCATTGAAGGAGGAAGCAATGATGGCAATAAAAGTTATAATATTCGTAACTCAGTTCAGTCCCGAGTTGATCAATCTACCACGGAGAAATATGTCTGCTACTGTGTCCAACGTGACAACGGATATCAATGTATGGCCCGTATATCAAAGAGGAAGAGGAAGAACAACTTATGGGAACTAACCAGATACAACGGTCGTCATACGTGTTGTGCAAGAGGTATAAACCAGGATCATCCCAACTTGGACTCCAACATTATTTGCCAAGCAATCATGCCCATTGTGAAGCAAAGCTCTCATATAGCTGTTGCAGTGTTGATTTCTGCTATACAGTCACAATATAGGTACACCATCTCCTATAAAAAAGCTTGGTTGACAAAACAGAATGACATTTGCAAACTCCATGGCGAATGTGATTCCTCTTACAACGAGCTGCCCAGTTGGTTTCATGTTATGCAAAGACTCAATCCCAGGACAATTGTTAAGTTCAAAACTCAACATCATTACGTGAATGATCGAATGGTTCGCGATCGCTGCCAATTCTACTGTGTCTTTTGGACTTACCCTCAGTGTATTAATACAGTCAAGTACTGTAAACCAGTTGTCCAAATTGATGGTACTTTCTTGTATGGAAAATACAAGCAAGTTTTATTATTGGTTGTGGTCCAAGATGGAAACCGCAATATTCTTCCTATTGCGTTTGCCCTCGTTCAAGGAGAAGACACTGAGTCCTGGGCTTTTTTCCTTAAAAATTTACGTTTACATGTTGTCACCAGGGAACCAGTAAGCATTATTTCAGACCGAAGAGCCAAGATAAAAGCAGCAATGGAGTCTTTGGGTACAATGTATAGGCCTCCACATGTTCAACATCGTTATTGTGTCCTTCATATTGCTGCAAACTATTACGGAAAATACAAGAACGATGAATGTCAGTTAGTCGTGTGGATGTGTATGTTACTTTTTCCCAATTTTTCTATCATTTTCGTATTACTTATTTATACTTCATATTAACTATTACATATTCCTAATGGCTTAGGTTACAAACTCTTACCTCAAAGGTTTGAGTCTATGCTACAAGAGCTATTTGGCAAAAATAAGAAGGGGTGCGAGTACATTATGACATCAACAAAGAAATGTGGACAAATGCGTATGACGGGAGGTATCGTTATGGTCATATGACAACCAACTTGGCTGAAGCAATAAATTCAACCTTAAAGGGGGCGCGTCATTTACCAGTCACGACGTTGGTCAAAACGACTTATTTTGGTTTGGGTCAACTCTTTGCAAAGCTCGGTGGACAAGCTCTTACTTGGTTGCAAAACGACTATATTTACCACCCAAGACTAATAGCTGATTTACAGAAAAAAGTGGCTGCATCAAATGGGATGTTGGTTACAAATTTTTCTCGCACCCGTGAATTGTTTCGTGTTACCGAAATGCCACGCCCGCTGCAAGGGATTGAACCTAACTCTTTCAGAGTTAATATGCAAAAGAGGTGGTGCGATTGTGGTTTCTTTCAAACACTCAAATATTCATGCTATCATGCCATTGCAGCTTGCTCACATTCGCATTTAGACTACAAAAATTATATTGATCACGTACACTAACTTTCACAAGTATTTAAGGTATATGAATTTGAGTTTCCGCCCATAGGAAACGAAAGAGACCCAAATGAGATTCAAACTTGCTTACAATTGTATCAGATCCATTGCTATTGAGGGACTCAGGTCGTCCAAAATCTACTAGAATACATTGTGATATGGATATTCGGGAGAAGTCAACAGAACAAAAACGATGTGGGCATTGTAGAAACATCGGGCACAATAGAAAAAAATGTACAGCTCTATTATCATCACATAACCATTAACCCTTATGTAATTAATATTCTATTTAAATGAATGTTTTTGTTTCTAATATTTAAATATAATTGCATTTTGTATAATTTCTCAATGTATGTACACCTAAATAATTTAAAAAAATTATTTAAAAATTATTTTATTACATTTATTTAATATAATAATTAATATTATTTATTATAAAAAATTAATTATTAATTTTTAAATATTATAATAATTCAACCTTCTACGTAAAGAAAAAATATTAAATTAAACAAATTAAAAGTTATAAAAAATTTATGTATACGATGACACATTTCATGTTCTGATTGTAGGATTAAATTTATTAAATTAAATTAAAAGTAAGACTAAATTGATAAAATATGTAAGTATTGAAGATTAAATGTGTAATTATACTAATTTTATTAACTTATGCATCAATATTTTCATTAAATATTGATAATATATGACTAGATTGATAACATTTAAATAATTAAGTGATAAAATTAATAGATCGATAATCAAAATAAAAAAATAATAGATATATAACCATACGTGTAATATTATAATTTCATACATTTTTCCTATAATTACAATAAGATCAAAGCTGGTTTTGATCTATTGTTCCATCTGATTAATGTCACGTGGAATGGGTAAATGCCAAAGTCCCTGAAATATATAACACTAAAACCTAAATTCACTCCACCTTTAACACACATTTAAAAAATACATTCGATAATTCTTAAATTATAACCGAAACACTTTACATAATTTATTAATAATTTATAAAAACAATAAAAATAATTTTTTTATTATTAAAAAAATATCAGCGTGGCATCCGCCTTAATAGATCCCATATAAAATGCATCCCCAGGATGCGCCTTACACGCGGGCATCCCAGTAAGCAAAAACCAGATAAAACACGTCCCGAAGATGCGCCTTTGTGCCACCTCAATCGAAAGGATACTACTTTATGAAATATTAGTCAGGGTGTTAGAAAGGAAAATTTTGACTAAAGATGTCACTTTAGTCAAATCGTCCTTGAACAACCACTTTCACTCTCTCCATAATTTTTTTTTATGGATCAAAGTGAGAGTTGCAGGGTATCTCTACCGGGGCTGGGAACCTTCCGATAAGTCTGATGTACAAAAAAATGCATAAAAAGCAACACAAATAGTGGGGAAACTCAGGAACGAATAGCTGATCTTTTTGGTGTTTCCTTTGAAATTTGCAGGATATTTTCTTCGACATTGGTAGGAATATTAAAAATGAATTTCCTTCTTAAGGATGGATCCCCAAAAGTTACATCACATTTAAAAATGCGTAACGCAGTAAATATTTTCAAACTAACTTTATATGCTCTCTCAAACACATAAATGTCACTTGTCATAAAGCAACAGAATGGGCTTCCATATGAAAATCTCACCTTGAGTGTGTGGTCAGCTATCATCTTCCTTCATTTAATCATATACATAGCATCTATGTTACTTGACTCTTCTTTTTAGAAACATACTTCAAATCTAATCTTGGCTGACATTATTAGAAATAATATGCATGTGTTTTTCAGAAGAACAAAATATTGAAGCCCATAACTGTTCTTCATGGATGCTAGTCATTAATGCCACTTTTGGCACCTATAAGATTACATTCTTTCTCTTAAAGGGGTTGATGTTTGGAGTTTTGTCTCGAAAGCTTGGGTTACCTGGAGTTTAAGGAAGATTCTTTCACTTAGGGAGATTGCGAGGCCCTTGTTTGAAACTACTGGTTCGGCCCCTGTTCGAACAAGGTGGATTTGGCAGGAGCTGAGGGTGAAAGGGAATACGGTTCCATGGCAGAAGCTGGTATGGTTTCCTCTTCACATTCCTAGACATGCTGTTATTTCTTGGTTGGTGTTGCTGGATCGACTGGCTACTAAAGACAGGTTGCGACGCATGGGTATAATGTTGGAGGGTGTCTGCGTTTTATGTGGAGTAACATTGGAGTCTAGAAATCACATGTTATTTGAATGTAATTTTTCGGTAAGTGTTTGGAAGACCATTTTGGCTTTGTGGGGAGTGCGGGCGTGGGAGCCTCGGTTGGGAAAATGAGTTGCAGTGGGCACTTTCAAAAGGGAAGGGTAATTCCATTTCTTCTTTTATGTTTAAGATTACTTAGAATGCTTTTATATATATATTTTATTTGGGAAGAGAGAAATAGAAGAAACTTTAGAAAGTTGTATAGAAATGATGAGGAATTATTTGGTTATATTGAGGAAATTGTGCAGGTGAAACTAACACGAAGACTACATCAGGGACTGTATTGGGCTGTATAGTATGGGATTATAGGTTTTGGTTTGGTTGGTTTGTTGATTGTTGCAGCTTGCTGCTTTGTTTTCTTTGGATTTAATACATACATTTTATAAAAAAAATGACATTCTCAGCAGCAATAGTACCATAGACATGGTATGAAGTATCTGAAAAGTATTGAAATACCCCTTCATTTTTATCATTTCTTATGGCTTAAAGTGTGGCGATTGGCCTTTGAAGGCAGGGTTTCAAATCGCGGCTGCGGTCACGTTTTCGGCCATTTCGTTTTTACCAGGACTGCGGCCATAGCAGGCGCTATTACGAACGTAGCGGACATTATTGGATGCTATCGTGATAGCGGACCGCTATTTGAAACCCTGTTTGAAGGTGATTACCATAGTTATTATAGTTATGATGCATTTTTCAGCAAAGAGAAAGCTGGTGGTTGATCTGAAATCTTTTTAGAGGTTGC
Organism: Hibiscus syriacus; assembly: GCF_006381635.1. NCBI lineage: Eukaryota > Viridiplantae > Streptophyta > Magnoliopsida > Malvales > Malvaceae > Hibiscus > Hibiscus syriacus. Next base: position 60,661 of record NW_024062828.1, on the reverse strand, counting down.
TGTATGAAAATGTTCTTTTGAGATCAAGATCATGGGAGTTTAAAATTACCGAACTGCATCTCAGAATTGCCTGTGCACTTCTAACAAAGATGATTTGGGTCTGTTTCTGCAGCAGCATAAATCATATATGCTAATAATCTCCATTAACTAAATACATTTGCATGCCATGAATAGTTGTCTTGTTCTTCCAAGTTGCATTTATGTATCCGACTAAAGTATTTGGTATTTGTTGCAACTCAACTTTTATCATCATGCTATGGTTGCAATCGAGTAGGTTGAATTATGTTTGGATTGTGTCAAAAAATAAGATAAATTGGAAGTATTCGGTAGGTTTTGGATGGTAGTGTATATGCCATTCTATGCAGCATGGATTTTCTGTGATTAAACTTTAGATGTCAACCATTACCCTTTATTTGAAGATTCTTACTCGTGTTGAAATCCTTACTCGCGTTTTCAGCCAATTTCTGTGATTGGGGTAATGGCCGTTAATGGTCGAGTGACCGATCTATTATAAATCGATAACGTTAGTGATCAATTTGTTACTATTGAAATTTCAGTAGAAAAAACAAAAATGACTTAGTGACGATTTATGTAGTTTACCCTTTATTTAATTTTCACTTCAATTACTTCCTTTTTATTAGGTAGGTTTGTTAATTTTCCTTCTGATCAAATGACTAGAAAAATAAAACTGTAACAACATGGTTGGATTTATTTCAATGATTTCTTGTATTCAAGTCTCTAATAACCAACACGAATAAAGTGATTTTAGTGGTTAAAAACAAGAGCGGAATTAAGAATTTATTATAACGGGTTAAAATATATTTTATTTTTCATAAATGTAATTTTTTTTAAATTGAGTGGAACTGGTAAAATTTTTATTTATTTTTGAAAAATATAATTTTTTTAATATTAATTAATAATTAAAAAAATTGACGGGGGCTAAGGCTTCCCTTGCCCCCGATGTTCTGCCAATGATTAAGATTTTTTATTATCTCTTGAGGTCTAGTCTGTACGTCGCTTATGCTAAGAATATGAACTTTTATTATTAAATAATTAAGAGCTTTAAACATATCCGGCCTTATATTCATCACAACATTATAAAAAAAAAGTCTCTAACAATCAATATTTCTTCAAAGAATCTATTTTTCAAGCTTTTTTTTTACCTTAAGATTATAAATGGAATCGATTTGTTTATTTTCGATCCAATGAAAATTTTGTATTTGGATATATACTAATAGTCAAATATTATATATAACAAAATTAAGAGTATATCATGAATGAAAAATTAATTTGGGAAATATTTTGAATGTTGTAATAACACCTAAAGTCGTTGGTAATTGTAACTGAATATGTCAAATTCGTACGTGGATTACTTTGATTTTTTTTATTAATCTAGGGTAATTATAAAGTAGTATATGTTCTAAAGATTATCAATCATTTGACAATAAAAGCTCAAACACCCTTGTAGTCTTTGATGTTTGAACTTGAGACTTTTAGAGATAACAACCATCCTTTTAACCATTTAGATAACTTGGAAGAAACTGAACATAAATGGAACAAAATAAAAAAAATTAAAAGTTGACCCATTTAAGTGAAACATTGAGTATAAGGCCTCTAATCATATTTTTGTTTGAAAAAAAAATAAAATTATAGGTACCAAAATGAAAAAAAAACTTAGAAAGCTTGAAAAATAATGTATGCTGATTTTTAACTTGCAATGACATTTCCGGAGTTGATGACATAAAGTTCAAGTTGAAAGAAAATTATAATTACATGGATTAAAAACGATTATTTTTAGAAATATTGCATTAAATTAAAAATATATTTTTGTTAAAAAAAGCAAGTTTTTTAAGTCTAACAGATTGAAAAGAATGTAAGCCAAAGATTAGAATTAATAAAAACAAAAAATTGAAAAAAATTAAAAGTTTTTCGTGACGAAAATGATGGCCATTCGAATCATCGAAAAGTTATGTAAATTAAAAAAATCACTTGATTAGATACTAGAACATAGATTGCAAAGTTTTATTATATGATTATAATTCACATAACAATATAATTAAATTCCTTCCTTATACTCATCATTTCACCTATAGGGTCAATTTTTAAAATTCTTTAATTTATTCCATCTACTTTTAGTTTTCTTTTAATTTGGTCTTGAAAATTAGAAAAAAATATTGGAGCAAAGTTGTTGGCGTATTTGGAGATTATTAAAACATTCATAATATTTCCCTGAATAACTCCTTACGATTTATATTTCCCTAATTAACATTTTCATCACCACGTGCCCCTATATTTACCAAACCTTGATTGGGAAAAGGGAATAAAATTATGACCTTATAAAGACGTATATACATGAGGGTAAGCTTTGGTACAACATAAACTCTTCCATATAAAATTATGACCCATTGGTTTATCGTGGAAAACAAGCATCTTAATTCCAGATTTGTGGCTTTGGAGGGTAAGCTTACAATGGGAAACTTGAGCATTGTTTCCGCACCAAATGGGTACAGAGTGTTTTACTTTTCTCGGTGAATATTTGGAAACGGTGGGGGTGCCCTGCGAAAATAGGGGGATTTTAACACTATAATAGTTGCAGAGGAGAGAGTTAGAGCTGTTTCGAATGAAAACTCATTGGAGAATTTTAAAGAATTCATTCAGAGCAGGGATTTAGTAGATTTACCACTTTCTGATAACAAATTCACATGGTTCAAGGGAAGGGGGTCGCCTTCAGCAGGCAAACTTAACAGGTTTCTCATTTCTCCTGAGATCTTTCTTAAATTTCCAAGGCTATTGCAAGTCACTCTCCCGAGAAGTTTATCCGACCATAACTCAGTGATACTTAAGGTTGTGAATGAAAAACGGAGCTCTCGTACGTACCTTCAAATGGTTTTCGCATTGGGTGGACGATAAAGTTTTCTCGGATTTGGTCAAAAGTGTGACTGTCAGTTGTAGGAATAAAAGTTTTGGCAATTTCCTGTGTGAGATGAAAAGTGCCTCCGAGTTATGGGTAAAGGAAGCAAGGTTGAAGGAGACCGTTTCTGTGTCTCAAATCGAGTACAAAAATAGGGGAGCTTGAACGCTCACTGTTGGCGGATGGGGGAAATCCGGATACTATAGCTGAGATCAAAGTTCTGAAAGCGAATTTATGGGCGAGGTGTAGAAGAGATGAACGTGAATGGTTGCAAAAGTTGCGTCTAAAGTGGTTTAAGGAATGCGATATGAATTCTAAATTCTTTCATCTTACAGCAGCTATTATAGGGAGGAAAAATCACATTTCAGTTATCCGAGTTGGGGATGTCGAGATATCTAATTCGAAGCTGATTTCAGAAGCTTTTATGAATCACTTTCGGTCTAGTTTTAATGAAAGCTACTCAATTCCTGTTAAGGAGTTTGGCGTGCAGTTTAGAAGAGTGGGGTTGGCTTCTAGACGAGCTCTAGAAACTCCTTTTGTGGAGGCAGAAATTTAGCTAGCTTTAAATTCGGTTGATGGGTCAAGAGCTCCACGACCTGACGGGTTTAACTTTAATTTTTACACAAAAAAATACTAACAGATTGTTAAAAGTGAAATTGTGGATTTTTTCAACGACTTTTATAGAGGAAAACAATAAGTTGTTCATCACTTTAATTCCTAAGAAGATCAATCCGGAAAGGATCAGGATCAAAGACTTTAGACCAATCTCGCTTGGGAGCAGCCTATACAAGTTGGTGGCGCGGGTGCTTTCTAAAAGATTAATGGGTTGTATCAATGAAGTGGTGGGGGATCATCAGTTCGCGTTCACTGTTGGAAACAGATAGCAGATTTTGTTGAAAATTGGTGGCACCGAATTCCACCGAAAGTTGCACCGATTTTGTGGAAAAACAAGTTGCACCGATTTTGTTGATTTTGACAATGGTAAAATTGCACATTTAATCAATGTACTTTAGGGTATTTACAAGATTAGTCTTTAAAATTCAACTATAAATACCATAACCCATTTAGCTCCAAAACCATCCCAAATCATTCTAGCTTTCTCCCAATATTAGAGAGTTTTCTTGAGAGTTATTTTCTCATTTTTATCAAGAGAGAATTGTCATTGTTTTTTCCTTTTTATCAAGAGAGAATTGTCATTGTTTTCTCCTTGTTAGATCGAGAGAAGTTATAATTACAATTTTCTCATAGTGAAATTCTTCTACTGTTGCCCGTGGTTTTTACCCTATATTATTTAGGGGTTTTCTACGTAAAATTTATGTCTTCTTTATCTTCAATTTTATTTTCTCAAATTATCAGTTGCGATTTTGCTCTATCAGATAGCCGTATTCCGCAACAATTGATATCAAGAGCCAGATTAGAGTGTGTAATATATACTTATTGTCTTTGTGGTTGCCACCAAAAGGTGGATACTCCAACATAAGAAGGTAAGAATGTATTACACATTCTTTGAAGGTTCCAAAGAACTATTCACGATAGTGAAATAATGAAAGCTATCTGTAATAGAAGCTATGTAAATGAAATTTGATATTGAAAAGTTCAATAGGAGAAATTTTTCATTGTGGAAATTGAATATGAAGGCCATCCTGAGGAAAGACGGTTGTCTAGCAGCTATTAGTGAAAGGCCGATAGATTTACAGATGACAAAAACTGGATCGAAATGGACGAGAATGTTATGACAAACGTTCATCTAGCATTAGCAGATGGAGTATTGTCAAGCATCGAGGAGAATAAGACAACTAAGGAGATATGAGATCATCTCACCAAACTGTACGAGGCCACATCGTTGCACAATAAAATTTTCCTTAAGAGGAAATTATACACTCTCCGGATGTCAGAATCTACTTCAGTGATGGAGCACTTAAACACGCTGAACACTTTATTTTCTCAGCTTACATCCTTAAGATGTACAATAGGAGAACAAGAACGTGATGAACTTCTACTTCAAAGTCTTCCTGATTCATATGATCAACTCATCATCAACTTGACAAACAGTAATGTCACCAGTCTAGTCTTCGATGACGTTGCAGCTGCTGTTCTACAAGAAGAAAATCGGCGCAAGAACAAGGAAGACAGACAAGTAAATCTGCAACAAGCAGAAGCATTGACAACGATGAGAGGGAGATCAACAGAACGTGGCCAAAGTAGCAATCACAAACATGGTAGATCAAAGTCGAGAAGCAAGAAGAATTTGAAGTGCTACAACTGTGGAAAGAAGGGTAACTTGAAGAAGGATTGTTGGAGTCTAAATAAAAACTCCAATCCATAAGGCAATACTGCAAACACTTCAGATGATGGAGATGCTCTATGTTGTGAAGCGTCAACCACCGTGGAAGGTAGAAAGAGATTTGCCGATATATGGCTCATTGATTCAGGAGCAACATATCACATGACCTCAAGAAGAGAATGTTTCCATCATTATGAACCTGTCTCAGGAGGATCTGTGTATAGTTGCAATGATCATGCCTTAGAGATTGTTGGCGTGAGAACCATTAAATTAAAGATGTATGATGGAACAATTAAAGTTGTTCGAGATGTGCGACACGTGAAATGTCTGAAGAAAAATTTATTATCCTACTGATTATTGGATAATAATGCAAGCAAGATTGAAACACAAAAAGGAATCATGAAGGTGTTCCGTGGAGTGCTTTTGGTGATGAAAGGCAAAAAGATAGCAACAAACTTGTACATGCTGAAGGGAGAGACTTTGCTAGAAGCAGAAGCCTCTTTTGCCTCAAGTAGTCCAGATTATGCAATGCTATGGCATCAGAAACTTGGACACATGTCAGAATAAGGAATGAAAGTCCTTATGGAGCAAAAGCTACTTCCAAGCTTAACAAATGTATCACTTACTTTGTGTGAGCATTGCATAACAAGTAAGCAGCACCTGTTGAAATTCAACACGTCAAATTCTAGAGGCAAAAGTGTTCTAGAATGTTCATTCTGACGTATGGCAAGCACCAGTTACATCCCTAGGTGAAGCAAAATACTTTGTCTCATTTATTGATGACTACTCCAGGAGATGTTGGGTGTACCCTATTAAGAAGAAGTCAGATGTGTTTTCAACTTTCAAAACTTCAAAGCACGGGTGAAACTTGATTCTGGAAATAAGATCAAGTGTTTTAGAACAGATAATGGAGGAGAATACACAAGTGAAAAATTTGATGACTTTTGCAGAAAAGAAGTCATCAAAAGATAGTTCACAGTGGCCAACACTCCTCAACAAAATGGAGTGATAGAGCGGATTAACAAAACCTTTTTAGAAAGAACAAGAACAATGTTGAGGGTTGCAGGCCTAGAAAAATCATTTTGGGCAGAAGCAGTCAATACCGCCTGTTATTTGGTGAATCGAGCTCCATCAACTGCAATAGAGTTGAAGACACCAATGGAGATGTGGACTGGTAAACTAGGTGATTATTCAAACTTCCATGTATTTGGAAGTATTGTGTACGTAATGTACAACTCCCAATAAATTTCAAAGTTGGATCCAAAATCCAGGAAATGCAAATTTTTGGGGTATGCTGATGGTGTAAAGGGGTATCGCTTGTGGGATCCCACTGCCCACAAAGTGATCATTAGCAGGGATGTTATATTTTTAGAAGATAAAATACAAAGAAAAGAAGATGATGATAGCGCTGAAAAGTCAGAGACTACACAAATACATGTGGAAAAGAAGTTTGAACAAGGAGATTCTTCTGAAGAAGAACTAACACATGATGAACAATAACTAGAGAGTTTTGAAGCTCCAATAACTCGTCAATCATATCGTGTAAAAAGACGTCCCAATTGGCACTCATATTATGTTATAGAAGGAAATATTGCATACTGCCTTTTAACAAATGACGGCGAGTCATCAACATTCAAAGAGGCAATAAATAGCTCAGATGTTTCACTATGGATGATGGCGATGCAAGAAGAAATTCAAGCCCTTCATAAAAATAATACATGGGACCTTGTACAACTACCACAAGGAAGGAAGCCAATTGGTAACAAATGTGTCTTCAAAATCAAGTGAAATGGTGACGATCAAGTTGAGAGGTTTCGTGCAAGACTAGTGGTCAAAGGATATGCTCAAAAAGAAGGTATTGATTTCAATGAAATTTTTTCTCCTGTGGTTTGACTAACAACAGTTCGAGTAGTCTTGGCATTGTGTGCTACATTGAACTTACATCTAGAGCAGCTATATGTTAAAACATCTTTTCTTCATGAAAATCTTGAAGAAGAGATTTATATGCTCCAGCTTGAAGGTTTTGAAGAAGAAGAAGAAGAAGAAAAGAATAACTTGGTTTGCAGGTTGAACAAATCTCTGTACGGTATAAAGCAGGCGCCAAGGTGTTGGTATAAGAGATTTGATTCCTTCATTATGTGCCTTGGATACAACAGACTTAATGCAGACCCTTGTGCTTATTTCAAGAGGTTTGGTGATAACGATTTTGTTATATTGTTGTTGTATGTGGATGACATGTTGGTTACAGTACCCAACAAATATCATATTGAAGAATTGAAGACACAATTGACTAGGGAATTTGAAACGAAGGACTTGGGATCAGCAAACAAGATTTTGAGGATGCAAATTCACCGAGACAGAAGTAATAGAAAGATTTAGCTTTCACAAAAGAATTACTTGAAGAAGTTCTTGTCACTATTCAACATGCAAGATTGTAAGCAAATTTCTACCCATCTTCCTATTAACTTCAAATTATCCTCCAATATGATTCCTATCAGTGAAGAAGAGAGGATGAAGATGTCTCGAGTGCCATATGCATCGGCAGTGGGAAGTTAAATGTTCGCTATGATATGCACAAGACCAGACATTGCAAAAGCAGTGTAAGTGGTTAGTTGGTACATGGCAAATCCAAGCAAAGAGCATTGAAATACAGTAAAGAGGATCCTGAGATACATCAAAGGGACCTCAAATGTTTCATTATGTTACGGAGGATCAAACTTACTTATCAATGGGTATGTCAATTCTGACTATGAAGATTTTGTTGAGTTAATCGATCGATGGAATTGGCTAAGAGGGGGTGAATTGGCAATTAAAATTTTGGTGGAAGCTTTTGCAGAAAATTGAAAAGATTTGCATAGCGATTTAGAGTGGTTCGACTTTCTCAACCAAAGTCTACGTCCACTACTTTAGCTATCCACAGTAAGGATTTTCCAATAAATTCACTAATTTGTTCTTTCTTTTGAGGCCAAAGAGATAACCTTACAACTCCTTCAAGAATATACCCCAATTCTTGAGAATACTCTTTCTCGAAGAGAAGATTACAAATTTGCAAACTTACAAGGAAATCCTCACAAGGTAGATTGTTTACACAATTCTAGAACAAAGAAAAGAACACTAAAAAATGAATACAATTGAGTACAAGTAGTGTTCTTGAAAGCAAAATGAATATTGAATGAAAAATAGGCTTGAAATGCTCAAACTTGAGGTTTGATGCTTTCTCTTTGATTCTCTCTTGATTCTTGTTTCTTGTGTTTTCTTGTTGTTGATCAATGGCTTCTAAGCTTGTTTAAATACTCCTTCAAATGATTCTGAACGTTGGGGATGATTAGTGGAGTCAATAGAGCCGTTTAAGTGTGAAAACAATTAATTAAATCAGTTGGGAGCGTCAATGCATCGATGCATACCCAAGGTGCATCGGTGCATCAAGTGTAAAATTCAAATATTTTGACCGTTGGACCCTTAGTGCATCGGTGCACTAAGAGTGCATTGATGTATAAAATGCATTCGATATTTGAAAATAGCCTGAGTGCATCGATACATGGTTGGTGCATCGATGCATCAAATGCATTCGATGTTTTCATAAAACTCTAAGTGCATCGATGCATAGTACGTGCATCGATGCATGAAATGCATTCGATGTTCAATTTATTCCATGGTGCATCGATGCATGGATTGGTGCATCGGTGCATCACTTTGAAAAATTGATTTTAGTGATTTTGGTTCAAAATACTTTGTGAAAATTGTTTAAAAAATATATTAAGTATAAAACACAATTTTACACATTTAATAAGGTTTGAAATTGATCTTTGAAGACTTGGAGTAATAATTTGAAATTCGAGTAATTAAATTTAATATACTTAGAAAATCATTTATAAAATCTTAAAATTCATTTATACTTAATTTGTTATATCGAAACATCAAAATGTTTTCAACAGATTTGGATAAAAGCAAATCTACTACAAGATATATGTTCAAAGTTGTTGGTGGAGCTGTAAGCTGGGTTTCAAAATTGTAGTCAGTTGTGGCTACATCCACAACAAATGCAGAATATGTAGCAGCTACACAAGTCAGTAAAGAAACAATTTGGTTGAAGATGCTATTGGAGGAGCTTGAGTACAATCAAGAGTATGTCTCTCTATTTTGTGACAGTTAAAGCGCCTTGCATCTAGCAAGGAATCCAACATTTCATTCAAGGACAAATCACATACGAGTTCAGTACCATTTCAATCGTGAAAAGGTGGAAGAAGGGACGATAGATATGTAGAAGATCCATACTAAAGACAACATAGCAGATTTTATGACGAAGACGATCAATGGTGATAAATTTACTTGGTGTTGATTCTCTTGTGGCTTGTCAGAAACGTAAGCAACATGAAGATACAAGGTAGAAAGAATGGTATGAAGATACAATTGTTCCAATCAAATCTTCAAGTGGGAGATTGTTGAAAATTGGTGGCACCGAATTCCACCGAAAGTTGCACTGATTTTGTGGAAAAACAAGTTGCACCAATTTTGTTATTTTTTGGCAATGGTAAAATTTCACATTTAGTCCCTATACATTAGTTTATTTATAAGATTAGTCCTTAAGCTTCAACTATAAATACCCAAACCCATTTAGCTTTAAAACCATCCCAAATCATTCTAGCATTTTCCCAATACTAGAGAATTTAGGAAGTTTTCTTGAGAGTTGTTTTCTCCTTTTTATTAAGAGAGAATTATCATTATTTTCTTCTTGTTAGATCGAGAGAAGTTGTAATTCCTATTTTCTCATAGTAAAATTCTTCTACCATTGCATGTGGTTTTTACCCTATATTATTTAGGGGTTTTCCACATAAAATTTGTGTCTTTTTTATCTTCATTTTTATTTTCTCAAATTATCAGTTGCGATTTTGCTCTATCTGATAGTCGTATTCCGCAGCAGATTTCTCTTTGATGCTAAGGAACTCATTGATGATTTATGTCGTCGGAAACGTGAAACGATATTCTTCAAGGCAGATTTCAGCAAGACCTATGAAAAATTGGATTGGGGATTCTTAAACCTTTTTATGAAACTGATGGGGTTTAGGAAGAGGTGGTGTATATGGATTTATGTTTGTATTTCGACAATGTCGATCTTACTTCTGATTAATGGATTCCCTTCTAATAGTTTTAACATCAAAAGGGGGCTCAGACAAGAGTGTCCTTTGTCTCCCTTTTTATTTAATCTTGTGGGTGAGGCTTTAAGTGGCCTTTTCATTAAAGCAAAAGAGTTAGGTTTGATCAAGGATGTCTCAGTTGGTGCATCTGATATGCAGATTTCTCATTTAGAATTCACTAATGAGGTGATGAAAAATGTTAAGAGGCTTCTAAGAGTCTTTGAAGTTGCTTCAGGGCTAAGGCTCAATATGTCAAAGTCAAAGTTGATTGGGATTTGTCTCGATGAGAATCGTTTGGTGGAGTGGGCATGTCATTTAAATTGTGATTGAGATAATTTCTCAACCACCTACTTAGATCTTCTACTTGGTCAGAGAAGAAATTCCTCAGAGTTGTGGAATCCTATGGTGGAAAAATTCTGATCAAGATTGGATGGTTGAAAAGGGAAGTGGTTGAAAAGGGAAGTTACTTTCATTTGGTGGGCGCATTACCTTAATTAAATCCGTGTTATCTAACCTGCCAGTGTATTATTTATCATTGTTTAGATGCCCTCTTTAGTGGCTTCCAAGCTGAATAAGTTGATTGTAAATTTTCTTTGGGGTTTGTCTTCTAGTTGAGCTATTTATTGGGTTAAATGGGAGAAGGTTTGCATTCCAAGGGTGCTTGATGGTTTGGGCTTCTTTGATTTATGGCTAAGAAACCATTCTCTCTTAAACAAGTGGTTATGGAGATTTGGTAATGAATTCGAATGCTTATGGAGAAAAGTTGTTGTTGCTAAATATGGATATGATCCTTCGACTCTTTTGTCGAGCTCTATCCAGTTGAAAACATCCTCGTGAGTCTGGAAAAACACAACTCCCCCTTATCCTCTGCAGAAGACATTCTTGTGAGAAATCTCATGTGCGTCGTTGGAGATGGGTGTTCTGTGGACTTTGGGAGCATTTTTGGACTGAAGTTCCTTCTCTTAGATTGGTTTTCCCTTGTATTGTTTCTGTTGCAATAAAGAAAAGTGGTAAGGTGAACGAGTTTGGTCAGAGGAGTAATGGAATTTGGTATTGGCATATAGCGATCAGAAGGGTTCTCTTCGATTGGGAATTGCCTATTTGGGATGAGTTTTTGGAGACAATTAATACAGCTTCGAGTGGGTCTTTGGAGGTTGATCGTCTGATATGGAAGGGTTTTCCCAATGGAGTGTATGAGCCTAAAACTTTCTGTGAAAGAGCTTGAGTGTAATGGGGTGGAAAATGACTATGTTGTAAAGTAAAAAAGGGTGGGTACCGCCTGTTGATTTTTCAACAAAAGGGGAATGGTTTTGCTGGCAGAAGAATTCGGTGCAAATTGTCAAAAAAAATGGTGCAGCATTTGTTGATTTTGATAAAGGGGTTAATTACATTTTAACCATTACATACTTTAGGATATTTACAAGATTAGTCCTTAAGCTTCAACTATAAATACCCTAGCCCATTTAGCTTCAAAATCATCCCAAAAATCATTTCTTTCTCCCAATACTAGAGAGTTTTCTTGTGAGTAGTGAGTGTTTTGTAAACACCTGTAAATTTTCTCTCTTAGTAAAAGATCTGCAGCAGTCCGGAGACGTAAGCAAATTGGCTGAACTCCGTTATCAATTTCGGGTATTATTTTTCCGCTTTTATTTCGCATTCTCACTAATCTGGTTATAGAAATATTACTTGTTACTCGGTTTATTTCCCAACAACTGGTATCAGAGCTTTTGGTTGTGAATTTTGTCAATTTTTTGCGAGGTTACTATTTATTACTGTTTACGTGAATAGTAAATTTCGTGAATAGTGAAATTTTGTTGGCGATACGAATTTGTCGACGGAGGTGTTCTAATATACGGTGGTTCGCAAGAATTGTTAGAAACGATCCAAACGAATCCAGATTCGAGTGGGAGCGATGGCTACAGACGAAGGAAAGGTAAAAATTGAAAAGTTTGATGGTGCGGACTTTGGCTTTTGAAAGATGCATATTGAAGATTTTTTGTACCAGAAAAATATTTATAAATCCCTCTCAGGAAAGCAACCAGAGGGCATTAAGAATGAAGACTGGGCTCTTCTCGATAGACAAGCCCTCGGAGTCATCCGACTGTCGTTGTCCCGAAATGTTGCTTTCAATATAGCAAAGGAAAAGACCACGACGAGTCTTATGGCGGCTCTCTCCAGTATGTATGAGAAGTCATCGGCCTCAAACAAAGTTAACTTGATGAGGCGATTATTCAATTTACGGATGACGGAAGGGGCATTAGTGGCTCAACACCTAAATGAACGCAACATTATCACAACTCAGTTGAGTTCCGTGGAAATTGAGTTTGATGATGAAGTTCGAGCTTTAATTCTCTTATCATCTCTACCAGACAGTTGGAATGCTACTATTATAGTAGTTAGCAGCTCGTCGGGAAATAGTAAATTGAAATTCGACGATGTTCGGGATCTGGTACTGAGCGAAGAAATTCGACGGAGAGAATCGGGTGAAGCATCAACCTCCTCAGCCTTGCACACAGAGTCCAGAGGGAGAACTTCAGAAAGAAATTCAAATCGTGGCAGATCGAAATCCAGATGGGGAAAATCAAGAACAAGAAAGAAAGATTTTACCTGTTATAATTTTGGCAAGAAGGGTCACTTTAAAAGGGATTGTCGAGCATTGAAGAAAGATACCAGCACATAGGAATCTGCAAACATGACAGAGGAGACAAGTGATGACATGATTCTAAGTGTCAACAGTCTGATTGAATCATGGATCTTGGATTCAGGGACATCTTTCCACTCCACCCCATGCCGAGAAATCATGGAGAACTATGTCAGTGGTGATTTTGGGAAGGTTCATCTAGCTGATGATGAAACCTTGAAGATCGTCGGAAAAGGAGACATCCGACTAAAGCTGCCAAACCAGACCACCTGGAAGCTAACAAACCAGACCACCTGGAAGCTGACAGGAGTGAGACATATTCCTGGCCTCAAAAGAAATCTGATTTCTATAGGACAACTTGATGGAGAAGGTTATAGTACAACATTTTCAGGCTATGAATGGAAGATTACCAAAGGAGCACCCGTCATTGCTCGTGGTAAGAAGACTGGTACTCTCTATGTAACCTCAAATTTAGAGAATATCATTACAGCCGCAGATGCTGATCGAAAATCAAACCTATGGCACCAAAGGCTTGGCCATATGAGCGAGAAAGGGATGAAGACGTTTTTGTCAAAATGGAAGCTGCCGGATCTAAAGAATGTAGATGTCGGACTATGCGAGGATTGCATCTTTGGCAAACAAAAGAAAGTCAGCTTTGCAAAGATTGGTAAGACACCCAAGGCTAAAAAGTTAGAGTTGGTTCATACTGATGTATGGGGACCATCTCCAGTTCCATCTCTTGCAGGCTCATTATATTATGTCACATTCATCGATGATTCTACAAGGAAGGTGAAGGTTTATTTTCTGAAGAAGAAATCAGAAGTCTTTGATACCTTCAGAAAATGGAAGGCCATGGTGGAAAATGAGACTGGTCTAAAAGTCAAGTGGTTGAGGTCTGACAATGGAGGAGAGTACATAAATATGTGATTTAGAGATTTTTGCGCAAACAATGGGATCAAGATGGAGACAACAATTCCCATGACACCGCAGCAGAATGGCGTAGCAGAGCGCATGAACAGAACTCTGAATGAACGTGCTAGAAATATGAGGCAGCCATAAGGTTTCATAGAGGTAGGCAAGAAAATCCTGGTATGCAGGTTGAAGAAGAGCTTGTATGGTTTAAAACAAGCTCCTAGACAGTGGTACAAGAAGTTTGACAGCTTCAGTAGCAGTGGTTTTACCAGATGCCAAGCAGATCATTGTTGCTACATCAAGAGGTTCAACAACAACTTCATTATTTTATTGTTGTATGTTGATGACATGCTCGTTGTATGCTCAGACATGCAAGAGATTATAAACTTGAAGCAAAAATTGTCAAAGCAGTTTGCTATGAAGGATATGGGCATTGCAAAGCAGATTCTTGGGATGAGGATCAAGAGAAACACAAAGTCGGGGACTTTGATGTGTTCACAGGCTGAGTACATCAACAAAGTACTCTTCAGGTTCAACATGCAAGATGCTAAACCAGTAAGTACACCTTTAGGTGTTCATTTCAGACTCTCCAAAGAACAGTCACCAAAGACGGAGGAAGAACACGCACACATGGTGAAAGTGTCGTATGCCTAAGTAATTGGAAGTTTGATGTATGCCATGGTTTGTACCAGACCAGATATTGCTCATGCAGTGGGAGCTGTTAGCAGGTACATGAATAATTCGGGCAAGTTACACTGGGAAGCAGTCAAATGGATCCTTAGATATCTGTGGGGTACTACAAATAAAGCACTTTATTTCAAAGGTGGAGATACGTTACTGACAGGCTATGTAGATGTTGACTTAGCCGGAAATATCGACATCAGAAGGAGCACTATAGGTTATGTCTATACTCTAGGAAGAATCGCAGTGAGTTGGGTTTCTCAACTACAGAAGATAGTTGCTCTCTCCACAACTGAAGCATAATATGTTGCTGTTACAGAAGCCAGCAAGGAGATGGTTTGGCTCCAAAGTTTCTTGGAAGAGTTAGGCAAGAAACAAGAGAACAATGCCTTGTACTGCGATAGTCAAAGTGTTATACATCTAGCAAAGAACCCATCTTTTCATTCCAGAACGAAGCACATACAATTGAGATATCATTTTATCCGGTCTCTTCTGGAAGATGGGATTTTGAAACTTGAAAAGATTAGCGGAGCTCAAAATCCGCAGACATGTTGACAAAGATGGGACCACATACAAACTGAAGTTGTGTTCAGCTTCAGTTGGCATGCTAGAATACAAGACCAGAAATGTTGCTGCATTGATCAAGGTGTGAAGACAGATTAAAATCAGTCTTCAAGTGGGAGATTGTAAAGTAAAAAAGGGTGGGCACCGCCTGTTGATTTTTCAACAAAAGGGGAATGGTTTTGCTGGTAGAAGAATTCGGTGCAAATTGTCAAAAATGGTGCAACATTTGTTGATTTTGATAAAGGGTTAATTACATTTTAGCCATTACACACTTTAGGATATTTACAAGATTAGTCCTTAAGCTTCAACTATAAATACCCTAGCCCATTTAGCTTCAAAATCATCCCAAAAATCATTTCTTTCTCCCAACTAGAGAGTTTTCTTGTGAGCAGTGAGTGTTTTGTAAACACTGTAAATTTTCTCTCTTAGTAAATGATCTGCAGCAGTCCGGAGACGTAAGCAAATTGGTTGAACTCCGTTATCAATTTCGGGTATTATTTTTCCGCTTTTATTTCGCATTCTCAATATTCTGGTTATAGGGAAATTACTTGTTACTCGGTTTATTTCCCAACATATGTGTGAAAATTGGTTTGGTTTCCCAAAGGTAGAGCGTTTGTTTGGAAGGCCGTTCTATAGAGAATTTCGTCCTTACTTGATTTAACAAAGCAGGGTGTTCCGAATCTGGATCGTTGTTTATTGTTTGTGTCGGGAAGAGTATGAATCTTCGATCACCTGTTTTGCCAGTGTAAGGTGTCGTGGAAAGTGTGGCAAAAATGGTGTTCTATTTGGAAGCTAAACTTTGTTTGCCCTGGTAACGTACGAAATCTAATTATCTTTTGGGAGAACCAATTGATCAAAAATCTCTCAAACCCACATGGAAGCTAGCTCTCTCGGGATAATTTGGAGTATTTGGTTCCATAGAAACGACTTGCTGTTTGATAACAAAAGTTGCTGTGAATCTTAACTTTTTGAAATGGTGATTCTCAGGATTGGGTTCTGGTGCAACAGTAAGTGGCCCATGCTGTTTCCTTCCATTTCTGATTTTTCTAGGTGCACTTGTTTTTCTGTCTAAATCCTTAAGTCTATTTGGAATTTGGTGTGATTCTCTGCTGTGGTTGTGCTGAAGTTTTAGTTTGGTTATATTCTTTGTTTGGATAGCATATATGTTTTGTGCTTTCTGTTGCTTGTGAATTGCTTTGGTTATGTCGCTTGCACTAGAGTGGACTCGAGCTCCGTAAGATTGATGGTGCCAGGGATGTCCAAGCTTCTGTGGTTTGCGTCTCTTTAGCCAATGTTGGGGAGGATCCCGGGTTAAATACTTCTTGTACAATTCCCCTGTTTCACTTGGAGGCTTTGTTTTTGGTTGTGTTTGGGATACGTTCTGCAGTTTTAGCCCTTCATTTAGGCTGAATGATGGTCTTCATGGTGTGTGGCTGTTATTATGAGTGGAAGAGTATTTTTAGTGCTTATCTAGGAGTGGATTTACCTAACTGTATGTGGTCCCCGTAGTCTGTGCATGGTTACAATGCTTATGCATTGTTTGTTTTGCAAGGTTTTATAATTGAAAGAGAGCTACAGTGCATATAACATTCCTAGGTGTGGTGTGTTTTATTTCAACAGGTGAATGGTTGTTGTGAAGGGGATTGTTGTGGTAAATTCGTTCGTTTGTAAGGTGGTGTTTGTTTTTGAAGAGGTAAAAGGTCTGCAGTCTGCGAACCACATCTGCAGCAGAAGAGGTGGACCAAAAGTCTGCAAGAAGAAGACTGTTTGTTTTTTAACGTCTGCAGACTGCTAAAATAAACTGAAATATAAAATAAACTGATTTTTTAAACTTAAAAGAGTTTTGCAATATAATTTTAGTTTTACAATATGGAATTTAAATAATTCATACAACTACATAATAATTTTTTTAGAAAAAACATCACCTTATTAATTCTATTATAAATCTCACATAATCACATGCATTATTAGTTTTATAAGTTTTATAGAATAAAATTTATAAATGATCATTAATTATAAGATTTTTTAAATATGCAATTATGTAATACTTTTAATTTTTTTAATATATATTCATAATTTATTTGTATAATTATATGATTTGTAGAAAATACTTTTTATAAATTATATGATTTCATATTTTGTAAATCTTAATTTTATATTTATACAACACCACCTAAGCAATGTGGTTTAAATACTTACATTTTGTATAAAAAAGTTTAAATATAATTTAAAAATAAAAATCCAAACAAATATTATTTTTAAACTTAAATCAAAATAATTAAAATAAATATAAAAATAATAAATATAAAATAATTTATATGATATAAAATAAATTAAAAAATTAATATTAAAATTAATATCTATAATAATATTAAAAATTAATATTTAATTTATTTAAAAAATTAATATTAAAATTAAAATCAAATATAATATAAAATTAAATATAAAACCTCTTTGAAGAGGTTAGAAGACGTCTGCAGATATAAGTTCTGGTTTGCGCCGCGCAGATCATGCGCAAACGTTAGAAGAACTTATGTCTTCTAAAAACAAACGGTCTGCGAAGCTCAATTCTGCGTCGCGGCACAGACATAAGAGCTTTGTAGACCTTACACAGTAAAACCAACACCACCTAAGTTTGGCAATTATAAGGTGCACTCTTTTTACTTCACTTAGGTTTAGTGTGGTTTTTTAAGGAGGCTATTATTGTTGTAGTTTTGTACGTGTTTCTCTTAAATACCATACAAAACTCCTTTAAAAAAAAAAGGCCAAAGAAAATGATTCTGAAGTTGAATGAATAAGAGATACTAAAAGTGCATGAATAATCTAAGTGTATATATATTACTTTCATGATTTACTTAAGTTTAAATTCAATTTATTTTGATCAATAATTTAAATTTGATTGAATTAATTTGATCAATAATTTAAATTTGATATTAAATTCATTCAAATTTAAATTTATTTGAACTCGGAATTTAAATAATACAAATATAATATGATTCAAATATGGAATTGTATAAACCAGAAATGATAAGAATCTAAAAGTATCCCAACTTATAATGACATAACTCAAAAGGTTAGCTATTAAATAATTTAAGTATAAGGAATTAGTAAAAAAATCAATGTTATGTAAAATAAAGAAAGCAAACAAAGAATAAGATAGGGTATTATGTATTGCTTTCTTGGTGAATGTGTTGAAAGATTTTTTTTAGCCTCTAATACTAATAGATATTAAAGATTTGATAATAAAATATATCAGAAATCATATATTATATATAAAGTCCTATTTATAATAAACATTCACGTAAATAAATATGTATAACACATTCTTCTGTAAATGATAAATTTGAATAATCTAGATGAACAAATTCATATAAATCAAAACCAAAATAATTTAAACTTAAACTTGAAGTAACTAAACATGGAATTAATAATATCTTTCCAAGTTTTGATTGATCCAACTTAAAACTACTTCAATATGTCTGATGAGATCTATTACAGCTATAAGGTTTTAGTTTCCTTTTATTATTATAAAAATAAAATCAAATCCCAATTTAAATTTACAAGTTATTGGAGGCACTTTGATTATTTTAGTTTAAAGTGAATCGCAATCGATGTAATAACTTCAGTTGCTCCTCAGTGTAACACAAAATATATAATTAACATAAAGTTCGTGTAATGAAATGAGACATTAAATCTTTGAGTGAGGTTAAAGGTTGAAATTTTGATATTTGATAATGGAATAAACTGGGTTGAGAGGGTCGCTCTTATAATGAGTCTCTGTAAAACTCGATCTAAATTAATCAGTCAATAGATCGAATACTATTAATTAATTCAAAGATAAGATATGAGGACAGGGACAAATGTACGTTATAGGTGGGAGATGCAAGTCTAATTTATGTGGTTTAATTAATTTTTAAAACTTTTAAATTTAATGAAATTAAATCCTTTAACTGTTAATTTTTATGGTTTACTTTTTTTTTTTGAGAAAACGAATCTAAAACGACCTACTGTGCGGTTTCTTCATCTTGGAGCATCTTGGCCACCGTCTGTTGTGCTTCATTGATTATGTGCACGTTGAAATCTCCAGGAGCTGCTAGTTTAGCCAGTGAGTCAGCAACTTGGTTCCCTTCACGGTGGACGTTGCTGTAGCGTATTAACCAATCTCTTCTCTCTATATTCCGGATGTGAGATTGTGTAGGATGTACACCATTGCTTCTATCTTTGCTTCTGATCAGATTGTAGGCCTCCAAACTGTCCGTTTCTGCCGGATTCCTTGATCCCATGCAGTCAACATTCCTGTGAATATCCCCCATAATTCTGCGTCAAGGACAGAACATATTCCTATATATTTGTAAAACCCTACAACCCATTTCCCGTTATGATCTCTAAGAACCCTTCCAAATGTTGTGATGCAGTTATTAGTATTCCTACCCGCGTCAGAGTTGACTTTATACCAGCCGGTTGAGGGTTTTGTCCAAACTTTCTTCTTGTCTTTCACGATTATGGGAGCTTGGTCCATTACTTGAGTGTATGGCATTGATGCTTTTTGGTTTGCTCGGATGCACATCTGTTGTAGTCTGCGGCTTCTCTCCATGATCGTGCCAAACTCATAAACTGTAGAGTCAAGAACAACTGCGTTTTTAGACAGCCATATGTTCCATAATATTGCTCCAAATAGTAGATCCGAGTTCTGGATCTCAATAACCAGATTGCATGGATTTGTCAAATTGATTTGGATCCAGTCTCGTAAATCCATGGAGAGGAATTCGTTCAATTTTTATGGTTTTACTAAAACCGTCCATACGCCAAGTTCTTGGGGACACCATCGAAGCATATGATTTATGTCTTCTGGTGTATTTGCGCATACAGGGCAGTTATCATTCGTTGTGAGGTGGCGTCTCCTTCTCTCCGCATTCGTCATGGCCTTGTCAGAACACACCAGCCACATGACTGTTTTGATTTTTTGTGGCCCTTTAAATTTGTGTAACGTCTTCGACAACTTTTTATTCCTCTCCACCGCTGGTCAGATCCTTAATCCATATGCTGTATTGATCGAGAACTTTTGATTGCTACTCGTCTTCCATCCAATGGAGTCCTCCGAGTATTCAGCGACTGGACCTTTAGTTGCTGCTATCCGTAGCACGTCGTCCGCTGGTAATAGTTGTTGAAATTTTTCACAAAACCAATTTCCTTTGTTGTAAAGCTGCGACTTTTACTTCTCTTATTGTTGATTTCAGATGCATGGGAACATATGAGATTAGAGGGTTTTTCTTTTTAATCCATGAACCATGCCAGAAATCAATTAAGGAGCCATTCCCCTGATTCCATGCAACAATCTCTCTTACATCATCCCAAACCATAGCTATTCCTTTCCAGATTCTTAAGGAATTGCTGTTCGAGATTGTTGTAGGTATTCTTTCTTGGCATCTATATTTTGCTCTCAAGAAACGGACCCATAGGGCTTCTTTGTTGGCTATAAGGTTAAAAGCAAAGCTTCATTATGTAAGCCTCGTTCTGTCTTTGGAGATTTCTAAAACCGAGTCCTCCTTGGGAAAGCGGGGTACACATTGTTTCCCAACGAACCAGGTGTACTCCTTTTCCATCATTGTTGAAACCCCATACAAAGCGATTGATTATCCTTTCAAGTTCCATGCATATTTTCTTCGGCAGTACAGAAGTTTGCATGGTGTAATTGGGGATGGCTGCTAGAACTGCTCTCGCTAGCGTAACTCGTCCTGCTAGAGAGATAATCGTAAGTAGTAGATGTGACTCTGTTATGGAGTATAGGAACTCCGAGGTATTTGCCCATGTCCGTGACTTCAGTGAAGCCGAAAGAATCATTTAACTGCCCTCTCAATTCGATAGTGACATTTTTGGAATAGTAAAGAGTTGTTTTATCTTTACTCACCTTGTGTCCTGATTCGTCACAAAATTTGTTCAGTATTGTGCTGATGACTAGTTGTTGGTCATTGAAGCTTCGGCGAAGAGAATCAAGTCATCAGCAAAAAAAAAGTGTGAAATTGTTGGGTTTTTCTTGGATGTCGGCTTCCATTGTCCTTGAGTGACTGATGATTGGATATAGTAAGTCAATCTTTCCATGCAGAGTACGGAAAGGTAGGGAGAGAGTGGATCCCTTACCTTATTCCTCTCTGAGGTAGGAAAGCTTTAGTTAACGTGCCATTCTAGAGAATCTGAGTAGAGACTGTACTGATACATTGCATGCTTAAGTTCCATAGTTTGTCAGGTATGCGCATTTCTCTTAAGGTGTCTTCAATGAAACCCCATTCTAGTCTATCATACGTTTTCTCAAGATCAACTTTAATAGCTATCCAATCATTCTTACCTGTTTTTTCAGCATAGAATGTATAACATCTTGTGTGATGATGATGTTATCTGTAATTGCTCTGCCGGGGACAAAACTTGTTTGATTCTCGGAGACCCAGTCAGGTAGGAAAGGTTTTAATATATTCACAATGATCTTTGAGATTGCCTTATAAACGCATTGCACAAGCTTATCGGTCGGAATTGTTTAATGTTTTCCAGCGTAGAAATTTTTGGGAGTAGTACGATAAGGGTCTTGTTGAGCTCTGGCGGGATTATGCTACTTTCAAAGATGCTCTCAATGTAATTAAATAGTGTGTCTCCAACTATGTCCTAATTATGTTGGAAGAAAAAAACATTTAGTCCATCTGGGCCTGGTGCCTTGAGCATTCCCATATCAAAGAATGATGCTTTGATCTCTTCCTTTGTAACCGGTGCAATTAAGGAATTGGATTCTTCATTAGATAATGTCTTGAACATACATTTATCATGGAGATTGTTGAATGTCGTCCCTGATGAGGTGAATAACTTGCGAAAGAAATCACAAGCCATCGTCATGAGCTCCTCTTGCTCTGTGCACCATGTCCCTGTTGGATCATAAACTTGATCCATTATGGGAGCCTAAACCCAAACCCAAACTAAATTGATGTCATTGCTTACATCATTTAAGTAATGATGCCATTGCTTACATCAATTTAGTTAGGTGAGAGTTAGGTATTTGTTGAATTTGTAATGGTTTAAATTAGTTTATTTGTGTGGTGTAGGATTGTTCTTGAGTAGTATAAATACCCCTCCCCATTTTAGTTTTAAGCATCAAGAAAAATTAAGAGCTTCTAAGTGAGTGAAGAAGCAAAATCTTATAAGAGTGAGTTGTAGTTCTTGGTTTTGAGTGAGAGTGCTCTTGTAATATTTGTTTGAGTTTCAATAAAAGTTGTTTGTGTGAGTGTTTTATTTCCAACTGTCGTAACCGTCTTTCGGGTGGACTCGAATTTAGGTTTCGACTTGGATTAAACTAATTGGAGTCGCCACTGATCATTTATTTTAAAACAAATGGGTTGATCGGATACCCTATTTCTTACCTGATCTACGTCTTTCCAAAGATGTGTCGGATTCGGGAGTCGGTTACGGTCAAGGAAGGATTAGCACCCTTGAACTGTCCTTTCGGTACCAATTAATTTGTCGTTGCCTTATTTGTGAAAAATTGAAATTTAAATTGAAATTTAAAAACTCGATTCAAATTAATTACCTTTGATTTGTTAGAATTCCTCAAAAAAAAAATAAAAAATGTTATATAAAAAATGAATAAATAAATCAAAGAAAAAAAGAAAAATAAATAAAATAAAATAAGATAATGAATTATAATCCAAACCATCAAATTGAAAGCTTAAAGGAATTGAAAATAACACACCACAACACTCAAATCGAATATGAAACATAAATCAAATCTCATGTTAATAAGCAATAGATTCCACACCGTACAACACAATCTTACAAAATAATATTCTCACACCAATTCTTAAACAAATGACAAAACAATTGAAGTTGCAGCAACTATGAATCATGTTTAATTAAGACAACTGTTTGGAAACAGACGACTACATTTTCCATGGATCAAATCCAAATAAACGACTTGTCTCCTTCATGTGTGTGGTAGGCCTTGGAGAAGGAGTGCCACTGCTCTTTCCCTTTGTGATCACTACAACTCTCATCTCGATTTTGTCGCCAGAATACTCGGACCGCTTTACAATTATTCCAGTTCCATTTCCAGCCGGTGATTTCTTTGAAGAGCTTCCATGCCTCGAGTTTCTTTCTTTGCTTTGGCACCAATCACACTGTTCAATTGGCTCCGCGAACTCGCTATAATTGGTACTGTAATACGAGTGTTGAAAGCGGTGGTGGCATTTGTTGCATCGAAAGAGTTTGTCGGGGAAACCAACTTCGCCGCACAAACAACAAACAGTTTGAAGATCCACCATTGTTGAAGAAAAACCTTGAATTATATATGCCCATGGATTTAGCCCGTATTCTGGTTGATTCTTCTGATTGCACCATTGTACAGGCTATCCAGTGTAAGCTTGTCAAGTCATCCGGCTAATTTGCTTGTAGCTGCATCGCCTTCGTTTGAGCTTGGAGCAGTGACAAATGCCAATTCCCAGCCTGTAGCACTATTAGCTTGAACAGGAGCAGGAGCAGTCGTTTGCTCGACAACTCCATTAACTTGCTTTGTAGCGTGATGCGCTTGCGGTTCATTGTGAAGTTTTCGATTGAAGATCCTTTCCACTAGGCACCCTCAAGACATAAAACTTTTGAAATTTTCCTTCTTTTGGAATTAACGATTATGCGAGTGAATTCAGCACATTCACTTTCTCGATCATAATACCCAGCAAAGTATTGATTGTTGTCACATCACACGACACTAAAGCTTCAAGGGAATGCCTTGCTCAGGGAAAACACTTTATCTTTGGAATTGCTTCCTCACGTGCCAACCATTTTCCAAGTTGAGAATATAGTGTGGAGGTGGAAAATGGAAGCTTTGAGGTAGACGTGGAAGCTTTCTGGTTTTGCAGTGTGGTTACAAAAGTGTAATAATGATGAAGAGAGAAAATGAAGAGGGTGGAATTGATCCCGCCAGAAGCCCCCTTGTAGCAGCAATTTCTAAGCAAACAACAGCTTTACAAACCTCTCCGATGCCGATAATGGAGGAATCAAACTGGACATCGCAGAGGCGCCGGAGTTATGCCGCTTTTCAGACTAGCATCTCATGTTGTGAGAGATCAAGCTTTCTCGCTATATCTGACAAATCCACAATGACCCCGAAACTTTTACTGGATTTTCTTTACTCTCTTAAACTTTTCAAAATGTGCTTCGCATAAGAAGTCAGATCATGCAGTCCTTCATGGTCATGAACAAAGTTTTTGAATGCCAACAAGGAAAGTTTTTTTGTCTTCAATGTTCTTTGAAGACTTGAATGTTGAGATAATATGCTTGAGTTTCTGGTTCATGGAAGAGGGCATGTGCTGGGTGGTTTCGTGCCATAGCCGAGAGGCCACAACACCTCTTTCTCTCTTTAATGTTTTGATGCTTTTCTTGCTCCCCCACCCTTTTGCTTTCCGTCTGTGCCCCCCGTATCTCTCCCTTTTATTTTTCCCATTCCTCCCCCTGATCACTTGAATTTATTTAGGAAAAAAAGTTGTTGGGAGGTTGCATTGGCTAGAGATTCTAGCCAGATTTTCAGGGGTTTAGTGGAATGGTGGAGATACTTGGGGGTTAAAAATGGGGCCATTTAGATCATGTCTCAGTTGATGTTGAGTTGACTCAGTAGTCCTTTCCTTCAGCATAAGTTGATCACTGGAACGTTGCATGGAGGGCAGCAAAATAATATAAATTATTATTAATAATAATGATAATAATAATAATAACATAATATATTTTTTGCCCGGATAAAAATGGGTGTCTACAACTGCCCCTCTTTGCACATTTTTGTGTTAACAAGAATAGGACAAAGATGAAAAAAGACAATCAGTTTTTATCCGGTCCTCTCAAATGTGATTGGGCTTCCTGGAATTGGGGCTTTGTCTTCTTCTCGTTTTAAAGATTTCGGCTTGAAAATTCTTCCAGAAAATAGTTCCTCGTTGTCATCGAGCTGAATGAAATCGAGCTTGATAATTTATTGACAGATAGCCCTTCTTGCCTTGAGCTATGCTGTGAACTTGATTTACCTTTGAGCTGAGTGTAATCGAACTCAAAGGTCCTCGGTTGGCAGATAGCTCTTCTCGACTTAAGCTATGCTGCAGATGATGTGCCTTGGAGCTGAGCATAGTTGAACTCGAAGGTCTTTGGTTGGCATATAACCCTTCTAGTCTTGAGCTATATTGTAAATGATATGCCCTCAAAGCTGAGTGTAATCGAACTCGGGGGTCTTTGGCAGATAGCCCTTCTCGACTTAAGCTATGCTGCAAATGATGTGCCGTTGAGCTGAGCGTAGTCGAACTCAAAGGTCTTTTGTTGGCAGACAACCCTTCTAGACTTAAGTTGTGCTGCAAATGATATGCCTTGGAGCTGAGTGTAGTCGAACTCGAAGGTCTTTGGTGATAGATAACCCTTCTAGACTTGAGTTATGCTGTGAATGATATGCCCTCGAAGCTGAGTGTAATCGAACTCGGGGGTCTTTGGCAGATAACTCTTCTCGACTTAAGCTATGCTGCAAATGATGTGTCGTTGAGCTGAGCGTAGTCGAACTCAAAGGTCTTTTGTTGGCAGACAACCCTTCTAGACTTAAGTTGTGCTGCAAATTATATGTCTTGGAGCTGAGCGTAGTCGAACTCGAAGGTCTTTGATAACAGATAACCCTTCTAGACTTGAGTTATGATGTGAATGATATGCCCTCAAAGTTGAGTGTAATCGAACTCGGGGGTCTTTGGCAGATAGCTCTTCTCGACTTAAGCTATGCTACAAATGATGTACCTTTGAGCTGAGTGTAGTCGAACTCGAAGGTCTTTGGTTGGCAAATAGCCCTTCCTGTCTTGAGCTATATTGCAAATGTTGTCTTAAAAAAATGGCTTCTCTTCACAGGTCTAAACCGGTCGTAGTTCTTCAGGTGGTTCCTCTGAGCGAGTCTGAACCAAATGAGACGATCTTTGAATGACTCCCCTTTTACGGGAAAGCCCACTGATGAATTCTGTCAGCCGAATATCTTCGGTCGTGGAATTGAAATCTGGCTTGAAGACATTAACTTGAAATATGTTGTTCTTTGTTGAGTTGTTGAACTGGATTTGGTCTGAATTGGTTCTCGAACCTATCTGAAATTGGTTCTGAGATCTGTAGATATGTCAAGTCGGTTGAGGTGTAGCTTCTCACTGTTGAGTTAAGCAACCACCATCGTTCTTCAAAGGCGCTTGTGAATCGAGTATCCTTCATCCTGAAGTTGAAACTTGATTATAAAAGCTGCAAAAAATCATGTATGCCAAAATGACGAATGTGATGCACCTAAGTATGTCTAAGATGCATGCAACATGAATGAATTATGTGTTATTTCTTGGATGGAGTCTTATGTTTGGCCTGTCAATCTGGTCCTTGGAATGGATCGTGCCCCATTTGCTTCCCGAGCTTTGGCTTTACAGACCTTTCATATCTGAGACTGTTCTGCTTGAAAATGTTTTTCTCCTTTTTCTTGTTTTAAGAGAGAGAAATGATAAAATGTTGTAAAATATTGTTCGCAATTGAATCAAATTGTAAATGTGAGTTCAAAAAATATCAAAGGAATCAAGAGCTCTTTTAATGCTTTCAGAGTTACAAATCTTTGACAAATATTCAAATGGATGAGTTGGCTTTAGGTTGGCCTCCTTTCTAAGGTTTTGGTAACCCAAAATGTCATCTTTTTTAAATATCGAAATATGCTTTGGCATTTCATTTGGGTGCGGACAAAATGACGCAACTAGAATGACCAATTACTAGACATTTTATTTCGGTCCTCTGAAATCTTCCATTTGTTCAAGCTTTGTAGGCTCCTCCAACAAAGGCAGTGCAAAAAATATCGGTCTAAAAATGAAATTCTTGAGTGCTCGTGTGTAGTCGGCTATAACAGGTGTTCCTTAACTCCCTTAGTCCAACATTACCAAAAATTTCTTGCTTAGATAAATTTGATTTAATTTGCCGTTATCTGGCAAGCTGGATCCATAAAGCCGGGGCGTTTAACCAATTACTTTAGAGGGACCACTTAATATTATAATCAGTTTTATCAAGTTCACTGAAGGGTTCATTTCATCACAGAGTCTTCAGCCTGACAAGAGCAGCGGAGCAAACACCGAAGTGCCAAGTGTCCGAGCAATGTCATGGTTTGAACGTAATCTACTCATAAGACCAGGGCTTTCAAATTTCCTCTATAACCAATTGCCTTAGTGGAATAGCTCAGCTTTACGGATTTAATTTCTTAAGATTGTCAAGAAGAACCTGTTATAGCCTAGGTGTTTGTTGAAAGTCAAAAATTTCATCTTTAGAGTTTAATTTTCAAGCAATTGACCTAAACTAGATTCACCTACTCGACTCTTTCATTTGTAAAGATCATCATCGTCATTGAACATCTTAAATAAAAAACATAGTAATTGTCATATGCAAATGATGCCCCATGTTGTCCGTACCTTATGAAAGGAACAGGTTGTATTGGTTAATTGTAAGATGAGGGTACGGTGTTTGAGGGTATATTCTGGGTAAGGTCAAGGTCCTTGTTTTAAAACATGTTACTTTATCAAAGATTCGTAACTTTGAACCATTCACAGAGTTTCTTAATTCAAATGATATTCAAAGAATTACAAGTTTGCAAATGTGATTCATTGCTCGTCATCATTAAAATAACATAAATGTTCTTACAAAACTTGAAAAAGTGAGAAAAAACAAGTTCAAACAGAATGCCTCAAATGATGAAATGATCTTCCTTACTTGGATGCCCCCAAGTTGTTGAAGTCGATACAGTTCTGGTTACGCATCTTCTGTACGACTCTCTTGAATGCGTAACAGTTCTCAATTGTGTGCCCTGGGACACCGCCGTGATATTCACAATGTGCATTCTCATCATACCACTTGGGGTATGGGGGCTTCATGGGTTCCATCGGATATGGTGACACTACGTGGGTGTCAAGAAGTTGCTGATAGAGTTCCTTGTATGTCATCGGAATAGGGTCGAAATGTTCCCTTTCCTTTCTGGGTTCTCTCTGAGATTGGTTAGAAGTACCAGATGGTACAGCCGCATTTGTTTTTGAGATTGTAACACCTTTGCTAGCGTGGTAGGTGTTGAGATTATTGATCTCGCGGTCCTTGTTCTTCACGGGAGGCTTTCTACTAGAGTCACCTCTTTCATCTTTCCTTGTTTTATGGCCAGTTCAACCATCTCACCGGCCATGACTAAATTTAAGAAACTTTCTGACGTGATTGCTACCAAATGCCCGAAGTAAGGTGCCTTCAGGGTTTATACAAACAATTTTCTAGTTTTATTTTCATCTAAAGGTGGATGAACTTGCACAACCAAGTCTCTCCATTTTTGTGCGTACTGCCTGAAACTTTCGTTATGCTTCTTTTCCATGCTTTTTGCATAACTCGATCTAGCCTTTTGTCGTTTACATGTTTATATTGTTCTAAGAATGACTTAGCCAGGTCCTTCTAAGTCTTGATATTTGATCGGCTTAGCTGGTTGTACCACCGAATGGCTGAGCCCGACAGACTCTCCTGGAAGCAGTGAATCAGGAGCTGGTCGTTTCCTCCATATCCTGTCATCTTTCGGCAGAACATGGTGATGTGAGCGGATGGACAACTGTTCTCGTCAAACTTCTCGAATTCCGGGGACTTAAATTTCGGAAGAAGAACCAAGTCTGGGACTAGACTGAGTTCCGCGACATCGATTTCATGGTAGTCATGGTCTCCTTTGACTACCTTTATTTGGTCCTCCAATTGTTTGATTTTTTCCTCCATCTTCCTCGCTTTGTCCTCTTCGTCCAAATCCGGTACATGGTAATAACCCGAATTGTTCTTAGGGTTAAATACAGAGGACGAGGGCTTTACTTTTGCAGCAGATGAGTCCCCTCGAAGTTCTGGTAAGATTTCAGGTGAGATAACCACTTGCGGGGTAGGTTTACCCCTTCCGGTGAACCTACCCCAGGCGCACTGGTCTGTTGTAGGCCAACTAACTTGGCAACGATCTGATCAACCAAGGACTCTTGGTTCTTTGTGATTGTTTCTAGAGTATTTCGACTATTTTGGTTTATCTTGTCTTCTAGCTCTTTCTGTAGTTTCAACATATTCTCCTCGATTTGTGTAATTCTGGCTTCCATCCTCTTTTTCTTCAAACAAGTGTTATGCAGATGGGGTGTGTCCAACGCTTGAGGCGGTGTATCCAGTATTTGCTCCCTTTGATGAGACATGTTTATGCTAGTTAATGTGAATGCAAAGAAAATAACAAAATGCAAAGAAAATAAAAAATGCAAAATGTCTAAATGTATGATGCATGAAATGTCCGAGGCATTGATCCAAAAAATGTGCCTGTTATTTTGAATAACCTTTATTGGTGACAAAAGTGTTACGTCTGAAGAGACAAAAAACTTTTTTGATGGTACAAATCCTGCACAGCTTCTGACAAGTTGATTCATCTTTTTCACTGGTTGAATATCCTATCGAACCATTCCGGCTCCTTTGGCTAAACTTGTGCAGGTGATGGGCTGTTTGTCCCAAAAGGGGTCTCGAAGGACTGCATCTCCGGCTTTCACTCTACGTCGAGCTTGATCCAAACGAAAGTGCCATTGTAGCCCTCTATCCAAAGTTTATCAATTTGTTTCTAGAATTCGTCAATAATGGTCTGCAGCTTAGCTGGGGTTTCGCCACTTGTTATCGTAGTTTTCAAAAGGAGCGTCTGGGTCAGCAACATTTTCCTCGTCTTGCCCCTGCAACCTTTTCCTCTGAGTATTCTTTGACCATGGCTGGACTTCTGAGCTTTTTATCTCTTTGTATTATAACCCCTTTGTCCATTAATGCAGATTATTCATGTTTAACAAACACATTTTTGGTGGATCAACACATCGTTTTAAATGATGCAAACGATGAACACAAAATAAAAGAGAACAAAAAATAAAAGGGTTAGTGAGGTAAATCAAAACAATAAAAAATAAAAAATCCTACCCCACATGATATCTACCCCGCATGCTTTAATTCCTACCCGGACATGATCTCCATCTCGCATGCTAATTTCAAACAAATCCTAACCGCATATTTATCTAGTTCGCATGCTTTGAACAGAAAATAAAGTAGGAAACAAAGCATCCTAGGGTTTGGAATGAGGTCTTGGGGTGGGCTCTAATTCCCTGTACTCTCCCGGTTTAGGTTCTAAAATGGGTACCCGAGTTCTCCTTGCCGGTGCCCCCTTGGGCTTACCAGATCCTTAGTCCTAAGCCTATTACAAGCTTGCGTGGACTAAGTTAAACTCGAGAGGACACATTCCCTTATGTCTGTGCGGTGAATAAATTCACATGAAGACGTAAGGTATATGAATCCCGAAGGCTACTTGCTAGGTA
This sequence comes from Hibiscus syriacus, assembly GCF_006381635.1. Lineage (NCBI taxonomy): Eukaryota > Viridiplantae > Streptophyta > Magnoliopsida > Malvales > Malvaceae > Hibiscus > Hibiscus syriacus. The sequence goes on along the minus strand of NW_024062828.1, from coordinate 30,159 downwards.
TATGCGGTGAATAAATTCACATGAATGCGTCACTTTCACCCCCACTTAAAATGGGTTTGGAGCTCGGGTTTAGAGCTTAGAGATTACAATTTTGAAAAAAATCTGAAATCATTAAAAAACGTCAGTACAACTATTTATTTGAAAAATAATCAAAGATAAATAATTGGAGTCGAATAAATAAATTTAAATTTAAATTTAAATTTACCATTTTCGCATAAAAAGACAACCGGAAATTAATTTCGGCCTGACTCACTTACATGTCCCCAGTGGAGTCGCCAAGCTGTCGTAACCGTCTTTCGGGTGGACCCCAAATTTAGGCTTCGACTTGGATTAAACTAATTGGAATCGCCACCGATCATTTATTTTAAAACAAATGGGTTGATCGGATACCCTATTTCTTACCTGATATGTGTCTTTCCAAAGATGTGTCGGATTCAGGAGTCGGTTACGGTCAAGGAAGGATTAACACTCTTGAACTGCCCTTTCGGTACCAATTAATTTGTCGGTTGCCTTAATTGTGAAAAATTAAAAGTAAAATTGAAATTTAAAAACTCGATTCAAATTAATTACATTTGATTTGTTAGAATTCCTCAAAAAAATAAAAAATGTTATATAAAAAATGAATAAATAAATCAAAGAAAAAAAAGAAAAATAAATAAAATAAAATAAGATAATGAATTATAATTCAAGCCATCAAATCGAAAGCTTAAAGGAATTGAAAATAACACACCACAACACTCAAATCGAATATGAAACATAAATCAAATCTCATGTTAACAAGCAATAGATTCCACACCATACAACACAATCTTACAAAATAATATTCTCACACCAATTCTTAAACAAATGACAAAACAATTGAAGTTGCAACAACTATGAATCATGTTAATTAAGACAACGACTACCTTTTTGGATCAAATAAACGAAGGAGTGCCACTGCTATTTCCCTTTGTGATCACTACAACTCTCATCTCGATTTTGTCGCCAGAATACTCGGACCGCTTTACAATTATTCCAGTTCCGTTTCCAGCTGGTGATTTCTTTGAAGAGCTTCCATGCCTCGAGTTTCTTTCTTCACTTTGGCACCAATCAAACTGTTTAATTGGCTCCGCGAACTCGCTATAATTGGTACTGTAATACGAGTGTTGAAAGCGGTGGTGGCATTTGTTGCATCGGAAGAGTTTGTCGGGGAAACCAACTTCGCCGCACAAACAACAAACAATTTGAAGATCCACCATTGTTGAAGAAAAACCTTGAATTATATATGCCCATGGATTTAGCCCATATTCTGGTTGATTCTTCTGATTGTACCATCGTATAGGCTGTCCAGTGTAAGCTTGTCAAGTCATCCGGCTAATTTTCTTGCAGCTGCAACGCCTTCGTTTGAGCTTGGAGCAGTGACAAATGCCAATTCCCAGCCTGTAGCACTATTAGCTTGAACAGGAGCAGGAGCATTCGTTTGCTCGGCAACTCCATTAACATGCTTTGTAGCGTGATGCGCTTGCGGTTCATTGTGAAGTTTTCGATTGAAGATCCTTTCCACTAGGCACCCTCAAGACATAAAACTTTCAAAATTTTCCTTCTTTTGGAATTAACGATTATGCAAGTGAATTCAGCACGTTCACTTTCTCGAGCATAATATCCAGCAAAGTATTGATTGTTGTCACATCCCACGTCACTAAAGCTTCAAGGAATGCCTTGCTCAGGGAAAGAACTTTATTTTTGAATTGCTTCCTCACGTGCCAACCATTTTCCAAGTTGAGAATATAGTGTGGAGGTGGAAAATGGAAGCTTTGAGGTAGACGTGGAAGCTTTCTGGTTTTGCAGTGTGGTTACAAAAGTGTAATAATGATGAAGAGAGAAAATTAAGAGGGTGGAATTGATCCCACCAGAAGCCCCCTTGTAGCAATTTCTAAGCAAACAACAGCTTTACAAACCTCTCCGACGCCGATAATGGAGGAATCAAACTGGACATCGCAGAGGCGCCAGAGTTATGCCGTTTTCATACTAGCATCTCATGTTGTGAGAGATCAAGCTTTCTCGCTATATCTGACAATCCACAATGACCCCAAAACTTTTACTAGATTTTCTTTGCTCTCTTAAACCTTTCAAAATGTGCTTCGCATAGGAAGTCATATCACGCAGTCCTTCATGGTCATGAACGAAGTTTTTGAATGCCAACAAGGAAAGTTTTTTTGTCTTCAATGTTCTTTGAAGACTTGAATGTTGAGATAAAATGCTTGAGTTTCTGGTTCATGGAAGAGGGCATGTGCTGGATGGTTTCGTGCCATAGCCGAGAGGCCACAACACCTCTTTCTCTCTTTAATTTTTTGATGCTTTTCTTGCTCCCCACCCTTTTGCTTTCCGTCTGTGCCCCCCGTATCTCTCCTTTTTTTTTTCCCATTCCTCCCCCTGATCACTTAAATTTATTTAGGAAAAAAAGTTGTTGGGAGGTTGCATTGGCTAGAGATTCTAGCCAGATTTTTAGGGGTTTAGTGGAATGGTTGAGATACTTGGGGGTTAAAAATGGGGCCATTTAGATCATGCCTTAGCTGATGTCGAGTTGACTCAGCAGTCCTTTCCTTCAGTATAAGTTGATCATTGGAACGTTGCATGGAGGGCAGCAAAATAATATAAATTATTATTAATAATAATGATAATAATAATAATAACATAATATATTTTTTGCCCGGATAAAAATGGGTGTCTACACCAACAAAGTGGCATCAAAGCGAGTTGGAAAGATTGAAGGTCTCGACGAGAGGAATCTGACGCCGCCAGAATTTTCTCAATATGAGTTCTGACGCACCGCCGGAAGACTGCTGCCAGAAAATCGAGTTGACTCACCGAGTTGAGCCGAGTCAACCGAGTTGGAGCCCCTTGACCGAGTTATCTAGGTCCCTCCCAAGGTTTTTCTGCGTCCCGGATTCATCCGTGCAATCGGATTTTACAAAATCTCATTATATTGAGAGATATGGCAAATGGTATGGTACCATTCCAAGTTCCGACACTCAACAACAACAACTACGACAATTGGAGTATCAAAATGAAGACACTTCTTGGATCACAAGATGTATGGGATATCATAGAGAAAGACTATAACAAGATTGTGGATGATTCTGTTTTTGCTACTCTTACACTAGATCAAAAGACAACTTTGAAGGATTCAAGAAAGAGAGACAAGAAGGCTCTCTACCTCATCTATTGAGCATTAGATGATGATGGTTTTGAAAAGATTTCAAGTGAAAGCTTTAGCAAGGAAGCATGGGAGAAGCTGCAAACCTCTTACAAAGGATCCGAGCAAGTGAAGAAGGTTCGTCTCCAAATATTAAGAGGTAAATTTGAATCCTTACACATGAAATCATCTGAGTTTATTTCAGATTATTTCTCAAGAGTAGTAGTTGTTTCTAATCAATTAAAAAGAAATGGTGAAAAGTTAGAAGATGTGAGGATAATAGAAAAGATACTCTTCGTTGGATCCCAAATTTGAGCACATCATCGTGTCGATTGAAGAAACTAAAGACTTGGAAAAATGATGATCGAGCAACTCCAAGGATCATTGCAAGCATACGAAGAGAAGCATAAGAAGAAGCATGAGTTTACTGAGCAACTCTCAAGCTACAACTCAAGGATATGCATGAAAGCCAACGCAATGATAGAAACCAACGTGGCCAAGGTAGATGTAGAGGTCATGGACGAGGTGGAAGTCGAGGTCGTGGACGAGGCTAGAATTACAAAAACAACAATTCCAACAACAACTATGAGAAAGGAGAAAGTTCAACATGAGGCCGTGGAAGAATCAATCCGAACTCAAGGCATGACAAATCTCAAGTTCGATGTTATAATTATCAGAAGTTTGGGCATTATGCTTCAAAATGTAGAGCTCTCAACAACAAAATTGAGGAGAAGGACAATTACGTGGAGGAAAAGATAGATGGAAAAGAAACTCTTCTTCTAGCACGAAAGGAAACTGATGGTGGCCAAGCAAATTCCTGGTATCTTGATAGTGGTGCAAGCAATCACATATGTGGAAGGAAAGACATGTTCATGGAGCTAGACGAGTCAGTAAGCGGAAATGTTTCTTTTGGAGATGATTTCACAATAGTGAAAGGGAGAGGTAACATTCTTATCCGTTTGAAAGATGGGAGACATCAATTTATTTCAAATGTCTACTATATGCCCAATATGAAAAGTAACATCTTAAGTTTAGAGCAACTGGTAGAGAAATGTTATGATTATTCTTATGAATAATTATAATCTTTCTATAAAAGATTATAAGAATAACTTCATTTCTAAAGTGCTGATGTCAAATAATAGAATGTTCTTGATCAACATACAAAATGATGTTGCAAAGAGCTTGAAAGCTTGCTACAAAGATGCATCATGGCTTTGGCATCTTCGATTTGGGCATCTCAATTTTGGAGGTCTAGAGCTGTTATCTAAGAAGGAGATGATGACGGGACTACCTCGCATCAACCATCCTGACCAGCTTTGTGAAGGGTGTCTAGTCGGGAAACAATCCAGGAAAAGTTCCAAAGGAGTCAGAGACAAGATCAAGAAGCCACTTGAGCTCATCCATATCGATGTGTGTGGACCGATCAAGCCAAGCTCTCTCGGTAATAGTAACTATTTCCTTCTCTTCATTAATGATTTTTCAAGAAAAACCTGGGTATATTTCTTGAAACAGAAGTCAGAAGTTTTTGAAGTCTTCAAGAAGTTCAAAGCAGCAGTGGAGAGAAAAAGTGGTAGAAAGATCAAAGCCATAAGATCCGATAGAGGTGGAGAATTTACTTCTAGGGAGTTTCAAGAGTTTTGTGAAGCAAATGAAATTCGTCTACCAATGACAGTTTCTAGATCCCCCCAGCAAAATGGTGTGACAGAAAGAAAAAAACATAACAATCCTCGACATGGCACGAAGCATGCTCAAAAGTAAGAAACTACCCAAGAAATTTTTGGCGGAAGCAGTAGCGTGTGCAGTCTACTTGACAAACCGATCTCCAACAAGAAGTGTATGGGGAAAGACACCGCAAGAAGCATGGAGTGGAAGAAAGCCTGGCATTTCCCACTTGAGAACCTTTGGAAGTATAACCCATGTTCACGTACCAGACGAGAGAAGAACGAAGCTTGATGATAAAGAGAGAGTTTTATCTTCATCGGCTATGATGCTAATTCGAAGGGCTATAAGTTGTACAATCCAAACAATAAGAAGTTTGTGATTAGTCGAGATATGGTCTTCAACGAAGAAGGAGAATGAGATTTTAACTCTCATACAGATGACTTCAATTTCTTTCCTCAGTTTGAAGAAGATGAGCAGACAATGAGGGAACAACTAGATGAATCTCAACAAGAGCTTGCAACTCCACCCACTTCACCAACATCAACCACTCAATGAGACTCATCACCTTCGTCATCGTCAAGTGGGAGTCAAAGTGAAAGAGTTGTGCAACGCACAAAAGCCTTAGAGATCTCTATGAGGTAACTGAATGACAAGATAATCTTACATTATTTTGTATGTTTGCCGATTGTGAACAGTGAGCTTTCAAGAAGCGGTACAAGAAAAGAAATGGAGAGATGCGATGGATGAAGAAATCAAGGCCATCGAGAAAAATGACACATGGGAACTTACCTCATTTTCCAAGGGACATAAGGCGATAGGTGTCAAATGGTGTACAAAATAAAGCAAAATGCCAAAGGAGAGATTGAAAGGCACAAGGCGAGGCTAGTTGCTAAAGGCTATAGTTAAAAGGCTGGAATTGACTATGATGAGGTATTTGCTCCTGTTGCTCGATTGGAGACTATCAGGCTAATCATTTCTTTGGCAGCTCAAAACAAGTGGAAGATACAATAGATGAATGTAAAGTCTGCCTTCCTAAATGGAGTTCTTGAAGAGGAAGTTTACATTCAACAACCATCAGGCTATGAAGTTAAAGGGCACGAAGACAAGGTGTTGAAGTTGAAGAAGGCTCTTTACGGGCTAAAACAAGCACCAAGGGCATGGAATAGCCGAATCGACAAGTACTTCCAAGAGAATGGCTTCAACAAATGTCCCTACGAGCATGCTCTATATATCAAGATCAAAGATGAAGATATTTGGATTGTGTGCCTCTACGTGGATGATTTGATCTTCATTGGAAGCAACCCAAGCATGTTTAATGAATTCAAGGATGTGATGATGAAATAATTCGAGATGAAAGACATGGTGTTCATGGCGTACTACGTTGGCAATGAAGTTAAGCAACAAAAGGATGAAATTTTCATTTCACAGGAAAGCTATGCAAAGGAGATATTGAAGAAGTTCAAGATGGAGAACTGTAAGCCAATAAGCACACCGGCAGAATACGGGATCAAGATGACCAAACATGAAGAAGGCGAAAGTGTAGATCCAACATTCTTCAAAAGTTTGATAGGAAGTCTACGCTATCTAACTTGCACGATACTCGATATTCTTCACGCAGTTGGATTTGTTAGTCGCTACATGGAATCTCCAACAACCACCCATTTAAAGTCGCAAAGAGAATTATTCGTTATCTGAAAGGTACAATTGACTTTGGCTTGTTCTATTCAGTTTCTAATGATTACAAGCTTGTTGGATATAGCGACAATGATTGTGGTGGAGACATAGATAATCGAAGGAGCACTACTAGATTCATATTTTCATAGGAGATATTGCGTTCACATGGATGTCAAAGAAACAACCGATTGTCACATTGTCTACTTGTGAAGCGAAATATATTGCTGCTACATCATGTGTTTGTCATGCAATTTGGCTTAGAAATCTATTGAAGGAGATAAGTTTGATACAAGAAGAGCCTACCAAGGTTTGTGTCGACAACAAATCAGCCATTGCCTTATCAAAGAATCCAGTATTCCATGATTGAAGCAAGCACATCGACATTCGCTACCACTATATAAGGGAGTGTGTTGCAAGAAACGATGTGGAAGTTGAATACGTGAACTTACAAGATCAAGTTGCTGATATTTTTACCAAGCCACTGAAAAGTGAAGACTTCATAAGATTAAGGAACTTACTAGGGGTCACAAGATCAAGTTTAAGTGGGGGGGTGTTGGATCATAAACTTGATTCATTATGGGAGCCTAAACCCAAACTCAAACTATATTGATGTCATTGCTTACATCATTTAAGTAATGATGTCATTGCTTACATCAATTTAGTTAGGTGAGAGTTAGGTATTTGTTGAATTTGTAATGGTTTAAATTAGTTTATTTATGTGATGTAGGATTGTTCTTGAGTAGTATAAATACCCCTCCTCGTTTTAGTTTTAAGCATCAAGAAAAATTAAGAGTTTCTAAGTGAGTGAAGACGCAAAGTCTTATAAGAATGAGTTGTAGTTTTGGTTTTGAGTGAGAGTGCTCTTGTAATATTTGTTTGAGTTTAATAAAGGTTTGTGTGTGTTTTATTTCCAACAGTCCCATCGTCTCTTTTAAGTGCTGATATAGTATTCGCACATCTACGTGCTAGGGTTGATGCATGGAAGAATTTTGTGTTACTATCTCCCTCAAGAACCCATTGGGAGCATGGTTTTTGTTTCCACGTTGATTCCTCGTGTTCTAGGACTGTTAATAGTTCTTAGGGGAGTTGGATTTCCAGATTGGCTAAAAATTCGGAATGACTTTCTTGAAGTTTTTTATCAATACCTCTGAGTCGTGTTAGCAGTTCCTTTTTCTTTTTTCCTATGTGGCCGAAAACTTCCCAAATCCATTCGGTGACTGTTGTTGTGAAAGCTTGTATATTATCAAGAGCGTCGTGTTCCTTTACCCATGTCTCCTTCAGAAAATGTTTAAACTGTTCATGCTTCTTCCATGCTGCTATAAAGCGGAATGGCCTGCTTTTATTGCTTTTCTGTTTTTCGGTGTTTTAGAGGAATATAGGTCTATGCTCCGATCCTTTTTTTTTGAGGTGTTTAACAGTGGTACCTGGAAATTTGTCAAGCCAGCAGGGGTTGGTTAAACACCTGTCCAATTCTGTCGGAGGTTACCTCTATACCATGTGAAAGGTGGTCCTATGAACCCCAAATCCATAAGACCTGCATTGTGGATGAAATTTGCAAAACGATGGCTGCTTCCTCGTCCTTGCCTGGGTCTAGCCTCATCTTTTGGTTCCAGACATGTTTTCGTCTGGTTCTTTGAGGGCTCGCTTATATTGCTGTAAAGTATAGCCATTCGTCAGCACTCTCGTCTCGGAACCGCCCATTTTTAAATTGGTTTGAAATATGAAGAATTTCCATGTTAATGGAATCTCGCCACATTAACCAAATACCTCCTTTGAAGCCATGAGCTTCAACGCGGAATGTGTGCGGAAATCCGAAGCTTGAAATGACTCTGTCAGCTTGTCTCCCTGAAATTCGGGTTTCAAATAAAGCTAGCTATCACTTTTGGTCGATGCTCTTTAACAAGGGTTCTGCGGAAAGTTGGGCTTACTGCGCCCTGACAGTTCCAAAAGATGATCGACATGGTTAAAACGAGTCTTAGTGCACCAAGTTTCAAAACTCGGTTTGATGACCGGTTTATTCCTGAACTTCCACCTCAACTAGGTTTGGCGTGGTGGATTCCATCGGTTCTTCTGCGGTTTCAGATGAGAGATCCATTGGTGTATCCTGGTCGCTTTGCCGACATTGTTTGGTTTCTCTCTTTTCACCGTGTGAAGTGAAAGCTTCTAACTTCTTTGAAACATTCTTAGCTGAATCGGTTTGGGGCTGTATTTGAGGGAGCTTGTGACGTTTTTGTCTTCATGATTTTCACTCCTTTGTGTCTACTGTTCCAACTTGCTTTATTAAGGTCCTTTTTGTTTTTGTTATGCAAGATACTGGTTGAAGCACCTTGTTCATATCCTTTCTCCACTATGGAAATAGATGTGTGATTTCCTTTCTTTTGATTGGTTCTATGGGGATGGACTACAGCTGGCTGTCCTTCCACAGATGGGACAATGTTCATTCGTATTTTTTCTGGATTGTTGTGTTCTGCTACTTTCTTCTTTTTACCTGGATTTGATACCAGGTATGCTGCATTTTTTATGAGAGTTTTCTTTTGTATTTCAGCTTGGGTATGGTCAGTCAACTCTATAATTTGAGCGTTTTGTTTTTTCACAGTGGTTGTTTCTTCTGTTTGGTCATCTGCCCTGTCTTGTGTTGTATCCTCCTCTCCTAGAATTGCAAACCGAGAACCCTCTGAGGTGTTACCTGTGTTACCTTCCTTTGCTCCGGTAGCAGCTCTAGTATTAGTTCGGCTTCGTTGATTCGTAGCGACCATCCATGGTCCATAAAGTTCATTTGTTTATGGATTTGGATGTGGGTTTTGTTCTTTTTTCTTCTTCTGTGATTTCCATTTCCTGATTGTTCGTTGGACATGCCTCCTTAGTGTGGCCATAAATCCCGCATGTGAAACAGATGTGTTGGAGTCCCTCGGATTTGGATGTGGGTTTTGTTCTTATTTTTCTTCTGTGATTTCCATTGCCTGATTGTTCGTTCGACACGCCTTCTTAGTGTGGCCATAAATCCCGCATGTGAAACAGATGTGTTGGAGTCCCTCCTATTCCAGCTTATGAACGAAATCATCGATGCCAATGCATGGTCTTAGTGGTTTGTTTAAATCCACCATAACGGCGAGTTGACCGAACTTACCTCTTTCTCCTGCCTGGATATTATAATTAACTAAATCGGAAAAATACGATAACATGCGAAGGGTGTTTTTCCGAAGTCGAGAAAGATCTACTCCAAAGTTGTACCGTCAGATAGTTTCCATAAATCATCTATGGTCCTTCTGTTAGAACGTCTCTATAGTCATTCGTCTTCGAATTTGACCATATAGTAATTATTTTCTAGGTCGTTCAGTTGGATTTCTCCTCTGGGTCTCCATAAGGCGTGTATTCTGTCAAGTAGGGTTTTGTACCCTATCGAACGGCCAAGGAGTCTCACTATGACCGATACTCATGCTCTTATCGATTTGTTCATGTATTTTTTAAGAAAACTTTATTGTTGGGAACTCACCTGAATCATCCACGATGCAATCCTCGTCCGTGACCACAACTTCATCCATGTCGAAACCAGATTCAGAACTTATTCTTTCCTCTGAAAACGGGGTTATTGGCTGTTATTGATGCATATGAAATTCTTCCTTGCATGTTGTGCGTGTTGCTTTGTTCTTCGTTACTTGTTCGCATGGTGACTGACTCAGTATCTGCGTCCATGTCGGTGGTCTCTGTGTCCGTTGTTCTTGTATTGTTTGATTCTGCGATTTTCTTTACCTTCTTGGTCACATGCTGGTCTTCTTTTGACAATGGGGATCCCGGTCTTTCCAAGATAGTCGGTACTCGGTAATCCCAGGGTTGGTATTTCATCTGGTGGTGTGCCGTTGGTGGTGCCAAAGGCTTCCACGATAGATGCTCTGGCGGGGTTAGGGTTTCCTACGATAGAGAGCTCTCCCATGTAACTAACGATTTATTATTATTATTATTATTATTATTATTATTATTATTATTATTATTATTATTATTATTATTATTAATATCATATGATTTAATTATTTTTCAGGACCCTATATATTTTAAAGTTAAGCAATTCCTATCATAATACAATCTTAACTTCGTCCATGTCAGAAATTTTAATAGGGATTGAACTATATATTTTTATATAATTAATTTAATAAAAATGGAATAACAAGTTGGTAATAGGAAGGTTCAGATCCTCATTCCAATCAAATGTGAATGTCATATTATAAATCAACTTTGACTCTTTTATTACTTTTAAATAATATATACAAAAATTAATTACGAAAACATAAATTTTATTTTATTATTTTTTAAAAATGAAATAAGTTATTGACTTATAAGTCCGGATAATTTCTAACTTGACTTTGTAAAATGCACGTTGCTTACACGTTACAAATAGAGGATGACATAATTTTTAAAAGACAAGTGAATGACAGTGAAGCAAAAAACAAGTTGCAAAACACAAAGTCAAACCAATCACGATGAAGACAACTGAGTTGTTTAAAATCATGTCCGGTCTGGAATTGGTAATGTCATTTGATATAAATTCGTACAGTGATATCATACACATCAACTTTCAAGTTCAATGGCGACTTCCATATGCCAAAACAATATTATTCTCATTTTCCTATTTATTTTTCCATATTTCAACAGAATCTTGGCAGGATTTGCAGTAAGTTGTTTCATCCTAAACCCCCCCACCCCAAAGTTTTAAGTTTTGTATATATTAGCATTTGTGGATGTTTGTTGTTTGCAGTACACGTCTTCACAAAACTGGGTGAACCATGGCGGGGACTTATATAACCGAAGGTATGCGGAGAAAGAGAGCAAAATCGGGCCTGAAACTGTTTCCCGTTTGCGGAAGAAATGGGAATTCGTCGCCGGAAAAGACATAACAGCGACGCCGGTGATTTCCGATGGAACCCTTTATTTCCCGAGCTGGAATGGGAACATATATGCTGTTAATGCCTCTGATGGATCCCTTGCGTGGGAGAAAAACTTGGGGGACCTAACAGGGCTTAATGCCACTGGTTTTAATGTTAATGTGAACTGGACAGTTTCAAGAGCATCGCCGACCATTGCCGACGATTTGTTGATCATTGGAATATATGGACCTGCAATTGTTATTGCAGTTGAAAGATTAAGTGGTGAGCTTGTTTGGTCAACCCAGCTTGATAACCATGCCACTGGTGTTATCACCATGTCTGGAACTTACTACAAACGGTTAGTCAATTCACTACAAAGCTCCGTAACATTTGAAATACTCGTATTTCACATTCATATTCGATGCATATCTTACTATAGATTTAGATTGAATTAAATTCTGCTTATACGGACCGTCATTTCTGACTTTAGAATCAGTATTGTGATATATAGTGCTGCAATTTGATGGAAAGAATTCAGCTGTCATAAAAATCTTGTTAGACACTAGCAATCTAGTGGAATGAGATACTAGAACTCTTACGCAAGATCAAGAGTTCAAATCCTAACGTTTGTAAATAGAATAAAATGGATTGAAATGATCCCTCTTACTTTTAAAATACTCAATCGAGACTAATTGGTCTATTGATTATATACCAATTGATATACCAAATAATAAATATCTTGTTTGACACTTTAGAGCACAATTAGATAAGGCCAATATGCTGCAGGCTGCATAGATTATTTATATTAAGGCCTATAATTGAGTAAAAGCCAACTAGAGGAATATTATAATTTTTATTAATTATTCCAAATATCTCAAATGTTGGGTTAAATTATTAAAATAAAATTTTTATTTATTTTTATCAAAATAGCATTCAAAACACTTTATTTTTAGAATAGCACTCTTCCTTGAGGAAGTGTTTTTATTTATGTGATAGATCACATGGGTTGTTTCTCTCAATATTGACGTCTTCTTGGAGTTGTCACATTAGGAAAGACGCTTCTTTGAGGAAGAGTCTTTCAAAAGACCAAGTAAGCACACCTTTCATTTTATATGGAAAAAGTAGTTGTTATTTTAGGAATTAAATTTTTTTAGGTACTATTTTAGTAAAAAAATTAAAAGAATGTTATTATAATAATTTAACTTAAATGTTGTCTAATTTTATATTAATTTTATATTTTGATTTTTCTTAAAATATTAATATTATTAATCATGTTCATTTATCAGTTTAATTGTTAATTTAAAAATTAAATATTAGTTTGAATTTAGAGTGAAATATATTCAAAACCAAATTATTTGGGATCAATATTTTACATTAAACCTTCATAAATATGAAGCACCATTGTTCTTGGATAGATAATCATGGACAACGTGCATGTGTAATCTTATTACGTTAACTTAGCGTTCAGTTTCAAACTTGCAGGTAAAAATTTTTACGTCGGCACATCTTCACAAGAAGAAAGTCTGAGCATCGAGCAATGCTGCACATTCCGCGGCAGCTTAGCCAAATTAGACGTCCGGACCGGCAAAGTCCTATGGCAAACCTTCACTCTACCGGATAATTTCGGGCAAAAGGCGAGTACGCCAGAGGAAGTATCTGGGGAAGCAGTCCATCGATCGATGCCACTCGAAACCTTGTCTATGTTGGCACCGGGAATCTGTATTCGGCTCCTCTTCGTATACTCCAATGCCAAGAAGCCGAGAACAATCAAACAGTGCCAACTAGTCCAGACAAGTGTATTGAGCCTGAAAACCACTCAAATTCAATCCTAGCTTTTGATTTGGACGCAGGTGCTATCAAGTGGTTCCGTCAGCTATCTTTGGTTCTTTGCCTGCAACAATCTTTCGACCCCAAACTGCCCTCCCGGTCAGAATCCCGATGCCGATTTCGCCGAGGCACCGATGATTACTAGCATCAAAGTCAATGGAACTAAGCGAGATATTGTTGTTGCTGTCCAGAAAAGTGGTTTTGCTTGGGCTCTAAACAGAGACAATGGTGAACTTATTTGGTCTACTGTAATTTGGCTTCAATTCATCATTTAGTATCCATAGTTTTCCTTCTAATGCTTCACTTATATTTATACATGTCCTGTATGTATAGGAGGCCGGACCTGGTGGAGCAGGCGGAGGAGGCGCAGCTACGGATACGAAGAAGGTCTACACCAACATAGCCAACTCAGCATTCAAGAATTTTACTTTGAGACCATCGGAAATAAACACGACAGCGGGTGGATGGGTGCAATGGATGATGCTAACAGTGGCGAGATCTTATGGTCGACGGCGGATCCAAGCAATTCCATGGCTACTGGGCCTGTGACCGTAGCCAATGGTGTAGTTTTTGCCGGTTCAACATATAAACAAGGACCTATATATGCCATTGATGCTGAAAATGGGAGAATATTGTGGTCATATGAGACAGGAGCAACAGTGTATGGTGGAATGTCGGTGAATGATGGATGCGTTTATGTTTGTAATGGATATAAGGTTAATTTAGGAGCCTTTTTTCCAACTTTTTCTTCTGGAACTTCACTCTTTGCCTTTTGTGTACAAGACGTTTAATCTATTTTGTGTGCTTTTGTATCAAAATACGTTAAGTTGTTGGCTAAGGTACTGTCACATGATTAGGAAGAACACTATTTGCTATATTTATTTAATATTAAAATGTCGACAGATTGAATTGATAATGTAATGGTTTTTGATTTAAATAGAGATTTGATTTTATAGACTAAAATCATTGAATTTTTAGATTTTTTTGTTTTTCTATTTTTACGGCAAAATAATTTTTAATAATTAATAGAATTTAGATTGTGTGTCTTACTAAAAATCTTCTTAATCTTAAATAAAAGAAAAAGAATATAATACAACTCGGATAGAGCTATTATACCAGATAGATAACTAAGCAATACAAGAAGCATACAATATGAAGGGTGAGTATGTGATTCCTATGCACGAGGTTTTTGCGGTGGCATAATAGTGGAGGAGTGTTAAGGAATGTTTCGCTGTTTTTGCATGCTTGTTGAAGATCGATGAAGTTTTGGTGTTATGTAGTGTTTTTCAGGTTTGGTGTATCTGGGTCTCGCAGTGGAGCGGACCATCCATATTGATGTTTGTTTCGTTTTTAGTTCAGGTTCGGTAGTCCAATATGTTATGATTGGAGTTTATGTGTATAGGTGTTTGTGTGAGCATTCTTGTGGTATGGGGTTTGTTATGCTGGATTTATGTGTTTGTCATTGTATTTGTTTCCTTCCACCTCTTGGTTCACTCTTTTTCTCCATTTAGGATTAGGGAGGTTTTTAATGAGAGCATTGAGGTAATGTACTTTACATTCGTTTAAAATACAAAGTACCCTCTTTCAAAAAAAAAAAAAAAAAAGATAGAACATGACCCAATTAATGCAAAATACTCTACACATGATTTACCCTTTATCACCACCAAACTTTAAAGAGCTCAGACCTTTTCATACCCTCCTTAGTTAAATGATCTGTCATTCTATTTTGAATTCTTGATACATATATAAATTGCACCAACGAAATTTCTACAATATCATCAAAAATATTCTACAATATCTACGGCCTCATTAACGGTAAATCAATCCAATTTCTCTTACATAGCCTGATGATGTTCTCAACACCCCTCCACAGCTTGCAACCCTCGTTTAAATTGAATATATTTTATTTAATATTATAAGTATATTTCTATAATATTTATTATTTGTGTTATAAAGGTTCAATATCATTCTTCAAAATATTATTTTGCGAAGAATATTCAAGAAACTTAATTAAGTGGTTAGTTCATGGACCTTTCTAAAATAAATAAAATAAATTAGCTAATCATGTTTCCATATATAATGGGATAAGGGGAGATAGGGTAGTAGGTTATCCCCAACGCCAGGTTGAGAGCAGCTTCCGTGGAAGACCTCTGTTATGAATTGCCCTCAGTGGGACTCGATCCCATAACCACAAAGTTAAGAGCATTGTGTTCTACCAACTGAGCTAGACGGACCTTTTTAATTTATTTAAAAAATGTTGACATGCGAGTGTTCCGTATTAGTTCTTATTGATGATCTAATGACTCAATGAACGAAATCAAAGTTTTCTTTAATTCCATAATTCAAATGATTCTTTCTATTTCGATGACTAAAACGCAGGCATTCTAAAAATTTAGTGTTCTTTTGTCTAACTTGTTTTTAATAAAAGCAAGTGCTGCTGGATAGAGGTCTGTAAAAAAACCGATATGATCTGATATGAAAAATGAAAAATTTGATCTTTTTTTTTATTTTCAAATATTTAGATCGAATATTCGAAAAATCGAATTGAATATGAATCAAGTAAATTCTAATTTCAGATTATTCGAAAATCCGATAACAATTGGGTCTTTAGAGTTTAGACACTATTTAGCTCAACAGATAAGTAATTCAATAACCAACTAAGACTCTAATTCAATAAAAATTAGAATGTTTAATTAATTATTATGTGTGAATAATTAAATGTATAAAAAATACAATAGAGGTATAAAATATGCTTATAAAGATATAAAGCCAAAAAATTTAAATTTTATATATAATTTTTTTCTCAAATTAAATTTTATGTTTAGATCAAAATATTCATATATCCGAAAATTTTGATATTTGACTTTTTCAAATAAGATACATATCACAAATTTAATAACTCGAATGTATAGATATCCAAAATTTTAAATAAAAATAATATTCGATATCCGAAAATAAATGCCCCTACAAACAAAAACCAGCTAACGCAATTTGCGTCATAACCACACATGCCACCATTTTGACGAAGAAAACTTTCATTGACTTGTGGAATTAGGTATTGTGCCAAATAATTGAATCTCCAATTAGAAGGGTGCACTTTTAATTTAATTGATTCAAATAATATTTTTTTTTAAAAATGAGGTAAGTATAAAGTAATATATTTTTAAAGATAATTTTTAATTTTTTAAACATTAAATAATCGTACTCCTAATATTTTTAATGCTCTAACTTAAAATTTTAAAAATAACAATAATTTATTAACACCGAAGTCACGTAGGTTCGTACTTCAATTAATGTTTCTTAAATTCATAGCTGTGGGCAACTTGTATCTTGGATATTGAAACTCCACTTTATTTTTTAAAATTAATTTATGACTATATGATCTATCTATAATAATCAAACGATACAAATTGACAGTATCGAAAATATCCTCTTCTCAATAAGACCCGCACAACTCAGTCATGCCAAGCAGTCAACCATTAATGGAGCATCAAACACAACCTACAACTAATCCCTAAACATATATTTATTAATTTAATTGATATTTGCTAATTATTTTGTGATTATGAAAAAAATGTTATAAATTTAATGGAATTAATGTAGAATCTTGTTTTGATAACTATCCATGATTTATATGTCCCAAACTTTTTATGAAAATTTTACTTTAACAATTAAAAATACATTATTCATATATTATTAATATCAAAATAATTTATACTTCCGTGCCACGTTTTTGATTTCATTTAATATCATACGTGCATAATTTATTGTTGCGATTGAAGGAAAAAAGTTATATGTAATTATTATTTGCATCGTTTCCACCTTTTAATAAGATTTATTTATTTATTTTAAGTTATTTTTATAAATATCAATTAAACATATATAGTTTATTATGAGAATTAGTTTTAATTTAATTTATTTAATAATTAGACGATTATAGTACAAGACATTTATATGAATATAAAATTCAAAACTTTTAATCTAATTTTTAAAACGTAAGGGGACATACATAGTCTAATTTTTTTTAAAAAAATATAATGAAAATTTCAATCTTTTTGACAAATAGTAATTTATTGATTCATATTCTATTCTATGAGATCTTTACAAAAATATCTCATATGCTCAAACGTTTGAGTGATGAATGAGAAATTAATTCTCAAAATATGATACTTATGCATTGTGTAAGGAAAATGAAAAAAATCCATATTCCATATTAGTCGGATAACAAGCATAGAAAATGTTTATATACAGCAATCCGCTAATATGTTATTAAATGATTTGAGTTGAAATTTTGCCTCATGTATTCATGCAAGATGCAAATCCAATTATATAACTATTGATTCAACTTGTCTCCAATTGTGTATTTATTTTTATATTTTTTTATTTATTTATTGTCTCGAATTGTTATATTTCTAACATTATATAACGATAACAATACCTTCCAAAACTATTATCTTAGAAAATAGTGATGTGAAACAAAATCATACTGATAGTAGTGAATCACGATCATAATTTAACGGGTAGTGGCTAATAAGAGACTGTTATTCCAGTTATTGTTCAGTTATAATAAAATAAAAAAGTATAATAGTCTGTTGTGACAATTAAAATTATTATGTTTCACAATAAATTATATGAATCTAAAAAATTCATCACCGCAATACTTGCTGTAACCGCAATAGTATATGTTATGTTCATAATCATGATAAATGTAATACAATAAAAAATACAATCGTAACCGTAATTTAAATTCCTATGTCAAATAGTGAAGTAGTTTTGTTAAAGGTGACAATGATGATGTGCAGGACTGGCTAAACCAAGGAGGAAATATGCTAAACAGGAGATTTGCGGACACTGAAACCAAGATAAGCCCAAGAACAGCTTCAAGGCTACGATTGAAGTGGAAATTTTTTGCAAGTCGAGATATTTCTGCAACACCAGCAATTTTTGATGGAACCCTTTATTTCCCCAGCTGGAATGGATACATTTATGCCATCAAAGTATCAGACGGAAGTCTTGTTTGGAAGAAAAATTTGCGACAGCTGACTGGTCTTAATTCAACAGGAGTTATATCCAATGTCGACGCCAATGCAACAGTGTCGAGATCCACTCCGGTGATGGCAGATGATCTGGTTATCTTTGGACTTAGTGGACCGGCTTATGTTGTTGCAGTTCGACGATCGGATGGGCGACTTCTCTGGTTAGCCCAACTCGATAAACACTACAAAGCAGTCATCACCATGTCGGGAACTTATTACAAGGGACATTTCTACTTTGGCACATCTTCAGTAGAGGTGACTGTCAGCGTTGAACAATGTTGTTTCTTTCGAGGAAGTTTTGTTAAACTAAATGCCCGGACTGGAAAAATCCTGTGGCGAACCTATATGTTGCCTGACAATTTCGGCCGCCTCGGGTAGTATGCCGGAGCCACCCTTTGGGGAAGCAGCCCGTCGATCGATATCCGAAGGAACCATTTGTATATTGCCACAGGAAACCTCTACTCGGCACCTAAAAGGGTAAGAGATTGTCAGGAGAGACAAAACAATCGAACAGATACACCTACTAATGATGAATGTGTGCAACCCGAAAACCACTCGGATTCAATTCTAGCTCTTGATTTGGACAGAGGAAAGATCAAGTGGTTCAATCAGTTAGGGGTTATTGATGCAGAAGGATCCAAGACAGATGATGCTGAGCTGTCAGATTGCATCTTGATGGTGCTGAGATACCATGAGTTGGAAGATCAGCGCAAAGGCGGGAATTGATTGTGATATGTTTCTCATGGGGCCGTTTTGAGTATGCTTCAGTCTTTTGGCCATAACTTTGGCTACGGATGTCAGAATCGCGCATAAGACCCCAATCCGAAAAGCTCTTTTCGACGCGCACGCTGTCCACATGAGCTATGCTCAATGTGGCCTTTTTTCAACCTTAAATTCTGCCGTTTTTCCCTCCGAATCACTAGATTTAGATATTTTTTTACTATTTATGGTAATATTTCGATTGTCAATTAGGAAGTAATTTTAAATCCGATTTCGGCCGGATTTTTTGCAGATTGCTTATTTTATTTTGAATTTGAATTTAGAGTGATTTTCGGGATTTTGCTATTTTTGGTAAAATTCGATAAACAAGATTTTTGGCTACAACAGTCCGGCTTGTGGACTGATTTTGGATAGTTTTTGATTTTATAATATTTTATTAAACTCTAAAGACTTTTTCTCTGGTTTTTGGGCGAATTTTTTCTTGTGAATCACCTGTTGGAACTAGCCTACAGGATAATCGTTATTCTGTCTGGCGTCAGTTGGCATCAGAGCTTCAACATCTTCTTGGGAAATTTCACCAGTTTCAATGGCTGGAGGTTGTGGTCGTGGTCGTCGTGAGCAGGTTCCGAATGAGGAAGCCCAACGCCGTGATCGCAGCGTTCAGGATGTGTGATTGCGGATTTGCAGAGGCAAGTCGCAGAATTAACCCAGCGCCTGGCGGTGCAGGATTTCGAGGATCATGAGGCCTCTGACCACGATACCAATTCCACTTTCGAAAACCCATATCACAATCGTGCTCAATTCCGGGAGCACCGGGAGCACCGTGGTCGGGAGGAGCGTCATGGAGACCTCGGTTTCAGGTTGATCTCCCTGAGTTTTTTGGTACGTTACAGGCCGAGGGATTCGTGGATTGGATTAATGAAGTGGAGCATATTTCTGAATATAAGGAAGTCCCCGATCGTATGAAAGTGAAATTGATCGCCATCAAACTCAAGGGCAGAGCATCTGCGTGGTGGGAATAGTTGCGACGTTCACGAGAAAGATAGGGCAAGGCCAAGATCACTGATTGGGAGAAGATGAAGATGAAGATGAAGGGTCACTTCCTTCCCTTCGGCTATACGCAAACCTTATTTCAGCAACTTCATGTGTTGAGGCAGGGCGCGCGATCAGTCGATGATTACACGGAGGAGTTTTACCAATTGGTCGTCCGGAACAATTTATCTGAGACGGATGAGCAGATGGTGGCATGATATTTGGGGGGTTTACGCCAACCTTTGCAAGATGTCCTCAGCCTTCATTCATTGTGGAGTGTTTCGGAAGCATACCAGCGTGCACTTGCTGTTGAAAAATAGAAAAACAGGAGACCAGTGATCAGAAACGATCACAACAGTCGACCAGTTCACCCTCAGGATTCCCGTCCTGCTCAGCAGCCACCGCAGGGTAATTCTAACCCTACTATTAGATGTTTTCGTTGTGGTGAACAAGGGCATAGGGCGACTGATTGCAGGAAGCCTGCTAGTCAAAAGGGCAAACATTTGTTGATTGAGAAAAACGCGGAAGACGAGACTGAGGAGATTAGCGAACCCGTGTATGACGATGATGAGACTGATGATGTGCTGTATGGAGATGGTCATGAGACTCTGGTCGTTAGAAAGAGTCTACTTACCCCCAAGGGTGATTCAGGGGACGATTGGTTGAGAACCAGTATTTTCCACATGACCTGCACAGTTGCAGATAAAGTCTGCAAAATGATCATTAACATGGCAGTTGTGAGAATGTAGTTTCCGAGGAGGTTGTCCAGAAATTGCAGTTGAAGACGGACCGTCATCCTAAACCATACAAGTTATCATGGCTAAATAAAGGAAGTGAGGTAATAGTTGATAGGCGATGTCTCGTATCTTTTTCAATTAGTAGAAAATATTTTGATAATGCCTGGTGTGATGTTGTGTATATGGATGCTTGTCATATATTGTTGGGTCGACCTTGGCAATATGATCGCAGTGTCATTCATGACGGACGGAAGAATACATATTCCCTTAGCATCAAGGGAAACAAGATTGTGTTGGCGCCCCGGCGGGAAGGACTCACTCCTACCCCGGTAACCAATAATACTAACCTGCTTTCTATGTCCAGGTTTTTAGATTAGATTGAGCATGGAGGCGTGGTCTCTGCCTTACTACCTTGCAAGAATAGTGTAGTAAACGTGGATACGGATTTACCAGTAGAGGTACAGCGGCTGCTAGCAAAATTCTCTAACTTGATGCCAAAGGATCCTCCTCTTGGGCTATCACCTATGAGGGATATTCAGCAACAAATTGACCTTGTTCCTGGGTCAAGTTTACCAAATTGACCATCATATCGCGTCAGTCCCAAGGAGGCTGAAGAGTTACAGCGACAGGTAAAGAGTTGTTGGAGAGGGGCTATATCCGAGAGAGTATGATCCCATGTGTAGTCTCTGCCCTGCTAGTGCCAAAGAAAGATGGTTCTTGGCGTATGTGTTGACAGCCGAGCGATCAACAGAATTACAGTGAAGTACCAGTTTCCAATTCCCCATCTAGATGATATGTTAAATCAGCTATCCGGTTCTAAGATCTTCTCAAAAATTGACCTTAAAAGCGGATACCACCAAATCATAATAAGGCATGGAGATGAGTGGAAGACATCATTTAAAATGCCTCAAGGTTTGTATGAGTGGATGGTCATGCCTTTTGGGCTATCCAATGCGCCCAGTACGTTCATGAGATTTAGGCATCAGGTCTTGCGACCTTTTATGGGGGAATTTTTTGTAGTTTACTTCGATGATATCCACATTTATAGTCCGACATGGACTTCACACTTTGATCACCTCCGTGCTGATTTTGAGATGCTGAAAAAAGAGTGCTTGTTCGTCAATAAAAAGAAGTGTTCTTTCTTCACTACTTCTGTGACTTTTCTTGGTTTTGTTGTGTCTACTGATGGTGTTCATGCAGATCAGTCAAAGATAGATGCAGTCTTGGAGTGGCTCAGACCAAGGACCTTACATAACATCCGAAGTTTCCATGGATTGGCATCTTTCTACCGTTGGTTCATTAGAAATTTCAGTACTCTAATTGCCCCTATCACAGAATGCCTCAAGGGCGTGATTTCCAGTGGTCTGAGGAGGCAGAGGCCAGTTTTCAACTGGTCAAGCAGAAGATGACCGAGGCATCAGTTTTGTCACTTCCTGATTTTGACAAAGTGTTCGAGGTAAATTGTGATGCATCTGGCGTTGGCATTGGTGGTGTTCTGAGTCATGCAGTCTATTCGGTTGCTTTTTTTAGTGAGAAGCTATCAGGATAAAAAAAACTACTCCACTTATGACTTGGAGTTCTATGCCATAGTTCAATCACTGAAGCATTGGCGTCACTACCTAGTACAGAAGGAGTTTATTCTATTTACTGATCATGAGGCCTTGAAGTACATCAATGTCCAACACAAGCTGAGTAGACGTCATGCCAAGTGGGTGGCATACCTGCAAGAATTCACTTTTACGCTGAGGCACCAAGCAGGGAGTTTGAACCGCGTCGCAGATGCCCTGAGTCATCGTACCTTACTCCTCACCACCATGAATACCAAAGTTGCAGGCTTTGAGACGTTCACATATATGTATGCAACTTATCCTTTCTTTGGAAGAATATTTCAGGAGGTAACTGAGGGTCACCGTCATGATTTGTTTTGCATAATGGGTATCTGTTTCGTGGATTATAGTTGTGCATTCCAGATTGTTCATTGAGGCAGCAAATTATAAGTGAACTTCATAATGAGGGACACTTTGGTCGAGATAAGACCTTGCCCATATCTCTTCTGACTTTTATTGGCCCAAGTTGACTAGTGATGTGGCCCATTATGTGGACCGTTGTTATGTGTGCCAACGGTCTAAGGGAGTTCTCACCAATGCGGGCTTGTACACTCCCTTACATGTTCCTGAAGCTCCTTGTTTTGATGTCAGGATGGATTTTGTACTAGGCTTACCCCGCACCCAAAGGGCCTCGGATTCTATCTTTGTTGTGGTTGACAGGTTTTCCAAGATGGCTCATTTTGTAGCTTGCAGAAAGACTATGGATGCTGACCGGATTGCCCATCTTTATTTCAAGGAGATTGTGCATTTACATGGTGTTCCTCGATCCACCACTTCAGATCGTGATACTAAGTTCATCAGTCATTTCTGGAAGAGCATGTGGGGGAAACTGGGAACGCAGTTGAATTTCAATAGCGCCTACCACCCCCAGACGGATGGCCAGACCGAGGTGGTTAACAGAAGTTTGGGAAACCTTTTGAGGTGTTTAGCAGGAACGAAGCCGAAATAGTAGGATTTGGCATTGCCTTAGGTAGAATTTGCCTACAACAGATCAAAAAACAGAACCACAAGTTAAGCACATTTGAGATTGTCTATGGTCAGAACCCAACCGGGGTGCTGGACTTAGCCCCTATTCCACGTATAGGACGTTTTAGTCCTAAAGCATATGAGATGACAAAGTATCTTCGGGGTATCCATGAGCAGGTGAAACAGACCATTCATGAGAGCAATACCAAGTACAAGACTTGGGTTGACAATCATCGTCGTCAGGTACTTTTTGATGTTGGTGATTTTGTTTGGGTTGTATTAACTCGTGATCGTTTTCCTGTTGGTGAGTATAATAAGCTTAAGGATCAGAATATTGGACCTTGTGAGGTCGTTTAGAAGATCAATGATAATGCTTACAGGTTGCGCCTTCCCAGTCACTTGAAGACTTCTGATGTCTTTAATGTGAAGCATCTGAGTCATTGTTTTGTGGATTCTGATGACACTACTCTGAACTCGAGGACGAGTTCTTTCCAACCCGGGGTGACTGGTGCAGAGGGATCCGAGAGATGATGCTGAGCTGTCAGATTGCACCTTGATGGCTCTGAGATACCATGAGTTGGCAGATCAGCGCAAAGGCGGGAATTGATTGTGATATGTTCCTCATTGGGGCCGTTTTGAGTGTGCTTCAGTCTTTTGGCCATAACTTTGGCTACGGGTGTCAGAGTCGCGCATAAGACCCCAATCCAGAAAGCTCTTTTCGACGCGCACGCTGTCCACATGAGCTATGCTCCATGTGACCTTTTTAGACCTCAAATTCTGTCGTTTTCCCCTCCGAATCACTAGATTTAGATATTTTTACTATTTATGGTAATATTTTGATTGTCAATTAGGAAGTCATTTTAAATCCAATTTCGGCCGGTTTTTTGCAGATTGCTTATTTTATTTTGAATTTCAATTAAGAGTGATTTTCGGGATTTTGCTATTTTTGGTAAAATTCCGATAAACAATATTTTTGGCTATAACAGTTCGACTTGTGGACTGATTTGGATAGTTTTTGATTTTATAATATTTTATTAAACTCTAGAGACTTTTTCTCTGGTTTTTGGGCGAATTTTCTCTTTGAATCACCTGTTGGAACTAACCTACAGGATAATCGTTATTCTGTCTGGCGTCAGTTATGATGTTTGGTTTTTCGCATGCAACAACAATGTGTCGAACCCGAAGTGTCCTCCTCCTCCCAACCCCGATGCTGATTTTGCAGCTGCACCAATGATGCTAACCACATATGTTAATGGAACTATGCGAGACCTTGCTGTTGCTGTTCAGAAAAGTGGAGTTGCTTGGGCTTTAGACCGTGACAATGGCAACCTTTATGGTCCACAGTAAGATATCTTAAATGTTCATTACATCCTTGAAACATGTTCATTACATCCTTAAATTCAACTGTACTTTTGGAATGCGGCAAGCTGGACCTGGTGGTCTCGCCGGCGGAGGAACATGGGGAGCTGCCACAGATGAAAAGAGAGTCTACACCAACATTGCTAACTGGGCGCAAAAACTTCACCTTAAAGCCATCCACAAAGGTCACTACTGGTGGCGGATGGGTAGCAATGGGTTCTAAAAATGGCAACATCCTTTGGTCGACAGCCGACCCTAGCAATGCTACAGCCAGTGGCCCTGTGACCGTGGCAAACGGAGTTCTATTCGGTGGTTCGACATTTAAGCAAGGACCAATTTATGCCATGAATGCAAACACAGGAGAAATCTTGTGGTCTTATAACACAGGGGCCACCATATACGGTGGCGCGTCAGTTAGCAATGCATGTGTTTACATAGGACATGGATACAAGGTTAGTATTGGATTCAACAATCCAGAATTCACTGCAAACTCACTGTTTGCCTTTTGCGTCTCTTGATCGATCCCGATAAGACAAATTGCAATAAACTAAGCCATTTATAATCTTCAATAAAGCTGATATTTAGTGCTTATTTAAATTTGTAGATGAAATAGCATACATCTCTTTACAGTTTTTTTTTAAGATAAAATGCTTAAAATCAATTAATTTTTCCACAATGATTCTTATTTGCAAAAACATTATGAATAACAATCTCAGAGAGCCCTTGTTTTACCTATTCTGTTAATTATTGAGTTCCATGTAATCAGAATATGGTTTAAAGGCACCGTTGAAAATGGGGGAAAGGAATAAGGCTGAAGCAATGAACTTCCTGTTTGAGAAGTTGAAGATGACAATCCATTGAAGTAGCTTGATGAACATGATTACTGATCTTTTGTTGGATCATAAACTTGATCCATTATGGGAGCCTAAACCCAAACCCAAACTAAATTGATGTCATTACTTACATCATTTAATTAAAGATGTCATTGCTTACATCATTTAATTAATGATGTCATTGCTTACATCAATTTAATTAGGTGAGAGTTAGATATTTGTTGAATTTGTAATGGTTTAAATTAGTTTATTTGTGTGGTGTAGGATTGTTCTTGAGTAGTATAAATACCCCTTCCCATTTTAGTTTTAAGCATCAAGAAAATTAAGAGCCTCTAAGTGAGTGAAGAAGCAAAGTCTTATAAGAGTGAGTTGTAGTTCTTGTTTTTGAGTGAGAATACTCTTGTAATATTTGTTTGAGTTTCAATAAAAGTTGTTTGTGTGAGTGTTTTATTTCCAACAAAGTGGCATCAGAGAGTTGGAAAGATCGAAGGTCTCGACGAGAGGAATACGACGCCGCCAGAATTTTCTCAATCTGAGTTCTGACGCACCGCCACGCACGCCGGAAGACTGCTGCCAGAAAATCGAGTTGACTCACCGAGTTGAGCCGATTCAGCCGAGTTGGAGCTCTTGACCGAGTTGTCCAAGTCCCTCCAAAGTTTTTTTTCATCGTTCCGGATTCATCCGTGCAATCGGATTTTACAAAATCTCATTATATTGAGAGATATGGCAAATGGTATGGCACCATTCCAAGTTCCGACACTCAACAACAACAACTACGACAATTGGAGTATCAAAATGAAGGCACTTCTTGGATCACAAGATGTGTGGGATATCATAGAGAAAGGCTATAATGAGCATGCGGGATGATGTTTTTGCTACTCTTACACCAGATCAAAAGACAACTTTGAAGGATTCAAGAAGAGAGACAAGAAAGCTCTCTACCTAATCTATCAAGCATTAGATGATGATGGTTTTGAAAAGATTTCAAGTGCAAGCTCTAGCAAGGAAGCGTGGGAGAAGCTGCAAACCTCTTACAAAGGATCCGAGCAAGTGAAGAAGGTTCGTCTCCAAACATTAGAGGTGAATTCGAATCCTTAACATGAAAGCATCTGAGTCTATTTCAGATTATTTCTCAAGAGTAGTAGCTGTTTCTAATCAATTAAAAAGAAATGGTGAAAAGTTAGACGATGTGAGGATAATAGAGAAGATACTCCGTTCGTTGGATCCCAAATTTGAGCACATCGTCGTGACGATTGAAGAAACTAAAGACTTGGAAGAAATGAAGATCGAACAGCTCCAAGGATCATTGCAAGCATACGAAGAGAAGCATAAAAAGAGCATGAGTTTACTGAGCAACTCCTCAAGCTGCAACTCAAGGATATGCATGAGAGCCAACGCAATGATAGAAACCAACGTGGCCAAGGCAGAGGTAGAGGCCATGGACGAGGTGGAAGTCGAGGTCGTGGACGAGGCTGGAATTACAACAATAACAATTCCAACAACAACTATGAGAAAGGAGAAAGCTCACACGAGGCCGTGGAAGAATTAATCCAAACTCAAAGTATGACAAATCTCAAATTCGATGTTATATTGTCAAAAATTTGGGCATTATGCTTCAGAATGTAGAGCTCCCAACAACAAATTGAGGAGAAGGCCAATTACGTGGAGGAAAAGACAGATGGCAAAGAAACTCTTCTTCTAGCACGAAAGGAAACTGATGGGGCCAAGCAAATTCCTGGTATCTTGACAGTGGTGCAAGCAATCACATGTGGGAAGGAAAGACATGTTTGTGGAGCTAGACGAGTCAGTAAGTGGAAATGTTTCGTTGGAGATGATTCCACAATAGCAGTGAAAGGGAGAGGTAACATTCTTATCCGTTTGAAAGATGGGAGACATCAATTTATTTCAAATGTCTACTATGTGCCCAATGAAAGTAACATTTAAGTTTAGGGCAACTGGTAGAGAAAGGTTATGATATTCATATGAATAATTATAATCTTTCTATAAAAAGATGATAAGAATAACTTCATTGCTAAAGTGCCGATGTCAAAGAATAGAATGTTCTTGATCAACATACAAAATGATGTTCCAAAGTGCCTGAAAGCTTGCTACAAAGATGCATCATGGCTTTGGCATCTTCGATTTGGGCATCTCAATTTTGGAGGAGGTCTAGAGCTATTATCTAAGAAGGAGATGGTGAAAGGACTACCTCACATCAACCATCCTGACCAACTCTGTGAAGGGTGTCTAGTCGGGAAACAATTCAGGAAAGCTTTCCAAAGGTCAGAGACAAGAGCTAAGAAGCCACTTGAGCTCATCCATACCGATGTGTGGACCGATCAAGCCAAGCTCTCTCGTAACATAACTATTTTCTTCTCTTCATTGATGATTTTTCAAGAAAAACCTGGGTATATTTCTTGAAACAGAAGTCAGAAGTTTTTGAAGTCTTTAAGAGTTCAAAGCAGCAGTGGAGAGAAAGCGGTAGAAAGATCAAGCCATGAGATCCGATCGAGGTGGAGAATTTACTTCCAAGGAGTTTCAAGAGTTCTGTGAAGCAATGGAATTCGTCGACCAATGACAGTTCCTAGATCCCCCCCAGCAAAATGGTGTGGCAGAAAGAAAGAATAGAACAATCCTCGACATGGCACGAAGCATGCTCAAAAGCAAGAAACTACCCAAAGAATTTTGGGCGGAAGCAATATCGTGTGCAGTACTTGTCAAATCGATCTCCAACAAGAAGTGTATGGGGGAAAGACACCGCAAGAGGCATGGAGTGGAAGAAAGTGGCATTTCCCACTTGAGAACCTTTGGAAGTATAGCCCATGTTCACGTACCAGACGAGAGAAGAACGAAGCTTGATGATAAAAGCGAGAGTTTTATCTTCATCGGCTATGATGCTAATTCGAAGGGTTACAAGTTGTACAATCCAGACAATAAGAAGTTTGTGATTAGTCGAGATGTGGTCTTCAACGAAGAAGGAGAATGGGATTTTAACTCTCATACAGATGACTTCAATTTCTTTCCTCAGTTTGAAGAAGGAGCAGACAATGAGGGAGCAACTAGATGAATCTCAACAAGAGCTTGCAACTCCACCACTTCACCAACATCAACCACTCAAGGAGACTCATCACCTTCATCATCGTCAAGTGGAGTCAAAGTGAAGAGTTGTGCAACGCACAAGAAGCCTTAGAGATCTCTATGAGGTAACTGAACGACAAGATAATCTTACATTATTTTGTCTGTTTGCCGATTGTGAACCAGTGAGCTTTCAAGAAGCGGTACAAGAAAAGAAATGGAGAGATGCGATGGACGAAGAAATCAAGGCCATTGAGAGAATGACACATGGGAACTTACCTCACTTCCCAAGGACATAAGGCGATAGTGTCAAATGGGTGTACAAAACAAAGCAAAACGCCAAAGGAGAGATTGAAAGGCACAAGGCGAGGCTAGTTGCTAAAGGCTATAGTCAAAAGGCTGGAATTGACTATGATGAGGTATTTGCTCCTGTTGCTCGATTGGAGACTATCAGACTAATCATTCTTTGGCAGCTCAAAACAAGTGGAAGATACAACAGATGGATGTAAAGTCCGCCTTCCTAAATGGAGTCTCTGAAGAGGAACTTTACATTCAGCAACCAGGCTATGAAGTCAAAGGGCATGAAGACAAGGTGTTGAGTTGAAGAAGGCTCTTTACGGGCTAAAACAAGCACCAAGGGCATGGAATAGCCGAATCGACAAGTACTTCCAAGAGAATGGCTTCAACAAATGTCCCTACGAGCATGCTCTATATATCAAGATCAAAGATGAAGATATTTTGATCGTGTGCCTCTACGTGGATGATTTGATCTTCACTGGAAGCAACCCAAGCATGTTTAATGAATTCAAGGATGTGATGATGAAAGAATTCGAGATGACAGACATGGGGCTCATGGCGTACTACCTTGGCATTGAAGTTAAGCAACAAAATGATGGAATTTTCATTTCACAGGAAAGCTATGCAAAGGAGATACTGAAGAAGTTCAAGATGGAGAACTGTAAGCCAATAAGCACACCGGCAGAATACGG
This sequence comes from Hibiscus syriacus, assembly GCF_006381635.1. Lineage (NCBI taxonomy): Eukaryota > Viridiplantae > Streptophyta > Magnoliopsida > Malvales > Malvaceae > Hibiscus > Hibiscus syriacus. The sequence continues at coordinate 608 of NW_024062828.1, read as the reverse complement.
GATCAAGATGACCAAACATGAAGAAGGCGAAAGTGTAGATCCAACATTCTTCAAAAGTTTGGTAGGAAGTCTACGCTATCTAACTTGCACGAGACCCGATATCTTCACGCAGTTGGATTGGTTAGCGCTACATGGAATCCCCAACAACCACCCATTTAAAGCCGCAAAGAGAATTCTTCGCTATCTGAAAGGTACAATTGACTTTGGCTTGTTCTATTCAGTTCTAATGATTACAAGCTTGTTGGATATAGCGACAGTGATTGGGGTGGAGACATAGATAATCGAAGGAGCACTACTGGATTCGTATTTTTTCATGGGAGATATTGCATTCACATGGATGTCAAAGAAACAACGATTGTACATTATCCACTTGTGAAGCGGAATATTGTGCTACCTCATGTGTTTGTCATGCAATTTGGCTTAGAAATCTATTGAAGGAGATTGGTTTGATACAAGAAGAGCCTACCAAGGTTTGTGTCGACAACAAGTCAGCCATTGCCTTAGCAAAGAATCCAGTATTCCTGATCGAAGCAAGCACATTGATATTCGCTACACTATATAAGGGAGTGTGTTGCAAGAAAGATGTGGAGTTGAATATGTGAAGTCAC